>NC_090932.1:1505283615-1506567431 GCF_040938575.1 Ambystoma mexicanum | reverse complement strand
CCCGTGGTTTCCATCCTCCAGTTCCACCCTCGGAGCTACGGAACGAAATCGTGATCTCCTCTGGGTTCCTATTCAGGTACACTACGTTCTCTCTAGAAACCTCCAACCTGCTGCTTACTCCATCCTTCCCATTTCTAACCTGTTTCTTTTACACCTGTCGCCTGTCATCCGCATTACCAGACTCAACCCAGTAAACCTTCAGGACTCCACGTTTCGAGGAAGACGCTCCACCAGCCTCCTGAAGAGCAGCAACAGGGTTTTCTACCACAGAGGGTTTCCCTGGGATTCCTGCAGTGCCCAGTTCCTCCCCTTTGGTAGGCTGGGAACAGTAGGGACCTCGAGGGGATTCTCACAATCTTCTTGTACGCCTCTGCTGACCAGGTTAGTGATTCTGTGACAGAGTTCCTCATTGTGGTATTGGAAGACTCTCAGAGATTTGACAGAGGCCCTCTTAGCCTTCATCGCCTTCCCCTGATCCTAGGAAGGAAACGGGAACGGCTATGGCCACGACGGGGAAGGATGACGACAGTGGTGACGACGGGATGGGCCTGCCATCACCACCCCCTCGGGCTTCCCTGCCTGACGAAATTGGCTCTTTCCACGCCATGATTGCCAGGGCATCCGAGCTTTTCCAGCTCTGCCCCGAAGAACAGAAGAAGGAAGGCTTCCTCTATCAGCGGCGTGAGGCCAAGAGGAAGACGGTCCTCTCGGTCCCGTTACTTGATGACATCTGGGACGAACGGCTGTCTCTTCTGAAGAACCCATCCACGACGCCCGCCAAGATGGACCGGTACGAGAAGTAGTACCGGGTCCCAGATTCCGCCCCTTTGTGCCTTAGGGCGCAGCCGACCCCGGATTCGGTCGTCTCGGCGGCGGCCAAGAAGAAGGCGGCGGGGGCGATGGCTTCAACTTCAACCTCCCCACCGGACGGTGAGGGGAAGAAACTGGACGCCATGGGACGACGAGTCATCTCGGCGGCGACGACAATTAAGGCAGCCAACGCCCTAGCGATTGTGGCCCGCTACGACAGGGTGTTGTGGTTTAAGATTGCTCCCCTGCTGGACTTCCTCCTGGACGACAAGAGGGCTGAGGCCCTGGAGATCTTGCAGGAAGGTGAGGTGGCATCGGACCACGCCATAACGGTGGCCACGGACATTGCTGACACCAGTTTCCGCCAGTTGGGCAACAGTGTTTGCCTTCGGCGATGGGGGTGGCCCAAAGCAACTGATTTCCTTCAGGACGTGCAAACCAAAGTTTTGGACATGCCCTTCGACGGGAACAACCTGTTTGGAAAGACAGTAGACAAATATCTGCAGGCCATCAAGACCGACATGGAGACGGCTCGGGCCTTGGGAGTTTTGCAGCAACAACGGCCGCCCTTTCAGAACTCCTGAGGCAAGTAAGGTGCCTCCAAAGGATTTGGCGGTGGCTCCTCGACGTACCGCCAGGCGGCTCGCTTCTCGTCACAAGAGGCCTATATAGGACGAGGCAAGTCGGGAGGATCACGTTGTCGCCAAGGAGGTCAAGGCGGCAAGTCCGCTGCCAAGCAGGACTGAACCGGCCGTAGCGTTGGGTCCCCGCCTGAGCACCCCGGTGGGAGGCCGGCTGGCGAAGTTAGTCAGCGTGTGGGCGTCCATCTCCACCGACCGTTGGGTGCTGGATGCCCTGGCACAAGAGCACACACTCGAATTTCTAAAGAAGTCCTCAACTGCTGTTGGAAGTAAGAGCGATGCTGCAGAAAGGAGCCATCGAGCTCATCCCAAACAGGTTTCGGGGACTACGGAGTGTACTCGCGATACTTCCTCGTCAGAAAGAAGACGGGCAGTTGGCGACTCATCCTGGACCTGAGTCGGTTAAACAAATGCATCAAGGCCCAAAAGTTCCGGATGGTCACCCTCCAGCACGTGCTGGGACAGCTGGAGGAGGGCGACTTCCTGTCGTCGTTGGATTTGGAGGATGCTTACTTTCACATCCCCATTCTAAAAGGACACGAAAGTTTCTCAAATTCGTGGTCCAGGGACGGCACTACCAGTTCAAAGCCCTTCCATTCGGTTTGAAGTCTGCGCCCAGGGTATTCACCAAGTGCCTAGCACCAGTGGCGGCACGGCTGGGACTGCAGGGGATTCACGTTTACCCCTACTTGGATGTTAGTGAAGATTTCATAATTGTAGGTAATTTTCCTTCCATGTGGCAACCCCCAAACGTTTTGCTGTTGTTTTACGCCCTGATCTAGACTTTGCCAAAGAAGCGCAGCCATCCGCCGCACTCCTCTGGGCTTTCGCTCCAACCTTACAGGGAAACAGACATGCCCTTAAGACAGTCAGTCCCGGGAGACTCGTTTCCCTTAGTCCTTTCCTCATGTCGCAGCTTTTGAGCAACATGAAACAAGAGTGCGCTGTAACTTACATTACTGCGCTCTTGGGTCTCTAGTCATTCCAATGGCCCTAGAAACTCTGCTGGACTTATCATGAAATGTGCAAGTGTGTCACGGACGGGACTGGTGGCAGCTATCGTTTCTTTGTGTTTTGAACCCCTTTTTGCCATGTTAACCGCGCTTCCCGCGTTTGGCCCAAATGGGTGGCCTGGCCTCCAAAATGGCCATGCCACGAGGTTCTTTGTCCTGTCCGGCACTTTCCCGCGAAACACAACGCTTTCGCAGGCTTCTGCATGCCTTGTGTGTGCCTCCAGGATGTGGGCTGGGATGTCTGTTCCCAATACACATCCTGGGTGACAGAGAGTCTAGAGTGTCTTGAATGCCTGGGACCACCGTGGTCCATGATAGGTCCACGTTATGGTGTGAGTGTTTTGTGAGCAGATCTCCTATTGGGTACTCTCCATTTTGGCGCGAAGGGAACTCTGGATAAGAGGAGGCTGAAAACACCACTACCATGTCGCAGCTTCGAAGAGAGGATCCCGCTCAACGAGGCCTTCCGCCAATCGATTTGTTGGTGGGGCACCCACGTGCATCTCGCGGTGGGCACGGACTTTCAGACCCCGGAACATCAGGAGACAGTGACGACGGACGGCTCCCTGGAGGGATGGGGAGTGCACAACAGAGGTCTCCACGCAAGAGGCCTTTGGCTCCCGGAGGAGAGGTCACTCCACATCAACATCCTGGAGCTCCGAGCCGTGTTCTGGGCCCTCAGGTCGTTCCTTCCGTCCCTCAAGGGCAAGGTGGTGAGGGTCTTCACCGACAACACCACCCTGATGTTCTACATCCGGAAGCAAGGAGGCACCAGATCCCGAGCCCTATCCAAGGAGGCCCAGGATCTGTGGCACTGGGCCGTAGCCCAGGGGATGTTTCTGGTGCCCTTCCATCTAGCAGGAACAAAGAACACCATCGCTGACTCACTCAGCAGGGAGTGCGCTCGTGCCACGAGTGGGAGCTGCGTCATGATCAAGCAGATCGACTCTTCCAACGATGGGGCAAACCCCAGATCGACCTGTTCGCGACGGCGACAAACTCTTAGTGCCAGAGGTTCGCCAGCAGGTTTCCCCAGCCGAGGAGCATGGGCGATGCTTTCTCGTTCCCCTGGGACGGCCTGTTCCTGTATGCATTCCCCCGTTGCCATTGCTGCTGCGACTCGTCAACCAACTCAAGAGGTCCAGGTGCAGGATGATCCTCGTCGCACCAGCGTGGCCTAGGCAGATCTGGTTCCCGGACCTTCTGGACTTGTCAGCGTCCCCCCAGTCAAACTGTCGACAGACACGGATCTTCTCTCCAGAGAAGGAGGCGCCATCCTCCATCACGACCCGGGGTCGCTGAACTTGCAGGCCTGGCTCCTGCATCACTAGAGTTTGGAGGGTACGATATCCCGGCGGACTGCAAGGAGGTGCTTGCAAAGGCCAGGGCGTCCTCCACTCTCGTGCTACGGACACAAATGGAAGAGGTTCTCTGTCTGGTGCCGCGCACAGAAGATTAACCCCTTACGGATTACGGCCCTGAGAGTGTTGCCGTACCTGCTATCGCTGGCCAAGGCGGGGCTAGCTCATGCCTCCATTAAGATGCATCTAGCGGAGATTTCCCGCTACACCAGAACTCCTGGGCGATCATCTCTGTGGTTCCATCGCCTGGTGAAGGAGTTTATGAAGGGACTGTTCCGTTCATTCCCGCCGGTGAGGCTCTGGCCCCGGCGTGGGAGCTCAACGTGGTGCTGAGCAGGCTCATGGAGCCGCCAATCGAGCCTCTGCATTCGGCCCAGTTGAAGTACTTATCGTGGAAGACAGAGTTTCTTGTGGCCATCACCTCTGCACGACGAGTGGGAGAGATCCAGGCCCTCTCCTGCAAGCCTCCGTACTTGACTTTCCACGAGACGAGGGTAGTGCTGAGGACGCACCCCTCCTTCATGCCCAAGGTGCCGTCGGACTTCCACCTCAAGGAGCCCTTGGTGTTACCAGTTTTCTTCCTGTCGCCTTCGTCGCCGGCCGAGAGGACTTTGCACTCGCTGGATGTAGCTAGAGCGCTGAAGTTCTACGTGGACCACACAAACAGTTTTCGGAAGACATCACAGCTGTTTGTGAACTTTGGACCTGTGAACCAAGGGAAGGCCCTCTCGAAGGCTTCCATTTCCAGATGGCTCTCCGGCTGCATCATGCACTGTCACCGGTTGGCAAACCGACCGTTGCCCGGCCGTCCAAGAGCCCATTCGACCAGAGCGATCGCTGCTACCACGGCGTTCCTATCTGGGGTGCCCCTGCTGGACATCTGCAGGGCTGCTGCGTAGAGGTCGACGCACACCTTCACGAGATTTTACTGCGTCGACCGGGATTCCAGGGAGGAGTCCAGGGTCGGCCAAGCAGTGCTGCGCAACCTGTTCACCTGAAGGTGGGCCTGCTGAGGAGGAAAGAGATGCTTAATGTTGAGTTGATGTAATGCTTAATGTTGAGCCTTGCCACCTCCCTTGGTTGTGCATGTGTGTACTGCTATGTATTCTTATATTCATGAGCATGTGAATCCATGCCATACCCCATGCTGGAGAAGGAACAAGTTACTTACCTGTAACTGTTGTTCTCCAGCATGGGTCTGGCATGGATTCACATGCAAACCCTCCCCGCTTCCCCTCTGCGGCTCTTCACTTGGTCCTACTGCCACTTTACGTGCTACCAAATCTGAGGATGGCTGCCACGGGAGGGGCTTAGGGAGAGGGCAGTCATTGGCTGGGGGTAGTATGACCCAGAGACCAGTGATTGGTTACTACTAAGAAAGACAGATCAGAAACAAAACTGATACTGATTTTTTCTTTACCGAGGATTCCCAGCCTGACGACGGGGAATACTCATGAGCATGTGAATCCATGCCAGACCCATGCTAGAGAACAACAGTTACAGGTAAGTAACGTGTTCCTTCCTCGCTGTTAGGCAGAATCCTGTACAGTGCCCTTAGGGACCACTACACACAATTGTACTACTGAGTTATAGTGGTAGCAGTAGCAGAGCAGCCAGGCTTATCTCAAGAGTATATGAGCAGTAGCAGAGATTACACAAAGGGACACAATTACTGTGGCTCAAGCAAACACTGACTCAAGGTTTCAGGTAAAAAATTATAAGTACATATATTTTTAAACCATCAGTTATAAACACAACACTTCTATTAAACTTTAAACAAAACCACACGTTAAATATACTACAACTAATCGATTCACTTTATACAGTATGTCTCAAGGTAAGTACCCTGTGTTTGAATGAACCGATGTTATGAACAAAACACGATACTGTGGATACGGTTGCGATCACTTTTTGACAGTTCGGTCTACTCAATAAACGCGTATCCGTGACATGAAATGCTACCGGGGCAAAAACACACTTAACACCTGAGATACCCAGAGGCAGTTGGAGGCAAAAATCACAGGCAATATTTAGGTTAGGCAGGCATTATCGAGAAACACTCAAACAGGAGTTCAAAAGTCAAAGGGTCGGAGCCAGGGTTAAGTGACACCGGAGACCTGTTGCCGAAGATCACACCGTTAGACAGTTCACGATTCAGCGTAGCCCAAAAGTACTTGGATATTGTCAATGTTCGGAAGCAAAAGTTATAAGGAGGGAAGACGAGGACGAGCCTTGAGGATGAAGAAAAGGGGGTTCACCCAGTTTCCTCGAGTAGAGCACAGTACCTTATTCCAATGGTGCAGCTGGTGCCCAGGCAGTTGTTCCTGTTGGTTTCCCGCAGACCCACGATTCCTGGAGCTTTGTTGTGAAGGAGGACATCTGAAGGGGGTCTGCACCACACAGGGATGAAGCCGGCAGCAGCGACAATGAATAAAAGGTGCGCTCCTTAAAAACAGGAGGGGCTCGGCAGGTGGCTATCCGGACCACCACCGCAGTGTGCAGCGATTTCGACGACGGCAGAGATCTCTGGCTGAAGATGATGAGCTGGTTATCCCCACCAGGCTCAAGGGAAGAAGACTCCAGCCT
Organism: Ambystoma mexicanum; assembly: GCF_040938575.1. Lineage (NCBI taxonomy): Eukaryota > Metazoa > Chordata > Amphibia > Caudata > Ambystomatidae > Ambystoma > Ambystoma mexicanum. The sequence continues at coordinate 1,506,561,020 of NC_090932.1, read as the reverse complement.
GGATCTCCTCTTAGTCATCGAAGGGTAGATAGCTCAGGACTGCAGCAGGGCTTCACCGGGACGGGGTAGTTGCAGCAGCCGTCATTCTCTCCGCTTCTCTTCGGTTCCTTGTAGTTCCAGAGGCGACTGACTTCTAGCCCAAGAGACCTGCCTTTTATGCGCAAAACCCCCATTCACACAGCCTGGATGTCAATCGCGCAGCACAGGGATTGTCCAGCCGGGACAACCACCTCAGCCAATCATGACAAAGTGCGTCTTGGGTTTCCTAGGATACGCTGTGCAGGGGGTGACTACACCCCTCCTTCACATTCAGCCCACCTAGACACCCAGGCGCCTTGAGGAGGGCTTCTCTGCAGAAGCCCGCCAAAAGACGGTGAACAAAGAAGGCGAACCTAGTTTGTCGCGCAAAGTAAAACACAAGAAGGACTTTAACAAAAAGAAATTGCGAATAAACCAACCGGAGCCAAAAGAAAGGCGATTTGGTCAAGCGGGTTTATGCTCGAGGCTAATATAATAGCCAAGAACAGTACCACGTTTATCTAATATAATCGTGGTAGAAAAGTTAGGGTAGATACCACTGCCACCAGCCAAGTCTAAATGTTAAAAGAGCGAAACAATGCTCAGGGAGGTACAGAAAAAGGGGTACAGATTAGCCCTTTCCAGTACTCCATGTAAGATGGGGTGTACTGGGTCTGTGGTAAAAATGACTATGTAAAGTAAATGGCAACTTTACCTTTCTCTGGGGGACAGTAGTCAGCCCCAGTGAAATGGAGTCAGAAGGAAGTCTTAAAGACAACCCTGGGTTACTACACTGAGGGTGCGGTGTAACCCATACAAGAACAGGGGCACCTGGAGTGGTGTGCTCCAGTGCCCAAGATCGCACAATGAGTAAAAACACATAGGCCGAAACACATGTAAGAGTGGAAAAAGGATGTACACTCTTACCAGGTGGAAATAATAAACTCCAGAAATCCAGCAAAGCTGCTGGGGGACTCACTAGGTGAGGGAAATTAGCCTTAGAAGGAGAATTCTCCCTAACACTCGGCAGAATACACTCCCATACCATGGACAAATGCACTTCTGGGTATTTATGGATGGAGGATTGGCTTTCACTAGCCACCTTCTCTGCCTGGTGGTGCTAGTGCACCATGTTGTTCCATGGTCGAAGCTTTCATTGGAAGAATGATCATTTCCATAGGTACTATTTCTTCCTAAGAGTATTACATGAATTATCCAACAATGTCTTGAAGGGCTGAATGCAGCATACATCCCAGGGTGTTGCTTCAAAGTGACAACATCCTAGGCCTTTCATATCACTGTATCGTAGTTTCCATTATTTCATTTTTTGGACCAGAGCTATCGAGACCAAGGGTAGCCTGTGGGTGTTGCTTGTGGTGTCAACGATCAAACTGGTATAGTATTTTGCATTACTTTTTCATCTTCAACTTCCTAGAGAGCCTAGGAGAAGGTTGTTAGTAGATGGATTCATGCTTTCACTGTTGCATTTTCAGGTGGCTTTTGATGTGGTCTGTGGGTACTACAATGCCGGCTTGAAAGTCTAGATTGAAAGCAAGAAATGCTCTGTCCCCTCCCTTACTATTTTTCCACCTGTTGGTCCAAAACAGCTCCATCATGTTTTCCCGAAGAGGAATATATTATACAGAGATTTCCTGTTTGCAGTCCCTTATTACACTTTCTTTTGTTTTTATATACAGCATTCTTCAGCATGGGGTCTTGCATGGATTGACATGCTCATGAATATTCCTGGTTGTCATGCTGGGAATCCTCTGTAAAATGAAAGCAGTTTAGCTTTAAGTTAAAACTGCTCGTCGCTTCTATAGCCTATCAACTGCTGCATCGACAATCAAGGCCTCAAATGCCCTTGCCATTCTCTCACGATATGACAGAGAATTGTGGGACAAGTTTTGGCCCATCCTTGACTTCCTCTCTGATAAGAAAGCTGAGGCCTTGGCTCTGTTCCTGGAAAGGGGGGTGCCCTCCGACCAAGCAATCATAGTCGCCCTTGACATCGCTAATTCTCGCTTTCGACAGGTGAGCAATGGTGTGGCCCTCTGCTGCCAGGGTTGGCTTAAGGCGGCCAACTTCCGCACGGATGTGCAGACCAAGGTAGTCGATATGCCATTCAATGGCGACATCCTCTTTGGGAAGGAAGTTGACAAGACTCTGCAAACCATAAAGACTAATACTGAGGCAGCACCTTCTTAAGGCACTCTCCAGCAGAGGAAGCCGTCCTTTCGTTCCTCTAAAGGGAAAGTCTCATGGTCATCAAAAGGCTTTTCTACCCCCTATTGTCAGTTCTACCATCCAGGATGCTTACAGGGAACGCCCACTGGCCTACGGCAGTGGCAGCCAGCGTCACCACCGCAGCCATGCCGCTGATGCCAAAGCAGGCCTGAAAGGCCCAGCTCCCGCGCCCCCACTTCAGCACCCCAGTGGTAGGACGGTTATCGCAATTTGTCGATCAGTGTCGAAAGATCTCCACAGACAAATGGGTGCTCAATGTCCTTCAACAGGCCCAAGTTCTGGAATTTCAAGATCAATGCCTTCCCATTCCTCCTGTTCCGTGACAAGAACTGAATGTGGCACAGCTGCTAAAGGAGGTTCAAACCATGCTAAACAAAGGGGAATCGAACCAGTCCCACAGCGTCTCCAGAGTGTACTCCAGGTACTTTTTGGTAAGGTGGAAGTCAGTAGGGTGAAGACCCGTTCTAGACTTGCGATTACTCACCAAGTTCCTCAATTCCCAAACGTTCAGGTTGGTCATGTTGCAACACGTGCTCGACCAGCTGGAGGAAGAGGATTTCCTGGTAACCCTCGACCTGAAGGATTCACACTTCCACATCGCCATTCATCTGAAACACCATAAATTCCTGCATTTTGTTGTTCAGTTGCGCCATTACCAGTTCAAGGCCTTGCCGTTCGACCTCAAATCGTCCCCACAGGTGTTCAGCAAATGCTTGGCCCCAGTGGGAGCGCATGTGCGCCGCAAAGGAATTCACATCTATCGTTACATGGATGATTGATTCATCCGATACCGCTCTCGCACACTGGAGATCCAGCCCACAAAGGAGACCACCCAGACTCTGACTTCTCTGGATTCTCGATAAATTATCAGAAGTCCTGCGTAGTGCCATCTCAAAACACAATGCTTCTGGGTGCTCGTCTCAACACAGTCATGTCTAGCGACTCCCTCGGAAGAGAGGGTGGAGACCATCCTGGGAAATGTACAATGGCTGTCGGCAGCTTCCATTGCTACAGTCCGGTCCATCAAGTTCCTGCTGGGAATGAGGTCCGCCTGGATTCATTTGGTACCCCTTAGCAGACCTGTTCAAGAGTTTCTGGATGCCAGATGGCAGCAAGTCACTGGCACATGGATCGACAAGGTCGTCCTTAGACATCCCGTCAAGCCCTCTGTTGATGGTCAGTTTACCCAGACCTCTCACAGGGCACTCCTTTTGAGATCCCTGCATATCAAGCGAGAGTCACAACTGCCTCCCTGGAGGGTCTGGGGTCCACACAGGACAGTTGCACGCCAGAGAAGGAGATGCACATCAATGTTCTGGAACTGCAGGCTCAGCTCCATTGGAAGGTAGTACGTATCTTCACAGACCACACCACCACCATGGTGTAAATCAGGAAGCAGGGTGGAGCACGCTCTCCAGCTCTCTCTCCCTCTCTTGAGGTGCAGAACCTATGGCGCTGGGCCATTGCTCAACGGTTGTTTCAATGGATTCCTCTTCATGATAGAAATCCATCATCCAGCTCTGCTGTTCGGAAACATTTCGACAGGTACGTAGTGGACCTTGACTCGATCATCGGCTCCAGAAGAGACGTCAGGCATCTTATATGTAGCACGTCACTACGCCCCATGCTTCAGTACCTTTTTTGCACACGCTTGCACAATCGATCGGGAACACGACTCAAGTTTACTCAATGTTTTTTTTTGTACTGAGTTGTACGTTTTCTCAGAAAACCTTGGTCAGATGCCGTCTCACAGGGTCTCGGGCTTCAATCAATGCTGCGATTGCGAGGCCAGAATGTCGGTAACCAACCCCCCACGAAGTGTGTCTCTGGTGTGTAGGTGTTGGTCACGATACAGAACAGAGGCCTGTGCGTCGTGCGCAAAGATGCAACCCAAGTCCCTAATTGAGAGAGCTGGGAAACTGGGTTTGGGCCGACCGGTCGCCAAATCTCTGGTGCAGTCCCTCATTCGGTCCTCGGAAACCGGAGACGGAGGAGCCCACTCCCGACAAGAGGAAAGAACGACCTTGCAAGAAGGCTAAGAAATGGTACAGCTCCAAGAATCGTTCCTCCTCATCTTCCTTTCAGAAGAAGCTGCACCACTGCCATTGACGCGCGTCCAGCTCGTCGTCAGATCTAGGTAAGCCCTCAGCGGTGTGACCGCTCAGGAAGAGTGGGAAAGCTTTAATACTTCCATGCTTGATATGTTTAGGTAAGAAGCTTCTGTAGGTGCGGCTCTGGCCCCCGACCAGCAATCTTTTGCGGCAAAAGCAGCACTCGGTGCTCCGGACCCCAAGCCAGCCATTCCGTCGACAAACACGCCTGCGGGCATCATGCCTACCAGGCATAAGTCACTGGAGGGTCATAAGGCCGAGGATCACGATGCCCATTGGTTACCTGAGCATCCCTAGGCGGCGAAAGAACTTTCTGCATTGAAAGCTTTGGCTTCAAAACCCATTCTCAAGCCCTCGGCACAGACAGTCGGCGACGGTTCATTTGAGCCACTGTCAAGATCAGGCTTCTTCGACTCGATGCAATCGATAGTTGGCGTCGACTCAATCAACCCCGTTTACATGGGAGCCGTCGGATTTATTGGCCCTAGTTCAGGGTCTACAAGACACCAGTGGTCTGGATACTTCCCAGACCTTACAACAGAACCAGCCTTATACCCATTTTTATAGCAAGTTCAGGGATATGGTTCACAGGGTTGTTGACAGCCTTGGGTTCAAGGCTTCCACCACACCTCTTCAGTGGTACGTGCTCACTGACATTCTGGTTGAGGGTCCCACAATTGAGCATAATATGCCATTCAACCCAGCCATTGCAGACCCTTTAGCCTCCTTATGCAAGCATCCTTGTACTATTCCCCCTGTGATTGCCAATTTCACAGGGAAGTATATGCCGGCAAGAGGAGACCCTTCTCTCCTCGCCACACGCCCTTGCCCACACTTGTGGCATCCACTATTTCCACTAGCCCTGTGGAATCCACTTCCAATCTGCCTACAGATAGAGAGCAAAAAAAGTTGGATGCATTGGACAGAAAGGTGTTCACCTCTGGCAGCATGGCGCTCAAAGCCACTAAGATAGCATGTGGATTCACCAAGTACTCCTTTGGCTTATGGAAGGCTATAGAACATGCTGCTGAATACATCCCTGAGGGTGCCATGCAGGACGTTTTTTTACAGCTGGTGAATGATGGGAAGGAGGAAGCCAAGCAGTCATTGCAAACGGGCCTGGTCGTAGCTGACTGCGTTGGCAGAGTAATGGATTCAGCGGTATTGATGGGACACCAAACCTATTTAAAAACTTCTGCCTTCTCTCCAAATGTGCAAATTAGGCTGCTGGACATGCTCTTTGAAGGTGACATGCTTTTAGGTCCGAAAGCAGACAAATCCTTAGAGAAATGTAAGGAATCCAGTTTGGCTACTAAATCATTAGGCCTACCTGATCTGCCTTCAGCTTCGCCTCCGGGGCAGAGGATATAGATGCTATGTACCCTATGGCAGGAAGCTCAGTTCATACAAGCCAATCAAGGGCAGAGGCACTTCTTGTGGACCCAGAATGGGCAGTGGGCCAGTAAGCAGCAGCAGCAGGGAAACCTGCGTCCTCTAAGCCGTTTGATTTCCCCTCCCACGATGCACCGGTTGGCAGGGCATTGGCCCCAGTGGCAGGAAATAACTGCTGCTGCCTGGGTCCTGCAGTTGATATGGTGGGGTTATTGTTTGTCTTTTCTAGAAAGGCCTCCAGACAGACCTCCACCTCCCCCAATCCAACCGGGTCTCAGCTCCGGGAAGAACTGAGAGCCCTGTAAGGGAAGGGTGCTGTGCAAGAGGTACCGCCCGATCAGAGATGGTCGGGTTGGTATTCCCGGTATTTTCTGGTGCCCAAGAAGGGAGGAGGTCTCCGTCCCATCCTGGACCTCCGGGCCCTGAACAAGTTCCTGAGGAAGGACAAATTCAGGATGGTGACGTTGAGAGAGATTCTCCATGCTCTCAAACTCCAGGACTGGCTAGTGTCAATAGACCGACAGGACGCTTATTTCCATGTGCCGATACACCAAAAGCACAGGAGGTTCTTAAGGTTCCTCATAGGGGACAAGCACTATCAGTTCAAAGTGCTCCCTTTTGGGTTGACCTCCACGCCAAGGGTCTTCACCAAGCTCATGGCGGTAGTTGCGGCTCACCTCAGGAGATCCGGAGTCCCAAGTATGTCCATACCTGGATGACTGGCTGATCCGAGGGAAGTTGGCGGGGCAAGTCTTGTCTCATCTGTAAGACACCTTCCTACTACTGCACAGGCTGGGCTTCTCCCTCAACTTGAAATTTCATTTGTCACCAGTTCAGCGGCTCCAGCTCATCAGAGCAGTCCTTGACACCCGGGTAGGGAAGGCTTTTCTTCCCAAGAAGAGAGTCAGCAACATAGCCCAGATGGTGCTTTTGTTTCAGAACCATGCCACCCGTCCAGTGGCTTCCTTTTTTTAAAATTAAATTGTCATTAGTTTATAAACAAACTTTTACAACATACAGAAGATAAAGATATTAATATCAACATTATAATCTCAATTCATCACTTGTCTTATTCTACAGTTAAAATTGATAGTAAACCACTAACAAAGATTCTCAGACAATAATAACTCAAATCGACAAAAATCATACATAATTACATCCACCTATATAAATAGATCTGTCATAAGCATTCATAATTAAATAAAGAGAACTATATCAAACAACTATAAATATAACAACATAAACACAGTTTGAAATTAGGGTTTGCATTTTCACTAGTTTACATACAAATAAGTATGATCGATTATAATCATCAAGAGTAACCATAGGATTAAATGACTTGTTGATTCAAGATGTTTTTAAAGCGTCATGATTGATTCAAAATAGCTAAAAATAGATAGCTTCTAGACCAGGCATTTTTTTGAATTATGACAAGTGATCTCATAATCATACAGTTGGTTCTGCGCTTCTAAGGGCTTCATCGATATTGTCTAGCATTCATCTTAATTAAACCGATATTATTCCCCCAATAGCATCGACTCCAAAAGGTAATCCTTGCAATATCCGTTTCTTCTGGGTAATATATGCCAAAGCATGAGCGTCTATCAGACACAAAATACGGACAATACACAACTAGGTGTTTTAGGGTTTCCTGTTGATATAAATTTAAACAGAACCGACAATTTATCTGAAAGATAGCTGTTGGTGATTTATGCCAACTGCCTATACGTTCCAACATGTATTATTGATTCAGCTTGAATCTGAGATATGCAGATCTCACCTTTTCACAAGGGAATATTATAAGATATGGAGATAAAAAAAGATCGACTTCTGGAGTACAATGCATACTCTGTGCAAGATATTGGAGTTTGTCTATACGTTCAATTCTAGCACCCGCAATATGCCAATAATAGGATTTGATTTTCTTATGATTGGTAAAAACCTTAAAATTAGATTTTGTACAATTTGCCTTAAGGTTGTTAATTTCAGCATATAATGCAAATCTATTCAGCTTCTTTTGTAGGCCAGAGGTGGTCCTATCAAGCAATATAATATTGTCAGCGATACATAGAAGGGTCATTCCTTAATTTATCCATGTCGCTGATTATAACGATGAAACATTGTTGCCGAAGGTGACAACCTTGTTTAACTCCAGTTGCAGTCGAGATGGGAGGAGTTAACACACCATCTTTGGTGACCCTTGTTAGGCAGAATCCCGTGCAGTGCCCTTTGGACCACTACACACAATTAAGACTACAGGTGGCAATACAAGTTTTACCTTTGGTACAAGCCTGTACTACTATGTTAAAGTGGTAGCAGTAGTGGAGCAGCCAGGCTTATCTCAAGAGTATGAGCAGTAGGAGAGATTACACAAAGGGACCACAATTACTCTGACTCAAGGTTTCAGGTAGAAAAATATAAGTACATTTATTTTAAAACCATTCGTTATCAACACGACACTTCTATTAAATTTAAAACCACATGTTAAATACACAACAACTGACCAATTCACTTTGCACGGTATGAATCAAGGTAAGTACACTGTGTTGGAGAGAACCGGTGTTACGGAACAATACACGTTACCGTGAATACGATTGCAATCACTTTTTGATAGTTCGGTCTACTAAATAAACGCATATCCGCAGCAAGTAATGCTACCAGGGCAAAAACACACTTGGCACCTGAGATACCCAGTGAGAGTTGGGGGCAAAAATCATAGGCAATATGTTAGTTAGGCAAACAGAATCGAAAACACTCATGGACAGAAATGCAAGAGTCAAGAGGCCGGAGCCAGTGTCAAGTGGAACCGGGTTCCTTTGTCGAGGATCACATGGCAGATAGTTCGCGATTCAAAGTTGCTAAGAGTACTTTAGATATTGTTAAATGTTCGGAAGCAAAATTTATAAGAAGGAGGGAAAACAAGGGCAAGCCTTATAAGCGAGAAATAGGGATTTCACCCAAAATTCCTCAAGCAGGACATAGTACCTTTTCAAAGAAGAAGCTGGTGCCAAGGTAATGTTTCCTGTAGACCCACGATTCCTGGCTTCGGCACGAAGGACGATGAAGGTGGTCTAGACCACACAAGGATGAGGCCGGCAGCAGCGACGATGAATAAAAGGTGCGCTCCTTAAAAACAGGAGAGGCTCTTCAGGTGGCTATCCAGACCACTACAGCAGTGTGCAGCGATTTCGACCACGAAGGGGACCTCTGGCTGAAGAAGATGAGCTGGTTATCCCCACCAGGTTCAAGGGAAGACGACTCCGGACTGGATCTTCTCTTAGTCGTTGAAGGGTAGATAGCTCAGGACTGCATCAGGGCTTCACCGGGATGAGATAGTTGCAGCAGTCGACCTCTCCTGTGCTTCTCTTCGGTTCCTTGTAGTTCCGGTGGCGACTCTCTGACTTCCAGCCCAAGAGACCTGCCTTTTATGCTAAAATCCGCCATTCACACAACCTGGCTGTCAATCACACCGCAGGGGGGTTATCCATCCCGGACAACCACCTCAGCCAATCATGAAAAAGTGTGACTTGTGTTTCCTAGGATACCCTGTGGAGGGGCTGACTACACCCCTCCCTCACATTCAGCCCACCTAGACACCCAGGCGACTTGAGGAGGGCTTCTTTGCAGAAGCCCGCCAAAAGACAGTGAACAAAGAAGGCAAACCTGGTTTGCCACGCAAAGTAAAACACAAGAAGGAGTTTAACAAAAAGAAATGGTGAATAAACCGCACCAGAGCCAAAAGAAAAAGTATTTGGTCAAGCGGGTTTAAGTTCGAGGCTAATACAATAGCCTAAAATATTACCACGGTTATATAAGATAACCGCGGTAGAAAATTAGGTTAGATACCACTGCCACCAGCCAAGTCTAAATGTTAAAAGAGCGAAACAATGCTCTAGGAGGTACTGATACAAAGGGCTAAGAGTTAACCCTTCCAGTACTCCATGTAAGATGGGGTGTACTGGATCTGTGGTTAAATGACTGAGTAAAGTTAATGGCAACTTTACCCTTTTCTGGGGGACAGTAGTCAGCCTCAGAAATGGAGTTGGTGGGAAGTCTAAAAGACAACCCTGTGTCACCGCACTGAAGGTGCTGTGTAACACACAAAGGAAGGGGGCTACTGAAGTGGTGTACTCCAGAGTCCACAACCACAAAAACAGATGAAATACACATGGCAAAACGCAGGTAAGAGTGGGGGAAAAGCTCACACTCTTACCAAGTAGAAAAACAAACTCCAGAAATCCAGCAAAGCTGCTGGGGGACTCACTAGGTAAGGGAAATTAGCCATAGAATGAGAATTTTCCCTAACAACCCTGACTTGAAAAGTTGTGTTATGATGGAATACTGCGATCAATTGTACTGGCCTATGTGAAAAGCCCATAACAAATAATTTCGACCAAAGTAATTCACGTATTACTGAATCAAAGGCGCAAGAAAATGTCATGATGCCTACCCCTGTGGATCCAGACCACGTCCAGCAACCCCGGAAGCAGGCATCAAGTTATCCTAAGCAAGCCCAACAACCCCTGCTAGGGGCTATTTGGGTCCAGTCCTGGCGCCTATGGCTCCAGGCTCATAGATTAAAACTTACCTGATGCAGACCATGCTGCAATCTTACCTGATGCAGACCATGATAAAGAGCTCCACGCCAAAAGAGCCTTGGAAGGGACTATTTTACTTGGGGACTATTTTTTACTCGGGCGGGGCTGGGGAGGAATACATACCTGGGACTACTTTGGAGGCTATTTAAACCACGCCCGGAGAGCAGCACACGCTTCACGTTCTTCTGCAGCCAGCAGCGTAACGCTCACCGTGCCTGCAAGTCTGCATCCAGCCTTCTGCCACGCCCGCCTCGAGTCTGGAGCTCCTAGAAAAAGGGAGAAAGAAGGAGAAAGGGTTAGAACAAGAGCAATACCTTTAATCCTTACCTGAATTCCCGATCCATCGCGCCTTTGAGCTGGAAGAAAGAAGTTATTTTAAGTGCGTCGCTTCGCCTGCTGCAGCGCCGCGCTGAACTCACCGGCTTTCGCAGCATCTTCACATTCCACCGCATCCTCCTGCATGTTCCCACCGCACTCCGGCACCTAAGTAGAAGACAAGAACAGCAAGGTGAGCCAAGGGAATACACAGAGGAATATTAGTTACCCCCCATAGACTTACCTGATTTTACCACCGGGGGTACTATTCGTCTTCACGGGTCGGCGCAGCTTCCACTGCATCTTCGCCGAACCCCGGCCCCTTAGGGGAAACAAAAGGACAGCAAGGTGAAACAAAGGGACTAACAAGGGGAACCCTCCTCACCACAATAGACTTACCTGATTTTACTGCCAGAGGTATTATTCCCCAAGACTTCATACTTTCTCTCAGCGCCTGAATAAGGGAGAAAGCAACAGGTTACATATTGACATTATTTTAATCGAACTGTGTTGGAAAATACAAATCCTTACCAGAATACTATCGGTTGCCACGAGGAACTCTTCATTAGGGTCAAGCTGCAACCTGCAAGGAATCGGACAAGAGTGAAAGTCAGGCATGTGAACTCTTACGAACTTTATACTTACGGCGTCTTGCCGGGAATCCCGGAGTTAATATTGTTCTGGAACTCACCAATTCCTTCGAGCCAGTGAAGCAACTGGTTATCAACGCGCCCCTGCCCTCAATGCAGGATGGAGAGCTCATCTTTTCAAACCATCAGGTGGGACTATAAGAGGGGACATCAAAGGCGATCTGTGGGGAGAACAGCGGGGGTGGGGGGATTTATGCTCAACTCCACGGGTGGTTAATTCCCTTTCTCCATTTGCAGAAGAATATTCCTACGGGCCAAGCAAACAAAGCTAGGTGGGCCAGTCCAGTCCGTCATCTCGGCCCTACGCGTCACATTGGTGGAGACCGCAGCTGTCCAGTTCCGATCGACGCCTCTGTGGGAGCCAGGTGAGCGTAACAGAAAGATCCAAGGCTGCTAGATAGATCGAGCCAGAATTTATTTGTTTGGATTTAGCCAAAACATGGGCAACCATGGTGGCGTTTAAAGAGGATCCCATGTGTTTGCAAAATCCTAATTGGTACCTAGAGTAGATATTGTGTTCAAAGATAAAAGACTTGAGGTGATTCAGCAACAAAATGGCAAAAACTTTGGCAGAGATGTCCATTAAGGCAATGGGCCTAAAATTGGCAGGCTCATACGGATCCCCTTTTTTAAAAATGGGAATGATGATTGAGTTTAACCAAGATGATGGAATCGTATTAGATCGTAAAATGTTGTCAAACTTGTATGAATGATAGCAGCCCAAAAATGGGGGTCAGATTTAAGAATACATGACGGTATCCCATCTGGCCTAGCTGCTTTCGAAAATTTAAAACACTGTATCGCTGATATAATTTGCCCTAATGAAAATTATATTAACTCAGGACAAGTCTGATACCTAATACTGGAGTTAAATGCCGAGAAACTGCGAGGTAAAGTAAAATTGGTACTAATAAACTTCTGCCAGTATTCAGATGACACCGAAGCTGCTAGGTGGCCTTTCGCAGAAGCTTTCTTTTCATTTAGCATGTCCCAAATATTGCGAGTGTCATGCTTAACCAGAAGACACATCATCTTTTGGTTTTCCTTGAGGTGAAGTTGATATTTTATTGCTTTAATTCGATTTCGATATTTAATACAGATCGCATGTTTGGCATGTCGATATGCCTGATCACCTATTTTTTGTTGCATAAGGGCCCTCAAACTACAGTTTTTGGCTCTCTTAATCCTCGTAATTGCAGAATTAAAGGGATATCGATGGAGTGAGGGTAAAACAAGAGAGCGATGCATTCATTCATGAATGTGCTTTTGAATGATCATGGTATTCCATTCCTCCCTTAATGAGGGATTGCAAGCCGGTATATTAACCTTGTACACCCTCCAAGCGTCCTAGTTTACTATGTAGGTTAATTCTCTATACAGACGCTGATTCCATTTTACTGAGGTGCAGATACGATCAGATTCGACCAAACCAAGAATAAGGTCGCAAGTCAAAGGGACACTCCTTTTGTGTACCACAAGGAGGATAGGAGCATGATCACTGAGAGAAATATTCAAAATAGTAATCAAGTGTACCATTTTTAAAAGTCCTATTGAAACAAAAAAAATAGCAATAAATGAAGAGGCTTGACCCCGAACCCAGGTACCCTGTTGGTAAGATGTTTTAAATGACAAATAATGTATATTCCAATCCAACAAATAGCTACACCACTTTTCACCTCTTATTAACACAGGTGAGTTGAGATTACGATGTAAATTACTCATAGAGTTTGGAATGGCACCTGAACATACCGCATTCAAATCACCTCCAATAATGATGTGCAAGTTAGGATTGCTGATGTAAGCATCTTATAAACACCTCATCTAATGAGTTAAACAGTACCTCCAGGGTTAAGTTTGCTGGATTATAATCAATACATATCAATAAAAACACACATGTAGGGTCATCAGTCAAAAAATATTCAATAGCTAAGATTTGATGAGAAAAAGAGATCACTCGAGACTGGTGGCTATAAGCATTATTAACCAAAACGGCAATTCCCCCTGAAGGACGCCCAAAAGTGCCTTTTGTAGCAGGAACACAAAACGTGGTAAATCTATCAGTAATAAAGTGCCGTGAGCACATGGTTTCTGCAGAAAAAGAACATTAGGATACACATCAGGCAGAGTTGCAGTAAGTCATGTCGCGAAGTTCTTGAGGCCACAATTCCAGGATATGATCTTCAATTGGGCTGGGCTAGGGTTGCTTTGTTACCTTGGCCATTTCAATGATGGGGGATAAAAATGGAGCCAGCCAAGTGATATTTGATGCAGCTCCTACCTGTATTTTTCTAGTGCCAAAGGCCAGGCTGAGTATGAGATCCTTCCAGTGACTCCTGAGGGACCAGTGGTCCTAGTATTTCGGAGTGCCCACGGATCGCCTTTGTATTTAGCCATGTGGTCCGCAAACTCAGCATGTGGACCTCACGCAACAATCTATTGGCGAGGGAATCCTTCTGACCTCCTTGGCCCCAGACCTGAGTAGTCACGGATGCGTCCCTGAAGGGTTGGCTGCCCACTGTGAGGATTTGCAGGTGAGCAGCTCATGGTCTCGATCAGAAGCTAGGTGGCATATCAACAGGCTGGAGTTGCAGCCATCAGGTTAGCCCTGAGGGCTTTTGCCCAGCCTCTCGGAGGGTAGCATGTCCTCGTCCTCACTGACAACACGGTGGCCATGCACTACCTCAACAAGCAGTGGTGTGCACTCCTGCCCTCTCTGCACAGAGGCAATTCATCTGGCGGTGTTAGAGAACACCTTGGCGATTGGTCTGAGCAGGCAGAGCATGGTCTCACAGGAGTGGGAAGTGTCTGGAAGTCCTCGAGGAGGTCTTTGTTCTCTGGGGTACCCTGGCAGTGGATCTGTTTGCCACAGAGTCCAACAGGAAGTGCGAACAGTTCTGCTTGAGGGAATTTCCAGCAAACGGCGCACTGGGGGATGCCTTTATGGTGGATTGGATCCTCCTACTTCACTACGCCTCCCCCCCCCGATACCCATCATCCCTTGGGTTCTCAGGACGTTGAAGTGATTTCGAGCAACCATGACTTTAACCCCCCTGAATGGGCGAGGAGAACGTGATACTCCGATCTCCTAGATCTGACCATCTCTCCAACTGACCGGTTGCCTCAGCGTCTGGATCTCCTTACCCAGTCGGAGAGTTGAGTGCTGCACCAGATCCTGGATTCCCTCAACCTACATGCGTGGCTCTTGAGAGGATGAGGTATGATAACAGGGACCTCTCAGAGGAGGTACTTGACGTGTTGCTGGCTGCACGCAGACCTTCTACAAGATCTCTGTACGCATGCAGGTGGAGAAGATTTGAGGTGTGGTGCAGGGAACTCAAGACTGACCCTCTCTCTTGCCCCACCACCACAGTGATGGAGTTCCTTCTGTCACTGCCCTCTTCAGGCCTTCATGTTTCCACAGTCGATGAGTATTTGGTGGCCAGACCAAGATTAATTTTTTACTATTCCGGTCATGGCTCAGTTTCTGAAGGGCCTTCTAAACAGGTTTCCCCCAACCCCATGTGTTTTCCCAGATTGGGATCTTAATCTGGGTTTGACCTACTTGATTGCGGCTCCGTTTGAGCCTATGCACTAATGTTTGCTGCTGTTATCCCTTAAGACAGCCTTCTTGGACACAATCATATCTGCCAGGAGGTTTAGCGAACTGCAAGCCTTGTGCTGAAAACCTCCCTTTGTGAAGTTCTTTCATGAGAAAGTCTCTTAAAGTCAGAGCCGGATTCCTTCCTAAAGTGGTTTCAGAGTTTTATCTGTCCCAATCCATTGATTTACCTGTCTTTTACCCTCCTCTACATCCCTCAAAAGAGGAAGAGCAGTGCCACCGCCTTGACCCCAAGAGAGCATTTAGCTTCTATGTTGCTCGCAATCCGAGTTTAGGAAATCGGACCAGTTATTCGTGGCCCATTGCTTGTCTAAAAAAAGGTCTTGCCATTACTAAACAACCCCTGTCACGTTGTATTATTTTGTGCATATCTGAGTGCTAGCAATCGACAGGCAAGGACCTTCCAGCGGCCGTCAGGGCCCACTCAACCAGAGGGGTTTCTGCCTCTACAGCCCTCCATAGAGGGGTTCCTGTTTGGTATATATGCCGGGCAGCCACTTGGTCATCCTTACATTCACCAAGCACTATGCCTTGGATGTTGCACGGGGAACTGATACAAGGTTTGGTAGGGCAGTTCTACAGAATCTACTGGTTTAAATCTTTTTGCACTCCTCCGTTGTCCTAACTGCTTGGGGAGTCTATCATGATGAAGAATCTACAGGAGAAAAGTAATCCATTGATGGAGAAATTACTCGCCATAATGATTTTTCTATGGATTCTTCTCCCGCAGATTCCTAATCATGATAGATATCCATCATCCAGCTCTGCTGTTCGGGAAACGTTTCGACAGGAGGTGTAGTGTACCTCAACTTGTTCGGCTCTTGATTTCTCCTTCTCCCTTTTCATTTGGAAGGCTTTGAAAACTCCATTGCGGACTCTACCAGCAGGGAGCTGCGGTCCTGTCCTGAGTGGGAGCTACAGCAAGCACATGCATCCGATCTCTTAAAGGTATGCAGTCATCCTCAAATCGACTTATTCGCGACAGCGGGCAACTCTTGGTACCAAAGGTTTGCCAGCAGGTATCCTCAAGCCAGGCTTCTGGGAGATGCCTTTTCATTCCCTTGAGAGGGCCTCTGCCTGTACGATTTGCCACTGATTCCTCTGTTGCTAGGTGTGATACACACACTTAAACATTGCCACTGCAAGATAATCCTCATTGCACCAGTGTGGCCCAGACAGATCTGGTACTCGGATCTTCTCCAGCTGTCGGTGGCACCTGCCATGAAGCTGCCTCCTCTTCCAGACCTCTCCAGAGAAAGAGGGTTGATCCTGCACTATGACCCAGTGCCTCTGAGCCTGGCTCCTGCAGCCCTAGAATTCGGGCACTGCTCACTGCCTTTGGAATGGAGAAGGATTCTAGCCAAGGCAAAGGTCCCCTCTGTGCTGGCATGCTACTAGCACAAGTGGAAGCACTTTACAGTGTGGTGCCGGCCACAGAAGATTGCTCCGCTATGTGGCGGTGCTGCAGCTTCTCACGTACCTGCTCTAGATGGCCAAGGCTGGCCTTTCTCATGCATCTATCAAAGCCCTACTGGCTGTCATATCCCGGTACACCTGAACTCCAAGCAAACTTTCCTTTTGGTCACACAGGCTCATTAAGGAGTCTCTTCAGAGCATTTCCTCCAGTGAAGGCTCCTGGCCCTGTTTGGGAGCTAAACGTGGTACTGCCTAAACTGATGGGGCCTCCGTTTGAACCTATGTATCAAGTCTCTTTGATGTTTCTGTCATGGAAGACCGCCTTGCTGGTGACTATCACCTCGGCCAGGCGTGTCGGGAAACTGCAGGCTCTTTCCTGTAAACCTCCAGATTTTTCGTTCTACTAGACTACAGTGTTTCTGCAAACTCATCCTTCCTTTATGCCAAATGTACCTTCGGACTTTCATATAAAGAAGCCTTTGTTTCTGCCAGTTTTCTTCATGAGTCCTCCTTTGCCTGCTGAAAGGTCATTGCAATCACTGGACGTTGTGCGTGCCCTAAAGTTCTATGTTACAAGCACAAAGGATTTTCAAAAGACTTAACTTTTCGTCAATTTTGGACCGTGGAATATGGGAAGGCCCTGTCTAAGGCTTCCATCTCCAGATAGCTCTCAGGCTGTATCATGCATTGCCAACGTCTGGCCAGCAGACTGCTTCCCACAGCCGAACGCCCATTCCACCAGAGCCATCGCAGCGACTACTGCGTTTCTCTCTGGTGTGCCCCTGCTTGACATCTGCAGAGCTGCTACATGAAGGTCTACCCACACCTTCACAAGATTCTACTGTGTCAACAGGGATACCAGGAAGGAATCCCGTTAGGCCAAGCAGTGCTGTGCAACCTGCTTGAAGTGAGTCGGTGTAAATGGAGGATCCGGGAGAATAACTTGCTTTTACAGAAATGCCCTTTATTCAGGATCAAAACGAGAACAAACTAAAAAAAAATCACTGTACACTTCTTCTCGTGGCTCCTTCTGAAGTAGGGGTGATTCCGCCTAGTCTTGGTTTTTATGGTTTTAAAAGGGCCACGGTTATATTTCTTGGTACAGTTCTTCAGTGCCTTGTCCCTTTGAAGAGGGAAACATAAAAGACACATTGTTTCAGTCGTGTGTTCTTTTATTCCCCTCTTCCTTCCCATCTGCCAATCCCCTTGTTTGTCACATGCTGAATGTACGTTGAAACCCATGTCCCCTCCCTCCTTCAAGGATACTGTTGGGTCCAGCTTCCATAATGTTGCCTACAGTGCCTGTACGTGGCTGTCCGAAAGGAAACTGCAGGGCTGTCCCCTAGCCTGCACCTATGGGTCCTCCGACTCTGCCACGCATCCCGGGAAGCCCCATGGACTGCCTCCATTCTTCCTCTGTAGGCAAGTGCATAATATCGTCATCCTGTTCACCGGCGGTATTGTTGTAGGCGTGACATTGTTTTAGGTCTTTCCTCGTCTCCCAGTCTCTTCTACTGTCGTTGTTTCTCACCTTTATGTATTTATTCATAGCCCCGGAAGAACCACATAGCACATCCATCACAATCTGTCTTTGAAGTGGGGTCCCGTTCCAGAGGGAGTGTCATATCCTCATGATCAAAAACCCCCATGAGGGGTCAAGATGGTTGAGCGGATCTGGAAGTCTGTATTGATAATCAGCAATGACCTGAAACCATGCCTGATTGTGTATCGTTGAAAAATTGTAAGGCTGAAGAGTAAGGAACCACTGAAATACTCATATGTCCCATCCCCTTTTCTCCATTCTTGTGGGCGTCTCCCAACATGGGGACGGTACCGGAACCTTTGGCGGCAAAAAATTGAGCTTCCCCTTTAGATATAGTATAGCGTCCTGGGGTGCGGCCTTGGCCGCGGGAACACACTGCCGAGGCCCTGCCCCCTGGTGCATTCCCTCAGTCTCTCTTTTCCTTCATTGACAGTGTCGGACCTGGCAGCCAGCGTGGAAACATAAGCTTTCTGCTTGCTCCCGTTTGTTTTTTCAATTTGTATTTCATTTCTCTTCAGTGCCTCATCTCCCTGGCGCAAGTCGGCCGCAAGAGGATTCACGAGATGTGCTTCCTGTCGCTGCTCGTTCCCAGACCCCGATGCACTCTGTCTTGAGTATTTGGGGCCAGACCACTGCTGAGACTCATGTGTGGCTTGCAGCGCTCTCGGTCTCCGGGCATTGAAGAATAGTTAGAATATTTTTTGATGGCCAACCACTGGAGAGGGGTGTGGTCCGTAAACAAGGTAAAGTGCCTACCAATGAGGTAGTACCGAAAGGGCTCGATCGCCCACTTGATGGCCAGGCACTCCTTCTCAGTAGTCAAATAAGGCAGTTCGTGCATGAGAAGTTTCCTGCTGATGAAAGATTCAGGGTGAAGATCTTCTACATCCGCTTGAGACAATATGGCACCAATGCCACTCCCTTTGGGTGAAATCTGGACATTGTAGGACCGGTTGTGTCGATATGATGCTTACTAACTTCCAAAATGCGGTCCTTACTTGCTCGTCTTCTCGTAGGGATCCAGTATATTTTCTTTTAAGCGCTTCCGTAAGGGGTGTCGCAATTGAGAAGTGAGGGATAAACCCCTGATAGTAACCTACCAACCCCTGGAAGGCCCGTATGGCTTTTTTCATGTTGGGAAATGGGAGTTGGCTTGGATGGCTTGGATTTTGTCCAGTTGCAGAGTCATGATCCCACTTCCCACTGTGTACCCTAGGTATTTGGTCTGATCCACCCCAAGTACATAAACATGTTGTTTATTGGTTCTTTCTCTTACATTCTGCAGCGGTTGATTTTTCTCAAAGCAGCACACCCAACTTGCCTTTTAGTTGGTACTCTTCCTTTTTTTCTCCATTTTAGTGCTGCTTCCATCATTACATATAATTTCTGACAGCCATAATAAGTCTATTTCTCTCTCAATGTCTAGTTCTATTCCTACTCGTTGGTCGTCTTACAGTCGCTCTCACTCTTTTGCTTCACGTAATATCTCTAATCTTGTCTGTCCTTCTGATTTTGGGGATTCCGGCATTAATAGTGCACTCTAGAATGCTCAATCTAGTTCTAAAAAAGCTAATTCCATTCTTGACATGTTTCTGCATTTGTTATGCATCACAGAGACTTGCCTCTCATCTTTTACATCTGCTATTCCTGCCTCCTTATCTTCTTCTGATACTGTTTTTACTCATACTCCTCATTGTTTGGGTCATGGGGGAGGTACTAATATTCTTTATCGGCCTTCCTCAAAGGTTCATTCTAACCCTCTCTCGATACCTACCTTTACTTAGTCGTGTGCTGTGATTTTCCTTTTATTCTATCGTCCTTCTGGTCCTCTTTCTACTTTCTGTGACGACATTGTTGCTTTGCTTAGTGTTGTCCTTGCCTTGCTCTAATTCCTTTTTATTGCTGGGTGATTTTGATCTACATCTTTCTTCTATCCATGCTTCCTCTCCACCTCTTTCTATTATTGATTCTTATTGTCTCTCTCCCCTTCCCACTCCTCACATTTCCAGATCCCCCTTGGATCTTATTCTTATGTCTTCCATGTCTCCTTCTGATGATTCCATTTATTCTATTTACTCTTCTGACCGTCATCTGCTTTTCTTTTCTATTCTTCTCCTTCCAATATTGGTCTACCTCCTTCTGATCCTATCCCCCTCATTTTTTCGTCGCTATCTTGCTGGCTTCAAAATCTCTCATTTTGCATCATCTTGTATTGCCAATCTTTGATCTGATTCTACTTTGCTTATCGTCCAATGCGTGATGCTGCTTCTGCTTTTTCTACTTCCCTTTCTACCTCTTTGATACTTCATGTCCTCTTTCTAAATGTCTACCGTCTCAAAAACCTTCCCAGCCTTAGCTTACTCCCTATCTTCGCTTCATGCGAAAGACTTTGTCTCCTGGAGTGTCGCTGGCATAGAGCTTGATGGTGTTTTTTTCTCTGCTTATCACACTTTATATGATGATGCACTTCTTTCTTCTAAACGTCTTTATTACTCTGATTTTTTACATTTTTTTACATTATAAATCCTCCCATCCCTGTCTTTTCCAGTCCCTTTCTCGGCTATTATCTCCCCCTCTGCCTGATCATTCTCTTCTTTCTACACTTATTGCATCTGATTTTGCTATAATTTCTTTACTTCTAGAGTGATTTCTGTTCGTTCTGCTATTTCGCTTCTCTGCCTTTCTCTTGTTCTGTTTCTTCTTCTACTCTTCTAGAAATTCGAGATTTCTAATTCTGATACTTCTTTACTTATTTCTCTGGCTCATCCTGCTGCTTCTCCTAAAGATACTGGTCCTTCTACTTATTTCCAAAATCTATCCTTCTCTTAATTCTTATATCACTACTCTTCTTAATATCTCTCTTACTACTTCTACCTTGCCTCTTCTATTTAAACATGCTATTATTTTTCCTGTCTTTTTCCCCAATTATATCTTTTATTGAAATCTCAATGAACACAGCAATAGATCAACGTGACATGTTCAGTAGGAACTTAATTTCTTATGTTATCCTCGACAAACCATCCCTGACTAATAATAGTAAATAAAAGGTTAACAAATAATATTATTCATAATAATAATAATTGGTTTCACTCAATATCCCTGAGTACCTTTATGCATCCCAAACTATGTCTTGATGCAGCATTCTTCGTTAAACATACCCATCTTTTCCAAATGTCTCCACCCGTGTCCATTACGTTAACTTTGAAATAAATGCTTCAGAGTCTGGTATAAACATGTGTTCTTTGTCTTGTACAAACCCGAAGAATGGGGCCCAGGTTCGAGAGAATTTTGTCATTTTTCCATTACATGTGCAGTCAGTTTTTCCATAGCTACGATCTCCCAAATCTTAACCCACCAATATGACCGGATCCACCCCTCATTCGTTTTCCAAAAATGTGCTTGATTCAATTTAGCCGCTAACAGCTGTGTTACGAGTTCTACCCTGGGGTCGGATGCTTGGATCCCATCATCATCGGGCACATCCCCTAACAGGATGTGAGGGCACATAGGGAATGAAGGCCCAGTGATATCTTTTATCCTTGACTTGATTTCTTGCCAATATTCCTGTATTGTGGGGCAGTGCCACCACATATGTATAAAGTCCCCAAGCTGCCAAAATCCATGCCAGCAGCGATCTGAGTAATCGGGTGAGATTGCATGGAGTCTTTGTGGGATCATGTACCATCTATAACATATATGTATTGCATACTCCTTAAATATGGTGCGTTTCGAGCTTTTAGAGATTCAGGTCTATATCTTTTGCCATGTGTCCCTTGGGATCTCTGCCCCTATATCCTTTTTCCACCGTGTCATATATGGACGTTTTTCTTCAATAGAGGCCTTCTCTAACAAGCGGTAACAGTTGAATATTTTCCGAATACCTTGTCCCTCTGAGACCTGGAGTTCAGTTCCTATGGAGGAGGGGGAGGGTGTTTCTATCTGAACGTCTCGCTTGTTGGAAACCCAATGTCTAATTTGGAAGTCCCCAAAGTGTTCCGTTTCAGATAGGGCAAACTTTTCTTTACATTTCATGAAAGTGAGGAAAATTCCAGCTTTGTATATGTCCCTAAGCCTTAAGATCCCAAGTGATTCCCATTGTGCAAATATACCTTTCGGCATTCCCGGGTTTTGTAGTATCGGTGACTGAGGCCCCAGGCCCGTTTGAATCCCAATTGTGCACAAGCCTTATCCCAGGTACAAAGGGTAGCTCGGGTAGAGTCTAGCAAGAGGACCCTAGCAGATTTCGGTAGAAATGGCAGATGGGGTAGGGAAGCACGGGTGCAGCAGTCTTGCTCTATCAATTTGCATTTGGCACTCTTATCTACTAGTGCCCATTCTAACATTGGCGCAATCTGGGCTGCGTGGTAGTAATGCTGTATCGACAGGTTCCTTGTTCCCCCCATCCCTTTCGATCTCGGGAGTATTTGGTGCGTAATTCGAGGTGGTTTCTTTTTCCAAATGAATTGGCCTATCGCTTTCTGTAAGTCTAGTACATCTCTTTCAGGGATGAGGATCGGTAGAGCCTGAAAGGCAAATAAGTCTTGGTAGGATTGTAATTTTAATTGCCTTGACCCTTCCCATGAGGGTTTTATATGATTTGATAATGTGTTCCCCATTATATGTAAACTCCTCGTCTGCCCATTTGAAAGGAAAGGTCGATTGCATTGCTAATTGAGTTTCAGGTGATTCTAGGATTGCTATCCCCACTGACTTATGATGATTAACACAGAACCCCAAAACCATATAGAATCTTTCAATAAGATCCAGTAAAGGTGGAATTGACTGCAGGGGTTTCTGGAGGAAGCAAATTATATATGCATACAGCGCCACTTTGTGTGTTGCATTCATCTGCTGGGCCTATTATGAGAGGGCTACTTCGTATCATTTGTGCAAGGGGTTCCATAGCTAATGCAAAGATCAGGACGGACAGCGGGCACCCCTGTCTCGTGCACCTACCCAGAGGGATTGGGGCTGTCTTGGTATCATTAACTTTGGTTACGTTGGATGGTATTTGAAAGTTTGCCAGTATTCATTTTCTAAAGCCTGGACCGAACCTGTAAACTGGCAACACTGCTTGCATAAAATCCCATGACATGCTGTCATATGCCCATCTGGGCGTCAAGGGAAAGGAGTGAGAACCCCCTTGGAAGTTTAGGAGCCGATGCTATCAAGTTTACTACCCTCCTAATGTTGTCACAGGCCCCTCTATTCTTAATGAACCCCGTTTCGTCTTCATTGCTTATGTGAGGGAGGTCCTCTCCCAGTCTTGTAGCTAGGATCTTGCTGTAAAGTTTTGCGTTGGTGTTCAAAAGGGCTATGGAGCGGTAAGAGGTGCAGATCTCTGGGTCCTTTTCGGGTTTCGATAGCAGAGTGATTGTAGATTCGGCCATTTTCCCAGATTTGGACAATGAGTTAAATAGAGTGGTGAGTTGTGGTATTAAGGGCCCTGTGAAAGCTTTGTAAAATCTATTTGTCAACCCATCTAGGCTGGGTGCCTTTCCCGCTGGGAGGGTACGTACGGCTTGGGAAACCTCTTGAGCCGGTAACAGATTCTCTGTTGCCCTCATTGTGTCAGCGATTCGGGGGAGTCGTGCCTGATCTATAAAGTCCCGGATTTAGGTAATATTTCCCTGATGTGTGGTGGAGACCCTACTGAAGAAGTCTTCCATGACCTTCATTTTCCCTGCTTCCGTGACCTCCCTCTTCCCGTCTTCGCTCCTCAAGGCCCCAATATAGTTGCGAGTTGCTGCTTTCCTAAGATTCACTGCCAACAGTTAATTCACCTTATTACCCCTGGAATAATATTGTTTTGTGCCAAGTAAGGACTGTGCCGCCTCTACCCTCATGTGAGTTTCCAGAGCTTGCCTAGCTATTCTGAGGTCTCGTAGTGTATGCCTATTCCCTTTTGTTGCATGTGCCTTCTCTTTCTCTTGTATTATCCCCTCTAGCCTACCCCGATGCATATATTGAGTTCTACTCCAGGCCACTAATTGCCCTATGATGACTGAGACCTGAAAGTGTCTCACTCGCTAGTCCCCAGGGATCTGTCGTCCAGGTGTCCAAGACATGGCCATCGCTTTTGGATCCATTTCCTGGGGGTGGATCAGTGTTGGAGGATCACCTGGATGGGGGTCTTGTGGGAGTGGAACACTGATGGTGAGATGCAGTGTCCCCTTCCCTGTAACAACTTTTCCCCATCCTACCAAGTAGGATACCTAGGAACTCAACCCCTCCTCCCCTTTCCCCGACACGAACACTTTCTTGCAGACAGTTCACCTTGAGCGAAAGTGGACTAATATCAGAGCCGTATACCTGACATGTCCCAATACAATGGTCAGGCAATTACTGATCATTACACACATCTGACTTCATCACACTTCCCCACGTGGATAAAAGGTGGAGCATGAAAGCAGACTGAGCAAGGCAAAGCACACGAGGAAGCAACAGTTCCAAGATGACAGTTTAATACGAGCAGAAAGAGGGCAAGACCAGAGAGGGTGGCAAGGAGGGAAGTGCCCTTGACCTTTCCAGACCTTTACTTTCGTGAACTTGGGAAAACAAGAAACCTAAGACTGGGGACTAAAACAGAACACACCTGCATTGGGTGCCAGAGGTACCCGGGGCCCTCCTGTGTCGATAAACAAGGTGGGGAGGAGCATTTACCAATGTGGTACTATGCTTGGCTCCTACAACAAAGCAGCACCAGTAAAGACAGCACAGCCGGTGAGTCGGAGAGATGGATACCAGACCAGCCTGTGTTAGAACCAAGGATGCAAGCAGCAACATTATATGAAGAAATCTAAAGAGAACAGTGTGTGAACGTATGTGACGAGTGACGAGAATATAATTGAAAACCAGAGGAGTGAATGAACTTTGGAGGCCAAGAAAGATACCGTAGACAGAGTGGTCCAGCCCCACGTTGGTGCTCATTCGAAGGTCTCTATTAGGTAACCAACTGGTTGCCAACTGTGAGGAGGGAAATTTAAATCGAAGTGGTCCAGCTAAACCCTGTGCACATTCGAAAGTCTTTGATATGTGAAAGCGAATTGGAATTGGTCCGAGCCCGGCTGAGGGAGACTAATTATATAAGAGGAAGGATCTGAGCCTGGGTGAGGGGGATCGTGGGCGAATCGAGAAAGAATATTCTCTGAACATTGAAAAAGGCGATCTGTGCCCAGAAGAGGGAGATCCACAAAAACGACTGTGATATAAAAGGGTTCTGAGCCCGGCTGAGGGGGATCCAGGGTGAAGCACCCGAATTGAATACTGATGAGAGGAAAGGAACTTTGTGTTTTCTTTTTTGTACATCAGGCCCTCAGAGTCAAGATTTTTTTTACAAATTAATGAGACTTGGGCACAGAAGGCCCAGATGCTGGCAATGTAACTGCATCCTCGTGCCGAAGAAGCCAGAGTGTGTGCTTTGCTCGAGTGAACCGCCTTGTCCCCTGCTGAAAACGTGGAGAAGGGAGGCCATGGGCCTGAACATCCTGACATATCATTTTGTGAACACTTCTTTCTTTTTTAAGAACACTACCCCACATTATGTATATTTAGCGGTAAGGATTGGCAATTGTTTTATTTTTAGTATAGTTATTTTGACAAAGACTCCACTAGGACTGCATTATTATTTTTTGATGGTCGTAGCTTGCTCCCATCTGTAGATTTAAGATTAGGTAGGTGGTTATCACACCCTTGTTGAAGTTCAATAAACACCCTTGAAATGTGAGAAACTGCACGCATCTGTTTACTGCGCCACAATAAGATTTGAAAGACTTGAAGTTTTTGCCAAAAAATGAAAAAATTATTTATTAATAGCCCTTTGTTTGATGACACGTGTGCCTTCCTCAGATCCCCTGATCTGAGGAAGGCACAATCCCTGTGCCTTCCTCAGATCAGGGCAATGTCTATTTGATACCACAAAATTGTATAAATAAAGATGTGCAAAATGTCATAACGTGACGATACAGCAAAAACCCCAAATTGGGGCAACACAAAAAAAAAAAATATTATAAATCATATGTTTTACACCATTAACATAAGCACAAAAGACACAAATGGAACATTCATTGTATGATAAATTAGATCACATCCCGTAACATCACATGAAAGTCATATAGAATTGAAAAACAGCAAATCAAATAAATTAAAAAAGTTGTGTAGGTGGAAGACAATTGTAACAGGTTGCTAGCTTCCTCATCTCGATTTTCTAAATAATCCGCCATTGTGTTTCTTTTTACTTTTTTACTTTTTTCCTTTTTTCCTCTGACTTTTCCGTAGTCTGCGTGGTGAGTGATAACTGAGAATATAAGAACACAGGGAGCTTTTTTGGAAGAATCACTCTTGGACCTCCGTGACTTGCGCTCTAATCACCATTTAGGTGGTGTCGCAATGGTGCGTGCAGGAAGACCGGAGACACTGAGTTCCCCCACTCCGATTGTAACAATAATCAAAGAAGCTGCACGCATCTGTTTACTGCGCCACAATAAGATTTGAAAGACTTTTACAATTTATCTGTTTACGTATCCTGATTTGAAGTCCGTTGTCTGCTTTAAAAACATCTGTCGTCGGTGTAGCATGTTTGCACATCGTGCAGGTGCCACACTTTCTAAAACCTGGACTCAATTCTTGTAGCCAGGTCACAGTTGCCTCTTTCCTTTCTTCTGGTAGTAGTGACGGGCTGAGACTCTGTTTCAAGGTTTTTGCTCTTCTGTAGATCATCGACGGGTGATCATGTATAAGTGCCCCAATATGGGGATCCAACTTAAGTAGATGTCAATATTTTCTGAGAGATTTCTTGATAATATGCTCGTCTGCACAGTATGTGGTAATAAATTGTACCTTGTCAGATGGAATAGGTTTAGTCCGTTGTGTCAAAGTCTGTATTCTCGTGCAAACATGCTACACCGACGACAGATGTTTTTAAAGCAGACAATGGACTTCAAATCAGGATACGTGAACAGATAAATTTTAAAAGTAAACATGTCATATACGCAATCATCTGCACTTGCAGGAAAATCTACATAGGGAGTACGATTCGTGAACTTCGCTTCAGGATTAGAGAACACCTGGCAGTGAGCGGAAGCCAGGACAAGAATCTGCCTCTCGCTGATCATTGGCAGCGCGCACACCAGATGGACAATAAGCAACATATCAAATTTATTGGTTTAAAAAAAAGTGACTCTGGGGTGCAGCGGAGGCAACCAGGAACTGCTGTTGCGCCAGGAGGAGGCCAAACTCATCAATTTCTTCAGATGTGTGGAAACTGGCCTCAACACAGACAATGAAATGTCATACTTTCTATGACTTTTGCAGACTGCTCTTTGCATTGAACAGATCGCCAAGGGAACATTTTGCACTAAGAATAATGATGTAACGATGTAAATTGGGAACAATGTTTATATTTATGATTGTAAGCGTCAAATAATGGAAACTGATAACTGCAAATAATAGGCTTTCAAATATGATCTAGATAAAATCTTTATGACGCACTAAAACCATGGTTCCGCATTCGTCTCACGTAGAAACATAAAATGCCTCCCCAAAAACCAGCAACACTCACATTTTTTATGAGGAACACCAGACTCGGCGTCATGAAATAGTTTGCAAGGCATTGGCATGACTGCCCTGACTCCAGAGCCGTACAAGACTATATCTCCCAGAATGCCTCTGGAAGAGTGAACACTCCTCTGGGAGCTGATCCGGATAAGGTGTATATTGACTACCTCCGTTGCCGGAATATTAATTGAGACACTGTAATTATGTCATGTAACGAGATAAATGATCTCTCAATGTATCATAGGAACGCACTCCTGTAGGACCCAAGTATCCCCGCTATAACGTACGTACCTATTGGCAACAATAATGTTTTTTGCTCTTAAACATGGCCGACAGCTGTGACAAGATGGAAATAGAGGTAGGACCACTAGTATTACTATAGGTACATCTTATATACAAAGGAAACTGTATGGTGACTCCCATCCTGGTAATCCGACGCGTGATGCGTGAATCTTGAAATGTTCAGGTAAGCCCTAAGGGGGCTATCCAGCCCACCTCTCAGCACACCAATCAGCTCATGGTCCGTACTGCAGACGGCAATAGATTCCCCCCCTCCCCTACACGGGTGAAACCGCATTACTCTTTTCGTACCCTCATGATTGTACACACGCCAACATGAACACCTAAGACAGAGCATGGTCACAATAATTTAAAGAACATGCACACACTTCAGGTAATCTAATACACCCCTAAATAATTGTGTTGGAGCACCGCGAAAACGAACGCATAGGCGGTCAGGGGTAAACAATGTGACACTAAAACTAACCTGTACTAGCATGTAACCGTACTCACGGACTGGTTATAATACATCTGTTTAAACCAATTGGCTGAAATGTCATAGTACAC
The DNA here is from genome assembly GCF_040938575.1 of Ambystoma mexicanum. Taxonomy (NCBI): domain Eukaryota; kingdom Metazoa; phylum Chordata; class Amphibia; order Caudata; family Ambystomatidae; genus Ambystoma; species Ambystoma mexicanum. The sequence continues at coordinate 1,506,532,710 of NC_090932.1, read as the reverse complement.
ACAGATTTATTGATGCACAAGACAGACCTTTATGTCTTACCTCTACTTTTTAGAAGACGAACAGAGTCTGATGGGACTCATTTGATAACCACGTTAATGTGTAGCTGACAAATAAGTTGATGGGTAAGCTTTTTGTACCCACTTGGGTTTCTCCGATTATACACTGAACATATCCTTGCAGTTTTATTTAGTATATATTGTCTAATTTGGATGTCTTTTCTCTTTTTTCTCCTATCCTCTTCTCCTCTTTATATTTTAAATTATTCTTCACCCCCACTTCCACCCTCTTCCAATGAAATCTCGACGACCGAATGGTATGTTCTAATTACAATTGTCTTCTACCTACACAACTTTTTTAATTTATTTGATTTGCTGTTTTTGAATTCTATATGACTTTCATGTAATGTTACGGGATGTGATCTAATTTATCATACAATGAATGTTCCATTTGTGTCTTTTGTACTTATGTTAATGGTGTAAAATATATGATTTTATAATAAAAAATGTTTTTTTGTGTTGCCCCAATTTGGGGTTTTTGCTGTATCGTCACGTTATGACATTTTGCACATCTTTATTTATACAATTTTGTGGTATCAAATAGACATTGCCCTGATCTGAGGAAGGCACAGGGATTGTGCCGAAACACGTGTCATCAAACAAAGGGCTATTAATAAATAATTTTTTCGGTTTTTGGCAACAACTTCAAGTCTTTCAAATCTTATTGTGGCGCAGTAAACAGATGCGTGCAGCTTCTTTGATTATTGTTACAATCGGAGTGGGGGAACTCAGTTTCTCCGGTCTTCCTGCACGCACCATTGCAACACCACCTAAATGGTGATTAGAGCTCAAGTCGCGGAGGTCCAAGAGTGATTCTTCCAAAAAGGTTCCCTGTGTTCTTATACCCTTGAAATGTGGTCACTTGTGTCCGTCTTACTGTTGATACCATGTCTTCCTTACATGACCCCCCCGGAAGACTGCCTTCCCTGCATCCCACACTGTATGTATATCCATGTCCTCTGTCATATTTTCTTGGAAGTAATGGGCTATAGCCTCCTCGACCCAAGCCCTAGCAGCCGTGTCCGCTAGGATAGCTTAGTTAAATCTCCAAAAGGGTTTTTGTCTTGACGTGCCCTGACCTAGATCTAGCTCTAGTTTTACAGGGGAGTGGTCTGTGAGTGCCTTTGGCAGGATCTCGATTTCCTTAACCGATGGGATGAAGGTGGTGGAGACCAGGAACATGTCTAGTCTCGAGAAGCCTCTGTGTATCGCAGAGTAAAAGGTGTATCTGCCTCTCCTCGGGTGGACAAAGCGCCATATCTCTATCAGTGAGAACTCTCTCAGAAGTGCTGTTGTAGCATAGTAATTACTATCGTTGGTGGTGGGAGCCAATGTTTTGTCCATAGTCGGGTCTACTACACAATTGAAGTCCCCCCCATAGTATAATTTCACCTTCCATAAAGTTTGCCAATGTCTCTCAGAACCCCCCCAAAAACTCTGCTTGCTTCTCGTTTGGGCCATTTATTACCCCCAGTGTGATTTTGTGATTCCCCAGGTCCCCTTTGAGTAGCCTATATCTCCTTTGAGTGTCTCACAGAACCTCTGTTGTTCATAATGGGATACCTTTGCGAACCATAATGGCTACTACCCATTTTTTAAGGCCACTAGTCGCAGAGTATGCTCGCGGAGCATTCACCTTCCATAAAGTTTGCCAATGTCTCTCAGAACCCCCCCAAAAACTCTGCTTGCTTCTCGTTTGGGCCATTTATTACCCCCAGTGTGATTTTGTGATTCCCCAGGTCCCCTTTGAGTAGCCTATATCTCCTTTGAGTGTCTCACAGAACCTCTGTTGTTCATAATGGGATACCTTTGCGAACCATAATGGCTACTACCCATTTTTTAAGTAAGGCCACTAGTCGCAGAGTATGCTCGCGGATGTCCTTTAGTTGTGAGCCTCTTTTCATCTTCCTTTAGTAGGTGGGTCTCTTGTAGGTATACCAAGTCCACCTCCAGGGAGGAGAGCCTTTGCAGTATGGCTTTCTGCTTTATCGGCTAGTTTAGACCCTGCGTCTTTTTTAAGCCTTGGTCTCCTCACCCAGACGAGTTGGGAGTCAAGAAGACCTTCTTGCAAAGATAATTTCAAGCCATAATGTGCTTCAAGCCATAATTATTGGGAAGTCGTGAGTGCGTAGAACCAATAACAAAGGGTAAGGACAAAAAAACGAAACCCCAAAAAATAGTGTCCTTATATTGAGACTATTGTCTTGAACATCAAAAGGCCAATTTTCTGTCATTCGCAAAGACATTCGTTTGGGCGCCATTCCCTCATGGAAAACCACTCCCCCCTTCAATGTGTGTCCTCTGTAATAGCGTGCATGCATCCTCTTACACCTCCCCGGGGATCATAGCCCCCCTTGTTAGAACTGTAGGTCTGGCTAGCTTGGATGTTCCAAGGACAGAGTGTCTGCTCTGGGTGTCTCTTGCTTTCAACCTTGTGCTGCCGCCGGCTCTGTGCTGGGTCCGGAGGCCTGGTTGTTGCAGTGCTTCCTGTTCCAGGTCCTTAGGGTTTGGGAGTTTCGGTCTGCTCCGACACAGCAGGAGCAAGGGATGTTCTCTGCAGTGTGCCTGCGGTGCTGTCCCGCTGGGCCTCTCTCCCTCTGGTCCCATTTCTCCGCCGCACTTTGGATTCAGGTTTCACCCATCGGATGCCTGATGCTCACCCCTTTAAGACACACAATCCCGCTATCATCTCCTTGAAGTGCTCAGAATCTTCACACTACGCCGCCATTAGTCTTCTGGGGGGGGGAGGGAGAAGACGGTTTAGGTGGCCATTTCCTCCGCGCACCCTTATTGTCCTATTTTTTCTGTCTTTAAAAAAACCTTTGCTGGACCTTGCTATTTATAATTTTCAGCCGTTTTTCCTTATTCCATATCTTTCTAAAACTGTTGGAACATCTTGTTTACTCTCAGGTTTCTTCTTTTGTCACTCTTAATCTTATCTTACCTCATTTCCAGTCTGGTTTTCAACCTATATTTCCACCGAAACTGCTCTTCTTTCTGTCTACGATTCTCTTCTTTCTGCCTGCTATGCTAAACACTCCTCTATTCTCATACTCTTGGACTTTGCTGCTTTTGGCACAGTGGATCCCACATTACTTCTCTAATCTCTTGCTTCTTTTGGGTTTTCTGGTTCTGTACTCACATGCTTTCAATCATATCTATCTAATCCCACTTATTCTGTATCTTGGGCTGGTGCTTGTTCTGTACTCACTTTCTCTCTTGCACGGTGTTCCACAAGGGATTGTTCTTGGCCTATTTTCTTTTCTCTCTGTATACCTCTCCTCCAGCTAATATTATTTCCTCCATTGGGTTGTCGCATTATTTTTATGCTAGTGCCACTCAGCTATTTCTGTCTTTTTCCTCCGTTACATCTGCTATACACATGAATATTTCTGCTCGTCTCTCTGCTATTGGATGTCGGACCACTTTCTTGTCTTTAATTCATCCGAGGCTGAAGTCCTCTTTTTTCCTGCTAATACTATTCCTTTGTCTGTGTCTCCTCCTTTCGTTCTGTTTTCCCCTTCTCATCTGTCTTTTTCTTCAACTGTCCATAATCTTGGACTTCATCTTGACACTAATCTTTCCTTTGCTCATCACATCTCGGTCACATCCTGTTTATGTTATGTTACTTTGCATTTATAAAGTGCCTTATTTATCATTGGTATGATCTCAAAGCGCTGGTAGGTTGAACACCCTCGGGAACCGTAGTTCAAGGAGAGAGAGAGAGAGAGAGAGAGAGAGAGAGAGAGAGAGAGAGAAAGAAAGAGAGAGACAGGGAGAGACACAGAGAGAGAGAGAGAGAGAGAGAGAGAGAGAGGAAAAAAAAAACACGAACAAACAAGCTAGTGTGGCACTTGCATGATAACTGCTTCTTAGCGGTAGGTGTGGTGTTTGGGAGGTCAGGAATATGTTTTCATTCTGAAGGGTTGACAACCAGACTGATTTCTGGCTGTATTAGGCCTGATGAGACGCTTAGGCTAGCGGTGTGTGCTCAGCTGGCTGTGCTTAATTAGGATGTTGAGGAGTACGAGGCAGGTGTTAGTATGAGATCAGCTATACCGAGTGTGTCATAGTATCGCTGTGTTCTAGTTGAGTGGTAGTGTGATATGGTGGTTTCAGTTCTGTCCGTTCCGTGCACTCCATCCGTTCCATGTGCTCCATCTGTTCCATGTTCTTGATCCGTTCATCCGCTCCATTCAGTCCGATCCATCCACTCCATCCGTTCCATCCACTCGATCTGTTCTATCCGCTCTATTCATTCCATCTGTTCTATCCGTTCCACCTGTTCTATCCTCTTCACCTGATCCATCAACTTCATCTGATCCATCCACTCCAATCCGATCCATTCATTCCATCTGCTCTCTGTTCTATCCATTCCAAATTTTCGTTCAAGTCCTTCTGTTCCGTCCACTCCTTCTGTTCCATCCACTCCTTCTGTTCTGTCCACTCTACCTGTTTCACCCACTTCATCTGTTCCATCAGATCGATCCACTCCATCTGTTCCCTCCGCCCATTTGTTTCATCAACTCCAACTGTTCCGTCTACTTTATCTGTTATATCCATTGCATCCGTTCTATCCATTTGATTTGTTCGTTCCATCCGCTTCACCTGTTCCATCCACTTCATCATCCACTTCGTCCCTTCCATCCACTTCGTCCGTTCCGTCCACCTCGTCCCTTCTGTCCCCTCCGTCCCCTTCATCTGTTTCGTCCCCTTCATCTGTTTCGTCCCCTTCATCTGTTTCGTCCCCTTCATCTGTTTCGTCCCCTTCATCTGTTTCATCCACTTCTTCCGTTTCATCCACTTCTTCCATTTCATCCACTTCTTCCGTTCCAGCCACTTCTTCCGTTCCAGCCACTTCACCCGTACCAGCCACTTCGCCCATTCCAACTGCTTCGTCCGTTACACCTACTGCATCCAATTCATCCGTTTCATCCACTGCTTCCGTTTCACCCATTGCATCCGTTTTACTCATTGCATCCGTTTTATTCGTTTCATCCATTTTGTTTCTTTCATCCACTTCATTAGTTTGTTTAGTTTATCCGTTTGAATTTACACTGGCAGTTTAGTTTTTCATTTTTTACGATCGGGTCTCTATGCTTTTTTGATTCAGCAACCTTGGGTTACTGTTTATTGTTGCTGTTTATACTGTTTGTGTTAAGAGTCGTTTTTTATTGGAAGAGCCACTTTTTCAGTAGTTTGCGGAAAGACATGAGGTCTTCGGTGAGTCGGGTGTGGGGTGGAAGTGAGTTCCACAGAGTGGGGGCCAGGGCTGAGAATGATGATCCACCTAACCTAACTGAGTTGGTTTTTGGTATCACTAGGAGATGGGCAGAGCTTGATCTTAGCGTGCGTGGTGGATGATAGGGTCTTAGTTTGTCTTGTAGATATTGAGATCCGGTTTTATGCATTTCTCTGTGCGAGATGCATAAGGTTTTGAAGGTCACCCTTCGGCCAACCAAGAGCCAGTGCAGAGTTTGGGGAGCTGGGGAGGTGTGATCCCTAGGGCCAAGTGCTAGTAGCAGTTTGGCTGCAGCATTTTGTGCTCTTTGTAGTTTAGTCAGGTGGTACGCATGGACTCCGAGGTAGAGGGAGTTAGCATAGTCTAGTCTTGACATTACGGTTGATTAATGACATTACGGTGTGTAGTATATTTAGAGTGTGGTTTTATTTAGAGTGTGGAACCAATTCCTCTTGTTCAGGTCAATTCAAGGTACGTACATTAGGATTTGACAGACCAGTGTTTCAAAACAAAGACGTTACCGTGTATTAATACGCAATCCCTTTTTGACAGTAATGACAGTTCGGTCTTACGAAAATAAAGCGTACCCGCAAGAAGAAATGCACCCGAAGTCAAACACACTTAGCACATGGAATTAAAATAAGGGAATAGGGGATAAAAATCATAGGCAATATTTTTGTCAAGGCAATAGAATTAGAGGACGTTTTCTAAGAGGCAGATAAAAGTCAATAGGCCTGCGCCAGTGTCAAATGGAGCAGGGGCTCTGTTGTCGAGGATCACATGGTTAGAATAGTTCAAGATTCAAGTTGCCAGGGGTACTGGATATTGTCAAATGGAAGCAAAAGTTATAAGATGGAAGGAAGAAAGGACAAGCCTTCAGAAAGGAAAAGGGTTCACCCCGATTCCTCAAGATCGGACGGAGAGAACGACCAAATGGACTAAGTACCTTATTCGGCTGAAGAAAGCTGGTGCTACGGCAGTTGTTCCTGGTAGTTCCTGCAGACTCACGGTTCCTGAAGCTTCAGTCGTGGGGACAAGGAGGAGGACGTCTGGAGCGATCTGCACTACCCAGGGATGAAGCCAGCAGCAGCAAAGCAACAATGAATAAAAGGTGCGCTCCTTAAAAACAGAAGAGGGCTCTTCTGATGGCTATCCGGACCACTACAGCTCAGTGCAGCGATTTTGACCCAGAAGAGGATTCTCTGGCTGTAGAAGGTGAGCTGGTTGATCCCACCAGGCTCAAGGAAAGAAGACTCCGGACTGGATCTTCTCTGTCATTGAAGGGTAGATAGCTCAGGACTGCAGCAGGGCTTCCCCGGAATCCAGGAGTTGCAGCAGCCGTCGTCTTCTCCACTTCGCTTCTGTTCTTGTAGTTCCAGTGGCGATTCTGACTTCCAGCCCAAGAGTCCTGCCTTTCATGCCAAAAATCCCCCATTCACACAGCCTGGCTGTCAATCACACAGCAGGGGGGTTGTCCAGCATGTACAACCACCTCAGCCAATCAACACAAAGTGCGACTTAGGTCTCCAAGGAGACCCTGTGCAGGGGGTTACTAAACCCCTAACTCACATTCAGCCCACCTAGACACCCAGACGCCAAAGGAGGGCTACTTTGCAGAAGCCCGCCAAAGGACGGCGAACAAGGAAACCAAACGTGGTTTTGCGCGAAAAGCAAACAACAAGAAAGACCTTTCCAACACAAAATGGTGAAAAACCACGCTAGGACCCACGATAAAAACGATATGGGGTAGCAGGTTTTATGTTCATGTCTGTCACCACAGCCAGAACACTAACACGGGAATCCGTGTAAAAATGATAGCTACCACTGCCACCAGCCATGTCGAGTCGGGATGGGGGACACAAAGTGCCCTTTGAGTTACAGAAGGACAGGGGAAAGAAATTCCCCTCCAGTACTCCATTTTAAGATGGCTTGTACTGGATCTGTATTTTTAAAGGGACTAGTAAAGCCAATGGTGACTTTACCTGTTTCTGGGGGACAGTAGTCATCCCCAGAAATGGAGTTCACATGGGAAGTCTTAAAGACATCCCTGTGTCACTGCAAAAAGGTGCTGTGTGACACACAAGTAACAAGATGATGCCTAGGGAGTTGGTGACATGCCATAGCCCATGAGCACAAAAACTACAACACACACAAAAAAAATACTGTACGAGTGGGAAAAAGGCTCACACTCTTACCAGGTGGAAAAAATAAACCCCAGAAATCCAGCAAAGCTGCTGAGGGACTCACTAGGTTCGGGAAATTAGCCATAAATGTGAATTCTCCCTAACACTTGCCCCCCCCCCCCGACTAAGGGACAGGAGCATGTAATCCACTCCTGGATGGATCTCTTACCTCTAGTCGGTTAAAAACATCCTAGAGAGACCATCAGCATTTTGGTGGTGACTTCCTGCTCTGTGATCAATGGTAACATCAAACCATTGCAGGCAGATTGACCATATTAGTGGTTTAGGGTTTTCCCCTTTCATTTGCATCAGCCATCTCAAGGGTTGGTGGTCAGTCTGAATAATGAAAGTAGATCCATACAAGTATGGTCTAAACTTCTTCAGTGATCACACAATAGCAAAACATTCACGTTCTATTGTGTCCCACCTTGTATCAGGATCCTTCAACTTCCTGCTGATTAAACAAATGGGATGTTCCCTAACTTTCTCATCCAGTTGACTAAGGACTGCACCTATATCTGTATTTGAAGCATCAGTTTGCACAATGAAGGGTTGGTGGTATCAAGAGCTCTTAGGACTGGAGCTTGACAAAGGGCTTTCTTCAGGCCTTCAAAGGCTTGAGTGCACTCCTCATTCCATCTGACCTTTTTAGGACATTTTGGAGAGGAGATAACATTCAAGGGATAAGCTATGGTCCCATAGTTCTCTATGAAGTTCCTGTAGTACGCAGTGAGTGTCATGACCCTGGCCCTCACTGGCAAATCAGCCTTCCATTTAGGGCCAGGTCAAAGGCCTTAAAACCTCATCCAAGACTCTCTTGGAGTCAGTCCTGGCGCCTTTGGCGCCAGGCTCATAACCATCATGAAGACCAACATTAGAATGGGACTATTTAACTTGGGGGGGTTCAGCCAACATGGAGGCACACACATAGCTCAGTCACAAGAAACTGAGCTATGTGGTCTAGTCTTTTGGGTGTGGCAGGACTATTTTACCTGGACTACTTAAACCACACCCAAACAGCAGAACATGCTTTGCGTTATTCTGCTGTGGACAGCGTAACGCTCACCGTGTCCAGTTCTTTGATGCCAGTTTACCTGAAACCAGGGACCTGCAGAGAAAGAAAGAACACCATGATACTTAACCTGGAACAGTATCCTGTCTTCAATCCATCGCGGACTTCAGTTCCACTCACCTGAAGGTACGAACTCCACCATCATCCGGCACTGCATGTATCCTGCAATACCATAACCTGGAAAGAGGTGAAAGAAAGATGGCATTAGTAAGCGTTTACTCACATTTCCTCCCGAATGAAGAAAGCCACACAATTCTTACCTGGGTAGTCATCTCCTGGTCACTATCATTGCAGGAACATTACGGCGCTCGGCGAGGAACATAGGAACCTGCAAGGAGAGAAAAGACACAGGTCAGCAATATAAAAGACGAAACAGCGCAGCGCATTACTCACCGGACAGCATCGCGCATACCGCGCTTTCGCCTACCGGCCCATGCTCATATTCAAACTGCATGACAACACCAAAATACCTTTCCATACCTAAAAGGAAAGAAGCAAGACATTATTTGAACTAACAGGAACATAAGAACTGCATATAAAGACTGTAAAGCAGCAAACCTACAGAGTCGTAGCAGGCCTAGATTCCCACAGAGGGGCTTGCACCAGTGAAGTAACTTGGTCGCTGCTCGCCCCCCACATCTACGCACCCCTGCCATGAGGAGCAGGACGGAGAATCCACCTTTTACAATATTAAGGTGAGGAGAAGGCCCAAGGGGGAGGAAGGAGTTGAGGCCAAGGGAGGTGGGAAAACAAAGACAATCTGGTATTGAATCTAGCTGTCCTATATTGCAGACCCATCTTTAACGAGAGGCCTTACCAAGGGACCGGGAGAGGGTTCGAGAGTGCAAATCATCCAACCTGGGCTGGGTGGCGTCCCCGTGGATACGAGGTGAGCGTAACAGTGAGACCTAGGAAGGCTCTCACTTGGGTTTGAGCAGTAGGGGTGGCCCAGTCTTGTACAGCCTGTACTTTGCTAGGCAATGGCCTTATTTCACCTCCTCCTACCTCATGCCCAAGGTAGACCACTTGACTCTGACCAATTTGACATTTACTTACCTTTATGGTCAGATGGGCCTGCTCAAGAGCCTGCAAAACATACCCTAGGTGATTAATATGTTCTTTCCATGTAGGGCCGAACACTGCAATGTCATCCAAGAATGCCATGCAGAAGTCCTCCATCCCATTCAGAACTTGATTGACCATCCTCTGAAATGTAGCAGGTGCATTCTTTAGTCCAAAAGGCATTACCTTAAACTGGTAGAGGCCTACTGGGGTGGATAATGAAGTTTTCTCCTTGGCATGGTCTGTCAGAGCTATTTGCCAATAGCCTGAGGGTAGGTCAAATGTGCTGAGGTACTTGGCTGCACCAAGTTTATCCACCAGCTCATCTGTCACAGTTAAAGGATGGGCATCAGTCTTTGTGACTGCATTTAGAGCTCTATAGTCCACACAGAATCTCAACTCTTTGGATCCTGCCTTTGGTACAAGCACAACTGGGCTAGACCATGGACTAGTAGAGGGCTCTATAACCCCGAGATCAAGCCTCTTATTGACCTCAGTCCTTATATGGGTTCTTACATTGTCTGACATTCTGTACCCCCTGCTTTTCACAGGCAAACAGTCACCAGCGAGGATATCATGCTGGCCCCAAGGGGTCAAGCCTGATGAAAGTGAGAACAGGGAGGCAAACTTGCACTCATCCCGCTGGTCAGATGTTAGACTGGAAGAGAGATTAGCGCCTTCCACTTTCTCATCTAAAGGTAAGCCTCTGAGGAGGTCAGGCAGAGGTTCACTCTCCTCCTCCTGAGCTGAAGCTAGAAGCAAAGCTCCTATTTCAGGTCTAGAGACATAAGCCTTTAAACGGTTGGTGTGAATGACTCTGGGAGCCTCCTTAGGATTGCCTAAGTCCACCAGATAGTTCACCTCTCCAAGTTTACCCACAACTTTGAAGGGTCCTATCCACTTGTCCTGCAAGGCCCTCTGCCTTGTGGGCACCAGAACAAGAACAAGCTGGTCTTGAGTAAACTCAACCATGTTAGCCTTCTGGTCATGTCAATGCTTGACCAGAGCTTGACCAGCCTTCAAGTTATCACTTGCCTCTGCCATCATGTGTGACATTCTCCTCTGGAGACCTATCACATAGTCAGTCACTAGGACTGGCTTGGGGGAAGGAGCACTCTCCAACCCCTCCTTACTCAGGGCCAATGGACCTCTGACTGGATGGCCATAGAGAAGTTCAAAGGGACTGTAACCTACTCCCTCCTGAGGGACTTCTCTATATGCAAAGAGAAGGCATGGCAGTAGAAGGTCCCACTTTCTTTTAAGGGGTTCTTCTAAAGCACCTATCATGCTCTTCATAGTTCTATTAAACCTCTCCACCAATCCATTGGTTTGTGGATGGTAGGCAGTAGAGAACTTGTACGTGACTCCACAGTTTTTCCACATGGCTTGCATGCAATGGGACATACAATTTGATCCCTTGTCAGATATCACTTCCTTAGGAAAACCTACTCTGGTAAAATTACCAAGTAGGGCCTTAGCCACAGCCTGAGCCGTAACAGTTCTCATAGGTATTGCTTCAGGATACCTAGTAGCATGGTCTACTACCACCAGGATAAACCTGTTACCTGAAGATGTGGGAGGATCAAGAGGACCAACAATGTCAATCCCTACCCTCTCAAAAGGAACTCCCACCACTGGGAGAGGCACCATTCTTGGCTCCATTCTTGCCAGAGGTTTGGCGAGTGTGACAGCTCCTACAGAATTTGTCTACTTTTGAACCCATCTTAGGCCAGTAGAAGTAAAGTGAACGCCTTTCCTTGGTCTTCTTAAAACTTAAGTGACCAGCCAAAGGCATCTCATGGGCTAACTGTAGCAACTGGAGTCGGTTCACTAGAGGTACTACAAGTATTTTGCAGTCTCCAGGGGTTGACTCAGTCGGTTCACTATAGAAGAGGCCATCTTCCCACTGCAACCTATACTTCCCAGGCTCTTTCCCATCGAGCTGAGAAGCTGCCTGTAGGCGAAGACCTTCAAGAGTAGGACACTCTTTTTGTCCTCTGCTGAAGTCTGCCCTGTTGGGTCCACCTTCTGCCAGTAAAGACTGCAGCTCAGGATGTTCAACAGGGTCAAGATCTCCAACCAGAGTAAGATCTTCTTCCAGATCTGATTCCTTAGCATCTGGTGGAACCACACAGGGTTGGATCTCACACTCAGCCTCAGCTGGTGGAGGAGTCACAGATGTGACTTTGGACAGTCTCAGTGATGTCCTTGTGGGCACAAGGGTGCTTGTTGTTTTCATGCTGGCAGACTTGGGTTTCCCCTTTGTCTCTTTTTGTCTTGCAATAGCAGTAAGTCCGTTCTGTGGACTTGGGGTGATAGCTTCTTCTATCAAGTCCCCAGGAGAGCCTCTCAAGGTTCTCTCCCTTGCAGGCCTTGTGAGCTCCTGCTTCCTTTTACTGGGAGGTCTGAGGGTACTAGACACAACTCCAAGAGTTTTCAGGTCATTACCCAACAGAACTCTCCCAGGTACTTTACTCTGCACACTAATAGGTATTCTGACAGTCATGTCATTGCACTGGGTGAGAGATAACTGGGGAACCATTTGCACAGGGCCTCCAGCTAACTTGGTTAGGTATTTGGGTGCCTTAGTAACATCCTCTACCTTGAAAAAACATTCATCGTTCGCAAGTACTTTCTAAAGTACGCTTGTCCACTTGGAAGTGCTGCTCTTCTGTTCCGCTGCTGAATTCATGGATTCCTGGATTCACCAGTGACTGTTTCTCGTGGACCCAAGTAAGAGACTTGGTCAAATTCGGGCAACCCATTTTGGACAAGCATTGGACTTTAACTGGACTTTAACATCTATTTTGCTTCTGTTTGTCTACGACCCGCCCTCTTTGTGGACTAATTGCTGAGTTCCTTTAAGAACGAGCCTGCTCGCGCACACGTACACAAGTACTTTCTAAAGTATGCTTGTCCCCTTAGCCGCGCAGCCATGGTGCCACAGTAGGCCCTGGAAAACTTTGTTATCTTGTTGTGCTCACCTGGTAAGAGCTTGGATATAATTTTGAATAAGAACATATTGGGCCTCATTAGGACCCAGGCGGTAAGGAGTTTACGGCGGCGTAAACAGCGCCGACCCTTACCGCCTGATTCCCAGGTCCCTTAGCGCCATGGAGGATTTAACACCTGCTTTTAGCAGGTGTTAAAATCCATGGCGCTAAGGGACCTTGTTGTTAATTACGCCACCGTAATTTACGGTGGCGTAATTAACGCCTTCCCCACTCCCATTATGCCCTATGGGGCAAAAATGGGAATGGGGAAGGGTAAATGGGGATTGGGGACTTACCGCCCCACCAACCTCGGAATGGGGCGGTAAGTCCGCCAACCACCATGGCGTAAACGTAGTTTACGCCATGGTGAAGGTACGACCCAGGCGGTAACTTACCGCCTGGGTCGTAATGAGGCCCATTGTATTTGTTTATTTATAACGCGCGAACCATCAGGCCCGGAGGCATCAGGGCGCAATTTGTACAAAGTTACAATAATGCATATATACAGACATAAAAATTACAATAACAGAATACTAGCAATGTTTCTATATACATAAATTACAGTGCCGCTGAGGCTTAACAGTGGATATACCCACAGGGTGTACAGAAAATAGTAAGGTCGTCAGCGGGCCAGAGTATGTAAGACAGGAGCGCAGAACATGTCTTAAGTGCTGGTCGAAAAGCCAAGATTTGGTTTTGGACTTGAATGTGTTGAATGAGTCTTCAGATCTGATTGTAGCGGGGAGGGAGTTCCATAGCTTAGAAGCTAGGACAGGGAAGCTAGTGCCCCCTGCTTTTTGAAGTTTTAACCTAGGTATCGATAGACAATGGGTCTGGGCAGTTCTTAGAGGTCAGGAGTGAGATTTTCTGCTTGACAGGTAGCCACTTTAGGTTGGTTCTGGATTCTGAAATGTGGTGGTTGTGGGGGATGTTTAGGGCAGCTCGAATGGCATTGTTCTGGGTTGTTTGAAGTTTATTCAGGTTCTCTTGGCTGGTACCTAAGTAAAGAGCACTACAATAGTCAATTTTGGCCATAATGAGAGTTCTAGCTAGTGTGACACTGTTAGGGGTGGTAAGAAACGGTCTGCAGCTGCAATAAGTTTGCACGTCTATGCAGAGGCAGATCTGACAGCATTTATTTGTCGAGATAAGGATAGGGTGGCGTCCAGGTAAAAACCTAATGTTTTGGTGTGTTTCGAGACTCGTATGGTATTGTCGTCTATTGTGAATGACTGATAGGACGGCTCTAATTTGCTCCGGCGTTGCGAGGTGCCCAGGATAAGGAGCTCTGTCTTGTCGTCATTTAGGCATATCTGGTGTTGGGCCATCCAGGCTTGGATGACCAAGTAGACGTCGTTAAGGGCCTTGGTGTCAGCTAGATAATCACCTGTAATGGGAATGAGTATCTGGGTGTCGTCCGCATAGCTAGTGTAGGAGACGCCCAGATAGTATTGGAAGCATATATTCTTGGTAAGCGTGAGCGTGCAATTTCAGCTTGTTGCTTTGTTATTCTTTTGTTATTGTCTGCTTTTTCTGTGCTATTTCACTGTGTGACACGTGTTTATGAATGACGGCTTTCGCTACTTACAAGCTGACCACCAGCATGCCACCTATTGTGCCGTTGTCACTTGAAATTCCTTCTCATTCACTATTAGAAGGTAATTTGGGCTCTGGCTCACAGACAAACCTTTTTTTCTGCCACGTCAATTACACCCAATGCATGCTCTGCTAGCATGCAAACAAGATTTCCTTTTAATACACAAATCAATAGACCGGGTGTGCCCTCCTCTTCCCCAGTTTCCATTTCATCGTCCGGGGTACACACGCCATCTCCCCTAACCATTGGAAAAGTTAATGCGTCGTATTGCACGCCATTGAGGCGTGTAAATCTTCAACCTATCTCTGACATTACCATGATGGAATCCACGTAAAATTGCCAAGCACTGCCCAATTTGAATATATCCATTTCTCCGATTGCAATTCCTCATTTATCACCAGAATATTCAGTGCTTTCAATTCATGCGAGCTTACGTGAGTCTGACAACTCTATGGGAGGGGACCAATGCACGTCTAGCTCGGCCTCAGTGATATGTGAACCTTCCATTGTGAACATGCAACCAATGTTGGTCTTTTGCTTTACCCACGCCGTGTCCCAACAGACTGCTTCCCATTGATAACTCTGCACAAACCTTACTAATGCTACAACCAGCCCTTACAGCCTTTAATACCGCCATCTTTAGTTTGTGCAAACTTTTTGAATCATTGGACTCTAAAGTAGCCCTTCAAACAACGCAATTCGAGGAATCGATGAAATGGCTTTCCTTTCAACATTTATCCAAAACTCACCAAAGTAATAGAAGTCAGAATGAGTCCATAGTTATGGTTTCAAGCCCCTCGCTCTATGCAATGGGAAGTCAACCACTGCAGCATTGTCTACTCAAGCCCCAGATTCGGTGGCTGCAACGGTCATGATCCCTTGCCCACTCCCTCCAATTACGGGCATAATAGGTCCTATGGACACTCATCCTGAATGGCTATATCTCCACATTCAAATAAGACTGTGTCTGTTGTCAGTGATGATCCATCTATCCTGCCAGTCGTGGAGGCGACAAATGCGAAAATCACATTGACCTCCGGGCAAGGTCACTTACAACAGTTAAAATCTAGAAATCCCAAGTTCAATAAAAATTATCGTCTATTTCAATCAAGAAAACCAAAAATATGATTGGTACAAAACACCCAAAAAGCACTTTAAATGCCTTTTTTTTATAGCACTTGGTAAAACGTCAAGCACAATCTTACCTCAAACAAACTGAGGCTGCACTAATAGCAACCGAAGCTGAACAACCTAAAGAGGCAGGAGTAAATAGTCAGCCCGTACTACCAAGGAGCATTACCCATCAATTGCAAAGGACGAATGAGATTCTTTCACCACTCTCGCAACTGGTTCAATCAATCCAACGTGCGCAGAAAGTTGCACCTTGTGAGTCAAATTCATTGCCTAATCCTTGTGCATCTGTCAAGTCACTTTTGATTCCACATCTGCAGAAGCATGTAGGTCTCTGGAGTCAGGGAGCACTGGTGCAACCACCTTCTTTAGCGGCTCCCCTAATACAGCCTAAATCAGTGTCCTTTGCCCTACCATCTCAGCCTCTTCACTCAGTTGAAACCGCCATGCCTCAGGTCGCTGTTGATTAACTTAAAAAAAGAGTTGACGATGGGGGTGTGGCCAGGCAGGGTGCCATGTGGACGTGCCTGCTGTAGGCTCCGGAAGGGGCACCTGTGTATATCTCAATAAATGTCCCGACAGCCCAACTTTATGCATGGAAAGCGTGGGGAGCGTTTCTGAGCACCGCGGGGCTCCACTGGCAGCGTTTTGAAGTCCTGGAAGCTGAATTCTACTGATTTGGAGCCTTACCGGAGACTGCCTGTGGCGCGCAAGAAGGCGGGCACGCTAGAGAAGCTGCCCATAAGCCCCACCGAGAGTTGGAGAGGCAGTTATGGAGCGCGGAGGAGCTGACCTGGAGGGGAGAGGCTCCAGGGATCAGAGCTGCTGGTGAAGCGACAATGCTTTGGCGGTTGCCCCACTCCATCTGCAGCGAGTCAGTGAGTCTTGCGAGGTGGTGTGCTGTACTGGCGGGGATCGAGTAACCTGAGGAAGCCTGCCTGAGGGAGGAGCGGAGGCGACGCTGGTGAGCCGCGCGGCGCTTTACGAGCCTGCCCCCGTGGTGCGCGCCGACTTGGGAGCGCTCTGCCCGCTATGTAAGTGGGGGGCGCGTGAGAGCGGAGTGAAATACTTCGTTGGAGTCCTTCGCTCCGTAGTGCTGGTAGGAGCCAGGGGGCTTGTGATGAGGAGCGCCTCAGTGGAGTGAGGGAGGAAAAGAATATTTGGGCTGCTGGCTCTGGAGGGGTTGCTCTGACGCTTAACTCGGAAGGTGAATCCCGGGGTGAGCAGCCTGTGGAAGCCTGCATTGGAGGGCTGTGCATCATCATCCTTGTGTGTACACGCTCCGGGTGCGGGCTGTTGTTCTTGCACCCTTAATCACGCAATCACCAGAGTGTTGATCTTTAAAGCGTCACAGTCTACAGACATAACCTCTAAGGATGCCCTTACGGGCACCTTCTTCATGTGAGTAACCTCCCTCTGGCAATGCCCAAGACAGCACATAAACATAAGGGGAGCAAGATTACAGCCTACCTGCCCCCGGCGACTTCTGCACCCCAGAAGATGCAATCTGTTGTGGTTGAAATTCATGCATCACAGGGGCCTGATGTAACCGCTGATATGGCCCTATTTAGGCAGGATCTGGAGGGAATGCTAAAGTCTCTTAAGCAAGATATCATGCAGGAAATAAAATTGGAGATTCAATCCTCAAAAGACTCTTTGGCACGATTGATCGCTGAAATAAGCTCCAGTTTAATGGGCCTTGAGACCAGAGTTGATGAACTGGAAAAACTAATATGTGAGCGCGAGCAGGAAAATGATGACCTCACCAAGAGAGTCCGGAATGTGGAAGATAGACTGGAGGAAATGGCAGCCAAGCAAGCCGATTTGGAAAATCGCTCGAGAAGGAATAATATCAGGATACAAGCGGTACCAAGGCAGGTTCAAGACCAAAAGCTTTCTGAATATGTGCAGGCTCTCTTTAAATCCTTATTGAGCCTGGGAGACTCTGATGATTTGATTCTAGAAAGGACCCACCGGGTCTATTCTTCGGTCCAGCAAAAGCGTAATCTCCTCCCTGATGTTTTATCCAGAGTTCACTTCTTTCGACAAAAAGAGGAAATTATGGCGGCAGCCAAAAGGGCAGAGAAGGTGGAATTCCGTGGTTCCTCTATTTCATTGTTCCAAGATCTCTCGCCATATACCTTGACAAACCGCAGGTGCCTTCAGAAAGTCACTACTTGGCTGCAAGCGAAAAAGGTCCGCTACCGTTGGGGCTACCCATGTAAACTATTGTTCGAATATCAGAACCGCCCGTACGCTATCGGTTCCGAAGGGGAAGCAGATGAATGGTTACGGGACACTGCGGGCGAGTCTGATGACATGAATATTGCCGAACTAAGGAGGTCAACTCTAAGCCCCACGCCAAAGGACAAAAGGTGTAAACCTAGGGGTTGGGATTCAATTAAAGTGTCCAGAGAATTAGAGGCTTCGGAGATGGGGGCAGCACTATCCCCCCTTGAGCTGATGGTGACTATCAGACTGTAGAGCTCCCATGAATCGGCGCGGGACTGGAAAGGTTCCTGTTCACGGAAACTGGCCGTTCGGGTGTAATAACTTGTAACACTACCTAGTTGGTTCCCACCACGCATCCCCCCCCCTGTAGGTGGATAATTTTGTTTGGGAATTGTTGGGACAAGTATGAAATGTTCTTGATTTCGGTGCCTGCTTCATGGAATATGCCCGTTGCTGTTACCCTGAAAGGGTTGCTGTTTAAGTTAGTTGTACTAAAGGTTTTACAAATATTCGCTAGCTTGTTTTTCTCATTTTCTTTCTTTTTTGTTATTTTTTTATATAACTTCATGTCACATTAAGGAGTTTAGTCTACAAGGCCTATTGCAGGAATTTCTCTTGATTGCTATGCCCATGGTTTTCTTATCTCCCTCTGAAATGTGTTGCGAGGGTGGGCTAATGCTGGGGATGGTGGGGAAATGAAATGGTTCTTTAATATGCCTGGTCTGTTTGAGGTCAATGTGCAGGGAAACAGGCGATACAGATGGGTGAAGGGGATGGAGTGTAACTTCAGTCTTTGGCCAATATTGAGGAAAATATGTTTGGGGATGCTTACCTATGGCTAATCCGAGTTTCCA
This sequence comes from Ambystoma mexicanum, assembly GCF_040938575.1. Classification (NCBI taxonomy): domain Eukaryota; kingdom Metazoa; phylum Chordata; class Amphibia; order Caudata; family Ambystomatidae; genus Ambystoma; species Ambystoma mexicanum. Next base: position 1,506,514,287 of record NC_090932.1, on the reverse strand, counting down.
TTGCCTCTCCCTGAACGTGCAGGGATTAATTTCCCCTATTAAATGCAGGGCTTTGATGCCTTGAATGGCCACCCTTGACTCCTCACTCCTATTTCTTCAGGAAACTCATCTTCTCCCAACTGATGAATTCAGGCTTAATAATAAATTATATCCCATGAAATATTACGCTTCCTCTGGGACTAAGAGAAGTGGGGTGGCCATTTTGATCTGCAGGGGGACCCCGCTGGTGGTTTGCAAGACTCTGAGGGATAGGGGAGGTAGATATGTCCTGGTAGTGGCTAGGTTGCAAGGGAGAAAGGTGACTTTGGTTTCTTTGTATGCGCCCAGCTCTCACCAAGACGTGTTCTTTGCTTCTTTTTCAAAGCTTCTGTTTGAACACGGTGAAGGGGAAATCACGATAGGGGGTGATTTTAAAGCTGTAATAAATCCATTAATGGATAAGTCTCTTCCTCCTACTAGCATACTTTACACTTACAACGCTCCTTCGAGAACACTCCCTTATAGAGGTGTGGAGATTTTGTCACCAAGAGGAACAAGAGTATACCTACTATTCTGCGGTACATAGCGGATTCTCCGGGTTGCATATGTTCCTAGTTTTTGATAAGCTTATAACCCAAACAATTGGCGTAGATATACTCCCTAAAGCCTTATCGGATCATGCCCCGGTGCTACTAACAATGGCCTCCTTCAAAGACACTTAACGTTCCACCCATGCCTGGAGATTGAATGAGCTCTGCCTGGAGGATCCCGAATTCCGATCCTATATATCAGATGGTATTCTCCATTACTTCAATGTGACAGGTGAACTGGCTTACACTACAATATGGGATGCCGCAAAGGCTGTACTTCTGGGCCAAATTATAGCTTATTCAACAGAGAAAGGGAAGGCTAGGAAGCAAATATAGACCCAGCTTGAGTTAGAACTCCGGAGAAGAGAGGAGTCTCATAGATGCAGACCCTCTCGTAGGATGAAGCGTGAGGTTAGGGTGGCTCAGAGGGCTCTTGAGGCTCATCATATGAGTCGAGCAGCGCATAGTATGATGAGAACTAAACAATACTATTATACTAAAGGAAATAAAGCCAATCAGCTTATGGTGGCCAAATTGAAAGAGCAAGCCAGTCGTAACTGGATCGAAGCACTGCTAGATAGAGAAGGGAGAAAAGTCACTTCGGAAGAGGATAAACTCTGCGTAGTTGAGGGGTATTTCCGGGACCACTCGGCCCCCCACCATACAGATTTGCATATGGCTGATAGGTTTATACAAGATGCACACTTACCGCAACTGTCTCGAGAGGCTCGGGAGCTTCTTGAGGAGCCAATTAAAGTAGAAGAAGTAGAGAACGCTATCAGCTCTCTCCCTTTGGGTAAGGCCCCAGGGCCAGACGAGTTCACAAGTAAATTTTATAAGACCTTTAAATCTGTGCTCTCCCCTTATTTAACAAAACTCTTTAAAGATATCTGGGAATCTGGCTCGGTTTCGGATTCTATGACAGAATCCACCAGGACCCTGATATTGAAACCTGAAAGAATCTGATGGACTGCGCGTCATATCGACCCATTACTTTACTAAACACAGATGCGAAATTACTGAGCAAGATAATAGCCGGGCGCTTGGGTGAGGTACTCCTGGGGTTAGTAAAGAAAGACCAAACTGGTTTTATACATAACCGTTCAACATTTGACGATATCCGACGGGCGATAAACCTAATAGCTCTGGCCTCTAAGCTGCCAGGCAGGTTATCATTATTGTCTTTAGATGCCCATCGGGCTTTCGATAGTATGTACTGGAGTTACCTGCAGCTGACACTAGAGCGATTTGGTTTCGGGCCCAGTTTTTCAAAATTGATCCTCTCAAACTACCAGTCCCCCTCGACTAAACTCAAGGTGAATGCAACTTGGACCTCATTAATACGTTTATATATGGGCACCAGGCAAGGTTGCCCCCTGTCACCCCTAGTTTTCGCCCTGGCATTGGAGCCCTTAGCACAACAAATTAGACTGAATGCAGGAATATTGGGCTTTGAATTTGCAGGACAATGTCATAAAGTGGCTTTATATGCAGATGACCTGTTGTGTTTCTTGAATGATGCCCCTAAGTCCATTCCTCCCCTAATGGAATTACTATCCTGGTTTGCTAGAATTTCTGGCTTTGAAGTAAATGCTGCCAAATCAATGGGTATGGCCCTAACAGAATCTCCTGTGCGCTTGCCAGAGGTACAAGCGGCATTTCCCATCCCCTGGTCCTCTACAAACATCTCTTATCTTGGTATAAACTTGACCCGGACCTTTGCAGGCTTATTTAAAGCTAACATACCTGCTTTGCTGAGGGAAGCCAAAGATTGGCTCCAGCGCTGGGATTCTCAGGAAATTTCATGGCTGGGTAGAGTTAGTGCGGTTAAGAAGTCCCTTATTCCGAAGCTGCTACATGCCTTTCAATCTCTTCCGGTTCTGATCCCCGAAGTAGAGTTAATTGCTTTGCAAAAGGAAATAGGACACTTTATTTGGAGGAAAATGAACCCCAGGATTGCCTACCAGCTCCTTAAGAGGAAAGCGGTATCCGGTGGCATAGGGCTTCCTTCTATTTCGCGTTATTACAGAGCGGCGCAAATCGCGTCTATGCTAGCTTCGGGGAGCTCTTTCGAACCCCCGAAATGGCAGGAGATTGATCAAGCTGCCGCCCCTTTCCCGTTGGAATATTTTCCTTTCTTACCTAAAGAGGCACGAAGCTATCAAGGGGGGCTATTGCCCACGACTCTGGTAACACTCCAGAGCTGGGATAGGGCAAGCGCGCAAAGAGGGATCGCCTTGGGATTGGGCCCACTGTCTCCCATTACCCAAAATCCGGCGTTCACACCGGGGCTGAATCCTAGTTGAATTCCGGGGATGGAATTTGGGTGGGCCCTTAAGACTTAGGGACCTATACATAGACCAGGAACTGCTGACGTTTCAGGAGTGCAAGGAGAAATTTGGGGTGTCTGAAATGGAGCGGTTTAGGTATTTACAACTCCGACACTGGTTGACTAATAGGGTCACTCGCCAGGCTGCCGGTAGGTCCCCACTGGGTATAGAGCTCAACATTTTGAAGGTGCAGCGTTCCCATAGGCTGGCTACTTGTTATAAACTTCTGGAAAATGTTCCGGAATGTGAGAAGCTTCCTTATATGTTGGCCTGGGAGAGGGAATTGGGGATGGATATTCCAGAGGAGTCCTGGCAGCGGATATGGCATAGAGCCCATACGATTTCTAGATGTACGTTGGTTAAGGAAAATGCCATTAAGATCTGTTTTCGCTGGTACTTCCACCCCCTAGCAGACTGCACGCTATTAATCCAGACTACCCAGACACATGTTGGCACGGTTGTGGTGAGCGAGGAGACCTAGGGCACATGTGGTGGCATTGCTCAGTCATCCAGACTTTCTGGTTGGAAGTGCGGTCTAAGATCAAGGACATCAATGGCTCACTTCTCCCCATGGACCCACGCATATTAATTTTGGGTGATGTGCCAGAAGATGGATCCTTTCCAATGTCGGGTTCCAGAGCAACCCTAATTGCTCAGCTGCTCATTGCTGCACGAATCACAAGGGCTCGCTTCTGGAAATCGGTGGAGGGGCCGCAGGTGGCGCACTGGTGGGTGAAAGTGTGGGAACTATTGGGTCTCGAGAAACTGACTGCCATGCTTGAGGGGAAGCTCTCGAAATGTATACGGATTTGGAACCCTTTTTTGAACTATGTGTCAGACAAAGAGCAGATGTTCTTTCAACCGATCCTGAGGAGACACTTTATGAACTCCTGATACAGATGTCATGGCCTTCAATTGCACTGACTCGACTCCTTTTTTTTCTTTTTTTTTTCTTCTTTCTCCCTTCCCCCTCTGCTCCCGGAAATTAACTGTTCAAATGCTTCCCCCTCTATAATTGGTTATTGATGAATGTATTGGTACATGATTGTGTTATGCTCTATGAATTGATACTAAATTGTTATAAATTATTAAATGGGGGCTTAATTCTGAGGAGGCGAAATGAATTGATGCGATTATGAATTGTTATGTATACCTTGTATTGTTTTTGTTTGAATTAAATATGCAAGAAATCAATAAAAATAATAAAAAGAAAAAAAAAGAGTTGCGAATACCTAGCCATAAACTTGGCAAAGGCTTTCTCTCAAGTGGTTGGACATCAGCATTTCTCGTCTACTGTGTCTAGCTGTCCAACTGATGTGCTGGTCCCCAAAAAATAAATCCTCCTGCTGAATTCTATGATACAGGGCGGCCAGAGAATGAATGGCCACCAAAAACCTCTGCCCGGCTGCTGCTGTGAAATGGACCCCTTGTAAATCCGAAATCCGGACGCATTCACAGCATTTACATCCCCAACGTGCAAATTTCCACACATTGATTTTAAAATGTAGAGAGGGCAACCATCCAATTTATGACTTAAACCGCCAAAGTGTCTTAAACATATTTGGAGAAATTGAAGATTTGTGTAACATTTCTACCTTAGACATCGATCAGATTGAATTTCTTACTGACTCCCCTCTCTCCATAGTTAGACTCTGGATTCCTTCTGGTGTGGTTTGGCAGTCTATATGGTGTAGTAAAATGCTCCTTTTTGACATGCTATTTTTGCTAGCGGAAGACCCAGAGAGTTCATCAATAAGATTTAAAACACCCACCACAAAACCAAACATTTATCGGGGTACTACTCGAGAGAATCGAGAACTTCCGGGAACCAAGAGCTTACATCAATAACCATCACAATGTACCACTATAACAAAGTTAAGCATTGTTAGTTGGAACTCTAGAGGCCATGTTCATTTAAATTCTTCATTTAAAGATATGTCAGAACCTTATCATATTATAGCACATAGCTAATTAAACCACCAATATGGGACAATTATGAATTGGCCCTGATTTCGGCTGTTCCTAGTGGAGCAGACCGTCATCGGGCCTTCTCGTAGCGGTAAACATCAAAGCAGGTTTTTCAATAGTACCGTGGGCCTCCGTTGGGGCGTATATACAGCTTCTAAAAATCACGAACGATGAGAAGGCCTTTGCTCTAAATAACATATATCGAAATGTTATTGCAATGTCTGATGAGATTTTCTATGCTAGTCTCCTCGATATGTTTCATCACATTTCACTAGATCCTATGATCACACACACACCATCATTCTGGGAGACCTAAATCTAGACTGTTGGAAAGATATTAGCCTCAAAGTCAAACAGTATGCAAGTGGATATCACTTATGCATGAGCGAAACTATCGTATGGTGAATGGAGCAGTTCAGGGAGATGTGCCAGCGCATTACACATGGCATTGTGGCCCGTGCACTAGCACAATTGACTGTATCTATGTTGATCACAAGCTTTTTGAAACGATTAAATCCTTAACCAGAAAAGATCAATTAAAGAGCGACCATAGTCTTTTGATTCTCCATCTAGACTGGAACTGGACACTAAAACGAAATGAGGAGTATTATCGTGGCAATATAGTAGTTAACAGCTCCAGAGTGAGATGGAACTTGAGAACATTAACCCAATTTGAGCATGCGGTTGCTGATAATTCGAAATCTATACTTCGAAACCAGTACACCGACCTGCTGCAACCATTTGTACAAACAGTTATGATTCCCCACCGTAACATCATTCAACATCCCCATGCATTTGACCACGAAACCCACCAAAGAAGGGCTGAATTTAGAAAGATTAAAAGACACATTTTAGCCTCAGTATCATCGATTAAGTGCCAAGATCTAAAATCTGCCAAATGTAAATATAAAAAAATTGGCTACGTGGTCGGAAGGCCACATTATACCAGCAAGCCAGTGAAGCTATGGCTAATGCAATGCGCAACAAAAACTCCTCTGGAATGTGGTTTCTTTTAAACAATCACACCTGTCACCAGCAAGCAGATGCTCACATTAATGGTGTGCCTGAACAAGTTTGGGTTACCCATTGTTCAGCCTTATATGCTGACCCTCAGTATGCTGTTCTTCCCTATGAGCCGGTCTCAACATCGGTCTGGCAGTTGGACTCCTCTTATGAAACAATATACACCATCATACAGAAGATTTGCTCTTCTTGAGCACAGGGACCTGATGGGCTTTCTAATCAGATGTTTAAAGCAAACCCTCATGAATGGGCCCACATACTTGCAACCATTTTCAAAGACATATTGTACACACAATATATACCATTATCATAGAAGTCCTCTATTATTATTCCATGTTTAAAAAAGGTGACCGGTCTGTCCCCTCGAACTATCGCCCAATAGCGCTTTTGGTGCTCCGGGCAAGATCTTTACTAGATTGGTCCTTCGAGAGTTTAATATTTGGACAAGGACTTGCAATTTGCGCAATTCCAATCAGACTGGGTTCATGGCGGGAATGGGAACTAACATCAATGTATTGACCCTCAACGCCATCAAAGCCCAATGTCATGAGCAAAAGCAACAAGTTTTTGCGTTTATTGATCTCAACGCTGTTTTTGACTCCGTTAGTCGCTCTATACTAATGAACAAATTACAAAGAGATCGTTGTCCTACTGCCTTATATGATATTATACATTCCTTACATCATGACACATCCGTCCAGATTCGTATCACCTTGGACAGACTTCTCTCGAAGAAAATCTCCACCTACAGAGGATTGAAGCAAGGGTGTTCATTGGCCTCTGCTATCTTTAACTATTTCATACACGATATTAGAGTCCCTCTGTCAAATGTTATCTCAGATTCCCCAAAACTAAATAATCACCGGATTCAATCTCTCATGTATGCCGATGACCTTTTTTTAATTTCTAGGACTATGGTCAGGCTCCAGCGCCTACTTGATGCCTTCCAGGAGTACATACAATCAAATGAATTAACAATCAATTTAACTAAAACTCAAATTGTTCAGTATTCACCCAGGCGTCAGGGTCCACTGAAGTTTGTCTGGACTATTAATTGTGTCCCGGTCATGGTTGCACAAAATTGTTATTTGGGAATGCATTTTGAAGGGAAACCAAGGGCACAGGGCCAGTTCGAGCGGTTGGAGACTAAGTTATCCTCAGCCATATCTCAAGCCCGCATCATCATACATAATTATGGCAAATTTTCTATTTTGCGTGTGTGGCATTTCTGGACCAAGAAAATCATACCAGTATTGTTATATGGTCTGGAAACCATGCAGAGCGATTCCCCTTTTAAATGTATCCAGTGGGAAGCTAAATTCTGGTGCTCTGTTTTACATCTGCCTCAATGTACACCGATGGCGTGGATAAGATATGTGCAACGTGCTTGTACCAAAGGTGAAATTGTACTATCACTTGTAGTCTTAATTGTATGTAGTGTTCCCTAAGGGTACTGCATATGATTCTGCCCAACACTGGTGTACAGCAGTGGGATTTTTAAGTATAGTGATTACACTTGGAGTGCTGCTATTACCTTGGGTCAACTAACCACAAGGCTAAACACCACAATAATCTATTAACTGAAAAATCATGTAAAATATGGAAAACTACAGTGAGGCGAGCCTCTTAAACTACACTGCTGAGGTTTTAAGAAGCATGTGTAGGGAACAGAGCCTCTCTGGTAAAGGAAAAAAATCTGAACTGGTTGCTAAGTTATTGGGAAAACAAAGTCTGGAGAGTGGGTCAGAAGGGCCCACCACTCCAGCACATGTGGATAATGATGATTCTGATTCTGAGAGAGTTGGATTAGAAGAAGTAGATGGGTCTATGTCAGAAGTCCCTACAACTCCTCTCCCTGCCCAGAAACCACAACCTCTGCCCAACAGGACCCCATCAGGTCCTACACTCACTCCTGAATTTATTGGACTTGAGAAAATGAGACTTGAGTTGGAAGTGAAACGTATTGAGGCACAAACTGCCACGAAACATCAAGAGTTAAGGCTCAGGGAAATGGAGATGGCTCATGCTTTAGAGATGAAGAAATTGTCTGTAGAAAATGCTTCTCTCCCAGAATCTTCTAGGTCTTCCAGCCCTACGAGACCCCGTATGCCAAAGGAAATGATTGGTATGTATGAGACTAAACTTGATGTTTTGGATTGGTTAGCAATGTTTGAATATAATCATGGGATTCAGGGTATCTCAGGGAATCAGTTGATTCCTTGGCTTTTCTCTAGGCTTCCCCCTGTTGCAAGTGATGCTGTAATGGAGTTGGGGGAGGATAAACTGAATTATGAGTGTGTGAAGCTAGCTTTGATAGCTATATTTGGGAAGACCCCTTCCCAGTACCTTAAGAGGTTTAGGACCCTCAAAAAGCATGATGGTACCCCTTGGGCTACCTGGGTGTGTGACTGTTTGAAAAACTTAGATGGTTAGGTTAAGGGTTACAAAGTGAACACTTATGAAGGTTTGAGGAATCTTGTTATGTTGGAGTCAATTTATGATGCCTGTTCTCCTGAGCTTAGACAGCACTTGGCTGATTCAAAGAAGATAGATCCTAAGAAGTTAGCTAAGGCTGCGAACTTGTGGGCTACCAACAGGGCTACTCACAAGGATTCCGGGGCAACTCAGAAGAAGGATGAGGGAAAGCAGCCAAAGAAAGATAACAAGGAGAATTCTTATACCTCCCATCCAAAAGAGGGCCCCAAACCTAACCAGGGTAAGCCACAGCGGAAACTGAATCAGGCTAGTGACCCATCTGGTGCTAAACCAGGTGGAGGTCAGAGTAAGCCTCTATTCAATAGGACATTTGGTAAATGTTTTGGTTGTGAAGCTACTGACCAAGTGAAAGGGGATCCCAGATGTAGGGGTAAACCTTCAGGGGTCCATACTGTCTCCTTAGCCTTCTACCAGGTGGAAGTAGTACCTATGGCAAGTGGAAACATTCAGTTACTGGCTGATGAACTCATGAGAGTCTCAGCTAGTGTTTCTTTAGTGCCCTTGGGTCTTTGGGAACAACAGAATGTAGATGTCTATAACTCAACCCCAGATAATACTAAAGAGTATTATAAAGATAGTGAATGGTCAGGAGACTCCTGCCATCAGAGACACTGGATCCAGCATAACTGTGGTTGATTAATGTTTTTTTATTTTTATTTGTATTGGCTGAAATAAATCAACCTTTCAATATACAAGATCACATCATCATTAAATAGCCCATTTACTACACAATAAAGTGGTAGCGATGGCTGTGCAGCCAGACTTATCTCAAGAGCAAATGAGCAGTAATGGGGATTACACAAAGGACTACAATTACTGTGACTCAAGCAAACACTGACTCAAGGTTTCTGGTTAAAAATATAAGTACATTTATTTTTAAACCATCTGTTCACAAAACACTTCACTTCTATTAAATAAAACCGCACTCTAAATATACTACACACAACCAATTCCTCTTCTTCAGGTCAATTCAAGGTATGTACATTAGGATTTGACAGACCAGTGTTTCGAAACAAAGACGTTACCGTGGGTTAATACACAATCACTTTTTGACAGTAATGACAGGTCAGTCTTACGAAAATAAAGCGTACCCGCGAGAAGAAATGCACCCGAAGTCAAACACACTTAGCACATGGAATTAAAAAAAGGGAATATGGGATAAAAATCATAGGCAATACTTTTGTCATGGCAATAGAATTAGAGGACGTATTCTAACAGGCAGATAAAAGTCAATAGGCCTGTGCCAGTGTCAAATGGAGCAGGGGCTCTGTTGTCGTGGATCACACGGTTACAATAGTTCAAGATTAACGTTGCCAGGAGTACTGGATATTGTCAAAGGGAAGCAAAAGTTATAAGACGGAAGGAAGAAAGGACAAGCCTACGGAAAGGAAAAGGGTTCACCCCGATTCCTCAAGGTCGGACGGGGAGAACGACCAAATGGACACAGTACCTTATTCGGCTGAAGAAAGCTGATGCTACGGCAGTTGTTCCTGGTAGTTCCTGCAGACTCACGGTTCCTGAAGCGTCAGTCGTGGGGACAAGAAGGACGACGTCTGGAGCAGTCTGCACTTCCCAGGGATGAAGCCAGCAGCAGCAAAGCAACAATGAATAAAAGGTGCGCTCCTTAAAAACAGGCGAGGGCTCTTCTGATGGCTATCCGGACCACTACAGCTCAGTGCAGCGATTTCGACCCAGAAGAGGATTCTCTGGCTATAGAAGGTGAGCTGGTTGATCCCACCAGGCTCAAAGGAAGAAGACTCCGGACTGGATCTTCTCTGTCGTTGAAGGGTAGATAGCTCAGGACTGCAGCAGGGCCTCACCGGGATCCAGGAGTTCCAGCAGCCGTCTTCTTCTCCACTTCTCTTTGGTTCTTGTAGTTCCAGTGACGACTCTGACTTCCAGCCCAAGAGTCCTGCCTTTTATGCCAAAATCCCCCATTCACACAGCCTGGCGGTCAATCACACAGCAGGGGGGTTGTCCAGCCCAGACACAAAGTGCGACTTGGGTCTCCAAGGAGATCCTGTGCAGGGGTTTACTAAAGCCCTCCCTCACATTCAGCCCACCTAGACACCCAGACGCCAAAGGACGGTGAACAAGGAAATCAAACCTGGTTTGGCGTGAAAAGCAAACAACAAGAAAGACCTTTCCAACACAAAATGGCGAAAAACCATGTTAGGACCCATGATAAAAACGATATGGGGTAGCAGGCTTTATGTTCACGTCTGTCACCACAGCCAGAACACTAACATGGGAATCCGTGTAAAAATGATAGTTACCACTGCCACCAGCCATGTCGAGTCGGGAAGGGGGACACAACGTGCCCCTTGAGATACAGAAGGACAGGAGAAAGATTTTCCCCTGCAGTACTCCATTGTAAGATGGCTTGTACTGGATCTGCATTTTTAAAGGGACTAGTAAACTTAATGGTGACTTTACCTGTTTCTGGGGGATGGTAGTCATCCCCAGAAATGGAGTTCACAAGGGAAGTCTATAAGACATCCCTGCGTCACTGCATTAAAGGTGCTGTGTGACACAAAAGTAACAAGATGATGCCTAGGGAGTTGGTGACACTACATAGCCCATGAGCATAAAAAGTACAACGCACACAAAAAATACACTGTAAGAGTGGGGAAAAAGGCTCACATTCTTACCAGGTGGAAAAAATAAACCACAGAAATCCAGCAAAGCTGCTGAGGGACTCACTAGGTAAGGGAAATTAGCCATAAATGAGAATTCTCCCTAACAGAGGCTAGGGTGGTTTCGGTTCCGTGTCAGGGTCTGAAACCTGATTGAGCGGGGTCTAGGAGGTTGTTGGCTTCGACAAAGGCATTTAGTTGGGAGTAAGCAGTTCCGTCGATGAGTTTAGCAAGGAACCTGGTGTTTGAGAGGTATTACCCAAATTGTTCGTTTACAATTGTTCGAATGAACAATTGACCGAATTTAAAGGGTCACAATTGACCTTTTTACAATTGACCGAATATATATATGGGTTTGGCGTTGGGTGGGGGGTTGTGGGGGGTTTCCCCTCACATATATGGTACAATTGACCTTCACAATTTGGTCAATTGTGAAAAGGTCAATTGTCATTCGAGCAGTTGTAAAATGAACAATTCGTATACAACCGTTTGAGATAGGGCGGTAGTTGTTTGGGTCAAGAGGGTCGCGAGAAGTTTTTTTTTAGAAGAGGCTTGACATGAGCAGTTTTGAATGCGTTGGGAAACATTCCTGAGGAGAGGGAGTCGTTTATGATAGTTCTTGCGTGTTCTCCTGCGCAGGGGGGTGCGAATATTTCTTTGAGGGTTGAGGCTGGGCAGGGGTCTAGCGGGGAGCCGGATGGTTTGCGGGCAGAGAGAAGGTTGAAAAATTGGTCAGATGATAATGGTGTGAAAGAGTCGAAAGTCGGGTGGGTTGCAGTTGCAGGTGGTGGGTTGGCGGGTGTGGTGGGTGGATTGTGTGGTGGGTGCAAGAGGGCAGGTTTGTTGATTAGAGATTTTGTTTGTTGGAGAGCAGTGGTTTGGAAATGGAGAGAGAGTGAGTCGCAAAGTGATTGAGAGGGGCTCGATTGGGTGGTGGTACGTGATGGTTTGGTGAATTCAGAGATTATTTTGTGGAGTTCTTTGCTGGGGTTTTCACAGTTCAGGATTCGGGAGTTGTAATGGCCTTTTTTTGCTTTCCGGATTTCGGCTTTGTAGTGGCGATGGTGCCTGGCCAAGGTGGATCTACTCAGGGTGGATTTGTCTTTCCGCCATTTGCGTTCGAGGGATTTATATAGTTGTTTTGCGGTCTTCAGTTCTGGTTTAAACCATCTAGGAAAAGGGCCACGGCGAGCGGATGGTTTGCAAGTGGGGGTGAGCGGGATTAATGAGGTATTGAGGCATGAGTCAAAGGCGTTGAAGGTTAAGTGTCCATTGCGTGGGCAGGTAGTGGGAGGAGACTGAAGGAGCTTGCCAGCTAGGTCGGGAAGGATTTTTAGTTTCTTCCAGCATTTGCGAAGATTTGGAGGTTCAGGTACAGGGAGGGGAGCGAGTGAGCGAATGGTGAACGAGACAATGAAGTGATCGGACCAGATGTTAGGGGTGGGGGATTTAGATGTATCTGGTCGTGGGAGCTGAAGATGGCATCAAGGGTGTGTCCTTTATAGTGAGTCGGCCCGTTTATGTGGGTATGGAGGTTAATCGCGTCTAGGCAGTCGACCAGAGAGTGGGTCATAGGGTTGGTGGGGATGTCAAGCCAGATATTGAAATCTCCTAGAAGGGTGAGGGTGGGATGGTTTAATTGGATGGTGGCTATCGGGTCGCAGAGGTTGTTTGAGGGAGGGAGTGGAAACAGGTGAGAGGGGGGGTGGCCGATGGGAAGAGTAAGCGGGCGGTTGAGGTGGAGGGTGTGGGGGGTTGGTTGGTTTTGGGTCGGGGGACTTGAAGATGGGGTGTAGGGGGTTGGGAGTTTCAGTTGTGGTTGGTGAGAATTCAAGGGAGAGGGGTTTCAGGCAGGGTGAGGCAAGGGGGAGGGCGGTGATGATCGAGGTTGGGTGATTGAGGTGGTGGGTCGTGGGAGGAGTGGTGAGGAGTACTGAGTGATTGAGGGCGACCAGGTACGTTTTCTCTTCAGGGCTTTTGTTGCAGTTGGGGTGTGAGAGAGGGTAGGGGGGTCGGAGGATGAAAGTGAGGAGGCTTTTGTTCTTGCCAGGGCGAGACGTGCAGTTTTTAGGGAGGAGAGGGAGTGGGGTCGGAGGAGGAAGTTGGTGGGAGTTGAGGGGAAGGGCGGGGGGTGGTTGTGGCGCTGGGTGTCCTTGGGAGGATGGGCGGGCCGATAGTTGGAGGGGCCGGGGGTGTGGTTATGATGATCGAGGGAGGGCGGGTGGGTGGAGGGGATGGGAGGAACAGGGGTCTTAGGGTGGTCAGCTCGCCATCAGGCTCCTCTGGCCTGGTGTTTGGATAGGGGATGGGGTGGGGTGAGGTGGAGGGTGGGCTGGAATGGGATGGTTCTTCTGGCTTGAGGGTTGAATAGGGAGCGGGCTGAGGATGTGGTGGAGGGCGGGATGGTTTGTGGAGGTCAGGGATGGGAGGTAGGGCGAGAGGGAAAGGGGGCGGGCGCCAGTGGCTCTCTTTCGGCGGACCTTGGTGGGTTGGGTGGACTCATGGCATGGTTGAGTTTGAACTGTGTTACTGTTGGCATAGGGTGATTTTGTTCACAGATTCCAAGTTCAACTATACCACCGGATGTTAATTGTTCACACTTTCTATGATTAACTGTACTACAGTTAGGGATAGTTTTTAGGTTCAATGTAAACTACAGCAAGATATTATTCACTCTTTCTAAGTTTACCTATACCACCGTTTTGGAGAGTTTCTGAGTTTAGTTGAGCCACCGGAAGCTATTATCCACACTCTCTAGGGGTATCTATACCATAGTTAGGGACAGTTTCTACGTTCAACTGAACCACAGGAAGATATTATTCACACTTTCTGAGTTTACCTATACCGCAGTTAGGTACACATTCTAATTCGGCAGTAGCACAGGAAGATATTATTCACGGTTTAAATGTCACTATACCACAGGATTATATTATTCACACATTTTAGGTTCAACTATACCATAGGTTGTTCACACTTTATTCACACATTCTAAATTGAATTAGACCACAATTACGCTATCAGGTACACTTTCTAATTCAACTTTGATACACTGAGATTATTAGTCACACGTTATAAATTGAACTAAACCACAGTTATGCTGTTAGGTACACTCTCTTAAATTGAACTAGACCACAGTTACGCTAATTGGCAGAATTCTAAATTCAACTTTGATACACTGAGGTTGTTAGTCACACTTTATAAATTGAACTAGACCACAGTTATGCTGTTAGATACACTCTCTCAATTGAACTAGACCACACTTACGCTACTGGCATACTTCTAAATTCAACCTTGACATAATGAGGTTATTAGACACCCTCTCTAATTGAACTAGACCACAGTTAGGCTAATTTAGGCATACTTTTAACATCAAATTTGGCACAATGTAGTTAATTAGGAATGTTTTCTAAAATGAGCTAGACCACAGTTATGCTATTAGATACACTCTCTGAATTGAGCTAGCCCACAGCTACGCTACTGGTACACTTTCTAAAATCAATTTAGCCACAATGAGGTTATTAGACACACTTTCTAAATTGAGCTAGACAACAGTTATGGTATTTGGTACACTTTGTCTGAATTGAACTAGACCACAGCTATGCTATTAGGCAGAATTCTAAATTCAACTTTGATACTATTAGGTACGCTCTGTGAATTGAGCTTACCCACAGCTACGCTACTGGCCCACTTTCTAAAATCAACATAGCCACAATGAGGTTATGAGTTACACTTTATAAATTGAACTAGCTCACAGTTACGCTACTGGCATACTTCTGAATTCAACTTTGGCATAATGTAGTTAATTAGGCAGACTTTCTAATATGAGCTAGACCATAGTTATGCTATTTGGTACAGTCTCTAACTTGCACTAGACCACAGTTATGCTATTAGGTACAGTCTCTGAATTGAACTAGCCCACAGCTACGCTGCTGGAAAACTTTCTAAATTTGGCTTAGCCACAATGAGGTTATTAGACACATTTTCCAAATTGATCTAATCCACAGTTATGCTATTAGGTACACTCTCTTAATTGAACTAGACCACCGTAATGCTATTAGGTACACTCACTAAATTGAACTAGACCACAGTTATGCTTTGGGTACACTCACTAAATTGAACTAGACCACAGTTACGCTATTAGGTACACTTTCTAAATTGAACTAGACCACAGTTATGCTATTGGGCACACTCACTAAATTGAACTAGACCACAGTTACGCTATTGGCACACTTTCTAAATTCAACTTAGACACAATGAGGTTATTAGACATATTTTCTAAATTGAACTAGACCACAGTTATGCTATTAGGTACACTCACTAAATTGAACTAGACCACAGTTACGCTATTAGGTACACTCACTAAATTGAACTAGACCACAGTTACACTATTAGGGACACTTCTAAATTCATCTTTGACACAGTGAGGTTATCAGACACACTTTCTAAATTGAACTAGCCCACAGCTACGCTACTGGCACACTTTATAAATTCAACTTTGGTACAATGAGGTTATTAGACACACTTTCTAAATTCAACTTTGGCACAATGGGGTTATTAGGCACACTTTCTAAATTGATCTAGACCACAGTTGCACTGCTGGCATAATTCTAAATTCAACTTTGATAAAATGAGGTTATTAGGAACACTTTCTAAATTGCACTAGCCCACGATTGCACTGCTGGCATACTTCAGTTATGTTATTAGGTACACTTTCTATGTTCAACTAAACCACAGTTATGCTTTTAGGCTCACTTTCTAAATTTGGGAGGGTTGTGCAGACTATCTAGAAGTGATATTCAACTCAGTGAAACATATCAGGTGCACTCGAAGGTTTTGGGAATACAGTTTAGATTCAAGAGAATATAACAGTAGGGCTTGTAGGGTTGAGTGGAAGGGTAGTATGGCCTGAAGTAATTGCTTCAGTCCCCACCCTTGCCACACTTACTTTTTGGTGGGTGTTGGCTTCCTGTTTCTCCTGCGGATACCTGCAGATACGATCTGGAGCCGTCTTTGTAGGAGCCGTCCTTTGCCTCAGGGTCCTTAGCTGAGGGAGGCTGCCGGTCAGAAGGCTGCCCTGGGATGGTCTCTAATAGCCTACACACACAGCCTGCTGGTCTATCTGGGCACGGTGGGTGGGGCGGGAGCTGGGAGGAAAGGGACCAGGCAGCGGGGAGCGAGCAAGTTCTGCTGGGAGGGGATCAGGGAGTGCAAGCAGCGAGAATGGGCGTTTGGGGACTCAGGACAGATTCTAGAACTGCCAGCTCCAGAGATGGCTGCTTAGGTGCTGAGCTCCTGTGTCCACTGTTGAAATATTTCCCTCTTTAATAATAATGGCTGAGGATTCATGTCTGAGTGGGATTGTTCAACCTGCCAAAAGACAGAAAGGTGGAGAGGAAGATGGAAGAGATGACAAGCTTTTGGATTTGCTTACTGAAATGAGGACTGATATGGCAGAAATCAAGGCTAAGATGATTAATGCTGAATAAAGGTATTTGGAACTTACTACTAAAGTGATCTCTGTGGAGGAACATCTTACTATAATTGATGATCAGGCTTTGTGTCTTGCAGACCAAGTAAGACATTTGGAGATGGTGAATGAGAAACTGGCTTCCAAGCTCTCTGAGCAGGAAAACCTTTCTAGGAGGAACAATGTGAGGATTGCTGGTTTTCCTGAAAATGCTGAACATGGAAATCCTGTATCCTTTTTGGAGAAAACTTTAATTTCTATGCTTAAGTTGGACCCTAAAATGCCTCTAGAAATTGAAAGGGCGCATAGATCTCTTGGCCAAAAACCAGCTTTAGGTCAGCGTCCCAGACACTTTATTGTCAAGTTTCTTAGATACCCCACCAGAGAGTTAATGCTCAAGCAATATCGAGAAATTGTTGACCTTGCATGGGGAAGGAGCAAAATAATGATGTTTGCTGACCTGAGTAAAGATGTTATGGAAAGAAGGAAATGCTTTTATGCTGCCAAGGAGAAAGCAAGAGGCAAGCATCCGAAATATTAGATGATTTATCCAGCAATCCTACGTTTTTGGTGGAAGGACAGGTGCATTCTTTTGCTGATCATAAGCAAGCTGAAGCCTTCTTGACCGATTTGGAAACTGTGCCAATGGAGGCTCAGTCAATACCTCAAAAAACTGTACAGCAGAAGAAAAAGATAAGTGATTCCATGTGTCATTTTTCTCCACAAACTATTTTGCATTTTTATTACTCTTTTGATTGATTAGAGGTATTAACTGATATTTTCACATTATATATTTTTTATTGATTTTTCTTTGATCTGTTACTTTAAATGACCTTTTTTTTTCTTTTGTTTGTTTGGATCTGTTCGAGTGAAGTGGGAGAGCGAGCGCTTCTAATTTTAGGAAAGCACCTTCTGATCTATGAAGACACGTGACTTCCTGACTTCCTGTATTACAGTCATCGTCGTTTTATACAGAGTTTGGAACAATGGTGAAGCATTGCTCCGGAACTGTTTCACGCTGTGACCCTGAAACCTAACAGTGGTAGTGGGTGATATGCAGCACTGCGATGGCTTCACAGATAAGAGTGCAGCGCCGACTGAGCCAAGGAAGACGCATGCTGCCTCGCAAAAACAGAGGTAATGGCGTGTGAGGTTTCAGAATATGACGCTGAACCGAGGCGCTGCTCTCCCTGCCTGGTGTAATCGTTGGTGCAGCTTGGTTACTGAGGGATTGTACTGCTGACAAAGGGAGAAGGACTGGGGGGGATAGGATATGAAGAAGGGGAGCCAGTGAGTAAAGGAGAGTCTAGGCGCATTACAAATGCCATATCGTATCATATCATTATTGGATATTGAATTGACTGGCCTACCACAGACAAATGCTAAAGTAAAGTAAAGTGGGTGCCATAGTTTCAACGTATTGATAGACTGAAACTGGCTTCACGGAGTCAATGCCACAATGATCTTCCTTTTTCCTTTAGAATGGAGGTTGGCTGAGATTCTGTGTGCACTGTGACTTCATGCCGTGAAGTATACATTCAAACTGCCCTCATGTTTGCAGTGCCTTTAGTTGCTTGTATTATGGTCTTTCCATGATACTTTTTCAATTAACATTTAAATATGTTAGGGTTCATAAAATCACCTAATGTAACTGTCTATCATTATTAATGTTTGGCAGTTCTGCCACCTTGTTGGATATTCTTTAAGATGGTTGATTTTGTTACTTTCTTGTTGGATTATTTGTGCATTGCCTTACATATAATGCATAATGTTCGGCTCCTGCTGTCTGTTTATATGTATCTGAGTTTTTAAGGCCAGGTGAGACAATTTCCTTTATACCAATTCATTTCAGGTACATTTTTTGGGGGGAAGGTCTGTTTGATGTGTCTATTCTGTTAAGTGCTCTTTTACAACAGTGATGATCACTAAGGAGCCGCTGAAAGGGTTTTAACGGCGATTTCTTTGAGAAGCTGAGTTTAAAAAGAATTTTATGCTTTTTTTTAAATGAGCTTTTCACTCTGTCCGGTATTGTATGCATTTGTCATGTAAAAGAGATTTCGGATGAGGACAATGCAGTGTGGTGTATCTTTACATTTCAGTATGTAACATCTAGTGCATGCCTGTGGCTTGTTTGGTATGCATAAGTATGTAACTATGCTGGGATGTTGCCATTGGCACGCTGTTATCACTTATCAATACTTTCGCAGGGATTTCCTGATATTAGATATTTTGTTACTATTTGAAGTAGCAGGTCTGTTCAATGCCCTGACTCTAATGGTCTCTTTGGTCTAAGGATGTTGGGTGTGGGGTACATGATGGTCATCTCCCAAATCGCTAGGCAATGAGGACGACAATGATAATGGTGTTCATCTGCTCATTATTTCTGAAGGGAGTCCTCTATTTGTCAGATGCTCAGTCAATTACTAAATGGTTGGGTTGTTCCTAAAATACTAGAACTTAAAAGCGTGATATGGTTTTGGTGATGCATTCTTCTCTTATAGCATCTTGCTTCATTGCATGTGTTCCGCTTTGCTCATCTTTTCTCTCTTTACGGTTTGGATTCTAGCTTTATCTTTCACTTGTTAAATATGTTTGAAGGTGAAGTTGTTAGTAATCCTTTTTTTTTCTTGAAGATTGATACTTAGTGGAAATATCTACCTGATCTTCTTCAAATTTGTTTTTCTTTCACTTTTTTCTGTTTCAATTTGGAAGTATTGGGGGGCGTTCAATAATACTACTGCAATGTGGATGCAGATTTCTGGGTGGTATAGTTAGGATTTGGTCTACTTATGTAAATACTATTACTTTTAAGGGGTTTGGCTTTGGTCGGACTCTTTTCAATTGGTATATATTGTTTTCATGTTATGTTTTGTTTGTTTTGTTCGTCGGGGTTGGGGATACTATTGCATTATTTATTCTGGCTCTAAACATATGTGTTCTCTAATTGTTCGTCCTATTCTTTTTAGGGTTGTGTGGGTCCTTTTTGGAGATTTTAGTTACTCAAATAGTTTAATTGCTATGGGATTGATAACGGTAGGAACATGGAATGTGAAAGGGTTCAATTGTCCAATAAAAAGGAAAAAAGTGTTGTCTAGACTTTGGAGGGAGAGGATTGATGTGATTTTTCTTCAGGAAACACATCTTGTGGAAGGTGCAGAGAAGCTTCTTACTAATTCGCGATACACAAAAGTATGGCTGAATTGCTTCGAGAGGTGTTGGGCTTTTGATTCAGAGAGGATTGGGAGCAAATGTGGAAAGGGTGGCTATGGATGACGTGGGTCGTGTGATTTTGGTTGATTTGAAATATGAGGATAGGGTTATTACTATAGGTTCCGTTTATGGCCCGTGTATCTATGGTGTTATTTTTTACTTCTAACTAAGCTGTTGAGTGGAATGAAAGGGGAGCTTATTGTCTTAGGGGGGGGGGATTTAATTGTGTCCTGGACTACAAATTGGATAGGGCTTCAAAATGCCATTTCACTGGCCAGAAATCTAGTAAGGAATTTCAAGATTTTATTAAAATGTTTGACCTAATTGATTCCTGGAGGACTTTACATCAGGGGGAAAGGGGCTTTTCATTTTATTCTGCGGCTCATGACTGGTTTTCCAGGATTGACTATGTACTCACCTTTGACACTTTAGTTGAAGCTGTGGTGGAGCCAAAGATTTGTGAACGGTTTCTCTCTGACCATTCACTAGTTAAAGTTAAACTACATTTTGGACTCTTTAGAAGAGATTCTGGTAGATGGAGGTTAAGACCTTTCATTTTGAAAGAGGAAAGTGCTTTAACATCACTGAATGGATCTATTGTTAATTTTTTTATTGAAAATACTGGTTCCACTGATAGTATAATAGTATGGGACTCTTTCAAGGCCTTGCTAAGAGGAGAGCTGATGAACTGGACTGCTAGGGTCAGACGGAAAGGGGAAAATAAGTTGCAAAATCTGGAATTGGAATTCGGTATACTTCATCTACATTTGCCCGTACTAAGGTTAGGGAAGATCGTATTAGTATGGATAAGGTGAGAGAATTGTTGAAATGTGAAGTTGAGGCTCAAGCTGATCGTGGTATCTTCTATTCAAAACAGTGTTTCTGGGAGAGTGGAGATTGTAGTGGTAGGTTGCTGGCGATAAGATTGAAAGGTTTTACCTAACGCTCTTTTATCCGTAAACTGGATAATGGTTCAGGTAGCATGGTGTTTAAGAGGGAAGATATAGGTGAGTGTTTTCCTTCTTTTTACTCTACTCTATATGCTGAGGACTATAGTCTGTCAGTAAATGAACTTGAAAAGTTTTTTGATAAAATTGAAGTTCCCTGTCTGTTTAGTGATGCTAGGGACTCTATTGATTCTCCAGTAATGATTGATGAGGTCCTACGGGCTATCCATGATTTAAAGATTGGAAAGTCGCCGGGCCGGATGGTCTGTCGACCGAATTTTATCAGTCTTTCAGTGAGCTGCTTGCTCCAGAACTGTGATCTTTACAATACATTTTTAATGGAAGGTACATTATGTCCCTCAATGAGGGAAGCTATTGTTACTGTAGTTCCAAAAGTGGGGAAAGATACATCAAAGTGTGGTAATTATCGTCCTATTTCCCTTCTTAATGTGGACATGAAAATTTTCACTAAAATCCTGACTTGATAAGCATATAGGTGCTCTGATAGATCGTACCCAGGTAGGTTTTATGAAACAGCGCTTCGGTTATGATAACAATAGAACATTATTAGATGTTCTGAATCTTTCTAGTTCAGAAGCTGAAAATTAGCATTTTATTTTTTTTTTACGCCGAGAAGGCTTTTGACAGTATAAACTGGACCTTCTTAAATTTTACACTGATGAAGATGGATTTTGGTCCATTGTTCATTAATGCTGTGGGGGCGATAAAATTAGATATTAGTGCTAGGGTTTGGGTAAATGGGGTTCTGTCAGCTTCCTTCAAATTATTCAAAGGTACTTGTCAATGGTGTCCATTTTCCCCCTACCTTTTTAATTTCGCTCTGGAACCATTTTTGCCTTATATTCGACTATCTCAGAGTCTTTTAAGGTTTAAGATTGGAGAAATTGAAGTTAAGGTGTTGGTTTACACTGATGTTACGAACATTTTGGTAATCCTGAAACGGGTGGAAATATACTTCGAAGTATGGTTGAAGAGGTGGGTAAGCTCTCGGGGGTATAGAATCAATTGGGAAAAACCATAGTATTCCCGGTCCGTGATACTCCTGTACGTGATCAATTGTTAAACTGGAATTGTAAATGGGAAAACAGATCTGTGAAGTATTTGGGTGTGTACCTTACTAGAGATATGAAATTGTTGGTTGGGTTTAATGTTGATAAAGTCATTGAAACTCTTTGGAAGGACATTTGTAAATGGGAAAGACTACCATTGTCCGTTTGGGCAAAAGTTAATGCTATTAAGATCGTACTCTTACCTAAGGTTTTATATATTATTCAGTCTCTTCCATTAAGATTTTCAAAAAAGGCTCTTGGTCGGGTAGATAAGGTATTTCAAGAATGTTTATGGGGTGCTGGGAAAAGGCCCAAGATCCCGAGGTATCTTATGATCCGGGGCTCATCTGAAGGTGGTTTTGGATATCCTATTCTCAAAAATTATTTCGATGGCTTTCTGTCAAAAAATCGTCTATTTACTTCTCTATGAATGGTCCAGTGGTTCCGCTTTGGGCTCGAATTGAGGAACATATGTTGAGACGCTTTCATGCTGAAAGTTTATACTCCTTTGATAGGTTGCCTAGGCAAGTGGCTAAATTGCAATCTGTGATGGTCACTAATGATGCTATAATCTCTTTGGTTACTGGTGGTGGGCAGGGGTTATATTTATATGAGGAAGCTTCCATCTGGCGGAATCCGGGTTTGCAGATTAATAATAGGATGTTGTGTTGGAGAAGCTGGATTAACAGGGGCATATTATTGTTAGGAGATATCTGGTATGATGGGTGTATGAAGTCTTTTGAGTATTTGAAGGTTACATTTGGTTTACATCAAAGGGAATTGCGAAGGTATAATTTGTTAAATGCTTTAATATTGGAGAGGAGTCAGATGATTGATTTGCCTCTGTTGCAGAGACCTGAGAGGTGTAATTTTCTCTCTACTGTTCCACATAGGGTATCTAGTTTTTTAAACTCTTTCCAACTGAAAATTGTTCCTTAGTGCGATTGGATAAATTGAGATGTGCATGGTCTGAAGAACCTGAAGAGGTTATACCTCTGAAGGAATGGGAAAATATGTGGAAGGTTCTGATTAGGGCAAAGGCTGATTTGAATTTGCGTTTTATTCACCAGAGGACTTTAGGGCGTCTTTTTTGGATACTGGATAGGATGTATAAATTGGGACTTGATGATACTGATAGGTGCTGGGATTGTTTGAAGGAAAAGGGTACTATGTTACACATGTAGAAAGATGGGGGTTTTTGTAATGAAGTTTTGGATAGGGTTGATATGGCAAGTGAGATTTCTTTTCCTAGAAATCCATTAGCGGTGATAATGAAATGTTGGAGTGGTGTGCAGCATCTTGAATATCTGATGTTGTGTTGGATTAATAAAGTCCTCTTGGTTGCTGTCAGACTAATATTGCGTGTCTGGAAGACTAGGAAAAAGCCATGTGTGGAAGATTGGCTAGTTCAGGTGCAAATTCTTTTGCGTTTTGAGATATTGAAATTGGGTAGATTACACAAAAAGAGGTCTATAATGAACAATGGAGTAAATTCAATGAGTTTCATGCCTGATGCTCTGTCAGAATGTTTTTTCTTTTTCCTTTGTTTATTTTTCTGAGGGTGGTGGGTGATGGGAGTGGAGGGTTGATGTTTGTGGTGTCTTTGATGTTGTATTTTTGTTGGTAAAATGAAAAAGTGGTGTTTATGATAATTGATTAGCAGTGAACTGGCAATCGGAGACTATATGCTATTTTGCTTTCTGTTCTTTTTTCTCTGTATTTGACTTAATATAATTACTACATTTTGTACTCAGTTATGCTCCCATTGTTTATCTTATGGTTGTCTTTTCTGAATTGTAATTGTTGGACTAAATAAAGAGTTTTAAAAAAAAGACACTCAAAAATGCTACAAATGCGTAGTTTATGAGAGGATTAACTCACCAGGTGATTCAGGAGGCAAAGTGGAGCGGAAGGATGCACCCAGACGCACACAAACAGATGACCAATCAGGGCATGGTGGGCGGGTCGGGAGGCGGGAGGAAAGGGACCAGGAAGCGGGGAGGAAGGTCTGCTGGGAGGGGATCAGGGACTGCAAGCGGCGAGAATGGGCGTTTGGGGATTAAGGACAGGCAAAAACGCTACAAATGCGCAGCTTATGAGAGGATTAACTCACCAGGTGATTCAGGAGCCACATGTTGTCTTCATCTTTCTTACTTTCAGTGCCACCAAGCTTTTACTCTCTTCTTTAATGTTCTCTCGACTCTTCTACTGTTTTGTACTCCTCTTTGGTCTTCCTGTATCCCGCCTTGCTCCTCTTAAATAAGTTTTTCATTCCTCCATTCGTCTTTTGTATTCTTTACCTATTCGTGACTCTATTTCTCCCTCTCTACCCTCTCTTCGATGGCTCCTTTTTCATTCTCAACTTAAATTCAATTTTCCCTGTATAGTATTTAAATCTCTTTATGGACTTGCTCCTAGCTATCTTACTTCGCTGGTTTCTTTGTATTTTCCTACTCGTTCTCAAACCCACTTTCTTCTAACTGTACCTCGTCCTTCCTGTGCTTGTTCTTGTTCCTGCTCTTTTTCTTTATTGGCTCCATTTTACTGGAATGCTCTT
Organism: Ambystoma mexicanum; assembly: GCF_040938575.1. Classification (NCBI taxonomy): domain Eukaryota; kingdom Metazoa; phylum Chordata; class Amphibia; order Caudata; family Ambystomatidae; genus Ambystoma; species Ambystoma mexicanum. The sequence goes on along the minus strand of NC_090932.1, from coordinate 1,506,490,014 downwards.
CCTCTCTCTCTCTGCGGTCTATTAATTCTTATCTTATTTTCCGTGCTGCTTTCAAAACTTTGTTATTGCAATCCCAATTGTATGTTTATTGTATTAACCTTTTCACTCCAATTGTACTGTAATTGGTTTTGTAAAGTGCCCTGGTGTAAGGCGCTATATAAATAACAAATTAATAAGAAATATGAAAAATATGAAAAAAAGTAGTTTTCTTTGGGTTGATGTGTAACCAGGGGAGCAAAGTCGAGCCCTGTCGAGAGCCTGTACTACTTAGAGGAGGTGTTCCATATGTTTCTGCCAAGTAGGACTGAAGACCACGATGTCATCTGTGTATGCAGAGACGTATTCTCTGTGAGGCCTCAGAATTCGGTCCATCACGGCTTGAAACGTGGCCAGGGTCTCGTTTAGCCCAAAAGGTAGTACTGTGAAATAGAATAGACCTTGAGGGCTAGATAAAAGCATTTCTTTCTTTGTCCGTTTATTTCAGAGGGATATGACAATATCCTTTGGTGAAGTCTATAGTACTCCAGTACTGGGCTGAACCAAGTCTTTCTAGCAGTTCATCTATCCTGGGCATGGGATAGGATTTGTATGTGGAAATGGCATTGAGCTGCCTGAAATCCATACAAAAACGAGTGGTCCAGTCTGGTTTGGGGACCAATACAATTGGGAGCACCGGGGGCTCTTCGAGGGCTCAATAAGACCCAATTTTAACATGTCTTCAATTTCTTTTTGTACGTCTTTTCTCCTGGCTTCAGGGATGCAATTTGGTTGGAGGTGTCTGACCACTTTCCCAGGCAACGTTTTGATAACATATTCCACTAGGTTTGTCTTGCTGGGTAAGTTGGAGAAGACATGCAAAAGCAGACCAAGGCAGCACGATAGTTCCCTTTGTTGGTTTGTTGGTTGGGAAGCAAGTGAGTTCCCCAGTGTACGTCTTGGATGCTCTGAGGTTCCATCTGGATGGTTTGTTCTGTTGGGCCGTCTTCATGTACCATGGAGAATGAACAGTAGGGGGTTTCCTTTCATTCCTTAAGCAAATTTATGAGGTAGTTCTGTTTTCTTGGGGATTGTTCGAATAACAGTGTGAGCGTGGAAAACCCAGGTGGAAGATTGGGGTGTGTCTAATAGTATCATCATAACCCATGGTAATGCCCTCTTCCTATTGCGTTCATTAGACTCGGTTGCTTTCCTTAGCATCTGTTTTATCGTTTTGTTCTATCTCTCGACCAAACCATTGTTCTGTGGATGGTAGATCATGGTACGTAATGGGTTATGTGTAATTCCTTGCAAACCTGCTTCATAACCGTCGACATGAAGTTACTCTCTTGGTCGGTTATGATCTCCTTTGGTATCCCGACCCGTGCAAAATAAGGCATTAGCAGGTCGTAAATCTGTCTGGTGGAGGTGCCTCACATAGGAAATGCTTCTGACCCGCAGGTGTCAGTCGATCACCACTAGCAGATAATGTTATCCATGGCTACTCGGTTACATAGATCCGACTATGTCTATTCCGAATCTTTGCAATGGTACTGTAATGAGGGGCATTTTCTGTAGGGATGCATGTGGAGGTGTGTAGGAACTGGTTCGTTGACATGTAGGGCATCTTTGACAGTATTTAGTTTCCTTAACGTATATTCCTGGCCAGTAAAACAATGATATGTCTCTGCCATGTGCCAGTTTACTTGTTCCCTATACGACTTGGGTACCAACAATTGTTCTCTGTCTTTCTGGTGTGGTCCCTGAGTTACCCTGTAGTACAATACATTTTTCTCCTTAAATCACAGACTTTGCTCCCCTGGTACCTGATTGGATACTTTGGGTTGTTCTCTGGCCCAGCGTAGGGTCTCATCAGTTTGGCTTCTGGATTTAAAGGAGGGTGTATAATCGTCTAGCTTCCAGTCAGTTACGCATACATTTCTTTGAGTTTGATTCCATTCTTTTACTTTTCGGACTTGCCTTGGGTCGTCTTTCGGCGTCTAGAACAGGAATGTACTTCCTTCTAAGAGAACGGTGCTGTCTGAAGCCATTCCTGTTCCGACAGGATCTCTTGAAATTGGGGTAGATCTGTCCCTATTAAGACTGTTATAAGCAAGGCAGGCATGATGGTGGCCCTTATGTTAGTAGTAACTGTGGGAGTACCCCGTTTTATCCTGCAGGAGGGGTATGACTTGACATCTCTGTGTACACATTAAATGGGTAAATATGTAGGATTGGTTACATCTGCTTCAGTTACTTGGGGATTTACCATTGCCTGTTGACTTCCACTATCAACAAGGGCCCTGGGGGTTTTTCCATTTACTGTCACTTCCATTGTGTAGGGTGGTCGCCGTCTGCAATAGTCCTGGGTCTGCACCATTCCAATGTCCATTGGTTCCGGCTTGCTTTGTCTAGTGCAGAACCTGGAAATGTGACACCATTCACTGCACTCAAAACACTGGGGTTGTCTAGGTACCAGAGGAGTTGCTATGGGTGACCGGTAGTCTGGTTTTGCAGGTCTTCATTCTCCTGAAGGCCAACGCAGAGTTGAAATGAAAACTCGTTCAATTCAGAAAGAATCCCAAATCCAGTTGGAAGCGGCTGTGTAGAGTGAGGATTGTCTCACAGTGCAGCTTGACTCGATAGTCTCGAGGTCCTTTCCTCTAAAATCTTGTGAGGAGCGCGAGCTGTGTGCACTGAGCCGTCCTGCACCGTCCGAGCAGAAGAGGGGTGCCAGTGTGTGCTTGCAGTATTGCAGCATCGGCGGTAAGCCTCAGGCGGTAAGCCTCGGTAGAGGGCTTTTTTTTGTTTTTGCCACAGGTTGCCAGAGGTATAGGTGCTCCTACAAGCCCTAGTGCCCTAGTGACCCCAGCACGCATGCACGCACGTTGATCTTCCTATCACCAATCGCCAAAACACAAAACAGGCAGATTCATTCCCCTTAACTTGTTATACTCTTATACTCTGTGGTTTTGATCCCTGATTTCTGTTACATACTGTATGTAATCTGTATGTAATCACGAAAACAGATTACAGTTTTATTTTTGCAACTGCCGTGTGAGGGGGGCTGTGGGCTCTGGGGGCTCTGACCCACACGGTTAGTAACTAAAACCCTGAGAGGTAAAGGACCCTCGTTCCCTCCCCCTCATATTCTGTAAAACGGGAGACTGTTGGGGCATTGTCCCCTTTGATCCCGCCTTTTTGTGATATTTAATCACTGGTGTATACATTGTACACAGTGTGGGGGCTTGGTGATTGAAATCTCGAAGCCAAATCAATGGCAGCAATAACGCTTGGAACTTCATTGTTGGGGGGCACAAGGGGCCTTCAAGCTCCCAGCAGACAACAGGAGCATTAACTGCAGGGGTTTTACAAAACACCACAGAGAACAAGAAGTTAGAGAAGGCATTGCCTCGTGGAGTAAGCGCCCAGCCGTTACCCCTCCACGTAGCGAGCAAAGCCTTAAATCATAACGGGCAAACATGTCCATTCATGATCGAAGTAAACATTGGAAAGCCAAGGAACCAAATAACGGACGTTATTGAGTTACAGCCAGGAGCAGTAAAAGAGTCGGCGTCTACTAAGATCACCACCTTGAATAGGCAATTCCACAACAACATTCAGCTAGAGCAAGCATCTAGAGCTTTAGCTGATAAGGACAAGCCGGAAATGAATAAGGATCACACACCCATGGAGTTCATGGAAACAACTCAAATGTATGGCAAAATGAACAAATAAATCAAGAAAGCATAAGTGACGTGTTCTATGAACAGGAAGAACTAATGACGAACATACAATCAATCTTCAGATTTATCAAACTCTGTAGAGAGCACGAAAGTAGGCAGTCCCATTGGGTCTCACACTCACCAGGACACAGCGTTAAGCTTACCAAGAGAAACAACGACCAAGGAACCTAAACAAGCGGAAACATCTCTGGTAAAGACCAAGGTGCAATGAAATACTACGCAATCTGACCAGCGACCTCTGGGGCAATCGTCCCAGATAAATGGGAAAAGAACGAGTTCAAGAACCGCTAAAATGGATCTTATACGATACACTGGTTCAGAAAAAAAGCCCTGGAAACCTCGTTCTTTATCATCACCAAACGGCCAGGACAGAAATAATTATTTTTTTGGGAAAAAATCCTTATTAAATGTAACGCTCACCTGATTCCCGCAGAGGCGCCGGTCTTGACTGGGTGAATGCCGTATCTTCAAAGGTGATGTGTAACACACGGTTGGCTCTTTGGGCTGGACCTCTGTGCACTGTATGTCTGACTCGAAGAGTAAGATGTCTGCAGATAGAAAATATGGGATTAATGAACTGGGGTTATTGGGTGCCTCTCTCCTCTTCCCTTCTCCTGTAGAACCCCAAAGGTTAACGCCCTCACCTTAGGTAAGTGAACGCCGAGCTCTCCATCTGCCTCGGGGCAGGGTGCCGTAACCAGTTTCTTCACTGGATAAGGGTGCAGGCCTCTTGACCTCAGAGGACTGCTGTCCGTCGTTAACTGCACGAACGGTAAGTTCTGGGCACTTCAAATGTCTTAAAAGTCTTTTGTAATGATATCTCTTGTTTTGCAGGGTTCCGGCGATGGCGGATGGCGGGCTGATGAGAGTTGAGGATCGAACCCGCGTGAGGAATAGAAGCGCCTGGAAGCACGTAAGTAAGCGCTTGTAGCCTGCTTCACGATGCGCACTAACTGTCCCTTTTATCTTGCAGGTACAAGTTCGGAGCTTTAGAGAAGCTGAAGGGTGCTGGAATACCCACTGGATTCGGCGTGGGAAGGAGTAATGGCACGTGAGTAATAAAGTTGCCCAATGTCTTTAAACGCACCTTATTTTGTCTTTCAGATGCGGGATGCAGCGCCGAAGGCCTCCGGAGCGTGCGAAGAGCTGGTAAGCTTTTGTCTTTCAGATGCCGGAATGCAGTGCGAAGACCTCCGGAGCATGCGAAGAGTAGGTAAGCCTTTGTCTTTCAGATGCCGGAATGCAGCGCGAGGCGTTGGTGACAGCCGATGGACCAGGTAAGAGATGCGCTGCCACTGAAGACCGTAGTGCTAACCTGTTCTTTCTTTGTCTTTACAGGTGCTGCTGAAGACTGGATTCCAGGATGGTAAGCCTTTGTTCCCTTAGGCCCAGGATCAGAAGCAGAAGACACGATGAGCGTTCTGCTGCAGAGAATGCAGAATAACGCAAAGCAAGATTCATCCATCGGGTGTGGTTTAAATAGCCTCCTGTAGTGCTTAGGTGTCTCCTTCCACATCCACGCCTAGGTAAGAAAAGAGTTCCTGCTTTCCAGAAGAGTTCCAGTGTTCTGAACCTATGGAGTGGCTCCTGCCCCACCCAACAGGAAAAGTAGTCCCAAACAGAAGAGGATCAGGGGTTCAACTGGCAGGTAAGTAAGCAGCATGGTCTGCTACAGGTAAGTCCACCCAAGCATTATGAGCCCGGCGCTTCCAGCGCTGGGACTGGGCATCTTTATGAGCCTGGTGCCACTGGCGCCAGGACAGGGTCCAAAAGGTCCCAATTGGGACTGGCTGGCACTCGGAACCGGGGTTATGGGTCTGCTTCCAAGGGAGTCGGGCAAGTCCTGATCTTTTGGAAGCAGAGATCATGACATTAAATTTGGGCTGGGGTGACCGCATTCCATCTGGCAAAGAACATTCTCAAAAAATTTCACAAACAATTGAAATCTCAGACAACATATTGTTGGAGAAATCCTCACTTATGGAAAAGAAATATTCTGTCCATAGAGGTAGCCACGCAAACAACTTTGGGGGGAACAAAAAGTCAATTTGTACAAACTATCCACCTAGAAGAACCACAATTGACAGAGGCCCCACAAACACTGACGGGTGACCGAATAAACAACGACTCAAATGAAGAAAGATCAGAAAAAGACAACTTTCTGATGGTCACAACAATGGCGGCAATCCTGACCCCTTATATGAAACGGCATGAAGAAGCCACAGATACCTTAAAGGACCATACGACACTCCTTGCTATGGTACATTCAAAGACCATCTTTATTGAAGGATTTATCACAGCCCTACAAAACAACATGCTTAACGTGGAACAAAGAATTTCGCAAATACTGCAAACCATCTTGGAACCCATCATGAAAGAAAAAAGAGATTGATGGAGGAGTTTGCGAAGAGAATCAGTAGGGGGATTTGATAATCCTGGGTTCCAGGTGAGGGACATAGTGAAGGACCTACTGAACAAAGGGAGCACAGGTCAACAATTTCCACCAGAGGAGTGCCTGTTAGGATCAACACAAGGAACAAACTCTGAAGATTCAGGAGTCACTAACTTGGATTCCATAATCCGTCCCATAAGGGAACCCAGTATCAAGACTATAAATCCAATTGAGACTGGTAGAGGGGAGGAGGAGGAGGGCACTTCCAACTTACAACAACCCTCCACGGAACCAATCTTATTGGAACAACAGGAACTTCTTCTACAGAATCAAAGCCATGAACCAAGCCCAAAAAGTAACATTCACAACGTCTTCCAAGTAGATACTAAAGGTGAATCTAGGAAAAGTGAAAACCCTAACCAAATGACACCCACACCCCAATAAATTAGGACTGAACATGACCTATATACACTCGATATATCGGCACCATGTGGAAATTTTAAGAAAAAAGCTAACGCCAGTGATACCAGCTAAGTGGACAAAAGAAAAACCCACTACGGTTGCCCAGAAACCAAGAACAGTCGGTAAATTGCAAACGGTCAAGAAACCGAAAAATCAATCCAGCCAAAGGCCATGCAGGTCAAACAGAACCAGAACATTCTTCAAGTGCTTGTCAATGCCAAAAGATATGAGTGGAGGAACGACCAGTCGAAGATCCAGCTGAACTAAAGCTGATGAGCAGGCTGGAATAAACCAAGAGGAAGATGAGAAAATAACAAAAGACATCTCGGAACTAGACTTAATGGAATTATCTACCTACTCAATTTCAGATGAAAATACATCAATTTCAACAGTAAACAGTTCTTTCGATGACTTGGGTGAAGAAGAAAACAAGTAGGAAGAGGACGATCGTTGGGAATTGGAAGAAAGGGGTCAAGAGGACCAAGAAGTAAACAAAGACGAAACCTTGAGCTTAAAACAAAAAATTATTATAAAGACGTCCAACAATGTAGACATGGGAACTAAAAGGAAAAGTGCCATGACACATTCAGAAAAAGAACCAAGGACCAAAACGTAAAACAACTATGGACGGGGGCCGGGACCCCTAATGGTTACCCCGGTGTTGGAGCTGAGAACTACCAACCAGAAGAGCACATCGTGCACGTTTAAACAGCAAGACTATATCAAAGCCGACACTGACCAAAACACTGAAGAACAAAATGTCCTGATAAGCCCATTGAGACTATGTAAATCAAGACAACACCCTGAAGAAAAGGGCAGAGGACTACTTCTAGAAAGAACAACAGATACAAACGATGGCCTAATTCTAAACAGAGCCAACGTGCTAAGACTGCTGCACCACGTTCCAACACTCAGACTAATAAGCTCTACGGACATAGCCCTAATCGAATTTCCAGATAAAACATACATTGATAGAGTGCAGGTTTCTAGCCGCTCACAACTAATCCACCAATTATTGCTAACGGAAGAGCGGTCTTTTCCTGGGAATGGGCTTTAGGTCAACTGAACAAAATAAAGATAAAAACAAAGACCTAATGGTGCCCGTTGATAAAGATCACGGAATTTTAACAAAGAAAGCACAATTTCAAGAGGCATATGACGCGCATAAAAGAGCCATGAAACCACTGCGGACGGAGAGCAGGCGAGATGGGAATGGCTGGCCAAGTTGGCAGCTGAAAAAATGAAACCCCGATAATGCCTAAAGGAATCTCAACCTGAAACATGGGCTCTTGTTAAATGGAACACAAGGGGTTTCAGCCACTTACAGACAAAAAATGAATTCTTACAAGATCCACCTGAAGTGTTATGTTTGCAAGAAACGTGGCTTAGAGAAACCCTGTTGATGGAAGGATACTCTGTATTCATTAATGCAACTTTGAAAGGGCAAACAGGGAAAGGGGGAGACCAATGGCCGGCCTTTTGACGGCAATAAAGGACAAATTAAATTGGAAAGTGACGTACTTTGCAAACCCGTCACCTTATATTCAAATATTGGGGGTGGAACTAGCAAAAGATCCAGGCGAATCTCACTCACAGCCCCTAATTCTCATCAATATATATTGGCTACCGGGAGCGAAATCAAACAAATCCCTTCCAAAAGATATCCTTACCATAATTGATGATCTAAGAGGGAAATTGCAAGATCCATGGATAATAATGGTTGGGGATCTTAATTGCACCTGCTTAGATGAAATTAACAACGGAATGAGAGATGAATCAGTAAAAGCTACAACAACTTGACGTCAATGATAATAGGACTCCAATCCCAGGTAACCTTGCAGACAATTGACTACGTTCCACTACTCAAAATGTTCAAAGTCACTAGCAAACAGGGCAGCACCAAACCAACTATAACAAACCGCCATGTATACGATAGAGCGGTGGTCACGAAGAAAATAAACCTAAGAAAAGATCTAAAACACCTAAAGGAATCGACAGTGACCGACAAAGCTACAGAAATTCAGAAAACGAAACAAAAATCCACAACTGGCTTATTATGCATAAGAAAACAATGCTAAATCAGAACTCTCAGAAAATTATGTCAACTATCTGCAAGAGAAACACTGTGGAAACATGCGCTCTGATAAATGAAAAGGAGACCCCTCAGGATGCCCTTACAGCCAATCCAATTTCAGAAACCCAATGGGTACCGTACTACAAGCAAAGCTAACTTCCATTACAAACATCGAAAAGTAGATTGGCGTCTGGGAGAGAGGACGAAGACCTACTCGACATCGACACATCTACATTGGAGCAGATCATTAGGAAACTGAAGAACTCCAGAGCCCCGGGCCCTGATGGTCTGACCAACGAGGGACTGACAAAAGATCCAGTAGAGTGGGCCAAAGTTCTACACCAACTCTTTAAATATGTCCTAGAATCTGGAAGAGTCCCAACCTCATGGAAGACAAGAATAGTGCTCCCCATAGTCAAAAAAGGCCTGAGAACTACCCCAGAAAATTACAGGCCACAGTGACAAATGGCAATCTGGCTTCATAAAGGGACGAGGTACCCCATTGAATATATTCATCTTAAACCTATTAAAAGCTCGAACATTAAGAAACAAGGAGATGAAATTCTTTGTGGCCTTTATCGACCTATCAAAGGACTTTGACACGGTGGATAGACCTGACTTGTGGAAAAAACAAAAAAAGTGGAACTGTCCGGAAATGATTCTTAACAACGTAAAAGATCTACACACAGATACCTCAATTAGAGTGAGGTTAAATCAAGGAGGACTACTGTCTGAGTCTATCCCCATGACCATCGGGTTGAAGCAAGGCTGCCCATTGGCGTCTGAATTGTATATTCTCTATTCCTCAGACATGGAGTATGCGTTTATAGACTCAAGAATATTTCTGGGCAAAAATAGCAAGCATGTCAATTGGTTGATTAATCTAAGCGGATGACATAGTCCTAATAGATCAGACCCCAATAGGCCTTCAACACCAGCTAAGTGTCCTTAAGAGCTATGTGGAAAGGGGAAACAAACTGAAAAGAGAACACTGGTTCCTAAATAATAATAAAATCACAGAGTTTCCGCCTTCACATACCTAGGAGTTTGTGTCAACAACGATAATCACATATCTAACTTAATCATTCTACATACATAAGCATCACATACAGCCCTCAGTAATGATGCCTTGTCTGATTCTGCTGCCCCTAGTACTATGCCAGTAAATGCCTTCCTTGTTGATCTGCTAGACTCTGCTGCCCCAAAGCCCACTTTGATCACACCAACCAAACACTGTAAGCCCAACCTCCTCCTATGCGCCCTGGTTAACGCCCGTTCCATCCCAGCTCACACACTTGACGTGCATGATCTTATCTCCAAAGATAAGCTAGACATTCTCTTTGTGTGCGATACTTGGCTGCAAGACACCTCTGGCCCTGTCCTCTCACTGGCCATCCCAGCAGGATACACCATATTCAGGCAGGACCGGCTAGGTCAAAGGGGTGGGTGGGTGGCCATCATAGCAAAGGACACCCTTGACATTAAAAGAATTCAGTGTGATTTTGGTGATAATGCGGAATACCTCCTCATTAAACTCAAAATTATCCCCAACTCCTCCCTTGCCTTCCACCTCGTATATCGCCCAACTGGCCCATTAGGTGACTTCCAAGAATCCATCATCCACTCCCTCTCCCACAACCTGAAAACTACATCCAAGGTAGTATTACTCGGCGACCTCAATCTCGGCCTAGGCGATCCCCATGACTCCAATGCATCCGCACTTCAAAAAGGACTAGGCAACCTTGGATTTCTCCAAAGCATCTCCAAGCCCACTCACATCAAAGGACGTACACTGGACTGGGTTGCACATCACAACTGTCCCATCCCTTTCTCCACCATCACCCCCTTACCTTGGTCAGGCCATTTCTATATCAACTTTCACATTGACACGTCCTCAGCGCCCGCCAGACCCTCTATCCTTCTCCCTGCCACTCTTTCCAGAAGCTCCAAGAAGTTGACAAAAGACACTCTACCACACCTTCTAGTTCCAGCTCTGCAACCTCCCTTTCTAAACGATCCTGTTATCCTAGCCAACACCTTCAACCAGGTGATCACCACTGCGGTAGACATCATCGCCCCCTTACAGCCAAAAAAGCCAAGAAAACCAAGCACTCTAATGCCTGGTTCTCCCAAGCACTCATGGATCTCCGAGCCAAAAAAAGGGTATCGCTCTCCTCATGGAAAAGAAACCCTACTGAACTGAACAAAACCGCATGCAAGACGATTGCGAGAGAATATAAAACAGCCATCACTCATGCCAAAGCTGATTCCTACAATACTAGGATCAACAATGCAAAATCAGGGACCAAGGAAATCTTCGCGATTTTTAGGGAACTGGAAACACCCTCATCTCCACCCACCACAATTGTTAAAGATCAATCATGGTGCAACCAAATCCAATCTGCCATGCTTGACAAACTTGACACCCTGCACACCAAAATCCTTGCCCATCAAGAAGACCTTGCCTCTTTCAGAGCGTCCCACACAGCACCCCCTACGTGCGATGCTGACAACCAGACACCAAAATTTGAATTCACTGCCATGAACGAGACAGAGGTCACAGCCCTCATAAAATCCATTAAGCCCTCCAATTGCAAAGGGGACGCATGCCCGGCTCAAATCAAAGAATGTGCACCAGCACTTGCACCATTTGTTACTGCTTTCATCAATTCGTCCTTCCAAACAGCCCATGTACCTACTTCCCTTAAAGAAGCCTGGGTGAGACCCCTACTGAAGAAACCCTCTCTCAATCCAATGACACCAGGGAACTATAGACCCATCACCACGGTTCAGTTTCTATTGAAAATTCTGGACAAAGCAGCCTACCTGCAAGTTCAAAAATACATTGAGGACAACCACCTTCTTGGACTTCGCCAGTCTGGCTTTCGTCCTCTCCATGGCACAGAAACGGCACTACTAGACTTGAAAAACCAAATAGATGACCTTAGAGATGCAGGCAAACTTGCTCTCCTCCTGCTACTTGACCTCTTCGCTGCCTTCGACCTCGTTGAGCACAAAACCTTATGTCACCACCTCACCTCCATGGCAAACTTCTCTCCTAAGGCCTGTGACTGGATTAACTCTTTCCTTCAGGAGAGAGTAATGAAGGTCTTTTCCGAATCGGCCAATGCCACCCCGAGCCCTATCAAATGTGGGGTCCCACAGGGATCATGCAGGCTGTATAACCTTTTCACTAGACCCCTATTCAAAATTTTAGACTCACTGGGCATCTCATATACTAATTATGCAGATGACACCCAGGTGCTCATACCTCTCACAGGAGACTATCTAGTTGACTCTAACACCCTCAACCTCATCTACTCCACCATACAATCTTGGATGGCAGACAACTGGCTTTGTTTAAACAGCGCCAAAACGGAACTCCTGCTTATAGGATCCCCCCTGACTCTAAATAAACTTGCCAAGGAATACCATACTTTCACAATCGACAATATCCATATCGCAGTATCACAAACGATCAAAACACTAGGCGTATACCTTGAACCAAACCTCACCATGGACAGGCAGGTCAACGCCATTGCGTCCTCGGCAGCTTACCACGCCAAACTGATCAACGCTGTCAGACCATTCCTTACCCAACAGAACTGTATCACCATAGCTAGAGCCCTCATCGGCTCTAGACTTGATTACTGCAATGCCCTCTTCATTGGCACATCTCAAAAGAACTTGGCCAAACTTCAGATAGCGCAGAACAACGCCTTAAGGGCAGCCACTGGCCTTTCACGCAGGGAACACATCTCCACGATCAGAAGACAGGCACACTGGCTACCTATTAAGGAAAGGGTCGTCTTCAAAACACTAGCCCTTACCCACAAATGTATTCACGGCCTCGCCCCCAGATACCTTACGCAAAGGATCTCCAGACAAACAGCCACTAGACCTGCAAGAATGGCATATGCTAACCGCATCACAGTACCCCATTCACGCAGAGTGCGTGCTGGAGGATCTAGCTTCCCAACTATGGCCGCCACTCTCTGGAACAAACTCCCAGACCAGATTAGATCCATCGAGTCCCATGCTGCCTTCCGAAAGGCCCTAAAGACAAGGCTCTTTGTCTAAAGAGCCTTTCTGCTCTCTACTTTATGCCTCTACCACTGCCATAATCTGTACTCGACACACTCTGTACTGTAGAACATTGTACTCTGTAATTCAACTTTATAAGTAACTGTATGTTGTTAAGATTCACACATTGGGCCGCTTATTGTAACCCACAAGCAAGCCTCCTTAAGTATACTTATAGTGCCTAGTTGCCTAGAGGGCTGCAGTGCACTTTACAAATCCAACAAAAAAAAAATACAAAACATATACAATAAGGGCTAAAACAATTAACCCAACACAAATTGAAAGAAAGGGAATGTGAGTTTACAGACACATACTAATGTCATCACTACAAAAATGCCAGGGAATGCATTCCAAAGGGGTGTCAAGTGGGATCAGGTTACCAATGTGGGGACTAGACGGCTATTAGCCTGGCGCTCCTGGCATTCACAGAAGTTCTGGCATTCGCAGAAGTTCTTTAACAGTGTGGTTTAGTGTTACGCTCACCTGGCTCCCACAGGGGTGTCGAGCGGAACTGGACAGCCACGGTCTCCACCAACGTGATGCATAGTGCAGAGATGACAGACTGGACTGGCCCACCTAGCTTTGTCTGTTTGACCCGTTGAAGTAGTTTCCTAAAGACGGGGAAAGGGGATTAGACACCCGTGAATTCGAGTATTAACACCTCACTGCGTCCCCACTTATCACTTCTGACATTCCTTTTCACAAAGCTCACCTTATGGTTTTGTATGATGAGCTCTCCATCCTGCGAAGAATGCAGGGGCGCGTTGATGGCCAGTTACTTCACTGGCTTGAGGATATTGGAAGAGTTCTGGACAAATCTTGGCTCCAAACCTCCGGGCGAAAGGCTGTAAGTATATAGTTCTAATGAGTTCAAAATGTCTGATTAATCACTCTTGTCCAATTCCTTGTTTCTTTTGCAGCTTAGACCCAAAAGATGATCGTCTTGTGGCAGCTGAAAGTGTTCAGGTAAGAGTCAGTATTTTGTAACACTGTCTGGTAAATGATGCCAAGGTTTAACTCGCTGCTTTCTCTTTTCTTGCAGGTGCAGCGTAGGAAGATTTGGCGTTCTGGTGGATAATACCTCCTGCGGTAAAATCAGGTAAGCATATGGTGGCAAAAGATTGTCCTTGCTTGTTCCCTTTGTCTCACCTTGTTGTTTTCTTGTCCCCCTTAGGCGCTGGAATGCGGCAACCAGGTGATGGAGACAGCACCGGATCGTAGAGATGCTACGAGGAACGGTGAGTATGGCGCGGCGCTGCTGCTGGCAATGCAACGCGTTTAAAATGAAGTCTGTTTCTGGTTCGAAGATGCGCTGAATCCGAAATCAGGTAAGAAATCCAGTAATGTCCTTGTTCTAACCTTTCTTCTTCTTTCCCTTCTTTCTAGGCGCTCTGGACTCGAGGCGGGCATGGCAGGATGCTGGATGCAGAATAACACGAAGCATGTGCTGCTCTTCGGGCGTGGTTTAAATAGCCTTCAAAGTAGTCCCAGGTAAGTATTCCGCCACAGCCGCTGCCGAATAACAAAATAGTCCCTAAGATAAAATAGTCTCTTCAAGCCTCACATGGGCTTGGATCCCTTGCAGCATGGTCTGCATCAGGTAAGTTTTAACATATGAGCCTGGCGCCTATGATGTCCCATATGAGCCGATAGCCCCTAACAGGGGTTGCTGGGTTTGCTCCAGGTAACATGATGCCTGCTTCCAGGGTTGATGGACTTGGTCTGGATGCCCGTGGGTAGGCATCATGGCATTTAGTCACTTCCTGGTATGCTTAAAATGGCTGCCCAGTGGGCTGCAGCACCTTCAGTGGGAGCTCTAGTTATCGAGCATGGCTGCCTATTTAAGCCACGCCTGAGAACGAGCCTGTGCTTTGTGTTGTTTTCTGCGAGTCAGCAGTGCAACGCTTACCGTTTTTTCCAACCTGTTCAGAAGAGGATAAGCACAACCCGCAGTTGTTGGCTAAATCAAAGTCATCCGGAAAGGTACTCATCAGCTCCGTGGAGCTACGCACCTTAGAAGTCAATGAAAAGATTCTCAACAGTTCCGCAGCGGCGTTCGCAGCGGTGCTGGCATCATTGAACACTGCAATTTCCAGCACTTCATTACTGCTGCTTCCAGCACTCTGCCTGATGGTCCCATTCCAGTTCCCAGTCAAACGACCTGCGGGGAAGAAAAGAAGGTACAGAGAGCTTGTTTTTCATAATGGGCAACGATGCGCATTTGTTTTACGTTTGTGCACAGAGTAATTAACATTGGAATACATGCAAAATAAAGACTGCACAGGTGCTGCCTCTTATCGTGCCCAGCCTTATTGAACATTCCAATCATGGTTGCAAGTGCAGCTGATCATAAAAGCGCACAGAGCATCAGTTTAGAAAAGTTACAAGATATCACGTGTCCCGCGCGTTACTGCGCATTGGGTTCACTTTCTGACCCAGCAATATAAACCTTACCACAAAGGTGCTTTCTTACAAACACTTCACTTATATTCATGGGACCTTCACGCGTATCTGCGAGTGAGTGGAGAAGTAACTTTAAGAATCAGCTAGCAGTATTATTCTACCGATCAATGTGATGCTGGAACTGCATTGGAGGGACAGGGCCTCCCTTTCCTTGTCCTGTAGTCCTTTTTCATTTGTGTTCTGTATTGTATTCTGCCCAGGAGTCCATGTGGGACTCCTGGCATTGCAGCTCTTCCTGTTTTTGGTTTGGTGTACTGACCCATGGGATACCCTTATGGCACCCCTGGGTGAAGGTACAACCCTGTGCCCCTAGTATATGTTTTTGGGCACCTGGGTGTGGCCCACAGAGCAGGTTATGGGCTGGTGGCAGCTTGATGCTGAATTTGACAGGTGCTCTGAGCATCCTCCATTCTGGGATACCCAGACCCTGCCATTGGAATCATTTGATTCCTGATTGGAAACAAGATGGCCCCTGTGGCCTCTTGCTTTCTATTGCCTGTTACCTTGTTTTCTCAAAGTCCTGGGAAGCCCTCACTCTGTTCCTTCCTCCTGACTGGCTGTTGGGTGGAAGTTCCATATATGGTGTTGTGAAGTCCAGGACAGACTGGCTGAAGCCTTCCCAGTGACTGCATGTTGTGTGTACACCCTGTGGGTGGGACCTGGGTGAATGGAGTGTGTGACTAATATGCAGTTCCTGTTGTGGATGTCTGGTATCTGGTGTTTGACACAATGACTGAGACGGCCCTGCCCGAAACTGGTATGAATGCAGTGTGTGGTGTTGAATGGCTGGGTACTTGTCCCAATACACATTCCTTGTTGTGAGTGTCTGAGAGGGAGGAGAATGGCCTGAATGCACTGTATTCCTGATTGGCTGGCTGACTGCTGAATGCCCTTCTGAGTGATTGGTTCCCTGAGTGTGACCCAGCAGAATGAATGGGAGATCAACTAGTATATCTGGGGGCCTCTCACTGCTAGAAATCGTTCAGATTTTTATAACAAAAGGGACAGCCTAAGGTCGAACAGGACGGAAAGGCTGGGCTAATACTTTGAACAAGGGGGTGGTCCTGTCCTCATACGTTTTCATACTACAATCATTTGTTGCAGCGATTATTCAAACAAAGCTCCACATTATTGGTAATCAAGTATGCATTACTGGGAGAAGGTTCTGATCCACATACTGGAGAAACACAATGGTGTTCTTTATTTTAATTAGGACACACATGTGAATGTTGAAATAGAAAGTAAAAATATATATCACCAATTAGCACATTTAGTGTTACATAAATAACATAATATTCAAATGTTACGTACACTTCGATTTCCAAAAGTGCATGTACATTGGTGACATGTGGGTATTGAATCTAACATTTTCAAAAGAGTAAAGAACCTAGTTCTAAAGTGTCCTGTGAACATACATTAAAAGTTCAAAGGCACATCTGCAGAATTTCATATGGTGCGTTGATAACACACCTGTACAAAAATGCGTTATTGTTTTTCCTGTACAAAGTTTTGCTCAATATTACTTCATATTTGACAAAAAACAATGTATTTCAAAAGTTTTAAACAATATTATGTGAAAATCAAAGCAAGTCGCTAAATGACCAAAAAACCTTAAAAATAGGGTCTGCTGTTGGCTGGTTTGAAAGGGATAACCAAGAAACTGGTCGACGTCAACATAAAGGTAGTGATGGTAATTTGGGTCATAGTTCAAAGAAATCGTTCAGAAGCTGGAGTTGAAACTAACATTGAAACTGAAGCTGAATCTCAAAGCCGAGCCTGAAGAAGGTGGTTGACTGCTGTCTCCCTTCGCCGAAAGCCGCTGAGCCGTCGAGACTGATCCAAGAGAGGACCTGGTTATGCGCCCTTTTCTCGTGCTCCGAGGGACCATTGAGCACTGCTAACTTTCGCCGAAGCTCCCTGGAAGTCAGACCTTCGACAGGCTGCCGACCAGAGATGGGGACCGCCGAGGAGAACGAAGAAAAGCACCGGACATTCCGTCCACCGCCGTCGACCAGGGTTTCCAGCATTGCATAACCGCTGGAGGTCCGTCGAAGCTGTGTTGCCCAGAAGAAGGGACCGCTTGACGCCATGCCATAGATGACTGGAGCTGCATGCTCCTTTGCCTAAGACTTTTTGATTCATGATGCGCTTGTCCGCACCGCCGCCCGCCTTATCCCGCCAGAGAAGGCCATGCCAACGACGCGCCGAGGATCATCCGCCGGTGGGTTTCCGCCACCGAAAGATTGCAGAGACGCCGGACGACTCGACGCCCTTGCTGGGCCACAGTTCTTCGCACAAACTCTTTGCCGTTCTGAACTATCGACATCGAGGTGTCCCGCACGCCTCTTCCTTGTAGGACGTCTTCGAATCGTTGTCGAAGAGCATCGATGGGACCGAATCCACCGCCTTGATGACGAGTTCACTTTCTTCGAGGGATCTCGACAATCCGTGGCTCCTGCTTTAACGGGAGCCGCTGAAGAAGGATCCGTCAACGACTCGCCTTCGAACTCTGCTATTCCAGGTACATTGGGGTGGTAGAAACATTATAGAAGGAAATAAGAGTTATAGAACAATATATGGACTGGGCTTGTGATATATCCTTATTTTACAGGTTCCCCAGGTGGGGGGATCTCCACACAGAACTGTTTCTAGGTATCGGGACCCGTATTCTGACAATTGTTCTACCGAACTGCTTTCCTCCGATGTCTATTGTTGGTTACCTTTATTAAGTGATTTGTGTGACTTTTAACCAGAGTACAGTTGATGCACTTTAATGCTGATAATTGTGGTACCACTTAGAACTGTATATATTTGCCATTGTAGATTTACTGAGCACAAAGTGAGTGATTGTGTATATAACCTTGAACCTTAATTATACAAAGACTGTGTTTTAACTAATACAGTGTGTGGACCTTCCTTTGTGGGTGCTTGGGGACGACACTGTACTTCAGAACCAGTCTGCATCACTTCCTGAGTAGCTAGGTCTTGATTGCTCGTCCATTGCTACCAACAATAGAGAATCTTGGCTGGGGTCCTCTGTTCCTCTCCTCTACCATATAGAGAGCAGAAGTACAGACCCCCTTCTAGTCTTTACAATCACGCTTACCATTGTGCAACCAAAAGAACTTACCTGTTATTAAGCAACCATATGAAAAGCATCATAGGGGGTTTCTTACAGAACTTTTAGTGAGATTCCAAGGCTCAACAGGATTCCAGTGCTGTAACTGGAAAAAGATTTAATTTAAAGCTCAACCAGATCCCATTACTGCAATTGGGCAAAGGCCCTCTTCAGGATCAGCGCCCCTGCCAGACTGCAGGACGGAGCGCTCCTTCTACATAATCTACAAGTGAGCTGGACTCCTTCTCCTCACGGAGATTCAAGTGGAGAGCAAAACATATCAGGGTGGGGGACGAGTAGGACCCAGAAACTCACAATGGAATAACCAGTGCCTCCTCTCGATTTTACAGAACTTCACACCAGTCTCCACCAGACCACTCTTAAGGACACAGAGAGAGAAGGGTTAGTGCGCTTCCGGGAGATCAGGCAAGCGTTGCAACTAATCCCAGATTCAATATTTAATCAAATTTAAACAAAAGTATAGCCAATTGGAGATAGAGTAGATCAAGTTGGTATACTTCTATGTATACCGACCAGTTTCAACCTTGGCACATAATTTTAAACATCTTCATCAGGGTAAAAAAGAATTTAACAGAACTTACAAAACATAAAATTTGTAAAAATCTGCATATAACCACCGGTTGTACTGCAGTATGTTGCAAAGGTAACATAATTTATACTTACAAAATGGAAGCCACTCACCATTCCGGGGCCTATAAATAAGCACAAGCCACCAGGCAAAAATTGTTTAGGATTCCTGTAGAAAAATATTGTGGGGGTCATTAACTGATTGTACACCATAAGAAGGAAGCACGTCTGCCCACCAAATCTGAAAAATTAAAAAAATTGAAAAACTGGGTGGTTGCTACATACCCAACACCATAGCATACATCACATGCACCCTGGCAGAGGTAAAGCTCAAGAACCCAACATGGTGGCACCATCACCTATACACTTACTAGAGAAACCTAAAGTGAGCAAACTTCTAAATAAACACTAGACATAATTCATACCTCACCACCTTGTTGAGTGAATTCCTCCAGTGGGCCAGCCGAAGGGCTTACAAGTCAGCCAAGCGAATGAACACAGGAATCTAAAAACATAAGCCCGTAAACATTTCAACCTGGGCTAAAAGAACAATTTATCACTAAAAACAAGAACAGACTAAAACTGAAAATGAATGAAGGGGCAAGGAACACAAGTGGGCCTGACAGAACGAAGACCATCCAATCCAAACTCCCGCAGGTCTATATATGCTTACCACATGTGCACAATAGATGTGCTCAATTTGTACAGGGACTGGAGCAGGGGCCACTCTAGGGTGCCCCTTGTTGTCAAGTTAACAACAGAAAACTGTACAAACATTAAAAAAAAACATAAATTGTAATTGGATTGGAAAGTAACCAATAGTGCCCAATATATTTTGCTGGTTACATGTGGATTTTTACAAATTGTATATGTTTTGTAGGTTCTGTTCAATTATTTTTGCCCCTGATGAAGATGTTTAAAATTATGTGGTAATGTCAAAATCGGACGGTGTGTATATAGAAGTAACCGGATGACAATGATACCAACTTGATCTATTCTATCTCCAATTGGCTACACTTTTGTTAAATTTGTTTAAATTTGATCGAATATTGAATCCGGGATTAGTGTGTTTATGTAAATTCACGTTCCTTTTCTTTCTATTTGTGTTGGGCTAACTGCTTTAGCTCCTATTGTATGTCTGATGCTTCTATATGTAGAGTGATTAGCAATGTAGCACCCCTGACAAACCGTAAACCTAAACCAATAGCCCACCAAGATACTTGGTACACCCCTATTCTCAAAGCCTTACGATCCTCAAAAAGAACTGCTGTGAATGCCTGGATAAAAATACCTTCAGATGAGAACAAACGGCACTTCACTGCCATATCCAAAAAATACAGACAAGCCATTCTTCAATCCAAAAGTGATGCCTACAATAAGAGAATTGAAAAAGCAAACTCAGGCGCAAGAGAGCTCTTTGCCATATTATGTGAACTCGAAATGCCAGCTCCCTCACCAGATTAACTAAAGACCATTCCCCTGGTGCTGGAACATTCAAAACGCCCTCCTCGACAAAATCTCCCTCAACCAACCATCTTCGAGACCAACAGCCCTCACCCCCTGGTTTGAATTCACACTGATCACAACCACTGAAACCACCAAATGCCAAGGAGACATATGTCCAGCCTCTCTCATAAAAGACTGTGCCTAAGACCTTGCCCCATTCATCACAGCACTGATCAATAACTCCTCCTCGAGGGGCGTGGCCAACAGCACAATGGAACAGACGTAAGCTTTCTCTGCTCCCGTGGCCGCAGCTAACATCCTGCTCTTATCGCTTGATTTCTGATTCCTACGTAAATCCTAAACACCCTAAACGACAGCCGACATCCTGAGGCAGTAGTGGACCAAGAATTGGTGAAAACCATAACTGCAGGAGCGAACTTGAGGCATGTGGAGGTCGGCGGGGAACCGGGGCCCTTGCACCCAAGATGGCCGTGCACTGTGCTTAATACGGCCTGGAATACACGCTACGAACAAGATCTGCCGGAGGACCCTGCCAGATGGAGAAACTGTCATGATCCCCAAAACCCCAGTTGGCAATATATGCGGAATCTGGTCTAGGAGGGTGGCTGAGTGGCGCAGAAACAGATTGCTGCCAGTGTATCCAGTAGTTTCCCCTTCCAAAATTGCCCCCAGGACAGGTCCTACAGCAGGATCCAAAATGGCCCCTAGTGGGCCTGCAGCACAGAATCCTTGGTGGTCTACTGGTGCTGGGTGAGGCCCAAGGCTATATAAACCCCGCCTTGGGCCACACCCAGCGCTTAGCATTTTCTCTGGCTGGGAAGCAGCGTGACGTTTGCCTGCTTCGATCCGTGTGTCACAGACCCGGCGTATTCTTCAAGGATCCAGCTCTGTCTTCAAGACTCACCTGATACTCTCCTTGAAACTCCCCAGGAACCGCTCCGTCAACACCACGGGATCCAGTGTGTGAACTCGCTCCTCGACTCAGTGTCTGCTACCGCTCGGCCGCTTCCGTAAATTCTCCCGCAGCTCCTGTAAGGCAAAAGGACACGGGTAAGCCGGGGGAAATCCGTCACCTCCCACGCCCCCATCATTGCACTTACCTCGGTCCGCTCCTCCCATGCAGCGGGGCTCCGCAATTGACTCTAAGTACCGCAGCTGCAGGCATTCAGCGGACCTGGAGGAAAACAAAGAACAGTTTAATGACATTAATTTCTTTGGATAAAAGCCAGCTTAACAACAATCCTTTCTTGGGACAACAGCACATCACAATCATCACAGGCGCTCTAGTGAGACTTTGCCAGTGCAGATCTAGCACCACGAACAAGAGACATTCCTCAAGGCAGACAGGCGTGCCGCAGCAGGCTTGGGCCCCCGTGATCCAGTGAAGTAACTGGGTTAAGACTACAGAGAAGCATTGAAAGACTATAACTACAGTACATTAAGAGGTTCCCAAGAGATCCAGCAATACAGAGTGACCCGGAACCTACCCATCATTCCACACCACTCTCCACTCTCTGTCCACTGGGTGATTAAGCCTGCAGTGAGCAGAATGGAGGGAGTGTTTTGGGACAAGCTACAAAGGACCAGCATCATACAGCGACAGACCGGACCAGTGTTCGCCGACAGACCGGACCAGGCACTCCTGCAGGGCCCCAGAGGTAAGCTTTATAGAAACCTTGTTGGTCCTGACTTCACTTGAAGTGTGCCCAGAGTGATGTGACGTGAAAGGAGGCATCTCCGTAAACATCACAGGGGCGAACACTGTTCCTCGCTACCCATTCCCACACGGCGATTGCAGCAACGATGAAAATAACATAGGCATTCACAGGAAGCCCGGAGAAATCGTTACCTGAGCAGGCGCAGCCCACGGAGCCGGGTGGACACAGCATCGGGGGACCCTAGAGGGAGCTTGCACGGGGCTGGGGGTCAGCCTGGTGCTTGCTGAGCATCTGCTTCACGGTAAGCATGCCCAGGCGCAGCGCCACTGACCGCCTGGTTGGGCGAGAGAGGAAGAGGTGCTGGGACCACCTATATGGCAGCCGCTCACCTAGCCAACTGATCCCGTGAGGGCCCCTCTCTGGACCCTTGTGGCGTTGGGCCTGACTCACACCCGCCGGAGGCCCCTGCCTTAATCCGCCCCAAATTGAGGCCCGAGCTGCACGTGAGCGGTGGGATACGGCTGCACAAATCTCCTCGCGGCTAAAATACACGCATTGAAGGGGGTGAAGATCTACCAGAGACATAAGATCTGCGAGTGCGGTGGTACAGCGCCTGCGCGTGGGAAGCCCATATAGATGATCCCAATCCTGGGCAGCATGCACAGTGTAGCTGTAGCCACATGATAGAGCTTGTGTGGGGCTCCGCAAGAGGGGACACACTCCACTCGTGGCCGCTGTGGTGCGACATCGTCGTTATAGGACCACGTCAGAGTGCCCCGCTGATAGGGTCCTTGGTGCTGGTGCTGCACAGCACAGACCCAAGTAAATCTCTGCCTGGCGCTCAACAGGTGAAGCGATAGTCTGCCGAGGGAGATCGATATTGGGCATAGCTGGGTGGCTCCGGCGTGGTGATAGGCGGGCCCCCAGTTGGTGCGACCCTACAGACCCAGGAATTACTGGTGGCAACGAAGAAGGGCCCACCTGAGACATACTTTCTACAGCATGCAAATAGCCCCCATGAGGTGGTCTGAAGAATATACCTATTACCTGAGGGTGGCACTTTTCCGATGGGGCAAAATCTCGGACCCACGATACTTGCTTTGCAAACGAGATGAAGGTACCTTCTTCCAAATTTTATGGGAATGTGACCGGATACAACAGTATTGGCAAGCATGCTGCAACGAGCTGTCAAGGGTCATGGGTAAGACAATATCAAGGGAACCAAAACAGCTGTTATTAGGGGTAGATGATGAAAACAATTTGACACGATATGAGATGTTATTTCTATCGACAGCCATGGCAGTACTCAGGAGGAACATTGCACAGCAGGGGGGATCGGAGGCGACACCTAGTTATGAACAATGGGTCATGGATGTAGACATTTGCGCCACAACGGAACGACGGGTGTATACCGCAAGAAGATGCCCTGATAAGGCAAACAAAATCTGGCAGAAATGGGAGGACTCTCACTGATTTCACGCTGCCTCAAACAGCGATGGCCCTGGAGGGTGGGGGATTCATGCAAAGTTGTTGTGATTCCATCTAATATCACTGGTGTTCGTGCATCGGCTGGGGTACCTTTCTTTCAGAAGGTTTTATTAGTAGATGTATCTCTTATATGTGTTTGAAAAATTCAATAAAATGTTTGATGAAAAAAATAACTCCTCCTCAACTGGCTATGTACTAGAGAACCTAAAAGAAGCCTCGGTACTCATAATCCTCAAAAAGCCCACATTAGATGCCAACGTCCCCACCAACTACCACCCTATCACAACTGTACCATTACTCCTAAAAATACTTGGCAGAGTGGCATATTTACAATTTCAAAAATTCTTGGAAACTCACAACCTTCTCGGCCTAGGCCATGGAACGTA
Source organism: Ambystoma mexicanum (assembly GCF_040938575.1). NCBI lineage: Eukaryota > Metazoa > Chordata > Amphibia > Caudata > Ambystomatidae > Ambystoma > Ambystoma mexicanum. Next base: position 1,506,466,113 of record NC_090932.1, on the reverse strand, counting down.
AACTGTGCTCCTGGACCTAAAAATCCAATCGGATGAAATTAGAGATAAGGGTAACCTGGCCACCCTCCTCTTACTTGACCTCTCAGCAGCCATTCACCTGCTAAACCACAAAATACTCTGCGAAACACCTCTCCTCAGCTGCACACTTCTCTACCAAAGCCATAAGGTGGATAGTCTTTCTTGTCTAACCGTACAATTAGAGTGTTCGACTACTGGCCAACAGCTCCCCCAGCCACCTGCAGAGTGCCTCAAGGCTCCTGTTTCCCACCAACACTTTATAATATCTTTACCAAGCCACTCTTTGACCTCCTTGATGAACTGGGTGTCACTTACACCAAGTATGCAGATGGCACCCAAATCCTCCCCATCACCGGTAACCACAACACTGACTCCAGCACACTGAACAAAATATACCAAACCGTTCAAGTTTGGATCGCACAACACAAGCCTTGCCTAAATGATGAACAAACAGAACTGCTCATCATCGGAGTACAATCTTGGCTAAACAAACTCTCGGACTCCTACAAATCATTTACTATTGACGGAAACGTTATCACTGTGGCCAAAGAGGTAAAAACCCTATGAGTATACTTTGACTTGACGCTCTTCCCTAACGAGACAGGTAAACGCAATCTCATCCGCTGCAGCTTACATCGCTAAACCTATCAACGCCTGCAGACCCTTCCTGGCCACTGACAACTGCATCACATTTGCCAGAGCTCTGACACTATCCAGGATTGATTACTGCAACTCCCTATGTGTAGGCTCTAAAGCTCACAACATGAAACAAAAATTACAAATTATCCAGATCAATGCTGTAAGAGCCCCACTTAACATCCAAAAAAGAGACCACATCTCCATAGCTAGACGAAATATCCACTGGCTCCTGGTCCGTGAATGTATCATGTTCAAAACACTATACCTGACCCACAAATGCTTTTCAAACAGTGCCCTATCTACCTAGCCAGACAAATCTCCAAGGTACAAACTAATAGACCTACACGGGCAGCATACTCGCACCTTCTCGCCATCTCCAGTTACAGACGTCAGAGAGACGGAGGTAGCAGTTTGCCTGTCATCACGGCCAAACAATGGAATGCCCTGCCACTACCGCTAAGGTCAGAACCGTCCTTATGCTCCTTCCGCAAAGAGCTCAAAACCTGGCTTTTTTCCCAAGAAATCCATAGGAATTGAAGTCGCACAATTCCCTAAGCAGCTAGCAACCTCCCTCTGGCAACTAACTGGTTGTTCTTTGTATGTCTATAACCAATTCTAATCCTTTCTCTCATCTAACCACCTCTGGTCTGCAACCAGTGTAACAACCGCGTGTACATAAACCAGCACCCAGATGCCTACCGGTTCGGTGCGCTTTACAAATGTCTAAATATATAAATAAATACATTCTTAGATATGCGATTACTTTATTCTTTTCAGTGTTTTATCCGTTTTTTTTACTACTGCTGTATGTACTGCTGATGTAATATTGGTGGTTATGAATTGAAAAAAATTAATTTTGTATCGTTTTGAATTTGTTCCATTGTATGTGTTTATTTATTGTTCTAAATTGTCTTTTTTAGGTTTTGATATTTTGTTCCCTATAATATGGAAGACAGGGAATCCTGCTTTACTGTTTACTGGGCCTTCTGAAGAGCCTGCACCACTATCCCTAAGTGTCCCATATGTTCCTCCCAAGTGGAGCTGAAGAATGCTATATCATCCAGATATGCAATGCAGAATTCATACCCATTCAAACATGGTTAACCAACCTCTGTAAAGTGGCAGGTGCATTCTTCAATCCAGCCCTTCTGGAGTTGAAAATGATGACTTCTCTTTGGCATTCTCTGTCAGGGATATTTGCCAATACCCTGCATTGAGATCAAAAGTGCTGAGATACTTGCCAGCACTCAGCTTGTCTACCAATTTGTCTGTTCTTATTAGGGGGTGAACATCTTGGTGACGGCATTCAGAGCCCTGTAATCCACACAGAACCTCAACTCAGAAAGTACCTGTCTTTGGCGCCAGAACCACAGGAATGGACCATGGACTACAGTGGGTTTCAATCACCCATATAGCCAACATCCTATTGACCTCAGACTTAATGTGGGACCTTATTTGTCTGACATCCTATGGCTTCCACATTTGGTAGGCACACTACCCCCAGTGTTAATGTCATGTTTGCACCAAGGTGTCAAAGCTGGAGTGAGTGTAAACAAAGGGGAGAATTGCTTCAGCAAAATTCTCACCTCACCATTGAGGAGACAGTTGAGGGGCCAATTTGACACCCTCAATAGAGCCATCTGAAGGACTGCCTTGGGATAGATCAGGGAGGGGTTCCGATTCCTCCTCCTTTCTGTCTGATTCCAAGAGCAGAGCATCATTTCAACCCTAGGGATGAATGCCTTCAGTCTATTTACATTGAACACTTTTGGGACTTGACCAGGCCTTCCAAGGTCCACCAAATAGTTTACCTCACCAGGTTGCTCCACAACATGTGTGTGTAGTTGTCGATACAGTGGCTACCTATATTGTGACCGTTGCAATATATAATAACATTCTATGTTTTCTCAAATAGTAACCTTTCTTGTGCGCCAGCTAATGTACTTTTGGTAGGATGATTGCTTCTGCTTTCTAACAAAATTGCAGTGTCCACTCAACAATTTTTCTCATCATTGCTTATTTATTTCTTGCATTTTCCTTACACGTTATCCAAAGAAAAAGGTATATTTCTTAACCTTGTTATTCACAAATCTCACAATCTTTTCTTTCTCACTTTTCTTTCTCTATGCATGTGTTTCAGCATTGTTTTATCATGGATCATCAGGAGGGAATCCTATTCTTTACTTTGTGTACTTCTTGCTAAATTGAGATTATCGGTTGTTAAAGTCTCCTATTCTCATGGTGTTGGTTGGCACAGCTGGTTAATGACCTTCAATCTTAGAGGAGATCCGCTTGTCCATCACGGATGGTGAAATTTGTGAATAACAAGGTTAAGAAATATACCTTTTTCTTTGGATAACTTATGGGATTCATGATTAGGACTTCTTTGCCTGGTGGAAAATGAACAAATGAAGCATTCTGGTTATACCAATGTTTGACCAATGCCTGACCAGCCTTCAGTTTGTCACTGGCCTGGGCTATCAGTAAGGCCATCCTCCTTCTCAATCCTGACACATAGTCCACTACATTTGTAGTGACTGGAAGAGTGGGGTGCTCCCATCCTTCCTTAACCATGGCTAGTGGTCCCCTGATAGGTTGACTAAAGAGAAGCTCTAAGGGACTATATCTAACGCCTTGCTGAGGGACCGCTCTGTATGCAAAGAGTAAGCATGGTAGAAGGAGATCCCACTTTCTCCTCTGGGGCTCCTCAAGACCTCCAATCATGTTTTTGAGAGTTCTGTTGAATCTCTCAACTAAGCCATTTGTCTGTGGATGATAAGCTGATGAAAATGTATAGGATGCCCCCCACCCCTTCCACTTGACTTGCATATGAAGTTGCTGCCTCTGTCAGACATAAATTCTTTAGGGAAGCCAACCCTAGTGAAAATGCCACACAATGCTGTAGCAACTGACATGGCAGTTGATGTCATCAGTGGGATGGCTTCAGGATATCTGGTGGCATGGTCAGCTAACACCAGAATAAACCTGCCTGAGGATATTGGAGGGTCAAGGGGACCAACAATGTCAATCCCTACTCTCTCAAATGGTACACCCACTACAGGAAGTGGTACCAATGAAGCCTGAATTGTTGCACCACTTTTATCAGAGATTTGGCAAGGGGCACAACTCATGCAATGGTTTTCTACCTGGACCCCCACCTTGGGCCAGTAGAAGTGCATGAATAACCTCTCCTTGCGCTTCTTGATAAAAAGATGACCTGTAAGGGGACCTCATGCGCCAACTGCATGAGGAAGGGTCTCACTTGAAGGGAGACCACCAACCTCCTTTGGTCTCCTTCAGTGGACTCTGTGGACTCACTATACAGGAGCCCACCTTCCCAATACATTCTGTGATTCCCAGGAGGATCATCCTCAAGCTGGGAACAGGTCTGTCTCCTAAGACCTTCCAAAGATGGGCAGATACGTTGGCTTTACTGAACATCCCCTGTCAGAAACACCTTCTGCAAGCAAGCTCTGCAATTCTGGATGGTCATGAGTGTTAAGTATTTCAGGCAGCCCCTCTTCTTCGTCAGGTTCAGGGGCTTGGCCAACTGCCTCCACCTCAGTGGTGGGTGAGTTGGGGGGAATATTCTCTATAACTATTTTTTGTTTCTTGACTCCTTTAGCCTTTGGTTTCCCCTTTGACTTTGGCTCTGCCTTGGACGTGGCCAGGTGAGCCTCGGTTTCGGACCTAGTGCAGGGTCGTTCTGCTTCATCTCCCACAAGACCTAAGTCTCCGAGATCATTTCCCAGCAGAACTCTCCCAGGGTCTTGCCTCTGAACACTTAGAGGTATCCTTACTACTCCACCATTCACAGCTAGAGTTACAGGCATTACTGGAAACTTGAGAGGGGGTCCATCAGCGAATTTAGTGGTCATCAGAGGGGCTCTGGCCAGCTTCTCTGGGTTTACCAAAGAGGAATCAACTACAGTTCTGCTGGCCCCAGTGTCCCTAATGGCAGAGGTGTCTCCACCATCTACCAATACTTGAAGCAATGATTTGTGTTATCCGGGATGGAGGCATATGCCACAGCTACTCCAGGTTTCCAGGATCTCAGGGAAACTAAAAATACTTCTGATCCTATCCCACAGGGTAAGGAATCAGAAGAGAAAGATGCCCCTGTGAGTATGTCTCCCTCATTGATATGGCATTTATAACGCGACTATACATACGTGTTTCAAGGCTCGACGAGACAAGGGAGGGGAAACAGAGAGAAGACAGAGACAACTCTACTAGGCCAGGTGGTATTGTGCTCACGCAAGTGCAGGGGAGGGGGAAAGGGGAAAAGTGCAGGGTGAGAGGGTAGGGGGCAGTGCAATACATAGGATGACAGTATAATAAATAAGGCAATAAATAAAAGTGCAGCCAGCTAGTGGCAAGTGCAAGAGTAAGTGCAGACATCAGGTGCCCGTAGGGGCTGTAAGGATACAGAAACAGTCCCCGAGTGCAAGGGTTGCCAGGGGGGCAGTGCAGGTGTGCAACTGGCAGGGGTGGGGGACCCTGGGCCAGAGACCAGAGGGTAGCCAGTTAAACCAGTGCAATTTCAGATTCAGCCAGCTCATCAGCAGGGTAGAGGAGGAGAGAAAGCAGAAGCAAAGCGGAAGGTCTTGAGGTGCTTCCGGAACCGGTACCGGGGATGGTTCACCTCAAGTTTGAGAGGCAGGAAGGCTGTTCCAGAGGGAGGCCCCAGCAGAAGAAAGAGATCTACCACCAACTTGCTGCTTGGAGAAGTGACTAACCCTGAGGATGTTGGAGGCGAATGAGCGAAGAGCTCGATCAGGAAGATATTTAGGAAGAGAGAGTTGAAGGTATTGAGATCCCAGGCCCCAGAAGGCCTTGTGGGCAATGCAGAGGGTTTTGAACTTAATCCTCGCCGCCAATGGGAGCCAGTGCAGAGAAATCAGTCCTGGAGAGATACTATCCCTGGGCTTGAAGCCAAGGACGAGTGTTGCAGAGTGCTGAGAGTAGAGGCAGGCAGATTTAGAAAGAGGCTGTTGCAGTAGTCCAGCCTAGAGAGAACCAGAGCTCCGAACACGGTGAGCTTCTGGGGGAAGGAGAGGAAAGGAAGAATACCTCTGAGGAGGTGCAGCTGGTGGTGTGACTTCTTAGAGACGTCAGAGATATGAGGAGAGAAGGAAAGTGTGGAGTCGAAGATGACACAAAGGTTTTTACCCTCATAGATGGGAGCAGGAAGAGGGCCAAAAGAGGCTGCCCAGATAGTGACAGGAAACGAGGGAGCAGGTGTGCTGTAAGATTAATTAGCGTGTTTTGGGAACACAGAGCACAGCACCACTGCACAGGATCAATGTATAGCATGTTTTTGAAGTGCAGCGCCATTGCATGGGTTTGGTGCATTGCTATGATGCAATTGTTTCAAGATATGTGTTGCCAGTGCAACCCATGGACATGTAAATGAAGACATGCTACACAGGTAAAAAACAAACCATTTTCTCATTTTAAAAGCACACATTTTTTCACATTCATAATGCACACCATTTTATCACCTGAAATTCCTCTGTTGCAAGAGACACATTTGAGAATGAATAAACTAACCTCATTAACAAAACTAACCTGATCTTAACTTCTTAATAATATAATGTGTTCTCCACTGCAAAATGAGGCAGACTCTGAAAGTCATTTTAAACGCGCATCCAGATTTTTTTTTTTCTCTGTGCTGCTTTGTCCACATTATTTGCAGGAAGCAAAAATTCGAATAAGCAGGAAATCAGTTTTGTTACAGTTGCTTACTGTAAAAGATTTCTATTGTGTGCAGGAGGAGGATAGGACATAGGGGATTCTTATTGGACAAGCATCATATTAGAGGCTGTAACCAAGTTTTCCTGTAGAATCTGGGGGAAAGAGAGAGGCAGAATACATTTTTACACAGCTCGGAGAAAGACCTGACTGGTGGAAAATGTGGCGTTCCTGATTGAAAAAGCAGATCCCAGCTGCACTGCTGCAGAGACTGGGAATCCCAGACAATGATCCCCGGTTTGAGTAACGGCAGATGCCTGTTCTGACTGGGGTGCTTGAAGAGGGAATTGCCACATCCAGAAGGCGACCAGCTGAAGAATTTCACATGCTGAACAGATTAGGTAATTATACATTGCAAAATACAGGGGCAGTGTGCATGAGTGCGAAACTATTCAGTCAGTGTAGAAGAAAGTGTTTTATCATCAGGTTTAATGTTGCAACTGTTCTCGTCGCCCTCTTCTCATTTTGTTACAGATAATGTTGACTGTGCTATTTCATTTATTTCTGTAAAAAGAGTAAGATCGTATTTAAATGCAATTTTTATAATACACAAAAATATCTGAAAGCAGACGGGTAGTGTGTTTTATTTTCTCTTTCCTTTGTGCATTTACCATTACAGTGCTGATGATGTGGGGAGATGTTTAGACAGTGCAATTGTCATTTTTAAGGTAGTTAAAAATAAGACTTGGCTGCAGCTGTGTGCACGATTTCATTCAGTATGAGCAATTATAAATAACTGTGTGTGTGAAATAGCCTGCTGAAGGTAAATAAGTCAGCAGAAATAGAGACCCGGGACATAGTTCACTGTTGTATATAAAATAGTGAGTGTTGTACCACGTGTTAGCTCGCTGTTGTAAATAATTCAGTGAGAATTGCCCATGGTGGCACACTAAAAATGAAAATGTGGTATTTCTGAAATGTAGGCCTGAGGTCTCTCTAGTGATCACACAAACAATCTAAACAAAAATACCACCAACCACGCATACCAACAAATGTATACCATCTAAATATGTCTGTGTACTGAAATAATGCATATCCACTGTATTATTATTATACATAACCCAATCTGAATACAAGGAGTGATTGTTGCTAAATTATTTTTTGGCGGTAAGAAAATACCGCCAGGCCCCAAATCTACACAAAATACCCAACAGTGCCCATGAGAGGAATCTCTGTCTTACTGGCATTAGGCAGAGATCATTGGCGGCACACCACTCCTGGATGGCGAACAGACAGTCAGAGATGAGAGAAGGCGAAGAGGTGGCTGAAGGGAGCCTGATGATGAGCTGTGTGTCATCCGCATAGCACTGAAAGTTGGGGCAGAGGGCAGCTATGCGTGGGCAAGAAGTGCCAGGTATTGGTTGAACAGCTAGGGAGAGAGGTTAGATCCCTGGGGAACACCACAGGTAGAGAGAGCGATAGAGGAGAGAAGAGAAGGCCAGATTCACAGAGTGGACCCCAAGGTTATGACCTTAAACCTGGAGTCCCCCTTCAGCTGGTAATTTGCTTCACAAGCCATACAAGATCCACTGTGTCTTGGGGCATTGGAAGGCTTAGAATAACCACAGTTGTGCTTGGGATGATTAGTTCTACTACCCTGTAAATGTGACTTACCCTTCTTAGACCTTTTATGGCCCTGTTGGGATAAGAATTATTTAGATGACCCACCTTCTTTCTCTTTTTGCTTCTTTCCCTCTTCCTGCTTTCCATAAGCAGGCTTGTCCTTATGGGACACCCCGTGGGATACCCATACATATACTGCAGTGGCTAACATCTTAGGAACTATCTACCTAGAGTCAGACAGATGCTGCTTAAGCTCAGGGGAACATGAGGCAAAAATAGGTTCCAGCATAACCAAATGGATCATGCCTTCAAAAGTGGCAACTTTATAACCTTCCGACCAACCAGTCAAGTTCTTTAAAGATTCAGTAACATATGTAACCCAAGTACTACCTTCTCTTTTTGTACTCCCTGAATCTGTTCAAGTATTGGCCAGGAGTATACCCAAACTTCAATATCAGGTTTTGCTTCAAGTTCGCAAAGTCTTTTCTATCAGTCTTTGACATTTCCACAATGGCACTGCAGCCAGAGTGGGGCAGACTTCTGAGCAACCGGGCAATCGTAACAGCATTTACTACTTCTTACACTTCACATGCATACTCAAACGCAGTCAGCCAGTCCATGATGCCATTTATTTCTTTCATCATACACACTGAGCAGGTCTTTAGGAAATCTAGGATGTGATGAGGGATCTAAACCATTCCAGAATCTCTTGAGGAGCTGTGGTAGCTTGAAGCTTGGCAAGCTCCAACTGATGTTACCTATCTTTCTGTTTCTCCAATTTTCAATCGCTAGCTTAGTCATGTTAAACTCAAGTTCCTTTTCTCTCTACCTAAGTGTTTGTCTCTTGAGGTCTAACACAGCCTAGTGTCAGAGGAAACAGAGGATACATTGGATAAAACGTCTTCCTCATCCTATTTCTCTGTGATGGCAGCAACAGACACACCATGACTGTTACTGGGGGCAGCCCCAGCACCTTCTGTACATTTAAAGGAGTTCAGAGGTACAATTCTACTTTCCTGCCAATCTACAATCTTTTGGATTAGCTCAGTTATTATGCCAGAGGTAGTGATACCTCTTTCTGCACATAGCCTTGTTAGTGTTTCAGATTTAGAAGCACCCGAAGTAATAGCATTGACTGATTCCATTTTATAAATTTAGCAGGTGGTTTACAATTACTCGCTAAAGGAAATTCACTGTTACTGTGTAACTGTAATCCAGGTACTATGCCAGTATGCAACAGCAAAGTACCTCAGTTCTTATCCCACTTCTACCACCAATTTGTTAGAATGGATTTCTAAACTTTGCTCTGATGAATAGATGTTTAGGAGGGCATCCTTTTTATATACAATTTATTACTGTGTTTTCCATGATTCACTTGTGTTTATTGTTGGGCCTAATATATATACACACACACACACATACATATATATATATATATACATATATATATATACATATATATACAGTCACTTTGGTCAATGCGGTAAAGTGCAGAATACCGCCAAAACCTGAAAGGGAAAGGCAAACTTTATAACATTGATAATCTTCATAGATGGGATACTCTAACTTTATAAGTCCATTCCTACGATGAAAATGGAGCCTTGTGCTCAATGTTAGATATGTGTGTAAAAGCGCTCGGCCGTGCCTAAAGTTACAAAGTACAATATCTAAGGAGCTGGCAAAGTTAGAGACAGGATTCTGAAGTGTGGAAAACAGGTTCCGAGAGTGGGAGGATCTCCTGGAGAGAACAAAACTATTCCCAACTTTCGGAGGGCTTTAGGAAGCTAAGGCTGCTCAAGCCAAGTGAAGAACCACAAGTGCTCCTTTGTGCATAAAGATGCAATGAATGAATTAGGGGCCACCGGTAGTGGTTTAAGTACTCACTGCCCTTAGCTCAGTTTGGGTCGAAACTTGGCAGGTCTGGAGAGGATCACCTGGAGTACGCTTTCATCACCCTTGTTTCGGCTTCAAAGTGCACAGGTGCTGCGGGTGCATATGCGGGTCAGGTTTACACAAGGAGCTGTATCTCTTGTCTCGTTTGCAGGACAAACGAAGCACTGATGCAGCTGGTCTGAGGACACTTCAAGAAAGGCGGGAAAGTCACCAGCAGTGACTGTCACTGTCGCCTGCTTCTCTCTTGTGGGCCAAAGCAGCTGGGACGACGAAATTTGATGCTTTGCAGTGCAAGCTAGGATTTCCCCAGAGCTTGAGGTAAAACTCAATAGGACAACGCTCCTGCACGAATGCCAAGGTTCGAGCTGGAAAGTCCCCTGGATGGTCCAGGGACACTTCCAAGAAGGCCTTTTTGCAGGGCAACAAGGAGATGCTGAAAAGTTATTGGTCCCACCATTCCAAAGGGTTGAAGCACCCTTACAGGTCTTCGGAGATCTAGCGCAAAGCAGGGCTCTAACATGAGACAACAGCGGGCTCAGGGAGTCCACCTTCTGCGCGGTTACGGATAGTCCTTGGGTAGGTTCTTCTGGATACTTCGCTCCATCTACAGGTCGATTCAGACCTGTTGCTTGTTTGTTTGTTTTATTTATTTCTATGGCACACCGTACCCAGAGGTATCTAGGCGCATTGGAACAGTTACAAGAATTACATAATAGGCCTGATCGCAAATTACAGTGAAAATACAATGAAACAGTAATTGTTAGGAGACAGGAGAGGAAGTACAATGAGGCAGAGAATGGAGCAATGGGATACAGTCAGTGAGCAGACATACTACAGACATACTACAGATATACTACAGATATGAGAACCACAATCGCAGTAAATAAGAAATAGTAAACATGTTCCTTAGGGGACCTAAGGGGTAGTGGAGTTCTATTATCACGTTACTATTGCTCTGTTAGCCAAGTGATAGATTTTCCTGAGGAGATGGTTAGTCTCTAGGTAGTCCTGTATTTGGAGGTATGCAACCCTGTCCAGTATCTTCAGTAAGAATGGGACAGTATTGATTTGCCTATAGTTGGTGGGAATAGTTGGGTCCAATGATTGTTTTTTAAGCAATGGTAGAACCCACAACTCTTTTAAGTTGCTGGGTACAATACCTGAGGTGAATGAGGCGTTGATCAATTTGGCTATGAAGGGTACCGGGTCTCTGGCAGCGTCTTTGATTATTTGAGCCGGACAGATATCTCCTTGGCACCTTGAGGGTTTAATGGGTGCAATAATGTTTTGAATCTCTGGGATGGAAACTTTGGCGAATTTGAAACATTTAAATGGTTTGGTAGATGGCTTTTGGGCATGGTATGAAGTATCGAAATGTTGCAAGTTAGGCGTATCTACATTTTGCAGGTTTAGCCGTTTGTCGGCAATTTTGCTTTGAAGTGTAGCTATTTTGGTGGTGAGAGCATTCTGAATGTTAGTGCTCCATAGTTTGTCCTTTAAGCAAGCATCCGTTGGCAGGGCCATCTTAGGCCTTTTTGGGGCCCTGGGCACGGACATCTTTGGGGCCCCCCTCCACCAAACCAAAGGAATGAAGGGATCAAGAATACAAGTCGCGCCCCCTACCCATCGCGCACACAACCTATTGGTTGATATGCTGTCTCGCAGCATAGTAGACACGTTTACTCCCTTTAAGTCCCCTTACCCTCTTCATTCTTGCTCTAATCAGAATGATAAACAAGTAGCATTTGAAGACCAACGTTAGCAGCCTATGAAGAGGTTACTGTTCTAGTATAGATACAGGATACTTTTTATCAATAGCATCCGTGAAGGTATGTAGCCTGTAGTATTAATGCAGGACCGTATGTAAAAGGTACATGTAACCCATAATAAACAGAGAACTCACATTAGCTGCCTCACAGAATGGAAAAGTGCTCAAGCATGGATAGAGGAGACCAATTGGAAGGAAGGAGAAAGCTACACATACCGTAGCATGGATAGTGGATGCATATTAGAAGCCACTAAGAAGATGTCTTTATTCAAACAGAGATTAGATGTGGGATATGGTTTTCAAATAGTGCTGCCATTAGATAAAAAAGGAACAAATGCCTGTGGTGTGCAATATAAATATCCTCACTATTAAAGTGGAAGCAACCCTATAGCCAGTGAAACCATGAATAAGGCATTTATGAAGATCATACCATGAGAAGGAAATCACACTGAAGGGCTGACAATTTTGAAAGGTTTAGGGACTAGCAATTTTGAGAGGTTAGGCAATCCAAGATTAAATGGGATGCCCAGGATCACACATTGGTTAAGGGGTTAAGCTGGGAGGTGTGTCAATTCTGCAATTTCTGCATTTGAACACGTTCTTTTCCAGTTCTTACTATGAACTAAAACAATCTAATTTTATAAAAACGGACTTGGAAAGTACACAAATCACATTACCAAACATGACCATTTTTAAACAAAATATTATAGAAGGGTGCTATGCAAAATGGGAATCATTCGAGCTTCATTCTCTCCATCATCAAGGGAAGTATTTAAGTACCAGCATACCAATAGATGTGATTAAACACATTTAATCTGGTTTTGTCTTTTATATTTTAAAACTTTAAATACTTCCAAAACAATGGCTTGTGACATTTCCATTTATAAACGTGTATAAAAACCTTTGACTTTTACCAAAAAGCAAACTGTTTTTTGTGTCCAACAAGCAGACCTTAAAATACGCTTGCCTGAGGCCTGAAACATCTGGTCCGCTCTCTTCTGTCTACCGACCCTTCCACCCAAATGGCCTACATAAGAAGAAAGATCAAGTAATGGGATAAACGATACCAGCAGCTTGCAAGAAGGCAAACCTTACAGAAGACAGCACAGTAATGAAAGATATATTAGATGATTTGACCAGGATCGCTGTATCGTCTGCTGGCAAATCCAGGATACAAGCATGAACACTTTAGTTCCATAGGGCCTCATCACGAGTTGGGCGGTAACGCTGGCGCTATCTGCCCTACCGCCAAACCCACCAGCGCTATTAGTGCCGGATCACGAGTTTGGCGGAACTGGAAATCCCCATTCCCCATTGGGCTCAATTTCACGCTCTAATTTCCCGCCGGCGGTATGAGCGTGAAATTTCAGTGGATTTCCCCCCAGCCAAAGCCATGATCTGGCGGACCCTTAAATGCAGCGGTAATAGCGCTACCGCCGCATTTAAGGCTTACCGCCAGACTCGTTATGAGGCCCATAGTCTAGAATTTGGATACTTATTCACCTCTTGGACTAACAGTTTATGCCACAGTGGGAGGCGATTGCCTAGGTTTTCCAGCACCCCACCTTCACCATACGGATCACATGTTAGTTTTTATAGCAACCCCTATTTGGTGCAGGTACTTTGCTGATAATAGCAGATGTTGTTCTGCAAAGCCAAGTACATATGCAGGCAGGTTTATAAACTTCAGACATAGGAAAGGCTCAGCCTGCCTTGCTGGAATGGGATATTCGAATTTTACATATGAACACATATCTCTGCAAAGGGAGCTTCACACACTGAGCTAACTTCTGAACCATTGTGGCACTCAATTTATCAATATGCATTTCACCATTGCCTTTTGCACATGATCAACATAATTCCCACAGGAAGGAAAGAATGCTACAGAGTTGTGCCGTAAGGAACACACAAACTATGTATACCACAGGGAACACCGAAAGCAATACATGATAAATTGCTCAAGGCAGAATGTACTTGTCAAAACAGAAAGGCAATGGGTTTAGAGCCTCTGCAGCACCCCATAAAATATCCTGAGGGTGTGCTATTTAAGACTGGTGAACAATTGAATCTTCTTCAGATCAGCAGCCCTGTGGGGCCCCCTCCAAGGTGTGGGCCCTGGGCAAGTGCCCCTTTTATCTCTTCTTTGTATTTATCAGATAAGTTCATCAAATTCGTTTTATTCTCTGCAGGAAGGAAAGAATGCTACAGAGTTGTGCCGTAAGGAACACACAAACTATGTATACCACAGGGAACACCTAAAGCAATAGATGATAAATTGCTCAAGGCAGAATGTACTTGTCAAAACAGAAAGGCAATGGGTTTAGAGCCTCTGCAGCACCCCATAAAATATCCTGAGGTGTGCTATTTAAGACTGGTGAACAATTGAATCTTCTTCAGATCAGCAGCCCTGTGGGGCCCCCTCCAAGGTGTGGGCCCTGGGCAAGTGCCCCTTTTGCCCTCCCATAAAAACGTCTGTCCGTTGGGGGAATGAGCGTCTCCATTTCTCTGAGGATAACGAAGAGCTCTTTTGTACTGGAGCTAGCTTGATTGATTCTATTGTTGTATGTCTTACGTTTGGTGCGAAGTATCTCTTCTTTGTATTTATCCGATAAGTTCATCAAATTCGTTTTATTCTCTGCAGAAGGGAGGTGTTTCCAGATGGTTTTCAATTTTATTTTTTCTGTGCGTACCTTTTAACTGAGGGCTGAACCAAGAGTTCAGGTGAGCTCTTGGTTTGCCTTTACGCATTTTAAGCGGGGCAGTGATGGACAATGCTCTAGTCATGGTAGAATTGTAAGTATCTACTAGGATGTTTGGGTCGGTTACACCCTCTAAGGAGTTCAAGGTAGGGATCACATGAGGAAGGATGCCGTCTGCCGTAATGCTCTGTTTGTTCCTCGTAGGGCATGGATGTACTATAAGGTTAGTTTTAGTTTTAAAGGTTTTGACTGTGAGCTTAAATGACAACAGGTGATGGTCGTTCCATGATTGGGTTGTAATGGAATTAATTACCATGTCCCAGTTGATATCAGCCACCCAATCTCAGGTCCTATCTTTCTCATGGGTCCGCTAGGTAACTTTGTGGTTGGAGCCATGTTCCGTAAGGGTGTTGGCTATTGCTAGTGCTTGGTGATCTTTAGAGTCATAGAGGCCTAGATTGAAATCTCCTAGTATTAATAATTGCGAGGAGGTTTTTGTATTGTCTGATAGTAGTGTCAACATGTCTTCCTCAAAGGTACTGATGGGTCCTGGAGGTCTATATAGTAGATGGATAGTTATGGTACAAGAGTTAGAGATTAGAATTTTAGCTGTGAGTAATTCACAGGAAGAGAAGGTTAGCATGGTAGCTAATCTTAGGTCTAAGTTGGATTTTGCTATGATGGCGATACCTCCACCTCTAGAGTCTAACCTGTCCGTTCTTATGATTGAGTAGTTGTCTGGTACAGCAAGTCAGAGTGAAGGGCCTGCAGCTGCATGCAACTGCGATTCTGTTATAGGAAGTCAAGGTTTTCAGTTATTAGATCAGCGATTTCAGTTGCGTGAGCTACTATTGCTCTGGTATTAATTAAAGCTCCCATAATGGTATATGAAGGGGCATTTGTAGGACTAGTACTTAATTTATCCATCCTATTTCACTTTCTTATTATCGTTACTCTGGGTTTTAGTTGAGTCTTTGCTAAGTGTAGCAGGATTTTTTAGACTGATTGGTTGTGAGTTTTTTGGGGGAGCGTAGAGCAATGGCTCATATAGAGGCAGGAGGCAGGAGCGGAGTCTGTTATTTCAGACTTTGATAGGGCAAGGATGTTTAGTTGATGTTGACTGGCTAAGGGGCCCATTGGTGCCCTGGATGGGTAGAGGCGGGGTAAGGTTAGTGCCACTCAAGTGCACTGTGTTGGGAATGTTGGAGTCTCGACAACATTTAGGTAAGAATTTAGTTGGCCTCTTTGATGAGTCCAGATGGTTGTAATTATGTGAGGGTAGGAAAGGCGTGACCTTAATTCCTTGTATTGGGTAATTAGTACTATTCATGGTAGGACTGTGGTGACGCACAGGTAATTGGTATCTAGATGGAGGGTGCTGGTTGGGGTCCAGGAGTGAACCTAACAGTAATACTAGTGAGGCATACATGTTAAATAGGGGCAACTAGTGCGTTCTGGTTCATGAGTCTGGATCTGCATTCAGGACCCCATCTCATACCCACAGGTCCAGTGAGTGCTCACACCCAGCTGGCCAATGAGGAGATCTGCCCTGCTCATGCATGTCCGCAGTGGTCCAATCAGGGACCACTGTGGCTCTCATGTCCTTGTACACACCAGACATCCTGGCACCTGTAATACGGATTGGGACCAGAAAGTCCCAGCCCACTTCCTGGGTAATGTTGGGAAGGAACTAGGGTGTTCACGCACAGAATTAGGCAAGACTTCTTTTGACTTCTTTTAGGCGCTATAATGGGGGGAGGGGCACTGGGAAGGCTTTTTCATGCAAATATCATATACACAGACATGGCAGGCACTGAAAAAAGGTAGTTATTGTTTAAATATGAGGTGCAATTAACTATTAGCTGAATACATTTGTAAATAACAGATCCTAGGCAAATGTAAAATCTGAAGTGCTATAGATGAGTCATGCTCCGTCCAAGAAGGAATGTGGCCTGCACTAAAAATGGATCGCAGTGCTCATGCAGTGTTGCGTGACTAAGCTAGCATTGGCAGAGCACACGTGACTCACCAATTGTCTACTGTCTGTCAAAGGGCCCATGCAGACTAAAAATTGATTTTACATGCTTAGTACATGAATTATGAAAATAAGTTTTAAAGGAGATTACAGGACCAGAGAAAAACATGAGTAGAATGAGTGAAATATGAAGAGAATGGCTGGAAAATGTTTTTATATATAAATGTTCATAGGTAGCAAACTGAAAGAAACTGACCACAAAAGTGATGGGTGGAAGGTTTTGAATGAATCTAAACCACTGGCAATTGCTCTGGGCAACCTTCCACACCACCGTTTTTTAGCCCGTCTGCGCCATTGCAAAAGGGGACCAGCCATGTGCAAATCAGTCAGCAGCTGCCGCCACCGAAGGTAGCAGCCCAGCCCGAACTGCTAGGCCAGGTCCCCTCTGCACAGAAAACCAAGCAACCCCAGACATGTTTCGGCCTTGTTGGACCTCCTCAGTGAGGTGCAGCCTGGTTCCCTGTGGCGCAGCGAGCAAGGGACCCACGTCTGGGCATACCCTCTCTCACAAGGAGAAACAAACTGACCACAAAAGTGATGGGTGGAAAGAAAGCATGAGCTACAGTGTATTTTTGCATAGGCTAGCAAAATGTACAGTAGCATGTCCTGATAGAAACCGCTGACAATGAAGAAAGGAAGACTTTGGAGCATCCCTTGTATGGAAGCAGGATGGTTTAGGATGGAGTGATGGCCTGTATCCAGTGACACAACTGCAGCAAGCCAGGAGTATAAAAACGCCTGCCTGGCATCACTGTGGCAGGAGAAAGGAACAGGACAGAAGACGACCGTTCAGGGAGCACAGTTTATTGCTAACATCCCCATTTCTGTAAGATTAAAATTGTTATCCTTGCAAGATAGACTCTTGGCCTTACTTCCCTAGAGTGGTGTATTTATTCTGGTCTGAGCGTAATTAAGGAAACCCTTAATTAGGGCCACCCTTACAGTACCTACACATGTGACCTGCAGTAGCCCGCGTCGGCTTTTGCAGGCAACTGCATGTCCAAATAAGGGTTTCCCAGGTCACAAAGACCAGGGAGAATGCCAACAGACAAAATGGCAAAAGGAGAAGTCAAATGACCTTGTGCCATGGCATTAGCCACAGTCATGAGGTAAGCGTGGTATGGCTCCATAAAATATTGTAAAAATACATGAAAAAGCTTCTACTGCCAGCAGTCGACTCCTAGGCACATTGTCCAGTTACCAAAAAACCCTTAGTGGATGTCTAGGGCCCAAAAACAAAAGGGCCCCATTGCATGGTACACTAATGGCAACACAGTCGAAAGACTAAGAGAATCAAAGTTTCTCAGTACTGACCGTCTGAAGGACTGAATGCTAGCTAGTCCTGTGTAAATACTGGTTCAGATCAGTAATGTTGTATATATGTATATTACTGTGACCTTGTTGTTGAATTGTTTGAACCCTCAAATGAATAGA
This sequence comes from Ambystoma mexicanum, assembly GCF_040938575.1. Taxonomy (NCBI): domain Eukaryota; kingdom Metazoa; phylum Chordata; class Amphibia; order Caudata; family Ambystomatidae; genus Ambystoma; species Ambystoma mexicanum. The sequence continues at coordinate 1,506,448,310 of NC_090932.1, read as the reverse complement.
ACGCTGATTGGCTTTTTTTATGTATATTTTTTCAGAATTGTTTGCTCCTGCAGAAGGGGTCTATACCCCGAAATGCATTGAGCTCCAGATAAGTGCAATACCATGTTTTGCCCCTCGAGCTGCAGGTGCCACATTGTATAGTGCATTGTTTGCATATAACATTTTTATTAAATATCATTATATAACCATTGCCTGTGGTAGCAGGCTCTATTGAGAATTTCACAAGTAAAAATAATTAAGATTGGTTACAAACTTCTTGACTATTTTTTCAGTTTATATGGTGTGCAGGGGACAGGAGTGTCTCAAGTGGTAGACACTTTCTCTTTAGTGTATGTTAATCAGAACCTGTGTCAGAGTCTGTATTCCTCCCCTGCACCCAAAGTCGCCTTACACATTTGCTCATTTAATAGATCACTTACTGCAGATTACATTGGTGTGCGCATATAGATAGCTCTACTGTGCAGTCTGAAGGACATGTCAGCTTCCTCTGTTTGGAAATCATGGTGACAAGTAAGACGGATACAAGTGATCACAGTTCACAGTGTTAATTGAACAATGAATGCTGTATGCAGGTTGGGAAAATGCATAATCTATACCTATCTAAGATGGGAGCAAGCATTGACCATCCAATGAAACATGAGGCAGTCCTAATTGCGTTGTGTCAAAATAAAAGAGCCTATACTAGGAAACCTATTGCCCAACCTTACAGCTAATACAAAAAAAGGTGTGGGATAGTTTTTAAGAAAAGAAAGAAGTGTTTGAGGGGATTGGGTCCTCCGACGCATTCCATATCTATGACAGTAATCACCACAGCTGTGCTGCTTCGAAAAATCTTTCAGCATCTGCGTCCTGCATCGATGAGGTGGATACGCCACCCTCGAGGACTTCCTCCGACGGCCGATGTCACTGGATGTTATAAGTAGGACGCACAACAGCCGTAGCCTCAGTTCCGTTTTTTCCGCGAACGTGTTCACTTCGGAGATCTCAGTGCGCCTCGACTCCTGGAGTTTCTGTTCTTTCGGTTCTTCGAACCTGTTAGTTTGTGAGATGTTTTCGAGATGCCGTTATCGGTCGCCTTCCCTGTCCTCGTCCGAGGACTCCGCCCGTCGGCGGGTCGCTTATCCCACCAAGCATGCGACTCCAGAGGAATGGGCTTCCTTCAGTAAGAAAATGCTAGCGATTCTCGAATCGCAGGGCACTGGTCCGTCCGCGCCTCCGAGTGGTGTCGGGCGTGATCGGACTAGAGACGCCACTCGTACGCCTTTGGGCTCGGGTGGTCGGCACGATTCGCGGGAACGGTCCCACTTGGACAAGTGGAATCGTTCTAGTCATGCGTGTTCCAGGTCCCGGTCCTCGACGCGCTTGAGACCGTGTGTACCTGTGATGTCTTCAAAGAGGGAGGTGAGGTCGTCGAGGGACTCTCTCGAGGCTCTGCCTACGAGGAAGTCGTCGATGCCATCGGCGCCCAGGCTGTCGAAGGACACGCTAGGGGCTCCGCCCTCGAGGCCTGTGTCGGCGCTGTCGATTCTGTCGGCGCCACGTTCGGCATTGACGCCGATTCACTCAACGCCTTTTGAGGTTGTTTCGACGGGGGTACCCTTGGGTACGGTGGACCCCCATAGAAAGGCTCTGGCCAAGGCCAAGCATGGCTTTGTTCCCCCTTCTGTGCCCACTTTCCACCATCTTGAGTACATTTCGGAGGTGGATGAGGGCTCTAATGATGGCATGGTTCCTGATACGGTGCCAGATGAGATTCTCTCGGGAACTAGTCAGATTGAGGAGCTGCGTTTGTCCCTGCACGACGCCAGTGGTCTGGACACCTCTCCGGAGGTGGAGCTTTGTAGGCCTGAGCCTGGCACCCATGCCGACTCCTCGTACCAGTGCCTTATGTCTAGGGTCACCGAGTACTTGGGGGTGGTCTGCTCCCCCAGGGGATTTTCTTCAGGATGACCTCACAGATATCCTCGACCAAGGTCCACCAACTGACCCGGTACTGCCGTTCCATATGGCTCTACAGAGGTGGGTGGCGGCGGCTTGGACTGCTACGGAGAGTCTCCCGGCAGTGGGCAAGTCTTTGCCGCGAAAATACCGGCCAGCCAGTAGCGACCCCTGCTACTTGACCAAGCACCCCACTCCAGAGTTTGGTGGTGCAGGCGGCTATGGCCACAGCAAAGCAGGCGTTGTATCCTACCATCCCTCCTGATAGGGACGACAAGCGTTTTGATGGTTGGGCGAAGAAAGTGTTTTCTTCAGGGGGTATGGCTCTTTAGGCTGCCAACTCCGTATGTGCCTTGTCACGTTTCACGCACACCCTGTGGAACTGTGTTTCCTTAGCGGCTGAACATATTCCCGAAGGGGACGAACAGGATGGTTTTCTTGCTATGGTCCAGGATGGCAAGGATGCCATGTGTGAGGCCGTTCAGTCGGGTTTGGACATGGCAGATTGCATCAGCCGGTCCATGGCTGCAAGCACCGTAATACGCAGGTTTGCGTGGTTGCGGAAGTCGGGGTTTGCTTCTGATGTGCAGGCCGGGCTCCTCAACATGTCCTTTGATGGTGTCCATCTTTTTGGCAACAAGGCTGATGAGAGCCTTGAGAGGTTGCAGACCTCCAAAGCTGCAGCGAAGTCGTTGGGCGCTGCAGTTCGCCAACCTCTGCCTTTTCGTCCTATGGGACAGCAATGGAGGGGAGGTTCCTTTTGTTATTACTCATCCTTTGGTAAAGCGAGAGGAGCTGCCAGTCAAAGGGGCCACCGTAGGAATGCCAGAGGTGTAAAGCAAGGTACTCAAGGTGCCAAGGCCGCTCGGGCAGTTGCCTCTTTGCCCTCAGGCAACGCCACAGCCGCTTCAGCTCAGTCATGAGGCCATGTCCCATGGTTCGCCGGTTGGGGGAAGGCTGGCACAGCATCTTGTCGAATGGTGTGCCATTACTTCAGATGTGTGGGTTCTGGAGATCATAGCCCACGGCTACTGTCTTCCCTTTCGGCAGAGGCCTCACGACAATCCACTGGGGAATCTCTCGTTGAAGAGTCCGGATCCGCTCCTTGTGCAGGAGGTTCAAGCCCTGCTGGAGAAAGGCGCCATAGAACTGGTGCCTGTAGCGGAGAGGAACAAGGGATGGTATTCCCCTTATTTTTTGATTTCCAAGAAAGACGGGGGATTGAGACCCATCATGGACTTGCACGGTTTGAACAAACTCCTCAGGAAGGACAAGTTCAAGATGGGTACTCTTTCTCAAGTCCTCCAGGCCCTTCAACTTCAGGACTGGTTGGTGTCTCTCGACCTCAAGGACGCTTATTTTCATGTGCCGATCCATCCAAAGCACAAGAAGTACCTGAGGTTCACGGTTGGCGACTCAGACTTTCAGTTTCGGGTCCTGCCGTTCAGATTGACCTCTGCCCGAGGGTCTTCACCAAGCTCATGGTAGTGGTGGCAGCGCATCTCAGGAAAGGGGGGATTCACGTCTACCCCTACCTGGATGATTGGTTGATCAGGGCGTGCTCTCCCAAGCAAGTACTGGATCATCTGTTCATCACCTGCCACTCCCTCCACAAGCTGGGCTTCTCTCTCAACTTAAAGAAGTCCCACTTGACGCCAACTCAGAGGCTCCACTACATTGGAGCAGTGCTCGACACGTCTCTGGGGCAGTGTTTTCCTCCCCAGGTGAGGGCTCATTACATTCAGCAGATGGTGCTAAAGTTTCAACATGCCCAGAGTCTCCCTGCGTTCGAGTTCTTGAGATTGCTCGGCCTCATGGCATCCCGCATTCTTCTGGTGCCAGAGGCCAGGTTGCGGATGAGATCTTTGCAATGGGCACTCGAGCTCCATTGGTCTCAGTCCTCTGGCAGGGTGTCAGACCCCATTCAGGTGCTGCCCTCAGTCGCCCAGGACCTTCTGTGGTGGGCCGTCGAAGGCAATCTGATGAAGGGGGCTCCATTTTGGCTACCCTGGCCGGAGGTGATGATCATGAGGGACGCATCCCTCATGGGATGGGGAGCTCATGCAAACGAGTTGACAGTCGGCGATCGTTGGTCTCTGTTGGAGTCCAGACTCCATATCAATCTGTTGGAGCTGAGGGCTGTCAGGCTTGCCCTGAAGGCTTTTCTGCCGACTGTGCGAGGAAAGAATGTCCTGAACCTGACGGACAACACAGTGGCCATGCACTACCTCAACAAAAAGGGGGGGGGCAGGGTCACTTCCTCTGTGCAGGGAGGCGATGCAGCTCTGGTTCTGGGCAATCCAGCAGGAAGTTTCAATCTCGGCAGTTCATCGGGCCGAAAACGAGACGGCGGACGCTCTGAGCAGGCAGAACGCGATCTCTCACGAGTGGGAGTTGGCTCAGGAGATTCTCCTGGAGATCTTCGCCCTTTGGGGGACCCCTCAAGTGGATCTCTTCACCTCCAGTGTCAACCGGAAGTGCAAAAGGTTCTGCCCGCGGGAATTTCCTCCAAGAGGAGCCCTAGGAGACGCGTTCGTGGTGGAGTGGTCATTCCCACTGCTGTACGCGTTTCCTCCAGTCCCTGTCATCCCTCAAGTGCTTCGGAGGTTCGGTTCCTGGATGATCCTCATTGCTCCGGCATGGGCCCGGGGTACGTGGTACCTGGACCTTCTCAACTTGTCCATCTGCCCTCCACATCCTCTTCCCTACCGAGACGATCTGCTCTCACGGGAGGGTAGACAGGTTCTCCATCCAGAGGTCAGATCCCTCAACCTTCACGCTTGGTTTCTGAAAGGTTGAGGTATAAGGATTGGGACCTCCCTGAAGACGTGATGGAGGTGTTGCTTTCGGCCAGAAGGCCCGCAACAAAGTCCATGTACTGTTGCCGTTGGAGAAAGTTCTGCGACTGGTGCAGGGTTAAGAATTTGGATCTGTTTTCATGTGACATTCCTGTGGTTCTGTCTTTTTTGCTTTCTTTAGCCCACAGTGGCTTGCAAGTGGGTACCGTTAAAGGTTACCTGGCGGTGCTGTCCATATTTAAGGGCTCATCTGAAGAGTGTTCTTATTTTAAAATCCCTTTAATTTCTCAGTTTCTAAAAGGGCACACTAATGTGTTCCCTCCGTCACCTTTCCACGAGCCCGGTTGGGATTTGAACCTTGTCCTCAAGTTTCTGATGGGTGCTCCATTTGAGCCTTTGCATTCTTGCCATTTGAGACTGTTAACTCTTCAAACTGTATTTTTGGTTGCGGTCACTTCCGCTCGCAGAGTGAGTGAGTTACAGGCACTTTCAGCCACCCTTCACTGTATTTCATAAGGACAGGGTTGTCCTTAGAGTTCGTCCTCCCTTTCTTCCGAAGGTGGTGTCGGAATTTCATTTAGGCCAGAAGGTTATTCTTCCGGCATTTTATCCTTCTCTGCATCCTGGTAAGGAAGAGGAGAGGCTCCATAGGCTGTATCCTAGGAGAGCTTTAAGCTTTTATATTTCACGCATGTCCCGGGTCAGAGTGGACGATCAACTCTTTATTGGTTACGCTGGAAGGCGTTTGGGATAAGCAGTTACTAAGCAGACTTTGTCTCGCTGGATTATTCTGGCAATTTCTGAATTTTACCGCTTGGCGGGTAAGGACCCGCCGGTCGGCTTGCGGGCCCATTCTACCAGGGGTACGGCTGCCTCTACTGCCCTACAGAGGGGTGTTCCTATTCGTAACATCTGTGATGCAGCCGCCTTGGCTTCGGTCCATACTTTTGTACGTCACTACTCCCTCGATTCTATCTGTGGGCAGGATCTGGCCTTTGGCAAGGCGGTCCTTTACTCTGCAATTTGATTGGGCATTCTAAATTTCTGCATTCTAAATTCTTTTCCCACCTCCTTGCGTTGGTACTGCTTTGGGAGTCTGTCATAGATATGGAATACGTTGGAGGACCCAATCCCCTCGAAGAACAAGTTACTCTCTTACCTGGTAACGTTCTTTCGATGGGATGGCCCGACGACGTATTCCATATCGCTCCCTTCCTGCCTTCCCCGCTACAGAATTTCTTATGCGATTGCAGCTTACATCTCTGCAAGGCTTTGTGTGGTCAGACTGGCAGAAGACTGTTGCCACACGTTCTGGGAAAAAACTACCGTGCATCCTACTTATAACATCCAGTGACGTCGGCCGTCGGAGGATGTCCTCGAGGGCGGCGTATCGACGTCATCGACGCAGGACTCAGACGCCGAAAGATTTTCCGAAGCAGCACATCTGTGGTGATTGCTGTCATAGATATGGAATACGTCGTCGGACCATCCCATCGAAAGAACGTTACCAGGTAAGACAGTAACTTGTTCTTCTCAAATAATATGTCAGGATGCGGTAGCCTTGGCCTTCCTTCCCCACGTTTTGTGCACGGGATAAGATGGGAGCTTAGAGCACAGTACAGTCTCAGGCTTCTCCAGCACGAGACAACAGTTCCAATGGCAGTTCTCAGGACCGTCAATGGCCAAGTCTCGTTTCCTCTGAAAAGTCTCTTGCCTTCGGGGCCTGATGTCTTCAAAAATAACAAAAAACAAATTTCCTTTAACCAAATGAAAGTTAGTTAGGGCGATAATGATTCACCCTCTGGGTCCCCCTTTTCTGGGCGCTGACCCTTCTCAATTGTAATCAACAGTTCATATAGGGTGATGGTTTCACCCCTGGGTCCCCCTCTTCTGGGCGCTGACCTATCGTACTCCTTTATTTATTTATTTATTTATTTATTTTTTATTAGATATGCATTTAGCCAAAAGGCTTTGTATAACACAAGAAACATACAACGTATATAGGTAATCAATACAAAAGCTAAAATTAAACCATTCTAAAATATAACATCCAGTACACATTAAAATACATAATTCAATACATTTTAAAATCGCCACAATCTTTACGTAAAAAATGACAAAATAGTATATTAAATTAGTATCATTACCTCTCATAAAAGACATCCATAATTCAGTTGTGTTCATCATGTCAATTGCATTATTAAAAGATTTAAAAGATTTAGTTCTAATCGCAGTTAGGCTTTCACAATTCATGATTAAGTGAAAAAGTGACTCAGAAACATTATTGCCACATAGACAACATTTCCTCATTTCGTGTGGAATACCAATAATATTGCCTTTAGTTGCCAGTGCTTCCCTCATATTAAATTTCATTAGAAGATAGTTACAGGTGGCTTGGCGCCGGGACAAGATGGCGGCCTAGAAGATCGGCTCCACCCCACATATTATATAAAAAGCTTTTAGGTTAAATATTACATTTTCTTAACTTACCTTAATCTTCCTGTTGAGCGCCGCCGACATCCCGCATCAACTCGGTGATTTCTCCCGCGGCTCCGAAGTGCAGAAACGTCTCACATGCTGCAGCTCCTCTCTCCAGCTTCCAAAGCGGACCTATAACAGAACGCGTACCGCCCCTCGTGAGGAGAGGAGCGGCACGCTGTATCAGCTGACTCCCCGGACTGGGCCCAGACACGCAGCTTCCTCTCATGAACACGCCACCTGCTGGGAGACTGGATAAAAAAAAAAACAGTAAGAAAGCAAACTTATAGCGACTGATTATTATATGAACATATATTTAAGGATAAGTTTATAAAAATAAAATATATATATATATATATATTTTGAATGTGTTAATATAAAAGAAAAAAAAAGAAGGGCTGGAATAATTATAAAGTCAACGCTTATCTTAAACCTCACTAAGGATACTGGGAAAAAAAAAAGTGAAAGGGCCAGCAGGCCACAACTTAAGGCATACCATGTATTAAGATATAATACATAACACGTCACTCAGTCTCCCTCCAGCAAAAACTCTTCTCTCCTCTTAAATTTTGCACCACAACCATTCTTTGTCGCTCCAACATTCCAACACAGTACAGTCAGACTGGGTTACAATCAACCAACCGCGGTAACCCTACAGCTATACAGGTTCAAACCTCTCTTTATGGATTACAGTCCTAAACAACATATCTATGGGAATCTCCAATAGTATATGCCTTATTATTCAGGGCTTTTCCATTATTTGGTCTCACTTGGTCTGAGTAAAGCCTGAACAATAATATGGAAGTAATAATTATATACTACAAATCATCATAAAGAACTGCTACAAGGAGTTATACGCCAGAACAGATTATACTTGTTAACATTTGCTTAAACATGGCAACCAGCAAAGCCAACCAAAAAAATGGCGCCTCTGTCAAAGATGCTACCACCTCCTCATCTACTCTGAAAAGACCCAAAAGTGACTCACCACCTCCAGCAGGGATCTCAGACCCAGCCATTGAAGCCATTCTTGCTGAAATTAGGGCACTTAAACCCTTCATTGAAAACACAAATGCTAGGCTACAGCAACTTGATGAAAGGTGGATGGGTGTTAACAACAGAGTAGAAGAGGCTGAGAAAAGAATTGGCGTGCTTGAAGATATATCTCCTAAAGTTGCGCAAATGGAGAAATCCATTAAAAAACTTCAAAAGCATAATGAAGATTTAGAAAATCGCAGCAGGCGCAATAACCTACGCATTTCTGGCCTTCCTGAAGGAGTTGAGGGCACTGACCCCATTGTCTTCCTACAAAAATTCTTACCGGCCATACTACATTTGCCTTTGGAAACTATTTTTAATATACAACGAGCCCATAGGATTGGTCAACCCTCAGCCTCTCCCTCATCACGTCAGACACCAAGAACTCTAATATTTTACCTCTTGGAATACTCTCAAATACAACTTATTATTTCCACAGTTAAAGAACGTAAATCTCTAATTTGGCATGGCAGTAAGATATTTATCTCACAGGATGTGGCAAGAAGTACAGCACAAAGAAGAAAAGTCTTTTTGGCATTCCGTCCTGCTCTTAAACAACTCAATGTCCGGTATGGCTTGTTCCACCCATGCTCCTCTAAAGTTACACATGAAGGACGCTCTGCAGTCTTTGATGATCCCGCAGACTTAAGGCTCTTCATACAATCCATTAAGAATGAAAATATGGACACCTCCGCTCCAGCGGTGGCCTCAACATCACCTACTATTTGAAACCGAATCACTTGACTCCTATACGTATATGTATCTATTTACCTAATGCTATGACATTACATTGCTATTTACTATGTGGGGTGGGCGCTCTTTTGGGTCCCTCTTCCACTAGTGGTTGCTTCTTTTTCTAGTCAGCGACCCAGAAGGCGTTTCCTATCCCCTATTTATACCCCCACCCAACTCCTCTTCTCATGTCCTGTTTGATCTCTAAAATCACTCTTTCAATAAGGCATACTCCCCGCCAAGTTTTGATCGAACCCCCTTTTCCCCTTCCTGATCCCCAATGTTTCTTCCTTCTATTCAAATATTTGGGTATACATATTTTCAACCAAATGACAAATGTTATATGCTTATTACTGTACTATAGCTATAAGATGTATGAATATCAAATTTTCTCTAACTAAATGATCTTTAAATGCATAACATGGAACATCAAGGGCTGTAAAAATCCTATGAAAAGATGTAAAGTATTGTCTCACTTGAACAAATTTAAACCGACAGTAGAGTGCCTACAAGAAACACACTTATCCCTCAAAGAAACAATGAAACTTAAGTCTCAGTGGGTGAAGGAGGTGATTTCTAGTCCAGCTATATCCAAGGAAAATGGCGTAGCTATACTAATTAGTAAAAAACAACCCTATAAAGTTCTTGCCCAAGATGCTGATACAAATGGAAGATGGGTTTGGGTAAAACTGCTTATTGACAAGACACAAGTATCAATTCTCAACATATGTGGACCTACTTTACCAGATCCCTCCTTTTGGAATAATATCAAACAAATGATTCTGAAAAATAACTTCACCAATTTGATAATGTGTGGTGATGTCAATCAGGTTCTTGACCCATTTTTAGATCGAAAATCCAGCTGCATGTTTAAACCCAACAAAACTCATAAATCCTTTATAAACTGCCTAGGAGAAACAGGACTTATTGACTCCTGGAGAATTTCTCATCCCTCACATTTGGATTACATGTTCCATTCCCCTCTTCATAACACATTATCACGTCTTGACTATATTTTTGCTACGAAGACCCTATCTGGATCCATTATAGACTCCAAAATATCCAATATTATTATTTCTGATCACGCTCCGGTCATCACTTCCTTTTCCCTAACATATATGAACAAAGGTGCTTCCAGATGGAAACTTAATAATTTTCTTTTAAATGATTCAAACTCTATTCAATCCATCAACACCTTCATTCAACAATATTTCAATGATAACCAAGACCAAGATACCTCCACTGTCAATAACTGGGATGCTTTCAAAGCGGCCCTTAGAGGTCATATAATGGCCCTCTCAGGCAAGAATAAAAAAACTAGGAAAAAACATCTGGATGATCTATATGCTAAACTTACTCTTGCAGAACAACACTACTATACAGACACTAATTCAGCAAACGTACGACAAGTAATCAAAATATGCTTTGAAATCAATAAAGTAATCACAGATTTAGAGGCAGGTACCATTCTTAAATACAAAACAAAGATCTATCAAACTTCTAATAAGGCAGGTAAAATGCTGGCTTCTTATTTAAAAACCAAAAAAGAAAAAGTTCAAATCTCTCACATTCAAGATAAATGTGGAACAACGCATCATCGATCTGATGAAATACTAGAATGCTTTAGAACATTCTATACTGATCTCTATACTCCAGAATGTGCTATTTCCAGAGAAAACATTGATTCCTTTTTGAACAACATCAGTCGAACCTCTTATCCGGAAATTGATCTTTCTCATCTTGAAAATGATATCACCTCCATCGCGATTACCAAAGCCATCCATAGCCTCGGAAAAGGTAAAGCACCCGGCCCTGATGGACTATCCACGGAATTCTATAATATATTTTCCCAAGTTTTAACACCTAAACTTAAAAAAACTTTTTTCATATTTTATTTCACAAAAATGCTCCTCCGGATCCTTTTCTGAAGCTTTACTTATTGTTTTCCCAAAACCTGACAAGGACCCTACTCTTCCAAGCAACTATCGACCCATTTCCCTTATTAATATCGAAAGCAACATTTTTGCCAAAATACTTGCTAACAGGATTGAATCCTCACTTCCGAATCTAGTCAAACCAGACCAAACAGGTTATGTAAAGGATGTAACATATCCTCTAACGCCAGACTCTTACTAAACGCCATTAACCTGGCAGCCAATGACAAAAAGGACACTCAAGGCTATGCGGCCATTGCACTAGATGCGGAAAAAGCTTTTGATCGCGTCGATTGGAATTTTATGTTTCAAACTCTACGTTGGCATGGTTGTGGTGAAAAATGTATTTCACTTGTTAAACTTCTTTACTCTGCCACCAAATCCGCTATCTACTTAAATGGTCAGACTTCCGCCTCTTTTCCCTTACTTAGAGGAACGCGTCAAGGCTGCCCCTTTTCACCATTACTATACATCCTCTCTCTTGAACCGCTACTAGAATTAATAAGATCTAATAAAAACATCCCGGGAATTCAAATCGGTGCCTCAATAAATAAAATTGCAGCATATGCGGATGATATACTTATTCTAATTAAAAACCCCAAACTCCACATTCCTAACCTCTTGAGTGCACTATCGCAATTCGGTCTGGTCTCAGGATATAAACTAAATACACAGAAATCAGAAATTATGCCCTTAAATTCATACTGTCTTAAACACGAAATTGACACTTTTGGCCTTAAATGGTGCGGCAGCTCTGTTAAATATTTAGGTCTTCGTTTTGCCCCAACTATCCCAAATACTATCAAACTCAATACTGAAACATTACTGAGTACCCTTAAGGATCTGACATCCAAATGGTCCCCACTTTTACCTCTCCTGGTGGGGGCGCTTAGATACTATCGAGATGATGCTTACTCCCATAATTCTATACTATTTGCAGCTTCTCTCCGTCCCTTTATCACTTTCCTTTTTCAAATCCATTTACTCCATACTACTTAACTTCCTGTGGGGAAAAGGAAAACGTAAAAGAATTTCTCTGACGAAACTAAAAGCTCCATATGATATGGGAGGAGTCAGATTCCCTGACTTTAAGTCATATCACTCTGCATTTCTTATAAAACAATCTCGTCAATGGTTCATGGATCCCATATCCGCTGATATCCCGACTTGGTGTACATTAGAAAAACAAGTAGTTCTACCACATAATATCACAGATTATATATACATATTTAAATACTCATCTAAAAAGATTTTGGATCCTATTAAAGCATCAGTTTCTGCTCTACAAACCTTTCTTTTTCCACACACTATGACCCCCAATAAGCATCTTTCCCCGTTATTATGGCATAATAAGAACATTGTAATTAATAATAAGATCCTTAATCGCAAAACATGGATTCAAAAAGGTATCAGATTCATTCAACATATTATAGATGACCCGCACATCCTCTCCTTCCAGCAACTCTCTACCACATTTAAGGTACCTAAGAAAGATTTTCAATTTTATAATAACTTAATTAATTCCTGTCTCGATGCACTCGACCAATTTTCCAATGAAATTCTCACTCCAGATGCCCTTAGACTAATGCACCTTACCATGGTCAGCGAAGTTAGTGCCTCTAAAATATACAATTTGCTCACCTCAACTTTTAAGATTTGTACTATCCGCCAGAATTGGGAACTCGACTTAGGCTACATATTTGAAGATGATATTTGGCTCCGCCTGTTTTCCAAAATTAAACAAATATCTGTGTCAGCAAATATTTCACAACACTATTATTTCTTCATTCATAGAGCATTTATTACTCCGGCCAAATTGGCTAAGTCTAATCCAAAGTATGATGCAAAATGTTGGTCATGTGGTATATCTCCCGCTACGTATATGCATATGTTTTTCAAATGTTCATATATTGTTAAATTCTGGCAGGAAATTTGGAAATTTCTTAAATGTATATTCTATGTCGATGTGCCTTTCTCCATTGTTAACATATTTTTAGTAAGTATAGCTATCACAACTTATATTCCATTTGATCCTGCTAGACTATATGATCTATTCATCTGTATAGCTTTAAAATGCATTACGGCTAACTGGAAAGACTCTAGTTTGCTTTCTGCAAGAGTTTGGTGGAATACTATTTGTTATACTCATAAACTAGAAATGTGCATGGCCAATAATCTTAACACAATTCCAAAATATAATGCTAAATGGCTTTATTTCACCAAGTATCTCAACTGTTTCAATGCAACTGCTCATGGTACATTAATTTACACTTTTATGTCTTCATCACTATCCATATGTCTATACTCAAACTGAAATGCCATAACTAAACAATATTTGAAATAAGTAAATTATTTTGATAACATTTTCTAATATACACATTCCCCCCCCAAACCTCTACCCTCCTAGTCCTTATATGTCTAGTGTCTGTCTCCCTGTACGTCTCCCCCCTTATCTATATATTCACCACATATAAATCACTCTTTACAGACTAGAGTTACTTCTATTCCAACACAACCGGTTATAGTTATGCTGTTAATACCAACTTTAGTTCATACAAAAATGTAAGTGAAGTACTTTTACAATTGACCTCAATCATTCAATATGTTATTCTTAATTGTTCTTGTTGCATTCAAAGTCTGTAACTTGCTGATACCTGTATCAGAATTAATATTTATACAATAAAAATTATTAAAAAAAAAAAAAAAAAAGAAGATAGTTACAAAAAGTGCTAGTGCTAGGATACGCCACAATATACTTTGGGGGCGTGATTCTAGTTAGATACTCTTCAAGATATGGACCACTATTTGACCTTGAGGCAACATTGATCACATTTTGCTCATGCCAAAACTCAGACACTCTCTTTTTTATGTCCCTTTTTTGAGCAGCAATCGCTGACATGCCAGGAATACTCCCAGGCAACCATTTTCTATAGGATCTTTGTAAGGTGCCAAGAGTACCAACCAGCATATTTCCTTCTAGGCGAAGATACGCTTGCACATATGGCACAATAATCGTATTGTTTGCTAGAGTGAGCACCTTTTCATAGGTCAGTACGCATTGACATGTATAGGCACACCAAATACCTTTGATTGCAAACTACAAATACAGGTATTCCACACTAAGATAGTGAGGTAACCGGAATAACTTCCTCAAGAGTTTGGCCTCAAATACCGCCATGCATTTAACAAAAGAGTAACCACATATCTCAGCAGCATATAGGATCATTGACCGTATTTTGGCCAGGTAGATATTTACAACCGCAGTGACAGAGTAGCCACTGTTTCGACCAATGAAGGCACTCAAAAAATTGGTGGACACAATACACCAATTCTGAAGTGCTAACCATTGGGATTCCCATGTGAGCTTCTCGTCCACAATAATACCAAGATATTTGTATGATGTAACTTGTTCCAATTTTTTAGAGGCCAATTTCCACAAATATCTCTTGGGTCTTCGTTTTTTAGAAAAGACCATAATTTTGCTTTTATCAATATTGATAGTCAAACCGTTAGCGGCATAGTAAGCCACCAGGGAATCAAGCATATGCTGAAGACCAGCTGGGGTATAATCCAATATCAACAGGTCGTCTGCATAGGCGAGCCATTCAACAATCACACCATTTACTTTCACAGGATTAGCAGTGGATAAATTAAAGGCGTTCATCATGTCGGACAAGTAAAGGTTGAAAAGGATTGCCGCTATCATGCATCATTGTTTCACCCCACAACAAGTTTCCATATTTTTCGATAACCTGCCAGCGGCATTAAGTCTTATTCTTACCGCGGTATCTGTATGAAGCAACATCAACATCCGCAATAGAACTTGTGGAATTCCCCAAGAGTTTAGTTTTTGCCACAATTTGTTGCTTAAGATGGTATCAAATGCGGCGGAGAAATCTATATAGGCACAATATACATCCAGATGTCGTTTGTCCCAAGCATGCTCAATTGCAGATGTTAATATCAATAGGTTGTGCGTAGTACTGGATTTATCACGAAAACCTATTTGATTTGATGGTAAAATATTAAAAGCGGCAATCCATACATTCAATTCTTGGAGCAGAACCTCAGTAAAAATCTTGGAGGAAACATCAAGCATTGCTATCATTCTAAAATTAGCCGGTTTATCCCAGGATCCTTTTTTGTGTGCTGTTAGAATATGGCTGGTTTGCTACGATGGGAGAATCACACCCAACCTACCAACTTGTTTGAATAACAGTAATAGTGCCTCACCCCATAGAGCTGGTTGTTTTTTAATCACTAGGTTGCAGACACCATCAGGGCCTGCGGCCCGGGAATTTTTCAGTTTGTCAATGATCCTAACAATATCAGATACAGATGCATTGCAATCCCATGTGGCATCCGGCAATGGGAGAATGTTTATGGACAATTCAGTTTTCAAAATGTTTCTTTAATGTATATGGCCCATGTATCCTCAGAAATACAGTTAGTGGACAAATCACGTTTTTGTGTTTTCTAAGGAGATGCCAGGTACCTTGGTTATTATTAGACAGAGCCATTGTTGCGATTTTTTTCAATACGTGTATTTCAGTTTCCCTTTTATGTAGCTGAAGCCACTTTTTGTAATCCTTTTTAAGTGTTTTAATGTGACATGCCTGGACAGATCATGTTGGATAACTTTTCTTCACTACCATTTTAATTGCATTACGAAGGTGCTTCTTTGGCTCACTGATTATTTTATCATTGCCCATCCTACGGGGTAACATAATATTAGTTTGTTCACCAGCAGATTTGTAGGTCCTTCGTTCACACACATGTTCACGAATGTTCTGCATAAGCAGGCTAAAATGGGACAATATTTGGCTTGCAGACATCAGTCCTGAGGCCCCTTCCTTGATGAACTCAGGTAACAGAACAGGCCCAACATTGGTGACATTCTCAAGGTTACGACTATGCCAGACTATTCTGTTTTTACCTTCGTTCACACGGATCATCCCATTTTCATCATGGTCAGTGCCAACATCACATTTACCCGGGAATGCATAAAGAAGACAAAGTGGGAGGTGATCACTTTCTTCACGTTCCACAATACCCATATCCTTTATAGAGTGGAGGCCCAAGTTGTTGGTGAATATATAATCAAGGATGGCAGCTGATCTTCCTTCAATTCTAGTATATTTCATCATGGTATCGCCTGGAGTGAGTCCGTTTAGTTTTACTAAACCATGGCTATTGGTGAGATTAGCCCAGTTATGGCCTTGCCTAATAGACTCCTGAACGGTTGCTGATCTCATAAACCCGTCATTCGTCTCAGAGTTATTGCAGGGATCACCAATTTTGGCAATCGAGTCGCCTAGTAGCCAAATTGAATGGCAATGATTACACATCTTTAAAACAGCATCTACAGTTCGCACATTTTCTATAGTATAGACCATATTACATTAATAACTATTATCACTTCCAAGAGCCAGGTAAGTTTTGCAACTAACACCTGTTGTGTGGACAGGGGTAGCTTTACAATCTTCCATGGTGTTTGGACAGATATCAGCAAGCCCCCTTTCACCCGGCCAAGAGGGCCCTTAGTGGCTACCTAATGTACGGTACTTCTATCATCTAGTTGGATCTCAGAGGACAGCCAAGTTTCTTGGAGTGAAACAATTTTAAAGATTGACAGATATTCAATGAGGCCCCCTGCCTCAAATAAATGTGAGTAACCTCTCCTGTTCCACGAATATAACAATTGTAGGGAGTGCAGTCAATTGTGGGACTCTGCAAAATGGGATTTAAAGGTCAGTGGTAACCATTGCCAGTATCCTTCGGGAATGTCATCTGGGCCGCTATTAACCACATTCGATACAGGTGGATTTCTTGTAAGAGGAATGGGTGCACTTAACCGATCGGTTGCTAGTCCTTTCCCACAATTTACCATTGTCCCATGTTCCTGATTGAAATGATGGGAGACACAGGAATCAATGAGGATGGGCTTCTGCTGTACTAAGTTAATTTGGGATTTCACAGCTGGTATCATTACTTTATGCACAGCATAGCCCATATGTAATAAATCCACCTCATAGCACAAAACATAATTCAAAGTGCCTTCAGCCTCAAAGCATATATTTGAAGTATATTTGTTGGTTAATTCTAGCTGATCAACCAAACGGATATCGTTAGAGGCAATTACCCGCAAGGGCACAATAGATTTAAATATGCTCAGGATCGTTGAACGATTCAGCGGAGGAGGAGATTTATACGTATGAACCTGTGTGATTTGTAGCGCAGTCAACTTTACACAACTATTAGAATTACCATTTGACAGAATTTTTCAGCACCCAGGCATCTGGCAATGTCATTTGCAGCGATGCTGCTGCAACACCATTATTTTGGACGGGCCCTGCTGTACACAGCTGCTTCAATACTGGTGTGTTAACCTTGGCCAAATGCACCACAGGTTCATCCAACACACATATTGAGTCAGATGCAGCATCAGTGGTTTTGCTGGGCCGCACTTTCGCCTTTGCTTTAACACCCACTTGTCCTTGTACATTATCATCAACAATGATAATGGCTGGTGGTGCCTCAGCAGCACAGATATCAATTGTTACCACAGCATTGGGATCATGTGTTAACTTTTTTCTTTTCTTTTCACAATTCTATTGCTGTACATAAAAGCTTGGTTCACACGTGGGGGATTCCTTTTAGCAGAGATAGGCTTCTTCCCTGCATTCATAGCAATACATGTTTTGGTTTGTTTTTTCAGATTAGCTTCTGCGGGGATTGTTGCATGTGGCATCACACGCTTGCTAACACACTCTTTACAGCATAGCTCTTTCATTCTGGTGTGGATTAGTAAGGATTGCACATCGATTTTTGTTTCTAGGTGCAAACACTTCTCAAGTAACATTGATAGTAGATTTTCAAGAGCATTAAACATTTCATCAGAATTTGTACTGGTGTCTGCATCATTTTCACTTGATCCTTCCCCATGATCAGTAATCAGGTTTCTAGGTGAGCGTGCAGGCTTTCCAAGCTTTACATTAGAAGTGAAGCTAAATACAGGAGGTATATTTGAATTGTACTCAGAAACACGCTTTGCCGCTGGCTCAGTATGGATAGCTTCTTTAACATTAGGCATAGGAACCAGAGCCATCTTTGAAGGGGGGGTAAAATACATGGGGGTAGCAACGGCATCAACTAGGGATTTTTCCGGGTCAATGCCCATATACTCAATGTCTAAATCTACAAGCTCAGAATTCGATATATCAATAGCACTTGTGGTATGACTATTGAATTCCCTATGGATAATAGCAGCATGCTGCTATTGCCATGTAATCCACTATTGCCATTCAGACCACAAAACTCAGCATTAACAGACGGCATATGCGTCACATTAGACAAGAAATCATTAGCTTTTGGGTCAAGGAGACTTGGAATGGAATTGGTGGCAGCGTTGGGTTCATTATGAATTTCGTTAACACCATCACCACCATCAATGCAATTGTGTTTTACTTGCGTGGGGCCACATAACACATCACATAGCAGTTTTGCACTAACACATCCCAAACCACTGGTCAACTCTGAGACCAAGTCAACAGATGCTGAGTTGAGAGATGCGATCTCAACAATCTCAGTTTCTGACATAACACTTGGCATTTTACCACAATAGTCATGGATCGAATTTCCCTGTATCGTGCCTTTTTTAGGGCGCAAGATGATTTTGGGAACACAAATGCGTTGATTGCGCAGATTTTTATGCATGGCCATTTTCTTTTCAAAGTCATCCATATCAATGTGCTGGTCAGAAAAGGACACTAATAGTAATAATAGAGAGAATGCAGTGCAGTGTTAGGCTTGACAGGAGTAGTTAGTATTGTTGTGGTCCAGATTTACTAAACTTCAAAGCAGGTATAAGTTGATAGATAGAAGCGGGTCTGCATACAATAACAGGATGGATGACTAAGGATATTTAAAAGTACTTTAGGAAGCTATGCTGAGTACCAAATGCTTATGAGGTAAATACTTATGGGTTAAATAATGTCTCCAGTTGGTTATCAAATTGGTTCATCTCGAATTCTATGTAACACAGGCACATAGACCCAAAACACCCAGAACACACAGAGCGCCTAAGCAGAACGCCTACGCAGTAGGACTTTGAGCAGTATATCAGTGTAACAGACAACAGTGGTCTGCTTACCTAGTGCAGAGGACAGACCTGAAAACAAATACCGTTGCAAGTATGTTCTTAGTGCGATGTCCACACGTCCACACACGGAAAAATACAACGTGAATATGCTTCTCCTGGTCCCGCTCACACTCTCACTAGCGAGGTCCAGGGGAGGGAGACAAGAGACGAGTGACAAAACCGCTAATAACAATAAGATTCTGCTGTACGCTTGCTCGCTTGGCGAGCAGCAGAACAGCAAAACAGCCACTTCCGAGCCACTTCTCGGAGCGTGCCCGCAGGAGCGCGCGGGTGGCTCTTTTTAATGACGATGGAGAAGTGGCTAATAGTGACCTAAAAAATATATAAAAAGAAGTATATTACAATTCTAAAATTATACTATAGCAAGTATAAATATTTTGGAAAGTCAATAGAAGTCCATAGAGGGATATTGGGCCCATATTAATTCTTTGAAGTGTATTACCGTGTCAAAGTCCAATTGAAGAGTATGTCCCAGCAAAACAGCCACTTCCGAGCCACTTCTCGGAGCGCGCTCGCAGGAGCGCACGGGTGGCTCTTTTTAATGACGATAGGGGCGTGGCTAATAGTGACCGTGTCAATCAAAGTCCAGTTGAAGAGTATGTCTCAGCAAAACAGCCACTTCTGAGCCACTGCTCTATAATTTATATCTCAGTTCTTTACTTGAAGTTTGGATGATAGCTTTACTCCTGGATCTCCCTCGGTCGGGTTTGGACCCCTCTTAGCTGTCAGTACTCAGGTGATGGCTTCATCTCTGGATCTCCCTCTGCCAGTCTGGGACCCCTCTTCGCTGGCATCCCTCCTTCGGGTTCACTCTTGCCGTTTCTTAACTTTTGCTTTTGCTCTCACTTTTCTCACTCTTGGGGTGACACATTTGCACCCTTGGATCCCACTCTGCCAGGCTCCGACCCCTCTCGATTCTTAGCCTACCTTCTTTGGGTTTACTGTGGCTCTCGATCAGGGTGATTGTGGCTCACCTCTGGCTCCCCCTCGTCTGGGCGCTGACCCCTCTTTACTTTCAATATTCTCTTTTTACACAGTTAATTGTTTGCAGGGATTCGCCTCCCTTTCTTTCACACTGCTTTTAGATCAAAGTCTTTCGATTGTGCAGGGATTTTGCTTGTCCCTCTGTATTACCACTTTGACCTATTTCGCTGGCCCTCCTACGGCCTTCTGGTAATCATAGTTTCACTCAGATGGGGATCGACCAGAGTCTCTTGAGTTTAGCACCTACATGGTGCCGATTTCCCTGTTGCTGGTCTCCCCTTCACACTTTTGCAGTTCAATCAGTTTGTTGAACTTGGTTCAAACTTGCCACTCCTGCGATTCTCATTCAACACAGCCCGGTTCTCATCGGTTCTCCCCTTCACTCACCGGCTGTGATGAACCGCTAGGCTTTTCTTTCTGGAGTCAAGGCCGGTTCCACAGGCGCGGGCGCTTCCCTTGCTCCTGCTTATCGCATAGGCTTGCCCCATGTACCGTTGACACCTGCTGCAAGACACTTGTGCTATTGTTTGCAGACTTAGGCTATCTTCCACAAAGATTCCACAGGTCTCGGATGAAAAGGGCAAGGTCACGTCTCTCCTCGCCACCCTCTCGATTCCTGCCGCCTTTCTCCTTCTCTTGAACTTCCGCGTGGTAGCCTTCTCGTCGTGCTCTCTGCCGTGCTCGCCTTGTTCATCCTGCGTTCTCTTGTTCCACCTTTTATCCCTGTGGGGAAAAGGAAGGGACGTCAGGTGTGTGTGAGATTTGAGTCAATGGCCTGACTTTGCCTGACCCTTGGGTTGGGACATGTCAGGTACACAGGTTTAACATTAGTCCGTTGTCTATTGTGTGGTGCGAAGGTGTTCGTGTTGCAAAAGGGAGGGCAGTGTTTTTGAATGTCCTACTTGAGAGGATGGGGACAAGGTGTCAAAGGAAGGGGGATACCCCCTCTCACCCGTCTGTTTCCCACTCTGACTCCTCAAGCGCCCCCCATCCAGGTGATCCTCCCTCACTGGTCCACCCGCAGGAACTGGATCCAATAGCGATGGCCATGTCCTGGCCACCTGGATAACGGATTCTCGAGGTTTAGACAGGGCGACACCTTCAGGTTTCTCACACATCCTTTCCCTATGCAAGGTGGAAATGAGTCTTCTTTGGTCAAGTCTTCTATGGTTAGGACCGGGCAGAGAACAGGGATGAGAGATGCCCATGAACTCTCGCATATTCCATTGATTGGGTTTCGTAGGTAGAGGGATAGTAGTTTTATCACTCTCTTTGCAATAACCTATGAACTGGGTGTCCGAAATTGTTTTGGATGGTGTAGGTTCAAGATTTTCCCAGTCCCACAGAGGCAGGTTTGAGGAGATGGAGGTTTCTTGCCAAGATCTCTAGGGTAGAAATTCTCCAAACGGAGGTGAGACTCTTGTAAGAGAGTAGAGACGATGGGAAAATCTCATCCCAGGATAACTTCCTCAGGGAGCCCTGGAATGATGGCTGATAATATTTCACAGGGTATACCTCGTCTCCATGTGCACAAGTTACTCGGACCAAGGCCGCGTGATCTAGGTCTTTTGTGGTAACGAAATCAGCACGTATAGCGGTGTTAGGGAGAATTCTCGTTTTATGGCTAATTTCCCTTACCTAGTGAGTCCCTCAGCAGCCTTGCTGGATCTCTGGAGTTATTTCTTTCCACTTGGTAAGAGTGTGAGCTTTTCCCCCACTCTTACTTGTGTTTTGCTATGTGTTTTTTTCCTGTTGTTGGTGATTGTGGACTCTGGAGTACACCACTTCAGTAGCCCCCTTCTCTTGTGTGTCACCCAGCACCTTCTGTGCAGTGACACAGGGTTGTCTTTCAGACTTCCCACTGACTCCATTTGTGAGGCTGACTACTGTCCCCCAGAAAAGGGTAGAGTTACCATCAACTTTACGTAGTCAAATTAACCACAGATCCAGTACACCCCATCTTACATGGAGTACTGGAAGGGTTAACTCTTAGCCCTTTTTATCTGGACCTCCTAGAGCATTGTTTCGCTCTTTTAACATTTAGACATGGCTGGTGGTAGTGGTATGTACCCTAATTTTCTACTGCGGTTATCTTACATAACCGTGGTAATATTGTAGGCTATTGTATTAGCCTCGAACTTAAACCCGCTTCACCAAATACTTTTTCTTTTGGCTCCGGTGCGGTTTATTCACCATTTCTTTTTGTTAAACTCCTTCTTGTGTTTTACTTTGCGCTGCAAACAAGGTTTGCCTTCTTTGTTCACTGTCTTTTGGCAGGCTTCTACCAAGAAGCCTTCCTCAAGGCACCTGGGTATCTAGGTGGGCTGAATGTGAGGGAGGGGTGTAGTCACCCCCTGCACAGGGTATCCTAGGAAACCCAAGTCACACTTTTTCATGAATGGCTCAGGTGGTTGTCCGGGCTGGACAATCCCCCTGTTGGGTGATTGACAGCCAGGCTGTGTGAATGGGGGATTTTCACATAAAAGGCAGGTCTCTTGGGCTGGAAGTCAGAGAGTCGCCACTGGAACTACAAGGAACCGAAGACAAGTGGAGGAAAGGTCGACTGCTGCAACTATCCCGTCCCGGTGAAGCCCTGCTGCAGTCCTGAGCTATCTACCCTTCAACGACTAAGAGAAGATCCAGTCTGGAGTCTTCTTCCCTTGAGCCTGGTGGGGATAACCAGCTCATCTTCTTCAGCAGAGGTCCCCTTCGTGGTCAGAATCGCTGCACACTGCTGTAGTGGTCCGGATAGCCACCTGAAGAGCCTCTCCTGTTTTTAAGGAGCGAACGTTTTATTCATCGTTGCTGCTGCCGGCCTCATCCCTGTGTGGTGTAGACCCCTTTCATCGTCCTTCTTCGTGCCGAAGCCAGAAATCGTGGGTCTACAGGAAACTACCAAGAACACCACTTCCTTGCCACCAGCTTCTTCTTTGAAAAGGTACTGTGTCCTGCGTGAGGAATTTTGGGTGAAATCCCTATTTCTCGCTTATAAGGCTTGCCCTTATTTTTCCCTCCTTCTTATAACTTTTGCTTCCGAACATTTGACAATATCTAAAGTACTCTTGGCAACTTTGAATCGCAAACTATCCGACGTGTGATCCTCGACACAGGAACCCGGTTCCACTTCACACTGGCTCCGGCCTCTTGACTCTTGCATTTCTGTCCATGAGTGTTCTTTGATTCTGTTTGCCTAACTAACATATTGCCTATGATTTTTGCCCCCAACTCTCCCTGGGTATCTCAGGTGCTAAGTGTGTTTTTGCCCTGGTAGCATTTCTTGCCACGGATACACGTTTATTTAGTAGACCGAACTGTCAAAAAGTGATAGCAATCGTATTCACGGTAACGTGTATTGTTCCGTAACACTGGTTGTCTCAAACACAGGGTACTTACCTTGATTCATACTGTGCAAAGTGAATTGGTCAGCTGATAACAAATGGTTTTAAAATAAATGTACTTATATTTTTCTACCTGAAACCTTGAGTCAGTGTTTGCTTGAGTCACAGTAATTGTGGTCCATTTGTGTAATCTCTTCTACTGCTCATATACTCTTGAGATAAGCCTGGCTGCTCCGCTACTGCTACCACTTTAACATAGTAATACAGGCTTGTACCAAAGATAAAACTTGTATTGCCACCTGTAGTCTTAATTGTGTGTAGTGGTCTGATATGAACTCTTCCGGGTAGGATAAAACACCAGTAAGACAGTTTTCAGAGTTGAACAGATTTTTATTTGAAACTCTATGAAAGTTCAAATTGATTAAACAGTTTCCTTTAATCAGATGGCGTGGAAAAAGGACATTTGGAGATTTGGAGTCTCTTCAAGTATTGGTTTGGCTTAATACTTGACTCTTAGTGGAAAACCCCTCTTCTTTTCTCAAGAACTACCTCTCTCCCCCCCAACAGGATCACTCTGTTTATTCTAGAGGCTATGTTTTCACAGTCTTGGAATAGTCCAGCCTCTTTTCCTTATTTCATATGACTTTAAGGCTTGACTTATCTGTGTGATAAGAAAGTTCGAAAACAAAGGATGCTCCTCTTTTTTTCACTTTTCAACGCCTTTCGAACTCATTCTCTCTGGCGTGATGTGTTAACTATAAGTGCCGGTTCCCTCTCATGTAGAAACGTAGTTAGAGTCTCTCCCCAACGACAGGCTAGCGTGGTTCCACCCCATCGTTACGTTACTCACTCACTTGCACTCCAATGCTGCAGGTCCGCTAGAAGTCCGGTGTCAGCTGGGCGATTCTTTCGGTTCGATCCTCCTCTCCTTCTAACGCAGCGTCCTTCGGTGGGCTGTTTCTCCAGCCCCGCCTGCTCAGCCAATCACTTTTCGGTTAGCCTCTCACAGCTGTCCCATGACGCGTAACGACACGTATGACAGCCTTCTCTCTTCGGGCCTCTTCTTTGAACTCCCGATGGAGAACTCCACCCACAGGTCGGCGGGGGCTAGAAGGAGAAGCGGCTGCTCACTTTCTTCTCCCGACACTGTACAAGCTGCTTTCTCGCCTGCTCGTACCTCATCGGATGCGTAATGGATTTTTCTTCAATCTAACGGCTTCCCGCTCACAGCCGGGCTGCTTCTCATTCCATCCAGCACAACAGGTGCAAAAACATATGGGCACAACAGGTACCAAGAAGCCTTCAGGCACAACAGGTGCAACGACTTCGTAGCAAGTCTCTTATCATAGTTTTCTTTCAATAGGCCCATTCGTATGTTGGTCCATCTTCCGCCGTCAGCTCCTGAAACAACAACAACCACATATACATTCCAACCGTCAGTCTTAGAGAAACTGACCCTTCTTTTCCACCTCTCATTCCATTGGCTTAACCTTGCTGTCACTCAAGTGCCCACCCACTTTATGACATCAGCCTAATGCTCTAGGATTGCTGTGATGCTGGGTCAGCCCGGAGTTCCCTAGGGTCAGATCTCTCTCCTGTCCTCTCACTTCATCACATGGTCCCTAAGGGCACTGCACAGGATTCTGAATAACAAGCGGTCTGCTTACTATTGGAATCAATTAGGGCCTGTACCGGTTTCCCATTTACCGAAAATGTTTCATATATGAACTCGGTAGCGGTTTGACATAAACAGATACTAAAGGTTTCTAACTCTTCCTCAGCTTCCTCCCACTCTTCCCCCTTCAAACAGCCTATCCCCATAGGCTCCTCCTTTATTGTCTTGGCACAGAGTCTGGCTAAATGTCCGATTTCTCTGCAGGAAAAACAGACCAGAGGAGATGGTTTTCTTCCTTTTACTTCTTCTGTTCTACTTGCCTCTTTCTGCTTAGGGTCACATTTTCTGATTTCTAATCTTTCTCTTTGTACCCCTTCCTTGCTTTTGTATGATACCCCCGGTTTGTCTATTCCTTGGGGTTGAGATCGATGAATGGGTTTATGAGCTCTTAGATTCTCCCACCGATGGGCTAGGTGAAAATATTTAGCCGCATCCGAGTGGTTTTTTGTGGCTAAGGTAATTAGCTCTGTCAGTTCATCTGTCAGTTCATCTAGAGTCTTCTTACTAGTCCATAGGGCTACTGTGTTTTTAATTTGTTTTCCCATTTCGGAAGGGGTCTCTCCCAGGCTCAACCTGATGGCTCAGAATTTCTGCCAATAAAAATTGCAGCTTAAGCCTTCCTTGATGGATAGGAAGGAGGCTCCTTGTGCGAGGTTGAGTAACTGATAGGAAGTTTGGAGTTCCCCTTTTCGTAAAGGTTCCAGATAACATATCTTAAGGTTCTTTACGTAACCCAATTGGTCAGATAAGTGTTCAAAGTTTAGAAAAATAATTCCCAAATCTTTGCTTTCAAGATATAGCTGAAGTATGCCCTGGGATAGGGAAGGTCTTGCCTGTAACTCAATTAGTTTGGTTAAATTCTCTTGGAGTCTGTTTTCGACCTATATCTGGTGGACTGCTAGTTGGGCAATGATATTGGTTAGATCAGCCATTTCTACCGAAGGTGTAACGGATTCCCCTGAGGTGTCTGAATCAGAGAAGAAACAACTCTCGATCCCTTCAGATAAGGTTTCAAAATCTTCAGAGTCCTCCATTTCTGAGTCTGTCAAAGGAGTGGACCGGGATAAATTAATTTGTAACCGTGATGGTCCCGCTACTGATGAAGACTGACTACCCTGAAAAAGAAAGGGTTCAGAGGGAGGGGGATAAAAGGCACTGGGTCAAATGAAAGACAGAAATGGTCGAACCTTGAGAATTATCCAGTCCCAAGGGTGTAGGTTATAATGAGACAGAGGAAGGGTATCTAGTAAGTCTTGAGTCTTGAAGAATAGATCCTGTTGACCAGATGGAATATTTGAGAGGATAACACCCAGAGGCGTTGCTAGGGGGTGGCTAAGGGGGCTATAGCCCCTGATCTTTTGGTTGTAGCCCCGGATAGAATCTCAGGAGCTACAACCAAAAGGCTAGCTAGCCCCGAGTCCCGACAGTTCCGACATCAGCGTAGCCCCAGGTCTTTTCCAGACCTAGCAACACCCCTGATAACACCTCTTTCAAAGTGGACACGCAGTCATATTCTAGGAGAGAGATCGACTATCCTATTTTCCCCTTCTGGTGGCACCACAATTATTAGCATGGGTTTTCAATTTTTTATCAGTTGAATCATATCTCATTACTGACACCCTATATGAGGAACCCATGATGATGACAAGTAAGACAGACACAAGTGATCACAGTTCAAGGGTGTTAATTGAACAATGAATGATGTATGCAAGTTGAAAAAACGCCTAATCTAAACCTATATCTAAGATGGGAGTAAGCGTTGACCATCAGATGAAAAATAAGGCAGTCCTAGTGGTGTTGTGTCAAAATAAAAGGGCCTATACTAAGAAACCTATTGCCAAACCTTGCAACTAATACAACAAAACGGTGTGGGATAGTTATTAGAAAAAAGAAGTGTTCTCAAATAATATGTCAGGATGTGGTAGCCTGGGCCTTCCTTCCCCACGTTTTGTGCACTGGGTAAGATGGGAGCTTGGAGCACAGTACAGTCTCTGGCTTCTCCAGCACGAGACAACAGTTCCAATGACAGTTCTCAGGACCGTCGATGGCCAAGTCTCGTTTCCTCTGAAAAATCACTTGCCTTCGGGCCTGATGTCTTCAAAAATAACAAAAACAAAAGTTCCTTTAACCAAATGAAAGTTTGTTAGGGTGATAATGATTCACCCTCTGGGTCACCCTCTTCTGGGCACTGACCCTTCTCAATTGTAATCCACAGTTCAGATAAGGTGATGGTTTCACCCCTGGGTACCCCTCTTCTGGGAACTGACCCTTCGCAATTGTAATCCACAGTTCAGATAGGGTGATGGTTTCACCCCTGGGTCACCCTCTTCTGGACGCTGACCCTTCTCGTATCTACTCCTTAATTTATAGCTCAGTTCTTTACTTGAAGTTTGGATGATAGCTTCACTCCTGGATCTCCCTCAGTCGGGCTCGGACCCCTCTTAGCTGTCAGTACTCAGGTGATGGCTTCACCCCTGCATCTCCCTCTGCCGGGCCCCGACCCCTCTTGACTACTAGTACCTGGATGATAGCTTCACCTCTGGATCTCCCTCTGCCAGTCTCAGACCCCTCTTCTCTGGCATCCCTCCTTCGGGTTCACTCTTGCCGTTTCTTAACATTTGCTTTCACTTTTCTCACTGTTGGAGTAACAACTTTTCACCCTTGGATCCCCCTCTACCAGGCTCAGACCCCTCTCGATTCTTAGCCTTGCTTTGCCGGGATTACTGTGGCTCTCAATCAGGGTGATGGTGGCTCACCCCTGGGTCCCCCTCTTCTGGGCGCTGACCCCTCTTTACTTTTTTAATATTCTCTTTTTACACAGTTCAGTGTTTGCAGGATTCGCCTCACTTTCTTTCACACTGCATGTAGATCAAAGTCTTTCAATTGTATGGGGATGACCACTTTGACCTATTTCGCTGGCCCTCCTACGACCTTCTGGTAATCGTAGTTTCATTCAGATGGGGAACAACCAGAGTCTCTTGAGTTTGCGACCCACGTGGTGCCGATTTCCCCCTGTTGCTGGTCTCCCCTTCACACTTTTGCAGTTCAATCAAAGTTTGTTGAACTTGGTTCAAACTTGCCATGCCTGCGTTTCTCATTCAACACAGCCTGGTTCTTATCGGTTCTCCCCTTGACTCACCCGTTGTGATGAACCCCTTGGCTTTTCTTTCTGGAGTCAAGGCCGGTAACACGGGTGCCGGAGCTTCCCTCGCTCTTGCTTATCGGCATAGGCTTGCCGGGGGTACTGTTGACATCTGCTGCAAGACACTTGTGCTATTGTTCGCGGTTTTAGGCTCTCTTCCACAAAGGTTCTGCAGGTCTGGGATGAAAAGGGCAAGGTCACTTCTCTCCTTGCCACCCTCTCGATTTCTGTCACCTTTCTCCTTCTCTTGAACTGCTGTGTGGTAGCCGTCTCGTCATGCTGTCTGCCGTGCTCGCCTTGTGTTCTCTTGTTCCACCTTTTATCGCTGTTGGGAAAAGGAAGGGCTGTGTGTGATTTGAGTCAATTTCCTGACTGTGCCTGGCCCTCGGGTTAGGACATGTCATTTAACATTAGTCTGTTGTCTATTGTGTGGTCCGAAGGTGTTCGTGTTGCAAAGGAGTTGGGGGGGTCGGGCAGTACTTTTGAATGTCCTATGTGAGAGGATGGGGAAAAGGTGTCAAAGGAACGCCCGTCGGTGTCCCAATCTCACTCCTCAAGGACGCCCCCATCCAGGTGATTCTCACTCACTGGTTCACCCCCAGGAACTGGATCCAATAGCGATGGCCGTGTCCTTGCCACCTAGATAATGGATCCTCAAGGTTTAGACAGGGAGACACCTTCAGGTTTCTCACACCCCATAACGATGAGCGAACGCCCAGTGCAGTGCAGCTGAATGCTGTGCTCCACTGGCAAAAGTCAGGACAGGAGGATGTAACAAAAGAAAGGTTTGGGCGGGTCCACAAATATAGACGTAGATTAGCAGTAAGGGAAATTAGCCCCACCTCAGCTCATCCCACCTCCTGTTCCAGACCAACTGTACTGCAAGAGATTTCCTCTCTTCTGGAGAAGGGCATCATACAGTTGGTACCGATACAGGAAAGGAAGAGAGGATGGTGGTATCACTATGTTTTTGGTCCCAAAGAAAGGCAAAGGCCTGTGACCCATCTTGGACCGGAGGCGTTTGAACAAGTTCCTCAGGAAAGACAAATGCAACAAATTCAACATGGTAACACTCTTGCAGATCCTCCAGACCCTAGAAATGTAGGATTGGTTGGTCTCACTCCACCTACATGATGCTTACTTCTTTTACCACGGGTGCACACTTCCAATAAAGTCACTATGCTTTAACCTCAGTACGTTACTTCATTTTTGGTGATTCTCGTGCAACATCGGGGGCTATCAGTTACAGTTACTTCTTTTGCCAATCCATCAAAAGCATAGGAAATACCTGAGGTTCGTCATAGGCAATACTCACTAGCAGTTTTGAGTTCTGCCTTTTGGGTTTACCTCTGCCCGAGGGTCTTCACCAAGCTATTGGCAGTAGTGGCAGCCAGTCTGAGGAAGGTGGGGAGCCACGTTTTTCCTACCTAGACAATTGGTTAATCAGGGCCTGGCCTCCAGACCAAGTCCTGGATAATCTCAATCACACCTGCAACCTCCTCCACACGCTGGGCTTCTCCTTCAACCTCAAAAAAGTCCCAGTTTACACCTTCAATGGATTGCTTTTCTCTAGCTGATTCCTCATCAGATGGATATCATTCCGGCGCCAGCTGCTTGGAAAACTTTGACAGGGCGCGTAGTGCACCTTGACTCGGCCGTCGATCCATCTTGACTCTATGACGTGACATTGGTCATCGTACATATACCATGTCACTACGTCCCCGTACCTCTGTTTCTTTTTTCCGTGAGCTCAGCAGGTTGCTCACTGGAACAACTCTCGTTAGAGAACCTTTTTCTTCACTAATGTTTTCATCCAATTCAACGTGATTTTCTCAAGATGTCTGCTCCCAAGGTGTCCTAGTTCAAAGTGTGGAAGGACTGTAATTCCAAGATGTCCATCACAGACCCACATGGTGTCTGCATGTGGTGCCTTGGTGTCAGTCACGTCACAGAGGATGGCGGTTCTTGCATGAAAATGAATCTGAAATCACTGCAGGAGAGGGTAGTGAAACTCGGTCGGCCCCCATCGGACCTCGATATGGAAGGACTCTCTCCTGAAGAGGAGCACAGGCACAGGAAGAAAACTAAAAAACGATCAGATTTCTGGAATCACTGTTTGTCCTCTCATAAAAAGAGCCGCCGTCATCGGCGTAAGCATGAGTATAACTCTTCTGAAGTCCTCACCTGGCCCAACATCAAGGGCAGAGTGGCAGGTTTGCCAAGAGCGTTTCTTGACACAATGTCGACTACTTTCATTGATGAAGGTGACCCAGTACCTTTTGGTCTCAAGCCAGCACATGGAGGCTCTGGGGGCATGGATTATTTCTCTGTCCAGGGAGATTTACTCACCTTAGCAGACGGGCTGCGGGATGCAAGTGGATTGGACACTTCTCCCGACTTGATAATTCAGCAAGCCCATCCTAATGGAGATGCACACGCCCAATACTGCACCACAATAGACAGGGTGGTAGATGCCCTGGGTTTGGGCGCTCCAGCCAAACCCCTGCCAGGCTATGAACTCACCAACATTCTTGACCAAGGACCGCCGACACAGAGGGCCTTGCCTGTCAACATAGCCATTGGGGATCCTTTTGCCACCATGTGGAAAAAGCCTTGTTCAATCCCTCCCGTGAATTCTGAATTTATGAAAAACTATAAGCCGGCAAGGGGAGATCCATCTTTCCTCTCCACCCATCTGACTCCAGAGGGCCTGGTAGTCCAAGCTGCAATACTAGACCCTCCAAATCCACAACCAATCTCCCTACTGATGGGGAGAGTAAAAAGATTGACACCCTTGCAAAGAAAGCTTTCACTTCGGGCAGTATGGCCATAAGAGGCTGTAAATGCTTCCTGCGCATTTGCAAAATACACTTTTGGTCTTTGGAAGACAATCGAGGGAGGGCCGGAACATATTCCCAAAGGAGAAATGCAGGAAGGATTCTTGCAGATTGTGGGTGATGGAAAAGAGGTGGCCCTCCAGTCCTGGAAAACGGGCTTGGATGTTACCGACTGCATCGGAAGAGAAATGGGGTCAGCTACAGTTCTGAGGAGACAGGCGTACCTGCACAACTCAGGTTTTCCGCCTAATGTCCAAACGAGCCTACTGGATATTGCCTTTTATGGCGAGAATCTGTTCAGCCCTAAGGCCAATGAGTCCCTGGAATAATTTAAGGACTCCAAGCTCACTGCCAATTCACTAGGCCTAGCTATGCAGCAGCCAGCTAAACCTCCCTTCAATTGGAACGAAGGCACAACTCCCGCAAACCAGGCAGGGCTAGAGGCATTTCTCACGCAGGTGGGCCTCTAGGGGCCAGCAGACTGCGGCAGCAGCGGCACCGGCCTCAAAGCTGATTTCTCCCCCCATGTTTCCCCGGTTGGAGGAAGGATTGGCGAGCACTGGCCCCAGTGGCAGGAGATTACCTCTGATGCCTGGGCCTTGCAGCTCAGCCAAATGGGGGTACCGTCTGCCCTTTCTAAGGAGACCTCCAGACAGACCGCCCCCTCCTCCTCAACAACTGGAACAGGAGCTCCAGGAACAACTGAGAGCCTTGCTTTTGAAGGCTTCTCCCGTGGAAGAGGTAACTCGCGATCAGAGAGGATCGGGTAGGTATTCCTGGTATTTCCTGGTACCCAACAAAGGGGGAGGACTTCGTCCCCTTTTGGACCACAGGGCCTTGAACAAGTTCCTGAGGAAAGACCAATTCAAAATGGCGACGTTGAGGGAGATTCTCCACACTCTTCAGTTTCAGGACTGGCTGGTGTCGTTAGATCTCCAAGATGCATATTTACACATGCCTATCGACCAGAAGAACAGGGCATTCTTGAGACAAACACTACCAGTTCAAGGTATTTCCCCCTGGGTTAACTTCCGCACCCAGGGTCTTCACAAAGCTAATGGCAGTAGTCGTGGCTCACCTCAGGAGATCCGGAGTTCATGTGTTTCCATACCTGGACGATTGGCTGATCTGAGGGGAGTCAGCAGAGCGGGTTTCCTCTCATCATAAAGTAACTTGCTCGCTGCTGCACAGGCTGGGCTTCTCCCTGTAATTTCAGAAGTCAGACACAACACCAGCGCAAAGGCTTCAGTTCATTAGAGCAGTCCTGGATTCCCAGGAAGGGAAGGCTTTTCCCCCCAGAGGAGAGAGTGGCCAGTGTGAGACAAATGGTTCAGCTGTTCGAGAGCCCCACCACTTTGCTAGCAGTTTCCTTCTTCCACCTCTTAGGATTCACACATGTTTCTATTGCCAGAGGTCAGACTGCAAATCCTCTCCCTGCAGTGGCTGCTACGGGGTCAAGGGTCCCAGTACTTCGGCACTGTAAAGGACATTCTAAAGGTGTCCTAGTCGGTGGTCTACGATTTCTCTTGGTGGGCCAGAAGCTAGAACATGATGGCGGGGGGAACTTCCTGGCCTCTGTGGCCCCAGGACAGGATGGTCACTGATACACCTCTGAAGGGTTGGGCCGCTCACTGCGAAGATTTCCAGGTGAGTGCCTTTTGGTCCACAATGGAATCCCAGTGGCACATCAACAGGCTGGAGCTGCGCGTGGTCAGGTTGGCCCTCAAGCCTTTCCTCCAAATACCGTGTTCTGTGGGTTCTAAGGAGGTGGTGAAGGTTCTGAGCAACCCTTATCTTGATCGCCCTGGATTGGGTGGGGAGAACATGGTACTCAGAGCTTCTGGACTTGGCCATCGGCCCACCTCTCCGCTGCCTCGTCGGCCGGGCCTCCTATCTCAGTCCGAGGGTTGGGTACTGTACCCAAATCCGGAATCCCTCAACCCACATGTGTGGCTCTTGAGAGGATGAGGTATGATGGCTGCACGCAGACCCTCAACAAGATCACTATATGCATGCATACAGGCAGAGAAGATTAGAGGCGTGGTACAAGGAAAGCAAGATTGACCCCATCTATTGCCCCACCACTGAAGTGATGGAGTTCCTTCTGTTGCTGGCCTTTGCAGGCCTTAAGGTTGCTACAGTTAAAGGATACAAAGGATACTTGGCGGATTTGTCTTTTTTCAAAAGGTCTCTGCATACTTCTACCAAACACTATTGCCTGGATGTGGCCTGTGGAGCTGACGCTCACTTTGGGGGGCAATTTTACAAGGTTTCCTGCTATAGGCACTCTCATCCTGCCTCTGCGATACAAACTGCTTGGAGAGTCTATCTGATTAGGAATCTACAGGAGAAAAGCAATCCATTGAAATAGAAATTACATACCGGTAATGTTCTTTCTATGGATTCTTCTCCCGCAGGTTTTTCATCACCCTCCCATCCAACCCCGCTATGAAAGTGCCGACAGTTCTGAAACTGATTTCTTTGTGAGAGGACGAGTCAAACTAGCTCTATCGAGGGGCTCCATACTGTATGGGCGTCTCTCTCTAGGGACGGGAGACATAGCTCTTTCACCAGAAAAAACCTTCTTCCCCTTTAAGTTTAGAGGCATGTGGGGATACGGCCCTGCGAACATGGGCTCCCCTGACTCCACCCACTGGCGCCACTCCCCAGTCCTCTTTTCCGCATCGACTGGAACGGACCGCTTTCACCAGCGCTCCTGGGTTATGCCTCCGGCCTTGTAATTCCATGTGCTCTTCCCTGGAGAAGTGTTTTCTTTTTGTCTTCTTCTTGTCTTTATTCAGATACCTCTTTCCTCTGGTGACCATGCTCCTCCCCGGCACAGGTTGATGTCATCGGGCTACAGCAGGTGTTCAGCCTGCGAGGGGCTCTTCCTTACGTCTGACCCCCACGTTCTCTGCCTCCGCTGCCTTGATCCAGACCACGGCTAGGAGCCCTGTACCGTGTGCGACGCGCTTACACCACACGCTCTGAAGATAGCCTGGTGGAGGGAGCGCTTCGGAAGTTTGCCTCCAGAGGACTTGAAGGAATTCGTCAGGACAAGTCCAGGCCCAAGGTAGGGTCACTGTTTTCATCCACACCTAGAGCGGGAAGGACCTTTCAGGATCTTGTACCAGTGCAGGTACCGAGGCTACTACAGCTACCGGCTGCCAGGCCGAGGGGGTCCCTAGATCCTACCGGTGACTGCGCTGAAGGGCCACAAGGCTCTATTACCGGGTCTACACCTAGGGGCTATGCCGTAGTACTGGACAGGGGGCGCCTGTGTGCACCACGTACCCAGCAAGGGTGACTGCCCCCCCAGGAGGCGCAAGAGCGGGAGAGACCTTTCAGGTCCTAGTACCAGTGCAGGTACTGAGGCTGCTACTACAGCTACCGGCCGAGGGGTCGCAAGATCCTACCGGTGACCGAGCGGAGGGGCCACAAGGTTCTATTACTAGGGTTAGGCCTGAAGAGCTACGCCCTAGTACCAGAGAGATGTCTGAGGGGGCTCCTGTATGCAGCACTACCGGCAACATCGCTGAGGGCACTCGGCCTACCAGGCACCGTCCTGAGGTGCAGGGTAGGCCTCAACCTCCACCGCCAGAAGTCTTGGAAGAGGCAGGGCCCAACGCAGCAAGCATCCCGACACAGGCACGCGGTATGCAGCCCAACAAAAAGGGCGCCGGGCCAGGTAAAATGGCAGCTAGTCCTACACCATCCCCCTTTGGGGAACAGGTAGGGGAACAAGTTTCCAGGTGGGACTGGTCTTCACTAAGTGCGGGGCCCACTACATACCCTTCATCGTCGCAGGGCCGATACATCCCGCAGACAGAAGGCAAAGTGGGTTCAAGCCACAGCATCCTCAAGGCCCCGCGCCTCCAAGCGCTCCACTGGCCTTTGAAGACAGGTTTTCTTGAAAAGCCATGACCCTCATGAGTTCTCTGCAGATGGGTATCATCCTCAAGGAGGTGATCAAGGACATACTCCATCCAGTTCTGTCGCTAGCACCCACGGCCACTCCGCCCTTGGTTCCAGCACATCTGGGTCCTGTGCAGTCCCAGCTGCCCATGCCAGTACCCACAACACCGGTTCCCATGTCTCCAACGGTCTTGGCAGCCCTACAGCCTCCTTCTCAGCATCCGGCTCAGGTCAGCACATCACAGCTTAAACCCCATTCGGCGCAGCCTACCAACAGGTACCTCGACAGCAAGTTTAGGCTGCTGGAGGGGGCCTCCTCTTGCTGTCGGCACTCTCACAGCCGCACTCCTCGGCCACTTCTGGTGCAGCGCCAGGCACGCTTCAAGGTAGGACTGGCGGAGGCCAAAATTAGTTGCGCAGGACATAATGGAGTCCACCGTGGCGCACATTGACACCTCAGGCCGTGCCATTTGCACGACTGCTGGGCTACGGGTGACCAAATTCAACCCGGACACCCAGGAATGCATACTGGACCTTCCTTTTGGGGGGTGGCGGGGTGGGGCGACCTGTTCCCTTCCACTACGGATTAGGCACTTGATAAGAGGAGGAACAGTCCCCAGACTGCTGAATCCGTATCCATCCTTACTAAGCCCCCCCCCAAAGTCATATAGCCAGACGCACGCCCATGCTGGCGCACGAGGTTCGCTGACCCTTGGATCCTCCCTGCAGTGTCCTCGGGCTACCGCCTACTGATCCCTCCTTCGCCTCTCTCCTCCTCTCCCACAGATTGGGACAATAACTCTAGGCAGACATTTGCTCGCACAAAGAGAGGCAGGCAGTGGAAGAAGTAACAGCCTCTCAGTTTGGTCTGAGCTCCTATTCACTGATGTTAGCCATACATTGGTTACCCCAGTGCGTATTGCAGAGACATTGTCCCCGGGAGACTGTTTGTGATCCCTGGAACTGTAGGATGCTTACCTTCATGTATCGATCTGCAGTGCCATCGGTCCTTTCGTAAGGTCAGGATCATGGGCTTCCATTTCCTATGCAAGTTTCTATTCTTTGGCCTCAATTTGGACCCCAGGGTCTGTACAGGTTGGAGGAACGTGTGGCAACCCTACTTGGGGCCCAGGGTCACCACGCCTATCCATGCCTAGACTGGCTCATCTGGACAAGCTCTGTGAAGGAAGTCCCCCACACTGCCTCCGCCCTTATGCTTCCACTACACGAGTTGGGATTTCCCATCTATCTCAAGAAGTCACAGCCGACGCTCCTGGGCCTCATCTGGGATACGAGCTCCGAGAGAATGTTCCCCTCAAAGGACAAGATCACAGCCATCGGAGGCCCATGGGTCATTTTCTCAGCAGAGCGGTGACCTCGGCATGGTGGTACCAACACCTACATTGTAGTTGCACTGCACAGCCTCCTGGAGTCAGGAGAAGGGTTCCCAGGCAGACCCGGTCAGCATTCCACTGCATCTCCATCACAACCTAGACTGGTAGGGCACGGACAGCAACTTACGGATAGACAGGCCCTTTCGTCAGCCAGCTCCGCAAGTTACCCTAACCACAGACTCCCCTAGCAGGATGGGAAGCTACCTTGGACAGCCACAGTGTCCACGGAGAGGGTTCTGTTAGGAGCAGACGGCCCACATCAACTGGCTCGAGTGATGGCCATTTGGCTCGCCCACAAAGCCTATCTGGTGGCCAGCGGAGCCTACTGGAACTCAGAGGAAGACGTTTTTTCTCATCCGCCAATCCGGTGATTAAAGAACATTTGGTGGGCCTCACCAGGCTCTACCCGCCCAACAAGAGGCCACACCTCGTGTGGGACCCCAGCATAGGGTTGGGCGCCTTGGTGGAAAAACCCTTTCGGCCTATGGCATCCATGGATATCAGGCTAGTAACCATTAGTACAGCCCTCTTGGTGGGTCTTACGTCTGCACGCTGTGTCAGCGAAATCCAAGTTCGGAGGTCATCCAAGCCATACACTACCCTTCGCAGGGACAGGGGTGTCCTCAGGACGCTCCCGTGTACTTACCTGACGTAGCCTCTGCGTTCCACTAAAGGTGGAGATAGTACTCCCTACTTTCTTTGCAGACCCTAAGGACCATCCTCAGAGGGGTCTGCTGTAACGCTCACCTGATTCTCGCAGAGGCGCCGGTCTTGACTGGGCGACTACCGTATCTTCAAAGGTGATGTGCAGCACCCGATTGGCTCTTTGGGCTGGACCTCTGTGCCCTGTATGCCTGACGTGCAGAGTAAGATGTCTGCAGATAGAAAATACGGGGTTAATGAACTGGGGTTATTGGGGTGTCCCTATCTCTTTCCTCTTCTCCTCTCCTGTAGACCCCCACAGGTTAACGCTCTCACCTTAGGTAAGTGAATGCCGAGCTCTCCATCTGCCTCGGGGCAGGGTGCTGTAGCCAGTTTCTTCACTGGATAGGTAGCGCAGGCCTCTTGACTTCAGAGGACTGCTGTCCGTCGTTTACTGCACGAACGGTAAGTTTCGAGTAACTCAAATGTCTTTAAAGTCTTTAATAATGATGTCTCTTGTTTTGCAGGGTTCCGGCGATGGCGGATGACGGGCTGAAGTGAGTTGAAGATGGAGCCCGTGTGATGAATAGAAGCGCCTGGAAGCACGAAAGTAAGCGCTTGTTGCCAGCTTCACAAAGCGCTCTAACTGTCTTTTTATTTTGCAGGTACAAGTTCGGAGCGGCTGCAGGGTGCCGGGATACCCACTGGGTTAGATGTGGAAAGGAGTAATGGCACGTGAGTATCAAAGTTCCCCAATGTCTTTAAACGCACCTTGTTTTGTCTTTCAGATGCGAGATGCAGCGCCGACGGCCTCCGGAGCGTGCGAAGAGTTGGTAAGCTTTTGTCTTTCAGATGCCGGAATGCAGTGTGAAGACCTGCGGAGCGCACGAAGAGTAAGTAAGCCTTTGCCTTTCAGATGCCGGAATGCTAACCTGTTCTTTCTTGTCTTTATAGGTGTTGCTGAAGACTGGATTCAGGATGGTAAGCCTTTTTCCTTAGGCCCAGGACCGGATGCAGAAGACACGATGAGCGTTCTGCTGCAGAGGGTGCAGAATAACGCAAAGCAAGATTCATCCACCGGGTGTGGTTTAAATAGCCTCCTGTAGTGCTTAGGTGTCTCCTTCCACAGCCACGCCTAAGTAAGAAAAGAGTTCCTGGTAAAAAAAGAGTTCCTGCCTTCCAGAAGAGTTCCAGTGTTCTGAATCTAGGGAGTGGCTCCAGCCCCACCCAACAGGAAAAGTAGTTCCAAACAGAAGAGGATCAGAGGCTCAACTGGCAGGCAAGTAAGCAGCATGGTCTGCTGCAGGTAAGTCCACCCAAGCATTATGAGCCCGGCGCTTCCAGCGCTGGGACTGGGCATATTTATGAGCCTGGTGCCACTGGCGCCAGGACTGGGTCCAAAAGGTCCCAATTGGGACTGGTTGGCACTCGGAACCTGGGTTATGGATCTGCTTCCAAGGGAGTTGGGAAAACCCTGACCTTTTGGAAGCAGAGATCATGACAGTACCCCCCCTCAAGGCCCCTCCCAAACCGGGCTTCTCCGGGGGTTTTGGCTTGTCAGGAAATGTTCGGTGAAATCTTTTGATTAGGCGAGGAGCGTGGACATATTCAGCAGGTTCCCAGGATCTCTCTTGGGGGCCGTAGCCTTTCCAGTCAATTAGGTAGAATAGTTTAGATTTGGAGATCTTGGAGTCCAGAATGCTTTTGACTTCAAACTCGAGTTCTCCATCAACTAGGATAGGTTTTGGAGATTTGGTTAGTCGGGTTTGAGGTTGCACGGGTTTTAATAGAGAGACGTGGAAGACCGGATGTATCTTCATGTGCGGGGGCAAGTCCAACTTGACCGCTACTGGGTTTACTATGGTAGTGATGGAATAGGGACCAAGGTATCTTGGGTTGAATGTGCGTGGCCCTTTTAGAGATAGATATCTGGTGGATAACCAGACTTGATCCCCTACTTGATAGTGAGGGGCTTCCTTCCGATGTTGATCTGCTCCTTTCTTGTATTGTTCTTTAGCCCTTTGAAGGTGAGAAACAGCTTCCTTAAAGGCTTGGGTGATTGTAGAATGCAGGTAGTCTACTGCTGGTGTTTCAAGATCTTGGAGGGGATCCAACTCCGAGGTTCGAGGGTGACTGCCGTACAAAAGAAAAAACGGGGTTTTCCCAGTTCCCGAATGGACAGAGTTATTGTAGGCATACTCGGCTATCCAAAGGATATCTTTCCAAGTTTTTTCAGTTTGTTGCAGCATGCAGCGTAAATACTGTTCCAGAGTTTGATTGGTCCTCTCGGTTTGTCCGTCGGTCTGAGGGTGGTGACTGGTCGATAGTCTCACATCAATTTGAGCCGACCGACAGCAACTTCGCCAAAAATGAGAAATAAATTGACTACCTAGATCCGAAATTAGAACCGAAGGAAAACCGTGCAGTCGGACGATGTTTTCGAGAAATTCTCGGGCCAGAGTTGCTGCTGTTGGCAAGCCTTTGAGCGGAATGAAATGCGCCATCTTGGAGAATAAGTCCACGATTACTAGAATCGTATTGTATCCGGAGCATGGAGGTAGATCGGTGATGAAGTCCATAGAAAGCGTATGCC
The DNA here is from genome assembly GCF_040938575.1 of Ambystoma mexicanum. Taxonomy (NCBI): domain Eukaryota; kingdom Metazoa; phylum Chordata; class Amphibia; order Caudata; family Ambystomatidae; genus Ambystoma; species Ambystoma mexicanum. The sequence continues at coordinate 1,506,408,711 of NC_090932.1, read as the reverse complement.
AAGGGCGAGGTGGGATGTCAATAGGGCGTAAGAGGCCTGCCGGTCTTTCCTTTTGACTCTTGTTTTGGGCGCATACTCCACAGGACATTATAAAGTCTCTGATATCTTTTTTCCAAGATGGCCACCAGAAGTAGCGCTTGATCTTTTCTGAGGTCTTGACTATACCGGGATGACCTTCCATTAAAGAGTCGTGATAACAAGAGATTACTTTTTTCTGTAAATCTGTGCTGGGTAGGTATAATCGTTCTTGGAAATACAATAAGTTGTCCTTTACTGCAAAGTCCTTTCCCTGCAGATGCCAATTCTGTATGTCTGCTGGAGTTACAAGTTGCCTGGCTTTATCCTTAACTTCCTCTATGGATTCTGTGGTGATTACACCCAGAATTCTTTGTTCGGGAATGATTGGTACAGGTTTAGGGTTGATCAAGTGTTCTTCCACTCCCATCCGAGAAAGGGCATCGGCTTTACCGTTCTTGGTACCAGGTCGATAGGTAATTATGAAGTCAAACTCGGCAAAGAATAATGCCCAACGGAGTTGTCTAGAGGATTGGGCTTTTGCGGTTTTCAAATATTGCAGGTTTCGGTGATCCGTAATCACAGTAACGGTGTGTCGGGCCCCCAGCAGATAATGCCGCCAAGCCTTAAAGGCAGACTTGATAGCCAGAAGTTCCTTGTCAGTAATCGTGTAATTGACTTCAGGAGGCGAGAATTTGCGGGACCAAAATGCCACGGGATGCAACTGATTGGTTACCGGGTCCTTTTGTGATAGAACTGCCCCCATGGCAAGGCTTGAAGCATCAGTTTCCACGATATAGGGGAGTTCGGGGCGAGGGTGTTTTAAGATTGGTGCAGAGATAAATTTAGTCTTCAAATCCTGGAAAGCTTGTTCCGCCTCGGTAGACCATTCAAAACGTTTGTTTTTCTTTAACAAGGCAGTGATGGGCTGGACTATTCGAGAGAACTCGGGGATAAACCTGCGGTAAAAGTTAGCGAAGCCTAACATGCTTTGCACACCTTTTACGGAGGATGGTGATGGCCATTTGAGAACTGCATCGACCTTCTTTGAATCCATACGCACTCCGCCAGGTGATAACATGAATCCCAAGAATTCAACTTCAGTCACGTTGAAAACACATTTTTCCAACTTAGCGAAAAGTTTGTGTTGACGCAATCTTTCGAGGACCATTTTCACGTGTTTCCGATGTTCAGATTCCGATGAAGAATAAACGAGAATGTCGTCGATGTAAACAACAACACACACATCTATGAGCTCTCTGAGGACATCGTTCATAAAATATTGAAAGGCGGCCGGGGCATTGCAAAGTCCGAAGGGCATGACCTGATATTCAAATAGCCCATACTTGGTGCGGAAGGTCGTCTTCCATTCATCGCCCTCTTTTACTCGTACCAAGTGGTAAGCTCCTCTAAGATCCAGCTTTGTATATATGCATGCTTTTCTGACTTGGTCCAGGAGTTCAGGGATCAAAGGTAACGGATATCTATTCTTAACGGTGATCTGGTTCAGGGAGCGATAATCGATACAAGTTCTAAGGTCTCCTTCCTTTTTTGGAACGAAGAACAAAGCTGAAGAGGCAGGGGACTTGGAGGGACGAATAAACCCATTTGCCAGGTATTGATCCAGGTATTGTCGAAGGTGAAGGTTCTCAGGCTCGGTGAGGGCATAAATTCTACTACAAGGAGGAGTAGATCCAGGTATCAGGTCTATCTGGCAGTCATAAGACTTATGAGGTGGTAGAGAGTTAGCCTGCTCCTTCCGGAAAACATCTTGGTATTCTAGGTATTCGGGAGGTAACTGGGGAGTCTCTGAAGAAATTGCTGCCAGTGCAACACCAGGTGGAGGGTGACACGTAGAGACACATTCTGGAAACTGGACCGTTCTTGCTCGCCAATCGATCAGAGGATTGTGTTTCTCTAACCAAGGTATTCCTAGAATAATCTGGAACTGAGGGGCCTTGATCACATCGAACACGATCTTCTCATGGTGTCCATCTTGACTTACTAGCGTCACCTCTTGAGTGGTGTGCGTTACTGGCCCGGAGGCTATCTCCGTACCATCCACCGTAGTAATGACGTCCTTTACAGCCTTGGGACAAAGAGTTAGATTCATCCTCAAAACCATTTCATGATCCACATAATTGCCGATGGCACCGCTGTCGACGTAAGCTTCAATTGCATGTAATCGACCCGGATTATCAGGGCTAATGAGGACCATAGGTATCACGAAATGCGAGGTCACGGAACTGGTTTTCACGCTCGGCAAGAGGACCTCTATTCTTGTCGGGCAAGGTCGTTTCCCTGCTCAGAGTTTGTAACTGTGGTAACTGCAGCTCCTACTGCCTTCTTGGCAGGTTTCACCGGACAGTCTCGAAGAAAGTGCCCTGAGTTTCCACAATATCGGCATAATTGCAACTGTTTTCTCCTTTCCCGCTCCCTTTGTGTTAGAGGACCTTTCAGACCCCCTATTTGCATGGGTTCCCCGGAGTCTACTCCTTTGGAAGGAGTTGGCGGTTTGGAAAATACTCGAGCATCAAACTTGGAACGATCGGCCTTCCTGTTCTGCAGTCTGTGATCTATTTGAACGACCAAGTCTATATAATCCGAACAGTCTTGTGGGGGATTCACTACTTGGGCTAAAACGTCTTTGAGCTCTCCACGTAGACCTCTATAAAACAGCGTAATCCTTTTGTCCTCAGGCCATTGAGTTTCCACTATTAGTCTATTGAAAGATGCAATATAAGCCAAAAGGTCTTGATTACCCTGTCGCAACGAAAGAAGCTCATTGTCCAAGGCCTGCCCCTGTGCATGTCTTGCGAACAGTTTTTCCATACTAAGCTGAAAGGCTTGAAAATCATGGAGAACCGGATCATCTTGATTAACTAGAGGGATCGACCAGTCTGCCGCATTGCCACTAAGGTACGAAAGTACAAAAGCTACTTTAGCTTGATCAGTTGGAAAGGCTGCTGGCCGGCATAAGAAGTGCAACCGGCACTGATTGATAAATACCGCAAACCTCTTTGGGTCACCAGAAAATCGTTCGGGCGGAGCCAGAGGTACATTCCCAGGTAGGTTGATCTGCACTGGATTCATAGAGGATGTTGAAGGAAGATTTGCCCCTGATGCGGGTAGCGGGGTCTGTCCGGCTTGTGACTGTAGCAATTGTCTAGCAAGATCATCTGTTCTCTCCTTGGAAATAATTAGTTCCCTTCTTAGAGCGTTCGTTTCCTGACGAGCTGCATGCACTTCTGCCCTTAGTTCCCCAAGTAACTGGGCTAGGTGGTCAGTATCCGAGGTTTCCATAGCGCCTGGGCAAGAGTTTTGCGGTAGGCTTTGCGTTCTGTAACGCTCACCTGATTCTCGCAGAGGCGCCGGTCTTGACTGGGCGACTACCGTATCTTCAAAGGTGATGTGCAGCACCCGATTGGCTCTTTGGGCTGGACCTCTGTGCCCTGTATGCCTGACGTGCAGAGTAAGATGTCTGCAGATAGAAAATACGGGGTTAATGAACTGGGGTTATTGGGGTGTCCCTATCTCTTTCCTCTTCTCCTCTCCTGTAGACCCCCACAGGTTAACGCTCTCACCTTAGGTAAGTGAATGGCGAGCTCTCCATCTGCCTCGGGGCAGGGTGCTGTAGCCAGTTTCTTCACTGGATAGGTAGCGCAGGCCTCTTGACTTCAGAGGACTGCTGTCCGTCGTTTACTGCACGAACGGTAAGTTTCGAGTAACTCAAATGTCTTTAAAGTCTTTAATAATGATGTCTCTTGTTTTGCAGGGTTCCGGCGATGGCGGATGACGGGCTGAAGTGAGTTGAAGATGGAGCCCGTGTGATGAATAGAAGCGCCTGGAAGCACGAAAGTAAGCGCTTGTTGCCAGCTTCACAAAGCGCTCTAACTGTCTTTTTATTTTGCAGGTACAAGTTCGGAGCGGCTGCAGGGTGCCGGGATACCCACTGGGTTAGATGTGGAAAGGAGTAATGGCACGTGAGTATCAAAGTTCCCCAATGTCTTTAAACGCACCTTGTTTTGTCTTTCAGATGCGAGATGCAGCGCCGACGGTCTCCGGAGCGTGCGAAGAGTTGGTAAGCTTTTGTCTTTCAGATGCCGGAATGCAGTGTGAAGACCTGCGGAGCGCACGAAGAGTAAGTAAGCCTTTGCCTTTCAGATGCCGGAATGCTAACCTGTTCTTTCTTGTCTTTATAGGTGTTGCTGAAGACTGGATTCAGGATGGTAAGCCTTTTTCCTTAGGCCCAGGACCGGATGCAGAAGACACGATGAGCGTTCTGCTGCAGAGGGTGCAGAATAACGCAAAGCAAGATTCATCCACCGGGTGTGGTTTAAATAGCCTCCTGTAGTGCTTAGGTGTCTCCTTCCACAGCCACGCCTAAGTAAGAAAAGAGTTCCTGGTAAAAAAAGAGTTCCTGCCTTCCAGAAGAGTTCCAGTGTTCTGAATCTAGGGAGTGGCTCCAGCCCCACCCAACAGGAAAAGTAGTTCCAAACAGAAGAGGATCAGAGGCTCAACTGGCAGGCAAGTAAGCAGCATGGTCTGCTGCAGGTAAGTCCACCCAAGCATTATGAGCCCGGCGCTTCCAGCGCTGGGACTGGGCATATTTATGAGCCTGGTGCCACTGGCGCCAGGACTGGGTCCAAAAGGTACCAATTGGGACTGGTTGGCACTCGGAACCTGGGTTATGGATCTGCTTCCAAGGGAGTTGGGAAAACCCTGACCTTTTGGAAGCAGAGATCATGACATCTGCACTGTCTTCATGTTAGACTAGTGCCAAAGTTCTATCTGGACAGGACTTCTGCAGGTCTGAGGCTCTATTTATAACCTTCAGCGGGTCAGGGCCAGGATATCGGGCTTCCAAGGCCTCCATAGCAAGGTGGATGGTGGCCTCCTCAAGGAGGCCTAGGAGGGGCAACACAAACCACTTCCGGCAAACATGTATTCCCTCGCAGTCAGAGTCAAGGCCTCTACGGTCTCCTTCCAGATACACGTATCGTGGCAGGTCATCAGCAGGGCAGCCACTTAGGCCACTCCCTCCGCTTTCTGCAAGCACTACTGTTGGGATGCCGACTCCAGGTCAGACACGGTATTCTGGCAGGCAGTATTATGGAACCTGTTTTCTTAAGGAGGGTCACCTCTCCACCCTCGGGCTACATTCAGTTGTAATCACCCATACAGTATGGAGGAAAGGGGATGGGACGTAAGAGTAATTACAAGTTACTCACCGTAGTGACTAACGTACTCTTAGTCCATAGTCCCCTTTCCTCCATACGTCCCACCATACTCCCCCTAATAAAACTGGTGTCACTTAGGCAATTGTAATATTGTCAATGCCTCAATAGGGACTGAGGAGTGCCACCGGTGGGTGGAGTCAGGGTAGCCAATGCTCTTAGGGCCGCTACCCTGCGCACCGCTAAATTTAAAGGGGTAGAAGTTTTGTTCTGGTGAAAAAGGTTCTGTCTCCCGTCCCTACCGAGGGACGCCCATACTGTATTCAGGAAAGGGGACTATGGACTAAGAGTACATTAGTCACTACAGTGAGTAACTTGTGATTTCTTACAGTTCTGTAACTCATTAAAAAAAAGTTTGGTTTTTGGTTTTATTTTTCTGAAAAAAGGCTGTGGAACTGCGGTACAGGGGTGTAGTCATGTGGTATATGTATGATGACCAACGTCCCATCCAGAGTGGACAACTGCTGCATTGAGTCGTGATGGATCGACGGCTGAGTCAAGGTGCACTATGCCCACTGTCGAAACGTTTTCTGAGCAGCTGACACTGAAAGGATATCTTTCTGATGAGGAATCTGCAGTAGAAGAAACCATAGAAAGAACATTACTGGTAAGTCATTTCTCCTTCTCAAACGCTCTAATTCATCATAGCAATCCTGGATTCTCCCTCTGGCAAGGTCTTCCCTCCCAAGAGAGGGCTCTGCACATCCTGCAGATGGTTAACAAATTACAAAAGCCCAATACCTGCCAGCCCCAGACTTCCTATGGTTGCTCGGCATTCTGCATCTTCCTCAGTTGAGAATGAGATCGCAAAAATGGACACTCAGGTCTCAAGGGTTGTAGTTCTCTGGCTGTATGACGGACTTGATTCAAGTCCCGAGCTCAGTTGCTCATGATCTCTTGTGGTGGACCTGCACAGAGAATGTGATGGCCGGAGAACCATTTTGGCAACCGTGGTCAGAGGCGTCCGTAGTGACCGTAGTGACGGATGCATCTCTGAAAGGATGGGGCACTCATCTATATGAGCTGACAGTGAGCGGGTTATGGTCCTTGGTGGAGACAAAACTTCACATAAACCTGTTGGAGCTGAGGGCGATCAGACTGGTGCTGATGGCCTTCTTGCCCTCCATAAAGGGGAAGACTGTGTCCTGATCATGATGGGCATCACAGTGGATATGCACTACATCAACAAGAGAGGTGATGCAGCTTTGGTTCTGGGCATTACAGAACATGAATGTACCTCGCCGGGAAGGCAAATACGACAGCGAACACCCTAAGCAGGCAGGACTTGGTCTCCCACAAGTGGGAGCTGTGCCAGAAAGTCCTTCTAGGGATCTTCGCCCTTTGGAGAACCCCTCAAGTGGATCAGTTTGCCTCTAGTGTAAACAGGAAGTGCAAACTTTTCTGCCCCATGGGATATCCACAGCGAGCGGTACTGGGGATGCATTGGTGGTGGATTGGAACGTATAGCTCCTATATGGATTCCCAACGATTGTCATTCCTCAAGTGATCAGGAAGTTGAAGAGGAATGGAGTAACCATGATCCTGATTGCCCCGGACTAGGCCAGGAGAACATGGTACCCGGACCTTCTGGACATGGCCATCTATTGAGCCAAGAGAACAGGGTACCTGGTCCTTGTGTATGCTGGACCTTCTATCGCAGGAGAGGGGGCTGGTTCTTCACCCGAGCTAACACAAGTTCAATCTGCATGCCCGGCTTACGAAAGGTTAAGGTACAGGGATTGGGACCTTCCTAGAAGACATGATGGAGGTGTTGCTTTCGGCCAGAACAACAGCAACAAAAGCTCAAAAATGCTGTTGTTGGAAGAAATTCTGCAGTTTGTGCAGAGCACAGGATGAGGATCTTTTCTTATGTGGCACCTAAAGGGTGCTTCCTTCTTCATTTGGCAAGACAGGTCCTTCAGGTTGCTACCATCAAGGGTTATTTAGAAGAGCTGTCTATTTTCAAGGGCACACCAGAACAAGGTCATACTTCTCGATCCCCCTTGTGGTGCAATTTTTAAAAGGTCTGACCAATACTTTCCCTACGACACCTTTCATGGTCTCCGCATGAGATTTAAACTTGGTGTACACTTTCCCCATGGCTTCCCCATTTGAGCTGTTACATTCCTGTCCTCTGAGACTTCTATATTGGAAGGTGGCCTCTTTGGTCGCCGTTTCCTCCACCCAGAGAGCAAGTGAATTGCAGGCCCTGTGCTGTAAAGCCAACTTTTACAGTCTTTTCCATAAACAAGGTGACTCTTAGAGTGAGCCCTTCATCCCTTCTGAAGGGTCATATCAGTGTTTCATCTATCACAATTTGTCTACCAGCTGTCCATCCACATCCTCAACCATCCAAGGTGGAAGAAAGGCTGCATAGGCTCGATCCCAAGAGGTCTCCGAGTCTCTACATCACCAGGACAAGACAATTCGTTCTGGCCGACCAGCTGCTCATTCAATGTACAGGCTTGGAAATGGGTAATGGAATAACAAAGAAAACCATCTCTAGATGGATAATGCTTTGTGTGTCTGAATGCTACATCAGAGCGGGTAAGGCTTCAGGGTACACTCCACTAGAGGTGTGACAGCTACCTCTGCTCTCCAACGAGGGGTACTTGTAAACGATATCTGTCAGGCCGCAACGTGGTCCTCAATACACACGTTTACAAAACATTACTGCCTGGACACAATTGAGTCTTGTTTCGGCAGGGTTATGCTCCAACAAGTGGTGACATAATCGCCAGGAAGTTCACTGCTTTCCTCCTTCCTCCTATGAAATGGTCTTATTGCTATGGGATTCTATCTAAGATAAGGAATCCGTGGGAGGACACAATCCATTAGAAGAACAAATGACTTACTCCTGGTAATGTCATTTCTACTGAATGTTCCTCCCACAGTTTCCTCATTGCCCGCCTAGCCTACCCCACGGTTATGGAGCTCTCTAATGCAATTATACGATGACGCTCCTTGAACATGAATACATTGAAATCCCCAACACGGCTGTGCAGTGGGGAAAAAACGACAACTGAGATCACGGGACACTAAGCATGCTATTTGTACCTGCATCGACGTCACGTCCAGTCACAAAGATGGCAACTCGACGGACATGGATGCCAGTGCGCACGACGGCCCCTGCTGGGAAAAAGATTCCGAAAAATTTCAAAGCAGGAGCATAAATATCTATGATGAGTTATCCGTGGGAGGAACATCCAGTAGAAAGAACATTACCAGGGGTAAGTAATTGCTCTCAGGTGATCTGCAGTTCCTTTCATGCAGTTCTAAAGCATTGGATCTTTCATAGATTCACATGCTGTATGAATATTTCCCATCATCAGGCTGGGAATCTTCAGTAACACAGTAGTTTTTATTTGAATTCTAAAAGTGCAATCACTTTAGTGTTCTCTGTCATTTTGGGTCCTCTTGCCCTGATGCCAATGGGCTGCATGCACCTCAGCTCCTCTCCTAGAAGCTTGTTAGCATGGATTTCTAGAATCTGGCCTGATGGCCAGATTTTCATAGGCCAACCTAGTTATGGTGAACAGAGAGCTCTGAGAGTTTAGCCAAAACAGTCAAGGCATTGGGCCTCATTACGACCCAGGCGGTAAGTTACCGCCTGGGTCGTACCTTTACCACCATGGCGTAAACTACGTTTACGCCATGGTGGTTGGCGGACTTACCGCCCCATTCCGAGGTTGGCGGGGCGGTAAGTCCCCAATCCCCATTTACCCTTCCCCATTCCCATTTTTGCCCCATAGGGCATAATGGGAGTGGGGAAGGCGTTAATTACGCCACCGTAAATTACGGTGGCGTAATTAACATCAAGGTCCCTTAGCGCCATGGATTTTAACACCTGCTAAAAGCAGGTGTTAAAACCTCCATGGCGCTAAGGGACCTCGGAATCAGGCGGTAAGGGTCGGCGCTGTTTACGCCGCCGTAAACCCCTTACCGCCTGACTCGTAATGAGGCCCAAAGTCTCAGGAGAGTAAGTGGGGTCAGGGGCCCTCAATGAGTCCACACAATATAATGAACAATAATGTAGACAGTGAACAAAATAGTTATTTATTCAAGCCTTTTGAACACACTGAAAAATGACACACAATACTTTATAATACAAATATATACAATCACTATTCCGTTCACCTAATAGACATGATAAAATAATTGAATTCAGCAGTGCAGGTAAGTAATGTAGATGCAATTAAATGACGGGAAACAATCACAAGTACAATGTCCTAAATTTAGATGCCCAAACCCTAAAATGAATGGGGCCTTGTGCCCAAATGTCGCAGGGTCCAACACGATGTTTCTCACAGGTATGCATTCTCTTTAAAAAGGATACAATATTCTTGTGGTGGTGATTAGTTTCAAACTAATTAAAAGTTCAATAACAATTTACCCATGGATAGGTAAGTTATCTCCTTTCTTCCAGACTACCCGACCCAGAGATGACAACCGAAAGTGAGTGGAGAGGAGATAGGAGACAAAGGGACTTGGTCCCAATTTTATCCTATGGCAGACAGAGGAAAGACGGACACAGGTATGCTTACTTACCCCTTATCTATGATTTTCCCAAATATCGTGATGGATTGTCTGGGGGTTGCTGGGCGCTCCATCTCCTGTCCTTTTTCCTGGGGTTGGAAGTTTGGGGATTCTTCCGGACAGGTGCAACTGCAAGATGCAATCTCTGGCCGTGAAGAAATGCAGAATCCAACAATGCAGACCTCTTCAAGAAACTTCACAGGATGGAGAGGGAGAGTTCCAGCGATGATCACCATTTTCAGGCGACCACAGGTATCCTTCAGTCACGGTCACAGAAGCTACTGCAGGACAGGTTCCCTTGAAGATCTAAAGATGGAGTTCTGGGAGAAGGCGACTTGTGGCACAAGCTGGCGATCACCAAAGTTCTGGACTTCAATTTGGAACAGCAATGGTTCTGGTGAGGTAGCCCACGAGAGAGCTGGTCAGTCCTGCAGGCAGCCCACGGACATGTTGGAAAGCTCTGAAGAGCTGGACCCTCGAAGGTGCTGAGATTGGTTGGTCCCACTGGTCCAAGGGCTGAAGCACTGATCAGGCAGAGGAGCAAGGCTTCACCGGGCTGTCTACTGGAAGGGATGCTGGGACATTTCAGGAGTCCTCTTTGGCTCTTCAGCAGGCTGCTCTTCTTTGAGGGACTCTTGGCTCCATTGATGATCCAAAGTCCGATCTGGAAGCAAGTCCAAGCCTACCAACGGAAAGGATCTGCACCATTCAAACAGGCAGTAGTTATCCAATCTGGGACAAATACTGGTTTCACATTTGTCGCACACCCAGACCTTCTGGCACCATGGATGTGGACTGGTACTAGACAGTTCCCGCCCCCTTCCTCGGCCACACTCCCACAAAGGCTACATTTCAAGTAGATGGCCTTACAAGGACTTTTCTGACCTGAGAAGGCAGGAAGAAGGCCAAATGCCAATGTGGCCAAACAGCATGCAAAAACCTTGTGGCAAAGCCATTTTAGGGCATTAGACATGCTTAGTATCCATATGCGGTAAATGTGCACACCCAAAATAACGCAAAAACAGTAAACATGTAACTGTTGTCACCGGCTTGTCCTTGGGCAGGACATACAAAAGAAAACCAAAAATCTGATGTGTAAAGGCTACAGTGATGCAAAAGTATCCCGATTGTACTGCACTGTACAGTGCTGTGTGCAATGTAAAAATACAGGAATTCAAAAGGGAAACAAAGTTTCCCAGTTGGTATAGCCTGAGCGACTGATCAGTTTCCTCGTAATAAATGAGCAAAAGGTAAGTGAAGCTGAAGGCTTTATGTCCCTTCAAAAAGTCAGAACAGGATCAAAAACAGAGCAAAATGAATGGGGTTACATAGGAAACTATGGAGGGAAAGTTGCAAAAAAAAAATCTTTCCTAACAAGCGAGGCTCACTTCAGACATTTACCACATGTTCAAGTGTTGGGAGTCCTCCACCAGTTCTGTGTTTCATTGAAGTTTTTCTACAATAACTTGACACATTTCTAGAAATTCAGGCTTTGTTGTACACCAATCCATCCTGACAATTTGTGTCTTTGTTTTAGGCTACTGGGTTCTGGTTTTTCTCTCTGGAGAAGTCCACTCCAGCACAGCTCAGTCCAACAGATACCAGGCCAGTCTAGATTCCTTCTGCTGTCTTGGCTGATACAAAGGCTTACAAGAGCCTTTTCAAGACATGCTCCACCTGCCATTTGAAAAATGTTGTAGAAGACCAGCACGAGCAGTGCACATAGTGCCTATATCCAGAGCACAACCTGCACTTCTGCTCTATATGTCACTCCTTCTCCTGCAAAACCCTAAAGGACAGATATTGAAGGTTAGTGACTTGGCTGGATAAGGACACTATGGGTTCAGACATGGCTACCATTCAGTCAGGTCATAGAACCCAGGAATGGGCTCCTCCTTCCAAGAGGTCGACGTCGCATGAGGATATTCTTCATGGCAAGAGGGTGAAGAAGGACCATTCTACTCACGCTGGCCTGTGGAACAGGGCAGAATTCAAAAATTCACACAAACGGTCATGTCCACAATGACTTCGTCCTACGGCCACTTCGGCAGCATCCACAAAGGCTTTGACGCCTTCAGTGTCCACAAAGAACCCATTGAAGAAATCCCCAGTGACTATCATCAACCGCATTGTCGACCCATAGATACACCACAACATCGTTGATGACCCCGTTGACGACAGTCCCGTCGCCTGCAATGTCAACTATAGTACGGTCGATGATACCATTTGTTATTACACCGTCTTCCACAGTGACCACCTCTTCTCGTCGATGTAAGCAGCACTTTTTTATGCTGAACCCATATGTCCTGCCAGCTATTCATGGTCCTTCCAGAAGAAATCCTGGAATATGTCATTGACCTGGATTTCGAGGGTCTGGAAGAAGTTGTTGCACAGAAGAAGAGGAGGACCTCTCCTTACAACCTCTTGCAGTTATGCAACCACCTTGCACACCTGGTGTTCCTCAACTTCTGTCTGCTCCCGCTCCACCTGCTCTCTCGCTGGAGATATTATCCACCTTGCAGACCTTGGTTTCAACTCTGCAATCTAGGGTGCCTCTACTGCCACCCGTTGAGGTCCCCCAAGACTTCATCCCGGATTTGCCTGCACCTCAGCGGCAGTGTTGCAACACCAGTCCTTTGCCATATTCGAGATGTTCAGAACACTAAATCAGACGATGTCTCATTAGGGATTGCCACCCCTCATGCTACTACAGATCAGTTTGACGACCTAATCCCTGCAGATGGTGAGCCAGACGATCTGTCAGTCAGGGATTCCCCCTTTACGAGATCCGTACTTTTCACATCACTATGTCTGAAGCCACAAAGATGTTCGATTTGCTCCCTACAGAGCAATGAAAGGAAAGCTTCCTATACCAGTGTAGGGGACAGCCGAGGAAGACTGTGGTTTTTATTTTTTGGATGACATTTGGGAGGGATGCCCTTCTAACCATGAAGAATCCCTATACACAGCTCTTGCCAAAAAGGACTGACTCGAAAGAAATATAGGGTGCCGGACAACACCCCCAAATGCCTCTCTGTGAAGCTCTGCCCGGACTCTGTCGTGTCGGCAGCTGCTTGCAAGTTCTCAGCTAACTCCTCTTCTCTGTGTGCGGAGCGACCAGATAAGGAAGGAAGACCACTAAATGCCTTTGGAAAACTGATTGTGTCCACAGCTGCAACTACAATTAAGGCAGCCAACACTTTGGCAATTCTGCCCCGTAACGACAGGGAATTATGGTACAAAATGGAGCCCATTCTTGAATTCTTGCCAGATGTTAAGACGGCTGAAGCCTTTAAACCTCTGCACAAGGGGAGGCCATTTCAGATCACACCATCTCAGTGGTGGTGGACACTGCTGAGTAGTCCAACGCCATCAAGGATGGTTCAAGGCAACACATTTCCGTCTGCATGTTTCTTGCATTTCACAGTAGCTGGCCTCCACTATCAGTTCAAGGCCATACCTTTCAGCCTCAAGTTGGCAATGTGAGTCTTCACGAAATGTCTGGCTCCAACTGCAGCCCATCTGCAAGGACTTGGGGTACATGTTTATCCCTATCTCGATGATTGGCTGATCAGGGCATTGCCCTTCCTCAACCTCACCAGCATACTAGCACTACAATAAGCTGCTGATCCTCCATAATATACTAGTCCTACTTGCGTACTTCCCGGCAAATGCTGTTTCCATGAGCCCAGCTGAACACCATCTCTTACAGCGCTATCCAGTCTTCTGATAGGGTAAAGGCCATTCTAGTGAAGACCTCCCTACTCTCCAGGAAACAAGTGACATTGCTCTGCAAGCTAAAGGCCCTCCTAGGGATGATGTCGTCCTGCAGTCTGCTAATTCAGCACTGTCAACTGCACTGGACACCCGTTCAGAAATACCTAGATGCCAGCTGGAAGCAAATCTCTGGATCCTGGAACAAGAAGGTGTCCCTCTTGCACTCCTTTCATGATTTTCTTCGATGATGATCTATACCCTCCAACCTCACCCAGGGTGCTCCATTTCAACCTCCAACTCACCAAGTCACAGTGACTAACAATGCTTCTCTGGGAGGTTGGGGAGCCCACTCCAGCAATTATCATGCCTGGGGTCTCTGATCCCAGAAAGAAAGACAGCTACACATCAACATCTTTGAATTGAGAGCCATGTTTTAGTTGCTGATGTCATCTGACTCCACCTCCACGGCAAGGTTGTTCAGGTGTTCACGGGCAACACCACCACCATGTTTCGGCATTCGGAAAGAAGTTTGGCACCCGATCCCAACTAACTCATCCCCACAAATCTCAGTCTCTGCGGAAATAGATATACCTGTTCCCATTCCACTTTCCGGTCATCCACAAATCAATATCTGATTCTTCTACCACAAGTGGGAATTCCACCATGACCAGGTGCTCCGCATCTTCAGAACGTGGGGCGTTCCAGACATGGACCTCTTCACTACCAGGTAGAATGCGAAGTGCAAGACATTCGCCAGCAGATTTCTGCAGCAAGGAAGCCATGGAGAGGCTTTCTCGTTTCTATGACTGAACACATATCTTATGCATTCTCTCATTTTTCACTGATACGGAAGGTTATCCACTCATTCACGCAAAGTCCGTGCAAACTGATCTTGGTTGTGCCAGCTTGGCCGAGGCAGTTCTGGTTCTCAGCCTCTTATTATTACGTCCAATTCGACTACCACCAATTTTCAACCACATACTCGGGGACACCGAAGCAGTCCTGCACTAGGACCCAGCCTATCCCAACATGAAGGCCTGACTTCTGCTGCCCTAGAGTTTGGACAAATACCCATGCCTCAAGACTGCTGGGACGTTCTTGCCAAAGGGGATGTTCAGTCTACGGTTTCCTGCTACAATAGTGAGTGCAAGCGTTTTACCACATTGTGTGCAGCGAACAATGTTCGTCCTTTGCATTTCCAGCTGCAAGGTGTGCTTCCGTATCTGCTTTCACTGGCACACAGTTGTCATGGGCATTCTTTTATTAAAGTTCATCATGCCGCTATCTCAAGATTCACCTGCACCTCAGTTACACCCTCGCTGTGGTCTCGGCTCTCCTGCGCAAGGAATTCCTCAAGGGGCTTTTTTTGTGCATTTCCACCAGTGCGAACGGCCACCCTTGCCTGGGAAATGAAATGTGGTTCTTTAAAAGCTTCTGGGCCCTCGCTTTGAGCCCTAAGACAAGCCTAATATCAAATTCCTGCCTTGGAAAACTGTCTTGGTATGCTGATCCCCCCTCAGGAATTAATGACCAAGACTCTAGCTACATCAATACCATCTATGACTCCATCCAAGCTTGGATGGCCTTACATCAGCTCTGTCTAAACGATGACAAACGGAAATCCTGATTGTGGGCCCCTCTTAATTTCTTGCCAAACCCGATCTTGCCTTCCGTTCATTTACCATCAATGCTTGCCCAACCCGGGTCTCCACTTGTGTCAAAACACTTTGCGTCTACCTAGATTCCAGCGCCAGCATGACACGCCAAGTCAACGCAATTAAATCCTCAACAGCCCATACCACTAAACTACTGAACGCTACCAGGCACCTCCTCGCCCCACAGGACGTCATGAGCATTGCCAGAGCAGTAATTGTTTCCCTTTGGATTGCTGCAATTCCCTCTTTGCTGGTACTTAAGAACGCAATCTCCACAAGCTGCAGTCCATGCAGAATAATGCTATCCAAGCTGCTTTGGGCTTAACGAAACGGGATCATGTGTCTGCCCACAGAAAAGCAGCATGTTGGCTACCCATCAAAGAAAGGATAAACTTCAAAATGTCCATTACCCACCGTTGTCTCACCAATACTGCACCCACCGACCTCTCACAAAGCATTGCTAAATCTAAGTCCTCCATGCCCGTGTGATCGCCCTACTATAACCTACTGTCCACCCACCTTCAAACACAGCAGTGCTGGAGTCTCCAGTTTCCCGATCACAGCAGCGCACCTTTGGAACAACTTCCCCCACCCACTTGTGGGCCGAGCCTCACTACTGGCCTTTAAGGAAACAACTGAAAACTTGCCTGTTTAATCGACTTTAACCCGTATGACAAGACTCCTTTACCCTCACCATCGGTTACTTTTCATTATCTTTGTACTTTGTACTGTAACAACTCCCCTCCCTCCTTCCACTCATGATACCCCTTTCCCCACCCCACCCCAAGCATCAGCACCTTCATGCGTGCTTGATTTTGAATGCTTTACAAATGCAAAAATAAAAAAAAACTGTATTCCTGGTTGCCATTATTTCTGCCAGCAGATTGGGGGAAATCCAACTTCTGTTCTATAAACAGTCATACTTTGTATTCCACAAATCCAAGGTTCATCATGGACCAATCCTACCTTCAGGTTGAAGGTCCCTTAGCCATTTCATCTCAATGAACCATTGGTCCTACCCAGAACGTTCACTGCATTTTTTGGACATTATGAGAGCCTTGAAATATGATGTGGTCTGTAACAAGTAAATGTACACATCATCCTGGCTGTTTGTGGCATTAGGCCCCAAGGCCTCCATTTCTAGACAGTCATCTGCTTGTATTTCATCAAGCTGCCATCAAGCCTCTCCCAGGTAGGATTAGGCTGTTTCTTCCACCGCGGCCTTCCTCTCCGGAGTCGCGATGTCAGACATTTGCAGAGCAGTGATGTGGAGATCAGTTCACGCATTCACAAGGTTCTATTACATGGACAGAGACTGCATGGAGGAGTCCAATGTCCGGCAGGCTGTACTTTGCCTTCAGGGATACAGCCAATAGTCCAATATACAGCTCCCGATACCTGATAAGGTCTCCTGTGCATCATGGTTGCAGGCAAGTCTGTCTGGAGCACCATATTTGTACTGTTAGGCACGCAGCTTGGAAGAAGCTGCTCTTCAGAAACTTTTTCTCTGCCAGGAGGCACAGCACAACTCCACATTGGAAACAAGGCTTGTATCCTCGCAACTAGATATTTGAAAACATCCGCCGGCAGGCGGATTCGCCGGTGGCCAGTGAAGGCGAGGCGTGGCCTAGTCCCTTGATCCTGCATTCTAAAGGTATGACAGTGCCCTATCGTAGTCAGCTAATTGTTAGTATTTGCCAGTACTCCTAAGTAGTGAATATTGTTCTGAATTACAAATAGCCCATAAGCCCTATTCGCTGCTGATCTTTCTGCACTTCCGGCATCTACGGGACACAAACCCACTACAATGCTACTATAACAGCCTATGCCAGAACTAAGACTCGTGAGCCACTGACACTCTCGGATCCTGAACACATTTTACTACATTCTCCTAACTCCTAGTCTATACCCTTTCACAGTTATGTTTGTCTACCTGTAGTCTGCTATGTGAGACCATAATTGATTATAACCTCATCATATGCCAGTATTAAACATTGCATTGACTAACCCGTATGCTTTTTTGTACTCGCCTAGCCTGGCTTAACTATGTTTACTACATAATGTTCGTCTGTACATATAATATGCTGATGCCCGAGGTTTCAACGTTCTATTGAACCGATACTGTTTGATTGCCTACTTTAAACATTGCTTGATTGTACTGTAAGACTACCTTCATAGTAAGCTGAATATAATTGTATGTTTAGCCTGCACGGCTCTTCTTCTGGTAGCCTATTCCCTTATTAGAGTACGGCGCACTAGCCCACCCATTTATTGTCCTGCCCTTACCACCAACTAGTCTATACTGAGATTGTGCACCAACTTTTACTATGCCAAACTATGCAAATGCTGAACTAGCCTACATTCGACTAGCCTATTAACTAAGCCTATCATGCAATTGTAATTGAATTGTTTGTAACTACTATTCAGCTCCACTAGCCGACACTGATATTACTGACTGAATCATATGCAGTAGCTTTTCTGTTTAAATAGGCTATCCTACAATTGTGACCAATTTGAACGTAGCTCATCATTAGATGATAGCAATTTTGTAATAGCTATCAATCCTAAGGCAGCCACCTATCCACATTATGCAGGTATTGTTAACTATAATCATGTTCCCTTTCTGCATAATACCTTACTCCACCCCATGTACAAAAGGGCACTTCATCAAGATAGATGAAGGATTAGGCAGATTGGGTTGGCAGCGCCACCACCCTATCCCCTGCCCTACCCCATTCCTCCCTTCACTACCCCCATTCCCCATACAAATTGCACCGACATTATATCCATATCTAGCACTAAACAGAATACACCTACACTGGATGGCACACTTTCATCACCCACTGTCGTCAAGACGACCCCCCTGCGTAGACTACCATCTATCAGATATTCACTAGCTAAATACAACCATAAAACCATCCGCACAGCCTGTACTGAATTCACTAATAACAAACCCAGGCGTAAAAATAAAACCCACACCATCATAACTAAAAATCCAGTTGATACCAGTCCTAGCCCATCCCTGAAGGGCACACAGACGTAGCCCACTAAATGAGCATTACTCAATGTCAGGTCCCTTGTTGCTCACGCAACAGAGATTGCAGACATCATATTGAATAACAACCCCGACTTCCTTGCTGTGACTGAAACCTGGTTGCACGACGCAGCAGGCCCTTCTATTGCCCTAGCTGTCCCTGACAACTACTCCATCCTCAGAGCGGACAGACCCAATGCTCGAGGAGGAGGAATAGCCATTATCTTCAAATCTACCCTCAATATAAGACTAGCTACTCCCTCCTCACTGGCATCGTGTGAACTTCTCTCAGTCAAGCTCCAAACTTCGCCCAACAATAGTATTACAATCCACATTATCTACAGGCTTCCAGGACTTCCTGGGTCATTCGAAGAAGACATTACATCCCTAGCAGCTGACACTATTAAACCCTTGGCGGAAAACATCCTTCTAGGTGATTTCAACCTTGGCTACAATGACACCAGTGACCTACACGTCATCTCTTTAGCTACCACATTAACAGAACAAGGTAATACCCAAATTAGTACCAAACCCACCCATGAGAAAGCCAGGCTACGTAGGTTAGCAGATCTCAATTGCAACATCACTTTAATAGACTCTACACCACTAGTGTGGTCAGACCACCACCTCATCTCCCTAGAAATTAATGTTAATAACCAGGAAAGGAAAAAAACCTACTATTGCACCTCCTTGTCTCACGAGGAACAAACTAAATACCACAGCGGAGACCCTAGTACCCTTGGTAGGCCCAATACTCAATGCTCTACCGAATACCAATGATCCTAACTCGCTGATCGACATTTACGAGACCATGACCAAAGCTATCGATGCTATTGCCCCATTAGAATTGCGCAAAAGTAAACCTAAAGCCCATCTGAACTTTTGGTTTACTCCAGAACTAAAAATACTACGTATATGAAAGAGAAAATTGGAAACACTCTGGAAATCTACCCCCACTCCTGAAAATAAAGCCAATCTTGCCACTATCACTGCCACACACAAAAATAAGATAATCCATACTAAAAAAGAAACTTTCAATGACGGAATAAGCCAAGCACGCTCCAGTACTAAAGAATTATTTCACATCCTAAGAGAACTATAGAACCCCAACCCCCCGGCAGATACGTGCACTAAGGATAAACCCTGATGCACCAGCATACAAAACGCCCTATCCAACCAAATTATTGGGCTCCAGACCAAAATAGCTGACAAAAGGATACAACTTACAACTAATACTCCGACACAACCATCTACCTTTTAAATCAATTCAGGCTTCCAATTTAATAAGGTCTCCATACCTGAAGTTCAAAAAATCATTGCATCTCTCAAACCCTCTAATTTTAAAGGTGACAGCTGCCCTGCTCAGATTATAAAAAGATGCAGCTATAGATCTAGCCCCATTTATCACAAAACTCATAAACTCCTCCTTCACCAGTAATTCCGTCCCAAGTAATTTGAAACAATCCTGGGTTCTCCAACTACTGAAGAAACAGACTCTAGACCCGGCTATACCCACCAATTATAGACCGATTACGACAGTCCCCTTCTTATTGAAAATCTTGGAAATAATTGCTTACCTTCAAATTCAAGACTATCTAGAATCTAACAAATTACTCAGAACCCACCAATCTGGCTTCAGACCGCAGCATGGAACGGAAACTGCCCTTGTTGATCTCAAAAGCCAGATCGATGAATTGAAAGACAAAGGTAATGTGGCCATCTTATTCCTCCTGGACCTATCAGCTACTTTTGATCTGGTAGACCATAAAATACTTTGTGATCACCTATCATCAGCAGCTCATTTCTCCAGCTCTGCAGTCACTTGGATCCAATTTTCCTTGCGAATCAAACTATGCATGTTTTCTCACCCTCGGCGGCTGCTGATCCTATCCCCATCAACTGCGGAGTCCCACAAGGATCCTGCGTCTCGCCCACTTAGTACAATATTTTTACAAAGCCACAATTCGACAAATTGGACCGTCTGGGTGTCACATACACTAATTATGCAGATGACACCCAGATACTCCTACCTCTATCACAAACTTATGTTACAGATGTCGCTCGGATTAATGAAGTCTACACCATCATTCAGGCATGGATGGCCACACACGGTCTCTGCCTGAATGATGATAAGACTGAGCTACTTCTAGTCGCCTCACCTAACAACCTTTTAAACTGAGTCCTAACTACACAAGTATCCTCATTGATGGGAACAATATACCTGTAGCCAAAAATGTAAAAACATTAGGTTTCTACCTTGATGCCCAGTCTAATCTAATCAAACAGGTAAGCATGACCTCCTCTGGCACTGCCTATACCGGCAAGCTGATCAGGGCCTGTAGACCCCTATTATCACCCACCAGTTGCCTCACTCTGCATAGAGCACTCATACAATCCAAATTGGATTATTGCAACAGCCTTTACCTAGGTGCCAATATATCCATTACAAATAAATTGCAGATTATGCAAAATAATTCGCTCAGAGCAGCATTAAATATCACCAGAAGAGAGCACATTTCACTAACTAGAAAGCAACCAAGTGGCTCTCCATACAAGAAAAAACTATCTGCCTTACTCATAAGGCACTTAACCTCCAAGCCCCTCCTTATCTCAGAGACAAATTCACTTGGAAACTGCCCAATAGAATCACTAGATCTTCCAACACACCATATCTGGTGGTGCTCAGATATAACCGAAAAAGAGCTGGCGGCACCAGTTTCCCGGTACTAGCCGCTCAGCTATGGAACACTCTCCCACATAACATTAAAACTATTCAAGTAGTTGACAAAATCAGAAGCCACGTTATCACGTGGATACTCAACAAAACCTAAACGTTACGGTCCACTGTTCCTACTGCTATGATCTACTTATCTTCCTTATATACTGACCACTCTAAATACTCATGCATGTAATTATATCCTGACTGCATAAACTGCACTTCTCCTGTATACAAATGTATAGACTGTGCCATGCAATTATATCCTGACTGTATAAATTGCATTTCTCCTGTATAAAAATGTATACATTGTGCCATGCAATTATATCCTGACTGTATAAATTGCATTTCTCCTGTATAAAAATGTGTGTGCCATGTAACCATTACCTTTCACAAGCGCCCAGATACCTTTGGGTCAGGTGCGCATTATAAATAAAATAAACAAACAAACAAACGTTGGCTCTGCCAACGCCTCTCTACGCCCTGTGCCAGACATGACATCTAAGCAATATATACATAGAGGTGCCATGTCCCGTGACCTCAGTTCCTTTTTTCCATGCTTTCTGCTTACTATTAGGAACATGCCTCTTCCAATTCTTCAAATCTTTTCTTCTCCTTATGTTTTTCTTTCGACGACATGCCAAATCCAACAAAGTCCTCGGTATTTAAGCCCTGTATCGACTGTGGGTGACAGGTGTCTGTTTCGGACCTGAACCGCATATGTCTTTGCTGTCTAGGTGAAGGCCACAACATGCAGGACAGTGCATTCCGAGGCACGGAAACTGCTCTTCTGAACACCTCTAAAGAACTGCTTGCATCTCTGGACTCCAACTCCCCTGCTGTCCTCATCCTTCTCAATCTCTCCTCTGCCTTTCACACAGTCAACCATTCCATTCTCATACAAAGGCTCCACAATACCTTTTGTATTCTTGGAATGGGCACTGGACTGGCTGACATCCTTCCTTACAGACCGCTTCCA
Source organism: Ambystoma mexicanum (assembly GCF_040938575.1). Taxonomy (NCBI): domain Eukaryota; kingdom Metazoa; phylum Chordata; class Amphibia; order Caudata; family Ambystomatidae; genus Ambystoma; species Ambystoma mexicanum. The sequence goes on along the minus strand of NC_090932.1, from coordinate 1,506,386,822 downwards.
AGTCATCCTGTGCACCTTCTCCACGCATACTTCCTTCTCCACCTGTGGTGTCCCCCAGGGTTCTATCCTCTTCCCTTGGCTCTTTAACATCTACCTTGCTCTGCTTGCATGCCTCATCTCCTCAAACCCCCAGTGTTAAGAGGACACACAGCTCTTTTTCAAACTTTCTGCTGACCCTTTTACACCCTCCATTATCCCTGACTGCCTATCTGCCATCCAGTTCTGGTGCACCTCCAATGATCTCTGCCTCAACGCCTGTAAAACTAAGATCCTTCCCATCGGGACCCCTGCTCCCTCTTTCTTCCCTTCTCTCTGGGCTTCCTCCTTGGTTTCTCCCCCTGCTCCTCCTTCTGAAGCCAGAAAGCTTGAAGTCATCTTCGACTCCTCTCTCCTTCCTCCCTCACACTCAGGATATTGCCAAGAAGTCCCACTTTCAGCTCTTCCTTCTCAAAGGAATTCCCCCTTTTCTCACTTTCCCCTAGAGGCTCAATAGGCTTGACTATTGCAATAGCCTCCTCCTGAATCTACCTTCTTCCACAATGCGACCCCACCAGCTAATCCAAATAAGGGCAGCAAGACTTATCCTTGGTCTTAAGCCCAGGGACCGCATCTCTCCTGCCCTAAAAAGTCTTCATTGGCTCGCGGTTGCTGCACAGATTAAATTGAAATCCCTCTGCCTCATCCACAAGGCTCTCTTGTCCCAGGGAACACACTATCTTCAACTTTGTTACAAAATATGCTTCGTCTAGACCACTATGTTCCTCTGGCACAAACTCTTTGGGCCTCATTACAACCCAGGCGGTAAGTTCTCTACTTTACCACCATGGTGTAAACTCTGTTTACACCATGGTGGATGGCGGATTTACTGCCCCATTCCAAGGTGAGTGGGGCGGTAAATCCCCATTCCCCATTCCCATGTTTGCCCCATAGGGCATAATGGGAGTGGGGAAGGCGCTAATTACGGCACCGTAAATTACGGTGCCGTAATTAGCACCAAGGCGGGTTAGCACCTTGCATTTTAACGGCTGCTAAAAGCAGGCGTTAAAATGGTAATCAGGCGTTAAGGGTTAACGGCGCCGACGGCGCCGTTAAACCCTTAACGCCTGGGTTGTAATGAGGCCCTTTGTGTGTAAAGCGCTTTGCTAAACAGACGGTAGGTGGTCGAGCACTTTCCTCAGCTGTCTCACTCCTATGGAACAGCCTCCCTCTGCCACTGCACCTTGAGCAGGACTTTCTTAAATTCCGGAAGCTCCTCAAGACTTTCCTCTTTACCTCCTTCCTTCCCTTCATCTCTTCTCTGCTAATCCCACAGTTGGTGCCTGGGGCCCTTATGCACCCTCATGGCCCCTATCCTTTCCCATCCATCCAGCCCAGCTCCTGTCTACCCCCAGCACTTGGCTTGGCACACCCTCCACCCTGGAGGTTTTCACTTACTCCCAACACAGCCCCTGCCCGTGTAGCACTTCAACAACACATGCACTTCATCTGTGGCTCACCCATGAGCCCGGAGTCCCCAGCACTTACGCCCTTTGCCCTCTTCCCTGCTGCCCTTGCACGTTCTGAATGCTCACAAGGCATATTACGCCTGTATATCCTTCATTTTCCATCCACTGCTCTCATTAAATATTGTGTTTTTTAATGTATTCCACTCCCTTGTTCCCTCCCCTCACCCTGTGGGCGCTTTGAAATGGTATCTTACTTGCTGTATAAGCTCCTAACAAGCAAACAATAAATAAATCAAATCTAGGTGCCCAAAGGTGCTTCAAGAAGGTGAGGCTAAGCTGTTCACCTTTATCCACAAAGAAGAGGGTGACAAGCAAACTCGTTCCGAGGCAACAGAGCGTGCATAGAGGAATGGTTCCCTGTCTTAAAGCACAAGAAAAAGAAGTACCACAAAAGATCAAGATTTCGAGGTGGTTCTTCAAAGCACCACTCTTCTTCATTGAAGAAGAGGAGCCACCACTCTAGGGAGGCCCCCTGGGGAACCGGCTCTGCCGGTTCCTTTCCCATGCCTATCTTCTACTCCAGAGGAATGGGAGATCTTCATACAGAAGATGCACAACGTCTTTGTCAAGGCACAAGCGTCAGTGGGCCAGACGCTGATGGCTTCAGCCAAGCCGACATATCCCATTGTGCACTGACGAGCCGGCGGGACTCTGAGTAGACACAACATGGCCCTGTCAAAAGGACACACCGTTCCTTGTTCGGACATTGGTCTTCTAACCCCAGTCCCCCCTCACACGGTGCCACTGGTGCCAGCCGACCATGCCACAGTTGCAAGGGATTGTGTTCGCCAGAGGAGCATACATGTCCCATTTGGAGGACATTCATGATGAGGAAGGGGATCCTGTCCGCTTCGGACTAGTACCCTTCCATCCAAGAGAGGTCCTAGACTTTCCAGAGGTGTTTCATGGGGGGACCAAGTATATCTTGCAGCTGACTTGCAAGAGGCAGGTGGCCTGGACACCTCGCTGGAGGTAGACATGCTTCCTGCTGCTACCTGCTGCTTTTCAGCAGCTGATGGCCAAGGTGGTCAACATCTTTGGGGTTATCTTCCCCGTCTCACCGGAAGGTTCAATATGATCTAACTGACATCCTAGATGAGGGCTCAAAGAAGGAGACTCTATTGCCTTTCAATTAGGCACTAGAGTGGTGTGAGAAATGGCCAGGGCATGGCCAACGCTATTGGATCCTTCTCCTGGGGGTAGACCAGTGAGGGAGGATAATCTGGATGGGGGGTCCTCCAGGTGTGAAAGTGGAACACTGATGGGTGCGTCGCTCTTCTAATACCTTTTCCCCATCCTGGTATATCGGGAAGCTCAGAAACTCCACCCCCGCCCCTTTTCCGAGACAACACTTTAGCACATCACGAGAGAGGTCGGACAAACACCAAAGCCGTTTACCTAACTTGTCCCAAAACAAGGGTTGGGCAAAGTTAGGCAATTGACCAGGATTACACACACACCTGACGGCCCTTTCCCTTCCCCACAGGGTTTAAAGGTGGAGCACGAGAGCACAATACGAGAAAGGCAGACCGCACGACGAGACAGCTATCCAGGCACAGCAGTTCAAGAGCAGGAGAAAGGCGGCGAGAACGAAAGGCTGACAAGGAGAGAAGCAACGTTGCCCTTTCCAACCAAGACCTGCAAGACCTCCGTGGAATGAATCCTAAAACCGCGAAGAATAGCTGAAGTTTGTTGCAGCAGATGTCACCAGTACACGAAGCATGCCTAAGATGATACGCAGGACTGAGGGAGACGCCTGCTACTGTGGTACCAGCCTTGACTCCAGATACAAACAAAGCCAAGCAGTTCATCACAGCCGGTGAGTGGAGGGGAGAACCGATAAGAGACCGAACTGTGTTGAATGAAAGTCTCAAAGTGGACAATTTAGGAAAAGTTCAAAGAACTGTAAATTGTTAAGGAAGACCAGCTGCAGACGGGATCAGCACCACGTGGGTGCTCACTCGAGAGAGACTGGTTAAATCCTGTGTTGATTGAAACTACTGATACCAGAAGGCCATAGGAGAGCCGCCCAGAAAGGTCAAAGGGGTCATACAGGGGTCTAGCAAAATCCCTGTACAGTCAAAAGTCTTTGACTGACAAACCTTTGAAAACACAAGGGAAGTGAATCCAGCATCAAGCGAAAGCAAAAGGAAATGTAAAGTGGCAAGAGTAAACCTGACTGAGGGACGCCAATAAAGAGGGATGAAGTATACAGTCCCAAGAAACAGTGTGTTGACAAAAGTGGACCCGGCAGAGGGATGTTCATGGGTAACTGTTTAAAAAAACATTACGATTCATGAATGCTAAGGAGAAAATATCTTTGCAAAAGCCAGAGTGAACCCGACGGAGGGAGGCAAAGTCGAGAAGGGTCTGCGCCCCGAAGATGGGGACACGGGTGAAGGCATCACCCAATGTACATTTGAAAGGAACTTTTTGATTGTTATTTTGGAGCCTATCCGCTCCTCAGAGGCAACAGACTTTTTGTAGAAAAGAGACTTAACCACCGACGGCCCTGATACCTGAAGCGGAATTGTCGTCTAATGCTGAGAAAGATGGAGTGTGTGCTGTGCTCAGAAGTCCCACCTTGTCCCGTGCTCTAAACGTGGTGAAGGGAGACCCCCGGCTACCATATCCTGACTTAACATTTGTGAACACTTCTTTCTTTCTTGTATATCCTATCCCACACTCTTTCTGGTGTTTAGTTGTAAGGTTTGGCAATAGTTTTCTTTTTAGTATAGGCTCTTTTATTTTGCCAAGACACCACTAGGAGTGCCTTATTCTGATTTGATGGTCATAGCTTGCTCCCATCTTAGATTTAGGATTAGATTAGGTGTTTTTCCACCCTACCTATAAAGTTTAATAAACACCCTTGAACTGTGATCACTTGTGTCCGTCTATTCTTGATTACTGTCACGATGCCTGCCCCCAGACATCCGGAAGAGGTCCATCTGTCCAGGGAACAGGCACCCAAGAAGACACAGGAATTCTCAAAACCCCGCCTAGGGACTATATGGGTTCATTCCTGGTGCCGTAGGCGCCAGGTTCATATTGCCAACTTTAAACTATGCAGGTCATCCTGCAAAGAACTCATGTACAGGCCATCATGAGGCCATGAAGGGACTACTTTCCTTTAGGAACTATTTTGCAGCACACGCTTCGCGTTATTCTGCATCTTAGCACCTGTGGATAAAGGAAAAAGACATTAAAATAAACCGCGTCGCATTGCCAGCTGCAGCGCCGCGCCATACTCATCTGTCTTCGGAGCATCTCCACGACCCAGCGCAGCACCCGTTGAATCGCTGCCCGAAACATCAGCATCTGAAAAGACAAGAACAAACAAAAGGTGAGCGGGGTTCTGCCAAAGACATTCTTTTACTTACCGCAAGATACCTGGAATTTTACTGTTCGAGGCAGCGCTGGTCACCATCTTACGTTAGACATTTTCGGCAAGGCGCCGCTCCTGCAAAGAAGATAGAGAACTATTGGTTAATTACATTTGGAACAATATTACTTGCTAGACAGTGCTTGGTACAAACTGACTCTTACCTAAGCGCTACCTTCATCCATCGAGGTGAACTCACTCCTTGGATCACCCTGCAAGGGAAAAGGTATGAAAGGAGCAAGAGTGAATTAAGACACATTTGAACTCTAAAAGAACTATACATTCGGTTTACACACTACTTACCTCAGAGTCATTGTTGTCTGGAACTCTGCCAACTACCTTCGGCTCAGTGAAGTAACTGAACTTCTATGCGCCCCTGCACTCCAAGAAGGATGGAGAGTACATCCTTCCAAACAATAAGGTGAGACTTTATGAAGGGGAAGTTTATAGGGAAAATAGTGTTAGTGTAACCTCCCTACCACGGGTGGCTAATCCCCTTTACTGCTTTTAGGAAAATATTCTTGCGGGCCAGGCAGACGAAACTGAGTGGGCAAGTGCAATCGATCATCACTTCGCTACGAGTCACACTGGTGGAGACTGCAGCAGTCCAGCTTCGTTCGACGCCCCTGTGGAAACCAGGTGAGCGTAACAGAAAGCGAAGACTTACTACAAATCTCCACCCGGGCGTTATGGAGACCTCAGAGACTGACCAATTAGCCCAACTACTGGGAGAACTAAGGGCTGAAGTGCATTCCGCCTGTCAAGAGACTAATGCTCTCAGGAGAGAACTGATTGTGGCAAAAGAACGTACGAATGATCTCGCCAGGCAATTATTTCAAGCTCAAGCTGGGCACACACCTTTACCTGGACTCGGGGAAGCTTCTGTCCAAGCTCAATCAAGTAATCCAGTGCAAGTAATTTTACCAGGGACAGTTCCTTTTAGCACCTCCAGAACGCTTTGCGGGGGACCCCAAAAAGTTTGCCGTGTTTATGAACCAGTGCCGCCTGCATTTTTTATGTAGACCTGGAGCCTTTCCAAATGATCAAGCAAAGGTAGCCTTTGTACTATCGTATCTCAGCGGCAGTGCAGCCGATTGGTCTATTCCACTAGTCAACCAGGATGACCCTCTTCTTCGGGATTTTCAGGGTTTTCAACTAAGCATGGAAAGACCATTTAACCGACATTCCCAAGGCCAAGCTTTGGATAATTAACTTTTGTCCTTGCGTCAGGGTAACCAGGATCTGCTGACCTACATCGCGACCTTCAATAGGTTGGTGGTAGAAACTGGATGGCCAGAGGTGAAGCGGATTACGCTATTTCATTGTGGGCTACGAGGTGAACTAAAAGACGTTTTGGCACAAGTAGTGAACCGACCTCAAGATTGTGCTGAATACATAGACCTGGTTGTCCAGTTGGATCACAGACTTCAGAATCGGAAGGCTGATCGGGCTATATTCGAGAATCGAGTATTGGTAAGACCTAAGGACAACGTCACCCCCAAAGGAACTGATGTATCTGAACCCATGCAAATTGGCGGGGGTTAAGGACCTTTGACTCAAAAAGAAAAGGACAAGAGGCGGCAGTTACAATTGTGTTTGTATTGTGGAACCTCGGAGTATTTTTTACGGGATTGCCCAGTGAAACCACCTAAGAAGGTGGTAGAAGTCACCAACAAAGTCAATATGGAATCAGAGCCGGGAAACGACCACGCCCAACAAGCGTAGAGGTCCGTTTGTCGAGCATGAAGAAGGACACTCATACCTCGCACCTAATTATACCAATGGTCCTTATAGATCAAAGGCAACCATCTCGTATGCACGCAGTGAGAGCATTCATAGATAGCGGAGCCATAGGAAACTACATGGATCAAGAATTGGCTACAAGGATGAACCTGCCTCTTTGCAAAAAACCACAACTGATGTAATCACCACCGTCGATGGGACCGAAATAGCTTCCGGTCCAGTAACTCATTCAACTATGGAGATGACACTGTTGGGTCAAGCTGGGCATCGAGAGAGCATTGTGTTTGACTTAATCAAGGCCCCACAGTTCCAAATAATTCTGGGAATGCCATGGTTGGAAACTCATAATCCTTTTATTGACTGCCGAGAAAAGAGAGTGACCTTCTCGGATTGTGCACACACTTGTTACCCTGAAAGAACAAGCAAAGACATTACCACCCCACAGATCATATGATTGCCAGATCGGCCTCCTACCCGGCGCTCAAATTCCATGCAGCAGAATCTACACCCTCACTGAACCCGAAAATCTTCATTTACGGCAATATTTGGATCAATACCTCGCTGATGGCTTCATTCGCCCGTCCAAGTCTCCGGCAGCATCGTCTTTATTCTTCGTCCCTAAAAAGGAAGGTGACCTTAGGACTTGTATTGACTATCGCGCATTAAACCAAATAACGGTAAAAAACCGATGCCAGTTGCCCCTGATCCCAGAACTACTGGACCAAGTAACCGATGCTCGTATCTACACTAAGTTGGACCTCCGAGGGGCATATCATCTGGTACGAGTGAAAAAAGGCGACGAATGGAAGACTGCCTTCCGTACCAAATACGGATTGTTTGAATACCAGGTGATGCCTTTCGGGCTTTGCAACGCACCGGCAGCCTTCCAGTATTTTATGAACAATGTCCTTCGTGAACTCACAGACGTCTGTGTTGTTGTATACATAGACGACATCTTGGTATACTCTTCATCTGAAACAGACCATGTGAAGCACCTTCGTGCTGTACTAGAAAAACTACGCCAGCATAAATTATATGCAAAATTGGAAAAGTGCGTTTTTCATACTTCAGAAGTTGAATTCCTTGGATTTATCCTGAACCCAAATGGAGTTCGAATAGATTCACGAAAGGTGGATGCAATCCTCAAGTGGCCCTCACCTACCTCGATTAAAGGGGTAGAGAGTATGCTTGGATTTGCAAACTTTTACCGCAGATTAATTCCTGATTTTTCACATCTTGTACACCCCATCATGGCTCTTTTGCAGAAAAATAAACGCTTCCAGTGGACAGAAGAAGCTGAAAAGGCCTTCCAAGACCTAAAACAGAAATTTACTTCAGCTCCTGTTTTAAAGCACCCACGTCCAGAACTTCCGTACGTGGTTGAAACTGATGCATCCAGCTTAGCCATGGGAGCTGTCCTTTACCAAAAGGATCCTGAAACTGGTCAACTTCACCCGGTGGCGTTCTGGTCACGGAAATTTTCAGCACCAGAGTTAAACTATGCAGTTACCGACAAGGAACTACTGGCCATCAAGTCGGCGTTCAAAGCCTGGCGGCATTATCTTCTCGGAGCTCGACACACCATCACCGTAATCACGGATCACAGAAACTTACAATATTTAAAGACAGCCAAGGCTCAATCGTCACGCCAACTTAGATGGGCCTTATTCTTTGCTGAATATGATTTCGTAATTACTTACCGACCAGGTTGTCGAAATGGCAAAGCAGATGCCTTATCTCGTATTGGAATGGGAGAAGCATATTCAAATCCAGAACCAGTACCCATAATTTCGGAGAGAAGAATTCTTGGTATAACCACTCTACAGACTCTGGATGACATCCATAAAAAGATTCAACAGCTTTTCGACCCTGCAGCCTTACAAAGCTGGTTGAACAAAGGCAAAGATTATTCAGTCACCGATCACCTACCATATTATCAAGGACGTCTTTACCTACCAAATAAAGATTTACAAGAACATGTTATCTCCAATTGCCATGAGTCTTTGATAGAAGAGCATCCTGGGATCGCTAAAACCAAGGAGATCAAAAGATAATTCTGGTGGCCTACTTGGCGGAAAGACATTAAGTCATTTGTATTGTCTTGCGGTATTTGCGCCCAAAATAGGATCCAGAAAAGGAAACCAGCAGGCCTATTACAACCTTTGGACATTCCGCCTACGCCCTGGCATACCTTATCCCTTGACTTTATTACTGACCTTCCCCCATGTAATGGGTATAACACCATCCTAGTTATAGTGGATCTTTTTTCCAAAATGGCTTATTTCATTCCATTAAAGGGTCTACCTTCAGCCTCGACCTTGGCCAAGGAATTTCTAGAACATATCATCCGAATACATGGATTCCCCTCCGTATTGGTTTCCGACCAAGGAAGTCAGTTAATTTCTCAGTTTTGGAGGAAATGCTGTCAATTGGCCCAAATCGACGTTAGATTATCAACCAGCCACCATCCTCAAACCGATGGTCAAACTGAGAGGACCAATCAGACACTGAGCAATACCTACGGTGCATGCTACACCAAACCGAAGGCAATTGGAAAGAAATTTTGTGGATATCCAAATATGCATACAACAACTCATTGCATTCACGAACAGGACAAAGCCCATTTTATACTATATATGGGCGGCATCCTCGAACCTCTGAACTTGATTCGCCCCAACACTTAGAGATGCCCGCCGTGAACCATCAACACGCCACTATTACACAAGCTTTTAAAAAGGCAACCAAACATTTGAAACAGGCTAAAGAGAAATACAAGAAAACCGCAGATCAACATAGAAGCGAAGCTCCGAAATATCAGATAGGAGACCAAGTTTGGCTGGCTTCAAGACACATACCTTTAAAGGGGACTCGAACCTTTAACCCCAAGTATTTTGGACCTTACACTATTAAAGCCATTATTAATCCTGTGGCCGTCAAATTGGAGTTACCGTCAAATGCCAGTACAACCAGGGACAAGACTAACTAAACCACCTAACCCCATCCTAATAGACGGGGAACCAGAATTTGAAGTAAAGAATATTTTGGACTCAAAAATAGTCAAATCAAGACTTTTTTATCTGGTTGACTGGAAAGGTTATGGTCCACAAGAAAGGTCATGGGAGCCAAGTGACAATATTCATGCACCTTGATTGGTGAAAAGGTTCCACCAGAATTTCCCAGACAAACCGGGACCAGTGAGGAGAACAGGTGGGGGAGGGTGCTGTCACGATGCCTGCCCCCAGACATCCGGAACAGGTCCATCTGTCCAGGCAACAGACACCCAAGAAGACACAGGAATTCTCAAAACCCTGCCTAGGGGCTATATGGGTTCAGTCCTGGCGTCATAGGCGCCAGGCTCATATTGCCAAATTTAAACTATGCAGGTCATCCTGCAAAGAACTCATGTACAGGTCATGAAGGGAACTACTTTTTTGATGCTATTTAAACCACGCCCGAAGAGCAGCACACGCTTCGCGTTATTCTGCATCTTAGCAGTGTAACGCTCACCGTGTCTGCAGTCCAGCATCCAGTCTACAGCCACACCCGTCTTGTGTCTGGAGCCGATCCTAGAGAAAAGGAAAGAAGAAGAGAAGGTTAGAACAAGGAGATTTCCATTTGGTCATCATCTTTTCCTGGAGCAGCCGCACCTGTGGATAAAGGAAAAAGACATTAAAATAAACCGCGTCGCATTGCCAGCTGCAGCGCCGCGCCCTACTCACCTGTCTTCGGAGCATCTCCACGACCCGGCGCACGACCCGGCGCAGCACCCGTTGAAAGAAGATAGAGAACTATTGGTTAATTACATTTGGAACAATATTACTTGCTAGACAGTGCTTGGTACAAACTGACTCTTACCTAAGCGCTACCTTCATCCATCGAGGCAAACGCACTCCTTGGATCACGCTGCAAGGGAAAAGGTATGAAAGGAGCAAGAGTGAATTAACAGACATTTGAACTCTACAAGAACTATACATTTGGTTTACACACTACTTACCTCAGAGTCATTGTTGTCTGGAACTCTGGCAAATACCTTTCGGATCAGTGAAGTAACTGAACTTCTACACGCCCCTGCACTCCACGCAGGATGGAGAGTTCATCCTTCCAAACAATAAGGTGAGACTTTATGAAGGGGAATACTGGAAGTTTTCAGGGAAAATAGTGTTAGTGTAACCTCCCTACCACGGGTGGCTAATCCCCTTTGCTGCTTTTAGGAAAATATTCTTGCGGGCCAGGCAGACGAGACTGAGTGGGCAAGTGCAGTCGATCATCACTTCGCTACGAGTCACACTGGTGGAGACCGCAGCAGTCCAGCTTCGTTCGACGCCCCTGTGGAATCCAGGTGAGCGTAACAATTACATGCCCTCCTTACAAGGGACCAGTTCTTGAACCCTGGGCCAGGCAGCATCATTTCTCACTGTTGTTCAAGACCTGGCAAAGAAGCACAGACCAGCACCTCGGGATCCTCTCTTTCCCGATGCATCGCCATAAGGTTTGGTGGTCCAGGCCACTACAGCAAACCTTTAGACCATATCTTTTCTGTCCTTGCCCCCTGGCTGGGAGAGGAAGAAGTTACATGCATGTGGAAGAAAGCTTTTTGGCTCTTCAAGCATAGGTCTCCAGTGTGTGACCACCTCCTGTGCCCTGGCCATCATGACAGGGGTCACAAGGCACATCCCTGACTCAGAGATCCTTGATGGATTTGAGGTTCTGATTAGGGATGGTAAGGAAGACTCCTGACAGATCCTTCACTCAGGTCTGGATACCGCAGACTGCGTGGCGAGAACAATGGCTACCAGCACAGTCTTATCTAGGTTTATTGGGGCAAACTGGACAGCAAAAGCGCTTGGGTTATTTTTTTAATGCAAGACCATGTATGGCTGAAAAGAAAGCTGCAAACCTTGGAAAGTAGAGATTTACCTCTAAGTCCCTTAAAAATTCAATAGATTTAAATCACTTTCCTGGTTATGTGCTTATTTTATATATAATGTGCTAAACACATTGTTAAAAAATCTGTAAAATAGAGTGATAATCCTCAGTATGGATTTATTTGAATGTTAATTTCTCAGATCTTGCTGACACATGTTTCGACCTCTGGTCATTTTCAAGGCATTGATATATACAAACTGATACAACAGGTCCATTTATAATCATGGTTGATGATGTATCATTCACAATAAATTCAAATTATATAAAAGAACATGAAAAAACAATTATTCAATCATTGTCATTACCATACCAGTGCGGACAGATATCAATGATTGAGATGAGGTTGGTGAGAGGAGACAGGAGAAAATATAAAACTGGTTTTGATTAATCATGTTCCGTAACCTGTTATTGAGACCTGTCACAGTATATTTGTCTTTACAGATTTTAAAACATACGCTGTGAAAAACATCATTGATCAGTTTAAATTCTCATGTATTTGTACTACCTACTAACCTTCATTGTCACAACATTTAGCTATTGAGAATAGGTTGCTCAGCCACACCTGTGTCTGTACAAAAAGATTTCATTAAAATGTTGATTGAGTTTTACAGGAACAAGAGGGTTGGGCAAAAAAGCCAAGTGGAACACTGCGCTTGCAATATTAATTTGGTGTTAGATGGAGGGCAGCAGGTGACTGGGTTGTGTGGGTATATTGCCCATATACACCACTGTGAGGTCAAGTTCAAGGAGGAGTGTTTCCAGTCTCACTGCGCCAACACATACAAAATTGAGACACTGCTTAGTTTGCAGTTTTATTAGGTGAGTATGGTACAGCCTTACACGTGTTTCGAGCAACACTGCTCTTCCTCTGAGGCTTGGGTTGATTGTTGCACATACGTGATTACGTGTTGTAGATGTACTGAAAAGTACGAACCTTTTTATATTCCTCGCAATTGCGGAAAGCATTTTATGCCCCCTGGGGAATAGACACGTTCAGTTCGGACCACCAGGTCGGATATACTAATTGGGTAGCTTTCCGCAATTGCGAGGAATATAAAAAGGTTCGTACTTTTCAGTACATCTACAACACGTAATCACGTATGTTCAACAATCAACCCAAGCCTCAGAGGAAGAGCAGTGTTGCTCGAAACACGTGTAAGGCTGTACCATACTCACCTAATAAAACTGCAAACTAAGCAGTGTCTCAATTTTGTATGTGTTGGCGCAGTGAGACTGGAAACACTCCTCCTTGAACTTGATTGAGTTTTAGCAGGCACCTCAAGTGATACATTTGCCTTTATGCGCATAAGCCAATTATATATTCTGTGGTGCTCGTGCTTGTGCATACATTATGCGTGTTAAACCATTAGAGCCCATTACAATTTACTGGGTTTCCATGCTGGGATAATGGAGATAGTATTTCTACATATTAAACTCATCAAGCTAGTGTTGATTCTCTGTTCTCCTGCTGGTGAAATCTAAAACTTTTCAGGATATATATATATATATATATATATATATATATATTTATGTGCGATCAGTTAATTGCATTGTGGGTATTATCAGATCATAATGCAATTGTACGTGGTAGAAAATAAAATGTTGTCACCCTTCTTTCAATGTTAGAGTAAATATCTCTGATGGATATCAAGTCTGCTCTTCAAATTCACAAATGATTACTATCAGCATCTGTGTAAACAGAAATGCAATCTTTTAGTCCCTGTGGTGTCATCCTTGACAGCCTCATTGAACAGATAATTATATGCTCCGATACTGTTGGTGATATATTCAGTTATTTCTCACCTGTTTTAGTTGAAGTTCGCCCGATTAGAGTGTCGTCCTGGTCGGGTATGGCATTCCTTGTGGCAAGCCAGATCGATTGCCATTTTAGATCCTTATTTCTGCTATTGGTATCCTTCTAATGATGTCATGACGCACATTGCATCTAAATCTGCAAGTCTTTTCACCTTGACTTCTGTAGTTCGTATCTAACAAAGAATTTTATCTTATAAATGTAACTAATCAAATATTCAAATGAGCCTTGACTCATAATTAGAAAATCATTTACAGTACTATTGTAGGGTGAGGTATCTTGTAGTTTCAATCAACTGTTCTGATCATATATATTTGGTGATTTTGGTTCCGTTATTTCTAATGCTTGCAAGACACATCTCTAACCTCCTTCAATTTTATTTATGTAACTTGGTTAGTCTTGTTACTAAATACAAGATATATATGCTTACCTAGTCGGTTGTGGGATACAAGATCATACGCCGTTAGTTCATTCTAAATGTCTTCATAATAGCTAGGTTGATCGATTCCAATTAATTTGACTTGCTATATTGAAACAATTAATGATAACATAATTAGAACCCGTTGGTTGATATTAGATCGATCGATTCCAATTAATTTGACAAACTATATAAGACCAATTATTGATAACATGATTAGACCCCGTTGGTTGATATTAGGTGTTATAGTGTTTATATAATTGAGCAATTGCTGACAGATAGATCTTCCTAATGGATTGTCTTACACTTGTTCTGGGTGAGCGACCAATCTCAATTTGGACTTCATTAATTACATCAGTTTATATGAGCATGGAATACATTTTACAATTTCATGAAAACCTGTCAGTTTACATATTGTAATGGGTAGTAGACTGCATCTGGGTATAATTGGCCCAGTTCCTTAAATTCATTTCTTATTTTCCTTTGCATATTTGTCACTTACATTTGATTATACTTCATACATTATAGAAAGACAATCATCTGAAGCTCCTGGTTCAATCCGGTTCTTAGACAGCATAATTGACAGATCATTTTGGATTAGTTGTCTTAATAAAAGCTTCTTGTCACCCCCACGTATACCAATTTGCACTTAACGTAGCCCAATGAAATATATGTTGTTTTTATTGTCCATTTGATGTTGTTCCTGCTAATGAGCTGCAAGAGGCAGTGTAGTGTCTTGTGAGTTGAGACTGGACAAATGTTCTCTAATACGGATACGCAGTTCCCTTATCGTACTGCCCACATAAATGTGGTGACAGACACAAATGATCACATATACAACATATTTCGATCTGCAATTAATCATGTCGGTGATTCAAATTTCTGTACCATCACAATGTATATATTTGTTGGTATCTGGATGTGCATGTTTGCACATGCTACAATTCCCACATTTGTAAAACCCTTCTGAACGTGGTCTCATCCATGCACAAGTTCTCACAGCTGGCATATCTATGGGTTTAAGAAATGAAGGACTCACTTTGTTCTTGATAGTTGGTGCCCGTGTGTATATAAATGTGGGCTTGTTATCAATATACTCATTCAGATCATTTTCTTTAAAAGATGCCAAACAATTCTAAACAATTGTTTTGTGTCTTCTGCAAATCTGGTAAATAAGTTCACTTTCTGTTGTTCTGTAATTTGTGTAGATGTTTTAGGTTTCAGGATATCATTTCTATTCAGGTTTTCTATTTTCTCATGAGCTTGAGAGATACATTCACTACTGTATCCTCTGTCACTTTTTCAGCAAATAACATTCTAATTCAAATTCTTTGTCATTGCTGCAGTTACTGCGGGCTTAAAAGAATTCCCCTGTTGGTATGTTGGGAATCGTTGATTTCTTGTGACAGCTTGAAGCAAAAAGGGTGGAGTTAACCTCAGTCTGTT
Organism: Ambystoma mexicanum; assembly: GCF_040938575.1. Taxonomy (NCBI): domain Eukaryota; kingdom Metazoa; phylum Chordata; class Amphibia; order Caudata; family Ambystomatidae; genus Ambystoma; species Ambystoma mexicanum. The sequence continues at coordinate 1,506,371,589 of NC_090932.1, read as the reverse complement.
TCCTATATGTATCTTACCATCCTTAATATATAAATACAAGTCTACAAATAAAGTTTTAGCTGGATCACTATGCGCTGTGAATCCTAAACCAAATTGGTTGTCATTTAGATGGTTAATGAATAATTTAAATGTGTCTGAAGTGCCTTTCCAAATGATTATGATATTGTCAATAAATCTCTTCCGAATTATGATTTGCCGTTCAAACTTCTGATTCGATAAGACATGAATCTCCTCAAACTGTCCCATGTAAATGTTCGATAGTAATGGGGCATATTTAGCACCCATGGCAATACCTTCGGTTTGGAGATAAAAGTTGTCATCAAATAGGAAATAGTTGTTATTCAGGGTAAACCACAGAAATTCTTTTACCATTTCTATGTGACGTCTAGTTGATGTAGAGAAATGTGAGTAGGTGTAATCAATTGCTTGAATAGCCAAACGGTAGTCTATTGAAGTATATCATGATTTAACATCTAATGTTGCTAATACATAGTTTTCTTGCCAAGTGATGGTCGTTAGAATTTGTAAGATGTATTAAGTCTTTAAAATAAGAGGTTAGTAATCAAACTTGTTGTTTGATCAAAGTGTCAATGTAGGTAGATAGGTCTTCAGTGGCCCACTCAATTCCTTTCACTATCGGTCTGACTTCTAGTAGTTTGTCAAACTGTTTGTCAATTTTAGGGAGAAAGTAAATCATTGGCATGATGAGTTCAGTAATACAAATTATTTTTCCTCATCTATTATCAGTCCACCATTATGCCATTTGAGACTGATTGTTGTCATCTCTGTCACCACTGTCTTGGTGGGATTGGATGTGAATTTATTGTAACAGCCTGGTGTGGATAAATGTTTTTTTCCCATTTGAATATAATCTTCTCTGTTGAAAATTACAACCTCTCCACCTTTATCTGCCTCTTTAATCACAATATTGTCTGAACTTGCTAGATTCTTTAGCGCTTAATATTCTTCATAGTTTAAGTTGTGTCTCCTGTAATCAAATTTGGATTGTTTTCATATCCATATAGCTGTGAACATCTCCTATTACGGGTTTATGAAAAGTCTCCATCACACTTTCAGTGGTCATTTGAGGGGGGAATTTTGACTGTGCTTGAGTTCTTCCATTTTAAGATTCTTTTGATGTATACTTAAAGGAATAGTTTGCTCAAAAATTGTATTGTCCCGATCGTTCAGGCATGTATTTTTAAGCATACTGTAATCGATCTTAAAGATTTTTCCTATGTATCTGTCATGATGCCTACCCCCAGGCATCCGGACCAAGTCCATCAGCCCCGGGAGCAGGCATCTAGACATTTAGTAAAACCTCCGGGTTCAGTCCTGGCGCTTTAGGCACCAGGCTCATAGTAGGAATCAGTCCTGGCGCCTAAGGTGCCAGGCTCATAGTCATTACTTACCTCAGGCAGACCATGCTGCAAATGACTCCAATCAAACATGAAGCCTGAAAGGGACTATTTTTCTACAGGGACTATTTTTTACTCGGGTGTGGTTCTAGGGACTTCTTACCTGGGACTACTTTTGAGGCTATTTAAACCACACCCGACCAGCAACACACGCTTCGCGTTATTCTGCATCCAGCAGCGTAACACTCACCGTGCCTGCAGCCTGCATCCAGGCTTCTGCAACGCCCGCCTCGAATCCAGAGCTCCTAAAACAAAGAGGAAAGAAAGGGACAAGGTTAGAAAACGAACTTATTTCTATTCGATGCCTGATTCTGGATCCATCTTGTCTCCGGACCTGCAAAGAACATCATTTCTGCATGCGCCACACATCCAGCTGCAGCGCCGCGCCATACTCACCAGTCTTCACAGCATCCTTCGGGTCGGCGCTGCATCCATCATTTCTTCGCCGAACTTCGGCACCTAGGAGACAAAAGAAAACCACAAGGTGAGCCGAGGGAACCAACAAATATAATTCTTACCACCATAGACTTACCTGATTTACCACCGGAGGCATCCTTTTGTGACTCTCCATATTTTCACGTGCCGCATCTGTAAAGAGAGACAAAACAACACGTTTTCCTCGTGCAACATTTACCGGACAGCGCCGGGTAATACAGACTCTTACCTGAGCACCACCAGCTGCCACAAGAGCATCTTTTCACGAGCCAGCTGCAAGACAAGAAAGGAAGGGGGGAACAAGAGTGAACATCGGACAAATTGAACTCTATGAACTTAATACTTACTGGTCCTCACCAGGAACCTCAGAGTCAATACTCTCCGGAACTCTCCCGAGCCTTCAAACCAGTGAAGTAACTGGAATCGACACGCCCCTGCAAATCCACGCAGGATGGAGAACTCATCTTTCAAGAATATAAGGTGAGATTGCTGTGAGGGCATTTTGGAGGTGATTAGTTGGGGAGGACTGTGGGGGTGCCATCACTTGAATCCACAAGTGGCTAAATCCATCTCTCCACTTGCAGGAGAATATTTCTACGGCTTAAGCAAACAAGATTAGGAAGGCAGATCCAGTCAGTCATCGCTGCACTACGCATCATGTGGGTGGAGACCGTAGCTGTCCGGGTCCGACCGACGCCCCTGTGGGATCCAGGTGAGCGTAACAGTATCTTACCTTAGTTTTCCTCAAATTTACACATGCGAAAACAATGGGTTAGGAGCCGCCATCTTGTGCTAATCTTATCCGTTGATGCATCGCCCTAAGTTCAAGTGCCCTCGCGGCAAGAATACAGATCACCCACCCTCAAACTGACATTACTACTCCACCTATTTTCATGACGTTAGTGGCCAGCGTAGCCAAACGTGCCCAGTCTTCACCCACGCCATAACGTTACTTAACGCAGAAAGAGGAAGATAAACACACACATCCTCTCACAGCACGTAACCTTTCTTTCTTGTCCCAAATAGAAGAGCAAAACATTTATTTGTAAGAAAAGATCAATAGTCTGCAATGTAACAAGTGCTTTTATTTTTCAAAGAACGCTCATAAGAGAATATTAAGTCCACGAAATGAATGATATGTTTTTGCCGTACAAGTTATAGCTAGTGAACATTGCATGCTTTGAATGTTGTTTATAACGTCCTCATGATAAGCGATTGCGATCAGCGATCGATCAGTCCCTGTACTCCTATTCTTGTGTGTCCATATGTTACACCAGCAAAACGTTCTAATGACGCACATGGTGTTCTGTTTGTGAGAAGATATGGATTGTTTGCACTTTTATGCGCAACGCTTTCACATTATCATATTTTCACAACAGAAATGATGACAGGTTGCTCCTTATTGCTGGTACTGCCAAAGGACAGATTGGTTCCTGTTGGTCGTCCCGCATAACGGTGATCAAATAAGCACCATTGATGATTATCCGCCAATGCTGGATTGGAGGATCCCTTCGACGGTAGCTGAAAACTATGGCATACGCAGAACAGTACAAAATAGCTATGAAGAAAAAAGAATAAAATAATATATTTTAGTAACCGTTCTGTAATCGAATATAACAAGTTATCATATAATTCAGAACCGGATGAAACCTAATCATAAACACAAACCACACAGAATGAACACACACATGACAACATGGGGGACTATTTGAGACCACGACGTGCATGAAAGTTTAGCGCTGTGAAGTAGGTATAGCTCCCAATGGGATGGAGAACCAGATGCACCTGCTTCACATAGGTGGTCCTACAAGAAAATAAGGACAGTGATAGTATTGTTTTATGTTGAACCACAGACAGATGTCATTGTAATGGAACTGGTAAGATTAGTGATCGAAAAGAGAACCAAGCACCCCCAGAAAAGGTTCAGCCCCTGCCCCTCCTCCAGCCCCCACTGTATGGTGCACAAGGATGCAACGGTGACAGCACACCAGGATATTTCACGGGACAAAGCAGTTTAGATATAATTTGCCTGCATACAGGTTGTGGTTACGGGTGTTCGAGGAATAATCATCACAATATGGTCCACCTAACAACCCATACCTGCACCGAATATATTGGTGTGCAAGGCCAGTAATCAATGCATCCCAAAAAAATCATACCTCTATTCCTCTTTAAACTATACACAAATAATCATTACTAGACAGATAAACCGCGAGTTACGCACTTGTTTTTTTTTTATAGTGCACAGTATAAATATCATTCAACATAACATACCGTACTGTGTCAAATCGCACTTTTGCATGTCGCTGAATTAGTCATTATGCCTACAGTTCCATTCTCTCGATGTAACATTGACTAACCTCTCCGAACAACAGGTTGCCGAAATGGAAACAAAATGTTCATATATATCTACTTTCAATAAAGTAAATGTTCGCATTTTTTGCGGGTATTTTACACATTGTGTCCTTCGAACAGTTGCTGACTTTCGTTCAAGGCCAAATAACAATAGCATCCTGTTTTCAGTGACTGCTGCCAGAGATGGGTAGGTTACGATTTTCTGAAAGTATGCCACAAACAAAAACACAAAAAATGGACAAGACGCTGCTTTGAGCAAGTGGTTCAGAAAACCAAGGACAGTTACAAACAGCTATGTAAAATATGTTTTGGCACAGGAACGTAAGAACAATCCAGAAAGGTATTTGTTGCTGCTACCTCTGGGGATATATCATCTCTGTAAGAAAATTCAATCAAAACCCCACCTCTCCCTCGTCCAGCACTGTTTAAGGGCACAAAGCGCACAATGTGTGGGTCACTGTGACTATATCTCTTCCTCACTCCCCCCTGGCACCATCTCCCGGGCCTCTGAGGTGCATGCCAAAGTGATGTAGTAGAAGGCTTAGCATATTATCGTAGTTTTCACAATGTAAATTTTGATATACTTGACCCTCACTCCATGGAGAGATGAGTCAGCTGACCCACGTTGGAATCGACAGACGGCTGAGTAACAAACCAATTGTAGCCTGGCATCCCCTATGGAGCAGGATCAGGCATACTGTATTACCAGTCAACTGTGCGGGTTCAGACCCTATATGTGATGTAATTACTGATGCTGTGGCCTCTCAAAGGGCAACAACATTAATTCTGGAGTACCTTGTTATCCTTGCAAGCTATCTCTTGGCTTCTTTCCCTAGAGGGCTGTATTCATTCTGGCGTGAGCGTAATAAGGGACAGCCTTCAATTGCATGGCGCTTACTTTAATTCATGCATGTCCGTTCATACTCCCTTGCGCACCTGAGGCAGCCCTCTCTACCATCAGGCGAGACAGGTGACATTGCATGCCCATACTAGATAAGTTACATTCATGTTCCGACTAGGCCTTGTGCCAATCGGCCGTGCTAGTGCAAAGGGGAGGGAAGGAGAAGACTATGGGTGTACAAGTGCTGGAGGAGGGTGTTAAGATGGATTTCTAAACTCTTACCGGATGTGCTGAAGTTTAGGAGGCCACCCTTGGTTTAGTGAAACAGGGGAACTTTCTGGGCAAGCCAGACTAATCTAGGTAGCTTGGCACGCGGTCAAGACCAAGTCTCAGGAGGGGTGATAGTGATCGGAAGCCAACAATGAGCACACACAGCAAAGAACCACAAATTACTCCTACACAAGTGTATATGAAAGAGATCTATACAGTTATTGTCGACAGGACCAATATATACTAGTAAACTTTATTTATTCGAAAACAGTTACCATACACAATACTCTACTATTCAGCATATATACAATACATTTCCTAATGCGACAAATGAGGAAAACACAGCCACAACCTGTAAAGAGAAGGGTTGGTTAACACACTAGGAGCTTTAGACAATTTTTCGGAGTCGTTCCTTAACTTTCTAGTCCAGCCCTAAGAAGTGGGTAGCCTTAGGCTAAGCAGCGCAGTAGTGCGTCAAAGCGCACAATCACGCTGGTGAAGCAAATAGTGGGTCTTCTTGGGAAAGCTGTAGAAAGTCAGTAAGGGGCCTGAGGCGATGAAGAATTGGTTCCTACTATTCGAGTAGGATGTGCCCTTGGTGGCAGAAGAGTTTTAAAAAGGTGAGAATAGCTGGGGAGCGCAGGCTAACCCAGCCAACATTGAATACCTTTATGGGATATTTGTGCGTAAAAGGTATCTGTTGTGCTGGTGGGAAACCGTCAAGTGATGCAAGGGCTTGATCCCTGTAGCCAAATGGAGCCATGTGATAGATTTTATGTCTGCGATGACTTCCTTTTTAGCCCTTTGCATTGCCCTTTCACAAAACCTATTGTCGATGGGATGCACCTCCACCTCGTCCATATAAAAAACATATACCTTATTGGAGCGACTTAGTGTGTCTGATAAGAGGTGGCTGTTAGGACAGTTTTTCTGAAGTCCAACTAAGGGCTTACTATAATCATTCAAATGAGGCAGTCCAAGACTCCACTCTTAGTATAAGGCTGTACCACCTGAGTTCAGGGTAGCGTAGACAGGGCAGCCGGGCTTATTTTAGGAGGGAGGAAGGGCTGTAAAATCAATACAAATTATATTTTAATACAAACGGTCCAAAACACTATAGGCCTCATTACGAGTCTAGTGGTATCCGTGCTGGAAAAACCGTCAGGCTGCCGCCGAACCCATGATACCATTCCGCCTCTGTGATTGCCGGAATCACCGGGGCATTATAACCCTGGTGACCCAGTAATTCCGGGGGATGGGGTGCACGGAAACACTGGTTCCGTCTATGACAGAGCCGGTGTTTCCATGTCTGCCTGCAGGCGGGTGGTGTTACTCCCGCCAGGTCAGACGTGGCAGGAGTGACAACTCCCGCCTGCAGGACTGGGAATCAGCCGATCCGGAAACAGCGGTGGCGGTGGATTTATCGCCACCGTTGTTTCCGGACCAGCTGACTTGTAATGAGGCCCAATGTATTCTAAAAACAAATGGTTTATTTAAATATGAGTAGGCCCAGATAAATCTTTGGGGAAATAAGTACTATCACATTATATATGACCACATTTATATAAACACAACACTATGCTTGAAGGTACACAGACCAAAGCATATAACCTTTTTTGGAACACCTAACATGAGTTCTTGGGAAGCCAAAACCAATAGTTACTTTTAGATTACTTTCAGTAATACCAGGGTAGTAGACTCTATCAGTTGTACCGTGACGCTCATCAAGAAATCACCCAATACCTATCCTATGCGGTATTCCCCAAGGGTCTTGCGTCTCGCCTACCCTCTACAATATCTTCACTAAACCACTGTTCGACGATGTGGACCAGCTGGGTATCACCTACACTAACTATGCAGATGATACTCAGATTCTCCTCCTACTTTCTGGGGATCACAGTACGGACACGGGTTTAGTGAACAAAGTTTACCTTATCATCCAAGCATGGATGGCCATTCATGGCCTGTGCTTGAACGATGATAAGACTGAACTTATAATTCTGGGCTTGCAGGCTAATATTAAAAAACTAGGTCAAGAATTCTCCTCATTTAATATTGACGGGAATACCATCAAAGTTTCCAAGGAAGTAAAAACCCTTGGATTCTACTTCGACTCTACACTGTCCTTCGATAAACAGGTAAAATCCCTCACCTCTGCCATGGCCTACACCTGCAAGCTACTCAGAGCTGGTAAGCCGTTCCTCTCTGACAATAGCTGCCTGATCCTGACTAGAGCTCTAATACTCTCCAGAATTGACTACTGTAATGCTCTATACAGCGGTGCCAATAAATCTACCATCCAAAAGCTCCAAACACTACAGAATAATGCCCTAAGAGCAGCCTAAACAAGAAAACTCACATCTCCTCCTTGAGACGCCAACATAAATGGTTATCCACATCTAACAAAATACAACTAAAAACGCTCTCTTTGACCTACAAAGCCCTTAACAACGCAGCCCCCAGTTACCTTATAGATAAACTCCAGAGAAGAGCCTCTCTCAGACCCACCAGAACTGGGAATGTTAACTGTTTGACCATACCCAAATATAAGATCACTACTATTGGGGGTAATAGCTTTACTGTAAAGGCAGCTAAATTTTGGAATTCACTGCCTCAGGATCTGAGAGCAGACCAACCTTACCTACATTTCAGGAAAAATGTAATAAAACACATCATCACCACTATCCCCTAGTCTCCCACTACCCATTGGGGACCTGCCCACTTCCTAAGAGACTTGTTCATCCTGCATTAATAGTGTACTACTGCGTTAACTCTGAAGACCTTGTGTAATGTAATATACTCGGAAGCCTAAGTGTTATACGAAGGGCCACACTTCTGGCATATATATCCTTTGTACAGTGTCCATTGTTTATTTTTGGAACTACATTGGCTATTCACTGGCTTCACCCCTATTTTGTACATTGTGCATATCCTGTAATCATGTAAAAATCTCCCAACCATGTAAATACTGTATCCTGTGTATATTCGTAACCTTTGTAAGCTTTGCATTTCCATATTGTTGCGCCCTTTTACTCACGAGTCTGGTGCGCCTAACAAATGAATAAACAAACAAACAAACAAACTGGACAATTTACTTTTCTGATAGAGTGAAAGACAGATACTAGGCACAGTATCAACCTATAACTCTGATTCAGGATAACACAGTTATTCTAGGGGAGTTGGACCTTGGGGTGTAATATTCAATTACAGTTGCTTTTCAGTTCAGAGACTAAGGAAAGTAATATCTCTAACTTATTTTAGGATAACACAGTTACACTCAAAGTAAGTGAAACCTATACACTTTTTACAGGAGCTATACGCAATTTAAAGGCAGGTGTAACCTAAGACTCTTGTTTTGTCTGTCTAAAACCGACCAGTGAAAGCAAAACCCAGTGTTACACTTTATGAATGACCCAAAGTTATTCTATGTAGGTAAAACCGAAGGCAGGCTTATTCCCGACAGGCAAACCGCAAGTCAGGGGAAGCAAATCCCAGTTGCGGGACACTTATACAACTATCCTAACAGGAATAATAAAGTAAAACCAACAGCATTACTTGTGTGGAAGAAGCCATGCCAACTCACAGGTGAGTAAAATAACCGTATATCTACTTTCCAGAATGGCAGAACATTTTTAAGGTAAGTAACCTAAACTTTTGTATACTTTGCAGAAAGGTTAGAAAATAACTGCTTATAATATGTTAAGCTGTGCGTCTCATGGACGTTGCGTACCTGAGTCTCCAGGAGTCTTGCATACTGGGGTAGCCAGATCGTAGAAGTCATAGACAGGAAGCAGGCGATGAAGTAGTAGGCTGAGCGAAGGAATGCGGTGCAAAGAACCGGTCCCGGCTCCGTCCTGGTAACACAGGATTGAACGGGGCCAGCTCCTGACGCCACGGATGACACTTCCCTTATTTTAACGTGGCGCCAGAACAGTGCAAGCACGGGTAGGGAAGGGCTATGGTGTAAACCATAAAACAGCAAACGTGAGGTCCAAAGCAGCTGTGCAGGCAGGACTGCAGGAGTAGATCTTCACAACTGCTGGGCAGTAGAAGATCCAAGGATCCCGGTACCCAAGCAAGGCAGTAGGCAAGGAGCAGGAGGAAAATCATTTAAGAGGCTGGGGCCGGAAAGGAGCCAGTGGAAGACAGGTCGGACAGGGCTGGGTAAAAAGGCAAGGAGGGCAGCAGGATCAAGGCAGGGACCAGCAGGGAGGCAACAGGACAAGGCAGAGACCAGCCCCAAGGGAAGAACCAAGGAAGGGCAACCCGAACCCCGAGAGCAGGCACAAGGACGAGGAACGGGAAGCAAGGAAGCAGGACAAGGATTCAGGAGGTTTGAGCGAAGCGAAAGGAAAACCCAAACCGCTTTGAGACGCTACGATTCCCGGGACTGGATCGCTAAATAGCAATCCGGCACGAAAACGAGGCTTGAAGCGCAAGCAGGTTGGACGCATGCGTGGAAATGGGAAAGCCGCGAGAACGAGGCTTGGAACACAAGCTTATTTCTCAATGGCTCGCGCTAACGGCACCCACGTCTTGTTTTGCACAGAATAGATGGCACACCCAGGGAGAGTGTGTCCAGGAAGGCGCATCTCTTCCAGACCCCTAGGCGGGGATATAACCGCCAGGAACGAGCCCACCCCATAGGACCCCTCAGCCACCCTGCACAGGTAGGTGTCCTAACATAATGTGAAGGCAGGTTGAATCCTCTAAAACATTCTAGGTAAGCCTTTCCCATCAGTGAAAGTGTTCAACAAATTACTGCCACCAGCCATTAATGGTAAGTTTGTCCTGGTAACATAAATCTTACATTTTTTTTAAATGTGAACAGGGTTACTCAGTATCTCCCCAGCACTCCACATAAGGTGGGGCTGTTGGTTTCACTTAATAAATTATAAAAGGGATCCAAAGATACTTTCTACCCTTGGGAACTGTAGTTCTCTCAAGGTTATCCAGAGAAAGTTAAGTGAAGCCCCTAGGGCAGTGGTCTTCAAACTTTTTTGGCCTGAGCAAAATTTGGGCAGGCCTGGCCCCCCCAGAATTGCCAAAGGAACAGTATATATAGCGCACCGTCACCTGCTCCCATCACAGTCGCTGGGCTCTGTCATCCCATCACATACCCTGGGCTCTCTCCACCCTGCTCCCACCACTATCCCATGGTTCCCACCCATCCTGCTCCCTCCACAGACCATGGGCTCCCCCCATCCTGTTCCCAACACAGTCCGAGGGCCAGTGGCAGCTGGTGAATTTCTTAAGTGGAGGGGCATAACTATTTCCCCCAGAAATGCCATAGCAACCGAGCGCAGTGATGGATCCCGAACCAATCATGGGAGGGGTCCCCCACCCCCCGTGAACTGTAAAAGAAATAATTGGTTAAAATGTTGCATTGTAGAGCATACTTTAAAGAAAAATGGGTAAATAGCCAAACAGTTTGCAATTGGTGCTGGGGGGCCAGGGGGGAGAGCATGGTATTTTTTACTGGACATCTATGATAGATATCCAGTAAAAAGATACCATCCCTGTCCCCTGGGCCCCACTGGGTTTAACACAATCAACATGATTATGAGTGTATGCAAGGCGCTCGGGTACCAGGGGGGAGAGCATGGTATTTTTGACTGGACATCTTTGATAGAAATCCAGTAAAACAAAATACAATCCCTGGCCCCTGAGCTCCACAGTGCCTCAGAAGGAGAGCTGATTTTGGCAGGTGGGTAGGGGGATTGTGCAACAAAGGCATTTAGGCATTTTTAAAATGCCTTTGTTGTACAACCCTCCTTTCCCCCTCTATCCGCCATTTGTCAAAATCAGCTCAACGGACCAAAACAAACTAATACACACGCACACATTCACATATTCATACAGCAATCACTCTATCATTCACACGAGCATCCATCACTATACACTCACTCATAATACAAGCATACACTCATCCATACACACGTTTAAAAAAAATAAAAAATGTGCATAAAAGTACCTTCAGCATTGTCCTGCATGTGTTTGCTGAAACGGCCTGCTCCAGGCTGCTCTGTCCGTATGTGCGAGGAGGCGCAGGAGCTCCCACTCGCACATACAGTGCCCCAGCCAGCAATTACAATGAGCTATGCAATGCTGGCAAAGCAAAACGCCCTAGCCTTGCATGGCTCAGTGAGCATGTGCGGCTGAGGAACTGAACTGAACTGTCAAAGGGAAATTAGTGTTTACCTTTGACAGTTAAGTCAGCCCAGGAGCACTCCCTCAGCTGGAAAAAGCAGCTGAGGGAGTGCTCACTGTTTCACTGTTTCACTGGGCTGGCTTCTTAACTCCTCCATAATGGATGAGCCGCCAAGCTCGGACTGGCCTATAGGGCAATAGGGCAATGCCTGTACCAAAAATGCAAAATGCTAATGTGGGCCAGTCAAAATGGGCCACCTTTTTGGCCAACGTGGGCCAGTTTGATGAGTTACTTCACTATGCAGTTAATAATTTTGACCATTGCTGCTGAATGAATATTCTTTAAATATCACAATTTACTTACATTTTAACACAAAGCACCCCCTTGGGTACTATTGAAACAGTCTGTGACTAAAGGAATGTATATCCATTTACAACTGCATTGGTGTCTGAGACAGTTTCATGCTTCAGACCGAACATGTGAGCCGCCCCTGCCCATTTCTTCCAATCTAAAAAATAAAAGAAACATTTCTTGCTGGGCTCTCACGGCCCCCCAGTCCCAACAGTGTGAATACCACTGCCCTAGGGAAACCCAGCAACAACAGGCACCTAATGCAAAAAGTTTTTAAAGAGGATACATTTTAAAAGACACAATGGAGAGCCCAATAAATCACACCCATAAAAAGAGTAAACTATCTTGTGAGTGTGGAAAAAGGTTCCCACTCAGCGGTATAAGAGAAAATAATCCACCAGTAAAGCTAAAAGTTCTAGGGTTGTCACAGGTCAGGAAGATTTATCATTTCTATGAAAATCTTACCTAACAGAGGCCATCAGCGCAAGTGCCATGGATTGCATGTGTGCATGGGGTTGGGTCTAGCAGAGGGTTTGAAAGACACAAAGCCTCAGTGTACCTTTCACAGATGGGAAATATCCATTTGCATATCAGTCTTTCTCCAACCCAAATGGCCAGTCCAGCACAAGTGCTAGGGGAATTCCCTTCTGAACAATAGTACAGATAGCAACCCCAGGCATGTGTCTTCTAGACAGAGGATAAGCAATATAAATGAAGGAAAGGTAAAAGATATACATTAATGCATCATAAACCTGATTACATCAGCGTTAATAAATACTTTGTAACACATTATCTAGCATTGAAATTGCAAGTGTAATAGCATTAGATTGTTTCTGTACAATGTTCAAACATTGGAGAACATATCTAAAATGTTATTGTAAGCAGATTTTGAAGACCGCTACAAATCATTTAAATCTGGGAGTCAACCTTTCAACAAGTTCTGATTTTGGGGGACACGGCTCGTTTGCAATTTATTGTGGCATTGTATGCGTCCTGGGAACAAAATCTGGATCCATTCCATGAGTAAGCATGGCCAACACAGTTAATGGCAGATCTTTCACAATTTTAAATCCATTTCCTGGTATATTGTCTTGACCACCCATTGTTTGCCTAGTTTTGCAAAGGCCATGAGGTAACGAAGCATTCAGAATGTTCCTGCAGTTTTCGCTTGTTCCCTCCCAATGTTCTCTTTGTGCGCAGGTACAGCTAGTCTTGTTCTGGCCTTCTTACCGTCTATGCCAAAATGCAACCTTTTGGGCCTGTACTTTAGTCACATATTATGGAACACCTCCAAATCTCCAGTACGACAGAATTCGGTGAGTCCCTTCAGGTCTCTTGAAAGCGTTTTATAATACACAATCTTCTCAAGTGCTTTGTGTGGAGGGGAACGTGGGCCCAACCACTTCTTCTTGCGTCCATGTGAACATTAGTGGAAATGTTGGTTTTCTGTCCAAGAGTGTATGTTGGAAAATGGCGCCTCAATGAACGCCATTTTTCAAGTAGAATTTCTAAAGATCCATCACAAGTTTTGGAGCTCCACCAAAGATGGTTGTTAATGGACTGAGACCACTTTAAAAGGTTTTCTGAACCCTTTTATTTTTTTTACCAGCAGCTGTAATTTTTTTATTGATTGATTTGACAATGTGCCATACATCAAATTGATGCTGAATGTGTGGAAACTGCTCTTGTATGGCCTTGGCTATTGAAACGTGCCTGTCAGTGGCTATCCGTTTAATTTGCATTCCCCTGGATTCGAGATGTTTGATGGATTTAATAAAACCATGTTTCTCCATGGTCACAGACGATGTACATTCAGGCACATGCACGATGACCAAACTCACCTTTTTTTTTAGTGGCATGTGCAGTACTTAGTGGGAAACCCTGGACTGTCACACTGTCTGTCGCCAGCTAGCCTGAAACATTTGTTAGAGAATGTACTGTCCATTGACATCTGTTTGAGTTTCCAGGAATGACTAATAGCGGGGAATAAGAATTCCCTCTGATATTCGTAGTACTGCGTTTTAGCAAGGAACACAAGTCCCACAAATTGACAGAAACTGAACATCTTACTGAAAGTTGATCCGCTGAACAGTAAAGCTGCTGAACAAAGTAAATTTCCAGCAGGAACTTTGCAGAGCATCGGTTGAGCAGACCATGAAAATGTATTGGTGGATACAGCTGGCCTGGATTTTCAGGTTGGTGCCTTGTAATATACGAGACACATTCACCAATGGCTCTCCACATATTTTCCCTCGTAATTTATGATCACATTTCCACATTTGTACAATCTCTAGCAGGCAGCTGTTGAATACAATGTATTTTTACTCCTTTTATACCCAATCGTCCTGCAGTACTGTGTTTTGCGACTCGACAGTGGTGGACAATTCCCCCAAACTAGGCAAACTGAAGTCGAGATCTTGAGCAAATTCCTCAGTCAATTGAGTTGAAGCTTCAGCCTCTGTTAGTTCAGGCTTTGCTATTTCTGCATGTATTGGAGAAACAGGTAACATTGAAGGTTTGTTGGGTGGAACATTTTCAGAGGGTGTAGATTGTGCCAAAGGGTCTGTGAGCAATTGCAATGCATCTTTATTGTCTTCAGTTTCATCTGGTCGAGTTTGCACAAAGTACCAATGGCCCATGGTAACTTTGTACGGTTCGCAGGTGAGATTCCATTCATTTTCCGGCCACTGGACATAAGCACCACGAGTCTGAATATTGACTGGACCACGCTGTGCCTCAAATAGCAGTAGCACCATTGTGAAATCCGTTTGGCAAGCGAAATCTTTGTTTTGAGTTGTTGTCTGAGTCTTAATACTCCTCTTCCTTCTGGGCCTCTAACAGGTTTATAGAAAAACATGCTCAATGTATAGCAGACATACAGAAGATACAATTTTCCAACTAAGAACATAATTTGACAAAAACATCTGCTTAAAAACTTCTCCAAAACAAACTGGTTTGTTCTTTACCCTTGTTTGCTTAATTTGCTTCGAACCCATGGCCTTCTCTTTAACGACTACAACATCAAGCTAAAAAAGAGCGTTTTCTATGGTTTAAATCAAGAAAATTTTATTTCCACTCAAACAAACATATGTACATACATACAAACAGAACCAACTTGACGGACTTCAAAACATTACAAAAATGCATTCCCAATCCAATGTGATGCCCAATTGTATTTCATATTAGGTTATGTATATCTCTGGTCCATGTGCCTCTTCTAATTCCACATCTTGAGTATATTCCTTGGAGATAATAATCATTAAAATAAATTAAATGTCAAACATACTGAAATGTAAGATGTTTCATCCCACACAGCACTTCCGCAAAAAGTAGTTTAAAATGATTACGAACCATATACTATATGGTTTGTTGTTGCAACACACATAGAACATTCGTATGAACATACCCTCTAAAAACAGTGTACGTGATTTGGTCATAATATACATTTCAGATTTCACCTGATAACCTTGTATTGTTCATTCGCATATAAAGGACTAGTACATTATAATAACTTGATAGGCGAGTGAGGTTGATGTTGACTCCGCAAAAGTAATTGATGCAGAATCTTGCTCCTTCATTTTCAGTACATTGTCAGAAAATAGTCCAATGGAAAAGGTAAATTAGTATTAGAATTGTGGCCACATCCAACGCTCTAAAATATCACTTTGTGCAAGTCGGTAGGGCTCACCATTGGGATACTATACGTGTCAGTGGTTTCGTCACTGGTGAGGGTCCGTGCTTCCATCAGTGTGCTCTACGTAAAGAAGCACATTTCAACCGACACATTTCGAAAACATTATGCAACTTTTAAAGGGTACTATGGAGGTTTTTAATGAGGGTCACATTTCACTGATTTATTAGAGGCTCCCGAAAGTGGGGATAGATAAAGTATACTAAAGAGAAACATTTTAAAATTCTGGTGATTCTGGTGACTATGGAAACTTGAGTAATACAGCTTTGATGGAAATAAACACCGAAAACTCTAAACCGTTCATGAAGTTACCTTTTCAATACACTACTTTAAATAAATTGAGAGATCGTAGAGAATACATATTTATACAGACCATCGTCCTACATACCAACAAACATTACAGATTCATTGTCGACTACTCACCTGAACCAGCGTGTGCCGAAAATGAGTCAGAATTGCATTTGGAAGCAATTTACAAAGAATTATGGGTCGATGCTTTTTTGTGTACTTTCATTGTTCGTACATATCGTTGGTAAAGTGCAGGCTGCAGATGCGGAATCGATTGGCCCTCACGTCTCCCAAGACAGCCTGGGCTCTACTTTCAATCTCGTCAACTGGAAAACCGCAATTTGTAATCCATCTTCTTATTAAAACAATATCTTTCAGGAATATATGCAGGACTGTGCCCTGAGTTTTGGCATGACTCATAGATGGGCAACCGATAATGATACATGAAGGCATTCTTGAAAAGTCTGTCAGATCTGTATAAAAAAATATAATTAATTATTACAAATTATACTGTATGAATGTGAATAAAGCAATTATTACACAGCTTTGTCTGTTAAGTTTGTTTTAAATAAAGAAAACATGTGTAACCTAGTCAAATGAACATAGCAATAACTTTCTTACAATAATTGTCATACCGCAAATTGTAACGTATTACTCGTCCATTGAATGAACTTTCAAGCATCAAAAGAAAACATGGTTGCAAACATGGACCATGAAACATTCCATTCTATTACAATGCACAGTGATGCAATGTGCTATTTACCGAGATCAAAATACATCAAACATTCGATAATGGTGAAGTCTTTGAGATAAATGAACATTAGAATACTGGGTACATTAAGTGGAAATCGATAGAAACTTCCAGAGCAGTGATCGATGAACATCGAGACGCAAATAGGGTACCTACCCTTACTTGGACAAACAAATGAGCCGATTCAGCAAGCAGGGGAACAAGTAGCTGTGGAACAGGTATCCGGGGAACAGGTAGCTCGATGGCGATATACCCTGTCGATCTCAGAGATGTTATCCTGGTAAATGTCAAGGTGTTTATAAAGGCACAGAAAGGTGGGTGTGTATGTAACTGTGTGACGTGTTTGTTGACACCCACTCAGCTTCGATTCCAATGTTTCACATCTGCCATACCCACCCACCCATCCCCCTTGCGAACTCACAGGCATAGGCCTGCTCGTACTGCCTATAGGGCAATAGGGCCAGGGTTGAACCACAAACGCAAAATGCTTGTGTGGGTAATTTTTTTTAATGAAGGTGGCCAACTTTTGTGGGTCAGTTTGATAAGTTACTTCAATATGCGGCTAGTAGTGAATACTTTTGCTGAATATATATTTTTTTAAACGCACAATTTGCATCACCTTTTCATCAAAATACTCCCCTTTGGGTAATATTCAAACGGTGTCCGTAAAGGAATGATTAGTGACTTCGAACTGTGCACCACGTTTTGATTGGTGCCCAAGACAAAGTTATGGGCCATTACAACCCTGTTCATAGGTGCCAACTGCCATTGATACCAGGGAGGAGGGTGGATGGGGACGAGGTGAGCGCAAAAGTCCCGGAACACTGCTCAACGGACAAAAAGCATATGTTAATAGAAGGGACAGGGTCTTGAAGAGGGGAGTCAGGAGACACTGGGACTGGCCTGGCCATGTGGACAACGGATATCACAGAATATGAGACGCATTCTTTGAGGATAGTCGCAGCCACATCAGCATGGCGTGGAGGCATGGGGACACAAATAATCAACAAGATAGGAGGTTGGAAATCACTTTGCTTCACAAGATGTATAAGACCAGAGCTAACATAAGGAATATCTTTTCACAGGTAAGAGAAACCCGACAAATCAACATGTATCATGGTACATTCATTTGTGGGTAGGTCAGGAAAGTGAACCGAAAAGTCAAGAAACAAACTACTATTTAAAAACACGATCACATCCTAGTTGGGGGGAGCAGTCTATTCTGACTGAGAGCGTTTCCACAAAAATGGAACACACCTATCAGTAAATGGAATGGAAGTATTCCATACAGGGATTTTAAACATACTAGCAACAAGGGTGTGTGAATAGAGCTTTAGGAGAGCAATGGTCTTTTGGGTGAACCCGAGTGGCCCTGTACCCACTCAATTGTGGCGGCATGGGCCTGGAAGGAAGCAGCCAGCAAGCGCAAGAGTGCTCACCAAACAAGTTGTAGGCCCCCAACACACGGACCTAAGATCCTGCAATGGGGGCAGTTGGTGAGCCAAGGAGGACCAGTTCCTGTTTCACCGTCCAAGTGCCCAAAAAAGTTCAGAACTATGATAACGCTGCACACCTGTTGGTTTGTGACATAAACACAGTAATCTTGTTTGGTTTATTATCGTTATGCTTAATTAAAGCCACAGACTTTTATTGCCAGCACAAAAACAAAGATTCTGCATAATTTGGTATGATGCATAATGTATATTTTCAATGCAACACAGAGGGTAGCGATTCCCCAGCTTCTGGCACCTTGAGCGTCCACCCCCCAGCCAGCTGCCTTGCGAGCGCATGGTCTTAGGTGCAAACTGCCATCGATACTGGGGAGGCAGGTAGGGGGATGGATGGACTTGAACAGGGGAGTCTGGAGACACTGGGTCTGGGGAGGCCATGTGAACAATGGTCACCATGCGGAGGATCCCTTTGAGGTGCTCATGATGTTTGGCTACTTGAATGTTCCCACCTAGCCCAGTCCCCTTGGGAGCGCACGGTCATAGGTGTGAACTGCCATTGATACTGGAGGTGGATGGATGGGCATGAGGCAAGTGCAAAAGTGCAGGTAGGGGGATGGATGGACTTGAACAGGGGAGTCTGGAGACACTGGGTCTGGGGAGGCCATGTGAACAATAGCCACCATGCAGAGGATCCCTTTGAGGAGCACATGGTGTTTGGCTACTTGAATGTTCCAACCCACCTTAGTCCCCTTGGGAGCGCACGGTCATAGGTGTGAACTGCCATTGATACTGGATGGATAGATGAGGCAAGTGCAAAAGGCTCCGAACACTGCTGAAGGGACAAAAACTTATGTTGATTGCTGGGGCGGGTTCTTGAAGAGGGGAGTCTGGAGGCACTGGGTCTGGGGAGGCCATGGGAACAATGGTCACTGTGCGGAAGATCCCTTTGAAGTGTACATGGTGTTTGGCAACTTTAGTGTTCCCACCCACCCATTCCCCTTGGGAGCGCACGGTCATAGGTGTTAACTGCCATTGATACTGGTGGAGGGATGGATGGGCATGAGGCGAGCGCAAAAGGCCCCCGAACACTGCTGAAGGGACACAAACTTATGTTGATTGTTGGGGCGTGGTCTTGATAGCGGAGTCTGGAGGATCCCTTTGAGTTTTACATGGTGTTTGGCACCTTGAGCATTCCCACCCACCCGTTACTGGATGGGTAATGTATGGGGGCGAGGCGATGCAAAAGGTCACCAACCATTCTTTCATGACCTCATAAAGGATTGAGCGTGTTCTTGACCCACTGAAAAATTCAAACAACTATTCGCATATGCTCATTTGTATTTTATTTATTTTGGTGATGTTGATGGCACAAACAAACTACAAATTGTATACTTGCGGTTGCAGCATAATGTGTGAAAATACCCTGTACTGTCCGCTGTCACTGGGGAATTTGGCGCGAATGGCTTGAACGACACAGGCAGGTATTACTCAGCGAATGCAGAATCCAAGCCTCCCATTGCATTGGCGTTGTGAAAAGGGGCGTAAGTGTCTAGTAATGTCAGTTTGAGGGGCGGGTGATCTGTAGTCTTGCCGCAAGGGCACTTGAACTTAGGGTGATGCATCAACGGATAAGATTAGCACAAGAATGCGGGGCCCAACCTATTGCTTTTGCATGTGTAAAAGTGAGGAAAACTAAGGTAAGATGCATAGGAAAAATGTTAAGATCGATTACAGTATACTTAAAAATACATGCCCGAATGATCGGGACAATAATATTTTTTAGCAAACTATTCCTTTAAATCATCACAAATTTGTTCCTGCGTTTTCTCTACTTCACTTTCTAGTGACATTAATAGGTGTGTGTTCTCTGTCTGATATTGTCAAATAACTATGTCTGATATTGTCAAATCACTAGAGGGTGCGATACGTGGTGCTGTTTCATATGTAGACATTTTATAATGAAAATATTTTCTCAATTTTAGTTTTCTAATGCATTTGAACAAAATCAATTTGAAAGTCTATTAGATTGGCTTTGGTATTGGGGGCAAAAGAGAAGGCTCTTTTCAGCATAGAATCATCTGCTGCTGTTAAGGTTCTGTCTGATAGATTGATGATTAAGTTCTGTTTTGGCTTTTTGAGGGTTGCTTTCTTGAGGCTGATCTTATCATTCGTTGTGTTTCATTTGGATCTACGTTTGTAGCCCTGTCTTCCTCATCCTCTCCTTCCTCTGATGATGTTGCCGTTGTTAATATACCTTGCACGAGTGGTGTTCGAAATCTCACTTGTTTGAAATGTTTTTGTATCTCTTGATTTCTTCAAAAAAACCTTTACTATGGCCAGTTACTGTTTCATTTGTAATAGCCAAATTCGATTGTGATGCAGTTGAGCATGATTGGTTCTCATTTTCGAATTCTATCTCGGAGCTAAACGGGGAGGATGCTGGTGTAGAAACTCTTGATGATCCTTTCGTTCTTCCATCATATTTGATTTGAAATGTAAAATCCCTATCAGTTTAAGAAGAGTGCGGGGCAATAGTGTCCGAAATGTGGGCAGGTAAATGCAGATATGGTACATATGTTCTGGGCATGCAGGAGTATTCAAAGATTTTGGGAAGATATAGTACAAATGTTAGCCAAATCAGATATAATGCTGGATATCCGCTCCCCTACGGCCTGCATGCTGGGCCTCTTCCCGCGACCGAGGCAGAAGAGGCACATGAGCAAACTGAAGGACCTGGCGTATATTCTTGCTAAACGCAGGATTGCTATGAACTGGAAGACACATAGATGCCCGGAGACACGAGGGTGGTGGGGTGATCTGCAGAAATGGACTCAGGCGGAAAGCTCGGTGTGGCACCACGCAGCATGTCGCGGACATGGAGATTAAAATACAGATTTGAGCTCCTGGAAAATGATGCTGCAGGAATAATTGGCCTCTGCACAAAGCACAGACAATCTGGCTACTCAGACTTGATTACTGTATTTCGCATGTATCGAGCAGTACCGAGGTGCAGGATCACCAGCACACTGCATAAGATTATAAATGAACAGGGCAGGCTGACAGGGTTGGGGAGATTTGGGGGTGGGGGTTGAGAATGCAGAAACTATGCCTGTTAGGTGTAATGGTTGGTGTTATGTATGTGTGTTATGCAAAAAGTTAATAAAGATATTTAAAAAAATAAAACTGATGTTTTTCACAGAATATGCTTTAAAATCTGTAAATACAAATATACTGTGACAGTTCTCTATAACAGGTTATGGAACATGGTTAATCAAAACCTATTTTATATATATTTTTTTTTTATTATTATTATTTTCTGTCTCCTCTAACCAACCTCATCGCATTCATTGATATTGATCCGAATTGGTATGGTAATGACAATGTTTGAATAATAGTTTTTTCATGTTCTTTTATATCATTTGAATTTATTATGAATGTCACATCATCAACCATGATTATAAATGGGCCTGTTTTAATCAGTTTGTATATATCAATGCCTTGAAAACGACCAGAGGTCGAAACACGTGTCAGCAATTTCAGAGAAATTAACATTCAAATTAATCCATAGTCTTACGTCCCGTCCCCTTTCCTCCATACTCTATGGGCGTCCCTCGCGAGGGACGGGAGACGGAACCTTTTTCAGCAGAAAAATCTTCTTCCCCTTTAAATGTAGAGGCGCGTCCCTGGGAGCATGCGCTCGCCTGACTCTGCCCACTGGCGCCTCTCCCCAGTACCCTTTTCCGGTTCGACGGGAACGGGCCGAATTCACCAGCACTCCTGGGTTTGGCTTTGGCCATGTAATACCACGCTCTCTTCCCCAGATATTCTTCTGTCTTTGTCTTTTCTTTTCACCTAGGTACTTGGTCCTCCAACGCCACGCTCCTTGCCAGCGCATATCGACTTCAGCGGGCTTCAGCATGTGTTCAGCCTGCGAAGGGTTCTTCCCTACGTCCGATCCCCACTCTCTTTGCCTCTGCTGCCTTGGCCCCGACCACCACTGGGAAGGTTATTCCGCGTGCGACGCACTGACCCCACGTGCACTGAAGAACAGGCTAGCTGGGTGGAGGGAGCTCTTCCAGAAGTCATCTCCGGAGGACTTAAAGGACTTCGTCAATCATCGCTTGAGGCCAAAGGCATAGCCTCTATTTACCAGCACACCCCGTAAGGAAGACTCCTTCCCAAGGAAGCGCCCAAGCGGGAGGAACCTCCGGGTTCTAACACCAGCACACATACCAAGGCTAGTCCAGCTACCGGCCTCATGGCCGAGGGCTTTCCGGTTCCTTCCGGTGTTAGTGCTGAGGGGCTGCAAGGTTCTTTTACCAGGGTTACTACAACGCCCTAGTACCTGCATCATGTCCGAGGGGGCGCCTTCACGCAGCACTACCGGCAGCTCTGCCAAGGGCAATAAGCCTTCCAGGCCCGTCCCGAGGTGTGGGATAGGACTTATGGTCCAACACCAAACGTCTTGGACGAGGCTGGGTCCACGGCGCCCAGTACTCCACCTCCCACTCTGGACCCTCAGAGCACCCTGGTTGACACGGACGAGGAGGAGGACCCTGACACGCCATCTTCAGCCAGGGCCTTCCACGAACGCCTTGCAGGTTTGGCAGAATATTTGACCCATCCTCAGCCCGAGGTAGAGCAGCCCGGGGAGGGGGACTTGGCAGAAGTCCTCACCCTAAGAACCCCTCCAAAAATGGGGATCCCGATGATGTTGCCCTGGCCAAGAAGGGGTGGCTTAAGCCACACTCGGCTCAACCTGGCAATTGGCGTCTCGATGCCAAGTACAGGCAGATTAAGGGGGATACACTTTTGTTTCGGCGCATCCTCAACTGCACTCTTCCATGATCGCTGCAGGGTCACTCTACTCTAAGCCTCAGTCGTCCGTGGCCAACTCATCCTCGACGCTGCTAGGCAAGGAGGAGAAGATCCTGGAGGGAAAAAGTTGTACTCCAACGCCTCCTTGCACCTGCGTCAAGTCAAAGCAGATGCCATGATGGCAGCCGTTAACCAAAGGCTCTGGCGGGAAATTGCAGACTTCCTCCCAGAACTTCGGGCGCAGAGCCAATCACGCTTCAAAGCCGGCCTGGGAGAAGCCAGGCTGGTAGCGCAGGACATTATGGAGTCAACCGTGGCCCACATCGATACATCTGGCCGAGCCATCTGCATCGCCACAGACATGAGAAGAACTGCCTGGCTTTGGGCTACTAAGTTTAACCCCGACGTCCAGGAACGCATATTGGACCTTCCATTCGAGGGTAGTGACCTCTTCTACTCCACCACAGATGAGGAATTAGATAAAAAGAAGAACAGCTCGCGCAAACCACAAAGTCTTTATCTATTCTTACGAATATTCTTACACCCAGTCACATTAACGCTCGGACAAGAGGTAGGTGTTTGGCGGGTTCTGGGGCTTCCAAGAACAGAGGTCCAGACAACCTGACTGGTCTCCAAGTCAGCACCGGAGGAAACAACAAAAGGGGGGGTCAAGGGCTTTTTCCAATCCCCCTCCTCTGCAACAGCCTCAAAGGGAAAGAAGGCATGACACGTCCCTTCGGGTCCACGTGTCTCCGGTGGGGGGCAGGCTTGCCTTTCACATGCAATTTTGGCGCCAGAACTTTTTGAACGCCTGGATCCTATCCGTAGTCTCCACGATGTACCGCCTACTGGTCCCCTCCTCTCATTCCTCCTCCCCTCCTCTCTCACAGATTGGGACAAAAACTCTGTTGGCACAGATCGCTTCCTCGTCAAGAGCCAGGCTGTGGAAGAAGTCCCAGCCTCCCGGAGAGGATTGGGCTTTTATTCCAGGATTTTCGCCATACAGAAGAAGAACCAGGCTGGCCTGAGAGTTGTGTTGGACCTTTCCACCCTCAATCTCTCCATTCCTCTGCAAAAATTCAACATTGTTACGCCAGCACTCATTGCGGAAACACGGGACAAGGGAGACTGGATGTGCTCCCTGGATCTGAAGGACGCGTATCTACACGTCCCGATTTGGCAGCTGCATCGTTCCTTACTGCGGTTCACGATCATGGGCTGCCATTTACAATACAAGGTGCTACCCTGTGGCCTCAACTCAGCCCCCAGGGTATTTACACGGTTAATGAATGCAGTGGTAGCCCTCCTCAGGGCCCAGGGCCACCACGTCTACCTGTACCTGGACGACTGGCTCGTCCAGGCCACATCTCCGGAAGCGGTTCACCATACCTCCTCCGCACTGATGAACACACTCCACGACCTGGGGTTCACTATCAATCTCGAAAAGTCTCTTGCTTCAACCCACGCTGACCCTGACCTTCTTGGGCCTCATCTGGGACACAAGCTCCGAGAGAGTCTTTCCCTCGGAGGACAAAATCGCGGCCATCAAGAGAGCACTTCTCACTTCGTCTAAAGGGCAGTGACCTCGGCCTTGTGGTACCAACACCTGTTGGGTATAATGGCGGCGGTCCTGTTGGCCGTACCCCACACAAAACTCAAGATGAGGAGATTACAGCTGCACTTCCCAGCCTTATGGAATCAGGAGAAGGGCTCCCAAGCGAAACCAGTCAACATTCCTCCCTTTCTCCACTCGGACCTCATGTGGTGGTCCACTGACTGCAACCTGCATGTAACGCTCACCTGGTATCCACGGGGACGTCACTCAGCCTGTTC
Organism: Ambystoma mexicanum; assembly: GCF_040938575.1. NCBI lineage: Eukaryota > Metazoa > Chordata > Amphibia > Caudata > Ambystomatidae > Ambystoma > Ambystoma mexicanum. Next base: position 1,506,346,936 of record NC_090932.1, on the reverse strand, counting down.
TGACCTCTTACGACCTCTAACCCTTCCCTGGAGGCTATTCGACTGGGGACTGGGCCTGAAACACAGGATTGGTAGAGTTTAACGCCCTATTGTCTGTGTGTGCTTGAACCCCTTCTTCCCCGGGGTCCTACCCTTCCCTTTGATCCACAGCTCACCTTGTTTTCTTGGATAGTGTGCTCTCCATCCTGCTTTCAGCGCAGGGGCGTGTTGATTGATGCAGGCTCGTTGCTGTCTAGTTACTTCACTGGCAAGAGTCCGACAGGTAAGTTTAATGAGTCGTTCCTTTCCTTCCTTAGATGATGGCCGGCGTCCGGGGATGGCGGCGTGCTGCTGAGATGAGTAGCGCTGAAGGTGAGTGAGAGCGCGATGCGCGATGCACCCCTTTCGTATTTGCATTGAACTGAGTTCTTTTTCTGTGTCTTTTAGGTGCTGTGACGTTTTCAGTGTGGATGCCGGTTATGAAGAACAAATGCGGTGGGTAAGCGCGGTATGCGGCGCCTGTAGATGTTTCCACGGTAACCTGGAGTGTCTTTTCCCTCTTACAGATGGATGAGAAGTTCCGGAGACAGAGTTCCACCAGAGCGGCTGGGATTCAGATAAGCGTTTGAAGCTCGTACAGTATTTAAAAATAAACGAAGATTTACAGAATGCTTACTAACGCCTTTTTTCTGTTCTTTTCCCTTTTCCTTAGGAAGCGGCGTGCCGGGATGGGAATGACACCGCCGAAGATGCCCGCAGAACAGAAGGAGCGATGAATGATAGGCAGAAGCACCGCAAGGTAAGGCTGATCCTAACGGTGTTCTTGTTCTTGCAGAAGCTGAGCGCAGAAGAAAGATGCAGGCCTACTGGAGACCGATCCTAACACGGTGAGTGTCACGCTGTAGGTGCAGAAAACGCAAAGCATGTTTCTCAGCCTGGGTGTGGCTTAAATAGTCTCTGGGTATCCCAGGTGTCTCTGGGCTGAACCACACCCAAAAGACTAGACCGCACATGCAGTTCTGGGAACCAAAATATGTGGGGGCATCCATCTTGTCCCCATCAATGCACTACAAGTCCAATCCCCAATGTTATCCTATGGGAGTGAGTGAGTCTGGTGCCACAAGCGCCAAGTCTGACTCCAAGTGGGTCTTTGGAGGGATGGAGAGGCCCTTGAGGGCCATGTAGGTGATTGTGGCCTGGCTCCAGCCTGACATTTTGGAGGGCTGGGGACATGAGGGGCAGGAATCATGACACTGTAGCAGGGCAAGCCCTTCCGGCAGCCGGCTCCTCAGGTCACCGTTACTACAGACTCCCCCCTAGAGGGCCGGAGAGCCACTCTGGACAGCCACAGCATCCATGGTGTCTGGATTCGGCATGTAGGAGCAGGAGTCCCACATCAATTGGCTGGAATTGAAGGCTATATGGCTGGCTCTCAAGGCCTTTCTCCCTCTTATAGAGGACAAGACAGTTCTTATCCAGACGGACAACTTCACCAGCATGTACTATGTCAAAAAGCAAGGGGGTACCGGATCCCTTCCACTGTGCAACCTAGACGTCAGCATGTGAGAGTGGGCACTGGAGAACAGCATCTATCTCACCGCCGTCCACCTCCCGGGGGAGTCCAACCTGGAGGCGGACAGGCTCAGTAGACTGAGAGCGGACAATTACATGTGGCAATTGAACGACCTGGTACTGAAGGAGATCTTCCTCAAGTGGGGGCATCCTCTGTTTGCCTCCTGTGACAACAGAAAATTCCAGCAGTTCACCTCCTGGCAGTGGCAGGGCTCCGGCTCTCTGGGCGACGCATTCCGATACGTAGAACGACATGACGGCATACGCCTTCTAGCCCAAACACCTGGTCCACAGGGTGATCTGCAAGATAAAGGAATCTTGTCACCTCAGCATCATTTTGATAGCTCCATCGTGGCTGGCGAGACCGTGGTTCAGCCTATCGGACAGGCCACCCATTTACCTACTGCTGGGCCCAGCTACTCTACTGGCCCAGCACAGGGGCAGGGTACTCCACTCCGCTCCTCACAAACTAGCCCTCTCAGCGTGGTTCCTGAGCAGGTCACGCTGAAACACCTGAGCCTATCCCCGGCTAACCTAGAGATCATCCAGGGCGCTAGAAGTAAGGCTACTAGGAGCCAATATAAGAGTAAATGGTCTAGATTCTGTCATTAGGCCGACTCTGGGGAGATCGAACCTCTTAAGTGGCCCTTGGTGCTTTCCTTCTCGGCATACCTCGCCCACTCCGGGGTATAGGTGGACACATGGCGCACCTATCTGGTAGGCACGGGGGCTTACAGGAATTTGGAGGAGTGCCTCTTCTCCTCCTCCAACCTAGTGGGCAAGCGACATCATTTATTTTTAATTTTTATTTTTTTACATTTATATAGCGCACAGACAGCCCAAAGGCATTGTGGTGGGCCTCCCCAGACTCTACCCACCTATAAGGAAACCACACCCTGGGTGGGACCTCAATGTTGTGTTGGGTGCCTTGGTGCTTAAACCGTTCGAGCCAATGGCGCCCCCGGACATCAGGTTGGTCACCATAAAGACAGCTCTGCTCGTGGTCCTTACCTCCGCTCGCAGAGTCAGTGAGATTAAGGCTCTGGTGGCATCAGGGCACTACACTACCTTTCACAAGGACAAGGTGGTCCTGCGAACGCACCCTGTGTTCCTACCCAAGGTGACCTCCTCCTTCCATCTCAACGAGGAGATAGTCTTGCCTACTTTGTTTGCTGACCCCAAGGATGAGCCTCAGAGAGTCTTGCACTGTCTGGATGTCAGACGCACTCTGAAATACTACCTGGACAGGACCAAGGACTTCCGCAAGTCAGACGCCCTGTTTGTCACTTTCGGTGGGTCAAGGCCTGGTTATCAGGCTTCCAAGGCCTCCATAGCAAGGAGGATGGTCGCGGCCATCAAGGAGGCCTATGAGGGGCAGCACAAGCCAGTGCCAGCTAACTTGCACGTCCATGCGGTCAGAGCCAAGGCCACTGCCATCGCGTTCCAACAGCATGTGCCGTGGCAGGTCAAAAGCAGAGCGGCTACCTAGGCCACCCCTTCGGCTTTCTGTAAGCACTATTGTTTGGACGCTGCATCTAGGTCAGACGCAGCTTTCGGGCAGGCGGCTCTAAGAAACCTGTTTTCTTAAGGAGGGTCTTCTCTCCACCCTGGGGCTACATTCAGTTGTAATCGCCCATGCAGTATGGAGGAAAGGGGACGGGGCGTAAGAGTAATTAATAGTTACTCACCGTAGTGACAAACGTACTCTTAGTCCATAGTCCCCTTTCCTCCATATGTCCCACCATCCTCCCCCCTAATAATACTGGTGTCATTAGGCAATGCTGAATATTGTCTACGCTTCAATGGGGACTGAGGAGTGGCGCTGGTGGGCGGAGTCAGGCAAGCCCATGCTCCCCGGGCTGCGCCCCCATGCGCCTGTAAATTTAAAAGGGAAGAAGATTTTTCTGGTGAAAAAGGTTCTGTCTCCCGTCCCTCGCGAGGGACGTCCATACAGTATGGAGGAAAGGGGACCATGAACTAAGAGTATGTTAGTCACTCGGTGAGTAACTATTAATTTATCAATCTATGTTACAGATTATTTAACAATGTGTTTAGCAAATTATATATAAGCGCATAACCAGAAAAGTGATTTAAATCTATTACAGTCTTGTGTAGGTTCTTTTGGCTCAGGATGTCAGGCTTTTTCCCCCGGATGTTCAAGAGAAGTTTCTGGATATGCCATTTGACCGCAAGAACCTGTTTGGCACCAAGGCTGACGAATCCTTGCAGAGGTTTCAGGCCTTAAGGGCTACCGTAAAGTCGCTGGGTCTAGCAGTCCAGCAACTGCAGCTGGCAAGCACTGCAGGCAGGGGGTTTTGCCCCTTCACCACCTATGCCCAAAGGGTCTGAGGCCTACCCCTCTCAGGCAGACAAGGACAGGGTCATCCCTAAAGGGGTAAGGCTAGTGGCAGGGGCGTGCCCAGAGAATGTGCCTCTGCCTTGCCTCCACTGTGCTCTCCGAAGACTCTGGCGCGAACCCTCTCTGAAGTGGACTTCTACCATCAGTTCCCTGTAGAAGGCAGATTATTCCAGTTTGGAAAGGAATGGATGAATACCACTTCTGATGCCTGGGCCATACAGCAGGAATGCTGCCTACATTCTGCTCTTCACATTCCAGACCATACTCCAGGCCACCAATCCTAGCTTCAGGAACCTCTCCTGCTGAAGGACACCCATCAACTTCAAGCAAAAGTGGACATAAAACTGGTACTCTGCTCGGAACGAGACAGGCATTGGTATGCAACATATTTTTTGGTGCTGAAGGACTGAGATCTAAGACCCATTCTGGATTTGCAGCTACTGAACTTATACTTGCGCATGGACAAGTTCAAGATGTTCACTCTGGCCCAGATCCTCCAGTTCCTGGACCTTAACGACAGATTGGTCTCTCTGGATCTCTAGGATGCTTAGTTTTATGTGGCCATCCACCGGAGAAAAGGGAAGTAACTGGAATTAAAAGTGGGGAAAGGTCACTACCAGTTCAAGGGACTACTATTCATGCTTTGTTCGGCACCCAGAGTTTTCACCAAGCTGCTAGCAGTGGTGGTGGCTTGCCTCAGAAGGGAAGGCATTTATTGATGTCTTTCTCTGTCTGGATGACAGGCTTGTCCAAGCTCGCTCCTCAGACCGAGCGTTGCGCACACCTACATCTTCGAAGCGTACACCCTATTGCACAGTTTGGGCTTCTCCCTGAACTTCATGAAGTCCCAGGCTTCGCCGTCCCAGTCCCTCTGGTTTATAGGGGCGGTCTTGGACACTCGGCTGGGCCAGGGTTTCCCACCAGAGAACAGAGGGGCAAACATCTACAAGATGGAACAAAAGTTCCAACCACAGGCAAGCGTTACAACCTTGACTTTTCTGTGCTTGCTGGGTCTTATGGCCTCCTGTATACTTGTGATGCCAGAGGCCTGGCTATGCATGTGGTCACTGCAGTAGTTTCTTGGTTCTCCAATGTCAGGCTGGGAATCCTCAGTAAAAGAAAAACAGTTTCACTTTCACTTTAAAACTGTATTTCTCCTCTAAACCATTCACTGTCCTCTGGGTCATACTGCCCCAGCCAATGACAGTCCTCTCCCTAAGCTCCACCCCTGGTGGCCATCTTCTGATTTTTACAGCACGCTTCAGTGTTGGGAGTCCTCACATTGCTGTCTGAGCTATGTTTGTGCATTTTCAAGTTTTTTCCATAGAAAACAGACAACTTTTACTGATTTTGACTTATCGTTTTCAACCAAAGGACAGCTATCCGGATCCCTGACCCCCGCTGCCGGCAAAGATCTTCATCCACCGTGGATCCTCCATCAAGATTTCGAGAAGGCCTGGCCTTGGGCCTACTTCGCGCCTTTCGACCATGTCAGAGGAGAAGATGGAGTGCAGGAACCTCTTCAAACTCTGCGCGAAGTGTGGATTAAGGAACATATTCATAGAAGATCGACATCATAAATGCTTATATTGCCTGCATCCGGTCCACGATGAGGAGGGATGCGAGGTGTGCCATGGTTTCTCAAAGAAAACTAAAAAAAGATCACTACAGCAGTCTGGCAGCATGGCTCAAATCGACCAAAACCCCTGACTCGGCCTGCACCCAGCATCATGCCTCACCCAGGAACGGTCGGTCCGAGGAGCAAACTCCCTCTGGGAGGAGGTTGAGATCCTTTGAGGATGCCCCGGCCGCGGTCGTCCAAGAGAAGACCAAGCTCTGCTATGGTGGTTCCACTGGGTTTGCCGCTGATGCGGGTTCCAAGTCGGGCAGAGTGCGATCGCCATCCTCATCAGTCTCCACGGTGAGCCTGCCGACAAAGGGGGCCTCTTCTAAGAGAAAGTCCCTAGCCCCATCCAAACTCTGTTTATCAGCAGACAAATCGACAAGGGAGAAGTCCAAGGAGGACCCTTCAAAACTTACTAAGACCTCTCAGCCTTCCAAGTCAACCCATTTGATGATGGCCACGTTGACGAGGGCCTCAATGACCACATCGTTGACGAAGTCCACGTCCACCACGACAGTATTAAAAGAAAACGGGTCTGTGAAGGTGGTGCCTACGACGGCCACCCCACGTGTGTCCTTACCCCCGAGGCATGATACCGCTGTGGAGGCAGCAACGAAGGCAGCAGGCACCCCAGGGATGGGGAAAGGCCCTGTGACCGCATCGGCCCAGAAGTCTCTGCAGAAGGAAAGAGAGGAGGAAGCCCTCCCGATGGAACCTCCAAAGGATGTTGACCCACGTACTGCTCCAGAAAAACCGGGGGAAGATTTACTCAAGCTTCAACAACTATTATACAGACCACGAAGGTGGAGAAACTGTGGACGGTGAGCCTACGTACCCTTCGCCCAAAAGGAGGCGCATCAGTCCAGACCCTACACCACTGAACCGAGGGACGTGACGCTGGACATTCTGATGACTCTACACACACTGGTCACGGAGATCCAGCAGAGGATGTCTCCAACACTGGGGCCTGCACTGCCACAGGACCCTCAGGAGCCTCCGAGATTTGGCCCTCCTCATCGGAAGAGAAAGTCAATTATGGTGTAGCTGGTCCTCAGTGTCACCCGACCCCTCCTCCTCCTCCACCTACTCTGTGTCACGACCTGACTCCAACCAGAGCTACGGACACAGTCACGGACACAGTCACGGACAGGGCTACTACTTCTACAAGCACTAACAAGGACGACCACGTTGTGCCAGCTGACAGGGAACCACCACACACGGACGAGCCCCACAGAGCCTCCTTGCCGGATGAAGTTGGATCCTTTCATTCCATGATGTCCAGGGCTTCTGAACTGTTTCAAATAGTACCTGCGGAAACAAAGAAAGAAAGGTTCCTGCACCAGTGGCGCAAGTCCAGAAGAAAGACCATTATATCTGTTCCTTTCCTGGATGATATTTGGGAGGAGGGACTGGTGCTAATGAAGAACCTGAGTACGGCCACGCCCAAGCGTGACAAACTGGAGAAAAAGTACAGGGTACCAGATTCTGACCCCAGGTGCTTAAGATTTCAACCCTTGCCCAACTCTGTGGTTTCTGCCGTAGCCAGGAAGCACTTGGCAAACCCATTGTTGGCAGCCATGGTGCCCCCGGACCAGGAGGGGACGAAGCTGCCGGCAATGGGCAAGAAAATAAACTATACAGCAGCCTCCACCATCAAGGCAGCGAATGCACTAGCCGTATTGTTCCGATATGACCGGGAACTATGGTACAAGCTGGGACCTATTCTAGACTTTCTGCCCGAGGACAAGAAGGTTGAGGCACTGGAACTGTTTCAGGAGGAGGGGTTTGCCTCGGACCACGCCATTACAGTGGTGGTGGACATCGCAGACACGGGATTCTGCCAAATGGGGAACGGCCTGTCCCTTCGTCGACAAGGGTGGTTGAAGGCCACAAACTTGCACCAGGATGTTCAGGCAAAGGTGCTGGATATGCCGTTCGATGATGAAAACCTCTTCGGCAAGGCCGTCGACAAGTCTTAGCAAGCCATAAAGACTGACACAGAGACGGCGCGCTCCCAGGGAACCCTACAACAACGTCTTTTTTCGTCCTTTCGTTCGTCCAGAGGAAGGCCCAGCAGATCCTCCAAAGGATATAATACCCCTTACCGACAGCCTTCCCGCTCCTCCACTCAAGAAGCATACAGGGGTTACTGTCAGGCTTATGGCAGCAGAGGACAGCTTCGGTGCCGCCCATATGACAAGGCAACATCCCAAACAGGCCTGAACCGGCTGTGGCATCGGGCCCCCACTTATCCACCCTAGTAAGAGGCCGGCTGGCGAAGTTCATCAGCAGGTGGACACAACTGACAGATGGGTGCTGGACGCTCTCTAACAGGAGCACCCCTTGGAATTCCAATGCAGGTGTCCTTGTATCCCATCTGTGACAGGAACAACACGGGCCACAGCTTCTGCAAGAGATGCGTGCCATGTTACAGAAGGGTGTGATATAGAACCCATCCCCCAGCACCTCCGGGGCTCCCGAATATATTCCAGATACTTTCTAGTTCAAAAGAGAACAGGGGGGTTGGAGGCCAATCCTGGATCTGCGTCGTCTCAACAAGTACAAAGTCCCAGAAATTCTGGATGGTCACGTTACAACACGTGTTTGCCCAGCTAGAGGAAGGGGATTTATTGATGTTGTTGGATCTGGAGAACACCTACTTACATATCCCCATTCACAAGAAGCACCGCAAATTCCTATGATTTGTGGTTCATGGGCAGCATTACCTGTCCAAGGCTCTTCCCTTCGGCCTAAAATCGGCTCGGAGGGTCTTTACGAAGTGCTTGGCCCCAGTAGCAGCACACCTTCATCTGCAGGGCATCCACGTATATCCTTACCTGGACGATTGGCTTGTTCGATCCCGCTCCGAGTGGGCAAGCACACATCGAGGACTGTACGTCTGTTGACAGAGTTGGGGTTCTCCATAAACTATCCAAAGTCCTGCATGACGCCATATCAGAAAGTGCTGTTCCTAGTTGCCCGGCTCAACACAGTAACATGTTTGACGTTCCCCTCAGAGGAGAGGGTGGTAGCCATATAGAGGATAGTACAGCGCTTGTCATTGACGCAGACAGCCACGGTGTGGGCCATCAAGTCACTGCTGGGCATGATGTCCTCCTGCATCAACCTTGTCCACCTCTGCAGACTTCAGATGCGGCCTCTTCAGCAGTTCCTCGAATGCGAGGTGGATACAAGCATCGGGGAACTTTGCGGACAAGATCACCCTCAATGCGAAGTTCCGTCAGGTAATACAGTGGTGGAGTGTACGGCTGCATTTCGTCCAGGGTACTCTGTTTCAAGTTCTGCCTTACCAGGAGACAGTCACCACGTACACCCCTCTAGAAGTCTGGGGAGCCCACAACGGGCAGTTGCACGCCAGAGGCTTCTGGCAACTGGAAAAAAGGGTCTCCACATCAATGTCCTGGAACTTCGATTTGTATTCTGGGCCCTCAAGTCTTTTCTGACATCGTTGAGGGGCAAGGTGGTGAGGATCTTCGCGGACAACACCAACACCATCACGTTCTATGACCCGCTTGCCTGCCCTCTCCAATCAGGCCCAGGGTCTCTGGCACTGGGCCATTCGGCAGAACATGTTCCTCATCCCCTTTCACCTGGCAGGTGTCAAGAACACCATCGTTCAGTAGGGAGATGTGTTCGTGCCACGAGTGGGAGCTTCGCCAGGACCATATGCACCTTCTGTTCAGCAAATGGGGCCAACCCCAAATCGATCTCTTCATGGCAGTGGCAAACTCCAGATGTCGGAAATTCGCCAGCAGGTTCCCTCCGCCTAGGAGCATGGGGGACACTTTCTCGTTCCCGTGCAAGGGACTGTTCCTGTAGGCTTCTCTGTTTCCCCTCCTGCTACGTGTGATGAACACACTCAGACACTGCCACTGCCCCGGTGTGGCAGCGACAAATCTGGTACCCGGACCTAATGCGTATATCAGTGGCCCTATCCATCAGGCTACCTCTGCGCCCAGTCCTCCTCACCAGAGAGGGAGGGGCGATTCGGCACCACGACCCAGAGTTACTGAACCTGAACGCATGGCTTCTGCAGACATAGAGTTTGGAAGTTACTCTTTACCTGCGGAATGTAAGGACATTCTGGCCAGGGCCAGAGCACCGTCAACGTTGTAGTGCTATGGCCATAAGTGGAAGCGATTCTCTGTGTGGTGCCGGGCTCAGAATATTATCCCTCTGCGGGTCACAGCCCTGTAGCTTCTATCATACTTGCTTTCCTTGGCCAAGGCTGGACTGGCTCAATCCTCTTATCAAGGTGCATCTCGCCGCCACATCCCGTTTCACCAGTTTCCGGGTAGGCCTTTTCTGTGGTCGCACAGACTCGTCATGGAGTTCCTGAAGGGGCTCTTCAAAACATTCCCATCACTGAAGGTCCCTGCCCTGGCTTGAGAGCTCAATGTAGACCTGACTAAGCTCATGCCGAAGGTACCGTCGGAATTCCACCTCAGCGAACCTTTGGTGTTACCCGTATTCTTCCCAAATCCATCGTCGCCAGCAGAGAGGGCCTTGCATTCGCTTGATGTTGCCCGTGCTTTGAAGTTCTACGTGGCACGTACGAAGAATTTTTGGAAGACTTCTCAGTTGTTCATCAATTTCGGACCTGTAAACCACAGTAAGCCCTTGTCGAAGGCTTCCATTTCCAGGTGGCTCTCCGGCTGCATCATGCATTGTCATCGACTGGCTAACAGGCCACTGCCAGGCCGGCCGAGAGCCCACTCCACCAGAGCCATTGCAGCAACGACAGCATTTCTCTCTGGTGTGCCCCTGCTTGACATCTGCAGGGCTGCTACGTGGAGGTCCACACACACCTTCCACAGGGTTTGAATGCATCAACAGGGATTCCAGGGAGGAGTCTTGAGTCGGTCAAGCAGTGCTACGCAACCTGTTTGTTTGAGGTGAGTCTGTTCCAGAGGTGAGTGTTTATTGCATCTATTAAGCCTTTCCACCTCCAGTGGTTGTGTATATATACTACTGTGTAATTAATCGTTATTCATGAGCATGTGAATCCATGCCAGACCACATGCAGGAGAAGGTTTAAGTTACTTACCTGTAACTATTGTTCTCCAGCATGGATCTGGCATGGATTCTCCTGCAAACCCTCTCTCCTTCCCCTCTGTGGCTCTTTTTGGTTCATACTGCCACTTTACATGCTTACCAAATCTGAAGATGGCCCCCAGTGGTGGAGCTTAGGGAGAGGACTGTCATTGGATGGGGGCAGTATGACCCAGAGGACCGTGATGGGTTTAGAGGAGAAATACAGTTTTAAAGTGAAAGTTAAACTGTTTAATCTTTTACTGAGGTCTCCCAGCCTGACGATGGGGAATATTCATGAGCATATGAATCCATGCTAGACCTATGCTGGAGAACACTAGTTACAGGTAAGTAACCTAAACCTTCTCAATGGTCTCAGTTTCAGGGGCACAAATCAGACCTTCTCTGAATCTCAGTGAGAGTATCCCGAGACCTGCAATGGTGGTCCCTGAAGGACAACCTTCTGAGAGGGTCATTGTTTCCTCAACCTTCGTCCCAGGTGACTCTGGTCTCTGATGCGTTCCTGAAAGGCTGGGGCTCCCACTGCTAGGACCTTACATTGAGCAGACTATGGTCCCTGTCAGAGTGCCAGGTGAATTGGCCGGGGTTGAGAGCGATCAGGCTGGCATTGGTTGCATTTCTCCCCTCTGTGAAGGGCAAGACAGTGAGACAGTGCTGATCCCGACAGACAACACTATAGCCAAGTATTACTTCAAGAAACTGGGTGGTGTGGAATCCTTGTCTCTATGCAGAGAAGCAATGCAATTGTGGTTCTGGGCTCTGGAGAATAGCATGTCTTTGACTGCGGCCCGGTAAGGATAACTTGCTGGTGAATGCTTTGAGCAGACATCCCTCAACCTCCCCCGAGTGGTAGCTCTGTCAAGAGGTTCTGGAGTTTTTCTCCCATTGGGGCACTCCTACGGTGGATCTCTTTGGTTCCAGTGTGAACAAGAAATGCAAATTGTTCTGCTTCAGAGAATTCTTTAATCACAGAGTTTTAGGGGATGCCTTCACAGTTGAGTAAATTGTAATTGTTTATTTGTAAAGCGTCTATACACAAGTGAAGTGCTTCAAAGCGCTTCAAGGCGGGAAGGGAACAAGGGAATACAGTCGTCATTCTTAGGCCTTGAAGATTCTGAATGATCTTGACAAAAATCTAGCATACTGGGTGAGAGGCATTTCAACTAGTGCAAGTGCATGGCAGGAAGGAATGAGGGATGGGTTGGTGAAAAGAGCATACAATCTAATGTACTATGCCTAATGACTAGTCAGATAATGCAAGTGCATTGCAAGGAGTGGGGAGTGACGGGGTGAAGAGAGGGAAAAAGGACATATAGAACAATAAACTACCTCCTGGTGACATTTCAGATTGATTGGTCATCACTAATACGCCTATGTTCGAGTAGTTCAGGTACAACCAAGCAGGGGAGGGGAGACAGAGGGAGGACAGGACAGACAAACCTGCTAGAACTGGTGCGTTCACAGTCATGCAAGTGCGCAGACAGGAAGTGCGAGGGGAAGGGAAGGGGAGTGTGCCCAGTCCAACAAGGGCCTGAGTTAAGTGCAGGGTGGTTGCCTCTCGAGGAGCGTATTACAAGTGCAGTGGTGCCAAGCAGGGTGCAGATGCTCGGAGGCAAGTACAGGACTGGAGCACGAGCCTGGGACCTGTGAGGTTCTGGAGGTACACCAGGGGACCAGTTAACGAACTGAGCAGGTTGGGAAGAGAAAGAAGGAAGGGAGGCAGGAAAGAGTGAAGAAGGTTAGCAGGGCAGAGGGAGAGAGAAAGTGGAAAAGAAGAGGAAGGTCTTGAGGAGTTTCTGGAACTTAAGGAGGTCCGGTTCAAGATGTAGAGAGGCAGCGAGGCTGTTCCAGAAGGAGGCACCTGCAGAATATAGGGATCTACCACCAAATCTCTGTTTGGAACAACAGCTCTTTGACCTCATCTATACGCTCCTGCTGATCCCCATCATATCGCTGGTTTTCCGGAGGCTGCACCTGTTCGGGTCCACAATCTTGATTGCTCAGGATTGGGCCCAGAGAACGTGATGCCTGGAGATGCTGGGCATGGCCATCTGCCCCTCCTGGTGCCTACCGCAGAGTATGGAACCCCTCTCCCACTCAGAGGGTAGGATCCTGCACCCAAACCCCTGCAGCCTGAACCTTCATATCTGGCTGCTGAATGGTTGAGGTACAATGAGTGGGATTTGTCTGCTAGAAGACCCTCCAGCAAATCTGTCTTTGCCTGTAGTTGGTACCAGTTTTCGGTTTGCCGCTGGAAGAGGGATCTGGACCCTTTAACTTGCTCCACATCCTCTGTTTTGGATTTGCTGCTGTTCTTGGCCCAGACAGGCCTGCACATGTGCTATTGTTAAGGGGTATCTTGCGGCCATTTTCGGTCTTCAATAGGACACCGGAGCAAGGCTCCTTTCAAATAGGATTCCTATATGATACTGTGAGAGGCGTGAGGGAGGTGGACCTACCTCTACAAGCAACCCCTCTGATAGGTTTCTGAACCTTTAAATAGCAACACAAGTGCTTGTGGGTGGAGCAATGTTTCAGGGCGATAACGGTCCCTATCATGTGAAAAACCACTCCTGTTGAGCAGTTACTTAATGTGGACATGTACTAAGAACAGCTTATCAAAAGTCCGGAGTTTATTTACAAAAAATACATCTTTTATTTTGATACCAGTGGATTAAAAGCTTTTTTGATTAGTGCGGTACATATAACAGTCCATGAAGACAGTTTTATACAGAAAAAGGTTTTTTGTAACACTATATTGTTAAAGTGTCGGATGCTGTGCAAAACCGTTTTTCCTCAACATAAAACTCACATCAGACAAACAATTCCAGCTCTTACTCATTCACACATTCTATTTTTTTTTAATATAACATTTTATTGTTTTTTAGACATAAAAACATACAGCCTCGCGCAGCGAGGTAACGTTAATTCCACCCAACAACAACTTCACACCATGGGTCCAATACAATGGAGTCTCTTAACACATCTAATTGCGTTTGTTGCACTAGTCTCACGTAATTTTAGGTTCCCACACATGTCTTTGGGTGTTATCCCAGTTTGTTGGTGGAGGCTACCTCTCAGTGTGCGTCTTCCCATTTTTGCCAAATTTTTGGGCCTTTCTCAGGACAGAGCTATTGAGGATTCAATGAAGGCGGGATGGTTCGCGCACAGACTGACGCTACCTGCGCACGAACTATAACGCGGTGAACAACACTAGACTCCAGTAGGACAGATCTTTTCAGATGCCTTATTGTGACTGGTCGACCGTGACACAATTGTGCGATTGAACTCCTATGCTTGTGATCCGTTCCCAGTTTAGTTCTACTTGACTGAGAACTTGCCCTACAGGTCCATACACATTTCCCAGGATGTATATTCGGGAACAAGTGGCCAGTTTCAAAGTTGAGATATTGGTAAAATTATGGATTCAGTTTGCATAATTCTGTATTCCTGTGTGTATTATTGCCTTATTGCTACATTAAAACCTTTAAGTGGCAAATATTCCAACGGGAGTGCGCCGTCCTGAAGAAGATGGGCATCAACCGTGAAACAGCCTAGATGCTCCGCACCATCGAAACTACTTCCTGTGTATATGGCAGACCTAGTGTATATAGTAGGTCATGACAGTACAGTAGTCGACGTATGGCACCCCTTTTTCTAATTAGGAACTACTATTGCCTTGTCCATATATTTTTGGGGTTTTCTCTACATTGTTAAATGCGGCCATAGCCTCTGACCACCAGCCGGGTGACCCTCTTCAGCCGACTTGAGGTTCAGACAGCTTGGCAACATGAAGTTAATACTGACTGAATTTTCAGTCTGGTTTTATATTGGCACTTTGTTTCACTATGCACTTTATTCTACAACAATATGCTGCTATTTAGAGATGAGCTCGTAACAAAATTTAAAATTTAATATGTATGTTTTAAACAAATGGAATTTACATAAAATATTCATGTTTTTCAATTATTGTTTGGTTTATATGGCCTGATCTGTGATTCCGAATTTCGGGGGCCCCCTCTCTCCCCAACCCATTGCCGGTCACCACTTTAACTTGAATTTTGTTTCCGCTGACACACTCTCTGTTCACTACTTTCTCAGGACATCCCCTAGCCGTGTAGACTCTTTTCTCCATTGCAATGCAAATGCTCACATCCGTGGTCCATTGCGCATAGCTCGGTGCCGTTTCAGAGCCCCAGAGTTGTGCTATGTTTCTCTTGATTAATGCAGTGGCAGTAGATAAGAGCAGTTTTTCGTAGCATGATAGTTCTAGCTCCTCTTCTATCCCCAACAGTAGTTGTTTTGCGCTTCTGTGAATCATCTTGCCCAACACCCTTGAGAGATCATCGCAGCACTGCTGCCAGTATTGCTGAATTACGGTGCAGTCCCATAGTATGTGGTAATACGAGCCTTCTTCTCGTTTGCATCTCAGACAGGATGAGTTAGTGGTCTTGCCCCAGTTGAATAATGCCACCCTCGGGTAGTATATTCTATGCAATATTTTTAATTAGATTAGTCTGAGCCTGGAAGAGATCGCCGTTTCTCTGGAGAACATCAGGGCAGTTACCCATTCCTTTGGAAGTATGTCACCTACGTCCCTCTCCCATTTGGCTTTCAGACCCGACAATTCCCCGGTGGCGAATTATGTTATGGCACTGTATATAGTGGACGTAACTTTGTGTTTAATCATTTCTGGAAATAGATTGCGTTCTAGGGGGTGTAATCAGGCATGTCAACCATTTCAGGGAGATGGATCTGCAGCGCATGCTTCAATTGTGTGTAGTGATACCGCTCATTTGTTGGAAGTGCGAAGGCAGTGGTTAAGTCTGCGAATGGTATTATTTCATTTCCTCTCACTACGTCCCCAATTTTGGTAATGCCTAATTGGGCCCAGGAGTGCCATTTTGGTAGTTTGTTCACTTCCGGGAGTTGTTTGTTATTCCACAGTGGTTGTGCTGGAGTTAGCTTTTTGTCCCAGCCTAAGTATTTGTGTGTATCTGTCCATATTAGGGATATGTGTGTCAGCATGGACGGGGTAGCAGATCGATATTTTTTACGGTAGAGGTGCCTTATAATAGATCTTTCATGTTGATTGGGATCTTGCTCTCTGTTGTGCGGTAGTGTGGTGTCCCCGTGGAGTCTATCATTCACTATTGCCATTTGACTGGCCCAATAGTAGGTTTGCAAGCGGGGGGAGTCCAATTCCATCTTCCCATACAGATCTTTGTAGTGTGGCGAGTGCCAAGCGAGGGTGACCTCCGTTCCATAGCAATTTTCTAAGTGTCTGATCTATTTTATGGAATTCACTGAACGCTATAGGTAGCGGAGCATTTTGTAGTATGTAGAGAAAGCGGGGGAGCGCCATCATTGTCATGATGCCTACCCCCGGGCATCAGGACCAAGGCCCTCAGCTCCGGGAGCAGGCATCCAGACATTTGTTTAAACCTCAGCAGCCCCGGCTAGGGGCTGTCTTGGTTCAGTCCTGGCGCCTTAGGCACCAGGCTCATCATAGAAATCAGTCCTGGCGCCATAGGCGCCAGGCTCATAGACTTCACTTACCTGGTGCAGACCATGCTGCAAAAGAGTCCAAGCCTACATGAGGCCTGGATGGGACTATTTTGTTACTGGGACTATTTTTTACTCGGGCGTGGCTCTAGGGAACTTCTTACCTGGAACTACTTTGGAGGCTATTTAAACCACACCCGAACAGCAGCACATGCTTTGCGTTATTCTGCATCCAGCAGCGGGACGCTCACCGTGCCTGCAGCCAGCATCCAGTCTTCTGCCACGCCCGCGTGCCTGCAGCCAGCATCCAGTCTTCTGCCACACCTGCCTCGAATCCGGAGCTCCTAGAATAAAGAAGAAGAAAAGGACAAGGTTAGAAAATGAACTTATTTCAAATTCCTCACCTAATTCCGGAACCATTTCATCTCCGGACCTGGAAAGTACATCAGTCCTGCACGTGTCGCTTCGCCAGCTCCAACACAGCGCCATACTCACCAGTTCTCACAGCATCTTTCGATCCGGCACTGTCTCCATCATTTCTTTGCCGTAATCCGGCACCTAGGGGACACAAGAAAAAACAAGGTGAGCCAAGGGAATCAACAAATACAACCTCTTACCACCATAGACTTACCACCGGCGGTATTATTCCATAACTCTCCACATTTTCATATGCTAAATCTGTAAAGAGGGAGAAAAACAACACGTTAACGCATGCAATAGTTACCGGACAGCGTTGGGTAACACAGACTCTTACCTGAATGCCAGCAGCAGCTACGAGACCTTCTTTTCACGAACTCAGTTGCAACTTAAGGAAGGAAGGGGACAAGAGTGAACATCGGGCACATTGAACTCTTTGAACTTGATACTTACCAATCCTGCCAGGAACTTCAGAGTCAATACTTACCGAAACTCTCCCAACGCCTTCAAACCAGTGAAGTAACTGGTATCTACGCGCCCCTGCAAGACACGCAGGATGGAGAGCTCATCTTTTACGAACATAAGGTGAGGTTACTAAGGGGATATCGGAGGAGATTAGTGGGGGAGAGCGAGAACAGTTGGGAGGCCCTCACTAAAACCCACAGATGGTTAATCCCTGGCTCCACTTGCAGGAAAATACTTCTGCGGGTCCAGCAGACAAGACTAGGCGGGCCAGTCCAGACAGTCATCTCTGCACTACGCATCACGTTGAAGGAGACCGCAGATGTCCGGGTCCGATCAACACCCCTGTGGGGTCCAGGTGAGCGTAACAATCATCTTAAAGAGTGCAGCTCTACCTAGTAGTGTTAGTGGCAAGGACATCCAATGGCAGATGTCTTCCTTGAATCTCACCGTTATTGGGTGTAGGTTCTTGGGCACATAGTCTGTTAGATTATTCGTAATTTGAATGCCTAGGTATCTGAACTGCTCCTTTTCCACACGGTATGGGCACTCGTCCGGCACTGCGTTATCTATTTGCTTCAGTGGGAATAGTATGGATTTGGTCCAATTGACGCGGAGACCACTAAACGTGCCGTACCTAATTAATAATTGCGTCACTATGGGGCAGGATTTGCGTGGGTCTTTTAGGTATATTAGCAGGTCGTCTGCGTATAAGGACACCCTGTCCTCCCAGTCGCCTGACCACCTGAAGCCACTCCATGTTTGTGTGGATCTCAATAAAATTTCTAAGGGTTCAATTGCTATTGCGAAGATCAGAGCTGATAGAGGGCAGCCCTGTCTCGTGCCTTTGCCTAGTTGGAAAGGGTTTGAAACACGTCCGTTTACCTTTGTAACTGCTTCTGGGCGGTTATATAGCAGTTCAACCCAGCTCATAAAGTACGGTCCTATGCCCATGCACTGCATAATAACCCAGATTGCCTCCCAGTAGGTAGGATAGAATCGAAAGCCTTTTCGAAGTCTATGGCGAGTAGGGCCAGGGGGTCCTGTAGCTCAGGTAATTTTTTCAGTGCTGTATGTAGTCCACATATGTTCTGCCTAGTGGACCTCTGTGGCATGAATCCACACTGGTCTGGATGTATAAGTGTGTGTATGACTTGCTGCAGTCGGTTGGCTAGTACCTTCGCCAATATTCTGGCCTCACAGTTTATAAGAGACATAGATCTATAGGAGCTGCACTTATCGGGTGGTTTATCTGCTTTGGGCAGAACTATTATCGTGGCCTTTCTTAGGTCTGGGGGAGACAGCCCTGTGAGTGTGAGTGTTGTAGTAAGCGTAGCAGGTGTGGGGAAATTACATTCGCACCTATTTTCTTCTATATTTCAATGGGGAAGCCGTTCGGGCCTGGGCTCTCGCCCGATTGGAGTTCCGACATGGCTTGGGTTAGCTCTTCCTCAGTGATTATTTGTTCTAATAAATTAGACTGTTGTGTATTTAGGGTGGGGAGGGTAATTTCTTCCAGGATGTCTATTACGGGTGGTGAGGTTGGTTCCTTGTATAGCTCAGCGTAGTATTTTGCAAAGCCTTCCGCTATATCTAGGTCTGTTACTAATGGTTCCGATTCTTCTGTTGTCAACTGCCTAACTTGGGTGAGGCCCAGGTCTCTTCATTCTAGCCATGCTAGCATTTTCCGGCCTTGTCACCTGCTTTTTGCACTTTCGCTTCTGCTTCACGTATTGCTTTGAGGTGTTTTTTCTTATGGGCTGTGGTCCAGGCTATGATTTCCCCTCTGAGCACTGTCTTGAGTGCCTCCCATAACGTTACCGGGCTGTTTACAGAATCAGTGTTCATCTCAAAATATTCCTCAGTAGTCTTTTGGATGTGTTCAACTAGTTCTGGGAAGCCTAGGTAGTAGCCGTACAAACGCCAGCTGGGTGGGGGGATCGATCTGTTAGTTTTGATTGTTATTATGAGTGGGGAGTGATCCGATATACCTCTGGGGAGAAGTTGTGCCTCACGTGCCTCATGTATGTTATTTAGTGGTAAGAGAAAATAGTCTAACCTAGACAGCGAGGCGTGTGCTCCGGAGTGGTATGATTATTCCCTTGTGTCGGGGTGTAGCGTCCTCCACACGTCTTGCAGCCCCAGTGCATCAGCGAATGTAGCTAGTTTGGTGCGTGTGTTCGGGTTTCTGGATCTTATGTGCGTTCTATCAAGGTCTACATTCATTACTTCATTGAAGTCTCCCCCAATTAATGTAAGGTCTGCAGAGTTATTCATGATTAGAGGCGTGATGTCATTGGTCAGGGGGGTTAGTAGGTTGGGTGGTGCATATACAGCTAGCATGGTTACAGAGCGTTCCCAGAGGGATCCTGTCGTGAGCACAAATCTCCCTCCCATGTCGTGTGTAATGGACATGGGCACAAAGGGGAGTTTTTTGTGTACCAGGATTAGTACCACTCGTGACCCCATGGTAAAACCGGCGTGTAATGCTAACTTGTAATTTGTGCGCTTGAAGAATGTACAATTTGTACCGGCTAGATGTGTCTCCGTAAGGAATGCCACATCTGGGGAATGTCTATTCAATGATTGCAGTACCAGTCGTCTTTTAATACTGTTGCCAAACCCATTCACAGTCCATGTCATCACTCGGATTGTTCTATTTTTGTTCACGTTGGTAACTCCCGCCATTTGAATCGTGTGCAAGTGACGACTGTATGTGTCGGGTATCTAAGGGCGCTGTATGGTTTCGCACTGTGGTAAGGTGTGCCGTGACTATATGTAGGTTGGTTACCCATCGGGACATGTTTGTTCACTTGCGTTACGTGGGTTACTAGCCATAGCGGTATGATAATGTGTGTGTTAGAGATGTAACAACTTTGATCCCCCCACCCCCACCCCATACTCCACCCAACTTGAAGCATCTGTCGCCCAATATAACAAATACAACTCACTGTCAAAAGGACAGTCAACTCATTAACTAATAACTGTTACCCGGTTTTCCTTTTCTCCACTCGTTCCGTTACATCACCTGGATTGTTCTCAATCCTCACAGAACTCGGGATCGTAGGTGGTGGCCCTTGGGGGGCCCGCTGCTTACAACATATTCCTTTGACGGATTCACGGCAAAGTGTTGACACAGTTTCACAGTACCCTTGCATGAGTGTCTTGTGCTTGCCCTGGAGTAGTCGCATTGGGTGTACATCAGTTGCCGTACCTGATTTGATGCGTCACCCACGCTGTCCCCAATCCTCACTGAGTTCGGGGTCTTGGGTAGTCGCTCTTGGGGGCCCGCCTCCTGCAACGTGTTCCTTTGGCGGATTTAAAGTAGAGTATTGCTGGGGCTCACCGTACTCATTCATAGGTGTCTTGCGTGTGTTCCGGTGTGACCCTTCTGGGTTCCAGCATTAAAGACTCTGCCTCAGCACTTTATTCATCTTCTTCATGTGCTGGTTCGTCCCGTTCTGGTGGTCGGGGCGGTCGTGCCGGTCTGTCTTGGTTTCTCCGAGGTCTGGGTCGAGCTCCAGGGCCCGGGTTGCTTGGGTCCCAGTTCCCAACAATGTGGGTTTCAGCCCTTTTCCAGGCCTCTTTCGGATCTGTGAAGTGTACAGTGGTGCCCTTATGCTAAATCTTAAGTTGTGCTGGAAAAAGCAGACCATATTTGACATTCATAGAGCGTAGTTTTCTTTTGAGATGTTCAAAGGATTGCCTCGCTTTTTGCGCCTCCCTAGTGTAGTCTGGAAAGAACACAATTTTTGAGCCGTTGTATGTAATTGAGCCCTCTGTCCTTGCCATATGTAGTATTGCATCTCTGTCACAATAGTTTAATAGCATTGCAACAACGGTTCTTGGAGGGGCACCCGGCACCGGGCGTCCTGTTGGCACTCTGTGAGCCCTTTCAATAGAAAAAAAGTTGGAAAATGATTTAGGTGCTACGAGATCCGCTAGCCATTGTTCCAAAAAGAGTTCCATGCTCGGGCCTTCAATGTTTTCTGGAAGGCCCAAAATACTAATGTTATTGCGGCGTGATCTCCCTTCCCCTTCCTCTACTCGTGCCTCTAGGGTCTTCAAATGTGTCAGTGCCTGTGTTAGTTGCCGGTGGACCCCGCCATGGTCATCCTCCACATTTGATACTCGCTGTTCAACTTCTCCTGTACATGAGGATAGCTTGTGGAGATCATGCCGGAGAAGAGACACCTCCACCGACATGCCATCTATTTTCTTTTCCGTTGAGGAACGGGAATTTTCAATTTCTGCCATCACGTCCTTCAATGTTAGGGATTCAGCCTCAGGGGGAGAAGCTGCCGGCAGTTCCGTGACCTTCATTGCATTGTGAGAGTTTGTTGCAAACTGGTCCATTGTGCACTGCATGGTCACCCTTTTAATTTTATCCTTCCCCATGTTGTATATTAGCTCGTTACCTGAGGTGCAGAATCTTGCTGTGGATGTTAAGCCTTTCACTCACAGTCTTGCGCGTTAAGTTGGTGTCGGGCACTGTTACCCCTGGTCTGTTTACCTTGCGCCTGGTGCTATTAGAGAGTATTGTTCAGAGATTTTTAGAGTTCTGAACCTCCCCTTGTGCAGTTCAATGACCTGGCATTAGCTGTCAACGGTAATTACATTCACGTGTTGGGCGCCTTTGAGGATTATGGAGCGCGCTGGTTTGTTGTCTGTGATCGTATTAAACATAGGATGTGGTCGTTGTTTTCTGTTTGGCCCGGATGGCGTGTACCCCTTGGCTGTACAGATGCACACCAGTTGAGTGTGTTGTGAGGGAGGGTTTAGGCCCTTTCATACGTACGGTGCAGTGTTACACATTATGTCCTTATTGGTTGTTCTGCGTGGGTTAGCCGTGTTCGGTATAGCTCGCCGCACTATGGCAAACTTACTTTCTCCGGGCTTCTGCTGGCTCCGGCTGCCCCACCGTGTCCCACGAGCCTCCTCCACCGCCTCCTCATTCTCACCGTTGGCCGTGAGGCGAGAGCTGCCGGCAACTGAGCAAGGGGCGGTCCACCGCAAGCTCTCTCCGGTTCACAATGCAGGATAGGCGGGAGGGCGGGGGGGTTCCCCCCCCTTCGGGTCTTGGGACCAGTGTGGAGGGGTGATAACTCGCGCAATGCCGCAGCGCCTGTCCCACCTCGCGTTGTTGCAGCGGTCCGTGCCTCCTCACTCTGATTGTCCGCAGTCTTCCGCGACGCCGTCCGCTGTTGCCGCTGTTAGCTCGGATCCACCGCATACGAGGCTCCTGGTGGTTCAGGCCAGTATCAGTCCGCCGTGGCCCTTTGTATCTCTGCTATGCGTTCTCCCGGCTTGAGCGTGTGTTGCAGGGTTGTTTTCTTTATGGGCTCACTACGCTCTTCACCGCAGCGTGGGGAAGGGCGGAGGGAGGGGAGTTTCTTCCAGGTCTCGGCCCCGGTGCAGAGGGGCGGCCACGGGACTCGCGTAGTGCTGAGCGCCCGTCTCACCCCGCGCCACTGCAGCGGTCCGTGCCTCTTCCCAATGAGTGTCTGCAGCTCTCGATGATGCCGCCCGTTGCTGCCACTGATCGCTTGGGTCCGCTGATTACAGAGCTCCAGTAATTCAGGCCAGTGTTAGTCCACCGTGACCCCTTACGTCCCTGCTGTGGGCTTGGGCGTGTGCCGCAGAGTTGCTTTTCTGCCTCCTACTGTGCCTTCAAGGGTAACCCGTGGTGGCCATTTTGGCGGGCTCCACTGCGCTCCTCTTCGGCGACGGGTTTCCTTCAGAATATCGGCGCTGCAAAGCGGAACCCCAGGCTGATAGTTCGCTGACTTGTGCCGCACTCCACACCGCAGCTGTAGGTGTCTTTTAAAAACATATACTTTCCGTCTAAGAGGATGTTACAGCAGGATATCGTGGGCGGCCAGAGGGAGCTCACGGGACTCACGTCCTTGTTGCTCGCATGCTGACCATGCCCCCTCATTCACACATTCTAGTTTACTCATCCTCATCCATCCCAACATGTTTCTTTCCTCCCTCTACAACATATTTAAAAATATTACAGGAAATTCCACAGGGGCTAACTGTCTAATAAATGTATACAGGCACAGTTATGTACATAAAGGTGGCATCAATTTCAAAATGCAGCGTTCACACTTTATATTAGTGGTGTTGCGCTCTTGGATATTTATCCAATATTATGGTCTTCACTTGATCGGGATACCGTGTCCTCACCTGAAACATAATGAACATTGGTGTCAGTGTGCCATATGTTCTAAAGTATTAATCTACTAGGCACATACAAATTAATTGAAGTGTGCTAGTGCATGCCAGTTGCACTGATTTACTTAAGAGGGACTCTTGACAACAAATATTTCTTTCACATATTTGGAACTGGTCACTAATTCTCTCTGTTCTGACAGGGAGGGTAGGGCCATGTTTCCTCCATGCCAATTGTTTGTTCCGGCGTGGGATTAAAATGTAGTGTTGACATTTATAATAGGCACTCCGTGTGAGCCCCTTCTTTTCTGTTCCTTAAGATTAGCCACCTATAAGGGATTTTCTGGGTTGCAATCACTTCTGCTAGACTGATGCATGAGTTCCAGGCATTTACAGTTAAACTCTTTACTTGGTGTTCTGCAAGAAGAAGGTGGCTTTGAGAGTTAGACCCTCCTTTCTTCCAAAGGTGGTCTCAGATTTTCATCTTTCAAAAAATCCATCTTCCTGTCTTTTTTCCTCTGCCTCATCCTTTCGAGGCAGACTAACATTTCCATTGGCTGGGTCCAGTGCAGCCTCTCAGCTACAACGTCTCTCAGACAGGGAGAGGTGGTAAGGAGAATTCTCATAAATGGCTGATTCCCCTTACCTAATGAGTCCCTCAGCAGCTTTGCTGGATTTCTAGGGTTTCGTTTTTTCACCTGGTAAGAGTGTGAGCCTTTTTCCTACTCTTACATGTGTTTTGCTGTGTGTGTTTTGACCATTTGTGTGATCTTGGGCTCTGGAGCCTCACCTACTCCATGAGCATCATTTGTAAGTGTGTTACACAGCACATTCAGTGCAGTGACACAGGGCTGTCTTTTAGACTTCCCACTGACTCCATTTTTCTGGGACTGACTACTGTCTCCCAGAAACATGTAAAGTTGCTATTAACTTTATGGAGTCTCTTTAAATCACAGACCCTGTACCACCCATCTTACATGGAGTATTGCAAAGGGTTAATTCTTATCCCTTTTTGTCTGTTTCTCTTGGAGCACTGTTTCGCTCTCTTTTCATCAAGACTTGGTGGTGGCAGTGGTAACTGCCCTATTTTTTTATACCGTGGTTATTTTATATAACCATGGTATTGTTTTAGGCTATTTTATTAGCCTCGAACATAAACCTGCGTGACCAAATATATATATTTTCGGCTCCGGCTGGGTTTATTCGCCATTTCTTTTTATTAAAGTCTTTCTCGTGTTTTACTCTGCGTGCCAAACCAGGTTTGGTCCTTTGTCCGCCGTCTTTTCGCGGGCTTCTGCATATAAGTCCTCCTTAAGGCGCCTGAAAGTCTGGGTAGGCAGGATGTGAGGGAGGGTCTTAGGACCCCTGCCATGGGTTCCCTTGGTAACCCAAGTCACACTCCTGTTTCATTGGCTGGGTGACTGTCCTTCCCAGGACAGCCACCCTGCTGTGTGATTGACAGCCAGGCTGTTTGAATGGGGGAAAACTGCATAAAAAGCAGGTCTCTGGGACTTGAAAGGCAGAGTCGCCACTGGAACGGAAGAACCAACGAGGAGCTGATGGAAGGGGACCCCTACAATGACTGAACTGCCCGGTGAAGCCCTGCTGCAGGTCCGAATCTTCAGAATCCGACGACAGAGAAGATCCTCCAGGAAACTTCTCCCCTTGAGCTGGTGGGACAAACCAGTTCGCCCAAACTGCAAGCCAGGACCCCTCCTCTGGTCGAATTCGCTGTACAGAGCTACAGTGGGCCGGATAGTCAGGAAGTCCGGACCCTGCTTGGGTTTTAAGGAGCGCAGCTTTTATTCGTTGTTTCGCTCTGCTGCTGGTTTCTTCCCTGGGTAGTGCAGGACCCTCCAGTCTTCCTACTTCTTGTCAGTCCGACAGTCGCTTCAGGAACCGTGAGACTGCAGGAACTACCAGGAACGTCCGCCTCAGCTACAACTTCTTCTCCGTTTTAAGGTACTGTGCAGATCCGGTTGTTTGTTTCGTTCAGCCACGGTGAAAGTGTTTGAAATCTTTCTCCAATCCGAGGGCTTGTCCTTCTCTTCTCTTTGAACTAACTTTTCTGCCAATCAACCTCGCCCGGAATCCGTGGCAGGAACTTTACCGCGAACTACCCTGAACTGTGTGATCTTGAGCAAAAGACTTTTGACCCATTGACTTTGGCTCTAAGCCTTTTCTACCTGATTCTATCACTGTAGTTCCTCTTGCTCAATTCCCCTGAGTACTTACCTGTTGATGTGGTTCAATTTCTATTAACTTTGTCTTTCCCTCCATTTTAAATTGCTGGAGTGCCATTTTTCTCCCACTTCATTCTGTGAGCTAAACTTGTCTGGAACTTAAACTGCTTTATGATAGTGAAATGTTATATAACTAAAGAGTAAATAAATGTATATTCTTTTACTTTGAAACCTTGACTGGGTTTGTTTGAATCATAGTAATTGCTGTCCTTTGTGTAACTATTTGATACTGCTCACTTGCTCTTGAGATAAGTCTGGCTGCTCAGCCATCGCTACCACTTTACTGTGTAGTACAGGCTTGTACCAAAGGTGAATTTGTACTGTCACTTGTAGTCTTAATTCTTTGTGGTGTTCCCAAATGGTACTGCATATAATTCTGCCTAACAAGAGGCCAGCAAAGATGACCAGCTTTTTTCGTTGGTTATCCTAGTGCCTTTGCTGGCAGGGCTGTGACTAAACAGACTGTCAAGGTGGATCATTCTCTGTATCTCTGAATGCTGTGCTCCTGCTGGCAAGGAGGTGACTGAGGGCTTCAGGAGCATACTCCTTCAGAGGGCTGGCTGCCACTTCTGCTCTGCATCGTGGAGTCGCTGTTCTGGACATTTGCTAGGCAGCGACATGGGCTTCTCTGTCCATGTTCACAAGATATTACTGCTTTGATTCTCTGTCTGGTCAGGATGCACATTTTGGCAGAACGGTCCTTCAACGATTTCTGATTTAGGTGACGTCCTTACTATCCTCCCTCCTCCAGGTCATTGTAATGCTTTGGGAGTTTTATCATAGATGAGAAATCCGTGTTAGGAAGGAGTCCATTAGAAAAACATATTACTTCCCTCTCAGTAATTTTCTTTCTGATGGATGTTCCTCCCGTGGTTTTCTCATCGCCCTCCCTAACTGCCCCTCTTGGTGAACAGCTAGTAGACCTTGGTTCTGCTGTCCTTCAGGTAAGTAATTTGTTCTCCTCACTCTAGGCCTTCTAAAACAGTTACACCTTAGAAGGGTTGCAAAATTGTTTTCCAACTGTTTTTGCAGTTCTACCGACTTCTGCACTACAGTTTCGTCTGTTAATGCAACACATTGTTGACTTTAAAAACATAAGGTCTCCCTTGAACAGTCATCTGAAACTGATCTATACCTCTTGTGCCTCCAGAGATTAGTGCACCAGCTCTGCTTGCCTGACTGCACTTCCTGCAATTCTCTTTCTAGCAGGGCTCGCAGCTGCAGGCGCTCTGGGTAGGCAGATTTCTTAGAAATCTGGGTGCCCAATTGCCAGGATTTTGTCATGGAAAAAGCAAACACTGGGTATTTTTCTGTGTGTACACTGCTGGTCACTCGCACTCCCTGACAGGGGGAGATTTTCTACCCAGATACTGCTCCATTCTGGGTTGGTCCCCATGATGTCCAAGTTGCTTAGGCCTGGTACATGTACCTGGGTCCCTCTGGGGATCATTTGCGGCTTGCATGCAGAGGTTTTGTGTGCAGGCACTGGTCCTTCCACGGATGCAGCTGTCACCGCGTCCTCATCCACCCTTTACTGAGTGCTGCTGACAACTGGTTGTTAAAGAACTGGGCCCCAGTGACTCCTTCAAGGAGTGTTGGTGAGCAGAATTGGATGGAAAAAGGAGCTGGATAAACCTGAATAAGAAATAGGGAGAGGTTATGGATGGGTACTGGGGGATTTCTCAGGAAAGTAAGCAGTCCTTAGTTGGCATTTTCATCACTGTGCGCATACTTGCTGTATTAGCTACATTTCTTCATGCAATCTCTCTCTCACACTGCATGTATTCAGCATTTTCTCATACGATGAATCCCCCGCCTCAACCCAGCATATTTGACCCATATATATATATATATATATATCTACATCACATGGAATACCTAAGATATTAGTACTGCTAGTTAGTTTGGGGTGAGAGTTCACATTAACTCCTGTGCTCCACATAACGTTGGTTCTAATTGGAAGTTGCTCGCCTTATCACAGCGAGCCCACCAGAAGTGGCAGAAGAGCGTGATACAAGACCACTTCCATTAGTTCATGTATTTCTAATTGCACCTAGTTTCTCCTGTCTAGTAGACAGCACGGCCAGTATTAAGCTGCCGCAGGCTTTCTTATCCCATGTTCTAAATGTATTATGGGTACCCTCTCTGGGTCGATATGACCCGTCACTTAGCTTTTGCAGGATAGGATCCTTGTGATCGCTCCCCTACCTGTAGAGTTGCTGCCTAGGTTTTCACTACTTTGCGTGAGTCCTCCTGCTTCTGAGTGGCGACTGGGTCTCTGAGGCAGTGGGCATGGTGTGCTATCTGAATTGAGCAAGACGTGGATTGGCACGATGCAAAGCTGCTTTCCCTCACTATGGTCTTTTATCACAAAAGCAGGCACGCTCTGCTTTTAAGCAGGTTCCGCCTAAATTGGCACCTTTGATGATTCCTGGGAACCAGCAGTGCCTGAAAAGGTTTTAAAAAAAAACATTTGTAATGGGGAGAAGACCCTTGAGCTTTGGGCAATGTTTCACGACATGTTTTCCACCCTAACCACTCCCATGGTGAACCAACCAGCACAGATGTGCCTCCCTTAATTGCCGTCCCCACATCTTGACCTTGCAGCCCTTAAGGTGTGCCTAGCCCCCTTAGCTGACCAGGTTGAGCCATTGGATGACATGAGCCATTGGATGCCATGGGGCACCTGGATGAGACATGGCCTCCCTGGAAACCCTGCTGGGCAGCCTGTTGAGTCAGGGTCAATCCTTGATACAACCCCCCTCCAAAGCTCTGCCATTTAGTGCTGCTTTTGAGGAAGGGTTTGATGGAAAGCCCTAATTGATTGGTTTGCCCATATTATTATGGTATTCATTGAGCACGGGCCTAGCTTCGAGAAGCGACGGAGCGCTTGGCAGAGGTACATACCACCTCCGGAGGCACCCATTCATGTTCTTCAGGGTCATGCCCCTTCCAGCCAACTAGATGCCAAGCCCTTCCATGATGACAACGGAACCCAAGATTTTGCTCACTTCATACTTCCTCAATATAGAGGTGTTGTAGAGCTGCGGTGGATCTCAACAAGGCAAAATGGAACACTGGGCCCACCTTCATATTTTCATTGCTAATAAGGCAATGCATTCTGTGATAGCGTAAGGCCTAATGTGTTTGGGACAGGACTTGAGAGGTGCCTGGATAGATAAAAACATGGTCACCAACCACACCCAATTACCCGGCATTATAGCACCGTGCTGCCCTTTGGTGTTTGTCAGCTTGGGTTTTAGATTTAATTTGAGCTTATTGTGGCCTTTTTCTGAGCTTGAATGATGGTGTCATATTTGTCCTGAGATGTGGGGAGTACATCAAAGTCTGGCAACGCTACTGCTAAAAATCATGGATGGTTTTCACATGTGGTAAAAAGAAATTGGTGATTGATGAATTAAGCGTGTGGTGTGCTTTAGTAGGAAAACCGAACCATCGAGAGTAAATGTACCGTAGAGATATGTCGATTCACTAACATAGATTCTGTCCATCCATTTGAGGCTGGAAACTGGTGGACAGACAGCGAAATAAACCTAACGTTTAATAGTAGGCCTGCTAAAATTGTGAAGATAACGGTGTCCCCCTGTGGTATTATGTTAGAGGGCAGTACGCAAAGTTACACTATGTTTTCTAGGGACAGGGAGGCCAAGGACCCAGCTGTGGGAATTACCCTTATAAGGCATGACATGACTCAGCTTAGGTAAGGCCTCTACCACCACAAATATTGTGTTAAACTGCTTATCTTTGGTGAGATCAGTTACAAAAACCAATAGTTATGGTGTGCCAATTACTTGGGTGGGGGATTAATATAGCCAAACAGCCTCTGGGCTTGTCATGAGGAGGCTTATTTCGTAGGCAAATATTGCATGTTGGTATTTCGTCTTTTACTGCCTGTCATGTTGGACCAGTGGAAAGAGTGATATTCTACAGTCAGAGTTCTTTTCTCCCCAGGTTGTCCCGATAAGGGGGACTCATGACACCATTTGAGTGCCTGTTTCTGTAGCCTGGCCACTGATAAATACATTCACTTTTGATAGTATTAACCCATCCCTGATGGTCTTGTTGGAATCACCATATCCCCAGGTTTTATACTTCTGTTTTTGATCCCCCCCGCCCCCGCCCCACGTTTGTCCATCAAATGATAAATGTTCTACTACCAGGCCTGCTAATAGTCTTGTGACATGATGGGTTCTACTATTCTTGTTTGAGTGGCATCCTCTTGATGGTATAGGGCATCCACTTTTTATTCAGGTTCCCCCACTTGATAAGCCATTTTGAAATTGTATTGCACAAAGAGCTTGGATCAATGGAGGACTTGACATGCTCTGAGTCTTGTCAGTCATTGGATGTTGCCAGTTTATAAACAAAACAAAACGTAATGGATCGTGAGCAACTAATAAATGTTGACGCCATTTTGTGAAAGCAGTTTTACTAGCCAGCAGTTCCTTGTCTATGAAACAAATAAATAGTATTTGGAATAAAAAGAGATTGAATGAAATACATCAGTTTCTGGCTGCCACTGGGACAAAATACTGATAATGGCATAATCAGAAACGAAGCCTCCATCTCAACTAAGAAGGGGAGAGACGTATGAGGTTTCCAGTTTCTTCTACGAACGGTCGGGGAGTCAGAAGAGACCACCTGACTGACAGAATGGGTTCAGGTCTTGCCTTTCTGCAAACGGGTATTCCTAAACTATTTCTTGTTTCATGAAATTCTCTTTGGCTTTGGAATCTAATAACAGATACTTCTATGGTCTTTCCTTCAGACCGCAGCATTGCAGCCACCGTCCAATGCGGGACAGCATGCTGAACGGTGTCGGCGGTACTAATTGCAGTCTTCTGAACTCCCTCTTGCTTGGTAGCCCGACTCCATCAACTAACAGTCCATGTAATTTCCCTGGGTTTCAGTAAAGGTCTTGGGTTTAATTAGGCATTTCTCAACAAAATGCCCACCTTTGCCACAATAAAGATGCACAATTGTTGATCCAGTCTCCTTTGCTTTTCATCTTTGCTCAGGGGTCATCTCAGGCCTCCAATTCGCATCGGCCCACTTTTGGCAGACTCGCTCTGTCTCTTGGTCCTTCCCATATCCATTTGATTCTCCTTTACATTCCTAAGTCTGAACGAGGTGGTCAAAAACCCCTTTATTTCTTTTCCCTCTATGTTCCATCTGTCTGTTGTGAAGGCATCATGAAGAAGTACACAGACAACCGATTAACCTTTTCTAAAAGCAAATGTTTATTTCTTAAATGTCAGGATGGTGGGATTTTCCTACCTAAAGAAACTAAGGATAGGCTTAGTCAGTAAGCACAACTTAAGTCTGTCAGTGTCCAAAACCTATACTTGCCCTCACAACTAAAGCTATACAATGTGTAGGGATGTCAGCAACCAAAGAAACAGCTCCTGGTTTGCTTTCAGCTTCCCCTTTGGCAAGTTCAAAACCGTTCCACAAAAATACCTGAAGGTTCCCTTCCCCAAGTTCAACACAGTTCCACAAAATGTCCTTGGGGTTCTTTTCCCCCCAAGGTCAACACAGTTCCACAAAATGTCTTTGGGGTTCCTTTCCCTAAATTCAGCACAGTTCCACAAAATGTCCTCGCAGTTCCCTTGCCCAAGTTCGGCATAGTTCCCTTGACTCTCACCACAAAATATTGTCAGGGTTCCCTTCCCCAAGGACAACACAGTAAAATGTCTTTGGGGTTCCCTTCCCCAAGTTCAGCACAGTTCCACAAGTTGTCCTTGGTTTCCCTTCCCCAAGGACAACACAGTTCTCTTGGCTTTCAATTCACAGTCAATTCAACTTTCTTAGCAATTCTACTTTATGACCTTTCAGGCTTTTCACCAGCTTTCTTTATTCACCTTCTTTTCGGTCTCTTGAACATTTATTCGGCATAACAGCTTCAGCCTCTTGAATTTCCTTGGTTCACTCCAAGTTGTGGTTATTCAGTTTAGGTGCAATGTCAGACCACACGGTCCACACATTACAGGTCAGGCAACCGATAACCCATGACACTTCGTAATGTTCGGTGACTTTCCACAACACAGGTTTCCCTTCTGCAACTGTCATTAGTCCATGTACACTTTTGTATTACGTTGGCAGTCTTTTGCCTCTGCCAACATGTGACTATTACACACTTCACTTTGTGGTATTTTTCCTTGTTACCACCTTGCTTTCAAACTATCCCATAGTGCTTCCCTGAGGCTTCAAACTCGCCTCCCAGGCTTTCATTAATAGCTTAGTCTTGATTTGAATTTTTATTTGTTCATAAAGCCTTTTCACTTAGTTTTAATGCGTTCGGAAATTTACATCACTTTCATTTCACTCGTGTAGTATTTCATAGACATTGTGCATTTCTTTCATTAGTGCGATATTCAATAATTCAGTAAATACTTTGCCGCTTGTTCAGGTTTCAATAGTTCCCCTTTTGGTCTCCAGACCCATTTGTTACACACTTTTGCTTGACCGGCATCTTCTGTTACGCACACCATGCGCCTGGAGCAGCTGGGTGCTTCGGCTTCCATCTCCGGTTCTCGCTTGCTCTTTTCTCTCTCTTCAGGAGCTCCAGCGAGCAGTGCTCGCTTCCTCCAAACTTTCCTGCAGCTGCCGGTGGCGTATGGGAGACTTCTGTGTCCCCACTCCCAATGGGGGAGACACAGCACAGGGAACTGCAGAGTTCTTGAGCATCTCACAGCCCGCTCTGGCCTCAGCGTACTGTAACTGTAACTTGCTAACAAAGACATATGCAAACTACGCTGTGATACCCAAGGGTTTGGGCATATATCCGAATGCAATAAATAAATAAAAATAAATACGTCACTTGGATCCAATCTTTCCTTGCAAATAGAACAATGCGTGTCTTCTCATCTACGGCTGCAGCTGATCCTATCCTCATCACCTGCGGAGCCCCACAAGGCTCCTGCGTATCGCCCACTTTGTACAATATTTTTACAAAGCCACTATTCGACAAACTGGACCGTGTGCAACCTACGACACAGATGTCATCCGGATTAACGAAGTCTACATCATCATTCAGGCATTGATGGCCACACATGGCCTCTGCCTGAATGATGATAAGACTGAGTTACTCCTAGTCCGATCACCTAACAACCTTCTCAAACTGAGCCCTAACTACACAAGCATCCACACTGATGGGAACAATATACCTATAGACAGTAATGTAAAAACCTTAGGTTTTTACCTTGATGCCCACTCTAATCTAAGCAAACAGGTAAACATGACTGCCTCTGCCACCGCCTACACCGGCAAGCTGATCAGGGCCTGTAGACCCATATTGTCACCCATCAGTTGCCTCACACTGGCCAGAACACTTATACAATCAAAACTGGACTATTGCAATGACCTTTACCTAGGCCCTAATAAATCCATTACAAATAAATTGCAGATTCTGCAAAATAATGCACTTAGAGCAGCATTAAACATCTCCAGAAGAGAGCATATTTCAGCAACCAGAAAGCAACACAAATGGCTCTCCATACAAGAAAAAATGGACCTAAAAACTATCTGCCTTACTCATAAGGCACTCAATCACCAAGCCCCTCCTTATCTCACAAATTCATATGGAAACTAGCCCACAGATTCACAAGATCATCTAACACACCCTGCCTGGTGGAGCCTAGATACAACCTAAAAAGAGCAGGTAGTGCCAGTTTCCCGGTTCTAGCTGCACAGTTATGGAACACACTCCCGCAGGACATTAAAACCATTGAAGCATTTGACAAATTCCTCAGCCACGCTATCACATGGATACTCAACAAAACCTAACTTTACCACGCCAATTTTACATTCTACTGTTCCTACCGTTATGACCTCCCTATTATCAATGTATATTGACTATTCTAAAAACGTATGTACTTCAATTATATCTTGACGTTACAAACTGCATTTCTCCTGTATAAAATGTATATAATGTACCATGTAACCATCACCTTCATACAAGCGCCCAGATACCCCTGGGTCAGGTGTGCTATATGAATAAAATAAGCAAACAAACAAACAAACTTTTGTCAATGGAACATGCCTGACCCGCATAGTAGTGTTCTGCGGTCCCAATGCCAAAGAGGTGAGAACAGAGGGTAGTGTAAATTACTCATAGTTGCTTCTTCTTCGTCACAGTCTTAAAGGTTATGCATATGGGACAGTTGGAGTGTATGACAATGGCAAGACTGATAATACCCTACAAAGGTAGATCTGATAACTTCTTGATTTTACCAGAAGAGGTGAATGTGGCACTATTCTGTCCATATAATAATGTGTTCTTGCTGTTATTCTCCTCTTGGTCTCTTGACACTGAGGATTTACCTGAAGGTTGGTAGGAAAGGGAAAAATGGAGGGGTTTTGACAGTACCTTATAAAAGCCTGAGACTGAGGGTTCATTGTGGAATGAAAACGGGGGATACTGTTTCTCGCTTGAGGACATCCTCCTACCATTCCCCAAATCTCCTCCACCCAGGTGATCCTCCCGCGCATATCCACCCCCAGGGTCGGGATCCAAAAGCGATGGCCTTTCCCTGGCCACCTAGGAAGATGGGGAGAAGGAAGTGAGAACACCCTCAGGTTTCTCAGACTATTCCAATCGTAATACCAGGTCTATCCTCCCTTCACAGGGCATAGGCTAGGAGTCTACCTGGACACCTGCATCTTTTTGTCACCAGAGTGGCCTTGGTAAATGAGAGGTGACCTCTTTTCTCCAGCATGGGGTCTGGCATGGATTCACATGCTCATAAATATTCCCTGTCGTCAGACTGGGAATCCTCTGTAAAAAAAGAAAATCAGTTTTGCTTTAGCCTGAAGACTGCATTTCTCCTCTATAACCAATTACTGTCCTTTGGGTCATACTGCCTCCATCCAATTACGGTCGTCTCCCTAAGCTCCACCCAGATTGTTACCTCATGTTTCAGTGTTAAGAGTCCTCTCAGTATTTTACTGTTTTTTCAAGTTTTTTGGGATAAATTTGATATTTTCTCTCTGATTCTTTCCAGTGTTGACCGCCGGTCGACGGCTTGCAGCAGGGACCCGTTGTCGGCAAAGATATACATTCAACGCCATATCTTCCCTTTGAGTTTCGGAAGGCCCAGGCTTCAGCCTACTTCACACCTCAACCATGTCTGAGGAGGGCAAGCAGAGTCTCGTCAAGCCCTGCAAGAAATGTGGACTATGGAACGTCTACATCGAGGATCGGCACCTCAAGTGCCTGTACTGCTTGCATCCAGACCGCAATGAGGACGGATGCGAGATCTGCCGCGGATTCCCAGCAAAGACGAAGCAGGACTGCTATTGAAGGATGGTGGCGGCATGGCTCAAAGAGGCAGCGACCCTGCCAGTTGGAGGGGTATCTTCTGCGCGGAAGTCGTTGACCCCTTTGAAGCACAGATCTTTGTCCAAAGACAAGACTATGAAGGAGAGGTCTTCGGGTGGCCCATCAAAATCCCTGTCAACGACACCATTGTCGACCAAGACCACGACTTCGTCGACAAATGCTTCGTCTTCCAAAACAGCCACCTCGTTGACGGCTGCCCTGTCAACCACCAAGGCTCCGTCGTCAACCACAGCTCCGTAGATGACCATGACCCTGTCGTGTCATCGCCCGCATCCTTTTCATCGATGGCTCCGTCGATGCCCATCACTACTTCGTCGAAGTGGGGCCCTACAACTACTGTGGTTTCTACGGTCAAGACAACGGCAACCCCACAAGTGGCTCCCCCTCCAAGCCCTCAGGCTGCTGTGGCGTCTATGCCAACGACCACGGCAGATGCGCTTGTCAGAGTGCAGGTGCTCATCATTGCCTCCTTCCCGAAAGATTTGGGTAAGACCAAGGAGCTGCTACCTCCCACAGAGTTCCTCCCCATGCCGGTGAGGATGTCCGTGACACTGCCGATGGGGTCTCCTGGGAGGTCCCTGCATATCTATACAAGCTCTGAAGATGACCATTTGCCCTACGGCTACTATTCAGACCACAAAGAAGGCATTGGTCCCATGACCAGGAAAGGGTCTCCTGAGAGAGAGCCTGATCTTCCGTTTGGCCCACAAAGGCGTTTTAGTCCAGAGCCGTTGCCAGCTGCTCAATTCACACCTCAGCCAGTACCCAGGGACATTCTGACTACCATTCACACCTTAGTGTCGGAGATACAGCAGAGATTGCTGGCTGCGTCTGTGCCTGGCCCTGTCCGCAGCCCTCATAGGCCACTGGCTAGAAGCCCTCCCAGGCCAAATCCTCCAAGACCAAGGCATCCACCTTGCTACTGAATCGGCAGCCTAGCCCTTCAGCGCCAAAGCGCCAGCCACCGCAGCCAACGCCACCCCAGAGGCCGCTAACTCCAGTGGTGGAGAAGCCACCATGCACCGACATGGGTACCAACATGGACACTAAAACAACACATATTGATGAGTATGACTATGTCCCGGCAGACAGGGAACCGTTTGGTACTGATGAGCCTACCAGAGCATCGCCACCGGACGAGGTTGGCTCTTTCCATGCCATGACCTTGAAGGCATCTGCTCTCTTCAATTTTGTGCTGGAGGAGAAAAAGAAAGAGGGTTTTCTATTTCAGCGCTGGGAGTCCTCACAGAAGACCGTCATGTCGGTCCCTTTGCTGGACGACGTCTGGGAGGAAGGTTTGGTCCTCATGAAGACGCCTAGTACCGCTCTCTTCAATAGAGACAGGCTGGAGAAGAGGTACGGGCTCCTGGACTTGGCCCCCAAGTGCATGAAATTGCAGCCTTCTCCAGACTCCATGGTGTCTACTGCTGCCAGGAAGCGCTCGTCGAATCCATCATCCTCGTCCATGGTGCCTTTGGACCTGGAAGGGAATAATCTTGATGCAGAGGGAAGCGCATTATTTACACTGCGGCTTCCATCGTCAAGGCTGCTAATGTCCTGGCTATCCTGACCGGCTACGACAGGGAACTCTGGTATAAGCTTGAGCCGATCTTGGTGTTTCCGCCAGACTACAAAAAGACTGAAGCCCTGGCCCTGTTCTAGGTGGGTGAGGTGGCCTCTGACCACAGCATCACAGTGGTATTGGGTATTGCGGACTCTGGCTCCTGCCAGATGGGCTATGGGGTGGCCCTCAGGTGCCAAGATTGGTTGAAGGTCATACATTTCAAGTCAGATGTGCATTCCAAGGTGGTGGACATGCCCTTTGATGGGGACAATTTATTTGGCAAGGCGGTGGACGAGATGCTACAAGCCATTAAGACAGACATGGAGATGGCACGCTAACTGGGGACACTGGAGCAGAGGAGGTAGTCATCCTTTCATCCTCTAGAGGGCAGTCCAGCAGATCCTCCAAGGGGTTTAAAAGCCCCTACTGACAGCCCTCCCGCTCTTCCACTCAGGAGGCCTACTGGGGCCGTTCCCAAGCCTACTGCAGAATATGACAGCGCCGTCGCCCTCAGCCCAGGATGCAGGCCCCCAAGCAGGCGTGAACCGGCCATGGATCCGGGCCCGCACTTTCGCACCATAGTGGGCGGCCGGCTAGCGAACTTTGTTGACATGTGGAAGACCATCACCACAGACAAATGGGTGCTGGATGTTCTTCATCAGGGGCACACCTTGGAATTCCAACACAGGTGTCCATGCGTTTCTCCTGTGGTGCATCAAGAACTACACATGGCCCAGCTGCTGTAGGAGTTCCAGGCCATGTTAAGAAAGGGGGTGATATAGCCCATCCCTCAGCACCTCTGGGGCTCCGAAATGAACTCCAGATACTTTCTGGTACGTAAAAAGTCAGGAGGGTGGTGGCCAATCCTAGACTTAAGGCGCCATAACAAGTATTTGAAGTTCCAGAAGTTCACGATGGTCACGTTGCAGCACATGCTCGACCAGCTGGAGGAAGGGTGTTTCCTGGCGACCTTGGACCTGGAGGACGCCTACTTTCACGTCTCCATTCATCCAAAACTTTGAATGTTCTTCCGGTTTGTGGTCCAGGGATGGCACTATCAGTTCAAGGCCCTGCCCTTCTGCTGAGGGTGTTCACAAAGTGTTTGGCTCTGGTGGCAGCACATCTACATCTCGAGGGCATCCACGCCTACCCTTATCTGGACAACTGGATCATCTACTCCTGCTCTCACATGCTGGCAATCCAGCACACTGCGGAGACCATTTGCCTTCTGACGGAGCTTGGATTCTTCATCAACTATCCAAAGTCCTGCGTGGAGCCATCACAGAACGCTTTGTTCCTGGGTGCCTGTCTCAACACGGTCACTTGCCCGGCTACCCCCCTCGGAGGAGAGTGTGATGGCCATCCTGGGGAAGGTGCAGCGGCTTCTGGCAAAATCCATGACAGTGCGTGCCATGAAGTCGCTGTTGGGCACGATGTCCACCTGCAATCATCTCATTCCATTTTGCAGGCTCCAGATGCAACCTCTTCATGAGTTCCTGGATGCATTGTGGCTACAAATCACAGGCTCTTGGACAGACAAGATTGCCCTCAACCAGGAGTCCCGGCAAGCTCTACGATGGTGGGAAGTGCGCCCACATCTCACACAAGGGGCTCCCTTTCAGGTTCCACTGTACCAGCCCACGGTCACCAGTGATGCCTCCCTGGAAGGTGGGGGGCCCACAACGGACAGTTGTACGCCAGAGGCCTCTAGCTTCTGGAGCAGAAGGAACTTTCCAATCATTGTCCGGCAACTCAGGATTTCTTCTGGGCCCTCAAATCATTCCTGCCTCAACTATGGGGCAAGGCGGTGCAGATCTTCACAGACAACACCACCATCATCATGTTCTCCCCAGCACGCTCCATGGAGGCCCAGACCCTGTGGCACTGGGCCATTCTTCAGGACATGTTCCTCTCCCTCTTTCACCTGGCGGGCATCAAGAACACCATCGCAGACTCGCTCAGCAGGAAGCTGAGTTCCTACCACAAATGGGAACTTAAACAGGAGCAAGTATCAACCCCAGATCAACTTCTTCACGACGGCAGCCAACTCCAAGTGCCAAAGGTTTGGGAGCAGGTTGCCTCAGCCGTGGGGTATTGGGGGATGCCTTCTCGTTCCTGTGGGAAGGGCTCTTCCCTCCGATCCCGCTCCTGCTACGTGTGATCAACACACTCAATGTCATTGCAGGGTCATACTCATCGATCCGGCGTGGCCCCAGCAGATCTGGTACCCAGACCTGCTCCATCTGTCGGTGCACCACGACCCAGCGTCGCTGAGCTTCACGGCCTGGTTCCTGCAGCCCTACAGTTTGGACATTACACTCTCCCACTGGAATGCAAGAAGATTCTGGCCAAGGCCAAAGTGTCCTCTATGCTTTCATGCTACAGTCACAAGTGGAAATGATTCACATTGTGGTGCAGGACTCAGAAGATTACACTGCTGTGAGTCACAGCTCCGCAGCTACTTCCGTACCTGCTTTCCCTGGCCAAGGCTGGCCTGGCTCACACCTCGATCACGGTGGATCTGGCTGCCATATCCTGTTACACCAGGATGCCTGGTAAGCCATATCTCTGGTCACACAGGCTCATCAAGAAGTTCCTAAAAGGTCTCGTCAGGACCTTTCCACCAGTGAAGCTCAACGTCATCTTGACTAAGCTCATCGGGGCCCCTTTTGAACCAATGTATCAGGCCCCTTCGACGTTTCTCTCGTGGAAGACGTCTTTTTTGGTTGCCATCATCTCAGCCAGGCGGGTTAGGGAGATCAGGCCCTCTCTTGCAAGCAGCCGTACTTGTCTTTCCACGCTACGAGGGTGGTGCTGCGGACCCACCCCACCTTTACGCCAAAGGTTCCTTCAGAATTCCATCTCAACAAGCCTTTGGTTCTGCCAGTCTTCTACCCAAATCCTTAGTCCACGCAGAATTTCTGATCAGAGGTACCTGCTTTTGGTACAAGAACCCCAGGACTGGGCTAAGGGCTCCTAGAGGGCTCAATCACCCCAAGATCCAACATTGTGCTGACTTCAGACAAAATGTCAGATCTTACTTTGTCTGAACCACCACAACTCCTAAACTTGGTGGGTCCACTAAATCCAGTGACAAAGTCCTACTCACACCAATTTGTGAAGCTTGGAATTAGGGAAAACATGGGGGGAAATTGCCTCAGTAAAGTTTTCATCTCACCTTGCTGTTGTAGGGTTTGTTAAGGGGACTCTAGGCCATCCTCAATGAAGCCACGAAAAGGGATGCCCTGGGACAGGTCAAGCAAAGACTCAGATTTCTGAACCCAGGAGTAGGGCTCCAATTTCATCCCTATGAACAAAATCCTTCATGGTATTCATTGAGAACTCTATGGGAGCATTTCTATGTCTTCCAAGGTCCATTGAATAGTTTTCCTTACTGAGTTCTTGAAATGTCTAAGGACCAAACCATGCACTCGTGATCAGGTTATTCAATAAGTATGTCCCACTGCCTTCTTTGGGACTCCCTAAGCGCTCCAATCAAATTTTGAAGAGCTCCCAACAATCTGTCTCTCAGACCGACTGATTGTGGGATAGTTGAGTGACCCATTACAAGCTACCTTATCTTCCTTCCACATGATCTGGCTATTACTGAACTTGAAGATGCTGTCTGAATCGGGCACAACTTCATCAGGCAAGCTACCTCTGGTAAGAATGTTCAGTAAACCTTCATTATCGGATGTGCCTTGGCATCAGGACACTTGGTGTTGTGATCAGCAAACACTAAGTTACTCCTATTGCCCAAAGATGTACACAGCGCCCAGTGTCTAACCAAGTTAGGCCTTGTCTCTTCAAAGAATGGATCTGCTACTGCTAGTAGAGCCTGTGGATACTGAATTCCTGTTCCACTTCTGTCAGGTTTCTGACCAGAAGGGAAACCCATACAGTGGGTTTTTACTGGGACAGCAGGATTGCATAGGTGATCACACTTGAGCCAATCTGATGTCAGGTTGGACTGCAAGAGGAACTTCAAGCCCCAACTGCAGGAGGAAGGGCCACACATCATGAGAAACCACCACCTTCTCATGATATGATATGGCATTTGTAACGCGCCTATACACAAGTGTTTCAAGGCGCGACGAGGCGGGGGGGGGACAAGGGGAGACAGACAACGATCCTACTAGGCCAGGTGTCATTCAGATCGCGCAAGTGCAAGGGTAAGGGGACTGGGAAAAGTGCAAGGGGGGAGGGGGGAAAGGTGCTGTACATGGTTAGTAGAATACAAGATAAATAATAGGGCCAGGTGGTGGCAAGTGCAAGGAAAGTGCAGTACATGGTTAGTAGAATACAAGATAAATAATAGGGCCAACTGGTGGCAAGTGCAAGGTAAGTGCCGGGAGAAGGGGCTGAAGGATACAGAGACAGTCCCGTATCGCAGGTAGGCAGTTCAGGGAAGAGTGGCTGGGCCAAGGACCGAGATCGGTAAGTGGCCCAGTAGCAGATTCAGTGCAGGTTCAGTGAATTTAGCAGGGGAGAGAGGGAGAGAAAGCGGAGGCAAAGAGGAAGGTTTTGAGGTGCTTCCGGAACCGGAGATGGTTCTCCTCAAGTTTCAGGGAGGCAGGAAGGCTGTTCCAGAGGGAGGCCCCTGCTGCGGAGAGAGATCTACCCCCAGCTCGTTGCTTGGAGAAGCGGCTGACCCTGAGGTAGTTGGAGGTGGATGAGCGAAGAGCTCGAGAAGGAAGATATTTCAGAAGAGAGAGTTGAAGGTATTTTGGCCCAAGGCCCCGGAAGGCCTTGTGGACAATGCAGAGGGTTTTGAACTTAATCCTCGCAGCCACTGGGAGCCAGTGTAGTGATTTCAGTCCTGGAGAGATACGGTCCCTGGGCTTGAGGCCAAGGACAAGTCTCGCAGTCCTGTTCTGGATGAGTTGCAAAGGGCAGAGAGTAGAGGCAGGAAGATTTAGATAGAGGCTGTTACAGTAGTCCAGCTTCGAGAGAACCAGGGTTCTGGAGACAGTGAGCTTCTGGGGGAAGGAGAGGAAAGGAAGGATACCCCTGAGGAGGTGTAGCAGGTAGTGTGATTTCTTGGAGACGTCAGATATGTGAGGAGAGAAAGAGAGTGTGGAGTCGAAGATGACCCCAAGGTTTTTTGCCTTGCAGGTAGGCGCAGGAAGAGGGCCCAGGGAGGCCGGCCAGAGAGCTGCAGGGAAGGAGGGAGTGGGTGTGCCGATAAGTAGAATCTCAGTCTTACTAGCATTAAGGCAGAGGTCGTTGGCGGCACACCATTCCTGGATAGCAGAGAGACAGTCAGAGATGAGGGAAGAGGAGGCCGAGGGTAGCCTGAAAATGAGCTCGGTATCATCCGCATAGCACTGAAAGTTGGGACAGAGAGCGGCGATGTGGTGAGCAAGAAGTGCCAGATACTCGTTGAACAGCCAGGGGGAGAGGTTAGTTCCCTGGGGGACACCACAGTAGAGAAAAAGATGTCAGAGAGGAAAGGAACCCAGTTGGACCTGGGAGGGTCGATTGGAGAGGAGGGAGGTCAGCCACGCCAGAGCCTGACCAGTGATACCTAGGTTATCACGGAGTCGGTTGAGCAGGATGGTGTGGTTGACAGTGTCAAAGGCAGAAGAGAGGTCGAGCAAAATGAGAACACAAGGGGTGTTAGAGTCAAGGTTAGAGAGCAGGTCCTCACGGTTGTTCAGGAGAGCAGTTTCCGTGCTTCTGGCAGCTCTGAAGCCAGACTTATGGTCATGAAGACTACCAACAGATTCAGCATGGAGATTAAGCTGGGAGATGGCCAGTTTCTCCAGGAGCTTGCCCAGGAAGGGAGTGACAGAGATTGGGCGATAGCTGGGCAGGAGGGGTCGTAAGAGGGTTTCTTAAGAAGGGGGTGCACAAGGGAGTGCTTGAGGGGGAATGGGAAGACTCTAGAGGCGAAGAAGTGATTGCAGAAGTCAGCCAGGGCAGGGGCCAGGGAGTCGATGTGGTCCTTGATAGTTTTGGAGGAACAGGGGTGGACCTGTTTTGACGAGACTTTCATAGATCGGACTTGTCTCGATACCTCGTCAGCAGAAAAAAGGGGAAAGGCAGAGAAGGAGGGAGGAGGGGAGGCTGCAGAAGGGCCAGAGGAAAAGCAGGGAATAGAGGGGGGGGGAGTGATAGGAGGAGAGTGAGGACAGGATGTCCTGAGTTTTTGAAATGAAGTGAGAGGCCAGTGCCGTGCAGAGGGCCTGGGAGGGGACAGGAGAGGTGGAGACTGCGGCAGGGTTGGCCAGCTCCTTGCAGATTTTAAAGAGTTCGGCCGAATTGTTAGATGCCGCAGAGATGCAGGCTTGGATAAGGGCTCTCTTCTTAGTGAGAACAGAGAGCCAGTATTGCTTTTGGAGCAGGCGGCAGGCCAGTTTGTCAGAGGATGAACATGAGGAAGACAGACGAGAGCAAGCGGACAGGAATGAAGCGGCAAGCCCTAGTTTATCACAATTACAGAGCAACAGTAACAGTAAATACGAGTAAGGTACCCAGTGTAGAGGCCACCTAAGTTTGAGAGTCCTGCGAGGGGAGAAAAAAGCCCTAGTTTACCACAATTACAGAGCAACAGTAAATACGAGTAAGGTACCCAGTGTAGAGGCCACCTAAGTTTGAGAGTCCTGCGAGGGGAGAAAAAAGCCCTAGTTTACCACAATTACAGAGCAACAGTAACAGTAAATACGAGTAAGGTACCCAGTGTAGAGGCCACCTAAGTTTGAGAGTCCTGCGAGGGGAGAAAAAGCCCTACTTTACCACAATTGACGGCACACACTGAAGTGGTGTAGGTTGGAGGGCGAGCAGGTGGAGCTAACCAGAAAGAATGGCGGACCGGCACCTGGCGTCCCCTGCAGACACCTGCAGACACGAGGGGAGCCACAGCTGTAGGAGCCGCCCTTTGCCTAAGGGGCCCTTAGCCGAAGGGGCTGCCGGGCAGGGGGGCTGCCCAGGGGGGAACAGTTATAAGGCAGAAGGAGGGGGGGTGTGGGCGGGCAGGGAGGCGGGAAGGGAGAGGAGGACCAGGAAGTGCCTGAGGAGGGAGGGGGGAGCGGGCCCAACAACGCGCTCTGTGCGCGCTCACCAACAAGATAGCAATAGTTGAAAAAAACACTCACAGGAGGTCCGGAGGACCTGGCAGGGCTTGGTTTGGCCTGCAGTCCCACAGGGCTACCGCCGACTGCTCTCACCCGCTCCGCTGTACAAAGAAGCGAGCGGAGGGGAGCAGCTGTCGAGTAGTCCCGGGAGGGACTAGTCAGGCAACCAATCAGAGGGCGGGGTGAACTACCAGGGAGGCGGGAAGGCAGAGGAGGACCAGGAAGTGCCTGAGGAGGGAGAAGGGAGCGGGCCCAACAACGCGCTCTGTGCGCGCTCACCAACAAGATAGCAATAGTTGAAAACACTCACAGGAGGTCCAGAGGACCTGGCAGGGCTTGGTTTGGCCTGCAGTCCCACAGGGCTACCGCCGACTGCTCTCACCCGCTCCGCTTTGGGCTCTGTGAG
The DNA here is from genome assembly GCF_040938575.1 of Ambystoma mexicanum. NCBI lineage: Eukaryota > Metazoa > Chordata > Amphibia > Caudata > Ambystomatidae > Ambystoma > Ambystoma mexicanum. The sequence continues at coordinate 1,506,303,121 of NC_090932.1, read as the reverse complement.
CTTACACACTGGTAACCCACCTTTCTGTTGGATTCTTTGCTTCATTGGAGGCTCATCCTCCAATTGAAAGCAGGCCTTTATCCATAGGCCTTGTAATGATGGTCTTTTCTATTGGTGCTTACTATTCTCCTCCTTAGGGACCTCCTCCTCTGCAAGCAAGCTTGGCAGTCCAAGAGTCCCATAGAGAGGAAGAGTTTCTGCCAGTCCCTCTTGATTGTCAGGTTCAAGGACTTGGACAACTACCTCAACCTCAGATGTAGGTAGGGCAAGGGAATATTCTCTTTCCCTCTACCTCACTGTTTTCTTTCTCCTCTAGCCTTAGATTGCCCCTTTGGCTTAGGCAGCCTGATTCTGAGACCTAGTGCCCGAATGGTCTGCAAAGTGTCTCTAAGGACCTAAGTCCTGGAGTCTAATCTCTCCCACAACTCTTCTAAGAACACTTCTTCTCGCACTGACAGATGCCCTCTCCATCCCACTATTTACAGCTTCAATGTCAGGCAATACTGGGAAGTTAAGGGAGGGCCTCACAGCCAACTGAGTAGTCCCCAATGGAGCTCTGGCAAGAGGCTCTGAGTTTACCACAATTGAATTCCCCCAGTTTGACTGGGCCCAGTGTACCTAACAGTAGAGGCACTCGCATCTGCTATCCTCTGGAAAATAGTTTTGGGAATTAAAAGGTATGGGAGCAGAAGCTCCAGCATTGATAGGTTCCAAATAATCTAACTCTTGGGCAAGGTATCTAAAGAGAAGGACACCACTGTGATAATATCTTCCTCTTCATGGGAAAATGCCAGATTGACGGAGTGGACCCCCAAGGTCTTACCCTTGCATTTGGTTTCCCCTTCACATGATCACTTGCTCCACAAGATTCACTGGACTTTCGTATGTATGGAGGCTTAGAGTAACTACCGGTTTGCCTGCGATGGTTAGTCCTACTACCCTTTTCAGCATACTGTGACCTATTACGCAATTTAAACTTTTTGTGGGTCTTCTGGAAGTTTTATCAGTTGTCCAACCCTCTTTCTCTTTTTCCTTCTTCCCCTCCTCGTGCTTACCTAAAAAGCAGGTTTGTCCTTATGGGACACCCACAGGTCAGCAGCAATGTCCAGCCTCTTAGGATCTATCTTCTTAGAATCTGTCAAAAGCTGCATCAGCTCAGGGGGACATGAGGCAAAAATGTGTTCCAACATGACTAAATTGATCATGCCTTCAAAGGTGGCTACCTTATAGCCCTCTACCCAGTCACTCAGGTTTTTCATGGAATCAGTGACAAAAGACGCCCAAGTATTCTTTTCTTTCTTTCTGTAATATCTAAACCTCTTAAAGTATTGGTCAGGAGGTTTCCCAGACTTTATGAGGAGAGCCTTTCCTATCAGCCTTGGACATTTCCATAATGGCACTAAAGCCAGAATGGGGATAGCCTGCAGATTAAGCATGTTCTATCCGACTCCCCAACCGTTTGCACTTCACAAGCATACTCAAAGGTTGTTAGCCAATCAATGATATGATTCTTTTCATATATACTGAGCAGATCCTTTGGAAATCTAGGATTAGAGGATCCAGAACCTCTGGAGCAGTCTTGTGATCATTGCAGCTTTCCATTTCCAACTGGTGATTCCTATCATTCTATTTTTCTACCCTATCAAATTCTAACTTGGCCATGTTGAACTCAAGCTCTTTCTGTCTGAGTTTGGGCTTCTCCTTCTTATGCTCCCACATGATCTCAGCCTTAGAATTTGTCAATTAAACATTAGTAGAAGCAACCACTTACTCCCCCTTAACAGTGGCTGTCACAATAACCATTACTGCTGCTGGGGCAGTCCCTGCACCTCCTGCATCACCATTGACTGGGGAAGGAACTGTCCTACTTTCTTCATGATCCGGAATTCTCTGTATTAGATCAGCCTTGTTTACAGAGGATAGCAGTCCTCTGTTCACACACAGTTATCAACTTTCAAAGCACGGAGAGGACATGGTGACTGTTTCCATACTTTAAACAAGAGTAGGGGACTGTTCTATTAATTGCAGGTTCAATGCACAGTGTTCTGCATAATTACACTACACCAGAGGACAACACTGGGGTACCCAAGACCTTATCCTCACTGCTGTAACACCTTGCCTTTGAGGGCAATGACTTATCCCATTCATCCACGGATGAGGAATGAAATAAAAAAGAAAACTTCTACATTTGCAGTAAAGTCACTGACCTTGCTCACTAAGGCTCCTCCTACGCCTTTTCCTTTTCAAGCCTCCAGTCAAGCCCAATCCTATTTCAAAAACAAGAGCTTGGGTGGGTTTTGTGGCTACCATGAAAGGAAGGTTTCATGGTAGATACCCCATAGGTCGCCCATTTCTCAAAGAAGAAAGCAGCAGAGAACTTCAAATCAGGGATTTCTCTCCCCTCTAATACTGCTTCCTCTGACACTAAAAAACAATGAGATAGCCAGTGTGGGTCCACTGCTCCCCAGTAGGAGGCAGAATCTCAGATTTCCTTCGCTCCTGGCGTACCATTTCTCATGATCCATGGACCCTATCTGTAGTCTCCAAGGGGTACTGGTTACCAATTCCTCCTTCTTTCCCTCCTCTTATTCAGTTACGTTCAGTTCATTGTTTTGAGAGAGAGAGACCAAAAACAAAAAAGACATGGCTTTTACTTTCACCTTTTCAACGTTCTAAAAAAAACACAGGCGGGACAGCGAACGTTATTGGACTTGTCCTCCCTGAATCTTTTTCTCCCACTAGAAAAATTCACAATGGTCACGCCAGGTCATATCTGAAATGCACTTCATCAGGGAGACGGGCTGCGCGCAGTGAATCTGAACGACGCTTATCTCCAAGTTCCCATTTATTCGGCGCACAAGAGATTTCTGAGGTTTTCTCTCAGCCACCATCATTATCAATACCGAGCACACCCATTTGGGCGCAATGCAGCCCCAGAGTTTTTACAAAACTCATGAGCCCTACAGCAGCGCATCTGAGAACATATGGGATTCACATATACCAGGGTTCGAATTTGAGGGGAGCTCCTGCTTGTAGCCTAGAAGTGCCTGGTTAGCTTGACAGTAACAACTACCGGGACCTACTTTTGGCTCCCCAGGCCATCTGATGCCAAACAAGCATAGATATTTGAATTTAACTATGTGCGTTTGGACAATCTATAAACATTAGGGCACATCATAAAACATTAAAAGCGTAAGGAGTTATGAATAATGTACAAAATGCTATGTTTGCATTTATATGAAAGTTAGATCTGCGGAATGCTGTGTACTAGCTCCTTGTTCGCTAGTGGAAGCACCTGGTCACTGCTGAAAGCAGGATACCCAGGAGCTGCCTTCAGCTCCTGCTTATCGAACCTTCATTTTGATCCCTGCATATACCCCTATATGGATGACTGGCTAGTCTGTGGTCATTCATGCCAGCAAGTGTCAGCTGATCTACAGCAATTCCTACATTTGTTGTTCACGTTGATCAACTTCAACAAGTCTCACCTACAGCCTACACAGCACAGCACAGAACATTCGTAGGTTTCGGATGGCAATCCAGATCCGAAAATTTTCCTCACTCAACAGAGGATTCAGGATACAAAAGAGTCCATTGCACACTATCTCAGTCGCAACATCACCTCGGCTTGGTGGTTTCAGCACCTCCTAGGCCTGATGGGGCAACCGCATTAGCCCTCCCTTTGGCTCTTCTCAAGATGAGGAGAGTACAGCTTCATCTAGCGAAGTCATGTGATACAGATTCCTCTCTATTTAAGACAAGACCTTCTCTGGTGGAAGAACAACACGAATCTCCAACGAGGGGTGCCTTTTCAGGATGCTCCTCACGAGCACACCATAACATCGGATTCATCACTTACCAGCTGGGAAGCAACTTTAGGGCAAGTCCAGACTCATGCTGTGTGGTCTCTTACTGAGAGCCAATACCACATAAGTGGGCTAGAGTTGCTAGCTATTTTCATTGCACTGAAATCCTTTTTTACCACAAAACGAAATTCGAGGGTTCTTTTAAAAACAGACAGCATAACAGCCGTCTTCCATATAAACAAGCAAGGGGGAACGAGATCGCCACCTCTGCGTCGGCTAGCCATCCAGATTTGGGAATGGGCAATACAGCACCACATTTCTCTTCATGCTGTTCACTTTGCGGGTGAACTCAATGTTGTTGAGGACACGCTAAGCTGCCATCCCACTGCAATCATGAATGGGAATGGAATGAAACAGTTTTACAGGAGATTGTCATAGCCTGGGGTCTTCCTTAGGTGGACGTTTTCACAACAACACACTATCGCAAGTGTCCATTGTTTGCATCTCTTCTGGGACAGGATCCAAAGTCTCTAAGGGATGAACTACAGATTGCTTGAAGCGGAATACAGGGTTATGCATTTCCTCCATTACCTCTCGTTCCGAAGGTGCTTTCCAAATTCAAGATGATTACAATGATTACACACTAATCTTGATAGCTCCCAACTGGCTAACCAGATCTGGTATTCAAACCTGCTTTTCATCGGCACTCACGGCCCTTTGATCTTGCCTGTGACGAAGGATCTCCTACAAACAGCAGGGGGGACTGGTGCTTCATCCCTCCCCAGCATCTCTGAACTTAGATGGCTGTACCTGAACAGTTAGCCTTTGCTGGCTTAGGCATTTTTTATCACAATCTTTCCATCATACGAGAGGCCAGAAAGCAATCTTCCAGGTCACAATACAAAGGTACGTGTAATAGTTTCTGCTTTTGGATGTTAGAAAATGTATTTGGCCCTCTTCATCCTTCATTGGGCAATGTCCTTTAATTTCTGACTCATCTAGGTTCTACCGGCATTAATATCCATTCTTGTTGCACATACTTATAAGCCATAGGAGCATATGTCAGTTCTCCGGAACTCAACAGATCCACTTCAAACCTCGTTATTAAAAGACACTTCTTGGAATTGCACTGCATTTTTCCACCGGTGGCTAAACCTCACCCGCTATGAGATCTCAATGTTGTATTAGCTGCAATTTCACATAAAACATTCGAGCCCATGTCATTGACATGTCAAGGTTTTTTCGTGGAAGACTGCTTTTTTTGGCGGCCGTTACCTCTGCTAGAAGGATTTGCGAGATCCAAGCCATGTCTGCAACAGAGCCATATATGATATTTCACAAGGAAAAGGTGGTGTTAAGAACTCACCCTAGGTTATTGTCTAAAGTATTGTTGGCTTTTCACTTGAACCAGGAGATCATTTTGCCTACGTTATACCCATCCCCACAGAAAGAAGGGTAAAGAGTTCTATCCCCCCTTGACGTACGGCGAGCGCTTCCATTTTATTTACAACAATCAAGCACTTATACAAAAATCGGACAATTTGTTAATCTCTTTTGACGGTCATCTTGTTACTCTCTTTTGGCAGTCAACAAGCGAGCCTTCAGGCTTCAAAGGCTACAATAACAAAAGCAAGATGGATTGTATCCTGTATCTCTGAAGCTTACATGCTGCAGAGGATATCAGTACCCATGGGCTGGCACGCCCATGCAGCCAGGGCTAAGGCTACAGCTGTTGCTTTCCAAAGGAGCGTTCCATGGGATGTCATCAGTAAGGCATTGACTTGGTCTTCGCTGTCTGCTTTTTTTGGCAAACACTACTGTATGGGTACTTCATCCAGGGCTGATGCCAGGTTTGGCCAGGCGGTACTACAGAGCCTGTTTTGCTAGATTACTGCTAGCATCCTAAGGGGATTAGTGCTATGTAATCTCCCATAAATATAGAGGAAAGGGGACGGGATGTAAGAGTAAGAACAAGTCACTCACTGTAGTGACTTCTGTACTCTTAGTCCATAGTCCCCTTTCCGCAATACGCAGCGCCTGCGGTCCCCTACTAATTAAACTGTTAGTCAGGTGTCCCCTCTAGCGGATGCAAGGACTGCCAGGTGTTGCCAGTAGGAGTCAGTGGGGCTAGCCACGCCCATGCTCTGCTGCCTACGGTGCAACCTACATTTCTTGCTCTCTGAAACATCTGTGTATGAGCGCAATATAAATAAAATATATCATAAAGGGGAAATGTACTTTTGTGCTGTGCAAAAGTGTTCCGGTCGCGTCCTCATAGGGCCCCCATAAGTATAGAGGAAAGGGGACTATGGACTAAGAGTACAGAAGTCACTACGGTGAGTAACTTGTCCTATCATGGACATGTTTTACCCTGCTTTCAGCTCTTCGGTGTGGGGCAATGGTTGGAGATTAAGTAAGTTCAAGGTGGGGTTCGTGTAACGCAACCTTAATGAGACACCCAGGGAAATCAAACATTGCAATTTCCATTAAGAAACATATTCACTATTATACTCTATGCACCACACACTCACCTCACCGATGAAATGTTCCCATGCTGCACTAAATTAATGTGTCCCAATCCTTTTTATCTATTGATTGTGTGGTCAAATGTGCTTGAGATACAAAACTGCGCCCTCTGAAACTTCTTGCACCCCAAAACATCATGTATTTACTGTTTTTCCACTGCCCTTAAGCATGTGAAAACTTTAAACTACACCAGATCAGTGCATTTCTGTTATTGATGTACGCAGGTGAGTTTTCCCAGCTGAAGGTAGAAGGGCTCACAATGACCATTTTGAAATGGGCCTCTGCGACCAGCCCAAGCCCCTCTCAATGTCACCTGCTCAACACTGTGGTGGCATTCCTACAAGCAGAGTGACACCCCCACATGAGCCACTGATAAATTACAGCACAAATGCACGCACCTACAAAAGATGTGTGCACACCCCCCTGCAGCTGCGTTCGGATCCAGTCCTGAACCAAGACTGCAAGCAGAGCTGCAACATCGAATATCCAGTGCAGCATTTGTGCATGGGATTTATAAAGCGCAAACCTCGCTGGTTAGCAATGAAGCACTGCACATCATTGTCAAATGAAGTGGCCAGCTGTATCAACACATACATTTGAAAGGGTAAATAATTGATTAAGAATCGAATGCAGAAAAAAACAAAGCAAACAACTGAGAACTCCCTAGTGCCCCACAAAGTGCCATTCACATCCCTTGATGTGTTACTTCTTGCAGGGTGAAACAGGGAACACACTGATAAGACACTAGCCTGAGAAGGCCTGCAGACACCAGATGGTGTTTTGGAGCGTCCCAGGGTATCAGAAGGAACCAATATGCTTTGGTGATCAGTGGGGTCCTAGAATCGGCAGATTTCAGATCTAGTGTCAGGGACACAGTGGCACCTATACGCACGAGGCAAAGATGGCAAACAACCACAAAGGGGCAGACACGTCCACAGAACAAGATAACTAGTGTGCATAAGTAAACAGACTGGATATCATTTGCTAGTATCCTTGTTAACTCCTCATTGTGAGTGTGGTGGCAAGGGTTATGACAGGGGTACATAGAGAGCAGTGCATGGGGTCAATATGTTGTTTTACCTCATGCTGTAACCATTACCAATATTACTCATAATAAGGTAATTATGAGTTAGGAGTAAGGTCTGTGCTTGGGCTCAGTTTAGCATACGGCTCGATTCTGGATTAGTTTCCATTTAAGAAACACTCAGCACATATAAATAATACAAAGGCGCTGGCGGTGTGCAGGCACTTATATACCCACAACTCCTTGTCCCAAAGAAGCCAGTCGGCTGTTGTTAGTAGCAGAAGAGGAGTTTTCTATATGCACACACGCTTTACCACCAGAAACTCATTAGTGGGTAGGCCTAGGAATGACAAACGTGCACGTCACCTGCAGCCTCCTTCAGGAAACTGGGTAGCGTGGCAACCCCGTGCTAAACACTGCATCACTTGGCAGGATGAGCAGACGCGTCCTGGCAGAGACCATATAAGGGCATTGTAAGTCAGCGTTGCAGGACATAGGCAGATTCTGCCCCTGGGAAAAGTGGCGTGATTCCTCGCGTTTGCCTACCCCGCCCGGGTCTATTTGTAGGCAGGCCTATCGCAGGGACATTGCACGTAAACGCGGAACAATAAGGCACGTCTTGGGGTACGGTTTCCGGCCCTCGCTGCTGCGCCTGGCGCGTGCGCGGCGGGGCCGCAAGCAGCACGGGCCTCCCTTGAGTGGCCTCCCTGCAGTTCGGCAAATTCCTGTCAGGTGATGTCACTGCATTTCCCGCGGACAGCCCTTGCTTGGCACTGCAGCATTTTTTTCAATGCAGTTGACGGGTTTCATTTAGCAGTGATCTTGAAAAAAAGTAAACAAGCAGAGTGCAAGACGGTTTAAAAAATAAATTGAGTAGGGGGTCGCAATTATTTTGTCTCAGCAACCTATATCGAAGGCTAATATTACTACTACTTATGATAACTTTTATTTTTGGTGTTATTGTGGGTGTCATTATCTTCATATTAAGACTATTACCACTAACAAGAATACTCAAGTACAAGTACAACACAATAAATGTTAAAGGTATTTGTACCGCGCACCGTCACTAACGGAATTGGTCCCCAGGTGCTCTGGCGGATCTGTAAATGATAAGGTGGGATGGGTTAGTAAGGTGAAGAGGGAGTAGGATAGTGGGAGGAGTGGTGTTCTGTTGGCAGCTTCAACTCGGTATACACCGGGTGCTGAGCTTTGGTGCCGGTATTGGATCGGAGTCAGTCCGCGTGTGCTGTTGCTCCGGCTTATGTTTTGTTGCAGTGTTGTGAAGTGCGTGCGGCTTGTTGTGCGAGAGATGGTTGTGTGAGTTTTTTGAGTGAGATAAGTATGCAGAGTTTGAGCTTATATTGGTTAGTTGGTTACCTGACCTTTAATATGATAACATTTGCAGTTGTCTTAGTGTGGCACTTGTTGACCTTCACAATCCTATCTAGATGTGGTGCAGGCTAATGTTCACAATTCTAAGTGTGCCACATGCCAACATTCAAGTTTCATCTAAGCGCGGGCATGTTATCCTTCAATCAAGATCCTATCTAGATGCGACGCAGGCCAATGTTCACAACTCCAAGTATGCCACGTGCCAGTCTCCAGGTTTCACCTAGATGCGGGCATGCTAACATTCAAAGTCCTATCTAGATGCGATGCAGGCCAACATTCACCGTTCCATCCAAGTGTGGACATGCTAACATTCACAATTTCATCTAAGTGTGGACATGCTGATATTCACAATTCTATTTAAGAGCGAGCATGCTAACATTTACAATTCCATCCAAGTGTGGGCGTGCTAACATTCACAATTCCATCTAGGTGTGGACTTGCTAATATACACAATTCTATCTAAGTGTGGGCATGCTAACATTCACAATTCTATCTAAGTGCGGGCATGCTAACATTTTACAATTCCATCTAAGTGTGAACGTGCTAACATTCACAATTCCATCTAGGTGTGGACATGCTAATATTCGCAATTCTATCTAAGTGCGGGCATGCTAACATTCAGGTTTCACCTAAGTGCGGGCATGCTAATCTTCAAGCTCCTATCTAGATGCGACGCAGGCCAATATTCACAGTTCCATCTAAGTGTGGACATGCTAATATTCACAATTCTCTCTAAGTGTGGGCATGTTAACATTCAAAGTCCTATCTAGATGCGACACAGGACCATATTCACAGTTCTGTCTAAGTGTGGATCTGCTAACATTCACAATCATGGTAAAATGATTGTTGTTGTCGGCTCGGGTCGCTCTTGTGTCGCAGTCCCCGCTTTCAGCCAGCCTTCCTCACGGCGCCATACATACCACTAATGGCACGGACACAGGGTTGGGTGCAACACCTCTTTATTCTCCTTACTTTAAACAAACTGAAACAAAACTCTCACTCCTCCCCTTCCGGCCACTCCCTCCCAGTGCCTTCTGGCGCCCTCCCATTAGGTGATCACACACACGTGACCAGGAAGACACTACAACCTCCCTCCTTTTTAAACATAAGGCCAATTTTACTCCATTTCTTCGATCAGTCTCTTTGGTTTGTTTCTGGCTCGCTGTGGTCGTACTGTGGGGTCCCCTACTACCCTATCCAGGCTGGAACATTCTGGAGGATTACAAACATTGCCATCAGACTCTTCTCCATCAACCTTGTAGGGTTCTTCCTATTCCCTTAGCTCTGCATCATCTCTCTGTAGTCCTTCTTCTAATGTCTCTGTAAAATTCTGGAAGTGCGATGAATTCCTTGTTATTTGCCATCGCTCCTTCCCCGCAGTTATCAGTGATCCTTTGACTCGGGTGACAGTGAGAGGGGCACTGTTGAACGCTGCCATGTGCTTGTGGGTGTTAGGTTGTCTCACTACTATTGTATCTTCTTCCTGGAGGCCTGCTTCTATGGCTCTCTGTCTAGTGTCGGCATTTTGCTTTATACCTGCCGATGAAAAACATCTCTCTCTCTCATTTCCTGGTCTTCGGGATTATTTCTCCTCTGGCAGTGTGATATGTGGCGGTCGAGTTCTTACATTCCGGCCAACCATCATTTCCGATGGAGTCTTCCAAGTGGTGCTGTGTGGGGTATTTCTGTAGTCCCTCAAGAGACTGATACAGTACCTTTTCCACTGGTTCCGTCAGTTAGGTGGGTAATCTGGACTGTCCTTTCGACGTTGTTCCTGAAGCTTTACCCTGTCTCATTAGCTCTGGGCCATAATCTTTGGGCTCTGGGTAATCCTTCTATGTCTGAAGCCCATCTATTTGGCAAAAGTCTTGAAATCCTGTCTGGTCAATGGGGGACCATTATCAGAACTCACTACACGTGACACCCCGTACGCCGTGAACATCCTGTCCAGGGCTGGGGTGATGTCATAGGCCGCTATAGAGGCCACTACCTGCATGTCTGGATAGCGGGAATACGCCCACGACCACGAGTATGTGTTTACCTCCCGCAAGGGGTCCAAACAATCAATGGCCATCACATCCCATGCATGCTCCGGGAGCTCCGTCATCTTCAGAGGCTCAGTTCCGGTGTGCAATTCAGGATGGTGCATGTGGGTCTGTCCTTGAGCAAAGCTTCAACTTGGTCATCTAGGTGGGGAAACCAAATATTTTGGCGCAGGAGCTGCTTTGTGGATACTATGCCCCTGTGTCCTTCATGCTCTAGTTCTAGGATCTTCCCCCTCACGCTTAGGTGTATCACCATCTTGGTTCCTTTCAAGAGTAGGCCTTCTTCGGTCCCCGTAAGTTCTTCTCTTACTAGGAGCAATCCCTCAATGTCTCTTTGCACTTCAGGACAAGTACCTTCCCCCAGTTGTTTGGCGTGCTTCCACATCCCTGATCGTAGACATCGTAGTACGATCTGAATAGCTGGGTCATTTTCCGATTCCTGTGTGATTTGGGTGACATCAACCTCTTCCGGGGTGGCCGTGTGGACCATGTATGATATCATATGATATGGCATTTATAAATTGCCTATACACAAGTGTTTCACGTAATGACCGTATTGGTCCACGACAGAGGATCCTGTTTCCACAGAGGTGGCTGGGTGACGGGATAAGAAATCAGCTGGGTTCTCCTCCTTGCTGGGCCCATGTATAATGCAAAATTGGACGTACTGCAGTCTGAAGCCCCATTTAGCAATACAAGGATGCATCTTGGCCTGTGGGTTCCCAAAGATAAACAGTAGAGCTTGGTGGTCAGTCACAAAGGTGAATGGTTTCCCATATAGGAATACATGAAAATGTTCACAAGCCCACACTACAGCCAATCCCTCCTTTTCAGCTTGCGAGCACACCTGTTCCGTTGGGGACAAGCTTCTACTGGCGTCGGATACAATGTACTTTCTGTCTGGCGACTTCGGGTCTACTTGAGCGAGGATGGCCCCTAATTCCACAGGACTGGGGTCGACCGTGAGCTCAGTTTCCCTCGTTGTGTTAAAGTATGCCATGTTGTTTGCAGATGATGTTTGTAGATGAAATGCGCCGACATATGGTTTCAAATGCTTCTTGGCAGGCTTCTGACCATCCAAAAGGCACCTGTTTCTTGTTGAGTGTGGTAAGGGGTTCGCTCACAGATGCAACATTTTGTATATATCTGGTGTAATAGCTAGCGAGTCCCTAGAATTAGCAGAAATCCGATACATTTGTTGGTGAATGTGGCCACCATTTCAGGGTCTGGCATAATTCCTTGCGCAGGAAACACGTGTCCAAAGAAATGCTGAGTACTCTTTCGGAATTCACACTTCTCCTTATTTAATGTGAGATAGGCTGCCTCTATTGCCATGCATTCTCTGGCCAAGGAATTGTCATGCTGGTACTGATCTTTTCCATACACTAGGATGTCATTAGTATAGTTCAGGCAGTTGGGGATGTGTTTGATGACATACATTTCAGCCTGAAAGATATCACCAGCCGAGGACACCACAAAACTCAGCCGCTTGTATCTGGACAGCCCTAAGTGCGTGATGAAAGTTGTTTTATGTCTGAACTCCTCACTCAGCTCTTGCAGATGGTATCCCTTGTTGAGGTCTAGCTTGGAGACGATTTGCGCTCCATTTAACAGGTTTACCATGTCTGTGAATCTTGGGGCTTGGTGTCTCTCCCTCATGATCGCTTCATTGGGTCTGAGCATGAACACAGATCCTGATGTCGTCCGATTCTGTCTTTGGAACCGGAACTATGGGTGAGACCCTAGGAATGGGTCCTGTTGCTGGCTCCATAATATCTTAGTCAAGCAGCTTGTGCAATTCTTCTTCCACCTCCCTCTGAATGTTTATGGGAATGCCCATGTAGTGTTGGGCTACTGGGTGCACCTTTGGCGTTCATGTGCAGACTTGTCTGCTCATCAGTTTTCCTAGTCCTTTGAACAGTTTGCAAAACAATGGTTCCATTTTGTCTGTTGCATTAATGTACTTATGCGCCATGAGGCGATACAGAATGTGGATTAGGCCCATGTCTAACGCATTGCTGAAGCTTAGGATGCATCCACTTTCTGCTGCTGCTTCGAGCACATGAACAGGCAGCATTTTAGATTTCGCCTTACATTCACATTCTGTCACAAGTCTCTCCTCTTCTCACCTGTCTGTATTGTTTACTCGTGATCTTCGGAGATGTCTTCTTTCGCACAGTTCGGGATTTATATAACCCAAAGGGCCTGGGATTCCAGTGTGTGGGTCGTAACCCAACTCCGGGATACGTTCAGATGTCGGAGATCAGGAAATAACGAGGTTCGCACTCGGAGACCCGAATGCGATAGAAATCCAGGATATGCAAGGTAAGGATAAGGGGGAGGAAGGAAGAAGAGGAATTCAGGGAATCAGGAATTAAACGTAAGCTCTGAACGAGCTCCGGCAACACACGTCCGACTACTGCAAGCGGTAGCGTTGAGACTCGCAGAGCCACAGGGGCATGTCTGATTTGTAGAGCGTGTAACACAGAGACTGGCAAACAGTGTTTCGCGTTCAGCGGCCATGTTGGGAGGACTACTGAATTCAGTCCCCTATGGGTCAGGGACCGCGAAGTCCAAGAGGGGACGCAAACGGCGGTTCATGACAGCATGCCTCCTCTGAAACCCAGCTCCTCGGGTTTTGCCCGGATGTATAAGGTGGTATCTTCGAAGGAGCCTGGGGGCATTCATGTTTGAGACGGGTTCCCAGGTGCGTTCACTGGGAGGGTACCCTTTCCACTCGACCAGATACTGTAGCTGACCACGTCTGTACCTAGAGTCACATATTCTGGAAACCTCATATTCCAGCTGATCCTTGACAATCACGGGGGTAGATCTTGGAGCAGTTCGAGAGGACTGGACGTACGGTTTCAACAGAGAACTGTGAAAGACTGGGTGGATCCTTTTCCAAGATTCCGATGGTCCGAGCGGACCTGAACAGGGTGTTTTGCTCCCAGGAGTAGATGACGCCAATCAGTGAAGGCTTGACGGAGGGCTAGCAATTCTTTTTCTAGAACGGAATAATGGGTTTCGCTAGGAGGCAAGGTGCGAGAAAGATAGGCGATGGGGTGCTCTAACTTGTCATCCAACTCCTGTTTCAGGACTGCCCCGATGGCGTAGTTGGAGGCATCAGTTTCCACAAGAAAGGGTCGATCAATGTCAGGTTGGGCCAAAATGGGGACTTGTGTGAACTCCGACTTTAACCGTTGAAAGGCCTTGTCTTGGGCTGCTGTCCAGTGAAAGGGAGTATCCTTTTTCAACAATGTAATCATCGGATGTACCATCTCCGAAAAGAAGGGTATACATTTCCGGTAGAAGTTAGCAAGCACCAGGAAGGATTGAATTTGTTTTGCAGTAGTTGGAACAGGCCAGGATAGAATGGAATCTACTTTCGAGGGGTCCATTCCAATTCCTTTTGGGCTAAGGACGAATCCAAGATAGTGAACAGTAGATACGTGGAAAAGGCATTTCTCGGGTTTAGCCAGGAGTTTATGTTCACGTAGATGTTGTAAGACTGCCTTTACATGCTCTTCATGCTTCAGATGGTCCTTAGAGTATATCAGTATGTCGTCCAGATATACAATGACGAAGAGGAACAGCATATCGGAAAACACCCGGTCCATAAACCGTTGGAAGACCGCTGGGGCATTGGCAAGTCTGAAGGGCATAACCAAGTACTCAAAATGACCAAAGGGTGTTCTAAAGGCTGTTTTCCATTCGTCACCTTCCTTTATACGGATAAGATGGTAGGCACCACTGAGATCTAATTTTGTGAACACTACAGCTCCTCTTACTGCTTCCAAGATATCAGAGATGAGGGGCAACGGGTAGCGGTCCTTGATTAAGGCCACGGTAATCTAGACAGGGCCTAAGCTCCTTGGTATCCTTCTTGGGAACGAAAAACAACGAAGCTCCCGCCGGGGACTTGGATGGTCGTATGGTATCATTTTCCAAGTTAGTATCCAGGTATTCTCTGAGAGCTCTTTTCTCAGGTTCTGATAGAATGAACATCCTCCCAAAAGGAATCACCGCTGAGGATTCAGTATCGATGGCGCAGTCCTCAGGTCTGTGAGGGGGAAGAGCTGGAACTATGGCGGTCGAAAATACATCTGCATAAGCCTGATAAGCCCTGGGAATTTGGATGATATTAGAGACAGTGAGTGGACCTTGCTGGTTTGCTTGCGAGTCTTCAGAGGATCTTGACAAGGAGTCTAGGGATAAACAGTGGGACATACAATGTTCTGACCCAAGAAACAAGGATCCTGCTGCCCAGTTGATGTAGGGGTTATGCTTCTGTAACCAGGGCATGCCTAGAACCATTGGGTAATGGGCAGATCTTATGATGTCGAATTTGGTTCTTTCTTGATGGTGGTTTATAGAAAGCAGGATCTCTTTGGTTTGAAGGGTTATGGGTCCTGAAGAGAGGGGTCTCCCATCAATAGCCTCTACAGGTTGCATGATCTCACGAGTTTCATATGGAATATTATGAGTAGTGACCCAATCGTGATCTATGAATATCCCCATAGCCCCGCAATCCACTAATGCCAAAATGGGGTAAGATTCTTTCTTGGAAGGCGATAGAAAGGCCTACAGATTCAGAAGGTTGTTTTGTCCAGGAGAGTTCAAGCATGGAATAGATGTGGAGCAAACATCTCTCTTCCAAAACTGTGCTCCGTCTAGGATCGGGAGCTGGCATTTCCCGAACGCAGTGGAGGAGCAATAGGACACTCTCTCACAAGATGTTTATCAGAGGCACAATACATGCACAGACCAGTGTGAATCCGTTGCATCCTCTCTTGCGGGGTTATGGGTCTGCGGAAGGCTCCAAGTTGCATGGGTTCTGGGTCTGTGGTCAGAGAAGCTGAAGGTTCAGGTCTAGAAGGATAGTCAGTAGTGGCCTTTTTGAAGAGTGACTTAAATTTCTTCTTCTCTGCCTTTCTTTCCTGGATACGAAAGTCGATTTGCAAGGAAAGATCCATGAGAGCCTGGAAGGAACTTGGGTGAGCTACCCTGGCTAGCTCGTCCTTTATCTCTTCATTCAATCCTCTTCGAAAGAGGGTGAAGCTGGCCTCTGGAGACCAGTCTGCTTCCTTGGCGAGTTGTTTAAAGCGGGTCACATAGGTAAGCATATCCTGGGATCCTTGATGAAATTCCAGTAAACGTTCTTGAGCACTGTAAACCTGCTCTGGGCGATCAAACATGGCCTTTAGCGCCTGCACAAAGCCATCATAATCATCCAGGAGGGTGTTGCCCGAATTAACTAAAGGAGTTGCCCAGGTCAAGGCATTACAAGTGAGGTGTGAGATCATAAACCCCACCTTTGCTCTGGGAGTGGAGAAGTAGTTGGGCTTAAAGGTGAAGTGCACTAAACATGAATCGAGGAAGGCACGAAGGGTCTTCGAAGAACCATCATATTTATCCACTACTCCTCCCAATAACACGCTTTCTTTGGTTGCGGTGTCACATGACAAGACCAGCTGTTTCAATGCAGCATTCTCAGCCTTAAGGTTTTGGACTTCTGTTGTTAAGTCTGCATGCCTCGCATGAGGTCTTGAACTGCGGCCTCCATTTCAGTAACTGTATCAGTTTGTTGGCGTCTCAATCTGTCACAAGTCTCTCCCCTTCTCACCTGTCTGTATTGTTTACTTGTGATCTTCGGAGATATCTTCTTTCGCAAAGTTCGGGATTTATATAACCCTGTGCGTTGGTCCTCAGATTCCAGTGTGTGGTTCGTAACCCAACTCCAGGATACGTTCAGATGTCGGAGACCAGGAAATAATGAGGTTTGCACTCGGGGACCCGAATGCAATAGAAATCCAGGATATGCAAGGTAAGGATAAGGGGAAGGAAGGAAGAAGAGGAATTCAGGGAACCAGGAATCAAAAGTAAGCGCTGAACGAGCTCCGGCAACACATGTCCGACTACTGCAAGCGGTAGCGTTGAGACGCGGAGAGCCGCGGGGGCATGTCTACTTTGTAGAATATAGAGCGTGTAATGCAGAGACTGGCAAACAGCGTTCTGCATTCAGCGGCCATGTTGGGTGGACTACTGAATTCAGTTCCCCATGGGATCATGGACCACGCAGTCCTGAAGGGACGCAATCGGCGGTTCATGACACAATCAGCCATAAAATACCCCTTGCATGGGAGGGGTGTTCTGGAGCCGTAGGGATATATGTTTACCTCTTTAGGCTTGGACCTGGGGGCTCTTGGAATCTTGCCATATAGTGCCCCCGTATCCACTAATTTCTCATTCGTCCTGGCTCTCCCTCCTTCCCAACTGGTTGGGAAGGTCTGCATCCGCAGTCGTGCTGAAAAAGCTGGCTGCAAAAGATAGCTGTCACTTTAATAAAATTGAAGGCCTAGGGCCTACGTCACGTTTGCATCCCTCCTTGCGCCGGACTCACACCTTACCCCTACATCACCAACATGCCACACCCAGTTCCTGTTTTTTCACCTACTGGGCGGGTCAAAATTTGGCTGCGCTAAAACTCCCACCTTTTATGGGGTGTTTACTTTTTACTGTCCATCCCTTTTTTCTTAGCAATTGGTCATTCATTTTTATTTCAATTCGTGGTGCCTCCCTCTACGCATGCCGTATGCGACAGGATTCAAGCAGTACATCCGTTGTCGGAAGCAAATCTCGGTGGCCGATCCCCATCATGCCTGCATCCGGTGTTTGGATATACATCACCCGGTGAGTACTTGTGTCTTTTGCAGTGGGATTCACCCGAGGTCTCTGCGGACTTGTCTTCTCTCCATGTCACAGCTGGGACCTGTACCAAAGATGACCGAAGACTTCGTACAGGACAGTAGGGAGGCTGACATCATCAGGTGATGTGTGTGTTTCGGCACCGGCCTTCGGTACCCAAGGGAAGACCGCCTCCTCAGTTCTGGGTCTTCACAGGACCATTCAGGGGAAACCCTGGGCATATTCACCTAAGAGTACCTCTGGGTGGGAAAACACTAGTACCTCCCGTTGGGAAAGTGTTAGTACCTCCAGGTGGGAAAGGGTCTGAAAAGATTGACCCGGTACCGGAAGAATTATTTACACCAGACAAAATCATTACGGTACTGGGGAAACCCTTTAATGCTCCAGTAAACTGAACAGGCAAGGGTTCCTTCAAAGAGGCGCACGCCTTTTGGGTTGACTCAGTACCTTCCGATTCTCCTTTATCTGCTACAGCCAAGTCGGCTACTGCGTGTAAAATGTCTGGTACTTCGGTACCGAAAGACAATGGCCTCATTACAAGATTCGCGGTAATGCAAAAACAATGTCGGTAAGGAAATACTGGCGTAATTTACTGGTCCGGCCTATTACGAGTCGACATCCCGGTATTACTGCCACTGCTGAGACCATGCCCCTCCGTCATGGCCTGTGCATGGGCACGTGCCCTTCGGGCCGGTAATACCTGAATGCCGCTAACAGGAGGACATTACAAGTCACGCGGACATGCACCTACCGACATCCAGTAGGCTGTAATTAGGGTCACTGAGATGCCAGCATCACCGGCATCGCGGAGCACACGTTAATAGCAATCTGCTGTGTTTCCAACTGCCACAGGTGCACACAATCAGCACAGGTGGAGGCAATGGAGCCTGGCCCAGCACAAAAGGAGCACACACACACACACACCACACCCCTTCTTACACCAAAATTATCCCCCATGCTGTTGCGATTTCGTGGCTGGAGGACATGCATGCATTTCCACTCCATGACCAACAACTACAACCGGCACAACAGAGGAGACACAGGAGAAGAAGGAGGGTGAGACAGGCCCAGCAAGTCCCACCAGTGCAGCCACTGGTTCCACGTAGGCATCCACCAATTCCTTGCATCAGGGCCAGTCCTTACAACCTAACCCCTGTGCAGATCCACATCCTGTACTGCCAGGACCGGGACACCATCACCTCCATTGTGGACATGATACACAACGACATAGTCAGCCTGATTAAAAATCTGCACTGCCATCCCCCCTCTACTGAAGGTAGTAACTGTGCTCCACTATCTGGCACAGGCACCTACCAGCAAACAGTGGGGAAGCTGCATGGTATATCACAACCCTGTATATCACGCATGCTGAACCAAGTGCTGGATGCCTTCCTGAAGCCCGCAAGGGACTACATATCCCTACCACGGACTGCCCAGAAGGTGTATGACACGAAATTGGCTTCCATGCACTGGCAGGCATGTCTCATTGTATCGGTGCCCTCAACTGCACCCATGTGGAATTGGTGGCCCCTCATGCCATGGAGGTGGTGTGACACATTCGTAAGCTATACCACCCCCATCAATGTGCAAATGGCATGTGACTCCAGCAATATCATCACAAACTGCTGTGCGTGATTTCCCGGATCAACTCATGATGCTATGGTTCTGCGGAACTCCTCTCTACCCCGCCACATGAAGCGACATGCTGCACGACGTGCCTGGCTGCTGGGTGAGTCTGCTCACAGGCCCCTGGCAGTGTATGGGGCAGGGGGTGCAACCTCCACCTGGGTGAGAAAGGGGTGTGGGGCGGAGAGATGCTTCCCCCTCCTTTCTTCTTGCAAATTGTTCTAAATGCTGATTTTAAGACTTGATTCATGTATACTGTTTTGCTTCGACTGTTCCATGTTTGATGTGTTTCTTGTTGTTAACTGTAAAGCGCCTTGGATTAAGGCGCTATCTAAAATAATAATAAATAAATAAATAAATGCTCCACCTGGGTGAGAATGGGGGGGGATGCATACTCCACCTGGGTGAGAATGGGGGGGGGGGGTGCATACTCCACCTGAGTGAGAATGGGGGTGAGATGCATACTCCACCTGGGTGAGAATGGGGTGGTGACTGGACAGTGCCAATATTGCAATACACTCTCCCCTAAACATCCCAACCTGAACATGACACTGAAAATGTCAACCCACTTACCCTTGCGGCACAATAATGCCAATATGTCAGACTTGGAAGCAGCCCACACCCCTCAACATGTCCACTGCACATCATCAGACCGTACCCCCTGCAACACAATACAGCAACATGCATTGAGTAAGCGTAATGTACATGACCGCATCAAAGCACCACACAGGTAATGCATCCATGAGTGCGCGTGAATACATTCCAACCAGGGAATCCACTGATTGTCAATGGCCCTCCACAACAGTAGTGCTGCATGCCAACATGACAAAGTTTATGTTTATTGAGGTTATATAGCGCTTTAATCCAAAGCGCTTTACAGTATAACAACAAGGTACAATAATGAAAGAAGCATATTTACAAACATGAAACAAACCAGTGATACACTATGCAGAACAATTTACTTAAAAGGAGGGGAAGTGGGGAGGAGAGGAGGTAGGTAAGGAAAGTTTCAATGTCTTATTTGAGGTCAGCGGGAGGGGAGGAAGGGGGAGCTCCCTGGTGGTTTCAATGTCAGACTTGAGGTCAGTGGGAGGAGGGGGAAGGATGGAGGGGAAGGGAAGGGGGGCAGGGGGTTTGGGGGGGAGAGAGGTAGGGAAGGAGAGTCAGGGGGGAGTGGAGAAGAAGGGCTTTCAGAGAGGAGCGGAAGGATGAGTAGGTAGGGGAGAAGCAGATAGAAAGAGGTAGGGAGTTCCGACGTATGAAAAATCAACAATCAAGTGAACCGACGTATGCAAAATCAAAAACAAACTTGTGCCAACACTGCTCGCAAACACACCTACAAAGTAGTCAACATCACCTATATGAGTGCAATGTCAGTGGTTGGCATCCACAGTACATGAGTACCAGCATGCAAGTGGACGCCCTGCATCATTAGGGGAACGCTACTTACACCTGTGGAGCATACCACCAAACATAGTGGCACAACAAAATGTGTGCAGACGTCACAGGACATGTGCATGGCGTCATCAAAGAGCTGCAAGCATGCAAGTGCAAAGTACATGTGACATGGTAGACATCATCCTAAAGCAACAAACATTGGTTGACCTGAATATTGTCACATCACCTGCCACACATCCCTCACATGTGACCATGTCATGGTCTCTCTCACTCCATCTGGTTGTGTGTTGAGTCCGATGTCAAGGCCCCTCAGTCCTGTATGTCACACATGCCCTACACCATGTCTTTGCCAAGTAGTGAACAGGCCAGAGAGTTGCGCATATGTGTAGCCAATGACTACCAACGGTGATATCCTGCGTACCAACACGAACAATGGACAGGCTTAGTACAGATGTCATAGAGGAAATACCCTCACTCATACCTTATTGTGCACCCATGCAGGTGATGCTGGCTATCTCCTGAAGTCGTGGCTCCTCACCCCTGTCAAGAATACGCAGGACAGGCATGAAGAGGCCTACAATCGGGCTCATTCCCGTACCCGTGTTGTGATTGAGCAGACCTTTGGCCTATTGAAGGCACGGCTCCACTGCCTCAGCAGGTCTGTTAGCGCACTCCTCAATGGGCCTGAGAAGGTGGAAAAGATCATCATGGTCTGTGCCATGATGCACAACATGTGCATCCGGCGGAACGTACCTCTGCCACCTGACATTGACCAGCAAGCACCGGGTGTGGATGAGGATGAGGAGGGAGAAGATGTCGCACGTCGGCCATGGCGCCATGCACCAGATGGACGTGCGGTGGGCCAATCAGTGATTGACAATTTCTCCTGAGAGACAGGGATGCAGAGGGTGCAATGGTGGCTGTGCACTAGGCACTGGGATCGTGTGCATATGGACACAGGGTGTGGTGGTAGATGGGCACTGTACACTGTAATTCATTGAATGAACACACGCCAAATAACCAATGTCCACTTGTGATATCTTTTTTCCACACAACGGGTGTATTGAACAGTATAATCATGCATAGGGTATTGGCCCTCCACTGTGCCCCCTACCCCCACAACACCCCCACACACCCCATCACCCCTCCACCCTCCCCCCACAACACCCCCACACACCCCCTCCCCCCACAACACCCCCACTCACTCCCTCCCCTTGCCCCCTCACCCCACAACACCCAAAACATGATGTGCAATGCATGTCATTGTATGCGACTAGAGTCAGCACATGCAGGCTGCCCCTGCTACTGGCAGCCTCTCTTGGCCTCTGGGGGCTGCATATCTGAGCGCTGCATGGTGTGTGTTGATCTTCGCACGGAGCTCGTTTGGGTAGAGCTGGCAGGTGTGCAAGAAGATGACGCCATGCTTGCATGTGCCTCTGTTGGTGCAGGACGCTGCACCTCCAAGGTCTGTGCGATCCTGGCCAGGACCTGGGTAACTGCTGATAGCCTCTCACATATCAGCTTGGTATTCCTGTCCATGGCCCCTGTCATGGCCGCAGTGTTCTCACGTACCTCCCGCCTTGTCAATGTACCCTCCGCAACATATTGCTTCACAAGGTCTGTGAGCTGCTGCTGCCGCCCCTCCATTCGGGTCATGCGCCCCTCTATGTCCCGAATATCTGTGGAGGTGGACGAGGCATCTGCCGAGGGGCCCAATGCAGGGCTGTTCTCTGATGGGCTCCAGGCCTCTTGGCTCCCCTGTCCTCCTGACTGGGGCTGAGGGGTGCGATCTTGGGTGCCCTGTGGGGTGTGCTGGGGAGTTTGCTGGGGGCTTGGTGTGCGTCCACCATCCCCGGACAGGTTGCCGTCCTCATGTGAGAACTCCTCGAGCTGGCCCTCTCCCTCGTCTCCACTATGGGACGCTGAGGCAGCTGCCTCCCCGATGGAGCTGTTGACGGTAGACTAGGCCCCGTCTGCCTCTGCCTCCAGATAAGTGGATACGTCCTGTGTTCCTGTTTCCTTTTGCGGTTTCACACCTGTTGTTTGCCGCCCCTGTGCCTTGGCCTATTCTGATGGTGTTGCTTTGGGTGGCAGTTTGTGCTTCGTAGTGGCCCTTGATGTCGATGGCCTGGTGCCTCCATCCTTGGCCCTGGGCTTTTTCACTGGTGTCCTGGCCTTTGCCGCAGTATCCTGGATATCACTGTCGGCATCTGTGCCTGTGGGGGACCGAGAGAGGCACGGCATCAATGAGGGTTGTACGTGCATCATGCATACATTGGTGTTAGTGCAGTTGATCCCATGTGATGCATTGCAATCTTGGAGTTGTGGCATACAGGGTGCTTGCTATATGGGGGGGTTATTTAGGCATACGTCAGGTTCTCACAGGTTTGAGGTGGTGTATGCTGTGTGGCATACCGTTGTGTTGTAGTTTGCGTGCAGTGTGACACATGTTGTTTTGCTGTTTGCGGGGTGTGTATCAGGTATGGAATTGGCATGCAGCATGCATTTTGACTTGACAGTGCTGGGGAGAGCATCTGGACAGGGATGTGTCCATGTGTGTATGATGGCCCATGCATTGCCTTATGTCACTATCACATTAGTTGGCCGACATCATGCTTTGGTTTTCTATGGTTTGTGGAGACACTCAACTCCATCTGCCGATGGCGGTACTCCTAACTCCGCATCTCCTATTCCCTCGATGCCCTCCATGTCGATGGTACTGGCGCATGTCTCCTCCCACCTGGTGAGCTTGATGGGGGAGTGGGCCCCGCCGCCTGTTGGTAGCCCATGGCTGCGATTGGCCGACAGTATATTCCTCACGCGGAGGCGTAGATCGTCCCACCACTTCTTGACGTCTTTTACCGTGCGGGCGGTGGTGCCGACCACACTGACCTTCCTGGCCTCTTCCTCCCATATCTCCTTCTTGCGTATTTGTGCGGGTCGCCTGAGGTCTGTAGCAAAAACAACATCGGCGTGCTCAACCAATGTGTCCGCCAACATGTTTAGTTTGTCTTCTGAAAAGCGCACCTTGCTCTGACGGGCGGCACCTTTCTTGATTGCTTTGGGCATTCTGGTCAAGATGTGTGTGGTGTTTTGGAGGTACTGTGTGTGGAGGATTGCAATGGACTGTGTTTTCCAAGATGGCCACCATTGCATTTCCGGTTCCGGTGTTGCCGGTGCCTGTTATGTAGGGGTGGATGGAGTCGGAGGAGGTGTCAGCACATTACATAATGCTGCTAACAGAGGTTTGAGGGTCGTTACCGGCATGCCGGTACGGACGTTACCGGCATGCCGGTACGCACGTGCACGCATTCTCGTAATCGGCCGCTATTAGCGGCATCAAAGCTACTCGGACGCGGTATTAGCTCCATGCCGGTAAAGATTACTTTTTACCACGAATCTCGTAATGAGGCCCAATATCTTATCCTTCTAAATGTTTTACAGTTCCTCCGGAACAATTATTCAGCACTCGTGTGAGAGTGAATTCACCTCAAATATTGCCACAATTTTCTCCTCAGTCTGGGGACAATTTGGCTTCACCAACTCAGGTTCCAGCTCAGTCTGGACGACAGCTGGGTTTAACTAATATCCAAGTGCTTCGACCTGTGGTTTTCAACATCTACAATCCAAACCATCTGTCTACAAGAGTTGACTCTTCTACATCACCTTTTAGGTTACAAGAGCCCCAACCTAGTCCTTCTCAAATGGCGAATGACTTAACTAATACAGTATGATATGAAATGGCATTTGTAACGCACCAGTACTGGAAACCATGCTTTCTGAGCCCTTCTTGGAAGTTCTGGCTCAACGCATTAAAGACAAAATGTCACCTATTATACCTCCTCAGGGATCAGTGCCCACTGATCCTATTCATGAGCCAACCACAATGTCCGTTAACAATGAGGATTCAGCTCCTCCGTCCAAGAAACAAAACTTTTCCAAAGATTCTGACACAGATTAAGATGACGACACCGCTCCATCCCCATCTAAGGTGTTTCATGTGATTGTGGCGAAAGCCATGCAGGCCTTGGAAATCATTCATAAGCCGGTCAAGTGGCACAGCGAGTAGAGCGCTTGCTTTGACATCCGTGCAGAGCTTGCTAACGCAGGTTCGAATCCCGGCGGGGCCAAACTCAGCCTGTCATCCTTCCGAGGTCGATAAGTGAGCACCACACACCGTGGGTAATAATAAGCAGCGCTCAGATACCTGAGGGTTTGTAGCACTATATAAATGCCAAATTATTATTATTATTATTAAGGCTAAGCCGGAAACAGCTGGTGTTTCTGGTAAATTGCCATCTCAGCAGTCTAAAAATCTACTTCCCATGAAGTTATCTCTTCTAGGGCAAGCATTAGCACGTTGGGGAAAACCTCATACAGACCCGCAACTCTCCAAAGCTTTAGACACCAAGGTGCCTAAGGAAGAGCCTCGAATACTTATGGGAAATCTTCCTGCACAATCTGCGGTAGTTTCAGCTGTCCTAGGCACCAAGGGAAAAGGTCCTTCTCCATCTCCAGCTTCAGTTCTTGATAAGAACGCAAATGCCTGGGAGGCACAAGGTAAAAAGTCCTACACTAATGCTACCTTACAACTCAGGCAAGTAAACACTGCTACTATTTTAGCAGGATTTAATATCCTTATTGAGAAAACCTGGAACGCTTTACAGACATGCTCCCTCAGGAAGCTGCTGCTGAGTTTTTCTTTTGGATTTCAGAAGGTAGAGAGGTGGCTATCCAACAGCTTCAAGTAGTTAAGGACCTCACAGATACAACAGCAAGAGCAGTCACTAATGCAGTCTGCATGCGTAGACATGAATACTTATCAGCCTCTTCTCTTCATCAGGATATTCAAGAGAATGTTCTCGACCTTCCTTTTTATGGAAAAACACTTTTTGATCCTTCTACTGATAAGGTCCTCCAAAAATGTAAAGCCAGTGTCAATGCCGCTAAAACCCTTAGCTCAATTTCAGTGAAACAACCATATCACCAAAACTTTAAATTGTTCAAACCACCTCCTCAAGGAAATAGTGGTCCTGCCACAACCACAACATCTTATTACTCCTCTAAGAAGAGAAGATATAGACCTAAATCTACGCCGGGGCCTTCCCCTTCGTCAAATTTTTCAAAAGAACAAAAGAAGTCTATTTGACTTCCTTCCGGGCATGCACATACCTTCCGCTCCAACTGCCAGCAAGGATTATACATCCCTGGTAGCAGGAAGGGTATCCAACTTTCTTCCTCATTGGGAAAGCATTACTCAAGAGGAATGGGTTTAGAATATTATTTGACATGGTTACCGTCTTGCCCTTCCGGCTATTCTCTCATTCTCTCCCCCGAAGCTCCAAAAATCTTCCCGGAGCTCCTGTAAGAGATCCAAAAACTCCTTCCCTTAGGAGCAATAGAATTGGTTCCACAAGAGGAATTAGGTTGGAGGTTTTATTTCCATTACTTTCTGATCCCAAAGAAAAACCGGTGGGATCCGGCCAATTCTAGACCTCTCAGATCTCAACCAGTTTCTGTCAATCGAAAACTTTCATATGGTGACCATTCCTCAGATTCTAGCCTCCCTTCATCTGAACGATTGGATAGCATCTATAGATCTACAGGATGCTTATTTTCACATTCCCATCTTCAAAGCTCACTGTCAGTTCCTGAGGTTTCATGATAGGAAGGTCTCATTACCAGTTCACATGTCTGCCCTTCGTACTCAATTCTGCTCCCAGAGTATTCACAAAAATTCTGGGAACAGTGGCATCTTACCTTCGCTTAAGGACAGTACATCTATATCCCTACCTAGGCGACTGGCTCCCCAAGGCCCAGTCTCCGGAGGAATTGCTTCAAAAGATGCAATTTACATGCCACACTCTTTTCAATCTAGGGTTTTCCGTAAACGTGGCAAAATCTAAACTCATCGCTTCGCAAAGGATCCAATTTCTAGGAGCAATTATAGATACTACTCTACACAGAGCCTTCCCTCCCCCGGAAAGTGTGGAAGCAATTCAACAAGTCATGTTGAAGTTCCAAAAACATTAGATTCTAACAGCTTGGTGGTTTCAAAGGCTCTTGGGGCTAATTGCCTGGCGTATAAACCTAGTTCCCTTTGCAAGGCTCGTATGAGAACAGTTCAGTGGCATCTTGCCTGCAACTGGAACCAACTGTTGCATTCTCAGGAAATGAAAATTCAAAGTCCAAAGCAAGTTCAGGGCTCACTAATCTGGTGGAACTCCCCAGAGAACCTTTTAATTGGGTCGCCTTTTCAGCCTTCTCTTCACCAAATAACTATTATAACAGACTCATCTGAGTACGGTTGGGGAGCCCATTGGCTAAGTCTAACAGCGCATGGCCTTTGGTCTTCTCAAGAAAAAAGCAACCACATAAATATCCTGGAACTATGAGCCATATTTCTCACTTTAAAATAATTTCTTCCCTCACTGCAAGGAAAGGTGGTAAAAATTCTTACGGACAATACCACTGCAATGTTCTATATCTACAAGCAGGGGGTACTCGTTCCCTTCCCCTGTGTCTCCTTGCAGAGAAGATTTGGTATTGAACCATTTAGAATCACATTTTCTTGTTGGTGTGCCATCTGGAGGGAAAGAAGAACGTCCTAGCAGACAAACTGAGCTGGTTACAGTCTGCTCGGCACGAGTGGGAGCTGAAACCATCAGTAGCAAAGACGATATTTCAGAAGTGGGGCCATCCATCAATAGACCTCTTTGCCAACCAGGAAAACGCTCTATGTCCTCAGTTTGCGTCAAGGTCAGGGTCTTCAGTCCCTGGTAGATGCTCTACACCTGGATTGGTCGAAACTAGGACTTTCCGCTTTTCCACTTCTCCCATTGTTACATAAAGCATTGCTCAAATTCAAAATGTTACAGAATCTAACAATGATTCTTATAGCTCCGTTCTGGCCTTGTCAGATTTAGTTTCCAGATCTCCTGGAGTTAGCAGGGACTTGCAAATTAGATCTTCCATCATCGAGGGATCTGTTGACTCAACAGAAGGGGCAGGCTCTTCATCCCTCTTTTCAATTGCTGAACTTGATGGCCTGGTTCCTGAAAAACTAGCCTTCTCCCACTTACAATTTTCCAAGCAAAATCTAACCATCATGTCAGCTTCCAGAAAAGCTTCTACTAAGAAGCAATATAGTAGCAAATGGTTATGCTTCTGTCACTGGGCCTTAGACTGCATCCTTAACCCTCTAAATGCTTCTATTGAAAATGTCATGTCCTTAATGTCTCATCTAGTTTCCACAGGTGTCAAAGTAGACACTTGCAAACCGGGTATTGGAGCATACCTAAACAGAGAACCTACGTCTTTCTCTCTTTCAAAGAAAGCCATTCATAGGTACCTTGAGGGCCTTTTACGTTTACATCCCCCCGTTCTTGAACCTCCAACTCAATGGGATCACAGCGTAGTTTTGTCAGCTCGAATGCAAAAACCATTCGAGCCTATGGCATCATGCGAATTAGAACTTCTAACCTGGAAAACAGAATTTTTAGTAGCCATTACTTTGGCTAGAAGAATTGGGGAACTCCAAGCTCTCTCCTCTAAGGAACCTTATATAATTTTCCATAAGGATAAAGTAGTCCTCTGTACGGTCCCCTCTTCTCTACCAAAGGTGGTTTCAGATTTTCATTTGAATCAAGAAATATGTCTTCCTATTTTTCTACCTAGGCTGCATGCTTCCACGACCGAGGAGACATTACGTAACCTAGACATTATAAGAACTCTAAAATTGTATCTAGAAACGACCAAACAGTTCAGAAAAGCAGACCAGCTCTTCATTACCTACGGTGGTCCATCTCCTGGCAATAAAGCAGCTAAAGCTCCCATCGCCAGATGGGTTGTCTCCTGTATCTTCATGGCTTATGATATGAAAGGGCTCGCAACTCTGCAGAGACTTCGAGCTCATTCCACAAGAGACAAGGCAGCATTTGTAGCTTTCACCAGGCATGTTCCCATTGTAGTAATCTGTAAAGCTGCTACCTGGGCTACCTCTCTTGCCTTTTGCAAACACTATGCTATGTATGCATCCTTTAGAAATTATGCAAAATTCGACCAAGCGGTGCTTCGCAACTTGTTTGCCTGAATTCCGTACATGCTGTCTCCTCCTCCCTTACTTATTCTAAGGCTTTTTAGTCTGGTCCCAAATAGTTGGAAGGAGTGAGAGCCAGGTCGAAATAGAAATGAAAAATTACCTTCATGGTGATTCAGGTTCTCTTAGTCCAGACTCTCCCTCCTTCACAACACCCACCCAGCCGTCCCCCATAGTAAGCATATACTTAAAATTCTTCCGCCATCGGCGCAATCACACGAACTGGGTGTGGAACATTGGTGACATAGGGCTAAGTTATACACGCGTGACATATGACCCACGCCTTCAATTTTCTCAAAGTGACAGCTATCTTTTGCGGCAAGCTTTTCCAGCCCGGCTGCGAATGCAGACGTTCCCAACCTGTTGTGAAGAAGGGAGAGCCTGGATTAAGAGAACCTGAATCACCATGAAGGTCACTTTTCATAATTCCGCCAACAGTCCTTGTATTTGTAACAACAGAATGGGGCTCTCTTCTTTGGCTGTGGAGTTTCCCAGGGCGTATAAGTATCCTTTCCTTTTCAATCCTTCTGGGTCAAGTTGCCTGGCTCTGTGTTTTCTCCTAGCTTTTTCGGCCGAGGAACAGCTAGAGCCACTGTCCAGCGCGGTTTGTTCTATCAGGTATTTGACATAGCGTTAAGCCTTCACTGGGGCCTTGCATTGGACACACGTCGAGTGCACCATTCTTGTACTGGTTTGTCGTGCAGATGGCCCTCCTCTACCCGGTCTTTGTGGCGTCTGTGCAGGCGTTCATTTGGAGTTGGCCCCCCATCGAGAGTGTGGTCGACCTGTTTCTGGTCCGGGGCATCCCCTCTTGAGTGCCTGCTCCTCTTTTCTGGCTGCGGGACATTCAGCATACTGCTTTAAAATGGCCCTCTCCTCTGCAAGCTATGCATTGTTGACCCAGGGCACGGCCTACACCTTCATGCAGGAATTCATAACCACACCTGTAGCAGAAAGTGCCACTGTTCTGTTGATGTGTCGAAGACATGGTCACCTTGTGAATTGCCTCTGCCAGCGGGGCAGATACTTTGATGTGTTGCCCATGGCTTCCACCTGTAGCTCTATCTCTGTGTCAGACCTGGCCAGCTTCAAGATCTCATCGAGCGACCGCTGCTTTTGAAGGAGGCGTTTTTGAAAAATACAGGGATTCTCAGAGCCTCTTCGTTGGAATAATTGTTCAAATTGCAGTGCTTCATCCATACGCGCAGGCGCTTTACATATGTGTCCATGGACTCACCCTTGTTCTGTTTAGTTGTGTGAAACACGTGGCGCTCATAATCCACGTTGGTGTGAGGAGTAAAATATTCTGTAAGTGCTGTCCTGAGGCCTTCATAGGAGTCTGTGGTGTCAGCCGGGAGCTCACATTTGGTCCTATCGCTAGCGACCAAAGGCTGTGCATTTTTCAACATCCAACGGGCCTATGGCCCTTATGTATACGTCAAAGTTCCTGACCCACCTTTTCCAGTTGTGCCCCAGGGTATTGGTCTCCATGACGTCAAAATGGCTGGGTAATTGCATGGCCAAATTGTCCTGTAGTTTAGACCGCAGGCCTGCCTGCGGCCTGCGTGGTGGTGTGGCATGTATGGCGATGTAGTCCTTATCCGACATGGTGTGGCTGTCACTTTCCCCCAGTAGGCCCCTACTCTCTGGACTTGCTGTCCTGCAGTAGAGGTGCAGCTAGGGATTTTTTAAATGTTTCTTTTTCTTCATTGCTGTGATACTGCTGGGCCCCTTGGTGACATTTATTGGTGGTTGTGGGGTCTTCTTGAGGAGGATAGTGTTGTTAGGGCTCAAGATTCTTCCACTTCAACCATTGTTTTTGGTAATGTTTCAGCTTGGAGGTCCCACCATGAGGAACAAACTATGCTTTTCCACTCACACGCAGGACTAACAGGTGTCTTCCTTTATCTGCTTTGTGTGTCCATTAAGGTTCTTGGATTATTGCTTCCCTCTTGTTGTGTGAGTTTTCTTTTTTTTTCTTCTTTCAATACGCCTGTGCACTGCTACACCCGCACACAGCGCACTGTCATCAGGGCCACCATACCTACAAGCACAGTCTCTGGTGACCGTTCGCTCTCTCTAAATGCAGTCGCGCACAGTGAGTCAGGCCGCCCTCTTCCACGCTGAATAGAGCTCCGGCACTTCACTCATCAACATGCCTCCTACAGCACAATACGAACAGGTCCGCTGCTTTTCCCCTTCATTGTCAGTGTCGGCTCGGGTCGCTCTGGTGTCACAAGTCCCCGCTTTCAGCCAGCCTTCCTCATGGCGCCCTGCATACCACAAATGGTGCAGATACAGGGCTGGTTGCAACACCTCTTTATTCTGCTTACATATTAAACAAACTGAAACTAAATTCCCCACTCCTCCCCTTCCGGCCACCCAGTACCCCATGCCTTGCGGCGCCCTCCCATCAGGTGATCACACACACATGTGACCAGGAGGACACTACAACCGTTATGATTATTTTCATTTATTAAACCTGTTACTAATTTTAAAAATAGCTGACTCTAAGGGCCTAGTTACGCGTTTGTCGGAAACAGTAAAAGAGTGGGTATAGCCCAATACCCTCTGTTTTACAGATCCGACTGATTTTGACTTTGTGCACTGTAAACAACTAATTGTTATGTTCCATCCGTACAGTAAGCCGATAAGGAGGACGATGTAATTGCCTCACTAATCGGAAAACCAGCATACCAATCGGGCGCTGCCGTGCAACTACAGAAGGCAACTAACAGTTCTTCGGTTGACAAAATAGTGAGTATTCTACCCCTGCATCCAATAAATGAGTAATTGGGATCAAGGCCAGGGTGCATGGATTGGGAACCAGTGGGGATGTTTTAACCCGCTGGTTTCCCATTGTTTCAGGTTCAAGCTTAAAACATTAGAGAATTGGCAGAGTTTACATGGGACAACGCCCTGAATGTTTGTACTTCCTCCAATAATCATATACTGTAGGTAAGTACAACGATGTAACACCAAAAAAAGTTACTTATACACATAGACTGTGTTATATAAATAAGCGAGGATGACTAACATGTAACATGAATGTAATAGGTTTTACTATCATATATTTTTTTAGATAATGTCTTTCCCCCCACCCACTGTTGAAGCAAGGCATATCTTGCATAGAGCTTCTGTCCTGATGAAGGTTGGATCAACACAAGGGCTACGGTTGTAAAGCCTGAGATAACTGACCGAAACACGTGTCGGCGATTTGATTACTATTTGTGGCACACACGGATAGACACACCTGTATTTAAGGAAGGGTGGTAGAACTTTGTGTTAGACGTTTTTGTTAGTTGGGTATACTAATGAAATTCCATGTATTGACTTAGACAGAGAGATTGTAGGGATGAATGTATGAATGCATATGAGTTGTGGGGTAAATGGATGTGGGATTGTCTATATATGTACTAAAATTATTGTGTATTTTACATTTTATGATGAAATACGATTGTTGTCACCAATTAATTAAGAGCATATTGTCATCCCCAGTCTATTGATCCATACCTCTATTATTACAGGAACTCATGGTGGCAACCGTAAAGACAGACACAAGTGATCACAGTTCAATGGTGTTTATTACACTGTAAATAAAGTGATTGTGTCAAAAAGGGGGTGTTTGTCATGAGAAATTATATTCTTCGGCCTAGGTGGATGTTGGTAAATTCAGAAGGGTGAGATTGGTAGGGTTTGTGAAGCAAACGGGAATGACTGGGATTATTATCATGAATAGACCCCTCTATGCCAGCGTGCGCTGTAGCAGATGTCAACGGTACATGGGACGCTCCTCGGCTGACAACCAAGCCAGGGAGAGATGCTTGCCCCCATGGTACCGGCCTTGGCTCCTGAGACAAGAAAAGCCAAGCGGTTCATCTCAGCCAGTAAGTCGAGGAGAGAGCCGATAAGAAACTGAACTGTGTTGAACGAAAGTAGCAAGAGTGAACCCGACGGAGGGATGCAGATAAAAGGGGGCGAAGCCTGAGGTGCCAATGAATAGTGTGTGACAAGAGTGAACCCAGCAGAAGGCTGTCCACAGTGAACTGTTTAAGAAGATATTAAGATTCGTTAATGTCACAGATGAGATTGTGTTGAAAGCTGTAGTGAACCTGGCAGAGTAAGGCTAACAGTCGAGACGGGTCCGTAAGAGGGGGATCCAAGGGTGAAAAGCCATCAGCCACCAATCCTTGTATGAAATAGAGAAGAGTGCAATAGAGAAAGTCTTTTGAATACATGCCAGAGTGAACCCGGCGGAGGGAGGTTGATATTCGAGAGGGATCTGATCCCGGACGAGGGGGACCCAGGGGTGAAGAGGTATCACCCAAGGGTGATTGTGGGAACAATAGTGTTTTATCTGAGTAGGTTGGGAGAGTGGGAAATAATATTCAGAGTGATGGGAAGGAGAAGGACTGGGAGTATTCGGGTAGGACATAGGAAAACAGGGATTCTGGGAGAGGTCGTTTTCCGAATGTAACAGGGTTTCGGATCGTAGGTGATTTGTTATATATAGAGTGGTTGTTGTATTTGGGCAAGAGAGATGTGATGTGGGGAAGGGATGTAGATGTAGTACAACCTACACAAGCCTCAAGGACTCTGTCCTCCTCACCTTCCTCTTCGGTATAATACTGTGTCTTACCTGGGGAATTTCCTCGAGCACCACCCCGGGTTCCCCCATCCAGGTGATCCCTTCTCGCTCTTTCGCCACCAGAGCTGGGATCTGAGCATGTCAGCCCTTGGTAGAACACCAGCAGGTTTCTCACAGCACCCATATGCAAGAAAAACGCCTGTATGGGTATGGCGGTATTAACGAAGTCCACAAAAATAGTGGCAATGATACCTGCTGTGTTACCGCATGCTCTAATACCGTCTGCTCCCCAAGGATGTCCTATGGGGCTTTAGAATGGGAATTAACTTGGACTCATAATCATGTGTACTTTCACCAGTTACTATCTGCGTTAATGGTATTTCAGTTTGGCGAGATGAGGGCTACAAATACCATCCAAACCCATAATGCGGCCCTAAATATCTATTAAAAGGCAGCTCTTGTGTTCCGGCACATATTGGAGCAAAAGATATCTTTTTTTCCAAGTATGCACAAATGTCCTTTAAAAAGCGGGACATCCCTATTTCTCCTCCCCATACTTCCTCTGTACTGCTTCAACACCATTAGAATGACTAACCTCTGATACAGCATAACATGTTCAGGCCATGTCATCTTATCTATCGTCTGTCCCAAGTACAGCTGCTTGTCTCAGTTCTAAAATTAAAAAAGGGCCTTGAACATTTTCCCAAGATACGAGTGGATAATTGAGTACAAGTGTTTGCATATTTATCTAATAGAAGGTAGTGGAAGGGTCAGAGAATGGGTGCAGATACCTAGTATGTCTCTTCATTTGCAGACCAATATAGGAGCTAGTCAGATGAGGTGGCATTCTACCCGATTAACAGTTCCACTCCTACAGCAGTTACTTGCTTTGCCTACTTGCTTTATTTTCTACTAGCTTTTGATTTTAAACCACCCCCTCTTTTAAGTCAGCCACCTTATCTGCTCAACCCTTTTTTTACTAGAACATTATAGTATGCCTCAGAGGACTATAACAGACATTATTGGTCTGCAACCAGAGCTACAAACCCAAGTCACAGGCAAGGGTGTAGTACAAGGATGTGATTAGCTTTCCCCGCTGTGGCAAAAGAAGAGGCTTGGCAGGGCAAGCGGAAACCGTTAATTGAAAACATGCACTTGTAGTCATAGGTAACTTGGTTTAACTGCTTTAAATGTTAAATGTTCTGCTACTTTTTATAACCATTTTCACCATTGCAGAACTGATCTTTTTGAAGTTAAAGCAAAACAAAAGAGGTGATGTCTGGAAGGTCTAGAATTAGTCTTAACCTCTGGCGCAGCTCTGGGCAATGCTCCAGACCATCCTTCTTCACCGGCCATGCCATTACAGAAATGGGAAAGAGCATATGCAAATCAATATTTGTACCACCCCAAAGGGTGCAGTCCAGCCCGAACTGCTTGGTCACATCTCTTCTGCACGAGACCACAAGCATCCGCAGACATGTTTCGGCCTCATTGGGCATCATCAGTGAGGAGTAGCATGGGTTTCTAGTCCCAGCAGGCATTGGACCCACGTCTGGGCATACACGTCGCCATTCGGAGTGACTAAAGCAAAACAAAAGAGGTGATGGCTGGAAGGATTAGGATTAGTCTTAACCTCATGCGCAGGTCTGGGCAACTCTCCAGACCATCGTTCTTCACCTGCCAGGTCATTACAGAAAGAGGAAAAACCATATGCAAATCAGGCTTGATCCCAACCGAAAAGGGGAAGTCCAGCCCAAACTGCTTGGTCACAAGACCACAAGCATCCCCAGATATGTTTTGGCCTCATTGGGACTCATCAGTGAGGAGTAGCTTGGGTCTCTAGGCACAACAGGCTTGGGACCCACGACAAAGCAAAAGGTGAAGGCTGGAAGATTAAAGCATCCCTCTCCACTTTACCAACGTATAGCATTTATTGCAAAACTAAAATCCTTTGACTGTATATTCACAAAGCATGGATGGACTCAGGCTGGCTTCATTTTAGCAAGGGAAAATGGAGGAGGTCCTGTTAACACTAAAAAGGAATCTCTCACCACAGTGGCCGAGGTGAAGAGAAATCCTAGGACTCTCCGTCATCAGAGCCCAGATGAATACAAGCCCCCTGGCAGCTCTGTCATCGTGGCTCCGGTAAAGAGGAGGGACCTGGCACACCGACCAGGGGCCGGTGAATATGCACCCTTGCATCACTCCAACCCAGTGCAGAGGGTGCAGGGCCATGAGGCTGGATCCAGTGCTGGGGAGGCAGTGGTGATAAAGATGGCATCTCCATGGGAACAGGGATGACGCCTGATGAGAAAAAGGCACTGGGCCCACCCAAGATGCTTAAAAATGCAGCGGGCTGCGGCAGTAACATCAGATGGCTAATGAAAAGAGCACATGGTGTGGAGTGCGGTTCCGGTGATGATTGCGGGTGGCTCCCTAGGGCATCGGCTGCCCTGAAGATAAGAAGAGGACACTGGGTCCCCCAGGCACGGGGGCCACCTAATGACTATTTGATGGTGCGGGCCACATACAGTGAGTGAGGGTAGTGCCACTACCCTCACTCACTGAGGGGAAGACATAGGGAAGACAAAACAAATGATATTGCTAGCCATGGTACATTCAGATTATGCAGGTGAACACAAAAGGAAGTGTGTTGGGGGTGCAATAGGAACAGGTGCGCCCAGTCCCATCAGAACATGGGTTAAGGGCAGAGAGATACCCCTCTCATGGGTTGTTACCGAAGTGCAGTAGTGCTGCAGCATGTGCAAGGCCTGGGGGTAAGTGCAGGAGACTGGCGAGGAAAGCTTGAGATCTGTGAGGCTCTGAAGGTACACCAGGCAGCCAGTCAGAGAAACTGAACAGAAGTAGAGGCGAGAGGCAGAAAGAAGTGGTTAGCAGAAACTGCTCGTATGACAGGTTGAGTTTAAGGCCAATCAGAAGGAGCGCTGGAAACTACACTGTACAGGAAATCTACTGATAAACATTCCCTGCTGCATTTCTCCAGTTTTCATCCGGATGGC
Source organism: Ambystoma mexicanum (assembly GCF_040938575.1). Taxonomy (NCBI): domain Eukaryota; kingdom Metazoa; phylum Chordata; class Amphibia; order Caudata; family Ambystomatidae; genus Ambystoma; species Ambystoma mexicanum. The sequence continues at coordinate 1,506,266,890 of NC_090932.1, read as the reverse complement.
CTTAAACTCAATCTGCTATTCAGGCAGTTTCTGAGGATCTGAAGAAACTGCACGAAAAAAGAGGAATTTGTCGACCATGCAATGAATCTGAGAGAAAGACTGATGAAAAGGGGGTTGCCCCGAAAAAGAGAATTACAAAAGAGCAGCGAATACACACAGGGAGGTGTGTGTTACCCCCAGGGTCAAACCTGTTAACAATCGACTCATCTGTGTCACAGCCTACAATCCCATAAGTACTGTGATAAAGATAAGCATCAGTAAGAACTAGCACCTCATTAAGCAACTGGGGAGTCTAGCAAAGAAACCTATGTTTGCGTTTAAGCGAAATACCAATCTTAGGCAGAGAGTAGTGCACACATACAGGGATACTGAGAAGAAGCAAACAGTGTTGAACCATTGGGGTTTACCCCCGGTCACAGGACATTACAAATGTGGAAATTGCGCAGCTTGCCCTTTCACGGAAACCAGGCATCAGTTCAACCACGGCACAGTAAGGTGGCAATTAAAAGGACATACGAACTGCCTAACGAAAAATGTCATTTATATCATTCTATGCCTGTGTAATTTAATGTACGTGGGAAAAACCACGAGACAAATCTGCCAGAGCATCTCAGAACACAGATCATGCATTAGAAATAGAGTGCCGGACAAACAGCTGGTGGAACATTATGTAAAAGCAGGGCATACAGACCAAGATGGTAAGTGGTTTGTTTTACAAACTATGAGGGCTCAAACATGAGGTGGAGACATGGCCACCATGCTACTCAAGAAAGAACAAAAGTGGATCTCCTCTTTTGATACTGTGCAACACGGCCTAAATGTGTCAGTTGAATGGAACAAACTGATAGTTGAACAAGTGGAACTCTGACTGATTGATGGCCATTCAGAACTTAATACGAACTTGGGCATGTATATAATCTACATAGTGCTCACAGACCCTACATTTTGTGGTAAGCAGTGACCTTTTGTATAGTGCATGGCGCGTCTCTCTGGTAGTGACTATGACCCTGTTTCTAGAGAGAGGAAAACCCCCACAAACCCCCCCTCCTGCAGTATTGGGCTGCAGTGGTGGGAATGGGAACCTGAGAAAGAGATATGGTTCCATCTGTACATATGTGGCATGATCTTTTTCAGAACCTAAAGATGAGACAACCTACTGTTTTTAGAATTGACTCATGTAGCAGCGCAAATGGACTACATTTCCCAATAACATCAGCACCACCTTCGAGGCAATGTCTATAAGGAGTAGAACTCAGATATAATTTGGCCGCACCTACTCTATGCACCAAGGGAGCATCACATAAAATGCGGTGATAATGGATATAATTCGATATTTTTAAAACAATGTGTTTGTAGTTCATCTGAGGGTTACGAGATAGATGTGACTCAGTCCCATTTCTAAAACATGGTCGCGGTCCGGGTCGTTGCATTTGAATAAAACGGGCGGAATGCTAGTCTCCCTGATCATTTGACACTACGCAAGAGATGGATACAGATACGCTGTTACTGCAGATAAGTCTTGTAGTCACGAAACTTAGGTTGTGTCTTGAATAGTGAACGTAGGCCGTTTAATGAAACAGGGGGCCTTACTTTTCCTCGAGCTTACACATGCGAAAGGAAACGCTTTTTAAGCTCCGGCCATTTCCTCTACTATTGATTTGCCTTTAACACTCACATTTGGAAGTGAGGGGCGCACAGGTGCATTTATGCCCCATACACCATGGGATGCGCACAGGGTGGATGCAGGATAGATAGGCACACACAGCGGTTTTCTATGCACTTTCCCATGTTTAAATATATCTAGTTGTGCCACAAATTGAAGGGACACGCCTTAACTGATCCTTTCCTCTGGTTTGTTTTTACACCAGCATGCAGTGGAGCACATGTGAACCACGCCAGAAGGGAACTCCACAGTGAGAAATGTGTGAAGTTTATGCACTGTGAGCAGGGTTGCCACAGAGAGTGGAGGTGTGGCAGCATTGACATCTGACATACTGTTTTCTGGATATTGGAAGTAAGTGGAGTTAATCCACTCAGATGTTGAGGACATCATGCTATTATGTGAAGTAGCTGATACATCATGCAGGAGAGGGAGTGCTTTTTTCACCCTGTGCTCTCGTTTACAATAGGCTCAGCAGAGATTTGGTCTAGTCACTGGAGCACTTGGGAATGGTTCCACGGTTTACACACCCCCCACGATTTCATCTTGGAGTTGTGTGCAAATCTGTACATTAACGAAAAGGACTATATGCATCATTAATATGTGCCATAATGTTAGAATTTGAGAGGTTGTTTTGGTAATGAGGTTGTATTATTTGTTTTATAGTGTTGTTGAAGACATCTTCCACTGGATTGTGTATATGGGTGAGGCGATATTGAGGCACCACGTTTTGCCCTGAAGAAGGTTGGGTGAACGCAGGGCAAAATCAGAAGCCCACTACCGACCAAAATACGTGTAGACAGTGTTTGACAAGCTGTTTTTGTGCTGTTTAACAGATGGACACACTTGTATTTTGGAAAAGGTGTTAAGGATTAATTGATTGATTTGTTTGTTGAAAAGGGTTTTACGACACAGATAACCCATGTGATTGCATTATTGATTATGAAGTGATATGGAGAGAATGTGTATGTATGGTGGAATGAATCATGTGATGTCATTTGGAATGTACATGGGTTTTTGTATGAGTTAATACATTTGAGGAATGATGTTATTTTTGTAATAAAATAGATTTTTGTGCAAAGAACTGTGTTGCCTTGCCAAATTTACAGCTAAGGTCCATTTTTGTGTTTATCATCTATGAGTCTTACCTGGAGGACCTTTAGCTTTACAGGTACCCTTATATATTGAATAATGGTGTGTGCAGACATCCTTTCACCCTCTCAGTGCGAGGGTACATTTGATGCAGTTGTCTGAGTGCATATCATCTCTCATGCACTCGATGCAGTATTGGGATGATACCTGGTGTCCTAAATAGGGCTCTTCTCCTGCTGTTCCAATATGACGGAAGTGAGGTGCAGGGAGCTAGGGATGACGTGTCCTCCTGATCATCTACTTTCCCCCCTCTGGTCGAGTCGTCGACCACCTCCGCTTCAATCTTCTTCATCTTCTTCATCTTCGCTTCATATCTAGGTTTCTTTGGGATCTATATTTTTGTCACACCCCTCTGGTCACCTGCATTCTTTATACGCTCATCCACACACCAGGTCATGTGAGCACATTCTCCAGTTGATTGACTGAATACCCAACGTCCTACATATTTCTTGTGATCATTAGAGTAGTAGACCTTTGTTCCTGGGGTTGCCAAGACACTTTTCTTTATGTTCTCACGCGTAGTGTCTTCAGTCTGTGGTGCATGGTCTCCATTCACTTCAATCATTATCTTCATCAAAACAGCTTTCTTGGCGGTCTTTTGCGTTGTCCCAAAATGACCCTTATGACACAGAATCCTAGCAATATCAACACTAGTATTGCTCCAAGTATTTTGAAGGCATTTGCCAGTCAAGTTGGAAATTGACAAGGGGGGTCCTGGGAGTCCCTCTTCCAGACATTAGTCCTGGTTACAAGGGACTTACCCAGAGTTTTTAGCTCACTATCCTTCACAGAGAAGAAATATCCCAAACATATCAGTCTTTGTCCTCCCCTGGGGCAGTCCAGCACCGAAATGCTAGGCAATTCTCCTCTGAACAAGAGTACCAACAGCATCCCCCGAAACGTGTTTCGGTCTGGTTGGACCTCATCAGTAGGGAGGAGCTGTGCCTCTCTAAGAATAGTGAGCAAGGAGTCCAGCACCGAAATGCTAGGCAATTCTCCTCTGAACAAGAGTACCAACAGCATCCCCAGGCACGGGTTTCGGTCTGGTTGGACCTCATCAGTAGGGAGGAGCTGTGCCTCTCTAAGAATAGTGAGCAAGGAGTCCACGTCTGGATTCCCCTAGTAATTTAGGGTGAGACCCAAAGTTACTTAAATATGCAAATTCACAAGGGGGGTCCTGGGAGTCCCTCTGCCAGACATTAGTCCTGGTTACGAGGGGCTTACCCAGAGTCTTTAGCTCACTATCTTTCACAGAGAAGAAATGTCCCAAACATATCAGTCTTTGTCCTGCCCTGGGGCAGTCCAGCACGGAAATGCTAGGCAATTCTCCTATGAACAAGACTACCAACAGCATCCCCAGTCTCGTGTTTCGGTCTGGTTGGACCTCATCAGTAGGGAGGAGCTGTGCCTCTCTAAGAATAGTGAGCAAGGAGTCCACGTCTGGATTCCCCTAGTAATTTAGGGTGAGACCCAAAGTTACTTAAATATGCAAATTCACAAGGGGGGTCCTGGGAGTCCCTCTGCCAGACATTAGTCCTGGTTATGAGGGACTTACCCAGAGTCTTTAGCTCACTATCTTTCATAGAGAAGAAATGTCCCAAACATATCAGTCTTTGTCCTGCCCTGGGGCAGTCCAGCACCGAAATGCTAGGCAATTCTCCTCTGAACAAGAGTACCAACAGCATCCCACGTGTTTCGTTCTGGTTGGACCTCATCAGTAGGGAGGAGCTGTGCCTCTCTAAGAATAGTGAGCAAGTGGTCCACGTCTGGATTCCCCTAGTAACTTAGGGTGAGACCCAAAGTTACTTAAATATGCAAATTGACAAGAGGGGTCCTGGGAGTCCCTCTGTCAGACATTAGTCCTGGCTACGAGGGACTTACCCAGAGTCTTTAGCTCACTATCTTTCACAGAGAAGAAATATCCCAAACATATCAGTCTTTGTCCTGCCCTGGGGCTGTCCAGTACCAAAATGCTAGGCAATTCTCCTCTGAACAAGAGTACCAACAGCATCCCCAGACTCGTGTTTCGATCTGGTTGTACCTCATCAGTAGGGAGGAGCTGTGCCTCTATAAGAATAGTGAGCAAGGGGTCCACATCTGGATTCCCCTAGTAGGGTGAGACCCAAAGTTACTTAAATATGCAAATTGACAAGGGGGGTCCTGGGAGTCCTTCTACCACACATTAGTCCTGGTTGAGGGAGTTACCCAGAGTCTTTAGCTCACTATCTTTCACAGCGAAGAAATATCCCAAACATATCAGTCTTTGTCCTGCTCTGGGGCAGCCCAGCACCGAAATGCTAGGCAATTCTCCTCTGAAGAAGAGTACCAACAGCATCCCCACCCACGTGTTTTGGTCTGGTTGGACCTCATCAGTAGGGAGGAGCTGTGCCTCTCTAAGAATAGTGAGCAAGGGGTCCACATCTGGATTCCCCTAGTAACTTAGGGTGAGACCCAAAGTTACTTAAATATGCAAATTGACAAGAGGGGTCCTGGGAGTCCCTCTGCCAGACATTAGTCCTGGCTACTGAGGGACTTACCCAGAGTCTTTAGCTCACTATCTTTCACAGAGAAGAAATATCCCAAACATATCAGTCTTTGTCCTGCCCTGGGGTTGTCCAGTACCAAAATGCTAGGCAATTCTCCTCTGAACAAGAGTACCAACAGCATCCCCAGACTCGTGTTTCGATCTGGTTGTACCTCATCAGTAGGGAGGAGCTGTGCCTCTATAAGAATAGTGAGCAAGGGGTCCACATCTTTATTCCCCTAGTAACTTAGGGTGAGACCCAAAGTTACTTAAATATGCAAATTGACAAAGGGGGGTCCTGGGAGTCCCTCTACCACACATTAGTCCTGGTTGAGGGAGTTACCCAGAGTCTTTAGCTCACTATCTTTCACAGAGAAGAAATATCCCAAACATATCAGTCTTGGTCCTGCCCTGGGGCAGCCCAGCACCGAAATGCTAGGCAATTCTCCTCTGAACAAGAGTACCAAAAGCATCCCCCGAAACGTGTTTCGGTCTGGTTGGACCTCATCAGTAGGGAGGAGCTGTGCCTCTCTAAGAATAGTGAGCAAGTGGTCCACGTCTGGATTCCCCTAGTAACTTAGGGTGAGACCCAAAGTTACTTAAATATGCAAATTGACAAGAGGGGTCCTGGGAGTCCCTCTGCCACACATTAGTCCTGGCTAGGAGGGACTTACCCAGAGTCTTTAGCTCACTATCTTTCACAGAGAAGAAATATCCCAAACATATCAGTCTTTGTCCTGCCCTGGGGCTGTCCAGCACGAAAATGCTAGGCAATTCTCCTCTGAACAAGAGTACCAACAGCATCCCCAGACTCGTTTTTCGATCTGGTTGTACCTCATCAGTAGGGAGGAGCTGTGCCGCTATAAGAATAGTGAGCAAGGGGTCCACATCTGGATTCCCCTAGTAACTTAGGGTGAGACCCAAAGTTACTTAAATATGCAAATTGACAAGGGGGGTCCTGGGAGTCCCTCTACCACACATTAGTCCTGGTTACGAGGGAGTTACCCAGAGTCTTTAGCTCACTATCTTTCACAGAGAAGAAATATCCCAAACATATCAGTCTTTGTCCTGCCCTGGGGCAGCCCAGCACCGAAATGCTAGGCAATTCTCCTCTGAACAAGAGTACCAACAGCATCCCCACCCACGTCTTTCGGTCTGGTTGGACCTCATCAGTAGGGAGGAGCTGTGCCTCTCTAAGAATAGTGAGCAAGGGGTTCACTTCTGTATTCCTCTAGTAACTAAAGAGCTAAAGACTCTGGGTAAGTCTCTCGTAACCAGGACTAATGTCTGGCAGAGAGACTCCCAGGACCCCCCTTGTCAATTCAGTCAAGTTGGAATCCACAAAAACAGACAAAAACCAGTCATCTCCTGCTGTCTCATCAACTTCATCCTCCATCTTTGTATGCATGGTTGTCAGCATATTTATTGCTTCTGTCAGGGTTCCATTTACTCCATCATGGGAAGGTGTGAATGTACAGCAAGAAGGCATGAACTTGGCACAAACAGCTCCTTCTATTGCTGAAATTAGGTCCAGGACATACCTGTTCTGGAGGGTCATAAGCCTAATGACCCTCAGTTCTTCTCTGATTGCATTAAATCATTTTATTGTTGCATTGATCGTTTGCAGCAGCTCCCATCTAGTAATCTTCAGCCACTTGGCATTTATTGCAGTCTGAACTCCTGGCATAAATATAGATGTCATTATAGGCTTCTATTGACTTTGATGAGAAATAGTTCTCCCTCTTCAATCGGTGGACGTTGAGTGACCTCTTCTTTCTGTTGTGTTTATCCATCTTTGGAAATTCGTCAATATTGAGATCCCTTCAAGGAATCACTAATGCAGGAACATGTATGACAACAAGTGGGCATATTCCTCCCCAATTTGTAGGCAGCTGCATGTAAGCTCTGGATCCACAGGGCCAATATTGATCCATCAGCACAGCAGTTCCTCCATTCATTCCTGGTACTTCGAGCACCTGCTTACATCATTTATTTTCTCCAACGAGAACCAGGCCTTCATTCTTGAAACATGTCACATTCTTTGGTGATATTATAGATACTGGTCCTGCTTCATTGTCAACCCATGCTAGTAGCTTAGAGTACTTGGCCCATGACTCTAAACACATGTAATTTACTATTTGCACTATGCTTACTGGTTCCTTTTTCAATAAGTGTGCAGGGCAAGATAACATTCATTCTTCCCATTCTGTTCTGGTAGCAACTCATCCATACACCAATAGCTGAGGTCTCTCCCATCATCCTGCTACTGCTGATCTTTCCACTATGTCTGAGCATTCCATCCGCCTCTTGTCGACAACCTTTATTCGTTCTCTAATCTGGGATGGATACATATGTTTTTTGCTTGTCCCACCTATTCCTTTCTCCATCCTTTGTATTTTCACATAAGTATCTTCATATGGAAATGTTCCCCTTGATCGCCATCGTAGGGTTGCCCATTTTCCTTCGAATTGTCTTCTAGTTGTGCATGCTGCAAGATGACTAAGGCACTTCGCATCATGTGCAGACATTTCTTTTGCAATAAATGTTCTTGCTGCATTCATGGCTTAGGGGATGAGAGAACACATGTACCAGCTTTCATCTGACATTCACTCTCCCACCTCCTTCATGTGCTGTTACCATAGGTTATTCTTTAAGTGAGCTGAATTATCAAGGTATGCATTTAGGCCTTCATGATCGTCTCCAACATCTCTTTTAAGTCGAACAATCTGTTTAGTAAAATTAGGGAAGATGCTGCTCGTGCTTTTGTTAGGGATCATAAAGAATGTTTCATTGTCCCGCATTGTCCCCCACTGTATCTGCATTTAATTTTTTGAAAATCAAACTTTTATTGTCAATTTTGTAACACATAAAATCACTATTATTCTGTTACACTTTCACTAGCAAAACATTTGGCTCATCTCAGTGTTCAAGATGTACCCTCCCCTCTCCCGCCATGCATAGTCCATAACCGAAACAGAACAAATAAAATGAAACACAACCTCCTTCACAGTCGTATCTGCCTTACACCTCCGTAAACCCCCACTGGTTTCCTCGCCACTCAACGGCCATGCCTAGTGAAAAAGGGGAGCTACTCACCCTCTATGTCCGTGCATGTTTCATCCAGCAAGTGCACCCACTCTCCCTCTGAGGTGGTCTCTCCCCTTTTCCAGTGCTGGGCCACAGAAATGCGTGCAGCCACCAGCAAGGTGCGCACCATATGACCCTCTTCTCCAGCATCTTTGTGCACCACCTCCATCCCAAACAGTAGCAAACCCTGTGATACCTCCCTTTGTATCCCATCCAGGTCTTTAAGGCACGACAACACTTCTTTCCAATACCTCTGCATATAGGAACATCCTCACCACATGTGAAAGTAGTCAGCCTGCGCCTGCTTGCATCGCCAGCATCTCAAGTCCACCCTGTGTGCATTTTTGCCAACAGTGCCCTGAAGGGTCCTGCCAGCAATGGATTATCTTGTAGGCCTGCATTTTTTTTTTTTTTTTTTTTTTTTAACATTTATAAAGCGCTCACACAGCCCGCAGGCATCGAGGCGCTGTTACAGGGATTGTTTGTTTTTTTCTTAGTTGCGTAATTGTTTTTTTTTTTTCTCTTAGTTGCGTATTTATAACGCGCTTAAACACCCAGAGGTTTTTAAGCGCGGACCCGGGGATCGAACCTGTTGTTGCTTCGTGTCGTCCTGCTTCCAAAACACGCACGCTGCCGCTGAGTTATCCTCCCGGGATTCTATATTGACTTGCTGACCCCCCTACAGATTGTTACCCATGTCTGGTCAGAGATGTCTATTGCCAAGTCCCTGGCCCACTTATTCCTTGCCGGCAGACATTCTGCGTGATCGCCCGCTTCAATTCTGTGTATATCCTCGATATACACCCTTTAGTCCCACTACCCTGCAACAAGATCCCTTCGAAGGGGGTTAGTTTCCTGCGGACATTCTCTCCCCATATAGAACTGGTCATCACCCCTTTAAGTTGTAGATAATGGAAGACTGAAAGTTTCCCTATACACAGACACTCCTCTAACCTGGCTAGGGGTAGAAAATCACTTATATTCCCGTCCCATACCAGGCCTGGTAGCGCCCTGGTTCACCAATCCCATCCTGCTGCGCCCATATACAGTGGTGGTGGCCATGATGAGAGCCAGAAAGTACCTGCTCCCTCCACACTGACCAAAATACTACCATAATCGGTGTGTCAGCACCCTTCAGGGGATATCTCTTTGCAGGACCCAGGACCATTCTCCCAGTGTGACTGGTGTCAGGACCTGGTTGTCCATGTGGACCCATTGCTTCTCTGTAATCATGTCCATATGGTCCAGCATGATCTGCAGTTGCGCTGCTCTATACTATGCCGCCAAATTGGGAAGACCCACTCCGCCCTCATCCCCCGACTGAACCAATGTTCTGTATGCCCCCTCGGTTTCGCACCTACCCACAGAAAACCTAGCAAGGCCCTCTGGATCTTGGCCAAGAAGGGGGACAGGACCACTACCAGGACCATTTGTAATAAAAATAGGAACTTGGGAAGGACTGTTTTCTTAATACAGTAAAGATGGTCCGCCCAAGAGAGTGTGAGCCGCCCCCAATGATGCAGGTCTAGCTGTATCTTGTCCCAGAGTGGGATGTAGTTCTTGTCAAAGAGATCCGCCATTTCCCTAGTTGTTTACACTCCCAAGTATCTGAACCCCTCTTTTTGTAGCATTAACCCCATATCTCTCAGGAGGTCCCCATCTTCCCCTGTCCTGTCCCCGACCTGGAATACCACCGACTTCTCAAGGTTGACCTTGTACCCCGATAACTCTCGATATGTTTGGAGACCACAGATGAGCACAGGGATCGATGATCTTGGTTCCGTAACAAAGAGGAGCACATCATCCGCAAAGAGACTTACTTTATATTCTTTTGCCCCTAGGCGGACCCCCCTCAGAATTGTTCTGTACCTCTATTGCCCAGGGTTCAAACACTAATGTGTATAACAGGGCATCCCTGTCTAGTACCCCGGCTCAGTCGTGTTGCCCTTGAAACCCCTCTGTTGACCACCACTCTTGCACGTGGCGCAGAGTACAGGGCTTCAATCCACCCCATCTACCTGGCCCCCATACCAATCTTCCCCAGTACCCCCCCTCATGAATCAGCAGTTCACCCGGTCAAAGGCTTTTTCGGCATCTAGGGAGTGGAGCACTGCCCTCTCTTTCCTCACCTCTGGGGCCTGGAGAATGTGTAGAGCCTTGCACATGTTGTCCGAGCCCTGCCTGTTCTGAATGAACCCTGACTGGTCAGTATGCACCAGCCGTGGTATGAGTACCTCCAGCCGTGATGCCAATATCCTAGCGAATATCTTGACATCAGTATTCAACAGGGAGATGGGGCGGTATGAACCACAATACATAAGGTCTTTAACTTGTTTGGGTATGATCACAATGAGTGCTTCTAGAAAGGAGGGGGATATCTACCACAGCTTGGATTGAATGAAAGAGGTTGGCCATGGGACCTGCTAGCAATTCCTGGAACTGTTTAAAAAAGGCTGAGGTGTAGCCGTCTTCCCCTGGCACCTTCCCCGACTTGAGGTGGGTTATGGCCTCCGATATTTCCTTCTCAGTAATTTCTGCCTCTAAGGTAGCTCTTATCACATCGGTCATTCTCGGCATTGGGAGCCTCCCCAAGTATTCCTGTATAGCCTGCCCTTTTTCTCCCGGGGGCTGCTCATATAGGCCCTCGTAAAACTGGGCAAAGCATTCAGGGATGTCACCCTATCCCACCAAAAGATCCCCCTCTGGTGCCCGCATGCGTGTCACTCTTCTCTCCACCCTTCGTTCTTTTATTCTGTTGGCTAGTAGGGTCCCTACTCGATAATCTTTTTCATAATATCGCTGTTTGGCGTATCGCAGCTTTTTTAACACTTCCCCAATCAGGAGTGAATGTAGCTCCTGTCGTTTGTCATGCATCTCCGCCACCAACTCCTCCCGGTCAACTCCTAGCAGCCCTCTCTCACTCTTCTTCCGGGCACCCTCCTGTATAATGAGGCCCCTAAACGTGGCCTTGGCTGCCTCCCATCCTGTTTTCCACTACACCTCCCCCGTGACATTTGTTTCAAAGAAGTGCTCAATCTCTTTCCGAAGATAGTCCCTGAAAACTGTGTATCTGAGAAGACTGTCATTACATCTGCACCTCAGAGTTTCCTGCCCTCCCATCTGAAAACCCATCCCACTACTACATCTCATGGTGCGACCAGGTCAGCGATTCCACTGTCGGGGACTCAACCAATGCCCCCTGCTCCTTGGGGACCAGCAACAAATCAATTCTCGTGTAGGTTTGGTGTGGGGGTTAGAAAAAGGTTTAACCACCCACCTGGGGGTTTCTAGATCTCCACACATCTTCCCAGAAGCCTTTTGTTCCTTCCCCTGTGGTTTAACCCGGTCCCCCCGTTCCGATCACCAATTCACAGCCGGGTCCACTATGGCATTGAAATCACCTCCCGCGATTGTCGGTCCCTCCCCCCACTCTTCCAACACTAAAACAACTTTCCTTAGAAAGGACAATTGGTGTACATTGGGGCGTACAAAGATGCCAAGGTGATCATTGTCCCATTGAGGTGCCCCTTTACTGCCACAAACCACCTTCCAAAACCCCTGCACACCTGTAACTCTGTCAGTTGGGCTCAATGCCCACTCCCTCCTTCTTTCTAGCCCTGTGAGAGGCCCAATACAGCTGACCAATATCTGCCCCTTTCAGTGCCCTCTCTGACCTGTGTATAGTGAGTTTTCTGAAGGAAATGTACCTGCAGCTGTGTCTTATGGAACAGACCAGTCGTTAATGACCGCTTGTTCAGTCCCTTTACGTTAAGTGTGGCCACCTTCCAATTAGCCATTGTCAGGCTACAGTCAAGTCCTCCTTAGCACCCTGGGGGTAACACCTCCTTCCTCCGGCTATTGCAACTGTGCTATGCATGTATTTCCCTCCTCCTTGAACCATCCCTTCAACTTGCAAACCCCCTCAAACATGTACGGGCAACCGTGCCCAACCGAGGTATTCAACCTCCTATCTCCGAGATAACGGAGTGTCCCCAGGTCATTAGGGTGACAATGAACCTGTCACCCCACTCAACATGTATTGTGTAAACCACTAAAAAAAACACCCTCCCCTCGTTTCTTCATTCAGCCTCCTTCTTCAGCTGGCTGCCTTTGACTGATTCGCCTGAGCTTTCTTGGATTTCCTAGAAGCTGATTCTTTCCTATGGCTCTTTGCTTGTGCAAAGGCACTGTTCAACTGCTCTCGCAGCCTACGCTGGCCATCCTTCTCTTGGAAAGTCCCCTTTTTCCTTAGCTCCGCCAACAACCGGGTCAATCCCTCCCCTTGCTTTAGCTCGTACTGCTCCCCCCATGCTCAAAAGAGAGAGTGAAGGGGAAACGCCAGTGGTAGCGCACCCCCTCCTCCTGTAGCCATTGTGTCAGGGGTCTGCACTTCCTCCCCTGTTCCAGCATGTAGTTGGACAGGTCTGGTAGATCCTCACTGTGGTCCCTTCCCACTTGAGATCGCCCACCTCGTGGGTCCTCTTTCGGATATCCTCTTTGTCCCTGTAATTGTGGCACTTTGCCACGACTGAACGTGGCCCTTTTGCTCCCCCAGCGCTATGGTGGACCCAGTCAAATCTTAGCTCCTTGTCATAGGCCTCGCCCATCAGTTGCCTCAACACTCCCGATAGTTTGGCATCCAGGTCCCTGGGAGACTCACTGTCCCCTCTGGGGAGCCCCCATATTCTCAAATTGTTCCTCCTCTCCCGGTTTTCACGTCGTCCAGCTTGCTTCGGGTATCACTTTCTCGGACTTTTCCTTGACCGGACCTCCAAACCAACATCAGCTATGTCTGCAGGCCTCTGGGTATGTTTCAAGGCCTCCACTCTTTCCTCCACCTTAGTGACTCTGTCCATGATGACACTCATCGAAGTATGCACCTCCGCTCTGAAGGCCTTCTGTCAGGATTGCCTGCACATCGTGCTGCAGGGTTCCAAGCCCCCCTGTTGCCATGATGCCCCCTCCTCCACATGCACCGTCTGGGTCCCTCTGTCCCCTCTCTGTCTGTGCTGCCATGACTCCCCGCAACTCAGTCCCTTCTCTGTGGTGTCCTCCAGCCGCCTTCCAGGCACCGCTCCAGCACCTGTGGAGTGGTCTCTCCCCCCTGGGCCTTCCTTATTGGGATCACTTCTACATGTGGAAGGACACCCCTGCATGCTGGGGGCCAGACGTCTTGGCAGGGGCTACACCTTATTTCCTCTGGGATATCCCAGCAGCTGGGACTATGGGTCTCTTCCTCACCTTCCTCTGCCTTTTGTTGTTTCACCAGATGTCACCTCAGATGATGCCTCACTCGGCATCAGTTGCTTCGCTGCCTCTCTGTTGCCCAGGTTCACTGTAGTGCACAGTGGTGTGCTGTTCTTTCACCCCTACAGGCCCAGGCTTATCTCTGTACCCAGCCGCTCTTATATTGTGATGCTGCAATCACCACCTTGGGGCCCGGGGTCGTCTCTGTCTGCTGGAGCGTGTAGCACTGTCACTGCTCACCGGCCCTGGTTCCCCGCTTGCTTATCTCCAGCTGCCAGTCTCCGTTGCCGCAGCCCCCAGCTCCTCCTCTTCTGTGCTGTGGGGGCTAACTGCATACGGTGCCTCCGGTATGATGAGGTGCCGTGTCCTCCCACTGGTCCAGCCGCTCCGTTACGAGATATCGCGACCCGGGCTGCCGTTGGTGGCTTGATGCCTCCGATATAGTGGGGCATCGGGTCCTCCCTCTGGTCCGCCCTTTCCACTGTTGCAGGACCCAAGACGCTGTTGGTGGCCTGCTGGCTGTTCCTCAATTGCGCGCTGCCACTGCTTGCTCCTTTTCCCCCGCTGCGGCGGGGACCGGGCCGCTTAACGTCGCCTCTCGTCCGCCTGCCAGGGGGGGCTCAACACAAGACAAGGTGGGAGGGTCGGGCAGTGTTTTTAATGCTGGTGGGGTGCACCCTAGCGGTCTCCGTATCTGCATTTATAATCATTATGGGCCTCATCATGAGTCTGGCAGTAAGCCTTAAATGCGGCGGTAGTGCTATTACCGCTGCATTTAAGGGTCCGCCAGATCATGGCCATGGCGTACTTCCCCCCAGCTCTGAGCTGGGGGGAAATCCGCAGCAAATATGCCGATTTTCGGTGCTATTACTGCCGGCGGGAAATCCGCCGGCGGTAATAGCGTGAATTTTCCCCATTGGGCCCAATGGGGAATGAGGAATTCCGAATGGGCCCAATGGGGAATGGGCACTAACCGTTCCACCAAACCTGTGATCCGGCGCTAATAGCGCCAGGGGATTTGGCTGTAGAGCTAATAGCACTGGCTGTAATAGCGCCAGAGTTACCGGCCATCTTGTGATGAGGCCCTATGTGTCTAAATGTCATAATAATAAAGAAGAAAAGACAAATCATAGGACAAAATTAAATCACAATTACCAATCCAGAAGAACTCATTGGGCCTCATCACAAGTATGCCGTTCCGGTAACATCGATGCTGGTATTACCATACAGGCATCCTTTACCGGACCGGAGTACTCTGAGTCGCGATGCCAGTGTCACCGGCATCGGCAGGTACCCATCGTGGCCTTCCACACCGTTGCCGGTAGCAGCGTTCACATGCGGCAGCCATGCCAGTGACACCGGCATGCCGCAAGTAAGTCCCCAATAAGAGGTGTACGGACTTTCAAATACCGGCATGAAGATGCCGGTAATAAGGGATAAAATGATGCCGCAAACACTGCCATCGCGGACCAAGCGGTAATAGGAATCTGGTGTGTACAAACCTGCCACAGGAGCACACAATCCGCACAGGTGGAGGCAATGGAGTGTGGCACAGCACAAAAGGAGCCCTCCCACACACCACACCCCTTCCAAATCCACAATGCTACCATTAGCACTAGCAGTACTGGACATGCCAGCACAGCTACTCATTGAGGAGGCACTGAGCCAGAGAATGCAGCGAAGAAGCAAGAGGAGAAGGAGGGCATTAATGGGCCAGCATATCCCAATGTGCAGCCAGTTGTACCCCGCAGGCAGCCACCAATCCCTCGCCTAAGGGTCAGCCCATTCAATCTAACCCCTGCTCAGATTCACACCCTCTACCGGCTGGACAGGGACACCATTGCAACTATAGTGGGCCTCATACATGATGACCTGGTGAGCCTAATCTATATCCGGACAGCCATCCCCCCTCCTGGCTGAAGGTAGTGAGTGTGCTAAACTTCATTGCCACATGCACTTATCAGCACACAGTGGGGCAGCTGCATGGAATCTACCAACCATGTTTCTCCCGTGTGCTCACCCAGGTTCTAGATGCACTCCTGTCCCACGTACGTGACCACATTAGCCTACCACAGACTGCGAAGGAGGTGAATGCAACCAAAATAGCATTCCATGCACTTGCAGGCATGCCGAATGTAATAGGTGCGCTCGACTGTACACATGTGGAGCTGGTTGTCCGGCATGCTGTGGAGATAGTGTACTGCAACAGGAAGCTGTACCATTCCCTCAATGTACAGATGGTGTGCGATGCCTGCAAAATAATCACACATTGCTGTGTAAGATTCCCTGGCTTCACACATGACTCCATGGTGCTGCCCAACTCCACGCTGCCCCGCTACATGGTACGACACGCTGGCCATCGCACTTGGATGCTGGGTGAGTGAAACCACAGGGCCATCAGGGGTGTTGAATTGGGGGGGGGGCAGTTAATGGCATAGGCAACCTGTATGCTAGGTGAGTGAAACCACAGGGCCATCAGGAGTGTTTTATTGGGGGGGGGGCAGTTAACAGCATAGGCAACCTGTCTGCTGGGTGAGTGAAACCACAGGGCCATGAGGGGTGTTGAATTGGGGGTGAGGGGCAGTTAACAGCATAGGCAACCTGTCTGCTGGGTGAGTGAAACCTCAGGGCCATGAGGGGTGTCCAAACACAGCATAGCATAGCATGCATGAGGAGCACATGTGCACACTGCATGCATTAATCCATCATCACTCCTGCAAAATACCGTAACCATTACCAGGTATCCATTGAAGTGCAGAGAGACTTGGTAGGCCAATAGAAGGCTAAGTAAGATGAGGAATTACACCGAGCAACCTCATCATACCCAACCTGCACAACACAAAACCTCACACATTGAATGGACGAAGACCAGGCACAGCGTAATGCGTGCCTTGTACTGTGACTTATGGAAATTGAACAGAATGTGCAACACAGCGAATGTATGCAGAAGTGCAAGGCCTTCACAGCCGTGTCTCCATGCATTTAACAAAGTGCTCACATCAGCACATGTATTAGGAACATCACAAAACATAAACCACATCTACCACAATGCACCACTCTGTAGTGACAATGCATGAAATATATGAACCCAGCAAAGCAATTCACAAGTCATGATGCTCAGCCAGAGAGAAAACCATCTGCCACACTCAAAAAATACTCACTGCACTCACAGTCCACAGGTACACCTCAGGTCAGTACGCCTGTCATGTCACCTCAAGGGACACCTTCAAATAGAATGGGTCAAGGATGAACATGAAGCAAACCAGAATTATTGACTCCCACCAACTCCCACCAATATTTGATTTGATTGAGAGGTGCGGGACTCATCCAATGTAGCTTCATTCCACCATGCTAACACCCACCCAGCCATATTGTTGTAACGTAGCCCCTCACCTGTGACACATACTACCAATGGATATCTGACCTAGTCATATGGGTGAAGGTATCGATTTATATGCACATAAAGACCTGTATGTGTTGAATGCCCATTTCCATTGCTAACATAATAATGCCAATTGATAGCAGTGTGGTCTGTTGTGGTTGAGTTGTGAGAGTGCAGGTTCATATTGATTGGGCCATGTGATAGCAACTGCACCCATCCCCCGCACCTATGGTTCAGCCCTAACTTCACTTACCGAGTTCATAGACAATGACACATGCAATGTACAGTTAGGATTTCCTGTGCTTAGTTGTATTTTCCCATGAACACCATACAGCCAGTGCTAACATGGAATGACCAAATTAATCACAAGTACTCTTTCTCTCATTCCCATGGAGGTGATGCCGGGTATCCCCCGATGGGCTGGCTCATGACCCCCATCAGGCAACCACACAACAGGCACGAAGAGGCCTACAACCGTGCACATGTACGCACGCGTGTCACCATTGACATTTGGCCTGTTGAAGGCCCGGTTCCACTGCCTCAGCAGGTCGGGGGGAGCCCTCATTTACGAGCCAGAGAAGGTTGGCAAAACCGTGCTGGTATGTTCCATGCTACACAACATGTGCATCCGGCGCAATGTCCCGCCTGCCCCCTGACATGGACATGATGCCACCAGAGGAAGAGGATGACGATGAAGAAGATGGGGGAAACCCTCCGCGCCACAATGGCAATGATGATTGTGGGACATAGCAAGAATTAATTGACCACTACTTTTGATGGACTGTTAAAGACACAGCACTGGGCATGGACACACTGGGCACTGGACACTGTACATGATTAAATAGACTCACACTCAATAAGAAATGTCCAGTCATGTTTGTTTGGAACACCAGGTGTATTGCATAAAGATGAACTATGTACAGAGGTGAATTATATTGCCCAACACTACGGTAACGCTCACCTGGTATCCACGGGGACGTCAGTCAGCCTGTTCCGATCTCTTACGACCTCAAACCCTTCCCTGGAGGATATTTGACTGGAGACTGGGCCTGAAAGACAGGATTTGTAGAGTTTAACTCCCTATTGTCTCTGTGTGCTTGAACCCCTTCTTCCCCGGGGTCCAACCCTTCCCTTTGATCCACAGCTCACCTTGTTTTCTTGGATAGTGTGCTCTCCGTCCTGCCTTCAGCGCAGGGGCGCGTTGATTGATGCAGGCTCGTTGCTGCCTAGTTACTTCACTGGCAAGAGTCCGACAGGTAAGTATAATGAGTCTTTTGAACAGTTCTCTAACTTTGTTCCTTTCCTTCCTTAGATGATGGCCGGCGTCCGGGGATGGCGGCGTGCTGCTGAGATGAGTAGCGCTGAAGGTGAGTGAGAGCGCGATGCGCGTTGCACCCCTTTCGTATTTGCATTGAACTCAGTTCTCTTTCTGTGTCTTTTAGGTGCCGCGATGTTTTCAGCGTGGATGCCGGTCATGAAGAACAAATGCGGTGGGTAAGCGTGGTATGCAGCGCCTCTAGATGTTTCCACGCTAACCTAGAGTGTCTTTTCCCTCTTGCAGATGGATGAGAAGTTCCGAAGACAGAGTTCCCCCAGAGCAGCTGGGATTCAGGTAAGTGTTTGAAGCTGGTACAGTATTTAAAAATAAGCAAAGATTTGCAGAATGCTTACTAACGCCTTTTTTCTGTTCTTTTCCCTTTTCCTTAGGAAGCGGCGTGCCGGGATGGGAATGACACCGCCGAAGATGCCTGCAGAACAGAAGGAGCGATGACTGATTGGCAGAAGCGCCGCAAGGTAAGGGTGTTCTTGTTCTTGCAGGAGCTGAGCGCAGAAGAAAGATGCAGGCCTACTGGAGACCGATCCGAACACAGTGAGTGTCACGCTGCAGGTGCAGTAAACGCACAGCATGTTTCTCAGCCTGGGTGTGGTTTAAATAGTCTCTGGGTATCCCAGGTGCCTCTGGGCTGAACCACACCCAAAAGACTAGACCGCACATGCAGTTCTGGGAACCGAAATATGTGGGGGCATCCATCTTGTCCCCATCAATGCACTTCAAGTCCAATCCCCAATGTTATCATATGGGAGTGAGTGAGTCTGGTGCCACAAGCGCCAAGTGGGTCTTTGGAGGGATGGAGAGGCCCTTGAGGGCCATGTAGGTGATTTTGGCTTGACTCTAGCCTGACATCTTGGAGGGCTGGGGACATGAGGGGCAGGATTCATGACAACTACCATCCTGTTTTATTTACCCCACTCTACCCCCTTCCACACTACCCCCTCCCACACCGCCCCCAGTCCCTCTACCCCCACAGTACCTCCCCCACTACCCCCACACCCAACAACCCCACACCCACACCTGCTACCCACTCCCCCATTACCCCCACAACCCCTTCCCAACTACTCCCTCCCCACGTGCACTAGTAACATGGCCTATTTACACCCCTTTTTGGAGTATGGGGGGGAGCCTCTGGCGGGAGATTGAGTCGATGTGACTGACGCACAGGGCTACGCTGAATGAAACTGGTCGGTGTTGTGCTAGAAGATGGGCCGAGTGGGGTGCTGATGTGCCGTTGTTCGGCTATGGCGTTCACCAACATGTTAATTGACTCAGCCATAGCAGACATCACTCCATTTCCCTCCCACACATGCCTCACCAGGTGGTACACACCCTCCGTGGCTCTGCCGAGCATTCGTCCCGTGTTACGTGAGGTGTCCTGCATAGTCTCCTGTGTCAGTTGTTCCTCAGTGAGGTACTGGGTGACTAAGGAGTGCATTGCCTGCTGCTACTCTTCCATTCTACTGAGGCGCCCCTCAATGTCTCGTATGTGCGGCAGTCCAGGTAGTGGCAAGGGAGGTGGGCTCCGAGGGCCTGGGGGAGTAAACACAGCTTCGCCCTCATGGCCACTGTCACTCTGTGTTGGGCCCACTGGCCTCCGCAGTACTGTGTGCTCCAGAGCCTACTGTTGGTGTTGCAGGTTCTGGTGCCTGGCTGGGTGGCGGGGATTCAGGCTCTTCCTGCAGTGTGTGGTATGGGGATTCAGGCTCTTCCTGCAGTGTGTAGTCTGGGGATTCAGGATTCCTGTTGATGGGCCTGCTTGGCTGCATGTGGTGTTGGCTGATGGGCCTGCTTGGCCACAGGTGTTGTTGCCTGCTGGGGCTGCTTGGCTGTAGGTGGTGTTGCCTGCCGGGGCTGCTTGGCCACAGGTGTTGTTGCATGCTGGGGTTGCTTGCCAGTAGGTGGTGGTGGCTGTTGGGACTGCTGGGCAGCAGGTGTTTCCTGGCAGTGGTGGTGGCTGTGCAGTAAATGTTGTGGCACGCTCTGGTCTTGACGTGGAGGTTCTTACCTCCTGGCTAGAGGTATTGGATTTGCTGCGGCTGCGACGTGCAGCAGTGGACCTGGGTGTGGTGGCATGTTCACCCTCGCTGTCAGATGATGTGTCTGTGGGGGACAGTGAAGCAGGGCATCAATAATGGGTGTGAATCCATCTGACAGACATCAATGCTAGTACATTCAGAGTCATGTGCATTGTCATGGACATGGTGGAGAGCATTGCATGATGCACACATGAATGTGTGGGGGATGCAGTGTGAGAGCATCTTTGTGGTGTGGTCATGGAGTGCGCAGTGTCTGTTGGCTGGGGTACTGGTGTCTAGTGGGTTGGGTGTTGTGGCCATGCCACAGGAGCTGTGTGACATGTAGAGTTTGATTGTGAAACGGATGTGTTTCACTTGTGGACGTTGCAGCGTTGATGTTGACTCTGCGGGAAGGGACATGTGGGGTGTGTCAGTGGGGTTTGTTTCTTGTCTTCCTGCCAGGTACATTGTACTTGTGTGGAAGGAGGTTGTCGGTGGGTGGAATGGCAGCAGGGATCTGGTGCCACTTACTTGACATTTGGACTTGACCATTGGCATTGGGGATACAAGGTGTGTGATGTGACTTTGGGATTATGGTTACAGAAACTCACCGGCATCATCGGAGGTCGCTGTCCTGTCTCTGCCTCTCCAACTCCCTCTATGCTCTCTATGGGGAGGACGGTTCTGCAGGTCTCCTCCCACGCCTGCAGTTTGATGGGGGATGGTGCGCTACCTCCTGTGGCCAGGTACTGGCTGCGCTCAGCCGCGAGGAGGTTGCGTACACGGAGACGGAGGTCGTCCCACCTCTTCCTACAATCTCGGACCGTCCTGGGTGTTGTCCCCACTGCTGAGAATTTGCGGGCCATGTCCTCCCAAATGGCCTTTTTTCTTAGTTGTGCTGGGCGCCGCTGATCAGCACAGAACACAGAACACCACATCAGCATGCTTCACAAGTGTGTCTGCCAGCATGTTCAGGTCCTGTTTACTGAAGCGTGGTTTGCAGCGATGGACAGCAGCTTGCTTAGCTGACATGTTCCTCTGTGTCGGTATGTACTTGGTTTTCGAGTAACACTCCTTTACAATGAGGATTGCAATGGATTGTGTTTTAATGATGGCTGCCGGCGCATTTCCCGTTCCAGCGCGATGACGTTGTTTCCGATGCAGGAGTCGGTGTTTGCAGCATCGATGATGTCAGTATCGGGGGTTTTGGGGGCTCTCTGCTCATTCACCTCCAACTCTCTGAGGCTCAGTTGCTTTTCCAAGCAGAGAGTTTGGAGCGGATCACTTTCTTCAGCTGGGCCTCCCTCTGGAACAACCTGACTGCCTCTCTCAAACTTGAGCAGAACCAGCTCTGATTCTGGAAGCAACTCAAGACCTTCCTTTTCGCTTCTGCTTTCTCTCTTCCTCTCCCCTGCTGATTACCCATCTGCTCCACGCACTGGTGATCTGGCCACCCTCTGAATTTGGGTCCAGGTCCCTGCCTGTCCAGTAGCACCTCACACTGCCTGTCCAGTAGCACCTCACACTGCCTCTTGGCTCCCCCAGCACTTGTGGTCTGTATCTGTAACCCGACAGTCCCCCTCTGTCTGCACTTATGAGCCACCTTTTGGCTGCACTTTCTGATTACCTGCACTAAACCACCCACTGCACTTTTGATTACCTGAACTTCTCCACCCCCCTCCCTCTGAACTTCTCCCCTTCCCCTTCCCTGCGCTTGCGCGATCTGAATGAAATAAGGCTTAGTAAGATTGCTGTTTTGTCCTCTCTCTGTTTCCCCTCCTTGTCTTGTTGCGCCTAGAAACACTTGTGTACAGGCCCGTTATAAAAGCCATATCATATCATATCATATCATATCATATCATATCATATCAATATTCCTTGCTTCATTAAGGCGGAAATGGTCTTGAATATACCTTCATCTACTTGTCGGGACATGGAATATTGCTTTGCTCGTGGCAAAATTGTTCCTGGTTCAAGCATGATTTTAACTGCTCCTACTCCTTTCAACAGGCCCACGTGATATGGACTGGTGGTCCATAAAATATTTGGCACTTACTCCAAATCTTCCTGGAAGAATAACAGTTTCTTTTTTACCATCGCCATTCTCTGCAGTATTTCTCTATTCTCCACTTTAATCCAATAAGTGAGATTTATAATAAATACTCATTCATCATCAGAATAATCTTCCCTTAAAAGTTATTTGTCAAGTTTGTCAACCTATCTCCTTCACTGAGGGCTATCACTGGTCTCCAATCTTTCCCCTCATCATCTGTTCCAGGAACAAACACTCTTTCCTCTGACCACTGCTGCTTCTAGCTCTAAAGGGATAACCTGTCCTTCATCATCCATCGGTATTTCTGGTCTTAACAAAAACTATTTGAGTATTTCAATATTTTACCTACCAACTTCGGTAACCACAATAATAACACAGTCACTCCATACTGTGAGAAACCTGAAGGTGTCTCACCCGCTAGTCCCTGGAGATCTGTCGTCTAGGTGGCCAGGACACGGCCATCGCTATTGGATCCAGTTCCTGTGGGTGGATCAGTGGGGGAGGATCACCTGGGTGAGGGGTCTTTGGGGAGTGGAGGTGGGACACCCATGGTTGAGACACGGTATCCCCTTCCCTGTAACACCTTTTCCACATCCTACCCTGTAGGATATTTAGAAAATCTATACCCACCACTCCTTTTTTCCCCCATACAAACACTTTCTTACACGATAACAGACAACGGACTAACACCAGAGCCGCTTATCTGACATGTGCCAACACTTGTGCCAGAGTCAGGCAATTGACAGTAACCACGTACACCTGCCAGACCTTTACCTTCCTCACAGGGATAAAAGGCAGAGCACAAAAGCCCACTTCGAGCAAGGTCGAACGCACAAGGAGACAGCTACACCAAACCAGGCAGTACAAAGGGGGAAGAAAAGCAGTGAGACTTGGGAGGATTACGAAGGGGGAATTGCCCTTGCCGTGCTCAACTCAGGCCCGCAAAGCCTACAGAAGGGAAAATGTAAGACCGAGAGTTACAGCTGGCTTGTGGAGCAACATATGTCAGTGGTACACGGGGGGATCCCGCACTGATAATGCAGGTGGAGAGGCAAGCTGACTACCGTGGTACTATCCTTGACTCCAGAGAACAAAGAAGCCAGAGGGATCAGCACAGCTGGTGAGGGGAGGAGGCTGATATCAGACCGAACTGTGTTAAGCACAAGATTGCGAGTAGCAACATTTTGAATGCAAGAAAAACGAACTTGTGTATATGTTTGAACTTTCAAGAAAGCCTAGTTGATGTCCAGGTGCAGAGGTGTCAAGCGCAGCGTGGGCACTCAATCGAAATGCTCTGACCGGGACCTGTTTGTGAAATTACAACCACCAGAAGGCCCTATAAAAGGGTGGCGTGAGGCGTCAGAGTGGTCCTAAGAGGGTCACGTCAAATCCCTTGTACCTTCGAAAGACTCTGACCTATTGCCAAAGGAAAGCTAGGGGAACGGAACCCTGCTTTCCATTACGATTGTGAAATGTGATAATTGGCAAATGTGAACCCAACAGCAGGATGCAGAAAGAACACTAGGATTAAGAAACCCTGTTTTCTGATGAAACTGAGCAATACATACACTGTATTAGGAATACATGAACTGTGTTGAACAAAGGCTGTAGTGAACCCGACAGAGGGAGGCTGGTTTTTGTACACCAGGATACGAGCCGAGGGAGATCCCAGGGGTGAAGAGCAATCGCGCAGCCGCAGAACTTCTTTGTCATTGTGAAATCAGGGCGAAGAACAATCGACCAAGGTGCAAGAACACTGAGAGAAGTTTTGTTTGTTTATTACTTTGAATCGACAGACTAAGGCAAGAGACTTTTACAGTAAAGAGATTTGGCCTCTGAAGGGGTTTTTGATATCTTTGAACTGAATTGAGAACATTGTTCAGACGAGGCCAAGGAGTGTGCTGTGCTCGAGAGACCTGCCTTGTCCCTTGCTCCAAATGTGGGGAAGGGAGACCCAGCCGTACCATCCTGATTCATCATTTTGAAAACACTTATTTACTTTCTGGTGAACATTATCCCACACTCTTTTTGTAATTTAGTAGTAAGGATTGGCAATTGTTCTTTTTTTTTGTATAGGCCCTTTTTATTTGACAAGACGCCACTAGGACTGGCTTATTATTATTTGATGGTCATAGCTTGCTCCCATCTTAGATTTAGGTTTAGATTAGGCGTTTATCTCACCCATTATAAAGTTCAATAAACACCCTTGAACTATGATCACTTGTGTCTGTCTTTACTGTTGCCACCATGATGAGTTCCTTACAATACAAAAATACTTCTGGATCCAAAGGGACTTCTCGTAATGCCTTCTGGCCTGTAAAAGCTAATATGAATTCTTTCACATTCATATAATGTATCCCTGGAGTGGGGCACAATATTCCTTTCTCAGTCAAAGATAACGTCATGTTAAGTTGTCATGTTAAGTTGTCATCAAGTCATGGCTTGATATGTTAACTAGTGTCTGCCGAGAATATAATAATGGCATTGACATGTCATGTTCTCCTATAGATATTGGTAATGTGTCTGTAAAAGAAATTAAGCTCATTGCCCCATAGGATCCCTGCGGATTCATAGCAATACCTGACATTGGGTATTTTTCCTCCTAGACACAGGAACGTGTTGTTCCAGTGTCTACAACAAATGAATACATTGAGTACAATATCACTACAAACACTAACTCCCCTCACCCCCCCTCCCTCCGAGCTCCCCAGTACAACGGATAGGGCAGTTCACATAACAGTCCAGTCATTCAATTTTACACATCACAATTAGGGGTATCTCAATGACATGGAGATTAATCTGTAACAATCCAGGCTCTCATATATTCACTGTTCAGCAAGTAGGTCTGTACATCTCCTCCAAGTTCCTCCCGAACACAGTATAGTTTAGGGCACCGGCTCTGAATGGCCATTGCAATAGTTTTAAGGGCCTTGGTAGTCTTGCAATGCGGATCAACACTGGGGAGTGAGTTGAAAGAGTTCGGGGGAGCATGTCAGCCTCCACCACACCTCTAGACAGGGGGGGTCGGTGGCCATAATATAATCAATTCTAGAAGAGCTACCATGAACACTTGAAAAGAAGGAGTATTCCCTGTCGGTAGGGTGCATTTCCTGCCATATGTAATGCAGACCATCATAATCTGCAATGGCAGTCCATGCCTGGGCCGCTCGTGGTAGTGTGTGTTGCACTGAAGGCGACCTATCCAATTCTAATGTGATGGCCATGTTAAAATCACCTGCCCATAAGATATCATAGTTTGGGGATGTGGTTGGAACAGTGGTGAAACAAATCAGGGTAGTCAGTGTTTGGAGCATATATGTTTATCAACAGCCATTTTAATCCAGGTATTTTTCCTGCCAATATAATATAGCGTCCCTCCCTATCTCCAATTTGATCATGCAATTTGAATTCTAAGGAGCGGTGTATGTGCATAGCTATCCCCCTGGAATGTGTGGTATATGAAGAGCCGTATCCATGAATGCCCCAGCTCGACAGACTGGGGAGGGACATATCCCGAGCTAAGTGTGTTTCCTGCAGGCATAAAATGTTTATATTATGATTTTTGCTGTAATTTGTTATTAACCAGATTTCTTTCTGATTGGTAAAACCATGTATGTTCCATGACCGTAACGACATTACTTTGTCCAGCTTTCTCCCCGGTTTAGGCATTCCCATGACATGAGCATGCCTGGGGCAATGATTCCTACATGGTTGGACCGTGCTCTAGGGGCAATAATTCCTACATGTTTGGACTGTACAGTACTCTGGTTCATATTTGGCGTGTTTCCATGGTATTTCGCGTGGATTAGATTGCTCTTTCTTGTGTTGATCCCGGTGCTCTCCCCTTGTCCCCAATATAAACTAACTTGAATGAACTCTTATTGTCCCAAACATTATTACCAACCCCCTCCCTCCCACGCCAGCAACATAAACCTACCGGCTCCCATTTCCCCCCCTTCCCAAACAACGCCCATCAACAATCTCTCAACAATGTCCGCAGTGCCTACGGATATCGGGGCACTGTGGGCGGTCAGAATGCACCTCATGGCAACGGCCTCATCTTGTAGTTCTGTGACCCCGTCCGTCACGCATGGAACTCTCCATTTGTGCTAGCTGGGTAGTGATGTGGTAGTTCAAAGTATCGTGCAAAGGTAATATCAGGGGGAGTGTTGAGGCGATCTCCCAGGGCCTGGGAGATTCAAAGCTAAGCGCTCAGCTGCTTCTGCAGAGGTGAAGAAGGTCACTGAGCCATTATAAAGAACATTATAAAGTATAACATGGAATATTGAGCCTCCTTTCTTCACAGGGAATTTTTAACTGACTGAAATGTTTTGCATTGTTCCTGGACCGATGGACTGAAGTATGGCAAGAGATGAATTGTGGCGGACCCCCATTGCAGCTCCTTCTTGTTCCTGGCGGAGCGAAGCAGGATATCCCTGTTGCAGTACCTGAAAATTCTGGCAATGATAGGACGTCCCGGAGCTCGAGAGGGGGGCCTCGCCGCCAGCGATTGGTATGCTCGCTCCACCATGTACATGTTCGTAAGAGGGGGGTCCCCCAGGACCTCCACCAGCAGTTTCTTCACAAATGTCGATTGGTGTCGATTCTGGTATTCCCAGAATGCGGATATTGTTTCGCCTGGACCCTCCAGGTCCTCATTCTTCGCCACCACTTTTTTGACTGCTTGTTGAAGATCGGCCACTTCCCACTGTAGGTTTGCCACTTTGCCCTCGCCCTCACCCATCCTTTGTTCTGCCTCGGACATCCGGCCGCAAAGCATATCAATTTGTATGGACATCGACTTTACAGGTAAGGGCATCGATCTTTGCTCCCAGATTGTCTGCGCTGCTTTTCAAGGCGAACAGAGTTCAATTTCGGGCTGTCATATCTACCTGGCCTGGGACTAGTTTTGGTCCGGTTGGGGAGAGTGCTGGGTTGATCCGGCTGAGCGAATTGGTCCATCTTTGTCTGTTTTTTTGGGTTGACCATTGCGCAGCTCTCACTGTGGTCCACCCCCTGTCCAGGTCACTGTGTTGGGCTGTTGTGGCGAGTTGGTATGCTGGGTTGCCGGGGGGTGCTAGCGTGCGGAGAGCGGGCCGCAAACTCAATTTCCAGCTCTGTTGCAGGATAGTTGGTCGTTGTCTATCCCGTGTGTCAGTACTTTTTGGACAGGCATAAAGAAGTGGGCATAGAGCTATATTGAATCCAGCCTGGAGGTGTCCCACATCTGGAGGAATGGGTATCGTGTCGGGTTCCCACAGGGGATTAGAAGTGTTATATGCCGGGATGATGTCACCCTTGTTATTGGCAGTGTCCACTCAGGGTGGACGTCTATGTGGTGATACGGATTCCGGTATAGTCCGGGGTTGCACAGTTTTTCAGACCTCCACTGTGGGTTTTAGCGCAGCTACCATCCGTCATTCGGTGCCAGGCCTCTGATGTAGTTGTACAGTACAGGCTTCGTAGTGCTAGGTCATTAAGTGCCTATAGCCTCATTACCCCTCCCCCTTGGCAACAGGCTGACTTCTCTAGCATGCATGTACTTGAACTATGGGGCGAGAAGGTGCACTTTTCAAGTTGGCCTCACAAGGTCGAGTCCATAGGGAAGCCCTTTTATTAGTAATGCAGGGGGCTATGATGTGCACAGTGGGCTGGCTCTCAGCCCGGGGTCTGGGCTGCACATGAGCCGCTGTATCAATCTGGATTCTTCCTGGTGCAGCACGGCTCCCTCAGGGGGCCAAGGGAAGCACCCACGGAGGCAGCGTCCAGCTCCGGGATCAACAGATTATGGAGAGTGGCCATCCAGCCCAGTCTGCTACAAGGTTAGGCGGGCTGGGGGGCCGCCCGCCCCGAGCCGCTGTTTCTGGTGGGTTAATGCAGCAGGAGGCTCACCTGGGATCCTGGGTGCTGTCTGCAGGTCTTCGGTCCTTACAGGACACTCTGGGCACTACCAGGGGGGCCCATGCCAGAAACGGATCTCGGCGACCTCCACTTCAGATCTTCCAAGCGTCACCACAGATGGGGCGCAGACAGCACTGCTGCTCCCCCGGTTGGATCAGGGCGACCCAAACCCACTTCGCCAAAGCCAGCTTCCGCCACAGAACGCTGTTACCCTGTTCATCTCGGCATGCTTACCCAGGGATTTATATTCACTCGCTACTACGATCTACCATTGCCACATGCATTCATGAGTCCAAGCCTTGGATTCCAGGGGGAAGACAGGGACTAGGTCGCAGCATTTCAAAAAAGGATGTTGGGTTGTTGTCGGAGCTTTCCAGGCAGTGGCCATTTTTCTTAGCCATGCAACATCACTGATCACTGAGGGTTTTGAAATCCACCTCATTCTCTTCCCCTGGGTCCATTCCCTCTTCCTCTTGGCTACAAATTATACCCATTTGGATCCATAGGGTATACTACAGTACTTTGCTGCACTGGTTGAATCTCTTGTGTTGCCACACCTTCATTACTCGTCAATATCACTCCCTCTATGGCCAGTTTTGTTAATTTTTTCTGAACTGCTCTTGCTTTCTACTCTCAGATTTCTTTTAATTCTTTTCTTGTAACAATCAGCAATGGTGAACGATAGTCAATTGTATTTCTGGCCATGGCTTTTCTTCCATCCCTACCTGTTTCTCCATCTGCTTTTACACTGGCTCGGGCAGTCCCTGACTTAAAATGTGGTAAAATAATGCCACTGTTTTATCCCACGGTTCTCTCATCTCAAGATGCCATCTCTCTTGAATATATTGAATAAAGGCAACAGGATCGTCATCCTCACCCATCTTCCTAGTCATAATTGCACCCATGTCTGAGGTATCTGTATATTGTACTCTGAGCGCCCTCCATACATCTGCTCTGTAATTATTAAATGGCACTCCATCATGTGCCGTGTTTTGTCACTGCAGTCACACACGGATAGCTGCTAGCAGGCTAGCAGGCTAGAAGGCCTTGTATGTCTCCTATGGCTAAAGTCATTCCTGATTTCATTCTCTCAAACTCATAAATCCATTTTCCTGCACCTGAAGTAAAACTAGGTAATTTACATTTCAAATGATCCGTGTCCTTTTGTGACCATGGAATATATTGTGGTCATCCTCCCCCTTTGTCTAATAATGAAAACCCTGATCCATTATCATACCCACCTACGCTTCGTCTTTTCCAGGTGGGACTAGTCTCGCCCATTTGTCTCCATCCTGGTAATGACCTTAATCTGCTTACATACGGTGGGGATACATCCACTGCACTGTGCAACCATGCTTGTGGACGCTCAGTGTATGGTGTGGGTTCTGCTGTTTTTTCTGTAGGGTCCTATAGGTCTGACTGTTTTACCCTGTTCTCTACACTCCAGTCTTTCAAAAAAAACACCTGCGCCTTCTCTTTGTGCTTTCTCGTTTTCTTCCCTTTCTTCGTCTGACATCATTATGCCCCAGCTAGTCTAATTAAAAACAGTGCTCTAGTTTCATCTGTTAATGCATCACCTGACCTTCCCTCTTTTTCCCTCAATAAAGATCCTTCAAGATTCTCTTGGATTTCATTCCCATCTTTATCTCTCATTTGCCTACATAAATCCTGAATTCTCTTCCTTATGTTTTCTGCTTCATGCTCGTCAGCCCATGTCTGTATTCTCGGTATCCCTTTAGCCACTGCGGGGCTGTTGTGACACTCTCTCTTCCGCAAATCATTCTCGCGCTTCGATCAGCACTATACTTTTCTCAAATAGATTATCTATCTCATCAACCTTTGGTCCCCTACTTCTGTTCATCTCATCTTCCCTTCTCCTCATCTTTCTTTTCTCTTTTTCCTCTTGCCTTCTTCACAACCTGCGTACTTGCATTTTCTATATTTCTATCTCCTCTGGCTTCTTCTCTTCTAGTATCTGTTTTCCTTTCCTTTCCTCGTACCTTCTATTTCCTTTTGCTTCCTCTTTTTCCTTCTCTTCCTTATATGCCCTATCATGTTCTCTTTCTTCTCTTTCTCAAACCCCATCAATGCCCTTATCATCCAGCTTAAGTAATATATGTCCTCCCATCCATTAATTCTGTACTATCGTTACTCCTTTAGCCTTATCTTTGTCACGATGCCCGCTCCTGGGGAGCCGGCTCAGGCCCTGCGTCCCTGAAAGCAGACATCAAGTCCCAGGGGAAGGTCCCAGCAACCCCTTATAGGGGCCCTTTGGACAGCGTCCTGGCGCCTATGGCGCCAGGCTCATAGAAAACGTCAGTCCTGGTGCCATAGGCGCCAGGCTCATTATGAAAGTGTTTGGGTGCACTTACCTGATGCAGACCATGCTGCAGAACCCCGGCCTCCTTGAGGCCTGAAAGGAACTACTTTACCTGTGGGACTCATTTACCACCCGGGCATGGTCGGGGAAGGATACATACCTGATTGGAGGAATGACACATTCTAGGAACTTCTTCCAAGGCTATTTAAACCACACCCGATCAGCCACACGTGCTTCGCGTTGTTCTGCATCTAGCAGCTGGACGCTCACCGTGTCTGCTCCTGCATCTTGACTTCTGCCACACCTGCCAGCATCCTGAATCACCTGCAAAGGAAGGGAACAAAAGAACAGAAGAAGGAAAAGGCCTCACCTGCTAAATCTGCATCCCAGAGACATTTCGCCAACAATCCTGAAAAGGAAGACATTTATTTTTAAAAGCACATCGCATCGATCGCTGTAGCGCCGCATTCCACTCACCTTTACAGGGCGCCTCCATGTTCAGCAGCGACCATCCGGATTCGCAGTCGCGCCCCCGCGCCTAGGGAGAAAAAGACAAGAACAAAGGTGAGAGAAAGAAGGGAAAAGGGAAGCTAAAACTCCATGTCAAGATTTACCTGTTGGGTCATTCCCTTTTCATTTCGGGTCCGCGCCGCATCCAGGCATTTTCGGACCCCGGCCCCTAAGGGGAAAAAGACATCAGCGATAATGAGTGAATGAAAAGACATTACCAAAACACTCATTAAAGACTTACCTGATTTCCACAAGGATTTCACCGCTCACCTCGGGTCGGTGCCTGTTCCCCGGCATTCCGTACCCCGGCCCCTATGGGGAAAAAGACACTAGCATTAGAACATTAATGCATGGACACAAGGGGAACCACTTATAGAAAAACTTACCTGGAAGCCAAGCAAGATTGGTTCTCACCCATCCGAAAATCCAGTGACGTAACTGGATACCAACGCGCCCCTGCATCAGAAGCAGGATGGAGAGCTTGTCCTTCCAGACCCTAAGGTGAGACGCTACGGGGAAGCACAGAAGGGTTTTGAGGAGGGTGAGAGGGGTAAGTGGGAGGCCGATTGCATTACCCCGCAGACAGTTAACCCCCTATTCTCACCTACAGAAGGATACTTCTGCAAGTCAGACAAGCCAGATCTGGGGCTCGGTCCAGTCCGTCTTCCGAACCCTGCGCATCACCTTAGACGAGGTCACAGCAGTGCGAACCAGGCCAGCGCCCCCGTGGGAGTCAGGTGAGCGTTACAGAACGCAAAGCCTTCCTACAAATTCCCACCCAGGCGCTATGGAAACTTCTGAGACTGATCAGTTGGCCCAATTACTGGGGGAATTACGGGCCGAAGTACATGCCGCTCGTCAAGAGACTAATGCCCTCAAGAGGGAATTAATAATATCAAAGGAAAGAACTGATGACCTGGCCAGACAGCTTTTGCAAGGTCAAGCTGGACAAACTCCTCTACCCCGTTCCGGAGGGAACCCCGCTCCTGTGGTTCCCAGTAACCCTATGCAGATTAATCTACCTGGAAACATGCCGCTGGCCCCACCTGAACGCTTTGCTGGGGACCCCAAACGATTTGTCGTATTCATGAATCAGTGTCGTTTGCACTTCATATGCAGACCTGGGGCCTTCCCTAATGATCAGACCAAAGTAGCCTTTGTATTGTCATATCTCAGCGGCTGCGCTGCCGATTGGTCAGTTCCACTGGTTACTCAAGATGACCCGATTCTCCGTGATTTTCAAGGATTTCAAGCAAGCATGGAAAGGTTATTTGCTTGACACTCTCAGGGGCAGGCTCTGGATGACGAACTTCTATCCCTGCGACAGGGCAATCAGGACCTCCTATCCTATATTGCAACCTTTAATAGACTAATTGTGGAAACGGGAGGGCCAGAGGATAAAAGAGTCACGTTATTTTATCGAGGTCTACGCGGAGAACTTAAAGATGTCTTGGCCCAAGTTGTAAATCCGCCCCAAGAATGCACAGAATATATAGACTTAGTGGTCCAATTGAATCACAGACTTCAAAACAGAAAAACAGATCGGTCCAGGTTTGAGACCCGGGTGTTGGTCAAGACCCACGCTAACCCCAAGGGAGTTGATGTCTCTGAGCCTATGCAAATTGGAGGGGTTAAAGAACCCTTAACTCAAAAGGAACGTGAAAGGAGGCGGCAGTTAAAATTATGTCTTTATTGTGGGAACTCTGGACACTTTCTACGAGATTGCCCGGCAAAACCGCCCCGAAAAGCGGTAGGAGCCGCTGATAAAAACCATGAAGACTCTGTTTCGGGAAACGACTCAGCCCGACAAGCGTAGGGGTCCGCTTGCCGAGCTTGAAAACTAACTCTCAGACCTCGCATTTCATTGTGCCAATGGTTCTCGTAGATCCAGAAAAGCCTAAGCGGTTGCATGCAATAAAGGCATACATCGATAGTGGGGCTATTGGAAACTATGTGGATCGTGAATTGGCCTCTAGGATTAACCTCCCTCTCCGTCCTAAAACCAGCAAAGAGGTAATCACCACAGTCGATGGAACTGAAATTGCCTCTGGACCGGTAACACATTCCACTACTGGGGTGACTCTTATTGGTCCTGACGGCCATCGGGAGGCAGTTGTGTTTGATGTTATCAAGGCTCCACAGTTTCAGGTTATTCTTGGAATTCCTTGGTTAGAGACACATAATCCTCGAATTGATTGGCGAGCTAAGAGAATAACCTTCCCGGATTGTGTACAAACATGCTACCCAGAAAACCTGAAGATTAATCTAGCATCTGTAACCTCTGCCTCCATGCAATTACCTCCGGAATACCAGGACTTTCAGGACGTCTTCCAAAAGGAACAGGCCAACACGTTACCTCCTCACCGATCGTACGATTGCCAAATCGATCTGGTGCCTGGTGCACAACCCCCTTGTAGCAGGATTTATGCCCTTACCGAACCTGAGAACCTGCATTTGAGACAATATTTGGATCAATACCTCGCCAATGGTTTTATTTGCCCGTCAAAGTCCCCGGCATCCTCGGCTTTGTTCTTCGTGCCTAAAAAAGAAGGCGACCTTAGAATTTGCATCGATTACCGCGCATTGAACCAAATAACGGTTAAAAACCGTTATCCTCTGCCTCTGATTCCTGAACTCCTTGACCAGGTGAAGGACGCTTGCATATACACCAAGTTTGATCTCCGGGG
The DNA here is from genome assembly GCF_040938575.1 of Ambystoma mexicanum. NCBI lineage: Eukaryota > Metazoa > Chordata > Amphibia > Caudata > Ambystomatidae > Ambystoma > Ambystoma mexicanum. The sequence continues at coordinate 1,506,233,016 of NC_090932.1, read as the reverse complement.
GGCATATCATCTGGTGCGAGTAAAAGAAGGCGACGAATGGAAAACAGCCTTCCGTACAAAATATGGATTATTCGAATATCAGGTAATGCCTTTCGGGTTGTGCAATGCGCCTGCTGCCTTCCAATTCTTCATGAATGATGTCCTTCGGGAACTCATCGATGTTTGTGTGGTCGTCTATATCGATGACATTCTAGTGTACTCCTCTTCGGAATCTGATCACAGAAAACACGTTAGGGCAGTTCTGGAAAAACTGCGCCAACACAAACTATTTGCTAAACTGGAGAAATGTGTTTTCCATACCACAGAAGTTGAGTTTCTCGGTTTCATCCTGACACCCAAAGGAGTCCGAATGGACTCAAGAAAAGTGGATGCCATCCTCAAATGTCCATCACCTAGCTCTGTAAAAGGGGTTCAAAGCATGCTCGGCTTTGCCAATTTCTATCGCAGGTTTATCCCGGAATTTTCACGCATAGTACATTCCATTACTGCACTCTTGAGGAAAAATAAACGTTTTGAATGGTCTGAAGAAGCCGAGCAGGCCTTCCAGGATTTAAAAGCTAAGTTTACCTCCGCACCTATATTGAAACACCCACGTCCAGATCTCCCGTATGTCGTCGAAACTGACGCATCCAGCCTAGCCATGGGAGCAGTTCTGTCTCAAAGAGATCCTGAAACCAACCAACTGCATCCCGTAGCATTTTGGTCCAGAAAATTCTCGGCACCAGAGATTAATTACGCAATCACTGACAAAGAACTGTTAGCCATAAAGTCCGCTTTTAAAGCCTGGCGGCATTACCTGCTTGGCGCTCGACATACCATCACGGTGATCACTGATCACCGGAATTTACAGTATTTGAAAACCGCCAAGGCTCAGTCATCACGGCAGCTCCGATGGGCTTTGTTTTTCGCTGAATTTGATTTTGTGATTACCTATCGACCTGGCTGCAAGAACGGCAAAGTAGACGCCTTATCCCGAATTGGAATGGGAGAATCTGATACAAACTCAGAACCAGTACCAATAATTCCCGAACAGAGAATTCTAGGCATGACTTCGTTACAGACGCTTGAAGACATTCAAGTCAGAGTGAAACAACTCCTGGACCCTACAGTCTTACAGGATTGGATACAAAAGGGATCAGACTTTACCATAGATAATGGTTTACCTTATTACCAAGGACGCTTATTCCTGCCGCACAAGGATTTACACGAACTAGTTATTTCAGGTTATCATGATACATTAATAGAGGGACACCCCGGTATTGCCAAGACAATGGAAAAGGTAAAACGACAATTCTAGTGGCCCTCTTGGCGAAAAGATGTTAAATCTTTTGTGATGTCCTGTGGTGTTTGCGCCCAAAATAAAGGTCAAAAGAAAAGACCAGCCGGTCTCCTTCAACCTCTAGACATACCGCCAGCACCCTGGCACACCCTATCAATGGATTTTATTACGGACTTGCCTCCTTGTTCGAGATACAATACCATTCTGGTAATTGTGGATTTGTTTTCCAAAATGGCCCACTTCATTCCTTTGAAAGGTTTACCTTCAGCTTCTGTCCTAGCCAAAGAATTCCTTGAAAATATTGTTCGGCTACATGGATTCCCATCTATACTAATCTCTGACCGGGGAAGCCAATTCATTTCCCACTTCTGGCGCAAATGTTGTCAAATGGCACAAATCGACATAAGATTATCGACCAGTCACCACCCTCAGACTGATGGTCAGACCGAGAGAGAGGACAAATCAGACCCTTGAGCAGTACTTACGGTGTATGTTACAGCAATCTGAAAGCAACTGGAAATACATTCTTTGGATAGCCGAATACGCATATAATAATTCGGTACGTTCTGGAACTGGCCATAGTCCTTTTTATACCTTGTTTGGACATCACCCTCGAACCTCAAACCTCGACTCACCTCAGAACCTCGGAGTGCCCGCAGTAGAACATCTGCATTCCACCATTACCCGAGCCTTCAAAGAGGCAACCACGCATTTACAACAAGCCAAGAGAAAATACAAGGAGAATGCTGACCTACATCGGAGTGAAGCACCTCCGTATCAGATTGGGGATCAAGTGTGGTTAGCTACCAGACATTTACCGCTCAAAGGGCCTCAAACTTTTAACCCAAAATATCTGGGACCTTATTCTATTACGGCAATAATTAACCCAGTAGCGGTTAAACTTGATTTACCAGCTAATATGCAAATTCACCCTTCTGAAACCAGTGGTCCCCGGAACCCGACTACTCAAACCTCCAGAACCTATTCAAATAGATGGGGAACCCAAATTCGAAGTGAAGAACATTTTAGATTAAAAAATGTTTAGGTCAAAGCTTTTCTACCTAATTGATTAGAAGGGGTACGGACCTCAGGAGAGGTCGTGGGAACCCAGTGACCATGTGCATGCACCTCGATTAGTCAGGAAATTCCACCGACTCTTCCCAAACAAACCAAAACCCCCGGAGGGAACAACCTTGGGAGGGGCCTTGGGGGGGAGTGCTGTCACGATGCCTGCTCCCGGGGAGCCGGCTCAGGCCCAGCGTCCCCGAAAGCAGACATCAAGTCCCCGGGAAAGGTCCCAGCAACCCCTTATAGGGGCCCTTTGGACAGCGTCCTGGCGCCTATGGCGCCAGGCTCATAGAAAACGTCAGTCCTGGCGCCATAGGCGCCAGGCTCATTATGAAAGTGTTTGGGTGCACTTACCTGATGCAGACCATGCTGCAGAACCCCGGCCTCCTTGAGGCCTGAAAGGAACTACTTTACCTGTGGGACTCATTTACCACCCAGGCGTGGTCGGGGAAGGATACATACCTGATTGGAGGAAGGACACATTCTAGGAACTTCTTCCAAGGCTATTTAAACCACACCCGATCAGCCACACGTGCTTCGCGTTGTTCTGCATCTAGCAGCTGGACGCTCACCGTGTCTGCTCCTGCATCTTGACTTCTGCCACACCTGTCAGCATCCTGAATCACCTGCAAAGGAAGGGAACAAGAGAACAGAAGAAGGAAAAGGCCTCACCTGCTAAATCTGCATCCCAGAGACATTTCGCCGACAATCCTGAAAAGGAAGACATTTATTTTTAAAAGCACATCGCATCGATCGCTGCAGCGCCGCATTCTACTCACCTTTACAGGGCGCCTCCATGTTCAGCAGCGACCATCCGGATTCGCAGTCACGCCCCCGCGACTAGGGAGAAAAAGACAAGAACAAAGGTGAGAGAAAGAAGGGAAAAGGGAAGCTAAAACTCCATGTCAAGATTTACCTGTTGGGTCATTCCCTTTTCATTTCGGGTCCACGACGCATCCAGGCATTTTCGGACCCCGGCCCCTAAGGGGAAAAAGACATCAGCGTTAATGAGTGAATGAAAAGACATTACCAAAACACTCATTAAAGACTTACCTGATTTCCACAAGGATTTCACTGCTCACCTCGGGTCGGTGCCTGTTCCCCGGCATTCCGTACCCCGGCCCCTATGGGGAAAAAGACACTAGCATTAGCATTACAACATTAATGCATGGACACAAGGGGAACCACTTATAGAAAAACTTACCTGGAAGCCAAGCAAGATTGGTTCTCACCCATCCGAAAATCCAGTGACGTAACTGGATACCAACGCGCCCCTGCATCAGAAGCAGGATGGAGAGCTCGTCCTTCCAGACCCTAAGGTGAGACGCTACGGGGAAGCACAGAAGGGTTTTGAGGAGGGTGAGAGGGGTAAGTGGGAGGCCGATTTCATTACCCCGTAGACAGTTAACCCCCTATTCTCACCTACAGAAGGATACTTCTGCGAGTCAGACAAGCCAGATCTGGGGCCCGGTCCAGTCCGTCTTCCGAACCCTGCGCATCACCTTAGACGAGGTCACAGCAGCGCGAACCAGGCCAGCGCCCCCGTGGGAGTCAGGTGAGCGTTACAATCTTTCACTTCCCTTTGTCTCCTTGCTTCTTCCTTTATCTCCATCCGTTTGTCCTTTCTCTCATCACGCTGTTTACTTTTATCGCGTGTCAATATATATTTGCGTTCTGTACTTTTGCTTTCTTCCGCATTATCCTCACTGTTATAAGCGAGGGGCTCGTATATCAGATTAACATAGCCCGCTGCTGCTTTCAATTCCTTTAAAGGATAAAATCCCTATTACTCAGTGTCTGCGTTCTTGTTTTCAGAAGGGGAAAGAGGATTTTTTCTGGAGTGGAAAGAGGAGCAGAAGGCGTTATATACTCCTCTTTATGCTGATTAAGGAACCACTCCTTCTCAGAGAGATCTTCTTTGTCGCTCTGATACATTTTCCACAACTCTAAAACGACAATCATTTCTGTAACTTCTTCCCTTTATATGTAGCATGTAAATATGATATCATATGTCGCAATACTGTTTTTGACAATGAACTCTCTTGAGGCCACGGCATGAGTGTTTTATTAGTCGTGCCTCTGAACCACTCGGCGTGATATTGCCTTATCCTGGGTGTATATCCCGGCAGCGTCCTGCATTGGTGGAAAAGAGGAGTGTCCCCAATGACAAGTCGATTTAGACTGTTAATACTTACCAGATTTTGCATTCTTTTATTTATTTGATGAACTATACCACACTGATTAATTTGAGCAGGCACGATCAATCGGCGCACATTACAAAATAAATATTTTTTTACCCACTTTGAACCGTCTTGTTGTTTTATTATTGATGTTTTACAAATCTCTTCTTTATTTATTATTCTCCTTCAATTTTTACTCTCCTGATTGACATCAATCTCTTGATTTAAAAATCTGATGATCACCTTAATTTTTTACTATCGTTTTATATCTCCTAATCTAGAGACAATACTTTTATTTTATTTATTTATTTATTTATTTGCATTTATAAAGCGCACAGAGCTGCCCTGAGGCATCGTGGCGCTGTTACAGAAGGCTTAAGCTTAAACATAGGTAGAATGTAACATTCTGCAGTCATACATTGACAGGTGTGGGAGACAAGACAAAGGATCAGATAGGTTATGCTTTGCTTTGGTTACAGTGCAAGCATAACTGTGCATGTTGGTTTGAGAACATTAGTGGAATAGAAAGGTTTTTAGGTTTTTGCGAAAGGTGGTGTAAGATTCTTCATTCCTTAGTGAGGTTGGCAGGGCATTCCAGTTTTTAGGTGCGAGGTGTTGGAAGCTGGACCCTCCTGCTCTGGTTCTTTTGAAGGTGGGGACATAGATCTGGTTGGCGCGGTGAGCTCTGGTGGGTCTGTTGGAGGTGTTGAGTGTGATTCTTTCAGAAAGATAGGGTGGGACATCTGATGTAAGGCACCTGTGTGTGATGGCCATGGCTTTAAAAAGTATGCGCTCCTTTACCGGAAGCCAATGGGCATCGTTCCTGGCTTGAGAAATGTGTTCCCTTTTAGGAATGGACAGCGCAGCCCTCAGGGCGTTGTTTTGCGTGATTTGGAGTTTTTTAAAATTGTTGACAGAGGTGCCTAGGAAGAGGGCATTACAGTAGTCCAATTTGGTACCTATTGTGGCTCTGGCGATTGATAAGCAGTTTTTGGTGGAGAGGAAGGGTTTGACTGCGTTGATCACCTTGGTGGTGAGGGCTGAGGAGGAGGCAATGGCGTTTACCTGGCGGGACATGGATAGTGAGGCATCTCAGTGAACACCTAGTGTTTTGACAGTCTTGGAGACTGTGATGATGGAGTTATCGATGTTAAAGGATTTATATTGTGGAGGGAGTTTGTTGAGAGTTTCGCTGATCCCTACTATGAGGTTCTCTGTTTTATCCCCCTTTAAGCAGAGGCCGTTGGCAGCCATCCAGGTTTGAATGGCTGTGTAGATTTTACCAAGAGCTGTCACATCTTCCTCATAGGTCCCGGTTAGTGGGAGTAGTACCTGCGTGTCGTCCGCATAGTTGGTGTACGCTATGTTGCGACAGTCGAGGTCATTGAAGAGTGGAAGGGTAAATATATTGTAGAGTGTGGGGGCGGTGCAGGAGACCCGAGGGACGCCACAGTGGATGATGGTGGGAGTTGCGGAGGCAGTGTCTGAGAAGACCTTCATGAGTCTCCCATTTAGGAACGAGGCCACCCAAGCGATAGCTTCTGGGGAGAAATGTGCTTCCTTTTTTAGGTGCATGCCTAAAATATCATGGTTGACAAGGTCAAAGGCAGCGGACAGGTCCAATAGGAGAAGGAGTGCCGGTTTGCCTTTGTCCATGATGTCCCCAAGTTGTATTTTTAAGTCAAGTAAGGCTGGTCGGAACCCTGACTGTCTTTTGCCTAGGATATGGCTGGTTTCAAGGTATTCCTGGATTTGCGTGTAGGCAACTTTATCCAGGATCTTGAGCAGGAAAGGCACGGTGGTGATGGGCTTATAGTTGTTAGCAACTTCTGGGTCGAGAGTAGATTTTTTGAGGAGGGGGCGTACCCATGCTTCTTTTAGACTGCCTGGGACTGTGTTAGCGTTGAATGACGCGTTAATGAAGGATTTGAGAAAGGGGGCGAGTGTTACGGTGCAGTCTTTAATGAGACTGGCTGGACAGGGGTCTCCTTTGTAGTTGGACGGTTTGATCTTGTTCATTGTCTCAATGACTTCCTGTTCTGTTACTTCCCTGAATTTGAAAAGGGTTGTGGGGGCTTTGTCGGAAGGGGCACTGGGCTGGGGGTGTGCAAGTGGTCAGAAGTGGTGATTGTTTGGAGGTGCTGTGATAGGTTTTTGTGGTGCTGCTTGATTTTAGTTTGTAGGAGTTCGATTTTGTTCAATAGGGCGGATTGTATGGAGTTAAGCCATGTTTGGTCTTTAACAATGTCTTGTGATTTGGTAGCTGGTGTGGTAAGTTCTTTGAGAATGGCGAAGAGTTCTTTGGATTCGGAACTAGCATTAGCAATTCTTTCATTGTAGGAGGCTGATTTGGCTATGATTATGGCTTTTTTGTATTGAGAGGTGATTAATTTGTAGGAGGATAGGGTGGCTGGGGATGGTGATTTCTGCCAGGTGTTCAGTGCTTTTCTTTTCTGAGAGCGGAGTTGTTTGAGTTCAGGGGAGAACCAGGTGTTTGAGTGTTTCACTGTTTTGGCTTTTTTGTTCTGTAGTGGGGCAATGGTGTCTATAGCAGTGCTTATGGTGCTCTTATAAATATCTGCTAACACTGATGGGTCAGAGGACTTAAGGTCAGTTGTGAGGGCGCTGAGGTGTGGTGTGATCTTGTCTTTGGTAAGGTTTTTTGCACATCTTGCCAGGGCTGGGGGGATAGGGTTGGGCTTTTTAGATTTGGATGTGGTCGGGATGAGGAAGTGAATGAGGTGGTGGTCTGACCAAGGAGTTGGGGTACTGGAGCTTATGTCTATTTGGCAATTGTGGTCGGCTACCCAATCAAGGATGCGGCCTTTGTTATGGGTGGGTGATGTTATCTTTTGGTCAAAGCCTAGTTGTTTTAGAGCTAATGAGAGAGATTTGGCTGATTTATCCTTTTTGTCGTTGTAGCCTGGGTTGAGGTTGCCTACAAGGATGCTTTTGGAGGTAGGTTTTAGGTTTTCTGTTAGGCGATGTAGGAGGTTCTCATGGAACTCCAGTAGTGGGCCAGGTGGACGGTAGACGAGGTTGATGGTGATGGTGGAGTTGTGGGAGAGGGCTATTTTTATAGCAATGGAATCTGTGGTATCACCCAGGTTGGATGTTGTTTGTCTAGCCTCTATGTGGTCTTTCAGGATGAGTGCTACCCCACCTCCTACTGAGGAGAGGCAGTCTTGCCTGATGATGGAGTAGCCTTGTGGGATAGCAAGGTTGAGGGCCGGCCCTGCAGCGCTATGAAGCCAGGTCTCCTTGATGGCTAGGATGTCGAGGTCCAGCTTGATGAGGAGTTTGTGAATTTCAGTGGCATGAGCAGGGATGGATCTAGCGTTGATAAGGGAACACTGTAGGTTGTGAGGGGTCTGGGATGATGTGGTGTTGTGTGGTGCTGGTCAGGGTGGTCAGGGTGTGTCAGGACTGGTGTGGGTAGGGATGGTTTGGTCATTGGGGTCGCCATTTCCGTGGTATTGGGGGGGTTGGGTGGAGCTTGGTGGGTAATGTTCGGATGTCTCGAGCGGAGTTCCAGGAGTTGGTTCCTGATGTTAGTGGGTCTGGTGTAGGATGTTATGGTGGGAGGAGGATTGGTGGCTGGGATGTTGGTTTTGGTGAAGAAGGAGGGTAGAAAGTAGGTGGGAGGAATGTTGGAGGGGAAGGTGGGGGGTGCGGATGGTGGATTGGTTGCTTGAGGGTGATGCATGGTGAGCAGAGGGGCTGCGATTGGCAATGTGACTGGATGCTAGGGCAGCAGTCAAGGGGGGTGCAGCTAGGTGCAACACTCTTAGCAATCAAAGGCAATACAGGTAATATAATGCAGCAAGGCAATGGCAAAATGGGTGGACAGAGAAGGGGCAGCTAGGTGCAACACTCTTAGCAATCAAAGGCAATACAGGTAATATACTGCAACAAGGCAATGGCAAAATGGGTGGTTAGAGAGGGGGCAGCTAGGTGCAACCCTCTTCAGCAATCAAAGGCAATACAGGTAATATAATGCAACAAGGCAATGGCAAAATGGGTGGTCAGAGAGGGGGCAGCTAGGTGCAACACTCTTCAGCAATCAAAGGCAATACAGGTAATATAATGCAACAAGGCAATGGCAAAATGGGTGGTTAGAGAGGGGGCAGCTAGGTGCAACACTCTTCAGCATTCATGGTAATACAGGTAGATGCAGAGTGCAGTGTACAATGGCAGTGGGCTGCAGCTAGGTCCAGACTGTGAGCACTATACGGGTAGACTTGTGGGTGGCGAGCAGGGGGTGGGGCTAGTGCGTGGTGCGCAGGGCAGGGGTAGCCAGTTTATTGGGTAGGGTGTGCGTACAGTGAGCTGATAGGTGGCTTACCCTTAACTTCGGGAGCAGGAGCTGCATGTCGCTGACGAGTAGTTTCGGGAGAGTGCTTCTCCTGCTGGCGAATGGGCTTGGAGTGAAAGAATGCAGTCCAAAAATATGCTGTTGTCCAGGCAGAGTAGGCAGGTTAGGGCTTGGTGTGGAGCTGGGTGTGAGGGCCAGGGGGGCTGGCAGACGGCAGACCTGGCATGCAACAGGCATGGAACAGGTCCTAGCCTTGTTTCCGTTGGCCTTGGGGGAAGTGGGCCGGCTTCGCCTGCCGGCGACCAATCAGGGGTAAAGAAGGCTGGGCGGCCAATCGGCAGAGGGCAGTGGCTGCTGGGGGCCTGTTTAGGCTCTGGAGGATGCCAACAAAGAACGGGCAGCCATCTTGGAGCGTGTTGCTCCTCGTGTACCTTAATGGAGTACACAAGTCCAGCAGTAGCGTTCCCACTTGTGTGTAGGCGGTCTGCCTATTCTTCTTCGTGCAGCAGTGCTGCTTCCAATTTAGATTTATACAAGTTTTATACTGGCATATTTATAACCCCATACACATTTTCTGCATACACCTTCCTTTAAAATCTTTAGTAAATGTATCTCATCTCACTTTTTACCCCATTTTGCAGTTTGATACACACTTTTCTTTTTGGCCTTGCCTCGAGAATCCTTAATACCCCTACTTGAGATGTTTAGTGCGTACCCTTCTGCACTTCTTGGAACCAGGAAAATGAGGTTCTATTTCCCTTCTTTCTAATCCCCAACAATCCGGTTACTTCTATACATATTTTTAAAATATAGACCCTCCCCCTATATTTGCCACCTTTGATGGTCTACTTACATCCATGGCTCAGCTTGAGTCCCTCAGCATCCACTCTTCCACAAACGACCAGTTCACCTTCAGTCCTGGGGCACCTGGGGGGACCGAACAGGAATTTCATCAAAGGGGCACCTGACGACCGATTCTTCTTACACGTGTGTTTTTACGCACTGATCTCCACAGGAAGCTCCACGGTCTTCTGGCTAATGGCGGAAGCAATCAAGAGTCTGAGTCTCTAGATCCAAGGCTGTCAGAAGATGTGGTGAGGCCAGGGGCAAAACATTTGGTGAGGCCCCCTTACAATGTTTTGCACTCAGCCAGCAGCGGCACCTCCGCAAACAGGAAACTCGAGAAATCTCCCTTTGCGTTTGTGTGCAGGATCCCAAATATGGTTTATTAATACAACTCCAAATCAACTACAGCAAGGTTAGATTTCTCTGCTGAAGAAAGGTTTATGCCGGACTAACTTTTGTATCATATGCATAAATATATATAGGATGGCATGAGCTCTCCACTACGCCACCTCCAACTCTCTGAGTGTCAGTTTCTTTTCCAAGCAAAGAGTTGAGGGCAGATCTCTTTCTTCGGCTTGGGCCTCCCTCTGAAAACAACCTCCCTGCCTTTCTGAAACTTGAGCAGAACCATCTCCGGTTCCGGAAGCAACTCAAGACCTGTCTCTTTGCTTCTGCCTTCTCTCTTCCTCTCCATTGCTGATCACCTGCCTGATACATGCACTGGTCATCTGCTCAAGCTCTGAATTCAGGCCCAGGCCCCTGCCTGTCCTGTTGCAATCCTGCACTGCCTCTTGGCTCCCCTGTACTTGTGGTCTGTATCTGTAACCCTACAGTCCCTCTCTTGCACTTATTTTCCACCCATTGGCTGCACTTATGAGTACCCACACTTGTCACCCGTTGGCTGCACTCTTGTTTCTCCTTTGTTCCTGCACTTCTGCATCCTACCCCACCCTCAGCACTTCTCCCCTTCCCCCTTCCCTGCTCTTGCACGATCTGAATGACACAAGGCCTAGTAAGATCTGTGTTTTGTCCTACTCTTTTGTTTCTCCCTCCTTGCCTTGTCGCACCTAGAAACGCTTGTGTGCATGCACGTTATAAATGCCATATCATATCATTAAGGAGCACACTGCCCCTTTTCGCGCATTAAAACACACATCATACACAGTGACAAATGATGTACAGTGGAGGCTGGTACATTTCTGAACTTAAGAGGCTTAAAAGTTTGTGCCAATTATGCAGGATCAACAGAGCACAGTGAGGGAGCCCAAACCAAGCAAGGGTTACTTGAGTGGGGGTCTCACTCCCAAGAAAATGTTTGAAACATTGGGTTAAAATCATGCTTTTTAAAGCACTTCCTCTGCAAAATTGGGTAGAAATCCATACCGTTTGCAATTGGTTTTGTATGGAAGCCCATGGAAAATCTCAATAGTTGCAAATCACAAACCGTGCACAGGAACATGTTCCAATACATTTCATGCCGCCTTTCCACACAACATATGCTAGTATAAAATATATATTCATGCTGGTTCTTCTCATGTATGTCCATGCAGGCTGCATCAATATATGCCTTTGTTACCATGTACGGACTCCCAGCCAGTAAAAATGCCATGCCACAGAAAGTATATCCAGGCTGACTATGTACCATAAGTGTTATTACTGGCTGGATTGGCCTACATTCAATGTGGGCCAATTTAGCCAAGTAGTATGTTTGCTTTAACCTTGATGCATAGTCCTGTGCATCAAGGGTGAAGCAAAAAGGGCACTGGCAGTGCTAACAGTTTGGGCATTCGTGTAGGCATGGGAAACACACTTTTGTATTGGTATTAGCTGGCCATTAATAGTGCCGGTGCAAAATGGTTTGAGTACCTGAGCAGCTAATAGCAGTGCATGGCAAATGCCTAATACTTATACAAAAGCCAAAACTGTTGGCTTTGCCAATGCTTGGTTTTAACAGGACTTCAGCGAAAAACACGCAGGGTGTTTTTAAATCGAGTGGCCAAAGGCAGACCTGATTAAGACATTTTATTACACCAGTTCCGTGTTTACAACTCCAATGAAGTCATGAACTCTGAAAAGACTCCTTTGCGAAAACACTTGAAGGCACATTGAGGGCAAAGTTGTATGGCTAGGCATGTTTGAAGCTAGCTCAAAGAGTTCCAGTGAGGAGGTGTTTTGGGTGGGGAGGGCAGGAACTGGGTGAGAATTGCCATAGGGATTAGCATGGCCATGAGAGGTCAATGGGTGGGCAAATAACTAAACAACATCTTCAAGTCCCTCCTCATATTGAGTTTCTTCCTATCTGTACTCAAAGCTGTCATTGGGAGTGATCTTCCCAGACCCAGGATCTGGCAAATAATTACTCACCAGATTGGAACTACAGTTCCACAATCTGGGAAATGTGTGCACTATATGTTTATTTTTACTATGCTCGGGTGTGTTCATGTTTTAAACTATCTTGGGCAGGGATTTAAACTGTGGCCGCTAGGTCCCAAAGTGAGACACTTCCCCACAAGACCACTTGAGGGTCTGAGCGGGAGCCCTGTGAAATCCCTTGTCAATGTTGCATTGTACTGGAAATATATTAATGTGCATTTTTTAGATTTAAAAGGGGTGCAGATTTTGAACTTTGCTGATGATAAATCCTCTGAGTGGGGTGACTAAAACACCTGCCCTACACCCTCCTAATCCTCTTGTCGCTGGGCCCGGCCTCTTTCACTGCGGTAGGAGGGATGCCCCAGAAAAAAATTCTATTTCCACCACTGTCTGTTCGCTAAAGCAATAGTTTTGGCTTATTGGTGGCACAACACCATTGAGCAGATCGGGATCTAGCCCCTTCCTGAAATGTTGGGCTTTGTTGACTCGACCTGGCTCCATGGGCGGCGCCAGCCCCTGGCCACTTTGAGGCAGAAGGCCTCTTTCGATGTGTCGCCAGCCCGTAGCACTCGTTAAGCATCAGCATCAAACATGCAGCGCACAAAAACCTAACCATGCGATATCAACAGACTTACTTTGATAAAGCTAAAATCTTAACTTCTGGTCTCAGCTTTTAGATGGCCCACCTCTCCAGAGATTAGCATAGCACTATGAAAGTAAACAGCCTCTGAATTGGGGTGAAGGGTACGACTAGTGGCCAAAGGGAAGGTGAAATAGCTTTTCAGCTTCCTAGCTGGGCTCAAGGAATTCAGAGGGAAATGGGAGCAGGGCTGGCTAAAGATGTTTCCGTGCTGGTGGGGTCTCATTGGCACCCCATAGTGATTGGAACAATGGTCCAAGGCACCTGTTGAGTGCTTAAACCAATAATAAAGTCAAAATAATGCAGCAATGAGGTTCAAAGCTGCAGATTATCAGTAGGTTTCTGTGTTATAAGACTGCCAACATGGGGGCAGCTACTTGGGGGCCCATTTCAACTTTAAAAGGTGAAAGGCCCAGATGTCATCCCTCAGAGGAGGACCGAAAGTGCAATGGGTTTATTCGCACCACTCAGTATCTGTTTTCAAAACTGTCATCGAGCCCCTGCCGGGTTGACCGACAGAGCCGTGGTCAGATCGAACAGGACACAAACGTTAAATGGTGCCTTGCAATTACCAACATAAAACATTTTACTGCATACATTTTTAGGTCATTGAAATCGTGATGTGGGGTTAGCACTTGCATGCTAGGGGAGTGATTAGAAGGGAAGTCGTGACATGAGACATCTCATTCTCACAGCAGTCCTTAAGTGTGACGTTTCAGAAATGAAGGCGAGAGGTAGCTGCTTGTAACATTGAAGCTTCACCAGAATAGACTCATTTGAATGTGAAAAGATGTTAGATGCCCCCACAAAAGTAAGTTTGCCCCTCCCTCACAGCCTCTGATGTTAACGCCTCTCCCAACATTTGAAGTATTAGTCCCCAACCCACCCCCCCCGACATTTTAGCCTAGGTGCACCTCGGATGCCATGAACCCATCACCACTTAATAAAGTGGCCCCCAGGGCGGCTAAATTTAGGTGTGGGGCTGAACACACATTCACATAAAACACATAAAACACTTTCACCCATTCATTCATCCACCAGTTACACAACTCCATACATGCATGCATACATAAAACCAAACACAGCATTGACACAAAACCCAACATGCACACATGCATTCATACATACACATATACATACTAATTTAAATACACATATATACACATTTAATTTAAAATAAAAACACTTACCTTACCTCCATGCACCCTTCAAAAGCATCCATGCAGCCGACATAGACATGCCGCCTGATGACAAGAGAGAACTCCTCTCCCATCAGTCAGCGTGTTCACACTGAGCAACTTGAACACATTGACTGACAGGAGAGGAGTCCTCTCTTGTCATTCAGCATGTCCACGTTGTCAGCAAAATAACGGGAGGCAGCAGAGCTCACTTCTGAGCCCTGCTGTCTCCCATTATTTTGCTGTTTGTTGTGGGGCCAAACGGCTTCGCAACAAACAGCAAAATAATTGCAGGGGCATAGAGCAGACAGCACAGTCCCCCGTGTGCATAAAGGACACGGGAGACTGTGCTGTCTTCTAATTAGGAGAGGGGGGCGCGAGGCCCCCCGCAAGTGCAAGGTCCGGGGCAGGTTGCCCCCCCTGCACCCTCCCTCATGACGGCCCTGTCTAGATCTGGGCCTAGGTCAATTAGGCCAGAACCATCCTCTGCTACCAAAATGTGCTCTAGCACCTTGAAGCTTCTCATGTGCTAGGTGGTATTACCAATAACAATATCGGACCCAAATAACTGGACGGATTCAAAGCATATGGCAAAGTACTACTTTATTATTAGCATAAAATAAAGTATGTCAATCTAGCAAACAACAAGCAGTAGTTCAAGCACTCACAATGCATTTCAATTACGCAAAGGTTTTTATACCTCGATGTATGTCAGCTATGACGTCATCCTACCTGTACAAACCTATCGGCAGAGGGATTGGTTAAAGTAAAAGTTTTTAAAAAAAACGATAGTCTATATGAGTGTTAGTATCATCATCGGCTGCCCCTTATCTGGTAGACAGGCCTTGAACCACCTCTAAATACGTATAAAACTGATTATAGCAGAAAAATAGCAGTGTGCTGGCCTATGCAACATTGTATAGCATGTTTCTACATAGACCCTCTAATTGTTTGGCATGCTTTCACAACCTTGGACTTTCAGCTCGCTAGCAGCATGTAAGTCAAACGAAACTCAGGTGCCGAGAGTAACGTCAGACTACTCCCCACTTTCACAATTAGTCCATCATCTCTCATCGGTCATGCCACAAGCCAAGGATTCTCTTTTGTAGTTGACTTTGAAGCCTGTTCTCTGTTCTGGGACATTCGAGGGAGTTTAGGCACACCATTATCTTTGTTTGGTCTTAATGAATAGCCCTCGTTTTCGACTTCTGAATCACGTGTGAGGAGACCACAAATTTGTCAATTTTGACCTTCTATTAACTGCTATTTGATTCAATTGAGCTGGGTGTCATTACCCTCCTTGGTCTTTGGAGACTTGCTCACTAAATCTTACATAGGTTTTCTGCATCTTAATTGTCTAATACTTGACTCTTGCAGATGTTTTCTTCTTTGCTTAATCTAAGAGAAGTATGTCTTAGATACAGGGCTTATCCCTCTGACTTCTTTTGTGTCTTGCAATTATTCCTTGAAGTAGCATCCTTGATGCCCAGCCAATAGACTCCTCTTTATTCTTCACACAAAGCTGTTTTTCCAGCGTCTCCTGACTCTGCAGCCCTGGTCTGCCTCTAAGGTAGCTTGATTGGTTTCAATATGAGTTCTGCATCAATCTTTCCATCATGGCCGCTCTAGCCACGTTATGTTTTCCTCTGCAGCAAGCTTCTGTATGTCTCGTCTACCTTGCATTTCTGCGTATATACACTTATTGGTCAGCAGGTTACTTTATCTTCTTTACATATACAATATCTTTGTATCTTGATTACATGTTTCTCTTGTTACTTCAGTTACATCTTTATTCTGTAAGTATTTGCATATTGTTTCAGTGTGTCTCAGTATCTTTCATCCATGACTTTACTCTGCTCTTGTCAGATTTCCCTTATAGCTCTATGATCTCTAATGGTGTGTGCAGATATCCCTCCACCATCTCAGTGCAAGGGTACATTCGATACAGTTGGGTGAGTGCATGTCGTTTCTCATACACTCAATGCAGTATTGGGATGGTACCTGGTGTCCCACATAGGGCTCTTTGTCTGCTGTTCCAATATGACAGAGGTGAGGGGGCGGGAGCTAGGGATGACGTGTTCTCCTGCTCCTCTACATCTGCATCATGTTCAAGACAGCCTGAATCACATTCAAAACAATTCCAACCAAAACATCACGCTTCCGGCCTACAACTACCCATCCCTGGAGGTCAACACACTGCAGGAAGCCAGAGCATCTCCAGGCTGGAAGTAGAAGAAGTAAGGAAGGAATGCAGGGCTCAGGGCCTTACAGTATCTACAACAAAGAAGGGAAAAGGAGAGTAATGCTAAAGTTCTGATTGTGTGGAAGTCGGGTGAGAAAAGATCCAACCCCACTGTTGCCCTTAGGTCTTCCCAAAGCATTCTCATGATATCTGGAAAAGGGTAAGAGAACGCCTATAACCCATCAGACCCTGGGACATCAAGTTTCAGTGCTCCAAACAGAGTTTCAGTGCTCCTAAGAGATAGGAGCCCACCTGCAGGGTCCAACGAAGTTCCTTAGTGATAAGGAGGGTGCTGCAATCCATGTGGAGAGGCATGTATTTGATGATGCCAGCACAGTACTTCCAGAGGTAGCCTCACAACCTGTAAGTTACATGCCGCAATACAATCGGTCAGACATTTTCAAAGGAAGGAGCCCTTTAAGGCAACAAATTGATTCCCTGCTGGCAGAAATCTTTGGGACTGCTGTGAAAGGTCCCTGCAAGTGGGACAGTGTGATTATGTAATACTGGTTTGTACAGAGATAATATTCATCACCTGTGCCTCCCTGCAAGTCTGCTCACAAGGCAACCTCACTGAGATTTGTGAAGGGGAGTGTCGCACAAGGAGGTGGATACTTACCAAATGTTTGGAACTCTGCTTGCAAGCTTATGCATTGTACCCCAATCCACTGATCAAACAAATTTGTGACAGACTCCCCTGCTACTCTGGGGACATCTACTGAGGCTAGATGTCCACAGACATCAGAGGAATACCATAACAGGGTTTGCAGAAGCCCACACCAAAATCAGAGGCACCCCAATTATTCATATGGCACTTGTGCAGTGAGTTCATTTAACAAATTGATGCAGCATTCGTTTCCTGGCAGCACAAAGCCAAAAAGCTCAAGCAGAAGAAACAGTGCTAAATTTAAAAATATGTTTATTTTGATCTCCTTTAAGTAACACGCCATTGGAGAATGATTACCATCTCCCTCGTTTGTCTATGCAAAAAGAAAACCATAAATAGCCAGGGGTGCACAGTGGAGAAAAGTAAATTCCAAGATGGCGGACACACATTTTAAAAGTTTAAGCCAACCCCATAAATGCAAACCAAAACAAGGTGAAACAACTAAAAGGAGCCAATAAAGCCAATAAAAGACCCTCATTCAGATCCACAGCTGTAGACCCTCACAGGAAGCCCTGATAGGAGGGGTCACAGAACGTATACTCCCAGTCACACTGGTAGGAGTTTGAAGTGATTTGGAGAGCGAGTAAGGAGTTTGGAGGAAGATTGGAAGGACAACGTTCGTTGGAGAGGAGAGGGAGATATAAGATATTAGCAGGAAGATATTGGTTTCAGACATAATAAGAACATTGGAATAAGATCAGGAGGAGGAGAGTTTGAGTCATAAGGAGGAGGTTGGGTTAAGATAACAAGAGGAGGAGGTTGGCTTAAGTCATAAGGAGAAGGTGGATTCAAGACAACAGTAGGAGGTTGGGTTAAGTCATGACTAGGTGGAGGATGTTTTGATACAGAAGGAGGAGTTTGGTTGGGACTAAAGGAGTTGGATTAGTTGAGTCAAAAAAGGAGGTTGGTTGCAGACAGTAGGAGTAGGTTGTTTGGCTATATCAGTAGGAGGTTGCCTGGGGCCCTTGAAGGTGATTGCTTGGAGACATCAAGAGTTTGGGTTCAGACCCCAGGAGGTGGTTGGTAGTCTCCATCAGTGAGAAGTGCAGTTGGCTAGCAGGCTGTAGCTAGCAAGATCAGGAAGGCATGAGAGTGATTGTTTGCCCCTTGGCAGGGGTTAAGTGCGAGAACTCAATCTGTAGGTGTCAAGCCCACGGTGGGGACAGGAACAAGCACCTGGAGTCAGGATGCTAAGGGTAGAGAGTTGAGGAAGGCCCACTTAAGGAAACCAAAGGAAGGTAAACCTAGCCTCTGTAGGGATATTAAACAGAAAAAGAGAGATATCTTGAGAAAACAAGAGAAGAAGGGTGAGGGATCCAATTAAACCCAAAACTGAGAACCAAGGTGAGGAGACCCTGAGAATGAAGGGTACATGAACCATTTTAAACTAAAAGTGTGCTCTGCAGTGAGCAGACGCGGAGGAGTGCTAGGAATCAAGAGGACTCAAGTTTATTGGTTTTACGTTTATAGTCCCTGTTTGTTGTGATTGTCATCCTTTATTATATTCCCAAAATAAAAGAAACCAGTTATTACTGCATTTCCATTTTATCCTGGCCCTTGCTCCCAGTTGCCTTAGTGACAATCCAAAGAAGCAGCCACTCGTATGAAAATCTCAAGCTGCGACTCAGAGTCTCTGTATGCAGAGGAATCAGACACAGCTGGAGGTTTTGCAGTCCTACATTAAGTCAGCCAACTACAAGTCTCGCCGAAAATAAACCCCCAGTGCAAGATGATCATACAATCACTCTGTTATTGGGCAGAAATGATGGCCTATAAAAAGGGTCATGATTGTTGGAGAGGTGTGGGAGTTGGGAATTGGATGTCTAGTGAGTAGGAAAGAGGATGGTGTTGAGGCGAGGATGTTAGAGAAAGCTTGGGAAGGTGGTAGAGAGTAAGCAAAGAGGAGGCAAAGGAAGGTAGGAGGAGCTATGAGACAGAGAAGGAAGAAAGAATAATTAAGGAGAATAAAGAGTGGGCAGTAAAGAGGAAGTGAAGGAGGGTGAGAGGAACCAGACATCAATGTCAGGAGAAGGAAGATATGGTCGCAAGAAACCTAGAGACATGGAGACTCACTGGTGATAAGAAGAGGAGCTGGGGAGAAGATGAGAGAAGAAAGGCCAAGAGGGAAGGAGCAGAGCATGGTGAGGCATTGAGGAGTACAGGAGGATGCTGATAAGGGAGAAAAGAACAGAAGAAGAGGCCACACTCAAGTAAGAGGGGACATGTAAGGAGTAGGAGGGGCCCAAGCCGAGTAAGAACAAGTTCACAAGGTGGTTGGGACTAAAGTTCCAGTGAGATTGTGATAGGGTGTACAGCCAGCAACAGCAGCTTTGTGCCTGATAGTTCCAGAACCCACAACAGGGCCCATAGTGATCTTGATTAAAATCCAGAGGAGTGTGGTGCCCGGCTGCCTGCAGTTGACTCATACCACTAGGGGAGGCGGTGGCGGTTCCAGTTTAAGAATGACACCCTGATAACTTCTACGAAAGCTAAAAATTCAACCACAAGACAGAAGTACTGAGGCACCTAAACACCAAAAGATTGTTAGTGACTTTTGATCATCAGTTGGCAGAGACTAAGAGCGAAAGTATCGAACTGATGGACTGTGGTCCTCTAGACAGTTTGAGTCATTTGTGTCACTGTGGTTTCCCACAACACGGTTTCAGTTCTGTCCAAAACTCTTCACATCTTTTGTTGTTTAATAAAGACCCTTGAACCTTTAGACTTTCGCTCTGAGTTGTCTGTTGGTCCCTAGCTATGACAGCACAGCTGTGACCTGGTCACCCCCTTAGAATGCCCATTGAGGAGGCACTGGTGATTTCTCAGGGACAGGGGAAGCCACCAGTTATGTGATGTAACCCGTGGAGGTGGTATATGTAGACCCCTGAGAGGCTCCAGTCCACCCTTAGGCATCACATTACAATCACCTGTCACAGTCAAGGGATTAACAGACAACTCAAAGACAGGTCAGAGGTTCATGGGTCTTTGCTAAAAAATCAAAGGGATTAGGTTTTAACTGAGGTAACAACGTGGCAATTCAAGAAACATGAGAAAATCAAGCTTTCTCCTCAAGAAACAGGAAAAAAGGCAAGCTTTTTCTACATTACCTTGCTCCCTAGGACTTGTCTCATTGCTTTAGATTCTGCCTACCTGGTGGATAAGTAGTCATGCACAGTCCTTTGGTGTCATCCCTTCTTTCTTGGTGCTTGAAGTTGATTGATTGGTTTTACACAGAAGTGGTCTTCTCTTGTTGCAAAACCAGCACCACCAGCCCTGGTGCCATGGATCGTCTAAAAGTGAGACAGGTCTCAGACTCTTTAGAATCTTAGCAAATATTGTCTTGGGCCATCTGGCTGTCATTCTTTACCCCCCTTCCACAGGTTCTCCAAGCACTTGTGTTTAAAACAGTTACTGACCCTTGTCTTAGGCGCCTCCTCCTTATCTCTTCCCCCTTCCTCCTGCCCTCACCTCCTTTCCTCCCTTCTGCTACTCTCACCTTCCCTCCTTGATGATGTACCAATCTCTGGCCTTTTTCTCCCCCACCCCAGTCTTTCCCCCTCTTCTTCTCCTCCCTCTCCCGATTGTTATCGTTTGAGCTTGTCGAATTGCTTTTCTCCTCCTCCTTAATACTCCTTCTCACCACCATCTTCCAAGCTCTTTCCCTTTAGTGTACTCAACTCTTCCTGCTGTTCCTCGTAACTTCTTCAATATGCTCCTCATTGTTCCTTTCAGCCTCCTTCACCCCTGCCCCCATCTTTGCTTTATGTATTTTTCACCGCCTCCTTGATGTTCCTTTCACCCTCCATTACCTCTGTTATTCCATCTTTCCCAAATGTTATTGGTCTTTTTGCCTCCACCTTACTTCTCCTCTAATTCTCTTCTACCTCCTTAATACTCCTTCTAAACTCCACCACCTCCCCACTGCTCCTCTCTTTCTCCACCACCTCCCCAATGGTTTAATCAACTTCTACCACCTCCTCTTCACCTCTATCTGATGGGAAAGCTCACGGGCAACGTGCTTGTCTTGGAAAGAAGTGAACACTGAGCAGCATGGGTTTGATACCCAGTCCCGTGCTAAGAGGCTGGACTCAAGTTAGAAGTGCAATATAAAAGACCAATTTAATTGTATTATCTTCCTCGATGCACTACCCTGCTGCTCCCCACAGATTTCTGACTTCCACAATTCCTCTTATATACCCCCTTTTATACTCCGGCAGGTTCATACACTAGTCATTTAATTATGTATTTGAGATCAGCTGGTGGTTTGCTGTAAGCTGATACTGTGGTTGGAGCTCTCTCTGGGGAACAATAAGCTACCCCGTTGGTTCCAGGTGCCATACATCCCCTTGCACTGCTCCACGACACAAGTTTTAATTGGGTGGGTGACTATTTTGGATCTGTATTCATTGAGGATGTGGCTGGGCCGTGCCATAGAAGATAGTGCTTTTCATTTTATGCAGTGGGTAACAGAAAGATTCCTTGTGCTACACTGGTCCCTGTGACCCCTTCCCTCTCTTTTTGGGTTAATGTGTATCTGCACAAGCAGGCTCTGCTGTTGCACAATTCCTTTATTTAAACCACTTTGTAATTTTCATATTGTTTGGCTTGCAGGGGCCAGCAGTACTGGCGCTATGGGCAAGCAAGTTTGAGGACTTACATTGCCTTTCAGACAAGTGTTTCCCCTTTCCAAGAAATTGCAGTCTCTGTTGCTTGATATATGTAACCTTTTCTCCAGAACCAAAAGCAAGATCTTTCTGCTCACAATAAGGACCACGTCCCTCATTATGTGTGATGGATATTTCCTGACAGACCTCCGGGGTCATCTTACTACTGGCTAGAGACTCGTTTGGCTGCTTAAGTAAAGTAGACTAGAGGTTGGGCTTCCTTCTTCAGAAAAGTTAGCTAGGATTTGTTCCTTCCTCCTTCAAAGATACCAATCAGAGTCTGGAGGGGTGTTTAGGAATAGACTGGGCCGGGCTTCTTCTTACCTCCTCTCCTGACAAGTGACTTTCTGTTCTAGCCATCCTATGTCCAATAGGAAGTGTATCCCTGGGGATATCCTCCCTTGCTCTGCCCAAGTCTGCCTGCACCTAGCGGAAAAGGTATCCCTAACGATCTTGGAGGAATTGTTTATGGTGATGGACAGGAGAGTGTGGGGTATCCTCGATGTACCTCCCCGTGGCCTGCATCACAAAGCCGGTGGTGGCTCCTGTCCCCTAAGGTCACCCTAGTCCAATCATAAGCCGTGCAGAGAAGGCTTGAGGAAAAGGCCTTCTCTTCTCTCTGCAGCTCGGCTGTGACCTACTCATCAGCTGCTAGTTGAATCAGCTGATAGATGCGAAGAAGCGACACCGGAGGACTCCAGCGTGCCCCCTGCATCCAGTTCGCCCATGAAAGCACATGCAGTCTCATCCGTGTATAAAATGGCGGTCCGGGTTGCCATGGAGACCCACGACAACACGATCCGCCCAAGAAGCATTGCAGCCGCTGGCAGTTGTCCGGATTGGGGGCCCGCCTTTCTGCCAGCGCCTCCCCTCCTTCCTTAAAGGGAGGGGGAGAGCACCAGCAGGCGAAGCCGTGCAGAGAAGGCCTGAGGAAAAGGCCTTCTCCTCTCTCTGCAGCTCCGCTGCGACATACTCTTCAGCTGCTAGATGAATCAGCTGATATATGCGAAGAAGCGACACCGAAGGACTCCATCGTGCCTCCTGCACCCAGTTCGCCCATGAAAGCACATGCGGTCTCACCTGCGTTTAAAATGGTGGGCGAGGTTGCCATGGAGAACCACGATCCGCCCAAGAAGCATTGCCACCGCCGGCCCGTTTCCGGATTGGGAGGCCCCTGCCAGCGCCCCCCCTCCTGCCTTAAAGGGAGTGGGAGAGCGCCGGCAGGCGATTCCATGCAGAGAAGGCCTGAGGAAAAGGCCTTCCCCTCTCTCTGCAGCTCTGCTGCGACCTACTCATCGGCTGCTAGTTGAATCAGCTGATAGATGCGAAGGAGGGACACCAGAGGACTCCAGCGTGCCCCCTGCATCCAGTTCGCCCATGAAAGCATATGCAGTCTCATCTGCATTTAAAATGGCGGACCAGGTTGCCATGGAGACCCACGACAACACGATCTGCCCAAGAACAATTGACACCGCCGGCCCCTGTCCGGATTGGGTGGCCCGCCCTGCCAGCGCCTCCCCTCCTGCCTTAAAGGGAGTCAGAGAGCGCCGGCAGGTGAAGCTGTGTGGAGAAGGCCTAAGGAAAAGGCCTTCTCTCTCTGCAGCTCCACTGCAACCTACTCATCAGCTGCTAGCTTAATCAGCTGATAGATGCGAAGAAGCGACACTGGAGGACACAAGCATGCCCCCTGCATCCAGTTCGCCCATGAAAGCACACGCGGTCTCATCTGCGTTTAAAATGGCGGACCCGGTTGCCATGGAGATCCACGACTACACGATCCACCCAAGAAGCATTACGGCCACCGGCCCTTGTCCGGATTGGGTGGCTCCCCCTGCCAGCGCCTCCCCTCCTGCCTTAAAGGGAGTGGGAGAGCGCCGGCAGGCAAAGCCATGCGGAGAAGGCCTGAGGAAAAGGCCTTCTCCTCTCTCTGCAGCTCCGCTGCAACCTACTCATCAGCTGCAAGTTGAATCAGCTGATAGATGCGAAGAAGCGACGCCCGAGGACTCCAGCGTGCCCCCTGCATCCAGTTCGCCCATGAAAGCACACGCGGTCTCATCCGCGTTTAAAATGGCGGAACGGGTTGCCATGGAGACCCACGACAACACGATCCGCCAAAGAAGCATTGCCGCCGCCGGCCCGTGTCCGGATTGGGTGGCCCCCCCTGCCAGCTCCTCCCCTCCTGCCTTAAAGGGAGTGGGCGAGCGCCGGGAGGTGAAGCCGTGCAGAGAAGGCCTGAGGAAAAGGCCTTCTCCTCTCTCTGCAGCTCTCCGCTGCTACGCCGGAACACTTACGATACATCCAGGACCCCACAAATCACGATAGCCCAAGCTCTTCACTGCTTGCCTGCTGCCAGTCGTGGAGCACAGCCTATTCCACAAGGTAAGGAGTTTGGCTCTAACCCAATCCACAATAGCGCCTCCCTTGCCTGCAGACTAATGAGATTACGCTCGCGCATGCATGTAGTGTCACCCATATCACAGCCTTTGTCCACGAGGGCCTGAAACGTACACCTATTAACCAGATTCCAGGGCCCTGCCCGCAGCACAAGCGTGCACTCCTCCATACCACTCAGGCCCAATTTATTCATGATGACCAGCCCACAATACATCGGAAACTATGTAGATCTGCACCAAACAACTCTGACGCTCGACCACAAATACATGATACGAGGCTCTCACCAAGCAGCCACCATCAGTCCCATCCCACTGAACACTAAAGATGAGGCCCTCAAGCCCTCCCCTACTGCCCACCTCACCATGATCAGGACACCACATCCTTCTACCCCCATTGTGAACTGCAGTGTATTGAATGCCACTGTATATGTGCCTGCCACCCCAGAAAATGGGACCCCCAATGCAAATACTGTGATGCCACATTATTCTACCCCCATTGTGAACTGCAATGTATTCAATGCCATTGTATCTGTGTCTGCCACCCCTGAAAATGGGACCCCCAATGCTACCCAGGCCATGACCACTGATGCGCCCACCACCCCACTCAACACATCCATCCCGCTTACACTCCTCCCCCCCAGTCACCTCAGAACCACATCTCAAGTGCACCATGGTCAATGCCCGGTCCATTAATGCACATGCCCTAGACATACATGACCTCATCACCACCCTTGACCTTCTCATGGTCACTGAAACATGGCTGCATGAAGCCTCAGGCCCTGCACTCTCGCTTGCACTCCCCCCAGGCTACTCTATCACCAGGCAAGATCGCCCATCCAAAGGTGGAGGTGTAGCACTAATTGCCAAAGATTGCCTATCCGTTAGAAAGACTGAGAAATCCATGAACAATAACAGCGACTACCTTCAACTTAAACTTAATCTCTCTCATCACTGCACCATTGCCATACACCTTGTCTACCGCCCACCAGGCCCCGTAGGCGACTTCCAGGCTTCCCTCATTCACCTCCTGACAGATAACCTCAAGAAACTCTCCAAAGTCATCCTACTCGGTGACATTAACATAGGCCTTAATGACACTAAAGATCCAGCAGCCAAATCGCTCAATTCTGCCCTTGAGACCATAGGGTTCAGGAACACTATCTCTGACCCTACCCACACCTTAGGCAGAACCTTGGATTGGATTGCCCAGTACAACTGCCCACTCCTCATCACGGGCAATACCCCCACCCCATGGTCCGACCACCACATTATCATATTTAGCATCCCCACCACCAACTCCTCTCCCCCCCCTCAGCCCCTTCCACTGGCCTTCGCAAGAAGTTACAGCCAACTCACGAAAGAAAGGCTACTACCCTTCCTCCAGGGCCCAGCCTTTAGACCGCCTTTCTCCACCGACCTAGAGGCCCCGCCCCATCATATGATGTTGCAATCAAATCAGCAGTCAACACCATAGCCCCACTTAAACCTTGCAAAACCAAACCTACCAGCCACTTCAATTCCTGGTTCACTCCTGACCTCCTCACACTCCGAACGGAAAAACGGGCCGCTCTTGCACAATCGCAAACCTCCCACTCTGACAAAGACAGGCTTGACTTCAACGCCCGCTCCAAAGAGTACAAGAAGGCAATGATTCATGCCAAAGCTAAATCCTTTGAATCTAGAATCTCCGAAGCCAAATCCAATACGAAAGAAATCTTCTCCATCTTAAGAGAGTTAGAGACCCCGACCCCTGCCCCCCAGAACTTCACCAAGGACAAAGCATGGCGTGATGAAATCCAAGCAGCCATGCATAACAAGCTGAGCTCACTTCAAACTAAAATACAATCCACTAAACACTCGCTTCCCGCCTCTCCTACCCCCACTCCTTCTCCCTCCCCAGACTCCTCCCCGCTATTCTCATTCAAAGCCATAGAGGAGCAAGACATGATCAACCTTACCATTACAGCATACTGGCAAGTGTCCCTTGTGCCTCATAAGTCACGGCACCTACCCACCCTACCGTGCGACTACTTCGTGCCACGAGGAGCAGCCCACGCTGCACCACAGCTGATCATAAAATGGCTGCCGTTTCACAAGAGCACCTTTTGTTTACACTGGTTGCCTAGCAACTGTTTTATTCGCTCAGCCATAGGCAGAGAGGCAAGCTGGAGGCGGAAGCCGGCCCACCTCGCCTAAGGCCCACGCAGACGAAGGCCCCTTCCTGTCTGCCCCTGTCCGCATCGGCAGCACGATGCAGGACACTATTCCCCATATCACTCGACAACGTTCGCCCAGACGAACTCATGATCCACCTCCACCCCTTTGTATCACAGCCCAGTGCAACTTTGGTTCACCTACCCGAGCAAAGATAAAGTCTAAAGTACAGCGGAACTGGACTAAGTAAGCCACACCGCCAGTATATGCATTAACATTTCTGTTTTCCACCCACGGTCTACAACCAAACAAAGGCATCCCGTATTAAACATCCTTGTCTCTGCGTGCGGTGCACCATTACTCCAGACTCTGATCCCATATACAAGACTCTGATGTGTACCTCCCATGGCCAACAGTCAAAGCCCACATACAAGAGTGGATAAAAATTGCACGTCAGCCCACTGATAAAATTTTATTTAGCATACTGCCATTCGTGTTTGCCTCTAGCCCACTGGCAAAAGTGATTTAACGTGCTGCCTTTCATGTTTGCATCTAGTATGTTTGCATCTAGCCCACTGGCAAAAGTGAATTAACGTGCTGCCATTCATGTTTGCATCTAGTATGTTTGCATCTAGCCCACTGGCAAAAGTGAATTAACGTGCTGCCATTCATGTTTGCATCTAGTATGTTTGCATCTAGCCCATTGGCAAAAGTGATTTAGTGTGCTGCCATTCAGGTTTGCATCTAGCCCATTGGCAAAACTCATCTAGCCTTGTAATTCAAGACCCAAACCTGATTGCCTATAAATAACTATACCCTACCTCAGCCCAACTGAGTAAATTGACATATTATACTTCAACTTTGAACCAGCCCAAAGGGAAAATTTACTAGTATCAGTAGATACTAGTAAATTAATATTCTCCAGCTGGGCCAGACATTAACAAAGAACAAAAGAGCTATTGTTAGTTATTTAACCTGCTCTTCCGTGGTTTATCACCACTACCCATCCACTCGCCTAAACCCAGAATGCTAACATTTCTAACTACTATAATGTTCCCTTTCTGTATAATGCCCCATTCTGTGCCCTGCACAAGAGGACATTTCATCAAGGCCAATGATGGCTTAGCCAGGTTAGGCTGCCAGCGCCATCACCCAGTTCCATGCCCAACCCCATTTCTCCCATCCCTCCCCCCTTTCCCTGCTACAACTGTACATGACAATATTGAGAGAACCACTGCCACCATCCTAGTCGATCCTACCCTTCCCAGCTTCACCCACCACCTCACTATACTTCCCCTGGACACTAAGACCATCAACAAAACATTACCTTGCTTGGGTATCACCAGACTAAACATACCTGGAGCCAGAACCAGATTCAACCATCAAACGGCCAGTCCCACGACAACCACAATCTCCCATACCTTAACTGCAACCACGCCAAACAACCTCCAAACCAAAAATCCCTCTAAAAAACATAATAAACCAATCACAAAGATACAAAAATCTTTTCAGTCACCCAACCCAAAGACCACACCACCTCTTGACCCTGTTCTTAAAATCAAAGGTGCACTTATCAATGCACCGTCACTAGGAGCACACACCACAGAAATCCATGACCTCATCCTAGAGCAACAACTTGATATGTTAGTAATAACAGAAACTTGGCTGCACCCGGCTGCAGGCTCGCTACTAACCATTGCCATCCCACAAGGATATAGTATCCTCAGAACAGACAGGAACAACATCCAAGGAGGTGGAGTGGCCATAATAGCTAGAACCCCACTACAATTCAGAGCGTGCCCAGTGGAACATGTAGAGGGCTACAAACTATTACTAGTCAAACACATGTCTAACCCAAAAACTACTACACATTTCTTAGTTGTTTACAGATCACCTAATAAAAATACCCACCCCAACCTAGATCTCCCACTACTGCTTACGCCATTCATCAAGCCCAAAACCAAATGTATTGTTCTAGGGGATATCAACCTAGGGTTTAGTGACCCCTCTTACACAGACGCCACTGCCTTCCACTTAGCCATGTCAGATATGAACTTTATCCAAATGATCAATGAACCCACCCATTCCAAAGGCAGAACACTGGACTGGATCTTCACCCTGAACTCTCAAATCACCATCGACTCCATCCTCCCGGTGGAGTGGTCAGACCATTCCGTCATCCGTTTCACCCTGGAACACAGTAATACCGACCTCACCAGCCCTAAGCCGCTCGACACCTTCAAAACCAGAAACATCAAAAAGCTCTCGGCAGACAACCTATCTCCGCCTCTGAGATCAGCATTAGATAATATCATACCGAAAACGAATAACCCTGATTACTTAGCAGAATGTTACCAACAAAGCCTTACCCAAACCATTGACTCTCTCGCCCCTATTGCCACCAAAACGAGGAAACCCGACAAATGCTTTAGCTTTTGGTTCGACGCAGAATTAGTCTCCCTCAGACGAATGAAAAGATCGCTTGAACACATACACAGGAAAACCAATAGTCCAGAATCAGAAACAGCTTTCGAAGCTGCCAATAAATAATGTAAATTAGCGATAATCGCTCATAAAAGCAGGAGCTTTTAATCAGCGTATAGCCAGTGCCAACTCTGACAGCAAAGAGCTATTCTCTATCCTCAGAGAACTCGAGAACCCCGGCCAAGCCACAGCACCACATAATACCAGTAAAGCCTGGTGCAACACAATTCAAGACGCATTAGCCTCTAAAATAATACTCCTACAAAAGAGAATCGACAGCAAAAAATCACTCCTTGCTGAAAAAACTTCTATCTCCTTTGACACCATTCCTACCAACACCCCATCATGTACCCCTTTTCAGTTCACCCCAGAATCTAATAAAGAAGTACAAGATAAACTCAAAGCTTCTAATTGCAAAGAAGACAAATTCCTATCTCACCTAGTTAAACTATGTGCCCCGACCCTATCTCCCATTATCACTGAATTTGTCAACGCCTCCTTTAGTACCAACATAGTCCCTACCAGTATCAAAAAAGCGTGGGTAACACCCCTCCTAAAAAAAATACTTTGGACCCCCACAATCCCCATTAACTACCGACTGATAACCACCGTCCCATTTCTCCTGAAAATTATCAACAAAATAGCATACTCTCAGATCCAAAAGCACCTAGAACACAATAAACTACTGGGGGACCAACAGTCAGGATTCCGCCCTAACCATAGTACGGAAATAGCCCTACTCGATCTGAAGATCCAAATGGATGCTTCCAGAGAATCAGGCAAACATTGCCTACTTATGCTACTAGACCTATCAGCGGCCTTTGATTTGGTCGATCACGACAAACTTTGTGCCACCCTAGCCAATAATTTCAACCTCTCAAACAATGCCACAAACTGGATCAAATCCTTCCTCGCAGATAGGACCTCAAGAGTGGCCATAGGTAAGAAGCAGCCGATCGCCCTACCTGTCGCTTTAGGCGTCCCACAAGGTTCCTGCCTATCCCCCACCCTTTACAACACTCACACCAAGTTACTTTTTGCAGCACTGGACGCTATGGGGGGTCATCTACACCAACTTCGCAGATGACACACAGGTCCTTATCCCTCTAACAGGGAATCACGAGCAGGACACACTCTTCATTAACAAAATCTACTCATTAATCCAAAACTGGATGGCCAACAATAGCCTTTGTCTTAACGATGACAAAACAGAGCTACTCATACTAGGTTCTGCATCTAAAATCGCCTCCCTACAACATGTCTACTCATCCTTCATGATTTATGGCACCACAATCCCAGTACTTAAACAAGTGAAGACACTCGGTGTATACCTAGATGCCACTTTAACCATGACCAAACAAATCAACACCCTAGCCTCCTCCACCTCATATACAGCTAAACTCATCTCCCTCAGCCGTAAATTCCTCTCTGCCAATAACTGCATTACACTAGCAAGAGCACTCATACTCTCGAAGCTTGACTATTGTAACATCCTCTTTCTAGGTACATCCAATACCAATCTAGCCAAACTCCAACTTATGTAGAACAAAGCCCTTCGAGCGGCATTAAGCATAAAGAAATCATATCACATTTCTAATATCAGGAGAACTAACCACTGGCTCCCCATTCAAGCCAGAATATTGTTCAAAACCCTCAGCATCACCCATAAATGTATCACCAACAAAGCACCAAAATATCTCCTTAACGCAGTTACCAAGAAACACCACACCAGACATCTCAGATCGAACAACAGCAAAAATCTCGACATCCCACGATATAAAAGCTTCAAAGTTCTCGCCCCCAGGCACTGGAATGCCCTTCCCACTAACATCAAGAATGAAACCTCCTACCCACTATTTAAAAAGTCTCTAAAAACCTGGCGTTTCAATCAGTTCTAACATGAACACAGAACCTAACTAGCGCATACCTAACCCACATGTCATATGTATATAACTGTCATAAAAGTGTTACTGTATCATTTCTTGTATTTCCATACTCTATTCTATGATTGTATCTTGCCATTGTCTGTAACTATGCCGTGATACCTCAGGGTCTGGGCGTATAACAAATGTAATACATAAATAAATAAACCTCATGAGAACCGTAAAGCCTTTCAACTACAAGGCTGACTCCTTCCCTGCCACAATCATCAAGGACTGTGCCGATACCCTCGCACCATTTCTAACAGCCTTCGTCAACGCCTCTTTTGCCACGGGAAAGTCCCTTCCTGCCTCAAGGAAGCTGGGGTCCGCCCCCTCTTAAAAAAAAACATGCTTGACCCCACCTCTCCGAACAACTACAGGCCCATCACCACCGTTCCATTCTTACTCAAGATACTGGACAAAGCACCCTACCTGCAGATGCAACACTTCATCGAAGAAAACAAGCTCCTTGGGCTACGTCAATCTGGTTTTCACCCTAGACACGGGACTGAAACCGCCCTACTGTACCTAAAAAACCATATGGACGATGCCAGAGACTTAGGTAAACAAGCCCTACTCTTACACCTTGACCTCTCTGCGGCATTCAACCTCGTAGACCACAACGTCCTATGCCACCACCTCTCTTCCACAGCTAAATTCTCCCCTGACGCCACAGCATGGATCACCTCCTTCTTGCAAGGCAGGACCATTCAAGTATTCTGTGACCTGGTCACCGCGTCACCCACCATCATCCTATGTGTATTACCCCAAGGATCCTGCCTCTCTCCCACGCTCTACAACCTCTTTACCCGCCCTCTTTTCCTCATCCTTAACGCACTGGGTATCTCCTACACCAATTATGCAGACGATAACCAGATCCTCCTCACCCTCACAGGTAACTATGACACAGACTCCACCTCCCTCAACATCATCTACAACACCATACAGGCATGGATGGCATCCAACGGACTATGCCTCAACTCTAACAAGACTGAACACTTCCTGGTAGGATCCTCTGACACGCTAAAAAACCTCGACACACATTTCAGCCATTTCACCATCGACTATTAAAATCACAGTATCTGATGCAGTCAAAACCCTCAGAGTCTATCCGGATTCTAACCTATCCATGAATAGACAAGTCAATGCAATCGCCTCCTCAGCGGCGTACCATGCTAAGCTCATTAACGCAGCTAGGCCATTTCTATCCTAAGAGAACTGCACCAACATAGCCAGAGCCATTACTGGCTCACGGCTAGACAATTGTAATGTACTCTTCTTGGGGACATCCACCAAAAACCTGGAAAGGCTACAAGTCATCCAGAACAATGCACTCTGCGCAGCCCAAGGCATCTCCAAAAGGGAGCACATTATGGCTGCCAGAAAATCAGCCCACTGGCTCCCAATAAAAGAAAGGATCCTTTTCAAAACATTGACACTGACCCACAAATGCATCCACCTCTCTGCACCCGACTACCTATCGCAAAGGATCCACCCCTCCACAAGGCCAACAAGAACTCCCTACGCTAACATGCTTTGCGTACCCATGGTAAAGAGAGGTAGAGCAGGTGGCGCTAGCTTCCCCTACCTTGTACCTTCACACTGGAATGCCCTACCTCCTACCCTTCGTGGCGAGGTATCCCTCATGGTTGTTAGGGAGAATTCTCATAAATGTGCTAATTCCCTTCACCTTAGAGACCCCCAGCAACTTTGCTGGATTTTGAGGACTTGATTTTTTTACCTGGAAAGAGTGTGAGCCTGTTTTGCCACTCTTTCATGTGTTTTGATGTGTGTTTTACACTTGTGTTCTTTGAATATGGGGTTTTAGATAACTCCATAGGCATCATCTATCTTTTCATGTGTGTTACACAGCACCTTCAGTGCAGTGACACAGGGATGTCTTTTGAGACTTCCCAAAGGTTTAAATACCTTCTCTGGGATAAACTACTGTTTCCCAGAGAATATAAAGTGAAATTGACTTTACTAATCTTTCCAAATTCATAGACCCAACACACACCATCTTACAATGGAGTGCTGGAGGGGTTACATAGTATCCCCTGTGTCTAAACACTCATGTAACAGTCAAATGCTACCCTTTCCTATTGAAAAGGCTGGTGGCAGTGGTTTTACAATGAACTACCATGATTTTTCCAGACCGCAAACACCGGTAGCTAAAAATCACAGGAGCCATGTTTTTCAAGATGGCGCCTTAAGCCCCTTTGTTTAAACAGGTCCCGGACTTCTTTTTTTGCCCTTTCTTTTTGGATAGGTCCTTCTAGAGTTTGTCTCTGCGCGCCAACCAGGTTTGGTCCCTTCGTTTGTGGGCCTTTGGCGGGCTTCAGGAGTGAAGACCGCTTTTGGCGTCTGAGTGTCTGAGGTGGGCAGGAAGTGAGGGAGGTGCCCAAAACTCCCTGTGCTTAGTCTCCTAGAAGACCCAAATGCACTCTGGCATGATTGGCTGGCTGACTGTCCGGCAAGGACAGCCACCCTGCTGGGTGAGTGACAGCTAGGTTGGAATGAATGGGAGAAAGCTATTTAAAAGGAGAGTCTCCTGGACTGGAAGGCAGAGTTGACCACTGGAACGAAAAAAAAATAACCAGAGACAAGCTGGAAGAGGACGGCTTCTGCAACTCCGGGACCACTGGCTTGCCCGGTGAAGCCCTGCTGCAGGTCCAAATTGCCAAAGCCGCATTCGACAGAGAAGCTCCTTCAAGGACGGCTTCTTCCTTTGAGTTGGTGGGACCAATCAACTCGTAAAACACCTAGATACCATTCTCAAGGCTGGTTAGGATTAACCAGGGAGAGGGACACCAGCTTGTGTTCTTGAATCTACAGCTACTGGAAACTGAAGTGACTCCATCTTGTTTGCTTTCTTCGGCGATCCCGTGCAGTGCAAGAGTCCCCCGACGTCCTCCCTCTTGTCCCCACGACTGAGGTTCAGGAACAGTGAGACCTGCATGAACTGCCAGGAAACCAAGACTTCAGCAGCATTTGTTTCTTCAAAATAAGGTACTGTGCCCAGTCGATTGAGAAAACCTCTCTCTCGCTGTGAAAGTTTGTGGAACTTTCCCAACGTGCAGGCCTAATCAGCTTGTGACCCGACATATGATTCTTTTTCGCAAAAACTACTTCTAAGACCTTTTGCAAAGACTTTACCGTTTGATACCAGAACTGCACTTTCCTCCAGAACACTAGCCCATTGACTTTGGCCTGGCCTATTGGCTTGAATTGAACTATTCTGGTGAACTGAAACTATTTGCGCTGTCTACTAAGTATATGTAATCTATTCTGCTACTTTATGCCCTTTTGCTCCTTTTGAAAGTTACTGAAGTGCCATTTTGCTCCCACTTCAGGGGAGCCTAACTTGTTCAGAAATTATTGGTTTTGTACTGCAGTATATCTGTGTATATTAATAAGTTACCTAACACTAGTGAATGTTTCATAAATGATTGTGTAAATAAATTAATAAGTGTTTTATCAAGAAACCTTGAGTATAAGTGTCTAAGTGCACAAATACTTAGATAATACCTAAAGGAGCGAACAGTTTTTGTCACAATCCATATTATCGAAAACATAAAATCACTAGGGCAAACATGAATCAAACTTGTGCTATTTGTACGAGTTATTTTGAGTCATAAAACATGAGTAACAAGAAATAATTATTCTATGTGTGATAGTGCCGCCTGTACAAAAACTGTCTGTTTGCCTGTATTTTCCATACAATAGCGCAGCAAAATATTGTAAGCCTGTACCAATTTGCACGCATATTGGATATCCCGAATCTGCCCCCCGTATCTTTCTGAAGACTGCTTTATTATCTTAGAGGTTTTCCTTCCAGTTAAGGGTTTCCTCTTCCTGGGTCACTCCTCTGGCAGCTGTGCAAAAGCGCTGACAGAGTGGTTTTAGAAGCGATAGACCTTGCCTCTTCTTATAGTGGCGAATCAAAGGTAAGGATAGTTGCAGACAGGTCTCAGCATCCCAGATCAGGATACAACATGTACAAGAGATCAGCGGTTAGTGGGCCCACAACCAAGTCTGCGCAAACAAGATAGTCTGCTGCGAAGCCACGCTTTCCCAAAAGACTTGGCTACCTACACGCTACTCACTTGCGTTGGCACGTAGCTCAGTGGGAGATGGTACCCAGAAGCTCCTACTCGACCGACAGAAAAGTAAGTTTACTCATAGCCTCAATGCTCTGCTACTGGTTATTCCTGTTCTTGTCTCCGGACCTGATGTGCAAGCCTCTGAAATTCGTTTTGCTGTAGAAACCTGCTCTATATACGCTGCTGTGAAGTTACAACGGACTCCCCACCTTCAGGTTGGTGATAAACCAGATCGGAGATCCTTACTGGAGAAAATTGTTTCTTTTTGGGTCATGGAGTAGATTCATTTGTGTCCATTTAATCTGCATTAAATACTCTCTTGAATTACATGGATACTGCCTCCTTGCTTTCCTATACATCACCAAGTGTGACAGGGTGGCCCTGTTAATTAGCCTGGACAGCCAAAGAAAAAAGCAAGAGAAGAGCCTAATGGGATTAGTAGTGGAGAGACCCAAAGGAGCCCTGAGAAGAAGAATGTGGGAAATCCTTGTGAGTCTAGAATCGAACATTTTATGTACTAATATACTGCTCCATTAGAATATTGAGTAGTGTGAGCGGTCAGTAATGTGAGAGTCACGACTGTGTTTAGTTTTCTCAGGATACAACATTTTATTGTGCGCAAAATTATAAAATAAACTCTAACTAAACGTACTCTACCAGGGGATTTCCTAGCTAGTTTAGAATCTATGGGAAATCCTCCTAGCATTCACAAAACTAACCCTCACAATAAACAACATAAATATTCAAAGCAGCATGAAAACAACATAAATAAAAGGTTACCAAACACGCAATGTCTTGTATGACTTCTAGATCCTGCTCCCCCCAGGAATGTCCCAAAGTCACTTCCTTCCAAGGAAAAGAAAGTCTTAACCAAAGTCTTGAAAAGTTCCAAAGAAACAAAAGTTCACACAAATAAAAATCCATTGGCAAAGTCTCTTCTTTGCTTGATGAAAAGATTCCCCCTTTACAGTTCCACAAAGAAAATAACAACACCAATGGCGTTTCCCGGATGACTTCCTTCCAGGAAAGAATAGGTAAAGTTGAAGGCAAAAGTACCACTTCTGCTTATCTCAACTTCTCTGCCTTGATATGATATGATGTGGCATTTAGAACGCGCCTGTGCACAAGTGTTTCTAGGCGCGACAAGACAAGGCAGGGGAAACAAGGGAGGACAAAATAACGATCTTACTAGGCCTGTCATGCAGATCACACAATTGGAGGAAAGGGGAGAAGTGCTATGGGAGAGGGGAAGGGGGAAGTGCAGTTAACTCACAAGTGCAGCCAGCAGGTGGCTCATAAGTGCAGAGAGAAGGGGCTGTAGGGTTGTAGATACAGAGCCTTAGCTGCTGGGGAGCCCAGAGGCAGTTCAAGGGCAGCTGGACATGCAGGAGCATGGGCCCGAGTTCAGAGGGTGACCAGGTGACCAGTGCGAGGAGCAGTCAGGTGCATCCGCAGGGGAGAGGAAGAGAGAAAGTGGAAGCGAAAAGGAAGGTCTTCAGTTGCTTTCGGAACCAGAAGTGGTTCTGCTCAAGTTTGAGAGAGGCAGGGAGGCTGCTCCAGAAGGAGGCCCCAGCTGAGGAGATAGATCTGCCCCCAACTCTCTGCTTGGAGAAGCCTCTGATTCTCAGAGAGTTGGAGGTGGATGAGCATAGAGCTTGAGAAGGAAGATGTTTTGGAAGAGAAAGTTGGAGGTAGAGCGGTCCCAAGCCCCAGAAAGCCTTGCAGACGATGCTGAGGGTCTTGAACTTGATCCCTGCAGCCACAGGGAGTCAGTGAAGAGATTTCAGAGTTGGAGAGATACAATCCCTGGGCTTGAGGCCAAGGACAAGTCTCGCAGTCTTGTTCTGGATACGTTGTAAAGGTCGAAGAGTAGAGGCATGAAGATGTAGAAAGAGGCTGCTGCAATTGTTCAACCTAGAGAGGACCAGAGCTCTGGAGACAGTGAGCCTCTGGGGGAAAAGTGAGAAAAGGAAGAATACCTCTGAGGAGGTGCAGCTGATAGTTTGACTTCTTAAAGACGTCAGAGATGTGAGGAGAGAAGGAGATGGTGGAGTCGAAGATGACACCAAGGTTCTTAGCCTCACAGGAAGGAGCAGGAAGAAGGCCCAGAGTGGGCGGCCAGAGAGAGAGAGGAAAGGAGGGAGCGGGTGTCCAAATGAGGAGGATCTCAGTCTTACTGGCATTAAGGCAGAGACCATTGGTGGTAGACCATTCCTGAATTGCGACCAGGCAGTCTGGTATGAGAGAAGAAGCAGAGGTGGCTGAGGGGAGCCTGAAAGAGAGCTGGGTGTCATCCACATAACTTTGAAAATTGGAGCAGAAAGTAGCGATGCAGTGAGCAATAGGTACCAGGTAGTGGTTGAAGAGACAGGGGGAGAGGATAGACCCCTGGGGAACACTAAAACTAGAGAGAGGTATAGACAAGAGGAAAGACCCCAGTTGGACCTGAAGGGGCCGGTCGGTGAGAAAGGAGGTCAACCAGGCCAGGGCCTGATCAGTAATACAAAGGTTGTCCCGGAGACGATTGAGCAGGATGGCATGGGTTGACCATGTCAAAGGCAGAGGATAGATCAAGGAGAATGAAGACATAAGGGAGATTAGAGTCAAGATTGGAGAGCAAGCCTTCACGGATGTTCAGGAGAGCAGTTTCTGTGCTTCTGACAGCTGTGACTCCAGACTGGTGGTCATGGAAGCAACCAACAGATTCAGTATTTATTTTTATTTTTTAAAGTACTACAGTTTAAACACAAGGTTCAAACTTTTGTTTCAAGTTCCGCAACACACAAACAAACATTGTTCATTTAACTTTCCTAATTACAAAAAGTCAAAAGTTTTTTTAACATCACTACATAAACAAATGGCTCCATTAGTTACATTATCAACTCTATCTAGATCGACCCACTCCACCTGGCAATCATGTCATGTGATTCCTAGGGATCGGTTTTCAAAAGCATATCCATATAATTTACTGTCGCACAGACTAATTTGATGTTATTGCCAGAGATAATCGCGGACCACCAGGAAGTCATGTCGCCATCCAACGGAGCACAGTTTCCGAGATGTAAAGAACGTTGAGTGCGAGTTTGTTTGCAATCGATTATTAGATCTTGTGAAGATTCGACGGACAAGCGACAAAAACGGCAAAGGTTATCTGTTATTGTTTTATCATGTCTTTGCCAGAGAATCTCTTTTGTTTTCAAAGTATTCGTTTGCAATCTGAAGAATTGTTCTCGATGATGGCGAGTCGTGCAGTGGAGCAAATACCCAGCCTGCACATTTAGATTTTTTTGGTGACACCCTAAAGAGTTTGTCGAGAGTAGCATACCTCGTTTTACTTGATTTTATAATGCATGCCCAGGCATAGAATTTTTTTTGGTACATTGTGGTCGATTTAGGAGCTCTTCTTTGCTGATGTCGGCAGCGGTCAGAATGCTAATATTTGCAGAGTCCAAAGTTTAATAAATTCGGACTCGTCAAATGCGACTCATTGACAAAAAAAATTTGATAAGCCGGGTTTGGAAGGTTGAGAGAGATCTTACGCAGCACAGAGATGGATTTCCAAACAATTCTACTGTGGAACGAATTCAGTGAGAGTTCATGCCTTAATGTTGTCATAGATGAAGATTGAAGCGTTTTTAAGACCTGACCCAAAAAAAGCCCCTGCAGGGTATGCCTGAGTTGTTCGTTAATGTTCCAACCTGCCTCAGCACCAAAATTGATGATGGGAACAACTTTTTGAAGATAAAATGTCAGGACAGGTGCCATGGAAAATTTGCCATAATTTTTATTTATCTTGGCTCCTTTAGAGCAAGCTTCATCATCTTTGCTTTTAGGTCTATGACCCAGTTATGTTCACAGATGGAGTTATTAAGTTGAATCCCTAAATACCTTATCGATGGCACAGAAGAGAGAATTTCGCGGGCAACAGACCACCTGAAGGACTTGTCCATCTTGTTTTTCACACTCCCAAATGACACTATCTTGGTTTTCAAGGTATTTATGACAGGATCATTAGTGGCCAAGTACTTGTGTAAGCTTGTGAGTAGTCTTTAAAGACCAATTTGTGTTCGATCAATTAAGACCAAATCATCAGCATATACAATGCAATTTACCGGGACATGATTGATCTTAGGCAAAAAACACTTAACCTGAGTCAGATGTAAAGGCAGGTCTGCCAAAAACAATTTGAACAGATCAGCTGCGAGAGGGCACCCTTGTTTGATGCCTTTTTCCGTCGGTATAAGGTCTGAAAGCTTGCCACAATTATTAAGTCCTACGCAAATCGAAGTATTGGCATGAAGAGCCTTGATGGGTTCAAGGATATCAACCGGGCATTTACATTTTGACAGTTTGACCCAAAGCAATCCTCTGTTGACACTGTCAAAGGCCTGCTTCATGTCAATGAACGCAAGATGAAGTTTGCTGTTTGATTTCAGTGCTTCAAGTTTCAGGATGGATAGAATCAAAAGATTAACCTCAACACCAACACCTTTCGTGAAGCCGGTTTCACGCACGTCTGCAATGGATGACATGTGAGCCCAATTTACAAGCCTCTGTCGCAGATTTGAGCCAAAAATCTTGCCAATCGTGTCAAGAAGGCCAATTGGGCGATAATTTGCAGGATTGTCCCAATTGCCCTTCTTATGAATGGGAACGGCGATTGCTGTTGACCATGACTCTGGGAGTTGTTTTTTCTGAGCAATGTGCAAAAACAGCCTACCAATAAAAAGAGCCCAATCCTTTAGATGTTTTTTGAGCATTGCATTCGTGATCATGTCGGGCCCAGCCGCACAAGAGTTTTTTAATGCTGTGATGACACGTTCAATGTCATCAAGTGACATTTCTACGGCCCAGGGTGCAATAAAGCAGTTGATCTCGACCGCTGGCTCAAAACAAGGCTTCTTAAAGACCTTGGAATAGTGAGATTCCCATTCAGCACCAGAAATTGTGTTTGCAGGAACTGAAGTAGATTTGGTATGATCCATGTTCAAGATCTGCCAAATTTCCCGTGTGTTTTTAGTCACGAGTAGTTTCAACATCAATTCGGCATGATCCTGATCAATGATGATGGTGTGGGATTTTGCCCAACTACGATAAAGCGCCCTTCTGACTTTCACTGCATCCGGCACATCTTTCCTCGGGAGGTTTTTTAAAATAAATTTTAGATCCTTCCTCAGAACTTTCTTTGCCTCATGGATTATGGTGCTGTAAAGATGTTTGTGAGCACGCACAGTGTACAGAGACTTTTCAACATGGATAGTGTAGTCCGTTACCAGAGGCGTATAGTCAATTCCATGAGTAGCAAATGAATTTATTAGCCTGGAACTGAGATTTTGAATTTGGTTTGCATTTATCCGAAGCCGGTTTCCCCTGGTATTACTTTCCACCGGCGACTGATGTACTGCTTCAAAAGGCTCCCAATCTATCCAGCAGCTCAGTTTCAAGAGATTATGATCGCTTTGTTTCATCTCATGAATATGCAGGTCAACAATGTCTGATTCAACATTCTTGGAAACCCAGATGTAATCAAGAATGCTGTGGCTCGCATCGCGGTGCCACGTAGCATGTGGTGGGACGTCACCCTTGGCGTTACCATTTAACATTGCACAATTGCGGGTGGTCATGGCGCTGGCCCAGATCTGGCCTCTGACCGCAACTGCAAAGTCAGGTGTTCGCTTATAAAGCTAGGTCTCTTGATCAAACCGAAACCACAAGCAATTTAGATCTCCGCAACAA
This sequence comes from Ambystoma mexicanum, assembly GCF_040938575.1. Lineage (NCBI taxonomy): Eukaryota > Metazoa > Chordata > Amphibia > Caudata > Ambystomatidae > Ambystoma > Ambystoma mexicanum. The sequence continues at coordinate 1,506,192,772 of NC_090932.1, read as the reverse complement.
ATCACTGATAAGTTGTTATAGGCTAATGTTGCCTCATCAATTAGATGGGTAATAGAATAGAAAAATCGCTTGGTGCTGATTTTCGCAGGATTCCAATACCCGTTAATGATCAGGAGATGTTTTCGACAATGAATGTTTTTGTCCCTGGTACACATAATCGTTGCTTGAACAAACAGGTTTGGATTTAAGTGCGGTTGGAGAAGACCATCTCTGGGAGATTCTCACCATTGTCAGTAGACCAGAGTATGGTTGAACTTTACAATTTTTTCTGCTGGATTTAGCAAGGATATGAAGCCATCACGCATCGGTGCATCTCGTAGCCATGTCTCCTGGAGGCAAATTACAAATACGTTGTTTAAGGAGGTCTCAAAATCATTGAATAAATGTTTAAAGCCACGTGTGTTCCATGATAAGATAGAACAGAGGCGAAACTGAGCCTCCAATCATGGTTATTGACGGGCCCGCTGCATATGAGAAAATGTTTCTTTGGCTGATGGAAACCCTTGTGATTTCTGTTCTTTGCTTGGATTCTGAGTGCTGCTCAGTGCTTGCCGCAGAGAGGCTGATTCGACCTGTGATGTTTGGTTGCATTGTGCCACCGCAGGACTATTAGATGAGTACCGTCTCTCGCAGGCGGGTTCAACCGAAATCTCAAAGCCAAAAAAGAGAAGATCGTCTGCGGCCTTTAATAGCGTGCTCCGAACACCAGCAGACTCGATATGCAGGAGCACTTGGTCAGATGACTTCTCTGTGGCATATTCAACGATTTTTATGTCGTCAGACTCGATGGTCCGAAGCAAGGGGATGCACTTGAATAACTTTAGGACGTTTGTTCGGTTTAGATTAACATCAATATCGTCTCCTTGTATGTTTTGCAGACGTAATTTACAGATCGAGGATGACGCCTTTCTGTGGTTATTCTCATGCACCCTTGTTTTGAAGTGAATTTGCCGAGTGCGTTGAAGCGAGGTGATTTTTGGGTTTCAGCAAGAGCCATTTGACGAAAGTGAGTCGACATCAGAGGTCAGGGCTTTAGGTCTCAGCGCCTGTTTACCAGTGGGCGCCAACGTGTCTTGTGTGCCATCATTGGGCGACTGGATTTTCCCAATACGGATGACTGAATCTTGCAGTGAGAGCCCTGTGATTACATTGTTGGCGCCAACTGAATCATCAGGTAATGAATATCTGGATAGATTGCATAAATTGATTGAGGAAGAAACAGATGTCGAGTCAATCGAAACCTCATCAGAAATTATGCGTCTACGTTTCTGTGATGGTTTTATCTTGTCTTTTCGGATAGATGACTTTGAACCGTCTTTCGTCGCCTGAGCGAGGGATGTACATTCGGCACTGGTATCACGGTTAAACAGACTGAGTCTAGTAGGAGAGGATATATTCCTGATGAAGTTTTTGGCGTTCGCCTGGCCAGACTTCACTCCCTTCTTGATTACTTTTCTTCCAGGGACTGGGGCTGGAATTAAAATTGCCGGATTCACCAGTTTAACAGTTGCCAAAGCAACGTCAGGCTTTGAAACGCCAGTAAAGATGCCGAAAGAAGTAGGATGCTTATCAGATGGGGTGGTTGGAACTTGCTTTTGAGCTTCACTTTCTGGAGGACAGACAGCCCCTGCTGAGCTAGCATACTTGTTTCCTGATGGGGCCGGGCAAATTGTGTTGTTGCCTGCTAAAGACTACTGAACAGGATTAATCGGTATCACCGAGGGGACAAGGGCCAAGCTGGTGCCAGCAGGGCATGGATTGGAAAGAGCCAGGCCTGCTTTTGAGTGTGTCTCCGGAACATTCGGATGAATAGGTGGCAAGAAATCGGGAGCACAGTGAGACACAACACAGACGTCTAAGTCCATATGTTCCGTGGTCTTGCCTGCAGTTGTGTTGGACAAAGGTCTAGAGTTTTGACACATCCATTTTACAGCGTCAAGTAGCCCTTCTGCTAGACTGTCATTTTGACAGTGATGGCAAGCTGCTAGATCACACAGCCGTTGCTGCCATTGGACTGTTAGGTCTGCTTCAGATTGCATTTTGTGCTTTAGAAAAATGTTGAAGATTTCAATTTGTTACAATTTTGTATTCAAGTTTGTCAACAAAGCGCCCTGATCACGAATCGTGCCATTTAGTGATTCACAGAGTTTCACAAAAGTTATCATGGCTAGGGAGGATGCAGCCAGGACATTATTGTGAATTTGTATGGCTGCCGCGGCGGACAAACTGGGCCTTGGAGTCAAAGTAGGAGGATTTTCAGCACCAGCCACAGAGCAGTTTCGAGGATCTTTGGATGGAGGTTGAAGTTCAGCAAGGAGCCCTTGGCTTTGAGGAGTCCCAAAACGCTTGGAGCTAGATTTACGGACATTCGTCGTCGGCGTGCTTGCATTAGCATTTGAAAGATACAGCTGTTGGCTGAATAGAGGCAGCCGAGATGGTCTTGTCGGTGAAAGCAGAGGCGCTTTGTCGACAGGCGGCCAACCAGGGTTTGAATCAATGATCAAGCGCCGTGGAACCCAGTCGGCTGGATGCTCGAGGTTGTTCCTCAAATGGGCGGTGACATGCAGCAATTTGCTGTTGATAGGTTCCTCATAACTCGTCGTGGCAACGCCAAATTGCAGTGACTGTTTCGACGTAGGGTGAGACAGTTTGGATGGAAACGAGAGCACACGCTCTGCAGCGTTCTTTGATAAGACGTCGCCAGATAATTGCACAGTGGAAAAATCAGGGACAAGGGCATCCCCAATGACTGGTAGGTGGAAGTTTCCACCCACAATTGATTCGTCCAAGATTTGGCCATCCCTGGTCCCTTTGTGAGTGACAGCCTTCAGCTTTTGCATAACGATTACATCAGCGGAATCAACATCATCAGAGTTGGTAGGAAGGGTGGCCACTTGAGCAATATTGGGGGCGACTATAGGTAAGTTCAAGGACCACCCTAACGTGTCTGTAGGCACTGTGGCAGGCATTGAGGATTTCGTCGTCTGCTGGGCAGAAGTTTCTCCAGGCTGGGTGATCGGCGGGCCAGATGATGTTTTATTGCACTCGCCGATTTTATCTTGAGACTCAGCTCGGGAAAGGCCTTCGCTGCATGGAACGGAAGAGCCGCTGGTGCCTGCTGAGGCCCTTTGATCACTTGGTAGGAGCATGGGATCAACGTTCGGAACAGTCACAAGGTCAGCATCAGTGATATCAAAGGGGGAAAAATATATATCAGGCGTGTTAGCACTAGGAAAGGTCTTTCATGCATCAGGCAATGGGTTTGGTGCCGGTTTGAGATTGGTTAATGACAGAAGGAAAGTAGGCGGTTGAGACGCGTGTACAATGTCATTGATATGACATGATATGATATGATATGATAGGTTATTTATAACGCGCTTAATACTCAGAGGTTTCTAAGCGCGGACCAGAGGATCGAACCTGTGTTGCTCTGTGTCGTCTTGCTTCCAAGAGAAGCATGTTGCCGCTGAGCTATCCTCCCGAGCATTGGGAAGCAGTATATCATTGTGGGGCACTGGGTCGGACTGGGACAAGAAATAGGCCCGGACACCCAAAAAAAAGTGGCCCACCCTTTGCCTCAAAAAAGTGGCCCACCCCATCTCAAAAAGTGGCCCACCCCTCAGACAAAGTGGCCCTCAAACCATCATCCGTGAATCGCATCAATTCACGAATTTACAGAAAATGCCATTTATGTAGGGTTCATGTGTCTGTTGCATGTTGTTATGTTTTGTGTAAACACTTGAGAAAGTGATAACATTTCTTTTGTTCTTTTAAGCAAAAATCATCATCACATAGTAAAATAGTTATTTTGCAGAACCAGACTCAAAGCATGTATACTCGTTGCCACCAGTAATGAAAATAGAGTTGCATTTAATAAGCAGTACAGTCAAATGATGACACAATAACAACACAACTCATAAAATAACATAACTTTGCATACAGTTCTGTGACAGGGTCCACAGCTCCTGGAAATCCTGCTTACAGCTTCATGAAAATACTGGAAATCACTCAATCAAGAGTTCCTGCAACAATGCACTTTCATGACAACCAGGTGGATTGTGTCTGGATTTTGCAATTGGACAAGCACATTACGCTCCACATACATGAGCATAAAGGCTTCAAGATTGTCCTGGCAGAGGTGGTTTCTTAGGCGGGTTTTAATATTCTTCAATTTCGAAAAAAACTTCTTTCTCTTGCTACCTGTGTGCAAGATAAGGTCAAGATGAACTTGTATACCAAATACAATTGCTGGTAAACACTACTAAAAAGTTGATACCTTTTTAGAATTGCATAGCAACATATTGCATAGTTACGGCATGCATTTCATTTCTGTACTAAAGGTAGCTCTCCAAACTCTTGTAGTGCTGGATCTTCACTATGTAGGGCTTCAAAGGCATACTCTTCTGGTAGTGTCCTCCTCAGTTTAGTCCACTTGCTTGCAAAGTCTGAGAGTTCTTCCTTTAACCCCTGTAGCGTTATGGAGTCATCCAGTCTTTCAAGCAAGGAGCAAATATTTGTAAGAGCATTGTCGGGTAGACTTTCATTGACATTTTTGGGATCCAGGCATGCTATATCTGCGGCAAGAGATGAGTGGGTTTTAAAAGACTAGTTAGGCTTTGAAGAATGTTGTCCATAATGGCATTATGTACAGTAACTCAACCAGTCTTTAGCCAAGGTGATTGGCTCATCCCTTGCATTCATTCCAGGCATCCTCTTTTTGTGGGACACTCCCCCCTTTGGAAGTGCAGTTTCCACTCCTTTATCATAGCCTCTCTTTTCCAAGCCCACGTTGGCCCATTCTGCAAAATTTTCAGCTGCAGAATACACAGAATCAAAGTTTCCTGACAGTGCAGCAAGCACTTTTGTAGTGTCCGAGACCATTCTTTGTGCCTGGAGGGTGTCCATTCCACTTGTCTGGAGGTACTTAGATTATGGGGTTGTCGAATGAAATACTCTGAGATATAACTGGGCTGTGAGCACAGTTTGGAATTTGCACAGAGCCTCAGAAAAGTTTAAAGCTTGGTAACAGACGTTTGCATTGAATTTATCTGTATTTGAGCCAATATCATTGAGTGCAACAACCACATCAATGAACATTGCTTTGTTTGCGTTATTAAAGGAGCCAAAAAACTTTCCGTAGTGCTGCATCCTTTGCCCACCACCTTGTTTCTCCTATTATTTGGACTGTGCGGCCTTCCACAGACAGCTCACGCCACACATCCATCCTTTTGTAGGACTCCCCGAAAAAGACGGCACAGGAGTTTAACAGGCCAAAGAAAGACGTGGATTCATTTGATGCTTGTGTCCCTTCTACAAGTACAAAATTTAATACATGCGCATAGCACCATACATGTATTTGACCAGGGGATTCCTTACTGAGCCAGGATGTGAGACCATTGTACTGCCCCTGCATATTGGATGCACCATCGGTTGAATTTCCAATGCACTTGCGTAGGTCCAGATCATTATTTTTAATAACACTCTGCACCCACTCAAACAGCCCCTTTCCAGTAGACAAAGTGCAGTTGGTTACTGCTAGCAGGCGTTCATGTACAGTGTCAGTAACATATCTAATAATTATAGAGCACTGATCAGTAACACTCACATCTTGGGTTGAGTCTATCTGAATGGAAAATATTCCTGCTTCCTTTATTTCTTGACGGATTACCATTTTGATCAGTTTGAAAACGGCTTCAATCACATACCCAACTGTAGTCTTTGACATGAAGGTCACAGAAGCATCCCGTCCTTGCCCAGTTTTCTTTTTTGGATTTGGTTTGAATAGCCTCAGTATGTTCCTATAGAGGTCTGTCGTATTTACTTAGGAGCATAAGGATTTCAAGGAAGTTGCCATGATCCAGCTCTTTGTTATCCAGCTCGGACATGGACTCTGATTTCCCACGAAAACGGAGCCCCCTTTTCCCAATGACTTTTACAACATCAATAACGCGCTCCAATATGTCTCTCCTTTTTCTGATTTGCTCACTTCGAGCTATTTGTGTCGGTGAAAGAGTAAACCGCCTATGTCAACCCCAGAAAAGTTCAACATATATGAATCTGTGCACCTCCGGTGACCTTGGCCTGCCTCATGTTCTGCAATGCACTGGTAAATACGCCTCAGGTTTTTCATCCCGTTGATGACAAGACCCCTCTCTCCACGTTTAGTAAACGCTAAACAAACTGTGCAAAAAAGGGGCTTTTGTATTTCAGAGTAAGTTAAACAATACCGTTTTACCCCATCTTTCCTCCAAAAGGCTAAGCTTGCTTTACTGTGTCTGTTTGGGAGGTTGAATTGGATGGTGCTGAAAGAAATAGGAAAGTTGATCTGGTTTTGGACTTTGAAACAAATAGTCTGCCACCTGTAGATCATCTTTCTGTGCTCTGTGCTTCACGTCCCTGTTCCCTGAGACTTCCGTATGTTGTAAAGCAGATAAAGATTCTTGCGAATGACTAGTATCTGCCACTTCCTCTGGGGGGGGATGATGTTGTCTCCAATTGTTTCTGCCCGACTTGATTCCGACACTTCTTCCTTCGGGGAATCTACAATTGTTTGTGGCAGACTGGTACCAACACCGTCTGCCTCTTCCTCGAGATGGACAGCCTCAATTATTTCTCTGGCAGACTTGATTCCGACACTTCCTCTCGGGGGGCACCTTCACTGATTGCTGACATTGTAGTTGCTGCAGCATCTGCCTCTGTTGAGATGTCTCCAATAACTGCAGAGACTCTGGCTTCTAGTCTTCTCACATTGTGAGCTCTTGTTGATGGGTTCAGTGAAGAACCAGGTTTAACACTTGTACCTGAAGAAGATGGCTGGTCACCCTCATCCACTTTTCTCTCAGCAATACCACCACGTGACATTTTGATGGTCTGACCTGTAAACAGATCTTCAATTTTTTTGTTTTGCCGGATTTCCTCTTCAATTTGCTTTTTCTTCTTTTCTCTTATTTTTCTGCTCCTCCCTTTCTTTTTTTGAATCCATTTCTCTCCTAAAAAATAAAATTAGATTAATTGTGCATCGGATTCCTACCTTTATCACAGTAGGTCTAAGTAACCTTGCTGCCAACATCCAAAATATCATTTCATTAAGAGGAAACAAGTGCTTGTCAGTATTTTCAGATTTGACTGTTCCCCAGCCTCACCATAACCTCCCTCCCACATGTCTCCGAAAAAAATAGTAGCCAAAATGGAAAGCTTCATTGTAATTAACTTATGAAAAACACCAAGGGTGCATGCAGCAACATACATATAGCAAGTGAATTCCTGCTGCATGCACACACATGAACACGTTTGTGTAATTATCCTACCCTCAACCCCAGTGTTTGAGAGAGGTATCATCCAGGTTTTCCTTTTGCCCTAGCACACATTAGGTGTGGATGCAAATTCACAATAGCAAAACATGGCCAGATTGAAAGAGGAGGAATAGGATAAGAGTTCTGCCTGGTCACTGTGCTGCTTATAGGCTGGACTGGAGCCTAGGGTGGCTGTGCTTCTGGGGAGAGACAATAGGTGTGCATAATAAAGGCTGCCAAAGTGGTTTGAGTGTGCTATACAGGACCACCTTACATTGCACTGCATTGAAGATGTACAGTCACTAGTGGTTACTTACCCACAGGGATGGGCTTGCCTGGCTGGCTGTTGGTAGCTCCGCGCTAAATCCTGACTTGGGTGGATACTTGAACAGTGACCTGCCTGCAAAAAGAAACAAGTTAAAGATGACGAAAACCCAATAAAAACAGTATATATTATATAAATACAGTGCAGGGCTTGTAACAAAGATATGATGGGCGCTGAAGCATCCCCCAGAAGCTGGAGACTAAACCATAGTCTGTCACAAAAAAAGGAGTAGAGCATCCAGGTCCATAAAAGCTGTATACAAATTGAGCTAAAAAAACAATAGAGAATGATTTGTGATGTGTTGAGGTATTCCTTGTTTCATTTGGAGGATGCAAATTGCTAAATAATTTCCAGATAGTAACATGCTATTGCAGGGAACTGGGATTGCAGTAAACAGGTAATGGCCATTTGAATATAAGCTTTACAATAGACATCAAATTCAAGGGCTTGTAAAAAACAATGTGTGTGAGTCAGACTTGATACAGAGTGAACACTGACTGAGGAATCTGTTCCTGAAAAGTGCAACGCTATAGAAAGGAATGCAGTGCCTGTCTACCACGGTTCTCACTGCGCAAACACAGAGGTTTCTACAGAATCAGTGCCATTAATGAAACACTACCTTTCAGCCCTTGACAAAACAGGAAGTGGGCATCAAATAGCATTGTTCCTAAGTACACTACGAAAAATATGGTTATGATTTCACTAATGTGATACACATTTCATACAAGAATGTATCACCATATGTATCATTAATATCTGTGTGTATAGATCCATATTGTCGAATTACTGTGAATGCAAGCAGACGTCCAAGGCCAAATGATAATATGTTATTGTATAGCACTTAGGCTTAAGCTCTTTTTTATAGAACAAATATGCATACAATATCACCCAACTTGTGTTGGTACTCATTTATCGCCCTCAGAAGGATGAAAGGCTGAGATGGTCTTGCTGGAATTCGAACCTGCAACCTGCAGATCACACACACATCACAGCAGCGAGCGCACAACCGACTAAGCAATCACAACATCTATAGTAAATGAGCATCTGCAGGTCTGGTACGAATTTGGCTGCATGTGAATAGGGCAGGCTGAGCAGTGAACGCGGGCTACTTGGTAGTGAAAAGGTGAGTTGGGTACTGAATGGGGGAGACTGGCAGTAAATGGGGTATGCTCAGCAGTGAATGCTGCAGCGAGAGCAGAGACTGAAGCAGGCTTAGCACTGTGAGTTAGGCAATGGGCAGCGAATGAGGAAGACAGCAATGGATGATGGCGTTCACCAGTCGATGAAGCAAGATGGCCAGTGAATGCCTAGAATGTTCTACTCTTGATGATGCCCATCCTCACTCAAAATGTGCCTGACAAGCCACGTTTGAAAAATGTATTTAAGATATGATAGTAGAAAAGAGTTTTTGTTTTGCAGTACGGATTCATCCTTGAATGTTTCTCTTAGGTGAACTATGTTATAATTCCAGGAAGTTAGTGGGGGAAATGTATGTAGCAAAACAAAAAGGTGGCACTGATGGCTGGACAATTTTGCATGAATTATATCCACTGGCAATGCTCTGGGCAATCCTCCAGGCATCGTTTTGTCAGTCTTCCATGTTATTTCAAAAGGGGAAAGACCATATGCAATTCAGGCATGATCCTATCCAATAGGGACAGCCCAGCCTAGACTGCTTGGTTATGTCTCTTCTGCACAAAGCCACAAGGCCACAAACAAGCCCAGACAAGTTTCAGGCTCATTGGCCATTGTCAGGGAGGTGTAGCTCGGGTCTTGAGGCCCAGCAGGTTTGGGGGAGAGTGAAGCACACAGCCTTTGACCATGGTACCTCTCTCCCTTGTGGGACCCAATTCTGGGAAGAACCCACATCAGTGAAACAAGGAGCCTTGTTGTTCATTTGCCTAGCCAGTGCCACCCTCCCCAATCCCACCTGACCTCATATGGAAGTGCAGCTGGTTTGCTTGGTGAAGCAGGGGAAAGTAAGTAGGGAAATGTGTGTTCGATTGCCGCCTCCAAGGTCCCTCGGTCCATCTGCCTGTCTTTGGTTGGTTAGCTTTATTTCAGGTGGGTCTGCATAATTGCAAAACAGGAAGGCACAATGTGTGACAGGCGGCAGCAGCATCCTGACAGACAGTAGGCCTGAGGGCGGGGCGACTGTGGTGGGTTCACTGTATCTGTCGCAGGCCTTAGGCTAGCCAGTTCTCTCACCTGCTCGCTCTGCCTCTGGTCATGCCAAGGAGAAAGGTGGGGGGACTGTTGCAAGTACGAAATCACTGTGAGGCTCTCTCTGTCGGCAGACAGCAGAGCTGGGAGTAAGGGAGGAAAAGACCACCCCTGCATGGATTGGGGGCTGCTGCTGGCATTGGTAGGGGAGGAAGAAAGCATGGCTGCATCCTGGCCGATAAGTAAACATGGGCAAGTAACATAACATTCCTTTGCACAAATGGTAACTGAATGCAAATGATCCCATTTTCCAAACCTGGTGCCCACTTCCAACCGCTCTGATCCAAAGGGTGATCTATCTGCTACCGATTATCACCCGTTAGATATTGTAAACTCCTGCATAGTACTGAGCATAGCCTTGCTGGCAACATCTAGTAGTTATATAATCAAGGACAAATGGGTACATTAACTGCAATTCACAGTACTTCAATTCTCAAATTGCTGATTACACCTGCTAAATATGATGCATTTCTAAAGGCAATTAGAATAATGATTTATGGGAGTAAGCACAAGCCACATGCATTATAGCAATCGGTAAACACTGCAGCACACGAAAATCAGGGCACGCTAAATCACAGTTTATTCTGCCGAGAATGATGCCCGAATCGGGTGCATTTCGACCCTTGAGCACTGAGCATGCACCTTTAAAATGATAAGCATCATGAAATTACTATAGTTGCTTCTGAAGAGGAGACGGCCAAGATGGATGCATGTTCGTGCGTTAGCAGATTGCCTTGATTATGCCCAGCTGAGGCTGTAAAAAAGCACAAAAAGACGAAATTGGTTCCCCATTTAGTACTACACTTTGCCCTGATAAAAGGTGCGTCTCACCCTGCTAGGCCAATACCATCCGCCAATGATAGGTTTTGAACTGCAATTGTGCAAATAAAATTCCCCAAGTCAGCCCTGGTGGCAGAGACGTCTTTATGGGAGGGCAAAAGGGGCATTTGCCCACCCCCCACCTTGGAGGGGGCCCCCAAGGCTTCCTGATCTGAAGAAGTAAGATTCCATTGTTCACCAGTCCTAAATATCACACATCAGGATGTTTTATGGGGTGCTGCTGAGGCTATAAACCCATTGCCTTTCTGTTTTGACAAGTACATTCTGCCTGGATCAATTCATCATGTATTGCTTTTGTGTGTTCCTTATGGCACAACTCTGTAGCATTCGTTCCTTCCTGTGGGAATTGTGTTAATCATGTCCAATAGGCAACAGTGAAATGCATATAGATAAACTGAGTGCCACAATGGTTTAGAAGTTAGCTCAGTGTGTGAAGCACCCATTGCAGAGATATGTGTTCATATGCAAAATTAGAATATCACTTCCAGCAAGGCTGAGACTTTCCTATGTCTGAAGTTTATAAACCTGCCTGTATATGTACTTGGTTTTGCAGAACAATATCTGCTATTATCAGCAATGTACCTGCACCAGAAAGGGGTTGCTGTAAAAACTAACATATCAGCCGTATGGTGAAGGCCTAGAAATTGGTTTGTTCAGATGGTGTGTTGTAAAACCTAGGCAATCGCATCCAACAATGGCATAAACTGTTAGTCCAAGAGGTGAATAAGTATCCAAATTCAAAACTATGGAACGAAAGTGCTCATGCTTGTATCCTGGATTTGCCAGCAGATGATACAGTGATCCTGGTCAAATCATCTAATATCTCTTACATTACTGTGCTGTCTTCTGTGAGGTGGTGGCATCGTTTAGCCCATTACTTGATTTTTCTTCTTATGTAGGCCATTGGAGTGGAAGTGGTGGTAGACAGAAGAGAGCGGACCAGATATTGCAATCCTTGGGCAAGCATATTTCAAGGTCTGCTCGTATGACACAAAAAACGGTTTGCTTTTTGGTAAAAGTCAAAGGTTTTTATGTATCTTTATAAATGAAAATGTCACAAGCCATTGTTTTGGAAGTATTTAAAGCTTTAAGACACAAAGGACAAACCCAGATTAAATGCGTTAAATTACATCGATGGGTATGCTGGTATTTATATACTTCCCTTGATGGAGAGAATGAAGCTAGAATCATTCCCATTCTGCATGACACCCTTCTGTAATATTTTGTTTAAAAATGGTCATGTTTGGTAATGTGATTTGTGTACTTTCCAAGTCCGTTTTTCTAAAATGAGATTGCTTTAGTTCATGGTAAGCACGGGAACAGAAAGTGTTCAAATGCAGAAATTGCGGAGTTGGCACAAATCCCAGCTTCAACCCTTACCCAATGTGTGATCCTGGCCATCTCATTAAATCTTGTATTGCCTAACCTCTCAATATTACCAGTCCATAAACCTTTAAAAATGGTCAGCCCTTCAGAGTGATTTCATTCTCATGGTATGATCTTCATAAAAGCCTTATTCATGGTTTCACTGGCTATAGGGTTGCTTCCACTTTAATAGCGAGCATATTTATAATGCAGACCACACGCACAAAACAATATGGTTTTCCATGACAGTTATTGAATGTAGCATCATATACTACTGGGGTACATAGCATGCATTGTCGTGTTATATATCTAATTGCAACACTATTTGAAAACCATATCCCACTTCTAATCTCAGTGTGTCTGGATAGAGACACCTTCCTGGTAGCTTCTAATCTGCCGGCACTATCCATGCTACGGTATGTGTAGCTTTCTCCTTCCTTCCAGCTGGTCTCCTCTATCTGTGCTTGAGCACTTTTGCATTCTGTGCAGCCGCTAATGTAAGTTCTCTGTCTATTATGGGTTACATGTACCTTTTACATGCGGTCCTGCATTAATACTCCAGGCTGCATACCTTCCTGGATGCTATTGATAAAAAGTATCCTGTATTTACTAGAACAGTAACCTCTTCGTAGACTGATAATGTTGGTCTCCAAATGCTAATTGTTTATCAGTCTGATTAGAGCAAGAATTAAGTGGGTAAGGGGACTTAAAGGGAGTAAACGTGCTTATTGTGCTGCCAGTCAGCATATCAACCAATAGGATGGGAGAGCGACGGGTGGGGGGTGGCGACGTGACCTGTATTCTTGATCCCTTAATTGCTTTAGTTTGGTGGAGAGGGGCCCCAAAAATGGCCGTGCCCATAGCCCCAAAAGTGCTTAAGATGGCCCTGCCTGGTGGGAACCTGCTCTCTCTTCTCTTCTTGCATAGCTTTACTTTGTCATGAGCAGCCTGTGCACTCCTGGGCTCGGGCTCCCTGAGAGATCTATATTTCAAACAGCAGCAGGCATGCACTCTGACTCACTTCGAGTGCGAGTGGCACAGCACTGGTCGCTGGCCCCCGCGACCGGGCGTTCCGTCACCCGTCACGCAGCCTGACAGTGACAGGCAGTGCCAGTGACAGGAGGAGCCACTGCTTCAAGCTGCAGTGCTGTTTATCGTTGTTCGGGCTATGATACGGCCGGAAGAACATATACATGTAATATATTTTTTCATTATATTATCGTCTCATATCACGTTCAAAATCATGTGCTACAAAACATGTGTTATCTCCATGCAGACCACAATGTAGTAGTGATGACATGTGTCTGCATCACGGGGAATTCTGTGTGTGAACTCAGAAAACACAGTGAGCTTACTCTGATGTGGCTTGTAGGGAAACGAGTAACACAGGTTAAACAAATGTAGTAGAGGCATTTGTGGCTGGCTGCTGGCATCTGGAATGGCATGTCTTACCTCAGGTCCAGTGTGTGTGTGTGTCCAGTCAGAAGAACTTCGGGCTCCACTCGCTCCAGTCGAGTCGTCAACGTCGGTCTCGTTGTGACTTGTCTCGACTCCAGACTGTCTTCGGGCCAGGCACGGCGCGCTGACTCTGAGCCTAGCTGCTTGGGTCAGCTCTCAGGACAGGTCTGCTGCTGCCTGCTGCTGCTGTGGTGTTCTCAGTCCGTGACCCACTGACGGTGACTGGGCTGGGTGGCTGCTGCTGCTTGCTGCCGCCGGTGACATTGTGGCCACAAGGCCCAAAATCATCATGCCCAGGGTTTGGAGGAGGCCCAACTATATCCTCTCTCTCAGAGAGTCACGTCACGTGTGGTAATCAATTGCGGCGACGCTGAGTCTGTGTGCGGCCTGAGCTGCATCCCCATTCGCAGGGCCCGGCCCAGCCCACCAGTCACAAGTTGCTTTCAACTTTGCAAAGGAGGGCAACACATTCGTTGTTGCTACTTCCTGCAATTGCAAAGTTGAAAGCAACGTGTTTTGATAAGGTGCCAGGAGGAGAGGCCAGACTGTGTGCTGTGCCCGGGGGCCCAGGCCCAGCACCCCCGGGCCAGCCCTGTCAGGAGGCAACCAGGCCAGCATGCAGAAGGTGTTAATTTTTTACATTAGCACTTCAGAGGCTCTGATTGCTGATGTAAAAAATGAACAGCCAGCCGGGGCCGCCTGGGCCCCGAGGTGAGCTGCGAGCACTTAGCACACTGTAGTGGCTGGCTGCACGGCCGCCATGGCGGCTCCGCCCTGAGCTGAGAAGGCGGGCTCAGCTCTGAGCCTCTCAGTCATGCATGCACATAATGCATGTATGCAGATGCATTAATACATGCATGCAAATAATTTATCAAAGCAAGATAACGAGTGTTACCTTGCTTTGATTAATAATTATGCAGCGGCAGCGATGTACAGGCACAGCATGACAGCCCTGACCCGCGCCCGCCCCCCTGCTGCAGAGTGCGCCATGGTGCTTCCTCTGACAGCTGCGAGGCAAGGCAGTGCCAACGGCGAGGCGACTCAGAACTTGCTGCAGAAGGGAGAGGCCCAGGGGGCCCTGCTCTGAGCTCTCGCTGACCCGCTCTAGTCTTTAATAATAATTACATTAATAAAAAAAATAAAACAACTAAAAAATGGGCCAGCTTGGGAGTTAAATTACAAACAAAAAACCGGCCCAGTGGCCAAAAAACACCGGCCCAGGTCTTCAGAACGTATCGCCCAGTGGCCGATGGGCCGATGCTGCCAGTCCAAGCCTGGTGGGGCGTACACTTTGCAGTAACAATGGAAGCAGAACTGTTAAGTGGCAAGGTAACGGTTTGCTTGCTTACCTTGCCGTGATTAGGACCCATCTGTTTGGTGGTGGCGGTCCAAGGATTTAACATACAGTGCTGTTGCAAAGTTTTATGCCGTGTTTGGGGACCGACCTTGGAGGAGTCAGCCATGGCCATGGCTCTCTGCGGCACAGCAGCCCAGCGGCCCGAGGCGGACTGGGTAGACTGGGACTCAGTGCTGGACTCCGCGCCGCACTCCGTGCGGGAGATTGGTTTTTGTAAGCAAGTCCAATGGAGATAGAAAGGGGACTGGAAAGGTCTACAGAAAGTCGCTGCAGCTTCTCACCAGAAACAAGCAGAGTAACTGGGCAGACTGGGACTCAGTGCCAGACTCTGCGCCGCGCTCCATGCGGGTGAATGGTTTTTGTAAGCAAGTCCAATTGAGATAGAAAGAGGACTGGAAAGGTCCACAGAAAGTCGCTGCAGCTCCTCACCAGAAACAAGCCGAGTAACTGGGCAGACTGGGACTCAGTGCCGGATTCAGTATGTAGTTTAAGCTGGGAGATAGCCAGCTTTTCCAAGAGTTTGTCCAGGAAAGGAGTGATGGAGATTGGGCGATAGAAGGGGGTGCACAAGAGAGTGCTTAAGGGGGAGGGGAAAGTTCCAGTGGCAAATCAGTCATTGTAGAAATCGGCCAAAGCTGGAGCAAGGGTGTTGATGTGATCCTTGATAGTTCTGGATGAGCAGGGGAGAACCTGCTTTGATGAGACTTTAATAGATCAGACTTGTCCAGAAACATCGTCAGGGGTGAACAGGGGAAAGGAGGAGAAAGGAGGACGAGAGATGACCTCAGACGGGCCAGGAGTAGTAGAGGAGGTAGAGGAAGAGAGGATGGATGATGGCCTGAGTTTTAGTAGTGAAATGAGAGGCCAAGGCCGTGCAGAGGGCCTTGGAGGGAACAAAAGAGGTAGAGACTGCAGCAGGATTGGCCAGCTCCTTGCAAATTTAGTTCGGCCGAGTTGTTAGATCCCACAGAGATGTGGGCTTTCAACTTCTGCGGTGTGTTTCATACACAGTGTGTCAGTATGCTTCTACCTTTCCAGCTATTACAATTCTGAAAAGAATATTGATGGGTACAGCTCTACTGCACCTACTGAAACATCTGATATTAGGCAAGTTTGCTGCTACAACTTCAATTTTAGGCCACTTCAACAAGACATCCGTGACCTCTACAGATTGGCAAGGCACTCTTCTCTCTTGTATGGCAAGAAAAGGCAGCCACTTTGCCTTTCTTGCAGCTACCACAAATCTGCTTCTGGCTTCCAGACCACTTCTTCTCCCTTCAAATAGTGTCAGCCATGCAGATTTAAAAACTGCTTCTTTTAACAAGTGCCCAGCTCCCTTCACCAGCTTCATATGCACCTTTTCCTCCAATAGTTACTCCAAGGCTGTTGTGCCACTCTTCCAGCTTTGGGTAACTTAGTGACGTTTATGTTAGAGGATTCTTGGGTAACAAAATCATCATTAACTTCAGAACAATGATGTATAGTTCTTAATTGAGCGGGATTCACTGTGGACTTGGGTAATGCTTGTTCTTGTTATAGCATCAACTACGTCTACAACTCCTGCTTCAGCAATTAATGTGTTACAAGATTTAGACTTCTGACTGAAAACAAAATTAGGCACACACGATTTTGTTTTACTTTTGAACAACCACTTCAAAGGGAGACGCATTCCCACCTTTCGGTCAGCATTCTGTCACGCCGCCCGCATTGGGGTCCACTTACTTGAAGCGGCGCGCCCCGTCCTGGAGGCTGTACCCGCGCTTTCGCTTAGGGGTTCCTGGGTTGTTCTGGTCATCGGGCGCTTCCGGGTTTCCTGGGCAGGTTGGTCAGCGCATGCGCGGGCGGCCGTTTCGCGGTCTTCGCGCATGCGCGCTGCACGGAGTACTCGCTTTGGAGGACCTTGCGGTCCACGCCTCTCTCCGAGCCAACCAACGCTTGAGAGACGGCACGGCTTGCGTTCCAAGCCTCCTAGGGGTTGGCAGTCCTATTAAAGGAGCCCGGTTGTTCATTCAAACTGCGTCTCAACGCGGTTTGATTAGGATCGTGTTTCCTCGCCGGTTCCTTGTGCCTTCCTTACCTGTTGCCTGATTCTTGTCCTCCTTGTTCCTGGTACCCTCGGGTACATCTGTAGTTGCCTTGCCTTGTCCTCCCTTCCCTTGTCCTGTGGTTGGGTGGTTCCTTTCCCCTCTTCTGAGTTGGGTGGTTCCTCTGTGTCTATTAGTTGGTCCTTGCCCTTGTACCTTGTATTCCTGCCCATTCAGCCTCCCTCTGCCTTGTGCCAACCTTGTGAGCCATACTTCTACCTTCCTTTCCCGGATCCTGCCTCCTACCAACTTCCACTGTGTCCTCTTCCTTGGGACTTCCATCTTCCGGATCCAGTCTTCCTTGGGACTTCCATCTTCCGGATCCAGTCTTCCTTGGGACTCAGCATCGTCATCTGGAAAGGCTCCCCCTGTCAGTGCTTGCACTGTCCTGACGCCACGTTAATCAGGGGTGAGCAGACTCGTGGCGTTAGGAGCTGGTTCATCTCCAACCCGGTTCCATTCGGGCGGGAGCTGGGCTGGCTTCTCGCGTCATCAACCACATCAACGCAGGACTCCTGACAGCCTGGCATCATCATCAAGGTCTTCAACCAGACGAACAGGTACGCAACGTCCTCGTGACGCAGTCTATAACAGATTGAGACGCCTGCCTTCGGATACTTCGGACTCTGAGATGGAAGAGGACCCAGGTCTTCGTATTGAAGTACAAGCTCTTCGTGCTGAGATGACAGCACTCCGTCAGGAGAACGTGACTTTACGTCAAATGGTGACACAGAACATAGGGGCATCTCCACAGTCTGAAAACACCATGGCCCACACCGCACCCATCAAGTTCGATGGAGATCCCAGACGTGTGGGTGAATTCTGCAATCATTGTCGGATACATTTCCTCTACCGTTCGACTCATTTCAACAATGATAAAGCCAAGATCGGCTACATTTTGGGCAATTTATCTGGGAATGCTCTTGCTTGGGCTACACCCCTGTTTGTTACTAATAGCCCCATTCTTAGCGATTTCTTGGCCTTTGAAAAAGCGTTCTTGGATGTTTTCCAGTCTCCTAATCTGGCTTCCACAGCACAGAATCTATTGATGGATATTCAACAGGCAAATTCCGATATAATAACTTATATCAGCCGTTTTCGTCAACTGGCGACTGATTCCCTATGGCCAGAGATAACACAGAAGACCTTGTTTCGCCGGGGATTAAGAGAGGAATACAAGGACGAGTTGTTGCACATTCCTGAACCCGAAGATCTACAGAAACTTATTGAACAAGTTTTGAGGATAGACCAGAGATTGGCCGAGAGAAAGGGTGAGAGACGTCGGTTTGAGAAGGTGTTCCCCAGGCCTTCAACCCTACCGACTGGACTGCCAGTACCTTCGGATTCCTCTACTGAACCAATGCAATTAGGTGCAGTAAGGGGTCCCTTATCAGAAGAAGAGAAGAAGCGCAGAAGAAGTCTGCGATTGTGTCTATACTGTGGAGCTGCCGGTCACTATCTGGGTACCTGTCCTTTGCGTCCTATCAAGAAAGGGGGAAACTAGGAGACCTGTCGTCTATTGGAAAGGCTACGACAGGTCCTTCTTTGCTACAAGTCCTTTCTTGTGCCAGTACAGCGTTTCCGCCTATGCAGCCAGCCGTCTTGATGATTTTGAAAATCAGTCTGAAGTGGCAGGAGAAGACAATTGATGTTCATGGATTATTGGATTGTGGGGCTTCCGGTAATTATATTGATAAGGAATTCGCCATCAACAACGGCATACCATTGCTTACCAGAAGAGATGCGATACCTGTGGAGGTCATTGATGGTACACCTCTATCTTCCGGACCTATACGATTGCATACAGTTGGCATGCTATTGCGAATCGAGGCTCATGAGGAGAAAATTGCTCTCGATGTCATCAAATCGCCTTCATATCAAGTGGTGTTGGGATTACCTTGGCTTCAGCGACACAATCCCTCGATCAATTGGAAGTCTCGTATTCTAGTGTTTACCTCTACTCTTTGTATTCAGGAATGTTGTGGTTCCAGCACGTCATTGAAGTCACCAACCTCAACCTCTCTTACCACTGGTAAGAACCCACTTGGTTTGTGCTCCTTGTCCCAGATTCCACATGCGTATGCTGACCTGAGGACAGTATTTTCTGAGCCTGGAGACATACCCCTTCCACCTCACAGAACTTTTGATTGCTCCATTGACCTGATCCCGGGTGCGGTGATCCCACATGGGAAGGTTTATTCCTTGACTCAGACCGAAAGACTGGTACTTCGGAACTACTTGGATGATTGTGTCAAGAAAGGATACATCGTACCTTCCAAATCCCCCGCGGGATTCCCGCTGTTTTTTGTGAAGAAGAAGGAGGGCACTCTACGGCCATGTATCGATTATCGTCAATTGAATGACATCACCCTTAAGGACAGGTACCCGTTACCTTTGATTCGAAACATCATGGAGTCATTACGGTCAGCCAGAGAGTTCACCAAACTAGACCTTCGGGGAGCCTACCATTTAGTCAGAATCAAGGAGGGCGACGAGTGGAAGACGGCCTTTAAGACTCCATTTGGGCATTACGAATACAGGGTAATGCCCTTCGGGTTGTGTAATGCCCCGGCCGTCTTCCAGCGGTTCATGGATCACATCTTCAGTGACTTGATTGGCATCTCGGTTTGGGTTTATCTGGATGATATCCTGGTCTTCTCAGAAAATCCGGAGGAACACGTCTCACATGTACGAGAGGTCCTTCTACGTTTATCACAGTATCAATTGTTCGCCAAAGCTGAAAAATGTTCATTTCATCGGAACAAGATGGAGTTTCTGGGGTATGTAATCAGCGAGGCTGGAATCCACATGGATTCTGATAAAGTACAAGCAATCCGAGACTGGAAACCACCTCATGACTTGAAGTCCCTCCAAAGATTCCTGGGATTCGCCAATTTTTATCGGCGCTTCATTCCTCAGTTTTCTCGTATCACGGCCTCGTTGACTCGTTTGACCAGCGTTAAGACTCCGTTCCTTTGGGATTCAGAGGCGTTAGCGGCCTTCAACCGTTTGAAGACGGCGTTCAGTACAGCTCCTGTTTTACGTCATCCCAACGACGAGATGCCTTACATCGTTGAGGCTGATGCTTCCAACTTCGCTGTTGGCGCTGTTCTCCTACAGAAGCATCCAACATCTGACGAAGAACACCCGGTGGCCTATTTCTCACGAAAGCTCGCTCCGAGTGAACAGAACTACGCGGTCATAGAGAAGGAACTCTTGGCCATTAAGACTGCGTTTGAGGAGTGGAGGCACCACTTGCTGGGAGGTCGTTTTTCTGTAGAAGTCCGCACTGATCATCGTAACCTGCAATTTTTACGATCCTTGCAGTGTCGCACCGCTCGCCAGGCCAGGTGGGCTTTTTTCTTTTCTCACTACGACTTCAACATTTCTTACATCCCCAGCTCTCAGAACCTGAAGGCTGACGCCTTATCGCGCTCTCTGGAGAAGGAAGAGAAGGATTGCAGTCAGAACACTCCATTGATTTCTCCTAAGCATTTTCTTTTGACGATTTCTCCTCATCTGCAGAGAATAGTACAAGAAACATTGGTGGACCCTGATCGAGTCGACATTCTGAAGCGATCACAGATCACTGAACACAACGGTCTTTTGTTCTTTTTGAAACGTCTGTACTTACCGACGTGTTCACTCCGGTTAGACATCCTTCAAGGGTTACACGATTCACATGTTGGTGGTCATCGTGGCGTCAAGGCCACTCAGGAGCTGGTTTCCAGACAATTCTGGTGGCCGGGTTGGGCTAAGGAGGTCAAGAGGTATGTGGAGAGTTGTCCAGTTTGCGCTCAAACGAAGACGCCAAGAAGAAAACCTTTGGGATTGCTTCAGCCTACTGAAACACCGCCTTACCCATGGCACACCATCGCCACTGACTTTATTGTCGAGCTTCCGCCTTCTGAGGGCAATACTTGCATTATGGTAGTAGTGGACTGTTTCACGAAGTATGCTCACTTTATTCCTTTTTCTAAGATACCTACCTCCTCTCAGATGGCTCTGGCATTTCTACACAACATCTACCGGCTACATGGATTACCGGAGAAGATCATCTCTGATCGTGGCTCGCAGTTTCTCTCTTCGTTTTGGCATCAATTGTGCAATCATCTTGGTATCCGCAGAGCCTTGAGTTCTGGTTATCATCCGCACACAAACGGACAGACGGAGAGAACTAACCAAACTCTTGAGCAGTACCTACGCTGTTATGCCAATGCTACTCAATCCAACTGGGTGAAGAATCTTGATTTGGCTGAGGTGTCCTATAACAACGCAACACATACTGCTACTGGTATCAGCCCTTTCTTTTGCTCTACTGGACTACATCCCAAGTTGGTTCCTTTTACTCCAGTACTACCTAGTGCTGTTCCTTCTGCGGATCAATTGGTTTCTGACATCCAAAAGCAGCACGACCTGGCCCGGGGTACCCTGGTTGAGACACGGAAGCGCATGAAAAAGCAGGCAGACAAGTGTCGGACTACGGAGCCGGATCTCCAGGTGGGCGATTTGGTTTGGTTGCCCTCTAAGAACTTGCCAGTACGCAATCTGCCCACCAAATTGGCACCCCGATTCTATGGGCCTTTCAGGATTTCTAAACGTTTGTCCTCAGTTGCTTTTCGACTGGTGTTACCCCAATCTTGGCGAGTGCATCCAGTGTTTCATGTCTCCCTTTTGAAACCCTTTGTGAGGGATGTCTTTGGGCGTTCCAGTCCTTCGGCCTTCCTCCATTCAAGTACGGGGGGTCCCTGAATTTGAGGTACAGGAAATATGTGACTCACGGATCCGTCGGGGCGTGCTCCAATTCCTTGTTGATTGGAAGGGTTACCCTGCTTGTGATCGCACTTGGGAGCCACGCTGTCATGTGCATGCGCCCCGTCTGGTTCGTGACTTTTTCCTTCGTTGTCCCTGGAAGCCGGGGGCTCCGGGTCTTTCTGGGAGGGGGCATAGTGTCACGCCGCCCGCATTGGGGTCCACTTACTTGAAGTGGCGCGCCCCGTCCTGGAGGCTGTACCCGCGCTTTCGCTTAGGGGTTCCTGGGTTGTTCTGGTCATCGGGCGCTTCCGGGTTTCCTGGGCAGGTTGGTCAGCGCATGCGCGGGCGGCCGTTTCGCGGTCTTCGCGCATGCGCGCTGCACGGAGTACTCGCTTTGGAGGACCTTGCGGTCCACGCCTCTCTCCGAGCCAACCAACGCTTGAGAGACGGCACGGCTTGCGTTCCAAGCCTCCTAGGGGTTGGCAGTCCTATTAAAGGAGCCCGGTTGTTCATTCAAACTGCGTCTCAACGCGGTTTGATTAGGATCGTGTTTCCTCGCCGGTTCCTTGTGTCTTCCTTACCTGTTGCCTGATTCTTGTCCTCCTTGTTCCTGGTACCCTCGGGTACATCTGTAGTTGCCTTGCCTTGTCCTCCCTTCCCTTGTCCTGTGGTTGGGTGGTTCCTTTCCCCTCTTCTGAGTTGGGTGGTTCCTCTGTGTCTATTAGTTGGTCCTTGCCCTTGTACCTTGTCTGCCTGCCCATTCAGCCTCCCTCTGCCTTGTGCCAACCTTGTGAGCCATACTTCTACCTTCCTTTCCCGGATCCTGCCTCCTACCAACTTCCACTGTGTCCTCTTCCTTGGGACTTCCATCTTCCGGATCCAGTCTTCCTTGGGACTCAGCATCGTCATCTGGAAAGGCTCCCCCTGTCAGTGCTTGCACTGTCCTGACGCCACGTTAATCAGGGGTGAGCAGACTCGTGGCGTTAGGAGCTGGTTCATCTCCAACCCGGTTCCATTCGGGCGGGAGCTGGGCTGGCTTCTCGCGTCATCAACCACATCAACGCAGGACTCCTGACAGCCTGGCATCATCATCAAGGTCTTCAACCAGACGAACAGGTACGCAACGTCCTCGTGACGCAGTCTATAACACATTCAGCCTCCAAGGTATTGGGAAACATTGGGCCTCATTGCAAGTTTGTCAGCCCGGGAACAAGGAGGCCGGTAAGCCTTGTTTCCAGACCACCACACTACGAGTCTGCCTACCGGGGCCGCTGCGCCCGACATGTCTGACCCTGCCGGGCGCATCAGCCCCTGTAGGCAGAGTGGTCACAGAAGCACCGGCACCATTAGCAACGGTGCCGGTGTTTTGTCTCCCCACTCCCATGGAGTCCTTCAGGACTCCATGGGAATGGGAACTTACAAAATCCGGCGCCTGACTTCCCGCACCGCCGGGACTTGGCCCAGTGGCACCGGGAAGTCAGGCGCCGGATTCAGTGTTTCTGGGTCGGCGATGGGTTACAACCAACCTCGGAAAAAGGCAATTTGTCTCATGCCCTGCCTCTTTAAACGGTCCTTGTAACACTTCGAGAAAGTTTTACTTCAATTAGGCTTACCGGCAGCGTTCTCTGTGTTAACAGGAGCCACGCAACCGCTCAGCAGCAAAGTATTTCTAATGTTAAGGAACGGAGATGCTTTCACCACACGCGACCGTTATACATAAGCGCATGTTACCTTTTCTTTATTAAAAGACTTCCCACTTCTGCAATTAACTTCTACTCGCTTAGATATATGGGCGAGTGCAATTAATAGCTGGCTACAGTTACCGGCAAAGTATTTCTGTTGTTTAGGAGTACAGAGCTTCCTTTTCCGACTACCAATTACAACGATTGAGGGCTGCTGCTTCCCAGCTTGGTTTCATCTCCTGCTACTGCTACGGTACATTTTTGGACCCACACCCCTCTGCTGCACAGATGTCTCCAATCCGGCCATATCAAGGGAGAGACTCCTACTCTCCAGCTTTCCTCGGCTTGCTTCTGCAAACGGGCCTTGGGAGAATGAACAACTTCAGCTATGCATTCACAGCCATTAGGAGCATCTGGAAAGACTCCCTGTTGCTTCCACTCTCTACCAATGCTGCCACAGCCAAACAGGGTTGGTGAGCACAGGACCAACTCAGAGACTGCAGGTGAAATATGCCCTTCCTATACTCCGGCGTCTCTTCTGGGGTCACACTTCCTTGTGAACTGCCAGCCTAGTGCTCTGCTTCCTCTGCTTCTGCTTCTGCCGACTTTCCAGGTCCTGCTCCAGCTTCTTTCTGGTGTTCCTCTTTGCTGCAGCCTTTTATGCCCCTCAGGTGGGCTAATTGGATTCAGGTACAGGCACTTAAGACTAATTGCCTGACCTTGCCAAGAGTATTAGGCTTGCCTGCCTGACTTGGACTCCTTCTTGCCTCTTTAGCCCTCTTCTTCTTCACAGTTCCTGAGGGATTCTGGGACTTGCAGTTCTTTTTGAAAAAGTTGGATTTTCTTCCCATATTATTATTAACAGAGAAATGATAAAGTTTAGCCCTTATAGAGAGAGAAGTGGCAGGAAAGGTCACATGTTCACTGTTCCTGTTTGGCATACCTTTGGTATTGTGGGAGACACAGGAGCTTAGGAGTATAAAAGATTGGTTATTCAGGTTCAACACTAAGTGGACTCACCTTTTCACCCTCAGTAGGAGGTTCAGATATATCAAAATGGCAATAAGCCAATTCCTCCTCTAAGTCTGTGTCAACAGTATTCCTCTTCAAGGAAAAATACAGTGTCTCACCCTGCGCAGTCTCCCCACCTCCCAGTACACTACCCCCCAGGATTGGGATCAGGAAGCGTCTGCCCTCTCCTGCCCACCTGGTAGGAGACTTGAGGCAGGGTTTTAGTGGGGGATCTTCAGGATTCTCCACACTAGGTACTGCACACTGCTATGTTTAAACAACTGTTTCTTGTGTGTGCGAGGTGAGGCTATAGACTTTAATGCGCATGCTCTTGCAATGAAGACTCTTTGCCTAGTGTGTAGCTATGATCGCCTCCACATCTCTCACTTCTGATGTGTTTTCCTTTTGGCATATATAATTGTGTTTTAGGCTCCGGCTGTCTTAGGAAAAGCCGCTTTAGTAGACGCAAGTCATCATACTGTAAGCATGCTCGTCGGCTTCAGACTCTGGGCCTCATCACGGGTCTGGCGGTACCCCTTAAATGCGGCAGTAGCGCTATTACCACTGCATTTAAGGGTCTGCCAGATCATGGCCTTGGTGTATTTCCCCCCAGCTGGGGGAAATCTGTGGCAAATTTGCCGATTTTCGGCGCTATTACCACCGGCGGGAAATCCGCTGGCAGTAATAGCGCAAATTTTCCTCATTGGGCCCAATGGGGAATGAGGAATTCCCAAATGGGCCCAATGGGGAATGGGCACTAACCGTTCCGCCAAACCTGTGATCTGGCGCTAATAGCGCCGGGGGGTTGGCGGTAGGGCTAATAGCGCCGGCAGCAATAGCGCCGGCATTACCGCCCAACTCGTGATGAGGCCCCCTGTGTGAACCTCTGATGAGTATATTCAGCTCCACTAAATGTATCACTCTATGCTGTGCTTCCTGATAACACTGTCTTACATTTAGGAACACAGCTGGTATTAAATATATAGAGGGGCTTTGTTCCCTGCTTGTAACATTGTTTCAGTAGGATTCCATGCCCTGTCTGGACCTCCCCTTCCATTGAAATGCATGTGTTCCTTTGGTTGGGTACAAGCAAACAGGAAGGAGGGAGGTTCTCAGTTGCATCGAAGTCTCGTACTGTCATTTGTTTGTTTTTGTCCTGTTGCTTGCTTTTTACTAAGAAATTGTTCAGCAATGCATCGGTGAGTGGTGAGTGGTAATTTCTTCCATGACTAGTTGAGCGCCTGCAACGTCAGATTCCAGCTGCCTTGTGGCCAAGTCCAAGCGTCACTGCGTGCACCTCCCGGTGATCCCTGTGGGCCCAGGCGATTTCATTTCATCAGAGAGCAGAGCAGCTAGCCAGAGCTCCTGGAGACTCAGGAGTGGACAGAGCAGACGTGGAAGAAGAGCAGACTGACGCACTCTTTTTTTCATTCTTTTTATTTTCCATCAAGCACAGGTCTGGGATTTGAACCTGCGTTGGCTCTGTGAGGTTTTGCTTCCAAGACCCGCACGTTGCCACAGAGCTGTCCTCCCGTCCCAGGTGTTACCCTGCTTTATATTTTGCACTCTCTTTTATCCTAGTACGAGAATTGTAACAGGCTTTATTACTACCAATTATGTGTCCTGTTTTTGATTCTTACGTACCCAACTCTCTGAAACAAGCTGAAATACCGCTCTGCATTGTAGGTAGCATAACAGAGGGTTATATAGGCTGTGATCCAGGAGTCATCAGAATCTGACCAACACCTGTGGGTTTCACTGAAACTTCGGTGCCGGTAGGAGCCATACCAACTATGCCAACCATCAGGTACGATAGCGTCCCAGAGTAGGCGAAATTAGGAATGGACCTGGATACATATTAAGTTATACCTTGTCTTATCCCTGTGAGAATGGGTTCAGGTAAGTCTAGACAAGTGCCACTTCCTCCTAAAGGAAGTCCAGCACACTTTATGTTTGCTCACTACTCACCCAAAGCATGTAAGTACCTGGATAAATGGCACAAATGTATCAGAGCGGAGGTGGTGCAGAGGTGGTCTGCTGTGGCGAAGCGAGCCACTCAGTATTTTTTCAGTGACTATTGCTTCGGCGATGTAGCCAACTGAATTTTCCACCAAGCAATGGACTTTTAAACTCAATGATGCCACGGAACGCATGATGGAGGTGGTGCAGAGGTGTGGTCCGCTGCGGGACTGGGAGGAACTGGGTAAGAGCCTCTTGACTTCCTTATTTCTCTGCATATCGGGCTCTCTGTGTGTGGCCAGATCGCACAAATTAGTGCTACCGGGGGCTGAGCCTGCACCCTGGTGACCTTCTGTGGAGGTAGCCTTTTGGACCACACAGGCGGCACTGAGTACTATTGTCTCACACTCAGAGATTGCACTCAGGCGTGCCCTGCTTATCGCTGGCTTGGTGCAATGGCAGCACCTGCAATCTTGCACAGGCAAGGCTTTCCACCCCCCCGGCTTTGTTTGAGCTACCGTGGTAACCATGCTTTTTTGTACACAATGTGCAAATCTACACTACGCAGTATAGCAGTCCGCCTGCCTCGCCCAAATAAAAAACAATCCATACTTACTTTTGGTACCTTTCTCAGTGCGCCAGCTTTATGGAGAGATTGTTTTCACAACAGAGTGAACCATTTCATTCCATTCCTAGTTTTACCTTTCTTATGCTTTGATTATATCTTGGAAATTATCCACATAGTACCACAGATTCCTTTTTTTAGTTTCTTTAATTTCATAAAGTATCACTGTGTTCCTGTCTCTCAATCATTGTATTCCTTTCTCTTATTAAATAACAAAAGGTATCACTGTGTTCTTTTCTTTTAATCACTGTATTCCTTTCTCCCAACACGTGTTTCCCCACTTTTTGATTATGGATCATCAGGAGAGAGTCTACAAAAAGTAACAAACAAAAACAAAGTTTCACATTATTGAACATTAAGATTTCAGGTATTTTACCTTCAATACCTATTTCACACTTCATTGATTGTTTTTCTAATATACACTCACTCTGTTGTTTTTTTGGGTGTGCCTTCTATTTGTACATGATTTTGATTTAAGTATTGATTCCCCACTGTTTAAGCCAAAGTGCGTAAGAACCTAAAAGGAAAAGAGTATTTTTCAGTTTGGCTCAGATCACATTGTGGACTTAGTAAAATATCTGCTTCCAAACATGCTAGTTCTAAGAGTTCAAGGGATGCTAGCCTACAAACAACTAAAAAGAGTGATACAATACAATTGATTCTTACAGTTCATACTTGATGAGCGGGATCCGCTTGTCCCTTAATCTATACCGCTGATCCGTTATACGGATCAGGGCTAGAAATGGCGGCACTTGGCCTTCTTTTGCTAGATCTGGTAGTGGGTTTTGCTTTAGCTTTTGATAACATTCTTGATTGCTCAAATGTAGATTTGCTTCCCGGACATAGAGCCTCATTACAGGTCCGGCGGTGTCTGTGCCGGTAGAACCGGTAGGTAGCCGCTGGACCCATAATGAATTACCAGCATCTGACTTCCCGGTGCCACTGGGCTATTGTAAGTCCGGTGGCCGGGAAGTCAGGCACCGATAATTTTGTTAGTCCCCATTCTCATGGACTCCCATGGAGTCCTATGGGAGCCCCATAGGACTCCATGGGAATGGAGACACAGGAGTACCGGCACCGTTAACAACGGTGCCGGTACTCCTGTGAGAACTCTGCGAGCGGGTGCCGTCCCACCCGGCAGGTCTGACCCTGGCGAGCAGGATGGCACCCGCCTGCAGAGTTGTACTGTGCCGGTCTGGAAACAACGGTGCCGGTACGCTCACTGGCACTGTTGTTTCTGGACCGGCACAGCTGTAATGAGGCCCATAATCTTCTATATTCATTAGGACTATTTTGCTCCCCTTATATGCCATTTTGGTTATTGTTGCTTGGTTCTTCTCCAGTTGTTGAATTGCTTGTTTTTCTTGTAGAAACAGGTTATGCTGAATTTTTGAGTGTTTATTTGCTAATTAGATCGTAGTTCATTACATACTGCTTTCTAAAAAAGATCAGTCACATTCTCTGCTGGAAATACTGGAATGAACTTAGATTTTGATTTGAGTGTTGTCTCTTCTGTGAGATGTGTATCAATTTCTTGTTCCTTAGTAAATCTTCTAATATTGTATTCCTTTTCTCCTGCCAAGTTTAGTAAGCTTACAGTGTTTTCAACATGTTCCACCATAGGTTTTGATGGGCTTGGAAAAGCCTGTCGCCCTTGCATTTTCCACAGAGTTTCTTCAAAGACCTTTTTTAGTTCAAGACGTTTACAGAATTTAAAGACATCCAATTGATGATCTGGAAATAGTCTGCTGTACAGGTTGGGCTAAATGATAATCCTTTATTGAGTGCTGATGTTAGCGCAGAATTGATTTGATAGTTTGATAAGTTCATTACCAGATCTATCTGTTATTCCCTTGCCTTTGCGATCTTGTTAGCATTCCTGACACGCTTCCTCCTATGTTTCTTTGTTCCTCCCCTCTTGCCTCTCCTTTGCAAATATTTGTTGTCAAAGTACTTGGGATTGTATTGTTTCTTAGACCGGAAGCTGTAGTGTCTAAGTACTGGGAATTTAGATGTGAGCTCTTCTTGTATTTCCTTAGTTTGTCTAAAAAAGGACAATTATCTGTTGATGGAATTGGGGGTTCCATTTGTCCTTTTTAACTATCACTGGTGGATTCAACATAAGATGATTGCAGCGATAAGCTTAGGCCCTCAGATGGTATCCAAGGTTTTTGCTTAGCATTATAACCACTTTTGACCACTACCTGATCTCGTTCACCTTAGAGGCGACATCAGTGCAATCAGATAGCATAGCCCCAGCTGTCCAGACCAGAAACAAAAAGAACATCACCCCTGAAAACCTGCTCCCACTGATCTTACCAACTCTGAATGCCATCCCAGATCACACCGATCCCTTCATGATGGTAGACCTATATAATAAAGTCATGCTCTCTTCTCTTGATGACATAGCTCCCCTGAAGCTGAGAAAGAGCAAACACCGAAAACACATTAACACCTGGTTCACCCCTCGCCTGAAGGCCCTCAGACAGGAAAAACGAAGATGCGAAAAAACCTGGAGATCACATCCTTCATAGAACAACAAGAATAATTTGAGTATACTAGCTTCTCAATACAAAAAAGAAATCATCTTGGCCAAACAACTGTCCTACAGCACTCAAATCTCACAAGCTAAATCTAACACTAGGGAGCTCTTTACAATACTAAAAGAAGTAGAATCACCCACACAAGTACCTGACTCGTGCCTCAAAGATAAGAATTGGTGTACGGGTACACAAAACGCGCTAGCCAACAAAATCAGCTCCCTCAAGACTAAGATTAGTACTAAAAAAGATTCCCTTCTCTCCACCAAGCCTAGTAGCCTGATCCCTAAAATGACACACCCCACTGGGTCATACAATCCTGCGCCTAATCCCCATTTTAATTTCCACAAAGTAACTACTAAAGAGGTTGAAAATGTCATCCTCACCCTCAAGCCCTCAAACTGCCACAGTGACCTATGCCCTGCACAACTAATAAAGGATGCTGCTCGTGATCTCGCACCGTTTATTACCAAACTAATAAATGCTTCATTCACCTCAGGCACCGTACCCAACAACCTGAAACAATCCTGGGTCCTCCCCCTTCTCAAAAAACCTAACCTAGACCCCGCCACCCCTACAAACTATCGCCCCTTCACTACAGTACCATTCCTTTTTTTTTTTTTTTAACTTCTTTTTATTGTTTTACAACATAAGAAAAAAGGGAAAGAACAAACAAAAAAAACAAGAACGCATTCCCCAACTCCCCCTTCCCTCTCCCTCCCCCCTCCCTCCCTCAAAGGCCGCCGCAGTATATTCATATTCCGTCGCCTCCTCGGGCGTGGCTCTAACAGTTGTCACATTTATGGCAGAGGGACCAGTCCCTCTGCAACCTCCCTCCTCTCACTGGGAGTGTCCCCTACTCTCGTCTATGCATATATATGTTGGCCTTCCCAAGTAGGATTTGCACTGTTCAGTGTCTGCGCAGGCCTCGGCCTGGCCTTCCTCTCCTCAGTCCTTCCTTTCTCTGAATTATGTGGTGCCTTCCGGCGTGGGCGGGCCAACGTCTTCGTTACCGGAGCTGCCCGGGTCGCTCGTGTCATCCCCGCTTCTGTTGCCGAGCAGGTCTTGTACTAAAGAGTTCCATGCCAATAATCTGGCCCCATTGTTACTCTCCCCCCTTTGAGTGGTTCTCGTCCAGACTGCCGTCTCTGCTATTGTCCATTTTTGTAGGTCGGCCCACCAGCCCTCCTTCGAGGGGCCTTCGCTCTTGTTCCATGCCATCGCTATGCGGCGCTTCGCCAATATTGTCATTAAGTCTTTCATTTTTGCTACATGTGACATCTGCCGGTGCCCCCTTGGGAACAGGCCCAATAAGTATGATGCTGGCGATCCCGCTGGCATGTGTATGTCTGCTGTCAACGCCTTCTCTTTCACCATGTTCCAGAAGTCTGTTATCTGCGGGCACGACCAGAACATATGCACCATGTCGGCCTGTTCAACTCCGCAACGTGGGCAGCACCGGGCCTGTCTATCTCCCATCCTCGACATTCTCTTGGGAGTTAAGTATGCTCTATGCACTATGTACAGTTGCAGCTGCCTGAACCTGGCGTTCCTGGAGACCCTTTTCGTGTACCAGAGGACTTTGTTCCATTCCTCTTCCTCAAAGGGTTGTTGAAGTTCTTCTTCCCATTTCGTTCGTGCTTTTAGTGTCTTTTTGTTAGTGAATCCCAGCAATTGCTCGTAGAGGCTGGATATGGTGTGTCCCCCTTCGGAAACATCATACCATGCGTCCAGTGCTTCGTCTGCGTCCTCGGGCTCTGGCATGGTGTTCCACCTTTTCTGTATTGCGCAGACTAGGCTATTATGCAGGATAAATTGGCCCTTGTGCATATCCTGTTCGTATCCCAGAGTTTGGAATTCGACCCATTGTCCATCTCGCCACAGGTCCCCTATTTGGGCTACTCCTTTCTCTTCCCATTGTGTTCTGTACGTGGCCAGACTGGCCACTCGGGTGTCTACTAGCCCGGCTAGTGGAATATGCCTTGAGCAGGGGTCTCGTACGCCTTGTGATTTCCAGGCTCTTTTCCATAGTGTGAGGCCCAGCTGGATTATGTTGGGGAGGTCTTTGGCTTGGGCGGCCTTTATTCATAAGAGTTCTCTCAGGTGGTATCTCCGGAGTGTTGGCCCAAAAAGTATTGCGTCTATGGAGATCTCTTCCCCCAGCCATCGCACTACAAATTGGAGTTGTGCTGCCAAGTAGTAATACTCAAACTCTGGGAGTTTGATGCCCCCCCACTCGTAGCTCCTTTGTAGTGTGTTTAGTGCCACCCTGTTTCTCCCCTCTCCCCACAGGAAGGTTCTCGCCATGGTGTGTAGGTGTCTAAAGAAGGACTTTGGTATGTTGTATGGGATGTTTGTGAAGTAATATAGAAGTCGGGGTAGGACCGTCATTTTTAGCAGTGCCGCCCGGCCTATCATGCCCAACGGTAAGGTCTGCCAGAATTTCATGGCGTTTTCGATTTTGTTTAGGGCTGCTTGCGTGTTACCTGCATGTGTTTCTGTGGTGTCGTGGTAAATGTCTACTCCCAGGTATTTAAAGGTGTTCGGGGTCCATGTGATACCTAGGTGCGGCAATTGATCTGTCGGTATTGCGCGTAGGCCTGCTAGGGTAAATAGTGAGGATTTTTCTCTGTTGACCACTATTCCGGATAACCTACCAAATGCGCTCAGCGCCTCCAGCAAGTCCTGCAGGTGGGTGCGTGGGTTCTGTATGTAGAGGAGTATATCGTCCGCATATATGGATATCTGGTGTGTTTCCCCGTCTATCTCTATGCCCGTGTCCTTGTAATCCGTTCTTAGGAATGCTGCGAACGGCTCCAGAGCCAGAATATATAACATTGGAGACAGGGGGCATCCCTGTTTTGTGCCTCGCTCTATGCCCCATTCCTTGGAAACTTGCCTACCCGTCTTGACCCTCGCTCTCGGGTCTTTGTATAGTAGTTCTATCCATCGTACGAACCCCTGTCCTATCCCATAGTGAGCGAGCGTTCCCAGGAGCCAGTCCCATCCTACCGAATCGAATGCTTTGATTGCATCCAGTGAGGCTACAGCGCTCCCCCCTCCCTCTTGGTTTGTCCTTTCTATGACATAATGGAGTCTGCGTAGATTCCAGGACGTGTTTCGTCCCGGTACATACCCTGTCTGATCTGTATGGATCAGGGTGGGTAGCACTCTTTTAAGGCGGTTAGCTAATGTCGCCGTCAGGATCTTGGAGTCCTGATTTATCAGGGAGATCGGTCTATAGGAGCCACATTCGAGAGGTGGCTTTCCTGGTGTAAGGATCGGGACTATTATAGATTCTGACATGCTACCCGGGAGTCTTCCTTTCTTGTATGCCTCCTCTAGTGTTTCCAGCAGTCTCGGGGCTAAGTCGTTTTTGTATTGTTTATAAAATTCGCCCGGCAACCCGTCTGGCCCCGGAGATTTCCCTGTCGGCAGCTGGGTGATCACTTCCGTTAGTTCCTCTACGGTGAGAGGGGCGTCTAACATTCGGGCCTGTTCCTCCGTCAATTGTGGGAGGCTGATTTCCGCGAGGGCTTCCTCTAGGTCCCCCTCTTCCGCTTCCTGGACCCTGGAGTATAAGTCCTCGTAAAATTGCGAGAACACCTCATTTATGCCTTCCTGGGATCTTATTACCTCTCCCTGTCTATTTTGGATTACATTGATCGGTTCCCGCTTAGTTTCTTGTTTGGTTAGCCAGGCCAGGAGTCTGCTGGGCTTGTCCCCTTCGGCGTGTAATTTCTGTACATATTTCCCATAGTCAAGACGCCCTAGTCTCTCCCAGGTCTCCACGCACTGCTGTCGCAGGGTGGTGAGGTTCCCCCGTTCCGCTCCCCTCACCCCCGCCTGCCCTTCGGCCTCCTCGATTTCCCCTTCCAGCTCATCTAGTTGCGCTAGGGTTTCTCGCCTAAGACCTCCCGTCTTCCCCATCGCCTCGCCCCTGACCACCACCTTAAAGGCCTCCCATACCGTACTCGTGCTTCCCACACTACCCGCATTATGCTTGAAATAATCGTCTATTACGTTCTGGATGTATTCTTGGAAACCTCCGTCTAATAATGCCTCTGCCCTTAATCTCCACGTGGGTATAGGGGCTCTCCTGTGTGTGTGCTCCCATGTGATTCGCAGGGGGGCGTGGTCAGATAGGGTTCGCGCATGTATATGTGCCTCAGTAACTTCCCCCAGTGTCTCCTTGCCCGTGAAAAGGTAATCTATCCGTGTAAATGTCTTATGTGGGGCACTATAGTGCGTGTATCCCCTCTCTTCCCCATGTACCTTCCTCCAGATGTCTTCAAGCTCGAGTTGGTCTAGCATCTGTCGTAGTGCTCTCGCTGGTGGCGCCGCTCTCTTGTGCTTATTGTCCGACCTGTCTAGCCGGGGGTCCAGTGTGCAGTTGTGATCGCC
Organism: Ambystoma mexicanum; assembly: GCF_040938575.1. NCBI lineage: Eukaryota > Metazoa > Chordata > Amphibia > Caudata > Ambystomatidae > Ambystoma > Ambystoma mexicanum. The sequence goes on along the minus strand of NC_090932.1, from coordinate 1,506,158,852 downwards.
CGCCCAGATCATCGTTGCATTCCTGTACGGGGCCAGCCGGGGCGGGACTTGTCTTGAAGAAGGCCGTCGCGTCATGGTTGGGGGCATAGGTGTTCACCAGGCATATTTCCCGATTCTCCAGCATCCCATGGACCAGCAGAACCCTGCCATCCGCGTCTTTTTCTTGGTTGATGAGCTGGAATGGGATCCCAGGAGCGACCCAGGTCATTACTCCCCTTGCGTAATTGGAGTATGTTGCGCTATACATCTGGCCCCCCCATTTTTTCTCTATTTTAGCTTGTTTTGCGGCTGTCAGGTGTGTCTCCTGCAACATTGCAATGTGGGTCCTTGTTTTGTTCAACCAGGTGTATATCCTCAGCCTCTTGACATATGCGTTCATCCCTCTGACGTTCCACGTGACAATCCTCAGGTCATCCCGGTCCTTGTGAAGACTCGCGCAAGCGGCCTGTTTCTTCCCATGGGCCTGCTCAGTGTCTTACCCTCTCGGTTTGCTCCTGCCAGGGATTTGTTCCCTTTCTTCTGCCTGTTGAATTTTAAATAGTCCATTCGTCTGCCTTCGCGGGTCGGTTCTCCTGCTGTTCGCTGTATTTCGTTGTTGACAGTCTTACTTCGTACTTCCCACCAGCTCCTTGCTCGTGGGTACTGCTCCCTGTGTCTGTCGTCCATGCTGATTCTTTGTGTGCGACAACTGTTATTTCTCCTTCTGATTTTCTTTTTTCCTTGCGGGCTTAGCCTTATCCCTCCAACTGCTATAACTATTAACCAAAAAAACAACAACAAACGCCCAGCCTCCCTCCCCCTGCTCGGGCCCCACCGCTCTCCAGGTGCCGTCCTCCTCTCCTCGGGCCAGCCTGTCGCGGCGTAGCGTCTCAAAACTGACACTATAAACATTGTCTTAACTGGGGTTCCGCTATGGGTCTTGGCGGTTCCACTTCCCTGAGTTTTGTGCTCCCCTTGCGATTCTCTTTACCTTGGGCTTTTCAACTTGGAGGCTGTCGGTCGCCCTATTTCGATATTTCAATGTTTCACGGCAGGGTGTCTCAACTGTCTTGTTGCCGTGGCGTTGGATACGCACATCGTGCCCGGCTTCACTCTCCGTTTCGCTGGGGGGGGTTTCTGTTTCGCTCGCCTCCCTCTGCCAACTGCGGAATCCCCTGTTGGTCCATCCACTCCTGGGCGTCCGCTGTTGTCTCGAAGATCTGCGTCCTCCCGTTATGTAGTACTTTAAGTTTGGCTGGGTACAGCAGCATGAATTTCACCCCTGCCGCTCGAAGGCGCTCTTTGGTCTGCCAGAACTGGGCTCTCTGTCTTTGCACGAGAACCGTATAGTCTGGATACATCGTTATCTTGGCCCCATTTCTTGTTATGTTCCCTCCTTCCCTCGAGAAAGTCAGGATTTTTTCCCTATCCTTGAAGTTCATAATCTTTGCAATCATTGGTCTCGGTGGTGCTCCTGGGGCGCGGTTTCCTGGCTAGCGCCCGATGTGCCCTCTCCACTGCGAAGCCCTGGGACAGGGTCTCAGCTCCTACTTCTTTGATCAGGAGGTTCTCTATGTAATTCGTGGGATCTCTGCCCTCTTCCCCCTCCGGCAGCCCTACTATGCGTACGTTGTTGCACCGGGCCCTGCTTTCAGCGTCTTCCGCTCTGCGTTCTAGTACATTGATTCTCTCTATTGCTTCTGACATTTGTGTTCGCGAGGTGGTTACGTCCGCTGAGTTACTGTGCACTTGTTGTTCTACTGTCGTCATCCTCTCCGCCAGGTTCCTCGTGTCTTGTCTGAGGAGTCCCACATCCACCATCACCGCATCCAGCTTGCCTTCTATCGACGTCTTCAGCGCTCCTATGGCTTCCAGTATGCTGCTTTCCACTTGCCTGATCTCTCCTTGCGTGACATATGGCTCTGGCGTGCCTTTCTCATCCGCCTCGGGCTGCTGGTCATCGCTCTTGCGGGCAAATGTCTCCATGACCGTCTGTCTCCCCTTGCCGCTCTTTGGCTTGTCTGGCATGTTGACGCCTGTTCGGCTCGGCCAGCCGTTGGGTCCCGCTTGGTCGGGGTCTGCGTTGCGCCTCAGTGGTTTCAGCTCAATCCTCGCGCTCACTCCCGCACTTCCTGTCTGTGTTGACCTTTGAGGAGCCTCTTTCCTCTTTATTCACACACCCACCGTGTCTCTTTGCGGTATCGTCCTCCCGCACACCCGTGGGTGCATGCAGTCTATATTACCGTGGGGCGGCTCTTTCGTGGGGCGGCTCTTCCCCTAGTCACTGTCCTGGTGTCATGGCGAGTGGTCAGTTGTGGCTCGTAGCTTCTATCGAGGTGCCGCCACTCCACTGAATGTCTCGAGGCGGCCGGCTGGGCCGGGGACTGCGTCTGTGTGTATCTCCTCTGGTTCGCTTCCTCGTCGCTATGCTGATGGCCGCCTCTCGTCCCTGTGCCGTCCCGGTGCCGTCCTGGTTCGGCCGCAGTTCCCCTCGCGGGCGCCGCAGTCTATCACTTAGTCCCCGATCTGGGTTTTGATGTCCCGGTCGCTGCCACACCTCTCTCCCCTGCCGGGTATCCGTTGCTGTTGCTCACCTCCGCGTTAGCGGGGAAGGGCCCTTCTTCGGTCCGGCCTGTGGGCCGCCTCTCTCTTCTCACGGCGTCTCTGCCCGCTCCAGCGCCTGCTGTAGATGGCTCTTCGCGCCTATGCCGCTCGGGAGGTACTCCGGTTCTGCCTGAGCTGGGTGTTGGTCGGCTGTATCTCCCGGCACCGCCCTTCACCTCCGGTCCTTCCCCGTGTCGCAGGACCCGGGTCGCGGTCTCAGTGTTGCGCGCCCGCCATTTTGTTGGTGGTGCCGCGCATCTCTCCCTCTCCGTTTACACTCTTCCAACTTCCGATTTTTCTCGGGTCTTCTCCCGTATGTGCCCTGAGCCTTCCGATGCCTTTTCCTGGCGTTTGTTCGGTCTTCCGGTGTTTATTTTCGCCTTTTTTTAGGATCATTGGCCGGATCGAGTGGGAGCCTCTCAGAGTTAGCTCACGCTTGCATGGCCGCCAAGCCACGCCCCCCTACAGTACCATTCCTACTTAAAATCCTCGATAAAATAGCTTATCAACAAATCCAACATTACCTTGAACACTTCCACCTCCTTGGAGTCCGTCAATCAGGCTTCAAGCCTCAACACGGTACTGAAACTGCACTCATAGATCTAAAGACACAGATAGATGAGCTGAGAGACAAGGGTAAGACTGACTGCACTTCTACTACTCCTTGACTTCTCAGCCGCTTTTGATCTGGTGGACCACGAGATCCTATGTAACCACCTTCAAAAAGCTGCCCATTTCTCTCAAGAGGTAACCGGTTGGATCCAATCCTTCCTCAATAACCGCACAATGAGAGTCTTCTCCACTCTGGCAGCAGCCGACCCATCGCCCATTACCTGTGGCGTGCCCCAGGGATTGTGCGTCTCCCCGACCTTATACAACATTTTCACGAAGCCCCTTTTTGATGATCTATATGGTCTGGGTATCACCTACACTAACTACGCCGATGATACCCAGATCCTCATCCCGCTGACGGGGGATTATGACAAGGATTTGGCCTTTGTTAACAAAATTTACCTCATCTTCCAGGCATGGATGGCCCTACATGGTCTTTGCCTGAATGATGACAAAACAGAACTCCTTATTCTAGGATCCTCCCAAAATATCACCAAACTAGACCCAATCTACTCCTCTTTTGTAATCGAGAATAACAATATCACTGTAGCCAAGGAGGTTAAAACCCTTGGCTTCTACCTGGATTCCACTCTCACCTTCAAAAAGCAAGTTAACGCTATGGCATCTGCCACATCTTACACCTGAAAACTTATCAGAGCAGCCAAACCATTCCTCTCACCGTCTAACTGCATCACCCTAGCTAGGGCTCTAATCCTGTCCAAACTGGACTATTGCAATGCGTTATATGTAGGCTGCAACAAATACATCACGAACAAAATTCAAATCTTACAGAATAACGCACTAAGAGCGGCCCTTGGCATCCCTAAAAAAGCCCATATCTCTGAGACCAGAAGATCTGTCAACTGGCTATCCACCAAAGACAAAATTTTCCTCAAATCTGTCTGACGCACAAATGCCTACACCAAGCTGCCCCTCAATACCTTGTAGCTAAACTCACTAGACCACCTTTCTACCGACCGAGCAGAACGGTTAACTCCAATCTCCCCCTCATGTCTAGATTCAAACGTAATATGGCTGGAGGGAAAAGCTTTCCCGTTAAAGCAGCGCAATTTTGGAATTCCCTACCACCTCCCTGTAGGGAAGACCTCCCTTATTGCCAATTCAGATCCAAGACCATTCAGTGGCTCAAGGAACATGATATATAATGCCTGCTGCGCTACACTACTATGGCTGTAAATCTGATCACCCAGGTGGTCAATTGACCTTGGTAGTTATAACTCTTGCTATAACCTTATCTTGTATACTTATCTTCTTGTAAATTCATGCCTCATTGGTGCTCTGTGTTTTTGATGATCCAGCAATGTAACCTCAGCTGGACTTCATCCGCTGTATGTAACAAGCTTTGCAAACCTCTTGTTGCCCTTGCGCCCTGCTACCCCCGGGTTAGGTGCGCACTATAAATTAATAAATACAAATACAAAATACTTTTAAATTCATATTTCCTTTGAAAAGGATAGACTCTTTTGTCTTTATAATCATTTTCATCACAAATACATTTCTTTAGTTTTTTCTGTTTGAGTTCCTTCATAAAAGGTTTGCTAAATACTCATCCAAAATGTGATCGTTTTTAAGTGTAAGTTTGTCATGATGCCTACCCCCGGAGCACCAGGCCAGGCCCAGCACCCCCGGAAGCAGGCATCATGCCCTCGAGTAAAAGCCCAGCGGCCCCTTATAGGGGCTCTTTGGGCTCAGTCCTGGCGCCTTTGGCGCCAGGCTCATGTTGGACATCAGTCCTGGCGCCATAGGCGCCAGGCTCATAAAGGGAGGTGTTTTGTGCACTTACCTGATGCAGACCATGCTGCACGCTTCAGGCCTTCCTGAGACCTGAAAGGGACTATTTTTACATAGGGACTATTTTTTCACTCGGGCGTGGCCAGGGAAGGATACATACCTAGTTGGGGAAGGATACATACCTGGGACTTCTTTGAAGGCTATTTAAGCCACGCCCAGACAGCAGCTCATGCTTCGTGTTGTTCTGCTTCCTGCAGCTTAACGCTCACCGTGTCTGCTCCTGCTCCTGGACTCCAGACACGCCCGCCTCGAACCTGGAAGACCTGCAAGGAAGGAAGGAAGAGAAGAGAAAGGTGAAAACCAAGGACTATTTCAAACTTCTTATCTGCATCCAGAATCTTCTCGCCAGCATCCCTGAAGAAAGACTTCCATTTAAAAGCATCGCATTGCTCGCTGCAGTGCCACGCTTCACTCACCTGTCCTCGAGGCATCTGCCGGCTCCATCGCGGCTGTCAGCATCGGACACCACATCTCTGCACCTAGGGGAGAGAGGAAGAAACAAAAGGTAAGCAGAAGGAACACAGAAGGAAAGCCTGATTAACAACCATAATACTTACCGGCTTTTCTTCCACATTTCGGGTCGGCGCCGCCCCGTTGGCAGGTACCGTACCCCGGCCCCTATGGGGAAAGGACAAGAGACATTTCTGGGGAATGATAAGGACATTTAGAGGGATCGCCCTCATCACTACTCACCTCAGCAGTTTAACCCCTCGACGCATCGCCTTCATTCTGCACCTGAAATAAAGGACAGATCACAGGTTAGAAAGACAACATAAAGGGGGCCTCACTTGAACTTTGAACTTTCATACTTACGGCGCATCGCTCAGGAAAGTCAAGTGGATTTTGCCAGCGCCATTCTGAAAACCAGTGAAGTAACTGGACGAACGCGCGCCCCTGCACCAGAAGCAGGATGGAGAGTTCATCTTTCCAAACCATAAGGTGAGCTTAAACCGGGGTTTGGAGGAAGTTAGAGAGGAACGAAGGGGGGAGGGGGGAGCTAGCACACTATTCTGCAGACTGTTAATCCCCTTTCTCATCTGCAGAAGGATATTCCTACGGGCCAGGCAAGCACGATTTGGAGGTCCTGTCCAATCGGTGTTCCGGGTCCTGCGCATCACGCTAGAAGAGGCCACAGCAATCCAGACTAGACCAGCGCCCCCGTGGGAACCAGGTGAGCGTTACAGAACGCGAAGCCTTCCTACAAATTCCCACCCAGGCGCTATGGAAACTTCCGAAACTGACCAGTTGGCCCAATTACTGGGGGAATTACGGGCCGAAGTACACGCCGCTCGTCAAGAGACTAGTGCCCTCAGGAGGGAAGTGATTGTAATAAAGGATAGAGCTGATGACCTGGCTAGACAGCTTTTGCAAGGTCAAGCTGGACAAACTCCTTTACCCGGTTCCGGGGGGAACCCCGCTCCTGTGGTTTCAAGTAACCCGGTGCAGATTAATCTACCTGGAAACATGCCGCTGGCCCCACCTGAACGCTTTGCTGGGGACCCCAAACGATTCGCCGTATTCATGAATCAGTGTCGTTTGCACTTCCTATGCAGACCTGGGGCCTTCCCTAATGATCAGACCAAGGTAGCCTTTGTGTTGTCATATCTCAGCGGCTGTGCTGCTGATTGGTCAGTCCCACTGGTAACTCAAGATGACTCGATTATTCGTGATTTTCAAGGATTTCAAACAAGCATGGAAAGGTTATTTGCTCGACACTCCCAGGGACAGGCTCTGGATGACGAACTTCTATCTCTGCGACAGGGCAAGCAAGACCTTCTATCCTACATTGCAACCTTCAATAGACTAATTGTGGAAACTGGTTGGCCAGAGGATAAAAGAATCACGTTATTCTATCGAGGTCTACGCGGAGAACTTAAAGATGTCCTGGCACAAGTTGTAAATCCGCCCCAAGAATGCACTGAATATATAGACTTAGTGGTCCAATTGGATCACAGGCTGCAAAACAGAAAAGCAGATCGGTCCAAGTTTGAAACCCGGGTGTTGGCCAAGACCCACGCTAACCCCAAGGGGGCTGATGGCTCGGAGCCTATGCAAATCGGAGGGGTTAAAGGACCCCTAACTCAAAAAGAACGGGAAAGAAGACGACAGATGCAATTATGCCTTTATTGTGGGTCCTCTGGACACTTTCTACGAGATTGCCCGGTTAAGCCGCCCAAGAAGGTGGTAGGAGCCGCTGATAAAATCCCTGGAAACTCTGTATCGGGAAACGACCACGCCCGGCAAGCGTAGGGGTCCGCTTGCCGAGCTTGAAAACTAACTCTCAGACCTCGCATTTCATTGTGCCAATGGTCCTCGTAGATCCGGAACAGCCTAAACGGTTGCATGCTATAAAGGCATACATTGATAGCGGGGCTATAGGGAACTATGTGGATCGAGAATTGGTCTCTAGGATAAACCTCCCTCTGCGTCCTAAAACCAACAAAGATGTCATCACCACAGTAGATGGAACCGAAATTTCCTCTGGACCGGTAACACATTCCACAGCTGAGGTGACACTTGTAGGTCCGGATGGCCATCGGGAGGCAGTTGTGTTTGATGTAATCAAGGCTCCACAGTTTCAGCTTATTCCCTTGGTTAGAGACACATTTTTTTTTTTTTTTTAAATTTCTTTATTGGTTTTTCGACACATATAACAGTGGTTAGACGATGCAGTATGTGTGGATCAAAAACAACATGTCTTAACGTACCCAACCTTCCCACCCCTCCCCCCTCCCACCGAGACCTCAGTGGAGTCCTCAGATGTCCCTAGGCACGAGCCGGGCCGGGACTGGCAGTGCTAGTAGAGGCGCCGTCTTGCGTCACTGGGTGGAGTAGTGGCACCGTTAGCTCCACCCATCGGAGTAGGTCTGCGCTGGAGTCCAGCCTTTGTGTCTGGATCGCCGTTTCCCAAGCCGCAGTCTCGGCGGCTATCCATCTCTTGAGGTCGTCCCACCAAAGAGCTTCGCTTGGCCCTTTTGCGCTCTTCCAACCCATGGCTATGCGTCTTTTCGCTGTTATGTATATCAAATCAGTGAGTCTGTTTAGGGGCTTATTCTTGCTGTTTCGCTTGTAGCTCCCCAATATGCAGGCTGCTGGCTCTTGGATCATCACCTCAATTTCAGCTGTCGCTACTTTTTCTTGCACTCGGGCCCAGAACCTCTGGACTACTGGGCAGCTCCAGAACATATGGGTCATTCCCGCCCTAGGCTCGTGGCATTTGGGACAAGTCTGAATCGTGGCTCCCTTGAACTTTGATATGGCGTATGGCGTGAGGTAGGCTCTGTTGGTGATGAACAGTTGGATAAGTTGGAGGCGAGCGTTTCTGGAGACTTTTTTATGATAATGGGTTATTTGCTCCCATGCTTTGTCCTCAAATTCGAGGTCCATTTCACTCTCCCATCCACTCTTGCATTTCAGTGTGTCCTTTGTCATGCTCTGCAGTAAGGCTTCATATATCCTGGAGGTTTCATGACCTCCTTCGGCAGTGTCTAGCAATGATTCGATGGCTTCGTTCTGCGTAAGTTGGTTGGCAGCCTCTGGCCATCTCTCCTTCAGGGCCTTTATTACTGCCCTGTGGAGCAAGAACTGGCCCGTGGGCAGGCCTGTGGACTCGCAGAGGTCAGTAAACGTCATGAGCTCCTGTTCGTGGATGAGGTCTCCAAGCACCGCCACCCCATAGGGTTCCCTTGGTTAGAGACACATAATCCTCGAATTGATTGGCGAGCGAAGAGAATAACCTTCCCGGATTGTGCACAAACCTGCTACCCAGAAAATCCAAAGATTAATCTAGCATCAGTAACCTCTGTCCCCGTGCAACTACCTCCAGAGTACCACGACTTTCAGGACTTTCAGGACGTCTTCCAAAAGGAACAGGCCAACACGTTACCTCCCCACAGATCATACGATTGCCAAATCGATCTGGTGCCCGGTGCACAACCCCCTTGTAGCAGGATTTACGCCCTTACTGAACCAGAGAATCTGCATTTGAGACAATATTTAGATCAATACCTCGCCAATGGTTTCATTTGCCCGTCAAAGTCCCCGGCATCCTCAGCTTTGTTCTTCGTGCCTAAAAAAGAAGGCGACCTGAGAACTTGTATCGATTACCGCGCATTGAACCAGATAACTGTTAAAAATCGTTACCCTCGGCCTCTGATCCCTGAGCTCCTAGACCAGGTGAAGGACGCTTGTGTATACACCAAGTTAGATCTCCGGGGGGCTTATCATCTGGTACGAGTAAAAGAAGGCGACGAATGGAAAACGGCCTTCCGTACAAAATATGGACTATTCGAATACCAGGTGATGCCTTTCGGGTTGTGCAACGTGCCTGCATGCTTCCAATTCTTCATGAACGATGTCCTTCGGGAACTCATCAATGTCTGTGTTGTCGTGTATATCGATGACATTCTTGTGTACTCCTCTTCGGAATCTGATCACAGAAAGCATGTCAGGGCCGTTCTAGAGAAACTGCGCCAGCACAAACTGTTTGCCAAGCTGGAAAAATGTGTTTTCCATACCGCCGAGGTTGAGTTTCTCAGATTCATCCTGACACCTAAAGGGGTCCGAATGGATTCACGGAAAGTGGATGTCATCCTCAAATGGCCATCACCTAGTTCGGTGAAAGGTGTCCAAAGCATGCTTGGTTTTGCCAACTTTTATCGCAGGTTTATCCCGGAGTTTTCACGTGTGGTGCAACCCATCACTGCACTCTTGCGAAAAAATAAACGTTTTGAATGGACCGAGGAAGCCGAAAAGGCCTTTCAGGAGTTGAAAGCTAAGTTCACGTCCGCACCTATTTTGAAGCACCTGCGTCCCGATCTCCCATATATAGTCGAAACCGACGCATCCAGCTTAGCCATGGGAGCTGTCCTGTCTCAGAGAGACCCTGAAACCAACCAACTGCACCCCGTAGCATTTTGGTCCAGAAAGTTCTCGCCGCCGGAGATAAATTATGCGATCACCGATAAGGAACTATTAGCCATTAAGTCCGCCTTTAAGGCTTGGCGGCATTATCTCCTCGGCGCCCGGCATACCATCACCGTGATCACTGATCACCGAAATTTACAATATTTAAAAACTGCCAAGGCTCAATCGTCTCGACAGCTCCGATGGGCTTTGTTCTTTGCTGAGTTCGATTTTGTAATCACCTACCGCCCCGGCTATAAGAATGGTAAGGCGGACGCTCTATCCCGAATTGGAATGGAAGAAATAGACACAAACTCAGAACCTGTGCCGATAATTCCCGAACAAAGAATTTTGGGGATAACCACTTTACAAACCCTTGAAGACATTCAAGCACGAGTGAAACAATTCCTGGACTCTTCAGCCTTGCAGGATTGGATCAAAAGGGGGTCTAACTTTTCAGTCAAGGATGGCTTACCTTACTTCCAAGGACGCTTATTTTTGCCAGAAAAGGAATTGCAAGAACTGGTTATTTCCCGTCATCATGATACTCTGATGGAAGGACATCCTGGCATTGCCAAAACAGAGGAAAAGGTTAAACGACAATTCTGGTGGCCTTCCTGGTGAAAGGATATTAAATCTTTCATGATGTCCTGTGGAGTTTGTGCCCAAAACAAAGGTCAAAAGACAAGACCTGCCGGTCTTCTTCAGCCCTTAGACATTCCACCAGCACCTTGGCACACCCTGTCACTAGATTTTATCACGGACCTGCCCTCTTGTAATGGTTACAATACTATTCTGGTCGTGGTGGATTTATTTTCCAAAATGGCCCACTTTATTCCGTTGAAAGGATTACCTTCAGCCTTTGTTCTTGCCAAGGAATTCCTCGAAAATATCATCCGTTTGCATGTATTCCCGTCCATACTAGTCTCCGATCGGGGAAGCCAGTTTATTTCTCATTTTTGGAAAAAGTGTTGTCAACTGGCACAAATCGACGTAAGACTCTCGACCAGCCACCACCCACAGACCGATGGTCAGACGGAGAGAACAAACCCGACCCTTGAACAATATCTACGATGTATGTTGCACCAATCAGAGGGTAATTGGAAGGACATTTTATGGGTGGCTGAATATGCATACAATAACTCGATACACTCTGGAACTGGTCAGAGCCCCTTTTATACCCTATATGGACATCACCCTCGTACTTCCGACTTGGACTCACCTCTGAGCCTTGTAATGCCCGCAGTGGACCATTTGCATTCTACGATTACTCAAGCCTTCAAGGATGCAATTGCACATTTGCAACATGCGAAAGGGAAATACAAAAAGAATGCGGATCTGCATCGAAGAGAGGCGCCTCCATACCAAATAGGGGATCAAGTATGGTTGGCTACCAAACACCTATCACTCAAGGGGCCTCGAACTTTTAATCCAAGGTATTTAGGCCCTTACTCAATCAAAGCTATAATCAACCCAGTGGCAGTCAAGCTCGATCTACCAGCTAACATGCGGATTCACCCCGTTTTTCATGTGTCACTTTTGAAACCAGTGCACCCAGGAACCAGATTAACAAAGCCACCAGAACCGATTCAGATAGATGGGGAGCCTGAATTCGAGGTGAAGAACATTTTGGATTCTAAGATCTCAAAATCAAAACTTTTCTATCTAATTGATTGGAAAGGGTACGGGCCTCAGGAAAGGTCTTGGGAACCCAGTGATCACGTACATGCACCTCGGCTGGTAAAAAGGTTCCATCGGAATTTCCCAAACAAACCGAAACCTCCAGAAGGAACGACCTTGGGAGGGGCCTTGGGGGGGAGTGCTGTCATGATGCCTACCCCCGGAGCACCAGGCCAGGCCCAGCACCCCCGGAAGCAGGCATCATGCCCTCGGGTAAAAGCCCAGCGGCCCCTTATAGGGGCTCTTTAGGGTTAAGTCCTGGCGCCTTTGGCGCCAGGCTCATGTTGGACATCAGTCCTGGCGCCATAGGCGCCAGGCTCATTTCGGGAGGTGTTTTGTGCACTTACCTGATGCAGACCATGCTGCACGCTTCAGGCCTCCCTGAGACCTGAAAGGGACTATTTTTTCATAGGGACTATTTTTTCACTCGGGCGTGGCCAGGGAAGGATACATACCTAGTTGGGGAAGGATACATACCCCGGACTTCTTTGAAGGCTATTTAAGCCACGCCCAGACAGCAGCTCATGCTTCGCGTTGTTCTGCTTCCTGCAGCTTAATGCTCACCGTGTCTGCTCCTGCTCCTGGACTCCAGCCACGCCCACCTCGAACCTGGAAGACCTGCAAGGAAGGAAGAGAAGAGAAAGGTGAAAACCAAGGACTATTTCAAACTTCTTCTCTGCATCCGGAATCTTCTCGCCAGCATCCCTGAAGAAAGACTTCCATTTAAAAGCATTGCGTTGCTCGCTGCAGCGCCACGCTTCACTCACCTGTCCTCGAGACATCTCCCGGCTCCATCGCGGCTGTCAGCATCGGACGCCACATCTCTGCACCTGGGGGAGAGAGGAAGAAACAAAAGGTGAGCAGAAAGTCATCTGCCATTTTGTTAGTTAGTATTCTTTATACACATTGTCAGTAAATGTTCTTGTAAACACTTGGTCCTGTTTTTTAATTTTTATTCCAAAGCAATATCATTTGTTTATTAACTAATTATGTTGTTTGTCACAGATGCTGCCACGGTAGCTTGTGGAACAATTGTTATTTACAGAGATATCAGTCAATAAGCAACCTTCTCGGCAAGTCTGTGATATGTAGTTTTGTTACGTTCAGTTGTCAGCACAGAATGTACCAATATTTTGACTGTCCAATATTATAAATACTCCATACTTACTTTTGGTACCTTTCTAAGTGCGCCAGCATTACGTAGAGATTATTTTCACAACATAGTGAACCAGTTTATTCCATTCCTAGTTTTACCTTTCTTATGCTTTGATTATATCTTATCTTGGAAATGATCCACCTAGCACCACAGTACCACAGATTCCTTTTTTTAGTTTCTTTAATTTCATAAAGTATCACTTTGTTCCTTTCTCTCAATCATTGTATTCCTTTCTCTCATTAAATAACAAAAGGTATCACTGTGTTCCTTTTTTTAATCACTGTATTGTAAAACAATGCCTAACCGCATCTTGTAAGCCCACCATCAGTGACGGAGGAAAGGTGTCAGCCCAAGCACTCAAACACCTCCAATCTGATATTTAGAACTTTTTTAACGCCAAAAAAGTACCATCTGCAGACTCAAAATTCTTTGTCTCACTCAGCGATACATCAGAGCAATCTCACTCACATACCATTGACACCAATAACTCTCTTTTGAAAATGGCTGTGGGCTTGCAGCGTGTCAAAAGGAATTACCAACACAAGCATGTGATAGAAATATAATTGATATAAATCTATCTAATTCACCAGACTTGGCTGCTCTGGTGTCTCTCCTTTGGGCTCTTCTAGTCTATCCGTCATAAACTGCATAACTGAGGAGGGCAGCCTATCAAACCAGGAGACAAAGCCTGAGACTGATGGTTTTCTTCCAACTAGTGGCATACTGCTTTCTAGGGTGGACACACTTTGAATGTTAATAACAAAGAGAGCCAAGGATCAGCTTGACATTAAATCGACGTTGGCTCAAATGATGAATCTGACTGCAGAAAACCCAGATAAACTGACACCAATCATTATACCACCACACAATCCAACTTCAGCTAAGGCTATTAATGCTGTTAGGACTTCAGCCTCAATATAAAATGTGCAAATTTTACCTGCTTTAGCCCCATGTCCTTTGATACACTCACTACAACTGGGAGCTTTAGTTGAAAACTGTGACGATGAGGCAGTGTTCTTACCTGTGGACCTCTCTTGACAAAGATGACACAAAATAGGCCTGATGCAGGAAAAACGATAGAAACTGTCGAATTCAACCAAAATCGGCCTAAACAACGTACACAAAAAAAGGTCAAACGAGCTTACACCTCAAGTAATCACGTCTTAAATCCGCCCACAATCTGTGAGCCACCACTGAACAGGAAAACAATAACAAATAAGCTGGTGAATGGCCTGATCAGGCAGGTTACATTAAATGGCCCACAGGGTAAATTGCTTCCCCAGCATCCACCTGACAGACCAGTTCTTTGGGCATAAACACTTCCAAGTTTCAACCCAAACAGGGCTTCGTCATGTTCCTGCTCAAACCCAACAAACTGCTATTGGTCAGACAGCCCAAATGGAAAACAACCTGAAAAGGTCTGCAATTTCACTATGTATGAGCCAGTCTCTAAAGCTGCTGCCAGCACTTTACTTCAGGAAATGGAAAAACCTTTAAACGGCCTCAGTGAAACACAAACCTTGGGCTAATGCATCTCATTTTGGAGGAATTAAACCCTACCAACTACAGCCCTTTTCTGAATCGCTCTTGCCTTCTGGCTATCGGCAATCATCTACTGCATCTCAACTTGCTACTTTCGACTGACATCACCCGGATTGAACTGCCTGCAATCAGTATCCCTACAAATTGGGCTTTAATTGAATATTCTTCACTTCGTACTTGCTAAAATCGTGTACACCATCCCTTGCAGTACTAGGCTTATCCCTCATCATCTTCCATAAGGCAAAGCAAACAGAGAGCCTGGTCCCTCCATCAAAAACAAAGAAGAACTCCTTCACCATAAAAGAGGACCAAAAATCAGAAAGATCCACTTTGCACGCCCTTCAGGCAAATAAAGACCTAGCAATGATTCAAGAGTGGGCAGCTAACTTCTGGCTTCCAGAGCGTAGTGCTAACGGGGCAAACTGATTTTACATTTCAGATCAAACATTAAAATGGATATCCTGGAACACTCGCGACTATCGTTCCTTTCTTATCCACCCAATCGGACTACGGGCCATTATTTCCAGCGATGTGTTCACACTGCAGGAAACATGGTGTACTCAACCTTTTTGTGCCAATGGATTACAGATTATATACGACCATGCAAGCCCTTCAAATAAAGGATGCACCAGCAGTAGTCTTGCCATCGGCGCAAAACTAACTCACTCACAGACATACTTCCCAGAAAAGATCTAATCACCTTATGTATTGTCAGCAATATTCCAGGCCACCCACAGGAAAACAACCCCAATTTTGATCATAAACATATATGACCCTGTGGGGAAGGCACAACTAAATCCATACATATGGTAATTGATGATATAATCATACAGTGGCATGCACTATCACCGTCTGGTGCTACCCTTCTTATGGGTGATTTCAATGCAAGAAGTCTACAAAGTATTAATTCTCCTTGTCACATATCAACTTGCCAGTGGTCATGCTTTATAAGAGCTCATGACTTAGTTCACATCTTTTTTGCAAACACCACTAAAGTCACGAAAACCCACACTTTGACCAATGGTGTCGTGAAATCACACCTAGATTATATCATGGCCGGTTCTGGTTCAATAATTAGCTGCAGTCTTGTTTAAATGCATTTTAACATCTTAAGTGACCATGCAGTTCTGAGTTGGGCATTCCATCTAGAGAAAACTTGTAAGAACTTGATTATATGTGTGCATGCTAGTTCCAACATACAAGGGACTTGTCTGCGCTGGTCCACGTCAGGCATCAGGGAGACGGTCAAACGAATCTAGAGACTGCATTATTCACAGCAAATTGAGACTTAGAGCACATGATTTGATCTAGAATGAAAGACTCCTATAAAAATAGCTATAATGTGGAGCTCCATAGCAACACTAAGAAAAGATCACCCTACAACCCTGCCATAGTGGCACAAAAACAGATCTATCATAAAGCTTGCTCCCTAGTTAGTGGCAGCCTTGTCATTAGCGACCAAGCCAAGAAGACCTGCATTAAAAATCTGGCAACTCGCTACAGAAATTGGCTAAAACATCACAAAAAATCTATTAACAATTCAAATTGGCTATTACTGTTTGCCTGGCCTAAAATGTATGACACACATAAGTTCTGGTCGCATTTCAATGAATACTGAATGTCCCTGCTGGCTGTTGATTTAAACCCCATATCTGAAGTAGTATGGTTTGACCACATTGATACACTCTACAACAAACCTATTCACAATATTAATCACGGGAACCTGGAAAACATAAAATTACATCACGCTGATCTTGACTTTGAGGAAGACACATTAACTAACATCATTAATAAACTGTGGACCTCTCATGCCCCAGGTCCTGACGGTATACCATACGTCATCATGAAGGCCCACCCAAAACTGTGGGCAAAAATACTAGTAAAGATATTCAAGCATGTCGAGCACTCAGGCCAAATACCTCCCAGTTGGCGCGAATCCGTCCTTGTATCGATTTTTAAGAGGGCCCATAGATTGGACCCTTCTAACTATCGGCTTTTGTCAATAATGGACGGGAATTAAAAGATTTTTGTAGAATTCAAAGGAAAATCATGTCAAGCGGAACTCCACAACAGATTAGTTAATATTAAACAGACTTCAAATGAACGGCTGGAAGGAAAGCACAATCAGAGCAAAACGAGAAACATGTATTCAATATAACACATTTTATTAATATCATGTAAATAAAAACATATTAAATCTACAAATTCAGCCCGTAATTCATGTCGGGCTTTCATGATTAAAAAGGGGCACAGATGGATAAATCATATCAGAGTCACTACTAATTGCACCCCACTCTGATATGATGTTTAGTTTTTATGCTTTTTTTTAGCAATATTCGAGATCATGAACAATTGACTGCATACTATTCATGCTTGTTTGTGAAGTTTAACTTGTGGAGGAATTGGAAGCGTAAGCCTTCCTCCACGTGATCCCCTTCACTTGGCGGAAGTTCTATCCCTTCGGTTCCTGCTGCTTGGTGTTGACCAGATATCGAGTGCACATGAGGCATGCATTAGCACTTTATCCATCTGTGCCCTTTTTTAATCATGAAAGCCTGACATGCATTACAGGCTGAATTTGTAGATTTAATATGTTTTTATTTACATGATATTAATAAAATGTGTTATATTGAATACATGTTTCTAGTTTTGCACTGATTGTGCTTTCCTTCCAGCCGTTCATTTGAAGTCTGTTTAATATTAACTAATCTGTTGTGGAGTTCCGCTTGACATGATTTTCCCTTCGAATTCTGCGATAGTTTCTTCCCCATGTCAGCGATGAAGGGGATACCCATATTTTTTGCTTTTCTTAAAAGATTTTTGTGACAGTATTATTAAGAAAACTAACCAGCTGGGCTGAGAAAACCGCTTTACTAGGTCCCTACCAGACAGGCTTTCGAAAAGCCCATAATACAGTAACAAACATACCTGTCCTCCAATACCTAATTGCAGAAACAAGTAACAAACAGACCATTTACTGCTGCTACGTCAAATTGACCTAATATCCAGGCCCTTGCTCTGGAGAAAATTGATAGCTTGGGGCATAAACCCAACATTGTTGTACTACATTCAACAGCTGTACACAGATACATCCATCACAGTCCATTTGAATTTAGCGGGGATGCACACTAATTATCACCAAACATATCGCGGCCTCTAACAGGGCTGCGTCCTTGCCCCAATTCCATACAACATATAGACTGCCAACCTAGTCTAAGTGTTTCAAAAAGCAAACAACTTTGCTTTTTGAAACACTTGGCAAATCGTGGCTCTCGTACGCTGACGACATTATATCACTAGATCAAATACCAATAGGGTTGCAACGGTCGTTAGATGCTTTAGTGAAGTACGCTGTGAAAAATGTAATCGGCCTCATTACAAGTCCGGCGGTAGCCGTGCCAGTAAAACCGCTGGCTGCCGCCGGACTTGCAAATTTGTCTGGCGCCTGGCTTGCCGGTAACAGCGGGGGATTACTAACCCCACTGGTCCGGAAAGTCAGGCGCCGGAAATATGGTATTCCCCATTCCCATAGAGTTCCATAGGATTCTATGGGAGTCCCCAGCAGTGTGCCAGTCCAGTAACAATGGTGCCGGTAGTCTTACCGGCACTGTTGTTACAGGACTGGCACACTTGTAATGAGGCCCAATGTCTCTTAATACACTCAAGACAAAGACCATGGTGTTGGGAAAAAACTCCACAAACAAAGAGAGTAAAAAGTGGAAGCAGAAAGACGGTTCCTTGTAAAATGTGAAGGAATATACCTATTTGGGCTTTTCCATTACAACAAATCCCTCATTGTTATACTATGGTGATACAATCACAGCCAAAACCTGGAAAGAATGTTGGCAGTAATGCATTATATAATGCAGCAATGAGGCTACAATTTTGAGGGGCTCCTTGAAGTCTAGCATACTTGCATTACACCTGGCATATTATACGCATTAGCAGCCCTACCATTTAGATTGGCAATATGGCCTGATCAGCTCGAAGGCAAAATTCTCTGCACTGTCATTAATCTCCCCAGGTCAGTGCCAGTTGAGGCACTTAGATTGGAATACGGGCAAACATCCTTACTGACAAACTGGTCTATAAAGAGAACCTTACTGTATTTCGAACTTATGGGGAAAAATCAAAATTCTAATGCCTTATCGCAATTGTTGGTAAATAACATGGGCTCAGGCGACTAAAATGATTTAATTTAAGAATTAGAAATTCTCAGCTAGGATACAGCTAGAGGCCATAGACCTGGAAGTCGAATTTTTCACACCACACCTAACTTTGAAAAGATCATAAAAAATAAATCAGCTCGATGGGACTTGGGTAAAAATGTTGATAAGCTTCAGGGGAAAAGAAGGTACAAGATGGCCGCTGCCGTATTCGTTTGATTTTGTTAGCTTGGTTGCTAGGCAACCATCACGAGCGCTGTTATAGGCTCACCCGGCTAACTGGACGGCGTTAGCCGGGCCCACACGACAAAGCCCCATAAGAGAAAGGCCCACACCTGTCTGGACCACAGTGCGAGCTCCCTTCTCCCTCTACACAGGGCAGGAGCCCTCTTCGACACAGACGCTGCACGAGCAGCTGTTCCCTCCATCTAAGACCTGACTCGAGCACTACAGGAGCTGGTCGTAACAACGAAGGAAATCTCAGCTGTTTTTCAATATAGCCTGCTTGAGGTGAATCTTATTCCACTTTCATCTTACCCACCTTTAGCCCCCACTATCCCACACGCATGGTAGCTGGTGCTCCGTGTTCGGCTGGTCTTCCCCACGCATACCTAAGATGGCCGCCGGCGTATTCGTTTGATTTTGTTAGCTTGGTTGCTAGGCAACTAACCCAAGCGCTGTTATCGGCTCACCCGGTTAACCGGAAGGCGTTAACCGGGCCAACACGACAAAGGACCATAAGAGAAAGGCCCACACCTGTCTGGACCACAGTGCGAGCTCCCTTCTTCCTCTACTCAGGACCGGAACCCTCTTCGACACAGACGCTGCACGAGCAGCTGTTCCCTCCATCTAAGACCTGACTCGAGCACTACAGGAGCTGGTCGTAACAACGAAGGAAATCTCAGCTGTTTTTCAATATAGCCTGCTTGAGGTGAATCTTATTCCACTTTCATCTTACCCACCTTTAGCCCCCACTATCCCACACGCATGGTAGCTGGTGCTCCGTGTTCGACTGGTCTTCCCCACGCATACCTAAGATGGCCGCCGGCGTATTCGTTTGATTTTGTTAGCTTGGTTGCTAGGCAACTAACCCAAGCGCTGTTATCGGCTCACCCGGTTAACCGGAAGGCGTTAACCGGGCCAACACGACAAAGAACCATAAGAGAAAGGCCCACACCTGTCTGGACCACAGTGCGAGCTCCCTTCTTCCTCTACTCAGGACTGGAACCCTCTTCGACACAGACGCTGCAGGAGCAGCTGTTCCCTCCATCTAAGACCCGACTCGACCGCTGCAGGAGCTGGTCGTAACAACAAAGGAAATCTCCGCTGTTTTTCAATACAGCCTGCTTGAGGTGAATCTTATTCCACTTTCATCTTACCCACCTTTAGCCCCCATGATCCCACACATGTGGGAGCTTGCGCTCCGTGTTCGGCTGGTCTTCCCCATGCATACCTAAGATGGCCGCTGCTGTATTCGTTTGATTTTGTTAGCTTTGTTGCTAGGCAACCATAACGAGCACTGTTATAGGCTCACCCGGCTAACCGGAAGGCATTAGCTGGGCCCACACGACGAAGGCCCATAAGAGAAAGGCCCACACCTGTATGGACCTGTCCAGACTGGGATGTGGCCACAGGACGCCTGACACACCTCCCCGTGATCAGGACGGCACCCGATCCATGCAACACAAGCATCCTAAGAGAGAGTAAGCACAGTATATACACATACCTCCCTCATACCTAAACTAAACACTCCTCGATGCCACCAACACTACGAACTACTCAACCATTACCTATCTCCTGACGCTATTACGCTCACCTGGTTCCACGAGGACGCCACCCATCAGTTCGGACTCAGGTATCCTTCTCTGCGGTTCCCAGGTGTGACCTGCGGGAGGGTTCTGCCTTGTTTTTAATGCAGGTGTGTTCTCTGTCCTGCCTTCTTGGCAGGGGCGCATTGTGCTTGGTGGGCGTTTGTGA
Source organism: Ambystoma mexicanum (assembly GCF_040938575.1). NCBI lineage: Eukaryota > Metazoa > Chordata > Amphibia > Caudata > Ambystomatidae > Ambystoma > Ambystoma mexicanum. The sequence continues at coordinate 1,506,138,419 of NC_090932.1, read as the reverse complement.
TTGAGTTACTTCACTGATGCTGGCCCGCTTTGAGTCTTTCAGGTAGGTCTTATTGCTGTGCTATATTATAGTCCTTGCATGCCTTTTCGGTTTAACTAATGTCTTTTCTCTTCCTTAGATGTGCAGAAGTCCAATATGTGGCATAGACTGAATTGGTTCTCGCCGGTAAGTAATGGCGTTTTTAGAGCGCCTTGATGCGGTGAGTAGGCGCTAAGCACAGCGCTATGATGCCTTGCCTCTTGCTAACCTGTTGTCTTGTCTTCCCACAGGTCGCAGTGATCACCCGGTGCATGGAATCCCTGAGGCGATGCTGGTAGAGGAGCGGCTTGCAAGGTAAGCTTTCGGCACCGTTCATTAAATTGTAAAAATGTCTAATGCCTTGTTTCTTCCTTTTTTGCAGATCCGTCGGTTCGGGAGGAGTGCTGGTTCCAGGATGCTGATCTCAAGAGCCGTGGACAGCTAACGATGAAATTACAAGTAAGCTGCTGCTGCTAACAATGTCCTTTTTCTCCTTTACAGATGCTGTTCTTCCGAGGTTCGCGGGTGCAGCTGAACACGGTGAGCGTCACGTTGCAGAATTGCAAAGTAACGCGAAGCGTGTTATCCCAGTCGGGCGTGGTTTAAATAGCCTCAAGAAAGTAGTCCAGGTAAAATAGTTCCTATGGTACCACACCCAAAAATACTATACCGCATAGCTTGGTTCCAAGGAGCCAAGCTATGTGGATGCCTCCATGTTGATTGACAATGAAATAAAGTAGTTCCCAATACAAGTCCTTTATCAAGTATGAGCCTGGCGCCAAAGGCGCCAGGACTGGCCCCAAGAAGGCCTAGGCCAAGGATGCCTGGTTTTAGTGGAGACCCTTCCTGGCCCATGGGCTTGCCAGAGGGTCTTCTGGATGGGGGTTGTGACAGACGCCCAATGACGGGAGCAAATACTACGCCTATCATTACATGTGCAATCAGCTGTAGTGCCACCAAATATCTAATGCGGTCGCACCCCCTATAACTCGAAAACCTGTTGCCTTCTCTACCATGCTTGCAATTATTCACCCTTATGACCAGCATATTCATTTCTGCCATGAGACTCCGAATGCCTTCCCCCTGTGAAACCTCAAATCGATCCCAGAGACCACTATTAATGTTTTCTATGTTAAATATTCTCTCATTAGTCCTCTGTATATTATGGCCCTCATTACGAGTTCGGCGGGAGCCGTGCCGGTAAAACCGGCAGGCTGCCACCGGACCCGTGGGGACTTACTGGCTACAGACTTGCCGGAATCACCGGGGCATTACAGCCCCTGTGATCAGGTAATTCCGGCACCGGCATGCCGTTACTCCCCATTCCCGTAGAATCCCATAGGACTCCACAGGAATGGGGGCCGCAGAAACACTGGCACCATGCAGTAATGGTGCCGGTTTTTCCGTGTCCATCTGCGGCCGGTGGCGTTACGTCCGCCAGGCCAAACCTGGCGGGTGTAACACCACACGCCCACAGAACTCATAGTTAGTCGGTCCAGAAAATGGTGCTGGTACGGTTTTACCGGCACCGTTATATTCGGACCGGCTAACTTGTAATGAGGCCATATATCTTGTTGGTTGTTAACTGATAAATGCACAATATGTTTTGGCCATATTTTATGCCTATGTATGCCCCCAGCAACCCACTGTAATGCCATGTACCAATGTTAGCAGCTAGTTAACAGGCCTGGGAACGTATGCAATAGTTACCTACGAACAGACTGTATCTTAGCTAACTGCTATATATGCACCTTAGAATTTTACAAACATTGCTGAACTTGTGACCCTCTAGTTTTATCCCTCTCATTGAATGCCTGTGGACAGTCTTAGATCACTTCTATGCTAGTAACTATGCACGCCTGTGTCATTGAGATCACTGTTAGACTGCTGCTTATCAACCTTAACACGAATACCTTGGCACTAGCTGATGTCACCCACTCAGCTCCCACCAGCCAGGACACAGACCCAACTTAATTTTAGACTACTCACCATGACAACCCAAGATTACAATATGAGCTGGATTAGGCCGACAAAATTCCTACCACCCTTGGACATACCAGACAGGATTAATCCTACCAAATGCTTGCCCTCTTTGAAGCCCACTTCCACTCCAACACCTTCCAGGGCTCTAAAGCCACTGCAGGAACTAAGTGCCTTAATTAGCCACGTTAACTTAGATACCCACCTACCAGGAGAAATGCAGGGCATACTATCCACTGTCCCAGTGACCCAGAATGACACCCCTACACTGACTTCCAACCTCCCATGTCCTACTTCAGTCAGAAACGTCAGACTTGGCTCAAGATTAGGTAAAACATATACATCACCTAATAGCCAACCTACTGTAAACTACCAACCTCAGGGTCTGAAGAAAGTCACCTCAAAAACTCACAAAGTTCATAATAGAACAAGTAGTAAGTCTAATACACTTAACCCTAACCACACAAATAACACTCCTATGCTAATCAAAGGGGCACTGATCAATGCTAGGTCTTTGGTATCTCATGCAGCAGACATTGCTTACTTGATTATTGATAAGAAACTGAATTTCTTAGCAACAACAGAGACCTGGCTGCATGCAGCGGGAGGACCCCCCCTCCTAATTGCTATCCCGGAAAATGATACGGTCCTTAGATCTGACAGAGAATCTTCTAGAGGTGTTGGAATTCCTTTTATCGCCAAATCCACTTTGGGACTTAGAATGGCCACTCACTCTCCTGTCACATTGTGCAAACTGTTCACAGTAAAACTTCCCCTCACCAACTCTTGCACTATAACGGCCCACTTGATATATAGACCACCAGAGCCCATCAGTGATTTTGAAGAAGAAATGATCACTTTACTATCCAATAATACTAAGCCATCCTCGCAAATACTCAGTTTAGGAGATTTCAATCTTTGCTTTAATGACGCCAGTGACCTACATTCCTCAGCTCTTTCAAATTCCATAACTTAACTAGGCCTGATGCAAAGAGTTCTTCAACCTACACATTAAAAAGGAAGAGCCCTAGACTGGGTAGCCAACCTTAATTGTGAGACAACTATAACCTCCATTGGACCGTACCCATGGACTGACCATCTTCTGCTGACATTTACCATCCAAGATTGGGCACTGCCTAAGAAAAATAACCTTATAGCTCTACCTATTCCCACCAGAAACAAGCAGAACATTACAGTGGACAAGTGTAGGCCTCTCCTCCAACCTATACTAAATCCCATGCCTGCTTCTTCTGATCCATCTGCGTTAGTTGAACTATACAACACCATTATCACCCATGCATTTGACAAAATCACACCTTTAAAATTGCGCAAAGGTAAACCCAGAGTCCACTTGAACACATGGTTTACGCCCAATCTCAAAGCCCTGCGAAATGAAAAAAGTAAATGGGAAGCCACCTGCAAAAATAACCCCACAACAGCCAACTAAGATAACTTACTTAAAGTCATGGCCAAATACAAACTAGAAATACTTCAAACCAAACGTGACACCTATATTGATAGGATCAACAAAGCCAGCTCTATCACTAGAGAACTCTTTGTTATTCTAAGAGAATTGTAATCTCCTATCCCACCACCTGACAACTGTAATAAGGACAAAACTTGGTGCACCAAGATCCAAAACGCACTAGCCAACAAGATCTCTCTTCTCCAAATTAAAACAGCTGCAAAAAATGTAACCTACCTACTCAAACAAACACCCAGACAACCTCTCCCAACCTCCCTAAACCTACACAACAGTTTAAATTTACCCAAGTGTGCACCCTAGAAGTGGAAAACATCATAGCCTCGTTCAAACCTTCCAGATGTCAGGGAGATACCTGCCCGGCTTCCATAATTAAAGAAGCTGCTAGTGACCTGGCCCCTTTCATCACCGCTCTAATCAATTCATCATTCAGCACATGTACTGTCCCCACCAACCTGACGAACTCATGGGCATGTCCGCTACTAAAGAAACCGTCCCTGGACCCAAGTATCCCTACTAACTTCCGACTGATCACAACAGTGCCCTTTTTAATAAAGATCATTGAAAGCAGCCTAAATCCAAATACAATCATACTTGGAGACAAATAACCTACGAGGACTCCAACAATCAGGCTTCAGACCCCAACATGGCACTGAAACAGCCTTAATTGACCTGACGAACCAGATTGATGACCTTAAGGACAAAGGGAAACCCGCCCTTTTGCTCCTACTAGATTTGTCAGCCGCCTTTGATCTGGTTAATCATGGAGTGCTTTGTAAACACTTGTCCACAGCGGCCCACTTCTCCACAGAAGCTACAGCATGGATCAAATCCTTCTAGAATAATAGATTCATGAGAGTATTCTCACTTTTGACAGCAGCTGACATGTGGAGTACCGCAGGGATCCTGTGTATCACCTACGATGTACAATGTGTTTACCAAACCACTCTTTGATGACTTAGACTTTCTGGGTGTCACCTACACTAATTATGCAAATGACACCCAGATCCTCATACCTCTGACTGGCGATTACAACAAAGACCTGGCACTGGTTAACAAAATCTACCTCATCATTCAGGCCTGCATGGCCTCACATGGTCTGTGTCTGAATGATGAGAAGACTGAGAAGACTGAGCTACTAATTGTAAGTGCGCCGGCCGTTCTGAAGAGACTTGGCAACCACTATATCTCATTCAACATTGACGGTATTGACATCAAGGTGGCTAAGGAGATAAAAACCTTGGGCTTCTACCTAGGCTCCTCCTTAAGCTTGCGCAAACAAGTTAATGTTACAGCATCAACAACAGCTTACACTTGCAAGTTGACCAACGCATGTAAACCATTTCTGTCTACAGAAAGTTGGATTACTTTGGCCAGGGCGCTAATACTTTAAAAAATGGACTATTGTAATGCACTTTACTTCGGTGCCAACAAATACATTACCAATAAACTCCAAATTCTTCAGAACAACGCACTTAGAACAGCATTAGGCATTCCTAGAAGACAACTCATCTCAGTTGCCACACAGAATAACAACTGGCTCTCTATCAAGGAAAGAATACAACTTAAAACAGTGTCCATGACCCATAAATGTCTCAACAACTCAGCCTCTCAATACTTGACAGAAAAATGTATCAGAAATATCTCCACACAACGTACAAGAACTTCTAATTCCTTCTGTCTAAAGGTCCCCAGATTCAAACTGAAAAGAAAGCAGGCGGCAGCATTTTCCCCCTAATGGCTGCGCAACTCTGGAACTCCTTACCTACAACCTTAAGAGCGGACCAATCCTTCTACAAACGTACTTCTCACTATGGAACGCATAGACTACTTGCAAAACATTCCATTGCACAAACAAACATGTGGTGTAGACTAGTCGTCATGTATTGAACAATTGCGCAACTCTAACATGCTACCCAAATGGTTACGCAAAATACATCACCAATATTGAGGACATAGCCCAAGATCAATTCTGGGCCACTCTATTTGGAGCAGAGTCAATTGTCATTACGGCAGGGGCTTATGCCATGTGGAATGAAACATTGAAGAGATTCTGACAAAAAGTCATTTAAGTAATTATTAACTTTTATTGCTTTCTAAAATAATAATGAAATGTATTATATTTCTTCTTCTTTTTTCTGTTTTTGACTATATGTGATTATCTCTCATTGTCTTTTTTCTTGTGTTTTGTATTTAACTAATGCACAATAAATAAAACAAATAAAAAATAATAATAAAAGAAATGGCACGAATATACACAGAGTGAGTCACCTAGACATTTCCCCCAGGAAGGCACATTTGACTTAGATAAGATAACCGACCTACGTAAGGCGCTAGAAAAGAAAGGTGCATGTGTACACCAATGCCAATGGGACAGCTATCTAGACTGGTATACTGAAGCTACTAAGAGATAGATTGAGTCCAAACCAGGGCACTGAAAGACGCTCAAAAAAAGCTCCAGTAGCAAGTTAAATCGCTAAAGATCGAGTACTCCAACCTGCAGGTACCGGCCCACAAATCTGGGTACGAATGTGTATATCCCATGATCCAAGGGGATCCCTGCTAAAGAAAAGTCCTGTAGGTATTCTGGACACTTACAATGCTGCTGTTGCACCGACCATCAACTGACTAACCCAACAACCAACCTGTCATCTGTCCACCCCGATAAACCCTATGGTCGGCCCGTTCACCCCTGAAATATGAGCTCAGATTTCCAAACTTTTTTTGCCTTCCTCAATCATGTTTGAAGGGCTCACGGATTTGACAGCTAATACCAGCACTGGAGCGCTACTGATTTATTTAATATCAATCAGAGAGTCCCAAAGTTACGCCTTAAGATCCAAGAGGAGTTTCAGGTTATAATAGACTGTTATCACCCCACGTATGTTGATATGAATCAATCGTTGCGAGCAGTGCTGCTCACAGATACATTTACCCTGATGAAAGTGCACACAAACTGGTCAGCTGGTCAACTGAAGAACCTGCCCCTGCCAGGGACCTGAAAGCCTTTACTGATAGGCTGGAATGGAATCGTCAGTACCAGAAGATGAGGATGCGACCTTCGATCACCCATTATGCTCATGTGCTGATCCAGAACCTGCAGCTTCTGAAACTCTTCCGCACAGTGAGGTACCTGCAGGAGCTATTGCTACAGCTTTTCATCAGGCGGTCCAAACCCCAAAGGCAACAACCCTGATTCAGAACTCACTCCTGGCGTACCACCTTCAGTACCTGACCCCCTGGATTTCCCAACGCATCCTCCAAAAGGTACATTTTGCGATCCTGTGGAAGAGCTCCTGAGAACTAATAGCTTTGAACAAAGTGACAACTGGCCAGGTCACTCGCCTCTGTATTTGTCGCCTCAACGACGATCAATCCACCTGAGGTGGAAGTACACTGGCAAAGAGTAGAAGCCACCATTGTTGATTCACCAATACCATAAGTTATGGCCCCTGCTGGTATCACCTGCTGGTCATTCTTTTTGTCATAATGACCCTCATATGCACAGTGCTTCAGATATCTTTAGTTGGAATTCTTAGATGGAACTCTCGATTACGAACTATGGACTGAGGAATTCTTTGCTCAGTACCTGATTTCTGTTGGAACTTTTAATCTGTGCCATTTACCTTGCTGCAACTTCACAAAGTCAATAAAACTGACCTGAAAGCTCTGGCATGGTGAGCTTATATCACTTTGTCTTCTAGCTATGAACTTTGGTGCTGGTGCCATAACCTGATTCTTGAGGTTTTTTAAACCTGGATATTTGAGGATTGGCCCTAATGTACACTATGGGCCTCATTAAGGGACCGGCATTAACCCTGCCGGTGTTACCAGCGGGTTGCTGCTGGACCCGTAATAATTTACTGGTGCCTGACTTCCCGGTTCCAACGGGCTATTACAAGTCCGGCGACGGGAAGTCAGGTGCTGGTACATTTGTTAATCCCCATTCCCATAGGTCCTATAGGACTCTAGGGGAGTGGGGACACAGGAGCACTGGCACTGTTAGCAATGGTGCTGGTGCTCCCGTGACAAGTCTGTCTACCGTGGCCACTGCGCACCGAAAGGTCAGACCTGTTGTGCACAGCGGCTCCGGCAGGCAGGCTTGTAGTTTGCCGGTCATGAAACAAGGGTGCCGGTGAGCTTACCAGCACCCTTGTTTTTGGACCGGCAACAATATAATGAGGCCGTATGTCTGGCTATATTTCTGTTTTTATCATTATTGTCAGAATACTGATATATTATCATTTCACTGTGACTGCTGCTTTTCGCACCACCTGTCATGAAAACGATGGTCGAGGGACCTCCTTGGGTACACAGTGAAAACACTTACCTGCACCTCTCCTGGCAGTATGCCTGTATTTGTAATCTTACTGATTACTGGTTCTGTGCCCATCTGCATCATGACTTATCCTCCAAGTTCCCTATTGCACACACCCCCTTCCAGTGGGGGGATGTCTGTTTGGATTTTAAGTTGGTCACCCAAGGCCCAGGATCTTGTAGGGATGCTCATTCCCACTTGGATTTTACCAGGCATCTGAATTTCCCTACCCAGACCAAGTAAGCACCAAGCCAGGAACACTCCACCTTTCCTCCCTGGTAACTGGCCTTGTATGCTACACCACCCCAGGTCCTCTATTTATGGGAACCAGCAAATGTCATTATAACTTGTCCACCAATTTCAGTGTGGTGATTAATTATGTCACATTCTCCTTCAACCCTCATTTTTCATTCTCATAATCCAGGTATGCCACGTATTCCGGAACCTATTTCTTTTGTGGTGACAAAACTTATCCTGGGCTGCCCATTAATTTGGAGGGAGTTGCTAGATGGCGTGCCTTTCCAACTCAGCCCCGCACCAGGAGAAGTACTGCCTGGGAAAACGTTGTTGCTAGGGTAGGATATCTCATACCAGCCCTTGGGATCAAGAGAAACCGAAAGTGGTTGACCCAATTGTCACAATAAGTAGAGGATATTGCAAATGCCACTGCACCCTCCTTTACTTGATTATCCAGAGTAGCCATCCGAACCATGGTGCTTGAGAACCGTATTGTAATTGTAATTGATTATTTATAACGCGCTTAATACCCAGAGGTTTCTAAGCAGGGACCCGGGGATCGAACCTGTGTTGCTCTGCATCGTCTTGCTTCCAAGGTGAGCATGTTGCCCCTGAGCTATCCTGCCAAGACTTTAGACATCATTCTGACCTCACAAGGAGGCATCTGAGCAATCGTGAAGAGTACGTTGTTCACCAATCTGCTGGAATAGTCAGTGGTCATTTTTTCCATTACACCTCAAGCTCAACCTTTTTCTTCAAGCCAACCCCCTTGCGGAAAAGGCAAAAGGCAAAAGAAGGTGACGGCACCCATAAGAAAAAAAGAATTGGCAGTGCCAATAGTTTTGGCATTTACTGATGTTCTTTGCATGTTGCATTTATAAGCACCTGGGTGCAAGGAGGAGAGTGCAACGTTTTAAAGGAGGATGCGATAAGGGGCACAGAATGAAAAGGGAAATAGAGCAAGGGAGGAAGCCATTCATAGAAGGTGCCATTGATGATGAGTAAGAGGAAATATGAGCGAGGATGGGTCAGAGTAAGAGGGTAAGAAATAAAGAGAGTGTGAGCGGTAGGAGTAGAGGGGATAGAGAGTGGAGGTAATGTGGATGGAGGAATAGAGGGGGTAGAGTGGGCTAAGGCGTGTGGGGGAATATGGATGTTCGGCTGCCCCTGCTTTCTACCAATCTCCCCCAATAAAAGCCTCATACCTGCATCCTGCCTTTCCTCCACTCCAGGCTCCAACACTGAGTTTTAGATCTGTACTATGAACACTGAATTAATCAGTGAAGGAAAATTACCACCATGACTCAGTCATCCCACCCACTTAGGGACATCCCAAGGACTAACTCAAGGATTATAGCCACCTTCCCCACCCATCACCTGCACACACAGCTGTGCCTGCTATTTAAATAAATAAAAGCACACCAGCGCCTGCGTGATAGCTCAGCAAGATGTGACACTAGAGCACGTCCAGCAGGGCCTAGGGTTTAATCCCCTGCGGGGGGAAACGAAAAAACAAAAGGTGCCGTTCTCTCCCATCCAGGAACAGTGCTCCAGGTGACTAAATGGGAATGGCGGTGGATTTTCCAAAACGTGCAAGTATGTCATATCTTTCAGCCTTGACTGAGAGGTGAGAGGGGACAGACCAAAGCTGTTTGCAAGCACGAATACCTAGGGAATCCTAAAGCAGAATGCTTCAAATATAGTTCAGCAAGTTAGTACTTGTGCACAAGTATTAATAGGATACCAACGGCAACGCGTGCGAACTGGCAGAGAGATGCTAATAAATTGACGACCTGAGAGCGAATTGTGACATCCAAAGAGGTATGCAGAATATTGTATATGCGACAGCACCCCGGGAGTGAGAGACAACACACAGAATCCACAACTTAAGTGAGCGTAGAGGATTAGTTTCCACTACATGAAAAGGGAGAACAAATTAAAGGTCTCTGGAAGCGGAGAAGCAAGTGCATACAGAACTAGGAATACTGGAATACACATGAAAGATTAAGAAGCAACCTTTATGTATCATAAAGAGAGGTGCAATATTATACAATGATGGCATTGGGACACGCACGCAATGTGTGTTTGGACAGCACACTACTGTGCAATATAAAAACATTTCAAGAAAAACAGACCCTAAAGAAGTTCCGTTGATTAGTTCTTTAGCCGATGAGGAACAAAACATGTTGGGCAGGCTTAGATGTGTATTAGATATGTACTATGCATTTTTTTAAAGAGCTTAGATTTGGAATATCAAAAGAATGAATGTAGCACACTGCACTTCAGTAATGAATGAGTATGAGTGCAGCGCGCCAAACAGACTATGAAGGGTTATGCTGTATATGTTCCTTTTGTCACAAATATAGCTGTGCTTGATGATGTTATGAAATACAAGGGTGTACACATTTTAAGAACAGTGGAACATTGATTTTTTATTGAGAGGTTTGTAGGCACTGGACATATGGCATTTGTTAAATTTGATAAATTCAATAAATGTATTCAATACTGCCCTAGGAGGTGCATTCATTGTTTCATATGATATGAGATATGGCATTTATAAGGCGCCTATACACAAGCGTTTCAAGACACAGGTTGTCTTGCTTATAGACATGTTTAGGCCTTCCTGCAAATTGTATGTCTTTTCTTTCCCATTCCTGCTGCCAATGTGTTATCGTTCGACCTGGGAATGGGTAAGGGTGCCTCGCTTTGCTCGGTGTGGGATTTTCTTCTCCCGATTCGAAAATCAAAAGTTGCCACGCATGCCCGTACCTATGTCCGGTGTGCATTAATTGAGTGTTTGAATGCATACGCCCATATATGCATCCCTGCCTTATGCATATGTTCTTCATTCACCAATAGCAACCGTCCCTTTGCGCAACCGTAGTTCTGCCCTGAGTGTAGTCACTAGACATCCTACATGTGCATGATGCATAGTTTTACTGCCACTGAGAATATGCCATGTGCTTTTGCGAGAGAAACTCATCAAAAGCCAAGTCTAAAAAGTGGCATCAGTCAATTTTTTGGGCATCAAAATATCACCGTGCTCGAAGTACTAAAAGTAAATGGCCCTCATTCCGAGATAGGAGGTAAGTACCGGTATTTTCTGGCTTGGCGTAAAGTACAACACCGCCCTGGCGTCAGACCGCTAATTGCGGCCCATTCCGACCTCGCGGACACGCGCTTTTCGCCATGCCGGAAAAGTACCGAGCAGCATGCCGCTAAACGACCCGCAAACCCCCTACCGGCATGCTGCGACACGTAAATAACAACACCGTCTTGGAAGCAGTAGCGTCTGTACATAACGGTGACCGTGAATTACGGATACCGTAAATTACGGTCACCGAAAAAAAAGGAACCGGAAATTACGTCATTGCACAGGAACAGGAAGGAGGGCGGCGGCCATCTTTAAAAACACAATCCATTGCCATCCTCATAAGCCAGCACCCTTGGGAGCAAACTGAAGTTGGGAAAAGGACCAGACGACTACGAACATGCCGAAAGCTCCAAAGAAGGCTGCGGACGGCCTCCGAAAGAAGAAATTCTGCCCGGAGGAACTCCAGGCCATGGTGGACTACCTGGCTGAGCATGCAGATGTCGTTTTCAGCCCCGACATGCAGAGGGAGTCTATCATCCGCAAGAAGTACATCTGGGCTCAACTTGCACAGAGGGTGAGCGCTGTAGGCACCACCCCCCGCACCCCCATGGACTGCCGCAAGCGGTGGAATGACCTGCGGGTGCGGGGCCTCCTCTCCAGCAAACGGAGTCAGGCCATGCAGACGGGAGGCGGTCCAAGTACCCCTGTACAACTAGAGCCGTGGGAGGAGACATGTGCGGCTCTGATTGGCACAGAATCGATAGAGGGCGTGGGCGACATGGAGTGCGGGGCAACGTCGTCTGCCGAAGGAGGTGAGTGTCCACAGTGTACACTGCCAATGCCCATTGCATGATTAAAACTGGCCCAAGGGCCATCGAAGGCACCCTCTCATGTTGCCCTCCCCCATCCAACTCTTCCCCCCCATCCAACTAATGCAGAGGCAAGCGCCACGCAATCAAGGGCCATGTGCGAGTACATAACGCACATCAACCATAGTGCATTAACTTGTACATCCCACCATGTACACTGTGCAGCTGGCTCGGCATTGCGCCAGCAAAACTGCACATAACCAGGCCACGATGAGTCACTCCCAAACATGCGTACATGACATACTCATGCACATTGTACCACTGCCGTTGCTACACCCAAAAGGCCACAAACCACAATTGACTGAAATGTGAATGCAGCCATGTATGCAAATAGGACATCTTACAATCACTCGTGTTGTCCCTCTCTTCTACCCCCACAGGCACTGATCATGACAGCGCCGAGCCACATTCCAGCCGGCCAAGCACCTCCATGGGTAGTGGCAGGGTCAGGCGAATTCCTGCACCAAAAACAACAGCCCCCCCCGGCTCCGGAAAGGCCACTGGATGCTGCACCACCACAATCCATCCCAGCATTGGTGCCTGCCACAATGCCAACCCCAACATCGGCACAGTCGAGCATCTCTGGGGAGGCTGCTGCTACCGGCCCTGACGAGTATGTGGACATCCGTCACCCATCTGTGGGGCGTCCGAGGAGGAGGGCCAACACACAGTCCACACCCCAGAGCCCTGCATTGTCCCCCTGGCCTCATGTAGTGACTGGACTGTGGAGATGCACAAACACCTGCCCGTAGTCCGCAAATAGACACGCAGGGGTATGATGATGGTGGCCCAAGTCCACCGGTACAGCCCTCGCCCGAGCATGCAGGAGAAAGTAGTTTCAGCGATGGATTTCCATCATTCGGCACACGTCGAGCAAATCAGCTTGCAGATCTCATAACGGAGTTCATAGAAGACAACCACCAGGCCAGGGTTCAATGGCATAATGAACTAAGGGAAATTCGGGAGAAACTCACCAACAGCACCAACCGGTTGTGTGAGACTCTCACTGACAGCACAACCCGTCTGTGTCACATCTTTGGCTGCATAGCCAATGCCCTTGAGGCAGCCCAATCTAATCCCCAGCCACAGCATCAAAACACGCCAGCATCCAGTGAGGCCACACCAGCCAGCCCAGAAAGACGCACTCTGCGTTCCATGCGGTGCAGGGACATGCCTCCCCCGGGCGAGGGGAGCAAGAAACAATAGTCATTACTGCCACATGTGGCCTTTACGTCCTACATGGGACCACTGCTGTGGGGTTGGGGGGGAGGGGGGTGGGGAGTGAGGGTTTGTTGTGGAGTTGGGGGCTAAGGGGGTGATGGTTTGTTGTGGAGTTGGGGGGAGGGGCGTGATGGTTTGGTGTGGAGTTGGGGAGGAGGGGGGTGGCTGCAGATAATGTTCACACTTATTCCTTTTTCACAATACACTATTGGTGTTGCAAAGTTTAACCGTTGTGGACATTCATCATTGAGCATGTGTATTATGACGTCTGAAAGTGCATGGTGTACAAGTATACACACATCCAGTGCCCTGTGTGCCCATGTAATGCCACCCTCTGCTGACTTGTGTTCTGAACATCCTGTCCACTCTTAGTTTGGCGCATGACATGTCCCTCAAGTGCACTGCCTCCATGATGCTTTCTTGCCACTTCCTCCTCCACCTTCACCACATCATCATGTGGTAGTAGCAGTCCCATGTCAGGGGACAGAGACGCAATTTTAGGGATGCACATTTTGTTCAGCTACACATATGACATGGGGATTTTGGACACCAGATAGCAGTAGATGGGTCCCCCACCAGTCCTGCTTCGCCAACTCATATGTGCCTTACGCCAGCCAGGTGACTGCTTCATCTACACGCATGCACAGGTATGGCCAGTGTTTTAGTGTTCCCTGGGCCTGTTCTGTCGGTTACTGACAGGGGTCATGTACCATGGTGTCAAGGGACAGCCACCAACAGCTGCATGTCTAGCCAAATAAGGTGAGTGTTTGAACTGTCATGGTGGAGAACTGAACTTGGCTGACATGGCAGGGTTTCACTGATGGCCTTATGCAGATGTCCATGGATGCATTTCGCCCATTCATGGCCACAATATGTGTCCAATTCAAAGGAATGCTATGTGGGGTTGCGTCTACAAGATGGTCTGTGAACGATGGCATGGACAGCTCGTGGTACATGCTTCGTTGATGCATGCAGCTGTCCTGATGTTAGATCCATGTGGTGCTGTGTACTGTGTAGATTTGTATTTGGGTGTGATGGATGTAGTCAGTGGCTCATGGTCATCATCGTGCTCTGATACATACTATGGTGAATTCCAACACTCCTATGGGTGTGCCATGCCGGTGACGTGGTGTGGTATCCCTGCTGCCCCTCCCAGGGATGGGTCTCCGATGTGGTGCCATGCTGGGGGCAGCCACATTGTGCATATGCAGTGTGTCGTCCTATATGCGCTTACGGTTGTGGTGGCCGCCAATGAGTGGTGCAAGTGTAGTGGGATTTGCCCTTGTCAGATGGTGGAGATGTAGTGTATTGTGAGTGCCTTATTCCATCGATGTGGGAATCTGTTCTCATGTGCCGTTGCACTGGTTCTGTGGCAGGTTGGTTGGTGGGGGTGAACACCGTACGATGGCTTCATAATTTCAACCCAGTTGGTTCATGCAGGCACCCACCTCATGGCACCAATGCACTAGCATGACACAGTCAGACGACTCAACAGGCAGCCAGGCACGTCATCCTGCATGTCACACCATGTGGCACGGTAGTGTGGTGAACTGCTCGCCCATTGAGTCATGAGTTGTTCTTTGATGTCGGGCCACCCATGTGTGATGTTCTTGGTTGCGTTGCATTCCATCTGCACGTAGGGGGAGTGGTATTGTTTGCAGTTGCTCTCCGCCACCTGCATGCCATGCTGGTCCACCTACGACACGTGGGTGCTGTCAGGGGCACCAATGTCATTTGGCATGCATCCATATGCATGAGGTCAAACTTTACTGTTGTGTATGTACTGGGTGGTCCATGTTGGGGATTGGTAGGCCCTTGTGTGCTTGGGGAGGTGAAACAGCACTTGTTTATGTGTCCGTGTAATGGACGGTTGTGACATGCCATGCATGGGCACCAGTGTGTGCTGGTAGGTGCCTGTGGCATGGGTGTGGGGCACAGGCAACACCGTCACTTGTGCCAGGATAGCAGTGTATATTTGTATGCTGCTCACTTATCTCGTTATGTCTCAGGCCAAATATAGTGGTGACGGTGTCACAGTCAAGGTGGTCAGGGGTGTCTATCTGCTAAGGGATTTTCTTGAGTGGCCGGACATGCTGCGTGTGCATGGGGGCTGCTGGGGTGGTGACGGAGGCTGCACTGGTGCTGCATGCAGGGCCTGTCTCCCCCTCCTTCTCCCCCTGTGTCTCCTCAAAGGGGGGGCCTGGTGTTGTTGCTGAGGTTTTTGTGGTTGTGCCCTTGCTGGTTCTATTGGTCTCATCTTGGTGTGGGAGGGGTTGTGGTGTGTGGGTGAGTTCCTTTTCTGCTGTGGCAGACTCCATTGCCTCCACCTGTGCTGATTGTGTGCACCTGTGGCTCTGGGAACCACTGCTCAGGGTTCTTTACTCCTTCTCTGAGATGCCTGTATGTACTCCATGCCGGTAAGGTACTTTATGGGCTTAAGGAGGCCGTTATTTACGTGTGCTCCTTACTTGTGATCAGCTCCGGTTTACGCCATGCCGCTAATTTCGGCATGGTGGGGCGCGCGCAAGACCCAAGACCGATAATTACGGCATTGTAGTTTACGGTGCCGTAATTAGCGGTCTGAGGGGTCAGAATAGCATGTAGTAGTAAACGATGCCGGTAAATCATTACCGGCATGGTTTTTACCTTACCTCCAAGCTCGGAATGACCCCCAATGACTTCAGTGACAAATATGTAAGCACATAGTTATCTAAGAAGGGTGGCTGAATTTGCCACCTTTCGCTTTTGTCAAGGGTGAGAACAAGAACAAAATGGTAAACAAACTTGTCATTGTCCCCATCTGGTGACATGGAGCCCGAAGCGGTGGGTGTGCTCTGGATTCCGGGACAATACAAATACTATCAGAACGTTTAAGAGTACTTCCCAACTGGAATTGCCTAATAAGGTATTCTATAAGTTCCTGAATCCTATTTTTTGGAAGGTTGCTGCCTTTTTCTGGACTCAAAACGTCCAAAAGCGCTTAACTACTACTCCTGTTTCATATCATATGCCCTAAATGTAATCTCTGGCGCCTTGTGTGGTTGTGCTCTTGGTGAAAAGCAGACCCTGTGTGTTCACTTAACAACCACCTTCACAGCCCTAGGTACAGGTGGAGCGCTCTCTGAGCTCAGTAGGTTGGCTGCTCGATCCCTCATTGTCAGTCCTGGACGCAGCTCCTCCGAGTCCACAGCGCAAGACAGTACAGGGCAGCAGACAAAGATCCAGAGGTGGATTGCGAGCGCCGCTGCAGATTGACAACAGGGGCGTGGGCCTATGCTGCACCCCTGATCTGCCAGGCCGCACTACTCGGCTCCTGGAGTTTTTAAAATGTCCCAGCTCACTTCTGTAGGATGCACTTAGTCACTCCGGAGGTTGCTGTTCCCATGCTCGGGCAACATCTTTCACTGCCTCAGAACCCATTCTTTCAATGAATGGCTCCAGTTTAATATCAGGCACTATATCACATAAGAGAACAATGTTACCAATGGTATGCTCGAAGCATCACCATAGGTTGATTACATTTGATATTATCTCTGCATCCTTGAATACATTTTGGGTAATCCCTTGTTGGAATATCACAATACCTTTATAGATTGGAAGAATCGGAAATTAACCTTTGATGTAAGACAATATCAGGGGTCCTGTGCACAAGAACCTACCTAAAGGATTCCACAGGAAGCAGGACAATGTTGCACCCCAATGGTGAGATTATCTACCATCTTGACTATTCAGGAAGGAATGCCATTTGAAGGTCATATCTTTGCGAATGTATTTGACTCTGTAGAATCCGACAAGCTACCTCCACACCGGTTTTACGATTGCTGAATTGAACTAATTCTAATGTACACATTCCTTATGGTAGGATATATGGCCTTTCTGAGAAAGAACGGAATAATTAAAGAATACATAGGCAAGGACCTCCAGAAAGGATTTATTCTCCATTCCACTTCAGCCATAGGGGTTCCCTATTTCTGTATCCCTTTGAAAGAAGACACAGAACTCAGCCTGGAGTGGATTGCGATCAATTAAACACCACAACTGTAAAGTACCGGCATCATCTACCCTTCATTCAGAGTTTATTGGCCAGGTTTGTGAGGGCAAGACCTAAACTAAGTTGGATCTAAAAAGAGCTTAGTTTACAATTTGGTGAGGATATATCCAGGCGATAAATGGAAGACAGGGTTCTGCACCCAATTCAGGTACTATGACTACCTGGTCATTCCCTTTGGGTTGGTTATGTACCGTGGCAACCCCCTTACTCAATTTCCTTAGTTATGTACGTCGAGATATAGTGGATGTCTGCGTAGTCATTCTATCTCACATATAGAACATGTTCTTCACAACAAAGACGTTTTAAGGTTCCATTGTAAACTTTGGGCCTCATCACGACTTTGGCGATAGCCATGCCGCTATTGGCGGCATGGCTGCCGCCAAAATTGGGTCTGGGTTCCCTGAATGGGGAATTACTGGGCCATTCCGAGTTCGGAGGGCCTGGTAATTCCTCCCTCCAGGAACCCGGGCCCGGACCGTCCCCATTCCCATTTGAGCCCCCATGGGGCTCAATGGGAATGGGAGAGAAAGCAAATAAAGGGCCCATTACGAGCGGCCCGTTGTTTGCTCCCTCTTCCCTTCACGGGACCCGGTAAGGACGCCTGGGTTCACCAGGCGTTCCTTACTGGGTCCCGCGAGGGGAGCTTGTAATGAGGCGGAACGGGTTTAACGGGTCCGCCTCCTTTAGCGGAGCCCGTTAACCCGTTCCGCCTCAGTTGTAAAGAGGCCCAATTAACTTTTTGATAAAATATTGGAATGCATGTTCCATCACAAAAGAATTGCCTACCTAGGATATGTGTTGTCCCCTCACAGCATCGAAATGGATCCTCGAAAAGTCGTTGCAGTGTTTGAATGGCTGAAAACTAAGAACATCAAAGAATTACAATTTGTATGGGCACTTTATGCCTGAATATTCCATGATTCTTCTTCCTTTGACTTGCCTTATGAAAAAGTGGAGTAACTATAACTACCTCTGGTGCTCAGAAACTCAAGTCGTATTTGAGCACTTGAAGAGTCCCTTTACTTCTGCTCCTGTCTTAGTGCTCCTGGACCCGACACAGCCCTATTTAATAGAAGCAAAGGCCTCCGATTTCGCTCTTGGATCATTATTGATACAGAAAGATCTGGTTTCTTTGGTTCCCCTTCCCATAGATTACCATTGCGACACTCAATATCCAGTGGAACAAAACTATGGTATTTTTGAGAAAGAACTGCTGACTATTAATGACACCTTTCTTGTATGGTGCCATTTTCTTGAAGGTGCCAAGCAGCCTATTAATGTATAAATGGACCACCACAATCTGGAATTCCTACCGACAGCCCTCTTCATGAATCAAAGACAAAAACGATGGATGCATTCTTTTCCCATTTTGAATTCATAGTCAATTACAAACCATTCATTAAGAACAAAGAATATGTATTATCTAGAAGGCATCTAGAACTTCCTGGTGAGCCCTTCCTCTTCCTGGTTATCCCCCTTACTACCTATAGAACAATGATTTTGCATAACGTATACCCCTAAAATAGTGGAGAACATTTGACAGACCCATATTCTCACCAAAAGAAGCAAGGTATCCTATTCAAAGGATACTCACAAAAGCAGCAATACAAAAGAGGTTCTGGTTGGAAGGCTTAGAATAATCTTAACCTCTCGCATCGCCTGGCAACCCTCCAGTCCATCGTTCTTCGCCTTCCAAGCCATTACAGAACAATTGCAAATCGGGCCTGGTCGCACCACAAAATGGCAGTCCAGCCCAAACTGCTTGGTTACATCCCTTCTTCACGAGACCACAAGCATCCCTAGACATGTTTTGGGCTCATTGGGCATCAGCGGTGAGGAGTAGCCTGGGTCTCTAGGCCCAGCCGGCACAGGACCCATATCTGGGCATACCCATCACACTCTGGGTGACTATAGCAAAACAAATGAGGTGATGGCTGGAAGGTTTAGAATGAATCTTAATCTCTGGCATCGCTCTGGGCAACCTTCCAGACCATCATTCTTTGCCTGCCATCATCAGTGAGGAGTAACTTGGGTCTGCTGGCGCCCAATGAAGTTGGAACATGTCCGGGGATGCTGTGTTTTGGTGCAGTAGGGATGTGACCTAACAGTTCTGGCTGGACAGCCGCTTTTTGGGGGTGGGGGGACAGCTGGATTTGCATATAGTCTTTCCTATTTCTATAATAACTTGGCAGGCTAAAGAACAATGGTTTGTAGGGTTGCCCAGATTTGCGCCAGAAGTTAAGATTAATTCAAAACCTTCCAGCCATTACCTTTTGCTTTCTCTAATTCACCCTGAATGGGATGGGTATGCCCAGCTGTGGGTCCCAAGCCTACTGGGCCTAGAGACCAAAGCTACTCCACACTGATGTCGCCCAATGAGGCTGAAACATGTCCGGGGATGCTTGTGGTTTTGTGCAAAAGCGATGTGACATAGCAGTTCGGGCTGGACTGCCCCTTTTGGGGTGGGAACAAGCCTGATTTGCATATGGTCTTGACTCTTTCTGTAATGGCTTGGCAGGCTAAAGAATGATGGGCTGGAGCTGCACCAAAAGTTAAGATTAATCATAAACCTTCCAGCCATCACCTTTTGTTTTGTCCTACTCATGAAAGTGTGTCAGCTGGTAATGCTATGATAGTGTCATGACATTCCAGGAGCTGGACATGTTGGAGTAATAACAACTCAACAAAAACTAGTGAGCTATGTCTTGTGGGAACCTCTGCGACAAAATCTGAGAGATTCCATGCAAATGGGGGGTATCTGTTCTAGAGCTAGGACTCTCAGATGAAAACCAGTGGGACTTCTCCATCCATTTCCCTTTCATTAGAGAGTGCAAAGCCATCCAATATTCAATCGTAGAGAGACAGTTGGACATTTTGATAGATCAGAGGAGAGTTCTGGAAAAGAGAAGAAGATTTGGGTGTTGTCTGCGAAAAGTTGGTACCAGAACCCAAAGGAGGAGATTAGTGCCCCAAGAGCAGAGGTGTAGGGTGAAAAGAGGAGTGGATCCAAGACAGAGCCTTGTGGAAAACCAACAGTAAGAAGAGTGAGTTGAGAGGTGTTTTTGCTCCAGGAGACAGAGAATTGGCGAAGGCGCAAGGTAGGATTCAATACAGGCAAGGACTCAATCCCTAATCCCAAGAAGAGAGTATTAAGGAGATCAGAGTGATCGACAGTGTCAAAGGCAGCAGACAGGTCATGGAGAATTAGGATAGAGAATAGGTTGGAGTACTTAGCAGAAGCGATGAAGTTGGACACATTCATGAGAGTAGTTTCTGTGGATTGACAGGAGCGGAAACCTGCTTGTAGGGGGTCTCGAAGGTTGTGGATGTCCAAGAAATTGATAAGACGATTGAACACAACCCTTTCGAGCATTTTAGAGTAGAGTAGTATGTGCTAATTTTTATTCATAAGCCGCCACACATGAACGAATTAACATTTGTGAACACAATACTGATATTATCTGCTTTGTTTTTTGTTTTTTAATTCTGTTCATTGGCCTTTAATGATACAAAAAACAAACAAACGGCAGAGCTACTTGCCGGTAGAACCCCCCCCTTTCCCGCCCCATCCCCCGATACACTTTTATCTGCCCAACAGTTTGTCACATCCCATGAGACCAATGTCTTCAAAGTTCCAACCATTATGGCCCGCCAGCTTGAGCCTGCAAATAGACATCTGCACTATCCCATATTCGTTTTGCAGGTTGTACTACCATAGCACATTGAACTGCCCACCTTGGCTAACAGTCTGCACCCATTGTGGGCGAGCCCTCCCCATCATCTTCAGATTGCTGGATTAAATAGTTTGTGTAGGCGTTCCAAATACTGCTGCTGTTGGCATGTTTTGGTGTCAGCAATCCCCAGCCATGTTCCATGTCCAGACAATATGTTATGTCCAGGTTCCATTGCGAGTGCTTCGGGCTCCTCGACCCCCCCCCCCCCCCATGTACATTGCCACTCGCCGTTTGGCCAATATGAGTAGTAGGGTGATCCGTTTCCTGGTGTGTTTGGGGATATCTTTGGTGTAGCCTAGTAGGGCTGTTCTGGGGTCAAGATGTACCGTTTGGCCTACTATGCCACTAACTGTGTCGAATACTTCCCCCCAGTAGTGTAGCACAGCCAGGCAATTCCAGGCTACGTAAAGGAAGTCTGCCTGTTCAGAGTTGCATCTTTTACACCTCCCAGTAAGGTCTGGGTAATAGTCTTTTAGTTTGGCTGGGGTGTGGTCGAATTGATGAATATATTTGAAGTGAATCCGTTTAAATTGTGCTAAGTCCACACCTCATTCGAAATTTGCCTCCCCAAGGATATTTCCCATCTCAGCTTCGGTGCGGCCCAAGCATTGCTCCTTGTGCTCATATACATTGCATAAAGCCTGGATGGAACTCTGCTCCCAACTATCCCTTGCAGCAGTTTATCTAGCCTGGGGGAGATCTGGGGCTGTTCTGGGAATGTGGCAAATACCTGAGTCAGACTGACCCGTAGCCGACAATACGTAAAGATGTCCAGAGCAGACATCACCCCTTTCTCGTTTAGCAACTTCCCTTCAGGGAAGAGGCCACCAAAACTTAACAGTCCCATCCTTTTCATCAGAGCCTCAAAGCCTGGTTCAGCAGTGATTGGAATCCCGGGCACATGAATCACGGGGAGTCTAGGGGAGTAGAGAGCCTCTCCTTTCTTTCTACATTCTTTTTTTATTTTTTTTAACTGTTTCATCTTCATTTAATATTACATTTGGCTGTTTCAAAAAGGAAACAATTTACATTGCTTTTATCGATTTTTAAATTGCTTTTGGCATGGTAGCTAGACAGATTACATAGAAAATCTCAGCCCGAATGGAGTTTCCACCGAATCCATTGCTTACTATCAAGAGACCCTACATCAGCAATACGGCAGCAGTACTCGGGAGAAACCACACCCCCCCATTAAATAAAAGTTGTAGTACCCCAGGCAAACGTCCTTGCCCCACTTGCATTCTTATTATACATCAATGATGTGGCTTTAAGATTAGATACTGACGTAGACACTCCAAGATTTAGCCAATGGAAAATAGGCATGAGTTTTCAAGAGATGGGTCTACCACACTATCGTCACTTTCGTTCTACATTCAAGACGTGTTCATGATTGGCAAGTTACATCCACCAGATTTCTCGCCAAGCGTGTTCTGCTCGTTGCTGTAAGTATGACTGATCGAAGAAGATTCGGTCCCACCACTGCCCTCTCTACTTCCACTTAACCCTTGTGTCTCATACCAAAACTTCAGGTACCCCGCTTGCACCACATCATAGTACGCCTCAAAGTCAGGCGGCAGCAACCCTCCGGCCGAGATCGGCGCCGACAGCATATTTCAGATATTGTCTGCTTTGTATTTTGTTTCTTTTAGCAGTAGCTCGAAACATGTTGCACCTTAATTCTATGCAATCATCAAAATGATTGCATCATGCAATCAACACTACTACCCTTGAACAATACATTAATTGTTAAATATTCTTTCTAGATATAAATGTTTGGACAACCCAAATCATAAAAGAGTGTGGACATTGCACTAAGATAATGATGTAAACCTCTTCCTCCTTATAAGAAGGGTGAGCCTGAGACAAAAGATTGGAGGTGGCTAAAGAGGATGAGTGAGGCGGAAACCATGTGAGAAAAGAAGAGACATAGGTTAAGGAGGTGGCCAGAAACTGTAAGAGCAGCAGAAGAGCTTGGTGGAGTACCGAGTGGACCCCACCGAGAGAACAAGAGGGGTTAAGAGAAGGAGAGAGACAGCGAGTGACAAAGAGGCGGATGGAATGATGGGTAGGAGAAAGTGGGGGAGTAGATGGAGAACAGACGCATGGACGGGAGGAGGAAAGGGGAGTGGAGGCTGGAGTGTGTGAGGAAAAGCAAGATAGAAGTATCAAGAATATAGAGGTTTAAAAGAGAAAGAACGCTGCAAGACTGTGAAGAAGGAGAGGTTTATATCCTAATGAAGAAAGTGGAAGAGGGGGAAAAGAGACAAGAAGATGTTTTTCCGGGCAACCCGGAGGCCCTTAAGAAAGGTAGAAGGAAACAGAGGGGGGCTGGTGAAAGAAAGGAGTGGAAGATAAGTACAGGAAAGAGTGTGTTGAGAACAGAAGAAGGGGTAGGAGGGTGAGAGGAGAGAAGGCAAACCAAAGAAAGAGGGCTCCCAAAGAAGGGAGACATCAGGGGATAGAAATTAAAGAGGGCAACACCTAGAAAGATGGACAAAGGGGAAGGTCTAGGGTGGAACCCAGACATAAAGGAAAATTGAACCATGGACTACCCCAGGTGGCAGGGGAGGGAGTGAAACATGGATACAAAAAGAACAACCCTGCTAGAGGAAGAGGGCAGATGGAAAAGGAAGGAGAGGGAAAAGAAACCTCAGAGGATAAGAAGGGGACGAACCCAGGCAAAAGCTGCAGAGGGCAACTAGATAGGAGGAGGATGAGTGCAAATGAACCCCACAGAACAGAATGGCTATAACTTAGGAGAAGGCTCCGGGTCAGAGTTAAGGCAGAGGGGGGAGAATAAGGCAGAGGCTGGATCCTGTGGATAGACAGGGGAAGAGAAGGTAGACACCCAGAGTGAAAACAGGGCAGTGAAAGGGAAGATGGATAAAGCTGAAACCCTGCACATGGAAATGGCAACTGGAGAGAAAGCTGGAGTTCTGGCCAGAGAAATGGCAGAAAAATAGAATACTGGAGCTCAGGAGACAGAAAAAGAAGCCCTAAGCTGGGGGGGATGGACAAAATCCAAGGGGATCAGCCTGGTTAATAACCCCATCGGAATCCAGGGGTAAAAACCTTGTAGAGATCGTTTTGTTCATTGTGGGGAATGCTTTAAAAGCCCTGAGAACATTATAGGCATCTGACAGAAAAATCTAATGATTTTAACCTAGAATGTATGGTATGCATCATTTGTAACTCTTTGGGCCTCATTACACGGTATGCGGTAACCATGGCCCTATTAGCGCCATGGCTGCCGCCGGTATTTTTCCGTGTCCGCCTTGGTGGATGGCGGAATTACCACCCTACTCCAAGGTGAGCGGGGGCGGTAATTCCCCATTCACCAAGGCACTTCCCCATTCCCATTTTTGCCCCCATAGAGCTCAATGGGAATGGGGAAGGAGCTAATTACGGTACAGCAAATTGCGGTACCGTAATTAGCACCAAGGTCCCTTTGCGGGCCCGTTCCTTAATGGCTGCTAAAACCAGCCACTGAGATCGGGTCCGGCAAAGAGACCTCGTAGTAAGGCGGTAAGGGTTTACCGGTACCGGTGCCCTTACCGGTACCGGTAAACCCTTACCGCATTCTGTGTAATGAGGCCCTTTGGTTACAGGAGCCACACAGGAGACCCAAATCAGCCAAATAATCTACACCAGCCCCTGTAACAATCCTCATAGAAACATCTATCAATTAAGGGTTGGGGACAGCATAGAAAGTACAAAACTACATCAATCTGTAAATCACAGCATCATGAATGGAACAGCATACATTTTGATAGCCATGAGTAAACCTCTGTCATTCCTAGCAGCTGCCCTGTTGCATAAGCAACAGCAGCCCCACAGGAGGTAGCCCATCAAACTGCCATGCAGCCCAAGGAGGCAGCCCATCAGCCTGCCATGCAGTCTGTCATTTTGTTACACTTGGGTTTAAGGTCCGTTCACATCGTTATGTGGAAGGCGCGGCTAGGGCGGGGTGGGACCAAGGGAAATGGAAGTGACAAGGCTTTGGGTAAGAAGTCAGTTTGTAAAATAAAGGAGTTGATACGGGTGATACCGCTTGGGCCTCCTCATTAGCGTGCCACGTATGAATGCCAACTTGGCTGCAAGCCGCACATGTGGCAGACCCACTACTCCTAGTTAACACTGGCGACCAGGACGACAGAGCTGGCGTGGTGCCCCAGGCAGTAGTTCTTCACTCAGGAAGGAAGCGGGAGGCGCGGCCCTCCTTCGCTCCACCTGTGAACCCAAGGATGCGGCAATGAACACGCGCCAAACGGGCTCAAGGATTCAAGAGCCTGCATCCTGCAATTACAGCGCAGGCCGCAGCAGTGAGTCAGCAATATTCACACTCCATGAGGCCCTGCTTCTTCAAAGGCTGCACATGCCGTCAAAGACAGGGAGGCAGGCGCAGCTTCCAGGAACAGTGCTCCATGTGGCGAGGCCCCACATCACAAGGGGCAAGAAGGTCCCCATAAGGACGCATCCTCCGTAGGGGCAACAGGGAAGCAACAGACATCCTACCTACAGTTGAGGCACCCACTCCAAAGCACAGGGAAAGGCACACCGCCAGCCAGCAATGTCGGAGGAAGACATTTCAGCAACCGTGCTAGCAAGACTGTCAGAAACATTTCCACATGGCCAAAGCGACACGACTCCGTGGCCGTTGCCCCTGGTGTTTGACCTTAGAGACACTGGTAACCTGGGGCCTAGGTGGGTCCGATGGATGAAGGACTTCAAGGTGTACGTAGGAACAATGGGTCCAATGGATGAAGAAAGGAAGAAAAACACACTTATCCTAGCAGTGGGGGCCGCTGTGAGAGACATTCTCTACGAGCTGGTTGATGAGGCAAAGTTGACATACCAAGAAATTCAAGAGGTGCTAGACACCTATTTATTGCCACACCCCAATGTAGCCTACAAGAGGTATATATTTCATACAACAATGCAGGAAAAGGGGGAATCTATGGACAACTACGTCATGCGGCTCTGCATTAAACACTGTGCTTTTCATCGATACTCCAATGACGAAGCACTACGCTCCCAAGTCATCATAGGATGTGAGTCTGCAGAATTCAAAAGAAAACTACTCCAGAAACAGAGGACCTGCAACGAAATCTTGGCGATGGCCTGCACCAATTTAGTAGTCACGCAGCAAGTGGTGGGACTGGGATGAGTGAAGATCTCGTCAGACACAAGATATCAGGAGGTCATCAAGAAACTAACGCCCACCATACATTACGAACACAGCCAGTCAGCGAAGTCATGCTATCGGTGCGGCTATGAATTTCCCCACGAAGGCATGACGACCAATTCAGGGCGGTCTGCAGAAATGCCCCGGGACCCGCTGCCCCGGCTACCTCCCCGAGGAGCAGCAGACAGCAGCCCAACTACCAACCTGAAGACAGGAGATCAAGCTGCGAACACCCCGCAGACGGCGAAGCTGCCCGTCAACCATCCAGGAGATTGCTCCAGTCCCCTGACAGGAGAACTGCTTACAGACCCCGAAGAATTGTCCGCTACGTCGAGATACGCACGCCATCAGGCAGCAATTCCTCGTCCTCACACGACAGACAGAGGAGGAAACCATATGTGTGGGCACTTCGCAATGAGACAGCAAAGGAACACAGCCCCATCCTGATGCTGTAGGTGCATAACATACCGACTGACTTTCTCATTGACAACAGGGCTACCGTCAATGTACTGAGCGAAGAGGCATAGTATCACCTCCCCCACCCGCCAAAGTTGCGAACCTCTCAGGTCGATATTTTCGAAAACTCCCCCCTGCTGTGCAAGGGTACATTCACCACAGACTGCGCACACAAATCGCACACAGACCACATGCACCTGCATGTCCTCTCTACAGAAGCCAACAGCAGATGCATTTTGAGTTTCAAATTGGCTTTTGACATGGGAATCATCCATATCTTATAAAACCTAATGGCCCACAAATATCTGGCCCCAGAAGGTGACATTATCACTGCATATCTGAACCTCTTCAAGGGCCTTGGCAAGCTGCGTGACTGCAAAGTGAGAATGCACATCATTCTAAAACCGGTGGAGGAACAACAAAGGTGTCTACTAGACCTTCATATCACAGAGGCTGCGGTGGGACCCACCCCATGGATCTCCCCCATCGTTCAATCGGCAGACAGCTCCATCCGCCTGTGCATAGACATGCACCACCCCAACATGGCCATTCAACATGAACGTCATCAAGCCCCGAGAATAACGGACATGATCCACCTCCTCAACGGGGCAACCGTGTTCTCAAAGCTCGATCTCGACAAGGGCCACCATCAGCTGGAGCTAGCCTGGGAGTCCAGGTACATCATCACGTTTGTGACTCACATGGGGCTATTCAGCTACAAGCGCCTGCATTTTGGCATATCTTTGGCGGCAGAGATTTTCCAAGAGGAGATCCATCAGGTAATCAAACACATCCCAGGATGTCTGTACTACAGCAATGACATCCTGGGTATTCGGCAAAACTACCCAAGAGCAGAGCGAAAACCTTCAAAAAGTGTGCAGGGCCCTAGAGGCGGCTAATGTCATGCTCAACAAGGACAAGTGTGAATTTGGAAAGCGAACTCTCAAATTCTTTGTACACATATTTTCAGACTAAGGCATGCAGCCGGACCCAAAAAAGGTCAAAGCACTACAGGGAGCATCCCGCCCAACGGATGTGTCAGACCACAGGTCATTCTTGGGGCTCACAAGTTACTGCTCGTGTTACCTGGAAACGGTGAGGGCCCCACTCAGAGATGTGACCAGGACCGGACAAGACTTTATCTGGACTGAGGAATGCAAAGCCTCGGACATGGCATACTTTAGCTCGGCCAAAGATACCAAAGTGGCTATGAACGCAAGCCCGGTAGGAATGGGTGCGATACTGGCACAATACGACCCAAGAACACCACACATTAAGATGGCTGTGTCATACACTAGCCACAGTCTATCGACCACTGAAGGGAAATATTTGCAGGCGGAAAAGGAGAGCCTGGTGGTTGTCTGGGCCTGCAAACACTTCCATCTATTTCTTTTCAGAAATGCATTCAGGGTGGTCACCGACCACCAATCTCTCGTCAACATCTTCGGCAATCCCCAATCTAGAATGCCTCAGAGAATAGAAAGATGGGGCCTCTTTCGTGAAGACTATAAATTCACCATCCATCATAGACCAGGCAAAGACAAGAACCCAGCCGACTACCTTTCCCGTCATCCCACAGAGCCATCTCTTCCAGGACACTCTGTTGCGGATGCATACTTGTAATACGTCATTCATCAATTAAAACCCTTCCCCATTGCATGAAAGGCACTTCAGCAGAAATCAACGAGCGACCCCGTACTGGCCATTTTGGCGCAATGCATCAACCAAGACAAGTTAAAACATGCAAAAGGAGAGAGCCCAACACTTGGAGGAGACGCTGCAGAGTGAAGTCAAGGCAATGTTGTTAGTGCAAGAAGAGCTCACCTTCCCCAAGACCAGATCATCGTGAAAGGCAGCAGGATTGTCCTGCCCAAGTCACTCAGCCAACAAGTGGTCGACCTGGCTCATGAAGGTCACCATGGCGTGGTATCAATGAAGAAGCTACTGAGAGAGAAAATCTGGTTTTCTGGACTGGACGAACAAGTCAAGGGCACCCTAAAGAAATGTACAATCTGCAGCGCCATCGCTCCAGCCCCACACCCAAACCAGCTGATGATGTCCCCACTCCCTGGTGGCATATGGGAGGAACTGGCAATCCACTTCTTTGGGCCCCTCCATGATGGCACCTACGCCCTGGTAGTGACTAACAAGTATGCAAGATACCCTGAGGTCCAAATAGTGCCGTCTACCGGAGCCACAGCGGTCATTCCAGCCCTGCACCTATACTCACAGCATATGGCATCCCTCAAATAATCAAGTCTAACAATGGCCCACCATTTACCAGTCTGGACTTCGACAATTTTGCCCAGTACAGGGGTTTCAAAAACCGGAAAATCATGCCTCTCTGGTCTCAGGCCAGTGGCATGGCTGAGCGCTTTATGGGCAACCTCAAGAGAGCACTGCAGGTGGCGCAATTGTCTCACAAACCCTTTGAGCAGGCGTCATACTAACTGCTACTTGACTACAGGCCACACAGCACGACGGGCAAATGCCCGACTGACCTCTTGTTTGGCCGCAAGCTACAGACCTGATTGCCCCAAGGACCCACGGAGGGCAGCATCACCCAGGAGGATCAAGAGACCTGAGCGAAGGATGTCGAAGAGAAACAAAATGAAGACTGCTGCAGACAGGAGAGGAGGAGCGCGGGTGCTTAGCTTCAAGGAAGGTGAGACAATGCTGGTGCGTCAGACCCAGAGGAAAAAGGGAGACTCCCGTTTTGCACCTAGCCCTCTCACAGTCACAAAAGTGAAAGGCAGCATGGTTATGACTTCTGGACGAGGAGGGACAAACAGTAACAAGAAACGCGTCCCACTTCAAGGAATGCCCTGGCGGAATGACACACTGGGAAGCCCCAGGCGGGGACCAAGATGACCAGGTGGACATTTGGGTGCGGGAAGATTCTGATGACCCATACTGGGGAGACGAAGAAGTGTCGGGGGGTGATGCTACAGAAGATGACGGTGAGTGGACCGTGGAAAAACCCCCTTCCCACAGCCCGGAGCTAACAAGGTCAAGCCGCCCCGTACGCGTAAAGACTAAACCCATAAGACTCATTGAGGAAATGGGCTAGCGCCTGATCAAGTATTTGAAAGGGGGAAGGTTGTTACAGTTGGGTTTAAGTTCTGTCCACATCGTTATGTGGAAGGCAGGGTTGGGCGGGGTGGACCAAGGGAAAGTGAAGTGACGAGGCTTTGGGGAAGAAGTCAGGTTGTAAAATAGAGGAGTTGAGACTAGTTCCCAACAGGGAACTAATAACACCCACCCCTCCCCCCCCACCCCTTCCTCTGGTTGAAGCTGATCACAGCTGTTCACTTCTGTGCCACTTGCACCTTCCAGCACACAGTGGCTCTGGCACATGGCACTGCCAAGCCCTGCGTTTCTGACATCCTCTCCCAGGTATTAACCACTATGATGCTATGGTTGTGCTACCATATGGTTTCCCCCACCAACCCTACTGCCAAGTATGGTACAACAACTTGGTTTTATGCCATTATGTGACCCGCTGACGTGGTGGGCATTCTGAACTCCACTGACGTGAGGTGTACCACCCAGGGAAAGAGCAGGTCATCCGCAATAGATGCATACAGTACATCATCAACGTGCAAAGGTCTGTGATGCTGACCTGCTCTTTGCCCACTTGTGTGTGAGATTTCATAACTCTACTCATGACTGCATGATCCTGGTCCTGGGCAACCTGCCATTCATCATGGAGACAATACAGCAACTCTAGGCATGGCTGCTGGGTATGCCTATGACACCACACTATCCCAGAAATGCATGTTGTCTAAGAACCACTATTTATGCATGCTTACTACATTACACTGATGTGAATGGGACATGTCAATTGCACTCACTTGACCGCATGAAGATACCCTAACACAAACATTGTGTATGGACTTTTTACAAAGCACTGAAAACACTTCACTGACCATCAATGTATGCTCCCAAACTAATATGCATGTCCATGTGTGCTGAAGACTCATGCAATGCCTGTGGTCAGATGAAGACGGAAGTCTCCCCCGTAGTCTCTACCCTCCAGAAAAGCCGGTGCACACTCATGGTGCATGCCCAGAACCTTTAAAGGCATAATCAGTGGCAGTTTTACGACTAAAAAGATGATTCACACGCCCCCTTCCCTCCCCCTGACAGGCGATTTCAGATACCCAATTCAACCTAGGCCACTGGCCCTTCTGCACCAGCAGCAGACACCCATACCTGAAATCCCATGAAGTGGGCATTTGGTATTTTATAAAAGTGAACAAATACAAAATTAGCTAGATGGTGGTGCTGATGGGCTTGGAAGGAAGTCACTTGGGCCTGGTCAACAACAATGTGACAACGTGAATGCTCAAATGCTGCAAGAAGAAGTCATCAAAAATGTCTTACAATAGAGGTCAATGTATCAATAGTACAGCGGGGTTCCAACAAGTATGCATGGTCCAGAGGGGGTAAGAAGCACATTCAGACTACAGGTAGGGTGGCAGAAATTCAACATAATGCAATTTTTTGCTCGGAAGGCACAAATAATAAATGGATCTTTTTTACGGACGTGCTCACGAGATTCGGCTACCACCTTAGCCCCGCTAGCCTCCAGTGCGGAAGCGCGGCCCTGCTGAGGCAGAGACGAGCGGACTTGGGTCGGGCTGTGCAGCAAGGAGGTGCATCTCAGTGCTTTTCCAGACTACGAGGCCTTAGCTAGAATTCAACTGGCGCTCTAACAAATATTAGTACTGGACTGCAAGTACATTCTGGGCCCTTATGCATCCTCATGGCCCCGACCTCCAACACCGAATCCCCCAACTTCTGTCTGTCCTCAGCACTTGCCTCACCTGGAGGCTCGCAGTTATCTTACATGGACTTCACTCCTTGCTCACCCATGAGCACCACAGCACCTATCCCATCCCACTTCCCTTCTGCACTTGCACGTTCTGAACACTCACAAGCCATAGTAGGTTCCCCCCCCACTGTATTTAATATTCTTTATGTACGTTGATATTGATATTGATATTTTATTTATATCGCGCTCATACACAGGTGGTCGTTGTTACTTCCCCTTGTCCCCTGCCTGTTGCCCTGTGGGCCCTTTGAAACAGTATTTACTTTCTGTATAAGCGCCTAGCAAGCAAACTATAAATGAAATAAATAAATAAATACATTTGGATAGAAGCGAATCAACTGCTTGTTGAACATAGTTGAATTACTCATGGTGATGAAACAAGTCACTCACAATACTGTGTTGAGTCTTATGTGAAGCCAAAACAGAAACCTAGCTAAAATGAGGAAACAGAACAGAGAACCTTTCCCTCTGTGCTGGCTTAATCTCGATGCTGCTGCTGGGCTAAGTCAGGATCAAATAGACTGTGACGGGAGCAACAGGGGGTAGGATGAATGGAGGATTGCTGTGTGAAGGTGGTTGAGGGGAACGGGAAGCTCGAGGAGGTATCAGAGCCACAAATAACTCCATATAGATGAGGTGTGGCACAAAGTGTTGTGTGGTAGGCGTCCTCGTTCCTGAAAATGAGGAAAAGGGGGCTTTTTGAAGTTTAAAACACAGAGGGCTGCCTCCGTGAAATCCTGATGAAGGGTTGTTTTTTTCATATTTCTTTGAAGTCTAGGCTTGGGGAGACACAAGTGTGAAATGGAGAATGCTAATGGCCCCTTTCCCTGACAAGTCACAGCTCACTGGGAAGAAGCCAGTATTCCAAACATTCCAAAGCCCCTCATTCTGTGTGCACTCCACATTAGCAGCCTGGGCAGGGACGCCAGCCAATCGGGCAGCTCGCAATGTGGGTTGACACTGCTAGTGTAAGCTTGCATTCCACGCCGCCTGATGCCTGGCTCCCCCACCTGCCATCTTCCATCCACCGACCCTGCTTTTTCCCCCTCTCACTGCCCCCATCCCACTTACCTGATTGCAGTGCTGGATCCCTGCCACTGCAGCTCCTGTCCCAGTGTGGCCAACGTGGAAGGAAGAGGGGCTCCATATGGAGCTGCGCCTTCCAATTCCATGGCGGCCATGCTGGTATAGTATTTCTTCTCTGTGAACATCCCGTTCACAGAGAGAAAATACTTTCCATTTATTGTATTTTCTTAATCGTTAGCACCCGTGTAGCGAACTACACAGGTGCTAATGGCAATATGTCCCTTGGTGGTGGGCTGACCCTGTAGGCAAGGCTGTTCCAGGGTGTGCCCGCCACCTTGGGGCATATCGCCTCAGTAAATGCAGAAGTGAAGAAAATAGGGCAATACACAGAGATGCCTGGTTGTCCCGGTTAGAAACTTTCAAGCATCAGGGTGCTGTACACGTCATCTATAGTGCCCGCCTCCTCACCTGCGTCATATTGGAAGAACAACAAGAAGGCAATGTGCATGACACCAGGTATCATCCCAATACTGCATCGAAGATATGAGAGACGTTATGCGCTCATACAACCATACTGAATGTACCCTGCAACTGACGTGGTAGTTGGATGTCTGCAGACACCATTGAACAAAGAAGAGTTATGAGGGAAATCTGATGTGTAAAGTGACGTCATAAAGAGAAGATACACAGACCCACTGAAACGACATGCAAATACTTCAAGAATAAAGATGTGACTGAAGTAACAAAGTGAACAAATATGCGAATAAGAAGAAATCGTATACACTGAAAAGATAAGTGATAAAAGATGCAGTAGATGTATATACACAGAAACGCAAGGTAGATAAGATATATAGAAGCTTGTTGCAGTAGAAAATATAACACGGTTAAAGCAGCCATGATGAGAAAATGGACGTCGACTCTGTATAAATAGTAAGCGAGAAGACTGAAGGAGAGAGACCAAGGCTGCAGAGCTGATAGGCGCTGGAATACAGCTCTGTGCAAGAACAAAGAATCTTTGCTTGGCTTAGGATCAAGGATGCAGCAGCAAGAAGCAACAGAAAGGCACGAAAAATTTCAAGAGGATAAGCACCATACGCACAACATTTTTCTCTTAGATTAAGTAAAGGAGTGAACATTTGCAAGTGACAAGTATTGAACAATCAAAGATGCAGAAAGCATATGTAAGATGGAGCAACCAAGTCTCCAGAGGCCAAGAGGAGTAATAGCACCCAATATAATTGAATTAAATAGCACTAAATAGAAGGGCAGGATGGACAAAATCATGGTCTCCTCACACGTGGTGCAAGACCTGGAAGACAAGGCCTATTCATAAAGCTCCAGACGAAGATAGCAATGTACCTTCACTCCCTTTAAAGTTCAGAGGAATTGAACAGTCAGCAAGGTCAGCTACAAAGAAGCCTTGGTTTAGGGCCTAACTAATGAGAGATGGTAAGCTAATTGGGCTGTTGTCTGATGTGGTTCCCTGCACCTGGGTTTCGTTTTGCTTACATGCTGCTAACAAGCCGAATGTTCAAGGTTGGGAGAGAATGCCAACCAATCATGAGGGCCTATGTAATGATGGATTATACATTGTTGCAGAAGCCAATCCGCTGCTGTTATTCTGCTATTATCTGTATTATACGTAAGTAGAGGTACTTTAAGGTGTGCTTACTTGATAAGGGGCAGCCAATGATGTTACGCCTAAATAAGCTATAGGTATATATGTTCCCTTTACCAATCCCTCCGATCTATATGTTTTTACTGTTTTACACATAGGATGATGTTCATAGCTGACGTACATTGAGGTATAAAGCCTTTTGTGTCATTGAAATGTTTTGAGAGTGTGTGAGCTACAATCTGTTTGTTCACCAGGTTTCCCTACTTTATTGAGCGGATAATAAATGAGTATACTGCCATATTCTTTGAGTCTGTCTCGTTATTTGGGCCTGAGATCATTTATTGGTAATCCCATCTGGCACTTGGAACGCTCCAGGTGCTACTGCACATTTTGGTAGCAGTGCGGATGGTTCAGACCCAGACTCTCAGATTCTTGACGTCTTCCACCATCAGCCGGAAGACCGCAGAGTTTCCTTTGTTGAGCGGGAGAACAAAACACGTGGCAGATGAGACGGTCGGCAGGTGCATCTTTGAAGAAATAACTGTCTGGTCCCCACGGGCGACACGCAGAACGAAGGTCTAGTGGTCGATTGGGGAAGAATCGATACTGAAGGGCTCAAACAGCACAACCGATGTAAGTAGAAACATCGAAAGTGCCAAATAAAGCGTGAGGGATCATTTTGCATGTATATATATAATAGGGGAACAAAACAGTATTTGATTAAGGAGATATAGATGCCTCATTTCCTATTCTCAAGGAGGAAAGAAGGGACTGTATCAAACTATGGAACAGAGTATTTTTTAAGGTATTCCTACGGCAAGGCCAAAGAAGGATGCGTGGAACACTCCAAAATGGAGTAAAATAAAGATGAGATACTTTTACTGGAGAAAGTAAAGAAGACAATCGTAGAAGTTGTTGTGTACATTTGTTTGGGGTTGTTAAAAATATTAGTGTAAAAAGTTTGTGTTTTGTATTAGATTGTGATAATATAGGTTGTAGGATAAAACTATAGAACGATAGTAAATAATTCAACTAGTTATTAGACCCTAAAAAACAAGCGATTGGTGCCAACCATACGGGAGTAGCAGTTGAGAACACATTGAATAAAATAAAATTCTTAGATTGTCAATGATAAAAGCAGGATAATAAGAATTGGTAGAACCATACACGAAGAAACAAAGAAAATATTATTGTGTAGGCTAGGAAATTGTTTTGGAGGATATTATGGAATAATGGGTCGGCGATTGATGGTGCTGGCCCAAATTGATTGTTGTGGTATAATTAATTAAAGTGATAACAGAATTTAAAAAACAGTTAGTATTGTAAGCTATAGACGACTTGTCGTTATAAGGGACACTCCCTACTATACTTGTGCAGAACATTACCGAGAACATTACCGAGATACACACCCTATATTAGGACATACCATGCCCAATGGGTAAAAGGTACAGCTGACAAAATGTTCATGCCTTGGCATCAAGAAGGTTCGCTATCAAGAACAGTATTGCAACACATAACAACATGCTTACATGCTTCATACACTTAATCAGCATAATGGGGAGGACGTAACGTCCTTGGCTCCTCTTTCTCCTCCTAAGAATGATAGTACAACTGAGGACAAGCAGGGATTTTATCCCCTAAAGGAGTTAAAAGCAGCGGCGGTGTATGTTAATCCGACATACGTCCCCCCGCTTATAGTAGTGAGGACAATATAGAAGAAACCAAGATTAAAGAATGAAAATATATGTCAACATGCGATGAACATAAAGAGCATGATGAAAGAAGACAGATTGAGATAGAAGAAGAAGCTAAGAGACAAAATGAAGACAAGGACAAAGCTAATGAAGTGACAATAGTACCGAACGAGTGGATGGGGGGACAGATACTATTCACATTAGACGAAAGGGTATTAACGATGTTAAAGAAAGAGAAGAGAGAGGGGAACAGGAAAAGAAGGAAAAG
Source organism: Ambystoma mexicanum (assembly GCF_040938575.1). Lineage (NCBI taxonomy): Eukaryota > Metazoa > Chordata > Amphibia > Caudata > Ambystomatidae > Ambystoma > Ambystoma mexicanum. The sequence goes on along the minus strand of NC_090932.1, from coordinate 1,506,102,330 downwards.
GAATGAGAAAGGGCATATAAAAAGGGAAAGTAAAAAGAGAGGAAGCAAAAGGAAAAACAAAGAATGTTTGAAGAACAGAAATAAGAGAAAAGAGGAGAAGAAACATGAAGAAATAGAAACACAGAGATTGAAAGAACGTATGCTGCAAAGTAGGTGAGAGAAAGAAGAGAAACGGGAGAAGCACGAGAACAATGGGAAGAAGAAAGATGGTCACAACAGCCCGCATGGAGCTGCAAGGGACACTGAGAATATAGATATGGCTGATGAACATGAGGCAGAAGGTACACAGAAAAGGATTGGGGATTTATAAAGGCAAATGAGGGAAAAAGATGGTTACAAAACCAAAGGGAGCATCAGAGGATCTCAACCGAAGGAAACAGGAGGAAGATGGGATGACATAATGATGAGCGAGCATAGAATTCTGTGCTTAAGCAGACTAGATCTTGATGATGAGCAAAGGGACAACAGCCATACCAGCTGGGGTATAATGATGTCAGACGGAAAAAGGGAAGAAAATGAAAGAGCACAAAGAGAATATGCATGCGTTTTTTTGATAAATTCAAATATAGAAAGAGGGGTAAAGTGGACAGATTTAGAAGACTCAAAAGAAAAAACACCAGAACCAACACCATATTCTGAATGACCACAAGCACGGTCGCATAGTGCAGGGGCTATATCCCCACCTTATGTAAGTAGATTAAGTTCACTGCCATGACGAAGACAAACGGGTGAAACTAGCCCCACCTGGAAGACAAGAAGTGTAGGTGGTTATGATGGTAGACCAGTATTTACACAATTCCCATTATTAGAGAAAGGGGGAGGACGAACACAATATATACTGTGGCCACAAATGGACAAAGATAATTTGAAATGTGAATGACCTAGTTTGACTGCAGGTGCAGGAAAATTGATTTATGAGTTATGAAGAATGACAGTGGGAATGACGTTAGAAGTGGGTGACATAAAAGGTCTACTAGCAGCTATTCTAGGGAGAGAGCTGACGATGTTTGGAGACAAGCAGGATATACGAGTGTGACAGCGCACAACACATGACAGAGCACCATGAAATCATTGTAGAGTAGACATATGGAGGGCGCTTGGAGTAGAATATCCTGACACATCAGACATGGGTGCGTTTATGACAAGGAAAATGGGTAAGGACGAAGATCCTGTTGCTTTTATTCAGGAGATTCAAGAACGTTGACGTCTTCAGACTACAGAAATGTGGAATAAAATTGTAGCATTTTTTTATCATTTATTATGTCAGGGGCTGCCTGAGCGAGGGCAATGGCAGATGAAGAAACAGGTAGGAATGGAACCGAGGCCATGACCAGAAATACAGTTGACTATCGTACATCATTTTCAATTATTACAAGCGAAGAGTAAGAAAAAAGCTGAGAATAGAAAGCAGGAGGAAGCAAAGTTAGTACAGAATTTATTTTTGGAATTTGCCATAGAAGCTGCAGTATTGATGAGTGGTGAAGGCATGGCTACACAAGAGTTACAGCCAGTGCAGCCAAGCATTGTAGGGTATCCTATAGATCAAGGTGGGTACACATTTTGGGGCAGTCGCAACAATGCTGGCATTGTCAGAGGACAGGACATATGGTCCCAATTTGTAGAAGTAGAGGGGGCATGCAGCAGAACTGGCAAGTTCCAAGAGGGGGGCTGGGCTATTCTCCACAGTATAATACAGACTCGCAGGAATATTATTCCCAAGATAACACTCAGAATTAGACACATGCACCATAAATACAGCAAATGCAACAAGTTCTGTTGCAATCACAGTCACCACAAGGGCACCCACAGCAAGCGCCTATGCACACACAAGTACAGACCCAGTAAGCACAGACACAAAAAGCAATGGTGCCACAGTGGAATGTGAATACAGGAGCCCCACACGCATCCACACTCACGACAGGGAGTGTGACAGTAGTGGGAGGGAATCCTTTTACAGGAATTTATATCCACAATAGGAAAGCCCATAGAGCGACCTGATGTCTTTAGTACTATCAGTGATACCAGACCCCCAAGAGGAACTGAGGGTCAGGATAACGATAGGAGGCAAGACCTTTTCATTTCTTGTAGACACTGGGGCGACTCTTTCCTGTGTTCGGGAGGGAAAGTACCCAATGTCTGGCATTCCCATGAATGCACAGGAATTCTCTGGGGCTATGAGTTTAGTTCCTTTTACTGATGAATTACCAATTTCTATAGGAGAACATGACGTGTCTATGCCACTATTGTATTCACGGCAGACACCAGTTAACATACTTTTACAGGGCAAAAAGGCACTATGAGGAGTTACTTTAGACCCAGAAGTATTTTTGTATGGAGTAAATATTTTGTTGACATGGCTTCCTGGATTGCTAGGTAAACTGTAGAGAATACCTGACACATTTTTGCTTAGGCCAGAAATACCTATGTATGATGAGGAAGGACAGATTATCCCCATAGAAATTGAGGAAGTGATAGTGAGAGAGGAAAGGGTGATTAATAATGGGACAGACGATGAGGAAAGAGCATGGAGAATGGTAATAGCCCTTGATGAAGGATACAGACTAACAGACTTTACAGATGAGGAGCTGTTTAGAGATAAGAATTCAGATGATGAGTTTGTATTTTTCATAAGTCTCACTTATTGGATTAAAGTCGAGAATAGAGAAATACCACAGAGAATGACATTCGTAAAAAAAAAAAACACAATTTTTCCAGGAAGATTTAGAAAAGGTGCCAATCATCTTATGGACCAACAGTCCATATGATGTGGATCAATTGAGTGGAGCAGGAGCAGTTCAAATTAAGCTCAAGCCATGAGCAAATTTGCCATGAGCAAAGCAGTAGCCCATGTCCAGAGAAGCAGATGAAGGTATATTTGAAACCATTTCTACTTTAGTACAGCAAGAGATATTGGTGCCATCAGAATCCCCACGTAACACAGCTGTGTATCCGGTGAAGAAATCAACAGGGGTGTCGTGGAGATTTATTCAGGACCCACGTCCCCTAAACAATATTGTTGAAGCAGAGTTTCCTCTGGTTCCAAATCCAGCAACGATATTATGTAAGATCCCAGCTAAAGCCACATATTTTACAGTTATAGACTTGTATGTTACCTAGTTCTTCAGATGGATCTAGGTAACATACAACTTGAGTGCACAGTAATTGAGTACGTAGATGATATATTAGCGTGCAGCGAGACACAAGAAAAATGCAGAAAAGATTCAGTTCAACAAATGACCATATTAGCAGAGAAAGGATACAAGGTAGACAAAGAGAAATTGCAATATTGCCAGGAAGAGTCCTGTACATAGGACAGCTAATCTCTCAAGAAGGGAGAAAAGTGACACCTGAGAGAGCAGACGCAATTATGAAGACTCCAAAACCTGAGACAGTAAGGGAAATGCAATCATTTTTAGGCCTGTGTAATTATTGTAAGACCTGGGTTATTGATTACAGTACATACATTCAACCACTTTTAAAAGGACTCAAGGGAGCACAGATAGGTAAAGGTGAGATAATATGGGCTGATGAGATGACTGAAAGATTTGAAGAAACTAAAAGGGCAATTTGTACAGCCTCTGTATTCGGAATTCCAGACTATAATGAATAGTTTTACTTATTCTCACATTCAAATGGAGAAGTGATGACAGCAGTCCTCACGCAGAAGACAGCATTAGAACATGGACATAAACCATTAGCCTACAATAGTGGGATTTTAGACCCAGTAATGAAAGGATGTTATCCTTGCGAACAAGTGTTAGCTGCTGCTGCTGTCTTCGCAATTGAAAAAGCTGTGAGTATTAGAATGGGCTGCTCAATGACGTTATCCCTAGACCCAATGGTCCTTTCAATATCTACATATAGATTATGTGGATATATTGCAAACATGCAGTGGTTACAGATACATGTTAATTGTATTATGTCCCTTTTTCAGATGGATTGAGGCAGGTCCATGTACGCACCCCGATGCCACATGTGCTGCCAGGTGCTGCCAGGTTTCTCATAGTCAGGTGTTTCCTAGATGGGGTGTGTGCGAAGTCCTGCAGTCTGATAATGGGACACATTTTGTATATTTTGTACATTTTGTATATGAGATGTTTGCACAAATCACTCTTTTATTAGGCGTAAAGCACAAGTTTTCATCTGCCTATCAGCCACAGGTGAATGGTATTTGGCTAAATGGACTCCTTAAAGAAAAGATAGCTAAGATCAAAATGACTTTGAAGAAGGGATGGATACATTGCCTACCCCTTGCATTATTTGCACTGAGAAACCAGCCTGGCTCAGATCACCATCTGACTCCTCATGAGTTGGTGACTGGATGCCGCATGAGAGTACCCTTGCTCCTCCCACTCGAATAGAAATGGATGCCCATAGTGTAGCAAAAACATTAGGGGATGACATGCATGATTATTTGACAAAAATTACCGCTAATGTTTCTTTTATTTTCCAACAGATCAAAAATCGGAGGTAAGGGTCGAAGAAGATTGATGAAGACAGCAAAATAGTTGATCCAATAGACTTTCTAAAGCAACCTAGTTTGTAACCTGGTGACCTAATGCTTGTAAAGAATTTTGTCCGCACTTGGAATAAGCCTCATTTTGAAGGACTGTACCTAGTAGAGGGGGTCAATCCCACCGCAGTGAATATTGAAGGAAGAAGAGCTTGGTTACACCTGAATGACATAAATCTTTACGAAGGAGCGACCATTACCCCTCCTCCACCCGCTCACAGTGAAGCAAGAGAAGAAGTTCTGCGAATGCAGATGAGATTGGCTACCAAGAGCCAAAACAAAGAACATATGAAGTAAAAACAATTTGAACTATTGATTATTACCAAGTTCAAAGGGAAACAAATGAATTATGGAAGAATCCACTGAACAATTCCAGTGAGGCTTAAGAGACAAAGCCTTGAAGATAAAACACAAAGATTGCACATGACACTTTATGTTGCCTACACGTTTCACACATTTCTGCGTGTTGTTTGTGTATACATACTTCGATCTTATCCAGCTTTAGTGAGATGACACGTTGATATTGTCAAATTTTTCAGAAACCCTAAAAACAGTACTATCATTTGCAGGATCATCATTGCGATAATATTACAATTTCTATTATAATATAGTGTGGTTGTTATAAAGAATAACAAGAATTACATGTTGATAAAAGAGAATGGTAATTTTCCAATTTATAAGAGACACATTGCCAGAAAGAAGATCGATTCATTCTTTTGCAATACATCTTGTAACCTCATTCTGTATAATGTTTTGTTTTTTCCTTCTTATTATTATAGCATTTCATCACATAATGTTCTATACTACTGATGAAGTGTTTATCAATGAGACATCTATTTTTATCTCTAACAAAAGTGATATTTTCCCTGATATTGCCAAGCAAATTATCCAACTTAAGAGAGATGCTGAAGATGATCATGGGATAAAAATACATACCTTGATAAGTCAGCCCATTTAAAGCATAACATGTGGCATCAGCACATGAAGGAGGTGAGGATGGGAGCTGCTATGTGTGTTCTCTCATCCCTTATGCCATGAGCACAGCCAGAACACTTATCGTAAGAGAAATACCTGTACATTATGCAAAGTTCTTAGAGCGGCATGCACAACAAGAGGATAATTTGAAGGAAGATGGGCAACCCTACGATGGAGGTCGAAAAAGACATTTCCACATGAAGATGCATACATAAAAACGCAGAAAATGGAAAAGGACCCAGATTGGAAAAGCAGAATGCTCCTATATTCATTCAGTGGTATGACTGGAGAACAGATAAGGACTGTCAAACAAAAGAGACTGGGTTGTGCAGAAAAATGGGAAACATCAGGATTTCCAGGATGCTCGGAGAGACCACAGCTATTGATACATGGACGAGTAGCCACCAGTACAGGATGGGAAGAATTAATGTTAACATACAGTGCACATTTATTGATGACAGCACCAGTACAGTGCAAATAGTGAATGATGAATGCCTGAAAGAATGGGCCAAGTATTTGAAATTAGTAACATGGGTTGAAAATGAAGCAGGGCCTGTATCCATACTGCCCATGAATAATACGACACAGTGTTTCAGAAACATGGGTCTGATCAAAGTTGGAGAAACTACAGGATCCAAGCAAATAATTGATGTACCAGGAATGAATGGAGGAACTGCTGTGCTAATGGACCACTGTGGATCCAAAGCTTACATGCAGCTACCTACACATTGGGGAGGAATATGTTCAATAGTTATCATACATGTTCCTGCGTTGGTGATTCCCCAAAGTGATCTCCATATCAACAGCCTTCTGAAAATGGATGCACACCAAAGGAAGAAGGGGTTGCTCATCCGGCAGACGAGAGAGAATTATTTCTCAGCAAAATCAATAGAAGCTTAGCAGGACATTCCTGATGAGCATATATTGTTCAGTAGAATGGCAGTGACATTTACAGCCATATTCATGCCAGGAATTCAGACTACAGTGAATGTCAAATTGTAACAAATAACCAGGTGGGAGCTCTTACAAACAATAAATACGACAATAAAAGCATTTAATGTGATTAGAGAAGAATTCAGGGCCATCAGACTCATGACACTGCAGAATAGGTATGTCTTGGACTTAATTATAGCAACGGAAGGAGGTGTTTGTGCCAAAATCTAGCCTTCTTGCTGTACATACATACCTGCCCATGATGGGGAAAATGGAACCCTGACAGAAGCAATAACTATGCTGTCAACTGTGCACATGAAAAATGGTGGAAGAAGTCTCTGTTCTTGTGGGTTCCAACCTGGCTGGCGAATGTCTTTAAGCTGCTTGGAACAATAATAGTGTTAGTATTGCTGGTATTCTGTCTTGTAAGAATAATCATAGAACCGTGCAAGAAGACAGCAAAGAAAGCAATTGGGATGAAGATAATGATCCATGTAAATGCTGTGACTGATGAACACACACAGATTGAAAAGTACCACCCGCGAAAACCTGAAACGAAATGCTCTGGCACCCTAGGAACAAAGTTTTACTACCCCAAGGATCATAAGAACTATGTGAGATGTTGGGTGTTCTGTCAATTGACTGGGGAGTGTTGCCATATGACCTGGAGGGTGGCTGAGCACATAAGGAATGCAGGTGACCTGAGGAGGGTGACAAAGTTATGGATTCCGAAGAAAAGGTGAAGAAAATTCAGGAGGTGGTCGAGGACTCGACCAGTGGTGGGAATGCAGAGATGCAGATGTACACGTCATCTATAGTGCCCGCCCCCTCACCTCTGTCATATTGTAAGAACAACAAGAAGACACTGCATGACACCAGGCATCATCCCAATACCACATAGAAGATATGAGAGACGTTATGCTCTTAGACAACATATCGAATTTACCCTCAAACTGACATGGTAAAAGGATGTTTACAGACACCATTGGACATATAAGAGTTATAAGTGAAATCTGATGAGGATAAAGTGACAAAGCAAACCAAAAGAGGTGATGGCTGGAAGGTTTTGAATAATTCTTAACCTCTGGCATTGCTCTGGGCAACCCTCCAGACCATTGTTCTTCACCTGCCAAGCCATTGCAAAAGGGGAAAGACCATAGGCAAATCAGGCTTGGTCCCACCGCAAAAGGGGTAGTCCAGCCCAAACTGGTTGTTCACATCCCTTCTGCACGAGACCACAAGCATCCCCAGACATGTTTCAGCCTTGTTGGGCCTCATCATTCAGGAGTATGCTGGGTCTCTAGGCCCAGCAGGCACGGAACCCATGTCCGGGCATACCCGTCTCACTTCGGGTGACAAAGCAAAACAAAAGAGGTGATGGCTGGAAGGTTTTGAATACATCTTTTTTTTTATTTTTTATTTTTTAATGTTAATTGTAACAATTAGTTTACAAATAAACTTCAATTTCAATAAACAATGTACCATCCAACTTTCACGTATTCTGCATAGATATCTAAAACAATCCCCACAAAGAATCTATGTAGATATCGTACACAACTATCCAAGTTCCCAATTAATTAATTAATTAATCAATCAATCAATTAATTAAGGCTGGTCCTCGCTTAGAATACTTTCTACAAAATCACACACAGCACATGTGAGCGACACGTTTGTTCCTGAAAGTATCCAGTACCACCATTTGACCATGTCCTCATCAACTGGAGCAAAGGAACCACGATGATGAGTTAGTTGATGAGTAATTTTAGGACACTCAGTAATCAGATGTTTGATTGATTCCACTGAACTTTCACAGAACCTACAAAGATTGTTCACAATGTTAAACGCTCTTCGTCTCCATTGAATCTCCTTAGTTTAATGGGCATTCAAATGCAATCTCATGAATTGATTTTGATGTTTTCTCGATGGAAATCTTTGGAGATATCTGGGCAGACAGTCTAAACAGTTTGCTACAGGGCCCAAATCAATTGACGAAGATAGGCAGTTTCTTTGTTCTAAATTGTGGATCCAATTCCACTTCCTTAATTTCTTTTTAGCAATCTGTGGCGTTGCTATAAGCGTTTCCCACTTTATATCAGCCGAATCAAGAATCTTTTTTAAACCACTGGACAAGTTTCGCATGATACTGCAACGCTGTTGTTGAACCATGTTTATGAAAATTTGATATGCCGGAGCCTGATCTTTCAATGACATCTTCCGTATCATGGCTAACGATTTCCATACAACTATGTTGTGCATCGATTCAATTCCAAGTTCGTATCTTATGGCAGTCATTGAAAAGCCCTTTGGTAACTTCAGGATACGTCTCCAGAAAGTACCCTCGAGGGTGGCCCAAATCTGCTAATCTAGATTCCAACCAGCCTGTGCTCCAAACGTAATTGAGGGGACCACCTTTTGTGAATGAAAGGTTACTACTGGTTTTAATGAAAATTTACCATATTCAGCATGTAGTTTGGCCCCTTGCAGCGCAAAGGTCCACATGAGCTGTTTGAGGTCGCAGATCCAGTCGTGTTCTCTGATTGAAGTGTTATACACAATACCTAGATATCGTATGGATGGTGTATGTTGGATCCGTACAGCATCTAGAGTCCATCTGAAGTTCTTCGTCAGTCTTTTAGACGTGTTCCCGATCGTCACAATCTTTGTTTTCTCAACATTTATTTGCAGCGAATTGACGCTCAGATACTTTTCCAATGCAGATAGAAGTCTCTGCAGCCCAATTGGTGTTTCGCCTATTAGGACAATATCATCTGCATATATTGTCCAACTAATGTTATTACTATCAATCTTTGGGGGAAAACATCGAGTCTGAGAGAAAGCTTCAGATATATCAGATATGAATAGTTTAAATAGCAGGGCAGCTAAAGGGCAACCCTGCTTGACTCCTTTGCTAGTATATATTTTCTCTGTAAGCTCGCCTGCTTCATTAATTCGCACCCTGATTGAAGTCTCATCATATAGAGCCATTATGGGCTGCAGTAGTTCAGGTGGACATGACTGAGTTGACAGTTTTTTCCACAATTTGCTCTGTTTAAGGAATCAAATGCTTGGTTCATGTCAATGAAAGCAATGAAAAGATGTTTCCCTTGATGTAAAGCTTTTAGTTTCAGCAGATTTAGTATCGTCAGGTTCACTTCTGTTCCGACTCCTTTAGTGAAGCCTGTTTGGCGTATATCGAAGTGACCAGAGTTAGTCGCCCACTTGGACAACTTTTGCTGTAAAAAGGACGCAAGAATCTTACCCAGGATGTCTAAAAGGGCAATTGGTTGATAATTGGCTGGATCGTCACGGCTCCCCTTTTTAAAGATAGGCACTATAATAGCCGTGTTCCACGATTTGGGGACCATCTTTATTGTGGCTATCACTTGAAATAGATGATATATAAAGGTTGTCCAATGCTCGTTATTTGCTTTTAATGTAACATTGGAAAGGCCATCAGGTCCGGCCGCACAAGAGTTTTTTAGTTGTCTAATTGCTATAGAAATATCTTCTCTTGATTCGACAACGTTCCAAAACTGACTAGTTTCCGGCGTTTCCTCTTTCAGCAGATTTGTATTGCTTCTAAAGACTTTGGAAAAATGTTGTTCCCAACTAGACTTCGAGATGCCATGGTGAGTCTTTGCCTGCTGGAATATTTGTTTATTATTTATAATGTTCCAAATGTCCTTTGTCCGATGACAGATAACCAACTTCAGGATTTGTTCTCCTCGTTCTTGGTCTCTCATCGTTTTAAAGCTCTTCAGCCAGTTTCGATATTTCGCCTTAAGCTGTTTCATTTGCATCCATTTTTTTGGATCCGTCTCTTTTTTTTAGTTTTCGCAGTTCTCGTTGCAGTTGGGTTTTTTTAAGCGACACTAATGGACTAAACTCATGTTTTTTAGTGTAAGAACAAGTATTTGGATGCTTATATTTGATCTGATAATCTACCAACAGAGCCGTATAATTTATTTTAACACATTCCGCTGTCTCTTCCGAGACTATCATTTCATTTAGAGCCCTCAGTTGTTTGTTATTTATTTTTAATCTATTTCCTCTTTGATTCACTTCTACTGTTTGATTAAAGAGCTCTACATTTCTTGATGAATGTGCCTTTAAAGTCGTTTCAAGTGGAATATGGTCGCTGCTTGATGATTTCAGAACCTTCAACTGTATGATCTCATTTAGCAAGGTGTTTGAAGCCCAGAAATAATCAATAATTCTTTCAGAATCATCACGCTTCCATGTATAATTCGGTGGGCAGTCTCCTTTTGTTTGCCCATTGAGCATAACACAGTTTCTTGCAGTCATAGCGGACTGAAATTGAAATCCTCGACAGATTGAGTAGGCAAGTTTCATGTTATTTTTTATTTTCAGATTTTCGTCAAACCACAAGAAATTGAAGTCCCCGCAAACAATCACCTGTAAATCTGCCAACGATCCCATGTTATCATCAATTAAGTCTGTTATCGATTGAATAAACTTGGCTGAAGAAATCATGGCTGTGTTCCAATAGATGTTAAGAAGCAGTAGATGTTTGAATGTCGAGCTAGATCTTCCGTTGTTTAAAAGAAGTGTTCCTTGAACGAACAAATTGGGAGAAAATGATTTAATAATCTCCCATCCCGAGGAATTATTTATCATCGTCAGAAGACCAGAGAAAGGTCGGCCGAACTGATTTTTTCCGGCCGGATTTAACGTAATTGCATATCCATTTCTTATTGGAGCCTCCCGAAGCCACGTTTCCTGCAGACATACTGCAATGTTGTTTTCCAGAGAGATGTCAAACTTCTGGAACAAATGCTGGAAACCTCTGGTATTCCATGAGATCAAGCCATTTTCCTCCTCCTTTTTGTTTTGCAATGGCTAAGATCTGTTTGAATAGTTCTGGATGGTAGCTTTCGGGGAGATATTTCGGTTCTCTGCTGGTCTTTCTTTGATGTTAAAATGTTTCCTTAGGGCTTCTCGACGATGTTCATGAGTTTGCCCTTGGTCAACTAACACGTCATTTCCGTTTCCTTTTCTCAGATTTTTTGCTTCGATTGTCAGGTCGAAGCCATATGACATCAGCTCCTCTTTTGCTGCTAAGAGGGTATTTTCCACTGCTTGAGAGGTGATGTGCAGATAAACCATGTCGAGAGAATCCTCATTGATATATTCGACAATGGCTATGTCATTGGTAGTTATCGTTCTTAAGGAAGGAAAAGTATGTAATAGGCGCATCACATTACGCCGGTTTAGGTTTACTTCGTTTTCGTCATGGAAGATATTCTCGAGTCTTATTTTCCAGAATTTTTGTTTTCGTACTGGTTGTTCAGACCCCAGATCTTTTAAGTTCTTTTGTTTTTTCCATTGTGCGATTGTCATTTTAGGATTCAATTTTGTGGTGGTCAATTTCTTTTGTTGTTGTGCACCCACATTAATGTCCTGTTGATATGCCCTCAACCTGGGCTTATTTGTATCACCATCTTTCTCTCTTTGGTCGTGGATTGATTTTCTCTGCTCTTGAGGAATTCTTGGAGCAGGACAAAACCCTTCCTCCATTTGTGGAGACTGCTGCCAATCAGCTGAATCAACTGAATAAGTCGACAGGTCACATAAATCAGTGACACTTTGATCAGATATCTTCGAACCAGTGTCAGATTCGATCTTTGTCTTTTATTTGGATTAGGCGGTACCACCATCTTTGTTTTTGAAATTTCTTGCGATGCCAATTTTCTTGTGGGAGCGCCTTCAGGCTCTTCTATTTGCATATTTGATTGATTACGTGAGAAGAGTCCCAGCTTTTGAGGTGTAGACAGATTTCTCACAAACTGTTTTGTTTTGTTTCTGGCGGTACTCGTTGGCATTTGTCGTTTGTTTGCTGTTCGATTTTTCACTTGAACTTTTGTAGATCTTTCATTTGTTTTAGGCTTAATCGAGGGAACAAACATTTTAGCTGCGCCAGTGAAGATGTCGAAAGAGGACACTGCTCCTTTTGCTAGCGGTGCAAGCACCTGATTTGTTTTATTTGCCTGCACCGTAGCAACCTCAGGTATGTTGCTATTTTTTTGGGCTACACTTGTGCTTTCAAGTGGTTTGGTTAAAAGAGAGACACCAGCCTGCTCTTCTAAAGTGGGTCTCGGCTGAGAATCTGTGAGTTTAGGAGATTCAATATTCGCTTTTCTAAGCTGCGGTGTATCCGAGCCCTTTGTAATGTCTATGCTAGGCGTAGTGGTGATAATTGCCTCGCATTGATTTACACACTGCTTAGCATCAGGGATATTTCTTCCCGAATGAGGCAGGACGCTCTCTCTAATCGGACCCTCTAGGTCACCCTTATTCCGGGAAAATGAGTGTTGATACCACTTAATCATTTCTAGAATGGCCTCCATTTGATCATTTTTGTCTGTGTGGTCTTTCGATGCCAGATCTCCAAGTCGATTTTGCCATTGGAATGAGATTTCCGCTTCTCGTTCAACTCTTGATGTCAGCAGGGTATTATTTTCTTCCAGTGAAGTCACTTTGTTTGTTAAGTTATGCAGCAAGGCATTTTGATCCTTAACAGACTCATTTAGTGATTCAAAGAGTTTGATAAATGGGATCAGGGCTAATGATGTTGCGGCCAGAACGTTATTGTGGATCTGGATTCCAGCTGCCACTGAAAGAATTTCTTTACTATTGGTCGTCGACTCGAGTTCCGGAGTCGGAGTGTCATCAGGTTTGCCAGAACATCCATCATTTCTTGGTGCTTGATGTGGTGCTTTTGTGCTACAATGAAAACATCGGTTTTCAATTAGGTCTTTTGAGATGCTCGATTGTGTTTTATTTGTTAGAGTTGTACTCATATTTTTGACAATCTGTATATCTTTTTGCTGCGGTGTACTGGTCCAAGATTTCGGCCTCTCATTTGGATTTAGAGCATCTTTTGTTTCTTTCTTGCTGTTTACCAGCGGCTTATCTTTTAGAGAGGATACACTTTGGGAACCTGTAGAAAAGCTGTGTATAAGTTTGTTTTTAACAGCTTGATAGTCAACAGTTAGCCTCCCTGTAAGCCGTGCTTCACGCCCTGCTAGATCCGTTTCCAAGCGTTTTTTATGTTTGGAAGTGGATAGTGCTGTCAAGGGAGGCAGAAGAACAGCAGTTTCCATTGAACATGACGTCACTCTTTGTTGTGAATGTGATTCCTTTTCAGGTATTTCAGTCTCATCGTCGACTCTGCTTCCTGATAGATTGCTTAGTGTTTCGCCATTTAACGGCGGAACAAAAGAGAAGTTTGTATGAATATCTGATCCATTAGGTAATTTTAGGGCCATGAGTTCACTATCTGTTACATCAAACGGTGACAAAAAGGAAGCAGTGTCAATTTCAACCATCATGGTTGAGTCACAAGGATACGGACTATTCGCCGTTTGTGCCACCAACCTTGAAACAACTGCCGGGAGAGCTATGTTTTGGATCGCCGCTTCCACAGCTTGTTCACTTTTATCACAGTCTCTTCCACACGCCTGAGGTTGCCGCCGTGTTTGATCAGCCGTTCTGGCTGCCACTATAGCAGTTATGTTTTGTTCTATCGGCAGAATCATCTTATGCGCTGCCGCACTAGCTGCTTTTTTACTCGCGACATTTGCCGATTAAGTCCCTGTGGAGTCACGTCTTTTGACTCTGTTGCTTCAGACTCAGCCGAGTCCTCGGCCACGCACACACCCACCGGGACCACAGCCTGATCGAAAGCCGCTGGCTCTGCCTTGCCCCCGTCCACCACCGAGGACCGTGACGGGCTGCGAGGCGGGCCCCCTGCATCCAGCCGGGCCACAAGGGCACAGGAAGAAGGAGAAGGAGGACCTCCGAGGCCATGGGCGGCAAGGAGCGGGGAGGAAGGAAGCGAGCAGGTAGGGAGGGTACCCAGGGATGCGATGGGCAGGGAGGGGGAGGAGAGGGGAATGATTTCAGTCACGCTCTGCACAGGTGAGGCGACTTCAACATAAGCAGAAGGCTCGCCACGATTTCGGGCATTTTACGTTGTTTGCCGTGTCTGCGGTCGAATGTCAATAACCATAGTTAGTTCTTACCAGTACCAGCCGACAGCAGCCACGGATGCCGGTCCCAGATCTTCTCTTTGTTTTCATGTTCTCGATGACTTCCTCGACGTTGAGGACGTTGAAGGTGGACTGGAGGCAGACTGGACTCTGCTCCGGACTCCGCGCCGCGCTCCGCGCTCTGGGAGCGTTTTTAAGCAAACATGCAGTGCCAGTAGAAAGAGGACTGAAACTCTGTAGCATGTCGTGCAGCTCCTCTCAAGAGAAAAAACCACAGGGACTGGAGGCAGACTGGACTCTGCTCTGGACTCTGCGCCGCGCTCCACGCTCTGGGAGCGTTTTTAAGCAAACATGTAGTGCCAGTAGAAAGAGGACTGAAACTCTGTAGCACGTTGTGCAGCTCCTCTCAAGAGAAAAAACCACAGGGACTGGAGGCAGACTGGACTCTGCTCCGGACTCCGTGCATCTTAACCTCTGGCATTGCTCTGTGCAACCCTCCAGACCATTGTTCCTCACCTGCCGAGCCATTACAAAAGGGGAAAGACCATATGCAAATCAGGCTTGGTCCCACCCCAAAAGGGCTAGTCCAGCCTGAACTGCTTGGTCACATCCCTTCTGCACGAGACCACAAGCATCCCCAGACATGTTTCAGCCTTGTTGGGCCTCATCAGTGAGTTTGGTTTGGTTTCAGAGTGTGAAGGGACGTCATGAAGAGAAGCTACTAGGACACACTGAAACGACATGTGAATACTTAAAGAATGAAGATGTGATTGAAGTAACAAAGTGAACATATATGAGAATATGAAGAAATTATTTATACTGAGAAGATAAGTGAGAAAAGATGCAGTAGATGTATATACGCAGAAAGGTGGATGAGATATATAGACGCTTGCTGCAGTAGAAAATATAACACCGGTAAAGCAGCCATGATGAGAAAATGGTCGTCGACTCTGTATAAATAGTAAGCGAGAAGCCTGAAGGAGAGAGACCAAGGCTGCAGAGCTGACAGGAACTGGAATACAGCTCTGCGCAAGAAAAAAGAATATTTGCTTGGCTTAGGATCAAGGATGCCGCAGCAAGAAGCAACTGAAAGGCACGAAAGGAGTTGAAGAGGATAAGCTACATGCGCACAACATATTTCTCTTAGATTAAGTAAAGGAGTGAACATTTGCAAGTGCCAACTATTGAACAATCAAAGATGCAGAAAGCATATACAAGACAGAACAACCAAGTATCCAGAGGACAGGAGGAGTAATAGCACCCAATATCATTGAATTAAATAGGACTAAATAGAAGGGCAGGATGGACAAAATCACGGTCTCCTTACACGTGGGGCAAGACCTGGAAGACAAGCCCTATTCATAAAGCTTCAGACGAAGATAGCAATGTACCTTTACTCCCTTAAAGTTCAGAGGAAAAGAACAGTCAGCAAGGTCAACTACAAAGAAGAAGACTTGGCTTAGGGCCTAACTAATGAGAGATGGTAGGTTAAGTGGCCAAGTGGGCAGTTGTCTGACATTGTTGCCCGCACCTGGGTTTCATTTTGCTTATGTGCTGCTAACGAGCTGAATGTCCAAGGTTGGGAGAGAATGCCAAACAATCATGAGGGCCTATGTAATGATGGATTATACATTGTTGCAGAAGCCAATCCGCTGCTTTTATTCTGCTATTATCTGTGTTATTCGCAGTTAGAGGTAGTTTAGGGCGTGCTTACTTGATAAGGGGCAGCCAATGATGTTACTAACACCCAAATAAGCTATAGGTATATATTTTCCCTTAACCAATCTCTCCGTTCAATAGGTTTTTACTGTTTGCCACGTAAGATGACATCATAGCTGACGTATATTGAGGTATAAAGCCTTTTGTGTAATTGAAATGCTTCGAGAATGTGTGAGCTACAATCTGTTTGTTCACTAGGTTAATCTACTTTATGGAGCTGATAATAAAGTAGTATTTTGCCATATCCTTTGAGTCGGTCTGGTTATTTGTGCCAGAGATCATTTATTGGTAATCACATCTGGCACTTGGATCGCCCCAGGCGCTACTGCACATAATTGTTTTCCGGACTCCTTGATTTCGGGAATAAGGAAATAAGGGGTGTTTAAAATGAATGCTGAAAACAAGGAAAGGGGGTGTTTAAAAAAAATTGGAGACAAGCATGGGTACAACTTTAGACTGAGAGTTCCACCACTGGTGCACTGCAACATAGGAGCCAGCAACACAATCAAGGTGGCATGCAGTTGGATGTGCAGGAACCTGGCTGCTACCATTTGGCAGCTAAGGGAGATGTTGGAGTGGGTCATGGCATGCGCAGATGTTGCATTGTGCTGGGAGTCCTGCTATCGATCCAGCTGTGCATCCTCCCGGGCCCCAGCGCAGGCCTCAGCAGCCTCCCTATCTGCTCCTGGTCCAACTCTTCCCGTAGCGAGTTGGCAGCGTGCAACTCCTGCAGCATAGCCTCCCAGGACTGGACCACCTGTACCAGCATTTGATGCATGGTGGAAGATGCATCCATCAGTTCCCTCCCATTCTCCTTTACCCATGGCATGGCTGACGGTCTATCCATGATGCTCGCCAGGACACTGTTAGCCAAGGTCGCAGGAGCGAGGGGTAAAAAAGGTGGAAAGGGGCTGCGGGTGCCTTACCTTGGGGAGGGACAGATCTCAGTTGCCCCAGAGGACCAATACTCTCTCTACCTAGCAATGGAAGAGACTGCTCCTCTGTCACATCTACAACTGCAAGGGACTGCCTGCTTGATCATTGGGTAGCAGCTGTGAAGGCATTGGTAGAAAAAAGGTGTTGGTGTCACTGTGGCCCTGCTTGATGGATCTGCTGGTGGGGCGCAGGGATTCGATGGTGGTTGCAGATTGGGAGTTAGTGGGTAGTGGATCGGGCATCTCTTCCACCATGGTTGGTCCATCATTGGCATCCCCTTCCCATTGTCCTCATCCAGAGGGTCGTCCTGGGTCCCCTGCGAGCGAGAATACAAATGTAGACTCGGTACAGGGCACACAGGGTAAACTAAATATATTTCCAGCGCTTAGCTCTGAGTCACATCTGTCAGCGCCATCATTGTCCCACTTTGTAACTGTGATCTGCCAGAACTGTGACTTTCTGGTGTGCCCATTAAAAAGGTTTGGACTTACTGAATATGGACAGTAAAGTGGAGTAACACATCTACTATCAGACCAATGGTAGCGTACATGAAAAGGGTGTGTGGCGGATGTGAATGGGCAGATTATGTTATTTTATGTTAAATGTTCTTATACCTCGCACTTTACCTTCTCGTGGATTCTTGGCGCTCTGGCTGATCTGTTAAGCAAGGGGAGGCAGATAAGTTAGTAGGACTGAGCAGGAGAAAAGAACAAGAGAGCTGTGATGTGCCGTTGGCAGCTTCAGTTCGGTTTACATGTCCACTGAGCGTAGGTGTGTTTTCGGTTGGTAACCACGATGTGCTGTTGGGCAAGGCTACCTGTGGTTTGTTGCAGTTGTGCTATAGAGTTATGGTTGTGTTTAGTTCAGAGTTTGAGAGTGTAATTCCTGTCACCCCTTCCTGAACAAATGTGCAATGACCAATCTGGGGCTAACCCTATGGACCCCATTCCTTCCACAGGTGCACATTCCCACACTCATCACATCACCATCTCCCTTTTAGATGTCACATTGGGTGGTGCTCTCAGCCTCTACACTACAATGGTGGTGACAGAAAGGCAGTCACGCTCCTTGGGCATGTAAAGTTAGTGGATAACTACAGGTCGCCCAGGGAAACCATACTTCACTCAAGGGTGGTGATCTTAGTTGCCTTCACTGCATCTGTTGATATTTTAATGCACAACACTACAAATATAGTAGCATTAGGCCAAAGCGTTAAGCTGTAGGAATGGTGTCTGGTGTCCGCATGAATAGGTTTACCGACATAGAATCATCATTTTGTCATATGCATAGGGAAAGTTGCTCAATGTATCTACCAACATGTCCGGAGTGACAAGAGAGAAATGTCTCAAAGGTTTAGAGGGTGGTGACCTCACATTTTGGTTGGAGTTAGCGCATGTCTGCACTGGCTCCCAGTGGCTGCAAGGATTAGGTTCAAGACCGTTTGCATTGTCCACAAGGCCTTCTGGGGCCTGGGTCCTCAATGCCTCCAACTCTCTCTTCGTAAATACCTTCCTACTCGAGATCTTCGCTCCTCCATCTCCAACTCCCTCAAGGTCCATCGCTTCTCCAAGCAACAAGATGGTGGTAGACCTCCTTCTTCGGTTGGGGCCTCCCTCTGGAACAGCCTCCCAGCCTCCAGGCTTGGACTGGCGGCATCGGCCCATCGGCCCATCAACCACTGGCCGATACGATCTTAGGACCTGGGCCGTTTTTGTGGGCCCTGGGACGGTTTTTTGTTTATAATTTAACTCCCAAGCTGGCCCGTTTTTTAAAATTTTTATTTTTTATTAATGTATTTATTATTAAAGACTAGAGCGGGTCAGCGAGTGCTCAGAGCAGGGCCCCCTGGGCCTCTCCCTGCTGCAGCAAGTTCTGAGTCGCCTCGCCGCTGGCACTGCCTTGCCTCGCAGCTGTCAGAGGAAGCACCATGGCGCACTCTGCAGCAGGGGGGGCGGGCGCGGAGCAGGGCTGTCATGCTGTGCCTGTACATCGCTGCCGCTGCATAATTATTAATCAAAGCAAGGTAACATTCGTTACCTTGCTTTGATAAATCATTTGCATGCATGCATTAATGCATCTGCATTCATGCATTATGTGCATGCATGACTGAGAGGCTCAGAGCTGAGCCCGCCCTCTCAGCTCAGGGCCGCGCCGCCATGGCGGCCGTGCAGCCAGCCACTACAGTGTGCTGAGTGCTCGCAGCTCGGCTCGGGTCCGGGCGGCCCCGGATCACTGTTAATTTTTTACATTAGCAATCAGAGCCTCTGAAGTGCTAATGTAAAAAATTAACACCTTCTGCAGGCTGGCCTGGTTGCCTCCTGACAGGGCTGGGCCGGGGGTGCTGGGCCTGGGTCCCGGGGCACAGCACACAGTCTGGCCTCTCCTCCCAGCACCTTATCAAAACACGTTGCTTTCAACTTTGCAATTGCAGGAAGTAGCAACAACAAATGTGTTGCCCTCCTTTGCAAAGTTGAAAGCAACTTGTGACTGGTGGGGCTGGGCCGGGCCCTGCGAATGGGGATGCAGCTCAGGCTGCACACAGACTCAGCGTCGCCGCAATTGATTACCACACGTGACATGACTCTCTGAGAGAGAGGATATAGTTGGGCCTCCTCCAAACCGCGGGCATGATGATTTTGGGCCTTGTGGCCACAGTGTCACCGGCGGCAGCAAGCAGCAGGCAGCAGCAGCCACCCAGCCCAGTCACGGTCAGTGGGTCACGGACTGAGAACACCACAGCAGCAGCAGGCAGCAGCAGACCTGTCCTGAGAGCTGACCCAAGCAGCTAGGCTCAGAGTCAGCGCGCCGTGCCTGGCCCGAAGACAGTCTGGAGTCGAGACAAGTCACAACGAGATCGATGTTGATGACTCGACTGGAGCAAGTGGAGACCGAAGTTCTTCTGACTGGACACACACACACACACACACACACTGGACCTGAGGTAAGACATGCCATTCCAGATGCCAGAAGCCAGCCACAAATGCCTCTACTACATTTGTTTAACCTGTGTTACTCGTTTCTCTACAAGCCACATCAGAGTAAACTCACTGTGTTTTCTGAGTTCACACACAGAATATCCCGTGATGCAGACACATGTCATCACTACTACATTGTGGTCTGCATGGAGATAACACATGTTTTGTAGCACATGATTTTGAACGTGATATGAGACGATAATATAATGCAAAAATATATTATATGTATATGTTCTTCTGGCCGTATTATAGCCTGAACAACGATAAACAGCACTGCAGCTTGAAGCAGTGGCTCCACCTGTCACTGGCACTGCCTGTTCTGTCAGGCTGCGTGATGGGTGACGGTCCGCCCGGCCGCGAGTGACCAGTGCTGTGCCACTCGCACTCGAAGTGTGTCAGAGTGAATGCCTGCTGCTGTTCGAAATTTAGATCTCTCAGGGAGCCCGAGCCCAGGAGTGCACAGGCTGCTCATGACAAAGTAAAGCTATGCAAGAAGAGAAGAGAGAGCAGGTTCCCACCAGGCAGGGCCATCTTAAGCACTTTTGGGGCTGTGGGCACGGCCATCTTTGGGGCCCCCCTTCACCAAACCAAAGCAATTAAGGGATCAAGAATACAGGTCACGCCGCCACCCCCCCACCCGTCACTCTCACAACCTATTGGTTGATATGCTGTCTCGCAGCACAATAAGCATGTTTACTCCCTTTAAGTCCCCTTTCCCACTTCATTCTTCTCTAATCAGACTAATAAACAAGTAGCATTTGGAGACCAACATTATCAGTCTACGAAGAGGTTACTGTTCTAGTAAATACAGGATACTTTTTATCAATAGCATCCAGGAAGGTATGCAGCCTGGAGTATTAATGCAGGACCGTATGTAAAAGGTACATGTAACCCATAATAGACAGAGAACTTACATTAGCGGCTGCACAGAATGCAAAAGTGCTCAAGCACAGATAGAGGAGACCAGCGGGAAGGAAGGAGAAAGCTACACATACCGTAGCATGGATAGTGGAGGCTGTCACGTCTCAGCTAAATTGGAAACTGCCTTGGCGATTGTCTGAGCGCTATCCGGCACGTAAAACCCTTTAAAACTACAACTCCCACAACTCTTGCTATTATAGCCACGTGACATACACGCATGAAGTTGCTGTGTTTTCATTTGTTGTGAACTGCATTTAACTCCCGTCTATCCGGAGATCGAGTGCTCCTAAACTGTTGTTAGTTACGAGCTCTGTTCCCGGACTCCTGTTTGAATCCTTGAATACCCGGCGCTCGAATCAAGTTATTGTCTCTGCCTTGTCCTTGTCTGCCTCCCGACGCCAGCCTCCCTCGATTGTTCCCCTTGGATTATATGAACCTGGCTTGCTCATTATTGACCTCCCATTTCTGAATCCTTAAGTTTTGGTGACCTGGTAACCCGAACATTTCCGTAAGGGAAATAGCGTGAGGTGAACGCCCGCCTCCCTGATTATTTCATTTCTTTCCTTTTCCACTCCTGTTACTTTGAACACTTTTGGGACGCTCTGCTGTTTACACTTTGGATTGCTTTGAACCTTTGTGGGACGATCTGCTGTTTACACTTTGGATTGCTTTGAACCTTTTTGGGACGCTCTGCTGCATTGACTCTGGATTGCTTTGAACACTTTTTGGGACGCTCTGCTGCTTTCACCGTGGTGTTCCTCGGATACTGGCACACCTTCCCTTCACCAGACATCCTCCTTGTTTCTGCACTTCGATACTAGTAGGTTACTGGTATATTGTTCCTACGGAGCAGGTAAGAGTGGGTAATTGTGGGCGGTGTTGGCTGTTTGTTCTCCGGCACTACTTGGCTGCATTTCCTGAACAACTGCTTTTGTTCTTTGTCCCTCTAGCTCTGACGATTCTGCTCCGGCCTTTTCACTCAAGCCCCCGGCCTGCCAGGTGTATTGATCCCTGTAGGCTGAGCTCTTGGGAGGGAAGTCTTTGGCACATCACCATAAAGATCCCAGATTCCTTGAGTGAAAGGAACTTCCCCAGAAGAGTGGGGAAGTATTATCTGCAACGACCAGAAAACAATCTCTGAGTTGTGACAGATTTAGGAGCCTTACAAAACGCCTATTGGTTATGGAGGCTGCATCAGACCCAATGGCAGCTCTCATGCAGGCTTTTTCTGCCTTGCGTACCGATATGGCATCCGCCCATGTGACCTTGAATCAACGCATGGATGTATTACAGAGCTTCGTGCAGCCATTACCCCATGATGAGGAATTCGGTGATGCCGCTGCAGCAACACCTCCTCCTGTACCCCCCCCAGCTCCAGCTCCGGTTGTCCTTCCTGGGCCCTTTCCTTTGGCCCCACCCGAACGATTTTTGGGGGATCCCAAGGCGTATCGGACTTTCGTGAACCAATGTCGCCTTCACTTTCTTTGTCGTCCCTTGGCATTCCCAGACGCTACCACTAAGGCGGCCTTCGTTCTCTCCCATCTAGGTGGCACTGCCGCAGCATGGGCTAATCCTTTGCTGGAAGCTAATGATCCGGCTCTTTATGACTTCGATAGGTTAATCCAAGCCATGAACAGCGTTTTTGACATGCGATACAAAGCACAAACTTCGGATTTGGAATTCTTGGCTATTAGTCAAGGCAAGACGGATCTCTTGACCTACCTGGCTCATTTCAACCAGTTGGCGGCTGAGACCACGTGGCCAGAACAGAAGAAAGCGGCTGTTTTCTATAAAGGTTTGTCGGACGATCTAAAAGATGCCCTATCAGTGGTGCCCGCCCTTCCACCTGGTTTTCCTGAGTTGCTCGACCTGGTTCTTCAAGTCGATGCTCGGATTCGGCAAAGACGGGGCAAACGTCGGTATCCTGATATTCGTACCTCTCCCCGACCAGATGGCACTACTCCTGTTTCTCAAAGCGAAGCCGAACCCATGCAAATTGGGGCCATCTGGGGTCCATTATCCAAGGCTGAACGAGAGAAACGGGTACTGAATAACCTATGTTTCTATTGTGGCCAGTCAGGCCATTATATTCGTTTGTGTCCTAAAAGACCCGCCAAACCGGCAGGAAACGCCAGGACTCGTCCGTAAACCGGGCCTTTAGGATGAGTCAAATGTACCCAGGCTCGGATGAGTGTTTTCCGTCTTCACATGTTTATCTTACTATGTGCTTCAAGGCCTCTGGCATCAAATCTTTTTCCAAACCTGTAATGATAGACTCAGGGGCTAGTGGGAATTATATGGATTCTAGGTTGGTCGAACATTACGGACTACCCATAATTCCCAAAATACGACCTGAGGACATACATGCTGTAGACGGTTCCCGTTTGGTATCCGGACAAGTTATGGAGCAAACGACTTCACTACAAATGTCCACCTTACAAGGTCATTCAGAATCCATCACCTTTGACCTTATTACGGCCCCCCAGTTCGGTATGATTCTGGGTCTTTCTTGGCTGCAAACGCATAATCCTGTAATTGATTGGGTTGAACAAACCATGCGGTTCTCTTCCTCTTTTTGCATACAGAAATGCCTTGGGTCTCACGAGGTAGCAGCCTTTTATCCCTGCCTGGCCCTGGTGACTAGTGTTCCTTCCATCAGTGCCTTATCCTCTATCCCGGTCTCTGTACTTCCATTGGAATACCGAGAGTTCTCGGATGTGTTCGATAAAGGCTTGTCAGAAAAACTGCCTCCACACAGAGATTATGACTGCCCCATTGATCTCATACCTGGGGCAGTCATTCCACACGGCCGTATCTACTCACTCACCCAAAAGGAAGAAGAACCCCTGCGAGACTATGTGGACAATGCTTTGCGCTTGGGACACATACGTCCATCCCGTTCCCCAGCGGCCTCCCCGATATTCTTCGTACCTAAGAAGGAAGGGGATTTACGCCCCTGTGTGGATTATCGTGCCCTCAATAATGTCACGATCAAAAACCAGTATCCACTGCCGCTTATCACGGAGCTCCTTGATAAAATGACCTCCTCTACGATCTTCACCAAGTTGGACTTACGGGGAGCATACAACTTGGTGAGGATACGTAAGGGGGATGAATGGAAAACCGCATTCAAGACGAAATTCGGGCTTTATGAATATTGTGTAATGCCCTTTGGGCTTTGCAATGCCCCAGCGACGTTCCAACACTTTGTGAACGATATTTTCAGGGACTTGTTGGATTGTTACGTCGTAATATATTTGGACGACATCCTGATATATTCAGAATCCTTATCTCAACACATACAACATGTACGCTCTGTCCTACTCCGTCTAAGAGAGCACTCCCTCTTTGCAAAACTGGAGAAGTGTGTGTTCCATGCATCGTCTGTAGAGTTCCTGGGGTTTCAAATTTCTCAAAAGGGAGTGCTTATGTGCACCTCCAAGGTCCGGGCAGTACTGGATTGGCCTGTTCCGACTTCAGTAAAAGCCCTTCAATCATTCTTGGGTTTTTCTAACTTCTACAGACGTTTCATCGCTTCCTTTTCCAAAATAGTTGCACCACTAACTCGGTTGACCAGTCCGAACGTCCCTTTCCTTTGGGATGATCAAGCGCAATCTGCATTTCACAAATTGAAGGAGGCTTTTACCACCGCTCCCGTCTTGCAGCACCCTAATCCATCCCTTCCATTTATCGTGGAAGCCGATGCCTCTGCAATTGCAGTGGGGGCCATCTTGTCGCAAATTTGTCCAGCTACCCATCGACTACATCCGGTTGCTTTCCATTCTCGGAAACTTACGTCAGCCGAACGTAATTATATGATCATGGAGAGAGAATTACTGGCGATTAAGGTGGCGTTTAAAGAGTGGAGACACCATCTATTAGGTGCTAGGCACCCCATTACTGTGTATACGGACCATCGGAATCTTCAAGCGCTGTCCCATGTGAAATGCACCAATGCTAGGCAAATACGGTGGCATTTGTTTTTTACCATGTTTGATTTCACGGTGACATATCGCCCCGGTCCATTACATGGAAAGGCAGACGCGTTATCTCGTATTGGTACAGATATGGAAACTACGAAGCAGTCAACCCCAGTATTACCCTCAGGGACTGTAGTGTGTGTTTGTTCGGTTTCTCAGTCCATCATAGATGGGTTAAGGAGATGGGCTAAGGACCATGCTCCTATTCTTAAGGAGATGGACGCCGATCTCATCACCGGTCTTCCATATGTTAAAGGTCTACTATACCTGCCTGATAATCAAACTCGGCGAAAAGCTCTCGAATGGTCCCATGATCTCCCGTTGGCAGCTCACCCTGGCCGGGCCAAAACCTATGATCTTCTCCACCGATGGTGCTGGTGGCCTGGTATGAAGAAGGACACCGAACAATATGTCTCCAAGTGTGCCGTATGTACACAGTGCAAAAGACAACCGGGCAAACCCATAGGTCTTCTAATGAGCATGCCATTACCCCCGTATCCGTGGCATGGTCACCCTTGATTTTGTGGTGGAACTCCCTTGTATCGGGGGCATGTCCACCATTCTTGTGGTTGTGGATGTTTTCACCAAAATGGCACGATTTATACCGTGCTCGGGAATACCTACTGCTTCTATGTTAGCGAGTCTGTTTTTTGACCATGTGGTACGTTTTTTTTGGACTTCCTACGGTTCTGATTTCTGACCGAGGGTCTCAATTTACCTCGCGCTTTTGGCGCTCCCTCACTTCCTCCTTGGGTATTGATGCCCGCTTGTCCTCGGCCTACCATCCTCAGACGGATGCCCAGACTGAACATACCAATCAATCCCGCCTTGACTACTGTAACGCCCTCTACCTGGGAACCTCCAAGGCTACTACTAGCAAGCTACAAACTCTCCAGAATAACGCCCTGAGAGCAGCATTGGGCATCCCCAGAAGAGAGCATATATCAGGTTTCAGCCAACAGAATAACTGGCTCTCTACCAGAGACAAAATTCTCCTAAAAACGGCCTCACTTACCTACAAATCTCTTAACAACGCTGCCCCGATTTACTTGACTAACAGATTCCATAGACAAGCCTCCGCAAGACCCCTCAGAACTGCTTACAAAGATTGCCTCTCTGTCCCAAACTACAAACTTGCCACCATAGGAGGTAACAGTTTCCCGGTAAAGGCAGCCAAACTATGGAACTCTTTGCCCCCCAACCTCAGAGTAGACATGCCCTACCTGAATTTCCGCTCTAAGGTAATTTCATGGCTTAAACTGAAGGACAGCCAAAATAGATAAGTGCTAAAGCCACCCTCTTGCGATCCGCACATTGTGTAACCTTGTGTGCCACCTTTTAATTTGTATATACTGTATATATTGTGTGCTCTCATCTACTGCTCTGTACATTCCCTATGCTATTTGAACTTTGTACACTTTGTAACCAAGCTTTGCATATTCTTGTAAATGCTGCGCCCTGATACCCTTGGGTATAATAGCGCATTATAAATAATAAAACAAACAAACAAACAAACAAACACTAAGGAACAGTTTCTTCGCTGTCTGTGTCTGCAACATCAATCTAACTGGTTCTCGCTACTAGGTGCAGCAGAATTTGCCTATAACAATTCTATACATTCATCAATTGGCTGCTCTCCATTTTATGCTTTATATGGTCTGCACCCACGGACTCTGCCGCATGTCTTGCCTTCTTTAAAGCAGTTTCCCGCAGCTAATGCCGTGAAGGATTCCTTGCTTGCCATCCGTAAATCAGTGTTATCCCATTTACAAGCTGCGCAATGTCGTACCAAAATGCAGGCGGACAAGCGACGCGCACCGGCTCCTTCGTATTCTTGTGGTGACCGTGTATGGCTCTCTACAAAACATCTGGCCATTAAGGGTAAAAGGAAACTGTTGCCATGTTACCTGGGTCCTTATACGATTCTACGGTGCCTTAACCCTGTCACTGTTTGTCTAGAGATTCCATCTCATTGGCGGGTGCACCCGGTATTCCATGTCTCCTTGCTTCGCCCTTTTGTACCTGGCACGCGGTTACCTGCTTTCCCTACCCCAGTTAACGTCCATGGAGAGGACGAGTATGAGGTGCGTGCAATCATGGACACTCGCCTATGTCGTGGGGTTCGGTCTTACCTGATTGATTGGAAGGGGTATGGTCCAGAGGACAGGTCCTGGGAACCGGCCTCTAATTTGAACGCACCCCGTTTGTTACGTGCCTTTTGGTCTCAACGCTTGCGAAGGCTCAGGAGAGGGCGCTCTTTGTGGAGGGGTACTGTCACGTCTCGGCTAAATTGGAAACTGCCTTGGCGATTGTCTGAGCGCTATCCGGCACGTAAAACCCTTTAAAACTACAACTCCCACAACTCTTGCTATTATAGCCACGTGACATACACGCATGACGTTGCTGTGTTTTCATTTGTTGTGAACTGCATTTAACTCCCGTCTATCCGGAGATCGAGTGCTCCTAAACTGTTGTTAGTTACGAGCTCTGTTCCCGGACTCCTGTTTGAATCCTTGAATACCCGGCGCTCGAATCAAGTTATTGTCTCTGCCTTGTCCTTGTCTGCCTCCCGACGCCTGCCTCCCTCGATTGTTCCCCTTGGATTATATGAACCTGGCTTGCTCATTATTGACCTCCCATTTCTGAATCCTTAAGTTTTGGTGACCTGGTAACCCGAACATTTCCGTAAGGGAAATAGCGTGAGGTGAACGCCCGCCTCCCTGATTATTTCATTTCTTTCCTTTTCCACTCCTGTTACTTTGAACACTTTTGGGACGCTCTGCTGTTTACACTTTGGATTGCTTTGAACCTTTTTGGGACGCTCTGCTGTTTACACTTTGGATTGCTTTGAACCTTTTTGGGACGCTCTGCTGCATTGACTCTGGATTGCTTTGAACACTTTTTGGGACGCTCTGCTGCTTTCACCGTGGTGTTCCTAGGATACTGGCACACCTTCCCTTCACCAGACATCCTCCTTGTTTCTGCACTTCGATACTAGTAGGTTACTGGTATATTGTTCCTACGGAGCAGGTAAGAGTGGGTAATTGTGGGCGGTGTTGGCTGTTTGTTCTCCGGCACTACTTGGCTGCATTTCCTGAACAACTGTTTTTGTTCTTTGTCCCTCTAGCTCTGACGATTCTGCTCCGGCCTTTTCACTCAAGCCCCCGGCCTGCCAGGTGTATTGATCCCTGTAGGCTGAGCTCTTGGGAGGGAAGTCTTTGGCACATCACCATAAAGATCCCAGATTCCTTGAGTGAAAGGAACTTCCCCAGAAGAGTGGGGAAGTATTATCTGCAACGACCAGAAAACAATCTCTGAGTTGTGACAGAGGCAGATTAGAAGCTACCAGGAAGGTGTCTCTATCCAGACACACTGAGATTAGAAGTGGGATATGGTTTTCAAATAGTGTTGCAATTAGATATATAACACGACAATGCATGCTATGTACCCCGATAGTATATGATGCTACATTCAATAACTGTCATGGAAAACCATATTGTTGTGTGCGTGTGGTCTGCATTATAAATATGCTCACTATTAAAGTGGAAGCAACCCTATAGCCAGTGAAACCATGAATAAGGCTTTTATGAAGATCATATGAGAATGAAATCACTCTGAAGGGCTGACAATTTTTAAAGGTTTATGGACTGGCAATATTGAGAGGTTAGGCAATACAAGATTTAATGAGATGCCCAGGATCACACATTAGGCAAGGGATGAAGCTTGGATGTGTGCCAACTCCGTAATTTCTGCATTTCAACACTTTCTTTTCCCATGCTTACCGTGAACTAAAGCAATCTCATTTTGGAAAAACGGACTTGGAAAGTACACAAATCACATTACCAAACATGAACATTTTTAAACAAAATATTATAGAAGGGTGTTATGCAGAATGGGAATGATTCTAGCTTCATTCTCTCCATCAAGGGAAGTATATAAATACCAGCATACCAATCGATGTAATTTAACACATTTAATCTGGGTTTGTCTTTTGTATTGTAAAGCTTTAAATACTTCCAAAACAATGGCTTGTGACATTTTCATTTATAAAGATACATAAAAACCTTTGACTTTTACCAAAAAGCAAACCGTTTTTTGTGTCATACGAGCAGACCTTGAAATATGCTTGCCCAAGGATTGCAATATCTGGTCCGCTCTCTTCTGTCTACCACCACTTTCACTCCAATGGCCTACATAAGCAGAAAAATCAAGTAATGGGCTAAACGATGCCACCACCTCACAGAAGATAGCACAGTAATGTAAGAGATATTAGATGATTTGACCAGGATCACTGTATCATCTGCTGGCAAATCCAGGATACAAGCATGAACGCTTTTGTTCCATAGTTTTGAATTTGGATACTTATTCACCTCTTGGACTAACAGTTTATGCCATTGTTGGATGCAATTGCCTAGGTTTTACAACACCCCATCTGAACAAACCAATTTCTAGGCCTTCACCATATGGCTGATATGTTAGTTTTTACAGCAACCCCTTTCTGGTGCAGGTACATTGCTGATAATAGCAGATATTGTTCTGCAAAACTAAGTACATATACAGGCAGGTTTATAAACTTCAGACATAGGAAAGTCTCAGCCTTGCTGGAAGTGATATTCTAATTTTGCATATGAACACATATCTCTGCAATGGGTGCTTCACACACTGAGCTAACTTCTAAACCATTGTGGCACTCAGTTTATCAATATGCATTTCACTGTTGCCTATTGGACATGATTAACACAATTCCCACAGGA
The DNA here is from genome assembly GCF_040938575.1 of Ambystoma mexicanum. Classification (NCBI taxonomy): domain Eukaryota; kingdom Metazoa; phylum Chordata; class Amphibia; order Caudata; family Ambystomatidae; genus Ambystoma; species Ambystoma mexicanum. The sequence goes on along the minus strand of NC_090932.1, from coordinate 1,506,072,612 downwards.
AGGAACGAATGCTACAGAGTTGTGCCATAAGGAACACACAAAAGCAATACATGATGAATTGATCCAGGCAGAATGTACTTGTCAAAACAGAAAGGCAATGGGTTTAGAGCCTCAGCAGCACCCCATAAAACATCCTGATGTGTGATATTTAGGACTGGTGAACAATGGAATCTTACTTCTTCAGATCAGGAAGCCTTGGGGGCCCCCTCCAAGGTGGGGGGTGGGCAAATGCCCCTTTTGCCCTCCCATAAAGACGTCTCTGCCACCAGGGCTGACTTGGGGAATTTTATTTGCACAGTTGCAGTTCAAAACCTATCATTGGCGGATGGTATTGGCCTAGCAGGGTGGGACGCACCTTTTATCAGGGCAAAGTGTAGTACTAAATGGGGAACCAATTTCGTCTTTTTGTGCTTTTTTACAGCCTCAGCTAGGCATAATCAAAGCAATCTGCTAATGCACGAACATGCATCAATCTTGGCCGTCTCCTCTTCAGAAGCAACCATAGTAATTTCATGATGCTTATCATTTTAAAGGTGCATGCTCAGTGCTCAAGGGTCGAAATGCACCCGATTCGGGCATCATTCTCGGCAGAATAAACTGTGATTTAGCGTGCCCTGGTTTTCGTGTGCTGCAGTGTTTACCGATTGCTATAATGCATGTGGCTTGTGCTTACTCCCATAAATCAGTTATTCTAATTGCCTTTAGAAATGCATCATATTTAGCAGGTGTAATCAGCAATTTGAGAATTGAAGTACTGTGAATTGCAGTTAATGTACCCATTTGTCCTTGATTATATAACTACTAGAGGTTGCCAGCAAGGCTATGCTCAGTACTATGCAGGAGTTTACAATATCTAACGGGTGATAATCGGTAGCAGATAGATCACCCTTTGGATCAGAGCGTTTGGAAAATGGGATCATTTGCATTCAGTTACCATTTGTGCCAAGGAATGTTATGTTACTTGCCCATGTTTACTTATCGGCCAGGATGCAGCCATGCTTTCTTCCTCCCCTACCAATGCCAGCAGCAGCCCCCCAATCCATTCAGGGCTGGTCTTTTCCTCCCTTACTTCCAGCTCTGCTGTCTGCCGATAGAGAGAGCCTCACAGTGATTTCGTACTTGCAACAGTCCCCCCACCTTTCTCCTTTGCATGACCAGAGGCAGAGCGAGCAGGTGAGAGAACTGGCTAGCCTAAGGCCTGCAACAGATACAGTGAACCCACCACAGTCGCCCCGCCCTCAGGCCTACTGTCTGTCAGGATGCTGCTGCCGCCTGTCACACATTGTGCCTTCCTGTTTTGCAATTATGCAGACCCACCTGAAATTAAGCTAACCAACCAGAGACAGGCAGATGGACTGAGGGACCGTGGAGGCGGCAATCAAACACACATTTCCCTACTTACTTTCCCCTGCTTCACCTGCTTCACCAAGCAAACCAGCTGCACTGCCATATGAGGTCAGGTGGGATTGGGGAGGGTGGCACTGGCTGGGCAAATGAACAACAAGGCTCCTTGCTTCACTGATGTGGGTTCTTCCCAGAATTGGGTCCCGCAAGGGAGAGAGGTACCATGGTCAAAGGCTGTGTGCTCCCCCAAACCTGCTGGGCCTCAAGTCCCGAGCTACACCTCCCTGACAATGGCCAATGAGACTGAAACTTGTCTGGGCTTGTTTGTGGCCTTGTGGCCTTGTGCAGAAGAGACATAACCAAGCAGTTTAGGCTGGGCTGTCCCTATTGGATAGGATCATGCCTGAATTGCATATGGTCTTTCCCCTTTTGAAATAACATGGAAGGCTGACAAAACGTTGTCTGGAGGATTGCCCAGAGCATTGCCAGTGGATATGATTCATGCAAAATTGTCCAGCCATCAGTGCCACCTTTTTGTTTTGCTACATACATTTCCCCACTAACTTCCTGGAATTATAACATAGTTCACCTAAGAGAAACAGTCAAGGATGAATCCGTATTGCAAAACAAGAACTCTTTTCTACTATCATATATTAAATACATTTTTCAAACGTGGCTTGTCAGGCACATTTTGAGTGAGGATGGGCATCATCAAGAGTAGAACATTCTAGGCATTCACTGGCCATCTTGCTTCATCGACTGGTGAACGCCATCATCCATTGCTGTCTTCCTCATTCGCTGCCCACTGCCTAACTCACAGTGCTAAGCCTGCTTCAGTCTCTGCTCTCGCTGCAGCATTCACTGCTGAGCATACCCCAATTACTGCCAGCCTCCCCCATTCAGTACCCAACTCACCTTTTCACTACCAAGTCGGCCACGTTCACTGCTCAGCCTGCCCTATTCACATGCAGCCAAATTTGCACCAGACCTGCAGATGCTCATTTACTATAGATGATGTGATTGCCTAGTGGGTTGTGCGCTCGATGCTGTGATGTGTGTGTGATCTGCAGGTTGCAGGTTCGAATTCCAGCAAGGCCATCTCAGCCTTTCATCCTTCTGAGGGTGATAAATGAGTACCAACACAGGTTGGGTGATATTGTATGCATATTTGTTCGATAAAAAAGAGCTTAAGCGTAAGTGCAATACAATAACATATTATCATTTGGCCTTGAACGTCTGCTTGCATTCACAGTAATTTGACAATATGGATCTATACACACAGATATTAATGATACATATGGTGATACATTCTTGTATGAAATGTGTATCACATTAGTGAAATCATAATCATATTTTTAGTAGTGTACTTAGGAACAATGCTATTTGATGCCCACTTCCTGTTTTGTCAAGGGGTGAAAGGTAGTGTTTCATTAATGGCACTGATTCTATAGAAACTTCTGTGTTTGCGCAGTGAGAACCGTGATAGGCAGGCCCTGCATTCCTTTCTATAGCGTTGCGCTTTGCTGGCACAGATTCCTCAGTCAGTGATCACTCTGTATTAAGTCTGACTCACACACATTATTTTTTACAAGCCTTTGAATTTGATGTCTATTTTAAAGCTTATATTCAAATGGCCATTACCTGTTTACTGCAATCCCAGTTCCCTGCAATAGCATGTTACTATCTGGAAATTCTTTAGCAATTTGCATCCTCCAAATGAAACAAGGAATACCTCAACACATCACAAATCATCCTCTATTGTTTTTTAGCTCAATTTGTTTACAGCTTTTATCGACCTGGATGCTCTACTCCTTTTTTTGTGAAAGACTATGGTTTAGTCCCCAGCTACTGGGGGATGCTTTGGCGCCCATCATATCTTTGTTATAAGCCCTGCACTGTATTTATATGCTATATACTGTGTTTATTGGGTTTTCGTCATCTTTAATTTGTTTCTTTTTGCAGGCAGGTCACTGTTCAAGTATCCACTCTAGTCAGGCCTTAGCGCGGAGCTACCAACAGCCAGCCAGGCGAGCCCATCCCTGTGGGTAAGTAACCACTAGTGACTGTACATCTTCAATGCAGTGCAATGTAAGGTGGTCCTGTATAGCACACTCAAACCACTTTGGCAGCCTTTATTATGCACACCTATTGTCTCTCCCCAGAAGCACAGCCACCCTAGGCTCCAGTCCAGCCTATAAGCAGCACAGTGACCAGGCAGAACTCCTATCCTATTCCTCCTCTTTCAATCTGGCCATGTTTTGCTATTGTGAATTTGCATCCAGACCTAATGTGTGCTAGGGCAAAAGGAAAACCTGGATGATACCTCTCTCAAACACTGGGGTTGAGGGTAGGATGATTACACAAATGTGTGCATTTGTGTGCATGCAGCAGGAATTCACTTGCTATATGTATGTTGCTGCATGCACCCTTGGTGTTTTTCATAAGTTAATTACAATGCAGGTTTCCTTTTTTGGCTACTATTTTTTTCTAAGATGTCAGACCATAATACAACATCCAGGCCACTGCTGGCCTGGAGAATTACCATGCATGCATCCAGGTCATTTACCATGCCATGGGACTGGATTACTGTTAGACTCAGCATTTTATAGACCCAGCTGGATATTGTTCTCTTTTGTGGGAGGGAGGGAGGTTATGGTGAGGCTGGGGAACTGTCAAATCTGAAAATGCTGACAAGCACTTGTTTCCTCTTAATGAAATGATATTTTGGATGTTGGCAGCCAGATTACTTAGACCTACTGTGATAAAGGTAGGAATCCGATGCACAATTAAGCTAATTTTATTTTTTAGGAGAGAAATGGATTCAAAAAAAGAAAGGGAGGAGCAGAAAAATAAGAGAAAAGAACAAAAAGCAAATTGAAGAGGAAATCCGGCAAAACAAAAAAATTGAAGATCTGTTTACAGGTCAGACCATCAAAATGTCACGTGGTGGTATTGCTGAGAGAAAAGTGAATGAGGGTGACCAGCATTCTTCTTCAGGTACAAGTGTTAAACCTGGTTCTTCACTGAACCCATCAACAAGAGCTCACAATGTGAGAAGACTAGAAGCCAGAGTCTCTGCAGTTATTGGAGACATCTCAACAGAGGCAGATGCTGCAGCAACTACAATGTCAGCAATCATTGAAGGTGCCCCCCGAGAGCAAGTGTCGGAATCAAGTCTGCCAGAAATAATTGAGGCTGTCCATCTCGAGGAAGAGGCAGCCATTGCTGGTACCAGTCTGCCACAAACAATTGAAGATTCCCCCAAGGAAGAAGTGTCGGAATCAAGTCGGGCAGAAATAATTGGAGACAGAATCATCCCCCCAGAGGAAGTGGCAGGTACTAGTCATTCGGAAGAATCTTTATCTCCTTTACAACATACGGAAGTCTCAGGGAACGGGGGTGTGAAGCACAGAGCACGGAAAGATGATCCACAGGTGGCAGGCTATTTGTTTCAACGTCCAAAACCAGATCAACTTTCCTATTTCTTTCAGCACCATCCAATTCAACCTCCCAAACATAGACACATTAAAGCAAGATTAGCCTTTTGGAGGAAAGATGGGGTAAAACGGTATTGGTTAACTTACTCTGAAATACAAATGGCCTTTTTTGCACAGTTAGCGTTTACTAAACATGGAGAGAGAGGTCTTTTCATCAATGGGATGAAAAACTGGAGGCGTATTTACCAGCGCATTGCAGAACATGAGGCAGGCCAAGGTCACCGGAGGTGCACTGATTCATATATGTTGAACTTTTCTGGGGACGACATAGGTGGTTTACTCTTTCACCAACACAAATTAGCTCGAAGTGAGCAAATCAGAAAAAGGAATGACATATTGGAGCGCGTTTTTGACGTAAAAGTCATTGGGAAAAGGGGGCTCCGTTTTCGTGGGACATCAGAGTCCATGTCCGAGCTGGATAACGAAGAGCTGGATCATGGCAACTTTCTTGAAATCCTTCTGCTCCTAAGTAAATATGACAGACCTCTAAAGGAACATATTGAAGCTATTCAAACCAAATCCAAAAAGAAAACTGGACAAGGACGGAATTCTTCTGTGACCTTCATGTCAAAGACTACAGTTGGGTATGTGATTGAAGCCGTTTTCAAACTGATCAAAATGGTAATCCGTCGAGAAATAAAGGAGGCAGGAATATTTTCCATTCAGATAGACTAGACCCAAGATGTGAGTGTTACTGATCAGTGCTCTATAATTATTAGATATGTTACTGACACTGTACATGAACGCCTGCTAGCACTTTGTCTACTGGAAAGGGGCTGTTTGAGTGGGTGCAGAGTGTTATTAAAGATAATGATCTGGACCTACGCAAGTGCATTGGAAATTCAACCGATGGTGCATCCAATATGCAGGGGCAGTACAATGGTCTCACATCCTGGCTCAGTAAGGAATCCCCTGGTCAAATACATGTATGGTGCCATGCACATGTATTAAATCTTGCACTTGTAGAAGGGACACAAGCATCAAATGAATCCACGTCTTTCTTTGGCCTGTTAAACTCCTGTACCGTCTTTTTTAGGGAGTCCTACAAAAGGATGGATGTGTGGCGTGAGCTGTCTGTGGAAGGCCGCACAGTCCAGATAATAGGAGAAACAAGGTGGTGGGCAAAGGATGCAGCACTACGGAAAGGTTTTGGCTCCTTTAATAACCCAAACAAAGCAATGTTCATTGATGTGGTTGTTGCACTCAATAATATTGGCTCAAATACAGATAAATTCAATGTAAACGTCTGTTTACAAGCTTTAAACTTTTCTGAGGCTCTGTGCAAATTCCAAACTGTGCTCACAGCCCAGTTATATCTCAGAGTATTTAATTCGACAACCCCATTATCTAAGTACCTCCAGACAAGTGGAATGGACATCCTCCGGGCAGAAAGAATGGTCTCGGACACTACAAAAATGCTTGCTGCACAGTCAGGAAATTTTGATTCTGTGTATTCTGCAGCTGAACATTTTGCAGAATGGGCCAACGTGGGCTTGGAAGAGAGAGGCTATGATAAAGGAGTGGAAACTGCACTTCCAGAGGGGAGAGTGTCCCACAAAGAGGATGCCTGGAATGAATGCAAGGGATGAGCCAATCACCTTGGCGAAAGACCGGTTTAGAGTTACTGTACATAATGCCATTATGGACAACATTCTTCAAAGCCTAACTAGTCGTCTTAAAACCCACTCATCTCTTGCCGCAGATATAGCATGCCTGGATCCCAAAAATGTCAATGAAAGTCTACCCGACAATGCTCTTACAAATATTTGGTCCTTGCTTGAAAGACTGGATGACTCCATAACGCTACAGGGGTAAAGGGAAGAACTCTCAGACTTTGCAAGCAAGTGGACTAAACTGAGGAGGACACTACCAGAAGAGTATGCCTTTGAAGCCCTACATAGTGCAGATCCAGCACTACAAGATTTTGGAGAGCTACCTTTAGTACAGAAATGCAATACATGACGTAACTATGCAATATGTTGCTATGAAATTCTAAAAAGGTATGAACTTTTTGTAGTGCTTACCGGCCATTGTATTTGGCATACAAGTTCATCTTGACCTTATCTTGCATACAGGTAGCATGAGAAAGAAGTTTTTCGAAATAAAAGACTATTAAAACCCGCCTAAGAGACCACCTCTGCCAGGACAATCTAGAAGCCTTTATGCTCATGTCTGTGGAGCGTAATGTGCTTGTCCAATTGCAAAATCCAGACATAATCCACATGGTTGCACATGAAAGTGCATTGTTGCAGGAACTCTTGATTGAGTGATTTCCAGGATTTTCATGAAGCAGGAAGCAGGATTTCCAGGAGCTGTGGAACCTGTTACAGAACTGTATGCAAAGTTATGTTATTTTATGAGTTGTGTTGTTATTGTGTCATCATTTGACTGTACTGCTTATTAAATGCAACTCTATTTTCATTACTGGTGGCAACGAGTAGGCATGTTTTGAGTCTGGTTCTGCAAAATAACTATTTTACTATGTGATGATGTTATTTTTTTAAAAGAACAAAAGGAATGTTATCACTTTCTCAAGTGTTTACACAAAACATAACAACATGCAACAGACACATGAACCCTACATAAATATAATTTTCTGTAAATTCGTGAATTGATGCGATTCACGGATGATGGTTTGAGGGCCACTTTTTTTGAGGGGTGGGCCACTTTTTGAGGTGGGGTGGGCCACTTTTTTGAAGCGAGAGGTGGGCCACTTTTTTTTGGGTGTCCGGGCCTATTTCTTATCCCAGTCCGACTCAGCCACTATCCAATGTAACAGATGAAGTTCAGAACTGAACAGTCATAGTAGCCATATATGACCTGGAACCGGAAAACATAAATGTAAATACATTTTAAAAAACACGAACATACCCACCCACTATGCATAACATCCCAACAATACCAACGATCTATAAACCCATTTGTGCTGTGGGGAACGTGGCCAAGCAAGAATAGAAATGCATTATTGCTAGCTAAAATGCATATTCAACAGAGGAATAGAAAACAGATCAAAGGTATGTGACATATAGATAAGACTGAACCACGACCGATACGCTATTAACATTTCATAATTTGGCCAAATGTATTCTTTTATATTTGGCAGAAGTCTTTTTAACATCCCAATCCTTTCCCGAATCGCTATGTCAGATAGATGAAAACACCACTGCCGGGTAGAGGGGGCCTCCCTTCGAGTTCCACAAGCATATAATCAATCATAAAATTAAGATCAGAACAGTGTGGATCATATGTTTCCCAATAGAAGAGACATTAGTCAAAGGCAGACCCTTGCCAAAAAGAATAAAGGCAGGTGAATATGGGAGGCTGCCAGGACCCACAGATTGAATAATAGTCTCCTCCTTCTGCCCTATCAGTCATACTTTCTTTGAGACAAAACCAAACCATATGGCCCATCGTGCCCCGATCCCAACATGCCCTCCAGCATCTACGAGAATCCCCAAAACCCATGGCAAGCAGTTTCTGTGTAGTATAATATAATTGATGTAACATTTTAAATTGTAATTCACATAGCAAAAGAGAAATCTGGGCTCAAATTCCACTAAGCCACAAACTCAGCAGGGTCAATTTGTATTTGTAAATCTTGGGACCATGGTTGCGCCAGAGATGTAAAGTGCTGTGACGAATCAAGGGTATTCATCCCTTCTCCCCAAGGGGGAGACTCCACCTTTGAGGCTAGGGGGGTGAGCCCACTCTGCAACACCCTCCCTAGGGCTCTGGGCAATGGGACCTCACTGGGAGATACTCCCCCTTAGGGGACAAGGATTCCTGTTCCCGCAAGGAACTCACTAAACCATCCACCATAATGGCATACATGGGATTGCCAGAAGTAAAGAACATTGTAAGCTCCAACGACCTCACTGAACACAAAACTAAAATAGCCCAGTGTGCACAAAAAGGAGGATCTGTCTTTTTAAGAGGAGATGTATATTTACTTGAGACGTGGAAACTGGAAACAGAGAGTACGTGAGAAGAGGCAAAGCACGACCAGAGAGAGAAGAGCATAAGCGGAGTTCATGCGCAGAGTTCAGTCTGCAGCAGTGGTGTTGCTGAGAGGCGCTGCAGCTACTGGGCTAGTGGCTATTGAACCTTGCTCTTCTGTGCCTTCTTTGCCTTTAAGGAAAACAAGCTCTATTGCCTTCAAATACTCCAGGCAAGCGTGGAGCGTGCGCAAAGTTCGTGCGCAGAGTTCAGTCTGCAGCAGTGGTGTTGCTGAGAGGAGCTGCAGCTACTGGGATACTGGCTTTGAACCTTGTTCTTCTGTGCCTTTAAGGAAAACAAGCTCTATTGCCTTCAAATACTCCAGGCAAGCGCGGAGCGCGTACGGAGTTCATGTGCAGAGTTCAGTCTGCAGCAGTGGTGTTGCTGAGAGGAGCTGCAGCTACTGGGATACTGGCTATTGAACCTTGCTCTTCTGTGCCCTCTGTGCCTTTAAGGAAAACAAGCTCTATAGGCTTCATTGCGGAGTTTGTGCACAGAGTTCAGTCTGCAGCAGTGGTGTTGCTGAGAGGAGCTGCAGCTACTGGGCTACTGGCTATTGAACCTTGCTCGTCTGTGCCTTCTGTGCCTTCAAGGAAAACAAGCTCTATTGCCTTCAAATACTCCAGGGAAGCGCGGAGCGCCCGGAATTCGTGCGCAGAGTTCAGTCTGCAGCAGTCCGCAGCTGAAAGCAGAGCTAAGCACCAACATATGGCTGAAATTGGGCCGCAAACACGTTCAAAGTTAAAGCAATCTTTGCAATTGCGGGACAGTGCATTGAATGAAAATATGTTGCGCCCACAAGGCGATGAGCCAGAACTAACATGCGTTTTGGGGGGGGTACGACTGGTCAAGGGAGCAGCGCGAGGACTCGCTTCCTAGAAAACAATGCACCCAAAGTACTGGCCTTCTAAAAGCAACCATCCCTTCCCTTGCGCAAATCGCAACGGACAGTTTGCATGCCATAAACCAGATAATGAGGCCAGCAAGTCATTTAAAGAAACATGAAGCAGCCGTTGCTGTTAATGTTGAGGACGTATTTGTTAACGCCGCGGCAAGCGTTCCATGTGCAGAGGCGGAAGTCTCTGTTCATGAGGGGGCTGAGGCCGGCGGTGAAACAAACATGAAGGCAGTTGCTAATGTGGATAGGAACGCGGATATGAACGCTGATGCAAGAGTGAAAGTGATTGAAGTCAATGTTGCAGCCTTCCAATCTCTGTTTGATGTAACTGACATCGAGCTGTTGGAGATGGAAGTGCCCCCGACTCTCACGGACTTGAAAGTACTTAAATTCACCTTCCCGGAGAAGGCAAACCACGATTTTCGTGATAGATGCGCGAAATCACCATCGGAGAAAAGCTAGGTAGGTACGTCAGGCGAGATTACAATTGAGGTGCCACAGCCCATTAGAAAAACGATACCCGTCACTCCAAGAGAATCAATTAAACAGTTCAATGGCCTTGACCTTGTCGGGCGGGAAGCCAGACTAATGGAGCGCCTCAAAGCAGACTTCGAGAAAATGAAAGACCGATTGTCGGAGAGCTTTGCCAAATCCAGTAAAAAAAATGACAGACAGTCAAGACTAAGCATGGAGCCAGAACAATTTCAGTCAGCTGAAGCAGGATATTTTTTACAAACCCCACAAACAAACACTTTAGCACAAGTGCAACATGAAGATGTGACACTAAGCATGGAACCAGCGTCTGCCTGACAACTTTTACAAGGAGCAAAGGGAAAAGCACAGAACAATCGAACTAATATGCCCTCACAATGTATCAAGGAAAAAAGCATACCGCCAAGGCATCTGTCAAACTGTTCTACGCCGAAGACGTGGACCGCAATGAATGAATCGGGTCAGCGGTCGCCGGGCATTGTGGAACTTGGAGTGTAAGATGGTCTCGAGCTGACAAGTAAGAATAGAGAAGAGGAACGTACGCATGCTGAGCAAGAGTCTTCTTTAAAATCTAATCTGTCGGCTGAGGCGGCCATTCAGATTCATAACAATGTGTTGGCTGCTACATCGTTGTCGCTAATTCCCTTCACCAAGCTTTATGAAAATTTAAATGAAGCAATACATAATAATGGGGCAATACTGGGACAAATGAATGAGAAATTAGAAATTAACAAAAATGGAAATGTTAACTACAATGCTGGAAGGCCGATTGGACAACGAGGCAGCATGTCTGCATTGTGGCAAAATAGACTGAATGAAGTAGCCTTGAAGGATATAATTGAAAAAAAAAGTTGATGGATGCTATGCTTGGATGTATGAAACAAATGGTCGACATCTCAAATAATATGTCTAATATGGACTTGAAAAAGAGAAGCAGCGTTATGAATGCTGCAACACAGTTAATCATTCAAGGCAAGGTGCTTCCTGTGACTCTTAATACAAATGCGCAGGAAAGTGGTGCTCAAGCTGGAAGTGTTTCACAGGGAATAAAGAGCACAACTCCTGCAGCAAATACCACAGGGCCACCCAACACACAGAGCAACAAACAATCTGCTTAGAGTGCGAACTCGAAATCTCTTGACGCTAGTAACGCCCACATAAATGAGAGTTCAACCAAAACTCCTATGATGTTTGACACGCCCGTAGAAAATCCAAACATGGAGAACTTTGATAAAGTGCCCATGCAAAAGTCTCCTGTAGTTGCTCATTGTGCAACTTCAAAAATGTCGTTTGGAATATTCAGTGGTGCAGCCAAAACACTGAAAACGGCCCAGGAGAATCAGAAAACTCAAATGTGGGCCCTGGCCAAGCCAGAAAAAAAAAGGAAAAAAAGAAAAATCGTGCGCCGAATAAAGTGACTAGCAATTCAAGAAAGTTTATAAGAAATCTATCAACACCTACTAAACCAAGTCTATTTGTGCGAGAAAAATTGTGGGGCACACTAAGTCAGGACAAATGGACGGGTTGAGAAAAGCAGATGATGTAACGACGAAAGCCATCTCGTCAAATCCCAAAAAATGACAGAGATTAGATTCTGAGGCACAGTTAATCCAGTCAGTGACTTCATCTGAAGACCTATGTAATCTCTCGATTTACTCCGAGGATTACGAGGAGGGTTGTAGCGCTGAGTGTCATGAGGTGAGTCCCTCTTGCCACATTAGAATGGACAATTGGAACACAGTGGCTGAGAAGCCAACCTCAAATCCTTGGACGGCAAAAATTCAAAAAGGTGCAGTAAGTGAAGGAGTGGCAGCACCGGGAGATACGCAAGGAAGACCTGCAGCCAGACAAGTAAATGCATTTCCAGCAGTTTTACATGGAAGAGTTGCAGAAAACCAAGGAATGGTTGCTCAAGAGCAGAAAACAAAGATGCTAGTGAGATTGAACCCGGAATTAACTGCAGCACAAAGACAGAAAGAAACAATACAATCAGAACAACAAAACCGGTGGACTCCAACCCACTGGCCTGTAAAATTTGTGGTGTGAATGTATTTGAAGATGACAGTGATGTCAATTTAAACAGAGGAAATGTAATTCTACTTCTGCATTCAGTACCGGCTCTGAGGACAGTGTCCAACCTAGACATTTGCATTGTTGAATATATATCAGAAGAACGAGCTGATAGAGTCTATTTGCACATAAATTCTCAGGCAGTATGAAAGTCCATAATGGCTGCAAAAGAAGAATTACTGTTTCTGGGCTTTGAGATTTTGGAAGATATCTGTGACACACAAATAAAACAAGTCAGTAATATCAACAAACTTCCAAATGGGGTTACTAATGAGCAGCGCAGAGATGAATTAAGGCAACATCTGAATACTGTGCCAAACTCGTAACAAACATCTGGCAAAAGCAGGATTGGCGTGAGAAACCATTAGCTAAATCAGAGCACCCGGGAAACGCTCTCAACACTGATATCCTGGAACACACGAGGATTCCTACACTTATATGATGATTTTCCAGTGGATTTGAGTAATAACTTCGCAATATGCCTGCTGGAAACGTGGCCAAGAAGCCCTCCGGTGAAGGACGGTTATGTGACTCTGTTAAACCCAGCAGAGAAAAATTCCCAAGGCTGTCCATTTTCAGAGCAAATAACAGTGATAACAATTGGGACAAATTGGGAAGTGATGGAAACTGAAAATCCAAATAGCTTTGTTCAATGTAGATTCAACATTCTACTGGTAAAACCTCGAAAGTGCAGCAGTTGCTGCTAATTAACGTGTATCGGAATCCAGTCAAGATATCCTCAGAAAAGTTTGTATCATCTGTAATGGCTATTATCGACAAACAACAAACAATTCAGCATGACCTATACATAATTGTATGTGGGGACATGAACATTACATGGTTTGATGCAAACAGAGACCCTATTATTGAGATCACGAAGGAAGCGCAAATTTATCAATCAAGAAGATCAATATGGGATGCCGAAATGGAGGCTCGAGATTGTGACATGGCCAATGGACAGGTAAATGGCGATATACCCCCGAACTATACCTGGCATAACATGGGCTACGACAAGATACTGGATTATATCTGGACTTCAAAACATTTCTGGAACAAAATCGAGAGCTTGAAAATAACATCGACCACAAACAGCGACCATGACGCACTGGTAATGTCCATGCAGTTACCTCGAAAATTGAAAATATCGACTTTAAGCCAAGTAATGGATATAAATAATGGGCGAAATAGGCTCAACAACAAATAAGCCAATTGACCAATAACTTCCAAAAGCTGGATAAATTTGCCGGAGAATCGGTAAATTATATAGCACTTTTACCCTGTCAAAAGGCGAGTTCGCTACTAAAGATACAAACTACCAAGATACATACTCATGAATGGAGTACGAGGGTAAATGAGGAAAAAAAGAAAGCGTACAAGGAAATACGAAAATTAAAAGTGCAAGGGGACGCTGGCACTCAGGGATTGATTAAACAACGGAAGCAAAAATACCGGAACTCTGTAAAAGCTTTCTCTTGTTTGCGCGACCAAGAACGAGGCGAGATGATGCTGTCTTTAATAAAATCAAACAACTCTAGAGAGATTTGTGTATCTTAGAGGCACTGGAAATCAAGCTGACATGATGGCGAGTGGGGTGGCTGAAAGCGACTGGAAAAAACACTATAATAAATTGTTTTCAAAGAACAAAGAAATAACGTTAACGGCATTGGAGGTAGGTGCTGTAAAATGGGACTCTAGCGAGATCACCGAAAACATAAGTGTGGTTATTGGCAAGTTAAAAAACTCGAGAGCTGCTGGGCCGGACGGCATAACTAATGTGATGCTTAAGGCACATAAGCATGGGTGGTCCATCTTTATCGCAAAACTGTTTTCCAGAATTGCAGATCTCGGAATAATACCCTCTTCCTGGACAACAGCCATAATTGTTCCGATTTTTAAAAAGGGCAATCAGGCTGATCCAGCCAACTATCGTCCGATTGCCCTCCTTGACACAATTGGAAAGATATTCGCAACTTTCCTGCAGCAAAAATGAATAGCCTGGGCAACCAAAAAAGGAATCACTGACTGTCGTCAGACTGGATTCACAAAGGGTGTTGGGACTGAAATCAACTTGACGTTGGTTAATCTGTTAAAATTAGAAGCTTTAGAAAAAAGGTCAAACCTTTTTCTGGCATTCATTGATATGCATCAAGCATTTGACACAATAAACCGTGAGATGCTGTGGCAGAAACAAAAAAACTGGGATTGGCCGGAAAATCTTTTACAGCCGATAAAAGCACTTCATACAAACACATCAATCCGAATAAGGACAAATGAAAAAGAAGAACTATCAGAGGCAATCAAGACTTATAAGGGGGTGAAACAGGGTTGGCCCATCGCTGCATGTCTATTCAAACTGTTCATGGCAGACGTGCCTGTGGTCCTGAGTGATGTAAAGTGCTTTCCTCCAAAGATCAATGGACATCACATCAGCTGTATAACCTATGCTGACGACTTAGTTTTGGTCGATTCCACCCAGATAGGGTTGCAACGATTGCTTGCGAAACTGCAGTCGTACATGAATGACAATGATCTAAAAATAAATGTCAAAAAAATAAAAATCATGAACATTGGTCCATCAAAGGAAACTAAAAACAAAAATTACCGTTGGAGGATCAATAATGAAGTAATGGAAGAAATTGCTGAAATTCGATACTTAGGGGTAATGATTAATAAATCAATACGAGAATGGAGCTGGGTGCAGGACATCATCCGGCGCATGAGAAATCTAGCTTTACAAGGCGCTAGAATCCACAGTTTATATGGAAAATGTACCATGACTCCGGTACGGACCTTCTACTTGCAAAAAGTAATACCTGCTATTACCTTTGGCGCTGAAGCAGGGTGGAATTTAGACTATAGAATTTGGGACCTTTTGGTAATGAGTACTAAGGTTGCTAAAACATATATCAATGACCATCATTAGAACTATATGCAAATGTGATATGAAAATCCATAGCACTCTTAAGAAAGATGATAATCCCAAATCCTGAACCGGCATATGAAATATTCACTCCAAGCGACACACGACCGCATGCTGGCATACTCTTGAGATGGTTCCAAGGGTTAAAGGCAATTTTGCAACAGCCAACACAGAGATGGACATTCTGTTGGCACAGCCGCAAATTGCAAAAAGAAAGTTAAAACAGTGGGCATGGATTCAAAATTTGGCCAAGAACAGCTCCAGAGCTCGGGCCAACAATGAATAAACTGAACAAAATGCCTACGTATTTACTACAATTTCCGTTGCGATATCATCACGATGGATTTCTTCAACTGCGACTGTACGCCATTAAATCCAAAGAAATGCTGCTGTTGAGACATTATCAGGACACAAAGGATGACAATTGTAGATACTGTTTGGTTAACAGAATCTATAAAACATTTAAAGGGTAATTCATAGAATTTCACACAAAAGTGGTGCACGCGGCTGGCGCACAGTTTGCGCATGCGAATGTCTGCGCCAGCCGCGTGCGCTAAAATCGATTTCTGCGCACAGCGTATTCATGGATTTTAGCCTCCAAAACCAGCCGTGGCACAGAGTGGCGCAGTGACCCTGCAGCAGCGCCAGTTATGGCCCCAAGAACGCCCCTAGTGCAAGGAAAAGCCATCAAAATCCCCAATCCAGCGCAAAGGGCTGCGCTAACCCTGGACCAGTTTACAGGGCTGCCAAACAGCAAACGCCAAGCGGGGAACGTGTATAACTAGGGTTCGCGGGAAGTTTCACACGCAAAAGGGCCTGTGCGAGTGGGGTACGTGTATAACTGGGGTTCGCAGGAAGTTTCACACGCGATTTCAGCAGGGTACGTGTATTACGGGGGTGCACAGGAAGTTTCACACGCGAAAGGGCCCTGTGCGAGCGGGGTACGCGTATTACTGGGGTTTACGGGAAGTTTCACACGCGAAAGGGCCCTGTGTGAGCAGGGTACGTGTATAACTGGGTTCGCGGAAAGTTTCACACGCAATTTCAGCAGGGTACGTGTATTACGGGGTTCGCGTGAAGTTTCACACGCGAAAGGGCCTGTGCGAGTGGGGTACGTGTATAACTTGGGTTCGCGGGAAGTTTCACACGCGATTTCAGCAGGGTATGTGTATTACGGGGGTTCGCGTGACGTTTGACACGTGAAAGGGCAACGCCCGTGCACGATATGTCACAGACGCGCTAAGGGCCTTTGGTCCAATGAAATCGCGTACGTGTGCTGACCCGCTTACGCGCTAAGGGCCTTTCCTCGAATTACACGCTGACGTGCACATTTTTCACGTGCCAAATAACTCCTTATCGAGCTGGCCACGCATACACACACGGAAAACCATGCTCCTGCCCTGAAGGCCATTTTCCTGCCCCCCAGAGCCCCGAGCACGCTCCCACCTGCCATCTGCTGCTGCCTGATTGTCTGCTGCCCACGTGCCCTGCTATTTGCTGCCTGCACATCAGCCATCTGCAGGGGTCCAGTTGCTGTGTCCACCCCTGCTGGAACAGAAGACCCCCGACTGGGATACCATCGCTCCACAGCCCAGCCCCAGGACCCAGTTGCCCACCCACTGCTGCCTCTGTGGTTGCCATGTCGGGCACATCTGCACCACTGGCAACCCCCAGCCAGAGAGGCAGAGGGCCACCAGCTTCACTGCCACCGAAGTTGGTGTCCTGGTGGAGCATGTCTTGCGGCATTATGATGCCCTCTTAGGAACATCACGCGCCAACAAGGAAAGACGAGAGAGGATCTGGGAAGACGTAGTGATTGCCATCAACGTGGAGGGGGTGGCAACCCGCGACATCAAGCAAGTCAAGAAGCGCTGGGAGGACTTCAGGTCCAGGACCCTCCACAAGGCCCGGCGCCTCGCGGAGGGGGGCCGGCACGCATGAGTAACATCCAGATGAGGGTCCTGGAACACATAGGCCCAGCGCTCCACGCCCAGATCCTTCAGAGGCAGACCCGTCCGGAGTTGAGCGGTAAGTGGCCAAGCATTGCTGTGTGAGACAGGGCATGTTGCAGTGTGCTGGTAGTCTGATGCTTGCCTGTATGTGTGACATAGGCCATATATGGATGTGTGTGTGCAGGGACATCATGGTCATGCATGTGAGACCAGTTATGTGTGAACCACATGGTTGGTGCATGTGTTTTAATGCAACATGGGGAGCTCTATGCGGAATGCACACATGAAAGCATGGCTGTCTCTGTTCCTGGACATGAAGGGGGGCGAGGAATGGGTGCTGATGTCATGTACATGTATGTTGCACATGTGTGTGTGTGTGCCAGAGAAGTGTGTGTGTGACTTTGAAACGCCATGGCTGCATGTGACTTTGAAGGCAACATCTTGGTTTACAGGCGCCCGTCTACATGGATGTTGATGTTGATTGCAGGCGCCAGGACTGTTTCTGCATGTGTGTTGTGTGCATTCACCCATGTGTTGTGGAATAACAGGATGGAAGTGACATTTGACAGTGCCACTCATGTGTTATTGCTTCCTGTCTAGGGTATTTTGTACTGTACCCTGATGCTTGTGTTCTATGTCTCCCTCTACGCAGCGTCAAGTGAAGAAGAGGGCGGAGAAGGCGCTGTGGAGCCAAGCGGAGGGGATGCCTCCACTGGGCGGCGACGCAAGGCCCAGCCACCCTCCCAGGAATTACCATCATCCGGGACCGAGGAGGCTGGTGCTGCGTCTGCCACAACGGCTGTGGCGGAAGGGCCGGGTGAGCCCCCACAGGGGCTTCCAATGGCGGAAGACGGTGTGGAGACATCCAGGTTGGTGGTCTCCACAGAGGAGGGGGAGCCCGCTACTGAGCCGCACATGGGGCCTGGTGGGGGTAGTACCACTGGTGCAAGTGGTGCAGTCCAGGGCCAGGGTCAGGAGGCAGCACAGGTCACTGCGGAGGGGCCTGTGCATGTCGCTGTCCCTGACCCTGTGACTGCACCACCATGCACCAGCAGGGAGGCCCCGTCCCAGGCCCACACTCATGTGCCACTCATGTCCCCTTGCACCCCCACCCCCAGCAGTGCAGGGCACCTGCCAGCAGGCCCACACTCATGTCCCCTTGCACCCCCACCCCCAGCTGTGCAGGGCACCTGCCAGCAGGCCCCCACTCATGTCCCACTCATGTCCCCTTGCACCCCCACCCCCCAGCAGTGCAGGGCACCTGCCAGCAGGCCCACACTCATGTCCCCTTGAACCCACACCCCCCAGCAGTGCAGGGCACCTGCCAGCAGGCCCACACTCATGTGCCCTTGCACCCCAACCCCCCAGCAGTGCAGGGCACCTGCCAGCAGGCCCACACTCATGTCCCCTTCATGTCCCCCTGCACCCCCACCCCCAGCAGTGAAATGCCGATCTCATGACACAAACCAAATGTCAACTATGTACATCAACACATGTCCGTCACACACATCCACTGGTTGGCATTGCTTGTGTAAACCCACATTTTCACATGCATCAACCCAATGAGCGAATCCCATACATGGAACTAAAAAATGAAAATGTATTATGTACATGAAATCAAAAATGAAATGAAAACATACCAAAATATGAAACATGAAATGAAAAGCATGTGAAAAAGATGATTGAATGAAAATGATAACCAATCCAAATAAATTTGAAGGAAAACAGTCCAAAGTCACCATCCAGCAACGCAAATCCAAAGGAAATGTAAAAAGAATCTCCATTGCTTCATGTTCATAATACAGAAAATAAGATAAATCAATCCATAGTCCAACTATTTACAATCCATTGTCCGGAAAAAATAAGTCCATTGCTCCATGTCCATAATGCAAAAAAAAAAAATGAATACATGATGAAACTATATACAATCCATTGTCCAAGGATGTAAAGGGTCCATGATCCCAACCAAACAAATGAAACCTACCTAACAAACTACCTAAAAATATAACTATATACAAATTTGTGTGGCATTGTCCATTGACCACAAATAAAAGGAAAACGAAAAGGAAACCTAACAGTAAAAACTATTTACAAGGGCAGCAGGCTAGTACGACAGCTCACTTTTGGATGTCATGGGCCAGGGCATCATCGAACTCCTGCTCAATGTCCTGGAGGCGGTCCTCCTCCATGGCCCTGAGGGTTCGCAGGGACGACGACATGTTCTCCTCCAACTCCCTGCGAATTGCCTCGAGGCACTCGGCCCGCCTCAGGGCCCTCCGCATGGAGTTCTCCGCCCTGACCATCGTGAGCCGTGCCTCTTCTGCCCGCTGCTGCTCCGCATCTATAGCTGCCACATGGAAGTCACTTCCAGTCCTGGGTCCTCCTGCCCTCTGGTCGATGCCTGCCTCTCCGATGCCGAAGGCCCAGAGCCATGATGGCTCCTACCTTGTTGCTGCTGAGGCTGTGCCTCTGCCTGTGCCCTGGCTCTTGCTGCCTGCACATCCTCCTCCGGCTGGGGGGCAGTTGTTGAGGTGGCCACCCCTGCTGGACGTCCGACTCCCGACTGTGGCAGGGATGTGTCCTCCACCAGCCTGGCCGCAGGGTCAGAGGCAGCTCCACAGGGTACCCAGGTGATACATGGGTGGGAAGATGGCATGGAAGACGACTGGGGCATAGGGGGTTCAGTTGAGGAGGGGGTCGGAACAAGGTCCAGAAAACGGAGGAATCCTGCCCTGGTGAGCTGTCCCAGTAGGTCTACGCGGTCAATGAGCCATCCGAGAAGATGTGCAGTCTCCTCATGAAAAGACTGCAGGTCAGCTTGCATGGCCCGTTGACGCAACGCCACCCCACCCAGGACAGGCTCAACCCGGTCCCGGATAGCCACGTCCGCAGGGAGAGGAAGGCCAGTTGTTGTAAGCGGATCCCCTCCCTGAAAACGGGTCTGGACGTAGGCATCCCTGCTGGTGCGGGATGATGCAGTCACAGGATTGGGGACAGGATTACACACAGGCACCTCCGCGGTGGCCTGTGCTGCCTCCTGTCCCTGCCCCTGCACTGCACCACTGGCACCAGTGGAATCCCCATCTTCAGACCCCGTCTCTGTCCCTCGCACGGCCTCCTCCTCCACCAAACCCCCCACCAACCTGGATGACTCCGTGCCATCTTCCTCCGTCGGACCCTGTGGGGTCTCAGCTGCCCCTTCTTCTGCCGAGGAGTCCAACTCTGACCTCCGCCTCTTGGACCTTCCCTCGGCAGCTGCGGCCTGGGACGCGGCACCGGACTCCTCACTCCCCAACAAGATGACAACCTGGGAGGGGAGCCGGGCCTTGCGTCTCCGGCTGGCAGGATGATCCCTGCCGCTGTGCTCCACAGCACCCTCTCCGCCCTCTTCTTCAGTTGACGCTGCAGACAGGGAGAGAGAAAACACAGGCATCAGGGCACTGTATAATGGACTGATACACACATGACAGTTGCACATGGTTGGCATTGTTTAACTACAGACACGACATCACACTCCACGACACACGTCATTTTAACTCACACACATGAACATTTCAACAGCAACATTGCACCAGGCAGCACCATCCATACACATACAACAGCATGAACAGCCAAAGGTGAGCCTGACATCACATGAAACACAAGGAGTGCACTAGACATGCACACACGCCACCACACTTACATGCATGTCTACATCTCCTCCAACTGTTGCAGTGATGAGATCGCCATACATGTCACATCTGCCATTCATCCTTCTACATATCAGTGTCACGTGCATCCTTGTTGCATCACATTTGCACACTTGTCAGATACACATACATGCACATGTACACAGTGCAGATACATGCATTATGAACCACCATCCATGCCACAACCATGCCAATGTACATACACAGAAATTCAAACATGTGTGCTCCCACACATGCATTTGCCCAGCATGCTTACCAACACATACACCATCAAAGTGTCTCACAACTGAGAGGACTCACATGTGGCTGCCTCACACCCATGTTCATACACATCCCTACATGCCCCTACATAAACACATGTGCAACCTGCACACTACTCGCACACCACGACACGCACAGCGTACTATCAACATGCATGTACACTTACCGCTAGACTCCAGACGGGTCTTCCTCTCAAGGATCTGGACGTAGAGCGCTGAGCATATGTGTTCCAGGACCCTCATTTGATGGTTCGACAGCTGGCCCCGGCGCCCCTTGGCATCCGCTGCCTTAGCGAGGCGCTGGGCCTTGTTGAGGGTCCTGGACCTGAAGTCCTCCCAGTGCTTCTTGACATGATGTAAGTCGCGGACTGCCACCCCCTCCCCATTGATGGCAGTCACGATGTCCATCCAGATCCTGGTCCGTCCTTCATTGTCGGCGCGCAAACTTCCAAAGAGGGCATCATACTGCCCCATGACTTGCTCCACCAGGACACCAACTTCAGTGACAGTGAAGCTGGTGGCCCTCTGCCTCTCTGGCTGGGGGATGCCAGTGCTGCCAGATGGTGTTGTGCCGGACATGGCAACCCCAGAGGCAGGAGTGGGTGGGCAACTGGGTCCTGGGGCTGGGCTGTGGAGCGATGGAATCCCAGTCGGGAGTCTTCGGTTCAAGCAGGGGTGGTCACAGCAACTACAACCCTGGCTGACGTGCAGGCAGCAAATGGCAGGGCACGTGGGCAGCAGGCAGTCAGGCAGCAGCAGATAGCAGGTGGGAGCGTGCTCGGGGCTCTGGGGGGCAGTAATTCAGCCTTCTGAGCAGGAGCGTGGTCTTCCGTGTGTTTTCACGTGGCGAGTTTGATACGGAGTGATTTGGCACGTGAAAAAATTGCACGTCAGCATGTAATTCGAGGAAAGGATCTTAGCGCGTAAGTGCGTCAGCACACCCACACGATTCCATTGGACCAAAGGCCCTTAGCGCGTAAGCACGTAAGTTACATTATGCGCGCAGGCGTTTCTCTCATAGCACGTGATGACAGAGCACACGTGGAAAAACTGCACGTCCGAGTGTCATCGCGTGTAATTGGAGGAAAGCGCCCGCGTACAAGCCTATCTGACGTGTACGTGTGGGCCGGTTTAAAAGCTACGTGTAGGATGCCATTTCCTTGTACGTGCTTTTCGTGGAGAGCGAGTGGGTGAAATCTGTACTTCTTGTCGGTTCTCACGCGATTACTTCACAGCGTTTCTAGTCCGTACTCCCTATTCTATGACAAGACTGGAGGCGAGCATTATGCTTCATCTTCATTTATTCTACTCTTCAGCAGTTCAACAAACATATATAACAAAAATCATGAAAAGTGTCCTAACAAACTTTTCTCCTTTCCAAAAACTACAAAATCCATGAGCCTCTGTAGTCCATGCTCACTCCACCCTTCACAACTCACTTCTTGTGCTTGGACTCCTCCTCTTCTTTTACTGCTCTTCAAGCAGATAAGTACTATTCCTTTCCTCTCCGAATGACAGTGGTAAACTGACTTTGTGAGAGGGAAAGTTTGTTAGTAAAGGAAATAAATAAGGTTTTGAGAGTGAAAGCACTTTGATGTGAGTGTGTGAGAAGTGGTTTTAGCATTCGTTTTCAGGTTTTATTAGGAATTTGTCACAGACGCGTGTTCGCGCACTAAGTTAGACGTGTTTTCGTATCTACTTGCCGCGGGGTTTAGCCGCGGGATCCGGAGTAGATTTATTTAATGCATAATTTCAGCCGCGAGGCTGACGGCCCCGTGTCGCACTTTCGGTATGTTTGGGGTTGCAGTCAGCCTCGCAGCCGTCAGGGCACCGGGAGCAGCTGCGCTCCAGAGGCTCGGGCCCCCTCCTTTGGAAAGGAGGAGCCGGCGCCCGCGAACCCAGCAGTGCGCTGAGGCCGCAGCATTCGGTCTCGTAGCCCCTGCCCGCGGGTGGGCGGAGCTAGCGCGCGATGCGCAGAGCTTTCGCTCCCTCAGCATAGCCCCCACCCGTGGGTGGGCGGAGCTTAATCGCGAGCGAGTCGCGTAACGTCGTCTCAGAGCGACGATTGTTTGTACAACATTGCCGGCGCTCGTATGAAATAGCGCAGCCCTATTATTGATTTTAAAAGGAGGGAGAAGCGATCTCGTGATCGCGTGCGTCGTGCTTAGCCAAAGCACCATCCCTGCAATTCAGCAGCCCCTCGATATAAAGGGCATTGATAGACTTGGGTCTGTGGACCCTTACACTGCCGAGGAGCAGTAGAGTGACGCAGTGAGGGCGAGGACTCTCACAGGAGCCAGAAGGCTAAGCAAATTTAAAGGTGCAGCTGCTGAAAAGAAAAAAAAATGTACATCATAAGAGAGCAGTGGGTGTGCTGAGAGACCTGATCCAGGTATTTTAGGCACACAGCACAGTAGAAAATGTCTGAATTTGAGTGGAGTGAGGAGGAGCAGTCCCATGACCTCGCTGCCAGCTTTAAGCAAGTGCTGGGTAGCTCTCTTATTGATGCAGTGGCGGAAGGGGTGAGACCCCTACAGAAGAGGCTGGAGTCGTTGGAAGCTATGCTTTCGCAGCCGGATAATAGCACCGAAGTTGATAGGCGCACGCCCACAGAACCCTTGAAAGAGGGACGTAAGGGGAGTAAACTAGCCCTCAAGAGGAAAGCCTCTGACGACCCCTGGGGCTCATTTGAAGAGGCGGTAGAAAAGGCCTCAGAGGTGCCTGACACTTTTGCGAAGCTTAAAGAAGCTTATCTGCAAAGGCAGGCGGTGCCGAACCTCACGACCCCCACTCCAGGGGATGACAACATCGGAGAAGACCCTGGCTCGGAAGAGGAGCTGGTAGAGGATCAGGCCTCCTTAGAGGAAGAAGAGGCAGAGGAGGAAGACTGGGCTAGACCCAGTGGGGGTAAGAGAGCGAGAAAGGAGAAGCATCTCCTAGAAGCGCAGGACGATATGTTCGACCCGGACAGCATCCGCAATCAGAGGTCCACCGAGTGGCAACCATCCCCCCGAGTAACCCAGTACATGGCGGCGAGGCTATGCAAACCATTAGTTTTACAAAGGTAGCGGGCGCCCCTCTCTCGCAAGAACAGACATGATAACCTGTTCAGTGGTTATTAACCACTTGAGAGTTCGCAGCCACTGCTTTTACTCACTGTGCCTTTCACAGATGGGAAATATCCATTTGCATATCAGTCTTTGTCCTGCCCAGGGGCAGTCCAGCACCGAAATACAATGTCAATTCCAATCTGAACGAGAGTACCACCAGCAACCCCATACACGTGTTTCACCCTTGTTGGGGATCATCAGTGAGGTGAAGCTGATGCCTCTCTAAGCACAGTGAGAGGGAGACCACGTCTGGTTGCCCCCAGGAGACCTAGGGTTACCAATCCCAGGTTCCTTAACAAATAGTTTTACAAAGGTAGCGGGCGCCCCTCTCTCGCAAGAACAGACATGATAACCTGTTCAGTGGTTATTAACCACTTGAGAGTTCGCAGCCACTGCTTTTACTCACTGTGCCTTTCACAGATGGGAAATATCCATTTGCATATCAGTCTTTGTCTGTTATCATGCCGTGTTCTTTCGAGAGAGGGGCGCCTGCTACCTTTTTTGTATTTTTGAAAGGAACTTGGGGTTGGTCGCCCTAGGTTACCTGGGGGCAACCAGACGTGGACTCCCTGTTCACTGTGCTTAGAGAGGCTCAGCTTCACCTCACTGATGATGCCCAACAAGGCTGAAACACGTGTATGGGGTTGCTGATGGTACTCTTGTTCAGAGAGGAATTGCCATAGCATTTCGGTGCTGGACTGCCCTTGTGGGCGGGACAAAGACTGATATGCAAATGGATATTTCCCATCTGTGAAGGTACAGTGAGCAAAAAGCAATGGCTGCGAACTCTCAATGTGGTTAATAACCACTGAACAGGTTATCATGCCGTGTTCTTTCGAGAGAGGGGCGCCTGCTACCTTTTTTGTATTTATGCAAACCATTAGACAAGGAGGTGAGGCAACGTCTTCGGGCGGAGTGCCCGCGCCCAGACCTGCCAGGAAAAGTGGCAGAAGCCCCCGAGCTCGACTCGAAAATGCTGACCTTCGTGTCCAAAACGAGCAAGGAACCCCGTAAGGGAATTGATAGATCCTGGAGAAGCTGGCAGGAAAAGGTATTAGATTTGGCAGATCCTCTCGCCAAGATTATGGACCTCGCAGAGAGGGCGAAGGACACTGGAGAAGAGGTTGACCCAGAGGCCCTCGCAGGGTGGGCTCAGAGAGCTGTCTACCTTCTCGGTAACGCGAATTGCGCCATCGTGTCAGAGAGAAGAAAGGGTCTATTACTCAAAATAGATTCAAAGTTGAGCGACTTGTCATCGTATGAAGCTGGAGAAGGAGCCCAAGGCCTCCTGTTCGGAGAGACCTTTGGGAAGGAGATGGGCCGATTCGTCGGAACATACGCTTCACTAGAGAAGGCGCAAGCATCAATTCGTAAAATATTCTCAGTACAGTTTTTGGGGGGACCGGCCGCGTCAGGGGTCGCGCAGCCGGTCGTAACCAAGGAGGAAGGAGACCCCAAAACCCCAGAGCGCAATACTGGGAGAACAAAAGTCAAGACACGTTCTTCCCATCCAGAGGGAGGTTCCCGAGGGGCCGAAGGTCCAGAGGTTCGGGACGAGGTCAAGGATTTACACCAGGTGAGAGCGATTCAGTATCCTCCTGTAGGGGGGAGGACGCGCATGTTTTTAGAGAATTGGCGCGAGCTTTCAAGCGATTCCTGGATATTGCAGACCATCAGAGGTCTGCAGCTAGATTTTATAGAGGCCCCGGTTCAGCTGTACTGGCCGCAGAGCCAGAAATTAGCGCAAGCGGAACAAGCATGCCTAGACAGCGAGATAGCGCAGCCTGTCGGAACACAGGCGATAGAGAAATGCGAGACATCCCCGAAGTTTGTGAGCAATATGTTCCTGGTGCACAGGAAGGAAGAGGTACGCCCGGTTATAAATCTCAAAGAGCTGAATGGCTGGATCGTGTATCGACACTTCAAGATAGAAGGCGTCCATCAGCTCAGAGACTCCCTAAGAGAAGGTGACTGGCTGACGCGTCTAGATCTGAAAGACGCCTATCTTACGGTACCTGTTCTCGAGGAGTACAGACCATTTCTAGCTTTTCGCTGGCAAGATCGATTCTGGCAATTCAAGACAATGCCATTCGGGCTGGCCTCTGCACCCTGGGCTTTCACGAAGTTGATGAAGCCGGTAGCAGCAACGATCAGGGAGAAGGGCGTCAGGCTGATCATTTACCTGGACGACCTCTTGCTCCTAGCAGAAAATCGGGAGGTATTGGTATACCAAACGAAGTGGGTGCAGGATCTTCTGACCTCCTTAGGATTTCTGGTGAACACACAGAAGTCGGATACCACACCAGCGCAAAGGTTAGACTTCCTAGTATTTGTCCTAGACACCAGGAAGGCGACTTTGGAACTTCCAGCTCGGAAGATGAGGGACATCAAGAGGGAGATCAGAACATGCTTGGAGAAGCAGCAAGTTTCTCTCAGGACATTAGCAAGCATAGTTGGACTACTAGCAGCCTCCATCCAGGCCATTTTTCCTGGCCCCCTGCACTACCGTGCGCTGCAGAGGTTGAAGATAAAGCATCTGCAGCAAGGTCTGAAGTACCACCAACTGGTACCTCGAGATCAGGACTCTATTACAGAGCTAGAATGGTGGTTAAAGAATATGGATGCTTGGAACGGGCGAGCCATTTTCTGAGAGAAGCCAGATCTAGTAATAGAGTCGGACGCCAGCCGGAAAGGCTGGGGAGCCAGATGTGGGTCTCTACAGACCGGAGGCAAGTGAAGCGAAGAGGAGCTTCGTCTGCACATAAACTGTCTGGAGCTTTTAGCAGGATAGTTCGCGATCAAAGCCTTTACGAAAGAAAGAGTGAAATCTTGTGTCCTACTGAAGATGGACAACATATCAGCGGTGCGGTACATCAACCATTTAGGTGGTACGAGATCCAGGATGCTCGCAGAGCTTGCGAAGGACCTGTGGCATTTCTGCCTACGATCAGGGACATCAGTGACAGCAGAGTACCTGCCAGGGACACTGAACGTAGTAGCAGATTGGAACTCTCTGTACCTAACGGATTCCAGCGATTGGAGGCTGGATCCAGCTGTATTTCGGAGACTGAACACGAGATGGGGACCATTGCAGGTAGACCTGTTTGCTTCCCAGCTCAATGCGCAGAGGAGCCTCTACTACAGTTGAAGGCTGGATCCGGGAGCGCAAGGAACGGATGCGTTTCTGCAAGAGTGGACGGGAGGTCCACACTACGCTTTTCCCCCCTTCGTGATGTTGAGCAGAGTATTAGCGAAATGTCGGAGGGAAAAAGTGGAGTTGGTATTATTAACACCGTTATGGAAGTCACAGGTGTGGTTTTCCACCTTAATGGAAATGGTGTCGGACATACCCAGAGTCCTCCCCGACGGGGAGCGACTGCTCACGGACCCAGCTGGGTCGTGTCATCCTCTGAGATTGAGAGGGACACTCCCGTTAGTCGCATGCAGGATATCAGGAAACGGTGGGCACTGCCAGGAATTTCGGCACAAGCTGCTCAGCTCATCGCTGAATCCTGAGCTTCTTCCACTAGGAGGAGCTATGACGCAGCTTGGGCCAAATGGACAAGCTGGTGTAGGAACAGAAGTGTTCATCCCGTTTCAGCACCTGTAGTGGAAATTCTGAATTTTCTAGCAAACCTATTGCAGAGCGGGAAGACTTTCCGTACAATAGGGGTGTATAGATCAGCGATTTCTGCGGGTCACATGCCGATAGAGGGCGTCCCGGCATGAGAGCATCCTGCGATAGTGAGGCTCATCAGAGGAGCAAGATTTAAGGCGCCACCGGAGCCCAAGTATAGCACAACGTGGGACGTGGCTGCTGTGCTGCGCCTTCTTGCAAGTTGGCCGGCAGATAAGTACCTGTCGCTTAAGCAATTATCAGGCAAGTTAGCTATGTTATTATGCTTAATTTCCTGCAAAAGGGTATCAGATGTGAGAGCACTAGATGTTAACAGACCGGAGGGAGTCACATTCTCCATAGTCAGAAGGACTAAGACAGGGACCTCTACGGTGCATTATCCGTATTTCCCGAACAATTCGAAGTGGTGTGTAGCACGATGCATTAAGGAATACGAGATTAGGACTGCGGAGTATAGAGCAGCAAGTACTACTCAGCTATTGATAGCGCGCAGGAAACCCTATCAAGCAGTTGGAGCAGCTACCATCGCAAGATGGGTCAAAGAGGTCATGCATGCAGCAGGTGGGAATGTGCACACGTATGGGGCCCATTCTGTGAGAGGGCCAATTGCCTTGTCGGCCGCAAGAGCAGGAGTGCCTTTGTGTGAGATAATGCTAGTTGCAGACTGGTTAAGCGATAGAACTTTTAAAGAGTTTTACTTTAAGCCAGCAGAGAGTTTGGCTAGTACGGTGTTGGGTAAGCTTTGAACAAGCATAATGCTTGCCTCCAGTCTTGCCATAGAATGAAGATTACCCCTGCTATCTGCGCAGGGAGTATTAATTCTATTAAAGACTAGGAGGCGCGCATTATGCTTCATCTTCATTTATTCTACTCTTCAGCAGTTCAACAAACATATATAACAAAAACCATGAAAAGTGTCCTAACAAACTTTTCTCCTTTCCAAAAACTACAAAATCCATGAGCCTCTGTAGTCAATGCTGGGGTATTCCGTCTGCCCACATTAGTAATTTTGCTCAACATTACGGCAGTTGCCCTTGAAGTGGCATCTTGCAACAACATTGTTTGTATTTTTCAGTGTTCGTTCAGGCTGATTGTTTCAATTCTACCACTTTTTCTATGCATTCCTCAGCCCTATTGTCACATTTGTGACATGCTTCTGTCATTGATGAACCCCACATTGGCCCACATGTGTCACCTTGTTAGGTGAATGATTTGACCATTCAGGCTAATTGAGTATTGGCCTGATCACAGGAATTTTTGGGGCCTGTTTGAATGTGGAACATGATAGTTCTTTCCTGTCATGTTGAAGTGCACAACCATTGATGTGTACATGGGCCTGCAATCACTGTATTTTTGTACACTGGATGTGTTGCAGTGTTTGGCACATGCCTATTTTGTCACACTATGTAGCATTTTTCATCTCATCATGTCCATCTCACATGGATGGCTGACATCGGCCTGCAATCACTGTATTTTTGTACACTGGATGTGTTGAAGTGTTTGGCACATGCCTATTTTGTCACACTGTGTAGCATTTTTCATCTCATCATGTCCATCTCACATGGATGGCTGACAGTATTCATCCACTGACATATGGATGTACTTGTGGAATGTACCATGGCTATGGTACATGCCATCTGTGTGATGGCATGTGTCATGTATGTGTATTGGACATGCCACTCACAGGCCAATGTGTGATGGCAGTGCTACCCAGCATGCAGCAAATGTGTTGCTCTTCTATCTTGGTGTCATCAGTGTCTGCCTTTTGCCTCCCCTTCCAACTCAGTGACAGTGCATGCATGGGAGGGTTATAGTCATGTGGGACATGTGTAAATCATGTACTGGTTCTGTAACTTGTCAGGCCTATTTGTGTGCTATGGTACTAATGCCTGTTTCCATTTTTTGTCTTTCATGTTTTTGCAGGGGATGACGCACTTGATGCTGTTGAGGTTGAGGAGATGGTGCAGACCCAGGAGGAATCTCAGGCACGACCGAGCACCAGGGGGGACGAAGTGTGGTGGTGGGTGAGAACCCAATCTTGCTGCAGAACATATTGTTGAGGGGTGCCTCTGGGTGCACCTCCCCAGACCTCTATTCAGGTGCTGATTCGGATGATGAGACCTATGTGCTGTCGCAGGTAAGTGTTTCTGGCAGGGATTCTGTTCTGTCCAACCCACCTGTACCAGGGGAGAACCCTCTATGGGGATGTCAGTGTTGGTAAGTCCGCCTTTGGCGGTTACGGATGCAGGGTCACACTCCACAACATCTGATCCTGTTCCTGGGCCAGCAGATCAGAGGGGGAATGCAGTCCTGCAGCCTCAGGCAGTGCCGGCACAGCAAGGCGCAGATCGCCTTGCCCCAAACAGGTGTGGTGCCCGCCGACGCGGTGGCCATACGCCACCAGGCAATACCACGTGGGAACAATCCATGTTCGGTATGGCAACCCAACAGGCAGCATCAGTTGAGATGATGGCTCAAGCAATGGAGAGGGTGGCCACTTCCATTGTCCCCCCTGAAAGGCAGATGGAGCAACTACAGCAGGCAACAGACTCCATTTGCCAATCACACAGGGAGGACATGTTGGCGTCCAGCAGGGACAGACGGGCGGCACTGGAGACTCTACGCCAATCGATATCAATAGAGTCCCAGGGCCACAGGGAAGCCCTGAGGGTAGAACTCCATCACCTCAGGGAGACTCTTGTTGACCTTGCGGCTTCCACTAACTTGAGGACAGAACAGCAGCTGGAGCGGCTCACACGTTTGCTCTCAGCTGAGATGCAGGCAACTCGGGAGGAGATCCGGGCATCACGTCAGGTGCTGCATGGGGATCTCCGCACTATAATCCTCCAGAACGAGACCTTCCACACCCGCATGCTTGCTGCCATGGAGGACCATACCAGGGCTTTGCGTGGGCTACCCCCTGTGGCAGCACCACCTCCTGTGGCAGCAGCAGAGGGTGATGAGAGCGACAGCAGCAGTTCTCCCACAATGGCATAGCCGTGCAGGCCATGAGCCCATGGAGGTTTTTTTTTTTCCCAACATCCATACAGGTGGCTGTTGGTGTGCACCCTGTCCTCGGACCTCCTGGGTGGCCTCCCCCCCGAGCCCCCACATGGCCATTTTTGATTTTTGATTTCTTTTTACAGTGTGTTGCCTTGTGTGGCTCCCGTGGGCATCCATTGTATTCTGGCTGGGCACATGCAAGCTTGTCCTGAGTTTGGGTTAGATGCTTGGGTTCGTGAGAAACACACCCCTCCTGCTTCCCATTTCCATGGGCTTGCAAAGGGTGTGCCCAAGTGACAGTGACTTACACGGTGACGTAGGACTCCCATGAGCTGTGTGGGCAGTCTGTAGTCAATACTGTGTATACATTCCTAGTGGATATTGTTGTTGAATTGTACACTGCATGGTGTATTGCTATGTGCTTGTGCATCCATGTCTTTCGCCTAATTTGCAGGTTAATTCCTCATGTCTTCATAAGGCCGTCTACTTTGGAGATGGAGTTCATGTTGTAAGCAGTGCACTTAGACATTTGCGTGGCAGCAGCACTGTACAGTTGGAAGTGGCCGATGTGCTGGCATGATCAGGTTGTAAGACTACCACTACTTTAACTTAGTACTGTCATGTTTATGCTATGTTTGAGGTTGTGTAGCTGCATTGTATTGTTGGTAAGTATTTGGTCATGTGTGTTGTTAGTTCTACATTACTGGGAGCATATTGTGTGTGGGCAGTTTCCATTAGGGAGACTGTACTTTGACACTTGTGTCATGATTTGGGGATTGCTTTGTTTCCTCTTACATAGCATGACATGCCATGGTGTGTTGGGTGGTGGTGGTGGGGAGGGGTTGGGTGACATGGCACTGTTGTCATGTTGTATTTTGCAAGGGGGTAATGATTTTAGCAGCATAGAAGTGTGTCTTTTGATGACACAGCATTGGTGGTGTTTGTGTAGGTAGGGATGCACACAATGTAACACTTCCAGGTGACCAATCTCAGGCTGGTATGGTTGTGACAGTTGACTGTCCCTTATGTCATCATCATTGATTGTCAGATGGTATGTGCCAGGGCTGTGTGCACTCCACAGGGGTGTGATTTTAGGTGAAGTAATTAGCCACCAGCTGCGTACGGGCTGCCTCACCCCGTGCCCTTTCCCCTCCCATGCGCAGCTGGCATGCATGTGGTTGGGGATGTGGGGGCACCACCATGTCCACGGGCAGGCCCCGGCGTGTTGCAATGTTGTGTTGGGTGGTGGTGGTGGGGAGGGGTTGGGTGACATGGCACTGGTGTCATGTTGTATTCTGCAAGGGGGTAATGATTTTAGCAGCATAGAAGTGTGTCTTTTGATGACACAGCATTGGTGGTGTTTGTGTAGGTAGGGATGCACACAATGTAACACTTCCAGGTGACCAATCTCAGGCTGGTATGGTTGTGACAGTTGACTGTCCCTTATGTCATCATCATTGATTGTCAGATGGTATGTGCCAGGGCTGTGTGCACTCCACAGGGGTGTGATTTTAGGTGAAGTAATTAGCCACCAGCTGCGTACGGGCTGCCTCACCCCGTGCCCTTTCCCCTCCCATGCGCAGCGGGCATGCATGTGGTTGGGGATGTGGGGGCACCACCATGTCCACGGGCAGGCCCCGGCGTGTTGCAATGTTGTGCAGGACAAATGCTGCCACTATGATCCTGCACACTACTGGGGGAGCGTATAACAGCTGCCCGCCAGAATGGTGCAGGGAGCGAAAGCGTGACTTGAGCACTCCGAATTTGGGCTCCACTATGCCCCGGGTTGCAATGTGGGCTGTGTTGTATCTTACCTCGGGTGGCGTGGTGGGGTTCCGAATTGGCGTCATCATGTGGGTGCTCAGAGGGTAGACACTGTCCCCTGGGGAGGTGGTGATGGGTATCATTAGTGGGGTTGTGACAATGCTCAGTATCTGACATGCATGTATGTGCTGTGGCATTTATACTCACTAAGCAGCCATGTATTGCCATGCCGCCCAGCTTCTAGGTCCCGGTTTAGGGTTGACATTCTGTAAATAAAACTGTCGTGGGTGGACCCTGGATAGTTGGCATATACTGAGGTGATGATTCCCTTGGCATCACATAGTACCTGCACGTTGATGGAATGCCAGTGCTTGCAGTTTCTATAGATGTGCTCTGATGCCCTGGGGGGACGTAGAGCCACATGGGTGCAGTCAATGGCACCTAGCACTTTGGGGAAGTGTGCCACCCCGTAAAATTCCTGGACGACAGCCTGCCTTTCTGCAGGTGTTCTGGGCAGGTATATGTGCCTGCAGACTGATGGGGGTGCAGTCATGATGGCCAAGACCTGGTGTAGGCAGTGTGACTGCGTGGCCTGTGACACCCCCCCCACTATAGCAGTTGTCCGCTGAAATGATCCAGTGGCCAAGAAGTGCAGTACATTGAGGACCTTATGCAGGGGGCTAAGTGCTTGGGAGCACAGGGTGGGTGATGTGAGGTCATCCTCCCACTCACTGACCAGGTCGAATATTATGTCAGGTGGAAACCTGTACCTCCCATAGACCTGGTCATCAGGCATCCCAAAAAGGCTGGTTCTGGGTGTACAAATTCTGGGCCTGACTATCCTCCTCCTCCTCCTGCGGTATCGCACGATCACTGCTGCTAGGAACGGTATATTCATCCTGGCGTCTGTGCTTGTTTGTTGTTTGCGCGCACTTTTATGCTGCGCGGGTCCACGTACGCCTGCTTCCTACTGGCGTACGTGTTTCCTGATTAGCGCGTCATTTTTGGCGCACGCCTTAGCCCCGTTCGATTCCATGAATATGTGTTTAGAACGTGCTTGTGGGCGTTCCGCGCACTTGCCTCCTGTACTTCCCCCGTGATGCCCACATTTTCACGAGTTGTTCCCCATTCCGTGTGTCACGCCCCTGTTCCTCCTACTTTTGTTGTGTGCGCCGCGCTATGTGTGATTTCGCTGTGCGCGTAGCGCACGCTGTTTGGAGACATGTGCGCCAGCGTGCGCCACGCAGAATTTTGGCGCACATCCTGGGATTTACACGCGCACAGACTTCCATGAATCGCTGTGCGCGGGTTTCGCTGCGATTTTCGCACTGGCACTGCGATTCGCATGCTTTCGCACGCTTGCGCTGAAAATTTCAGCGCACATTAATTCCATGAATCGGCCTCCAAAAACAAAAAAAACAGAATGTCCCTTGCTTAATGATCAGAGAACACTGCATCTTGGTAAATTTGCACCAATGAACATGAACATGGACGAATGGTGGTTTTGTATATTAAGTGGGAGTTCGGTGCACTAAACATGTTCAGTCATAAACTTTCTGGATAAAATCCTGAGTTAAAAAAAAAAAGGAAAGAATTGGTTGACTTTATGGACATAAACATTTTTTAACTAAAAAAATGGAAAGATCTAGCTCAGTTTAAGTAGCATCTCTGAAAAGTGATATGTCTTGTTTTTAGAGTAAATTGGATAATTCAATTGGATAAATTGAAAGTAATGAGAGTGAAAAGTTGTAATAAAAGTTTGTAATAAACTGTATGTTAAAATAAAAAAAAATAAGCAGGGTAAGCCCCTTCAGAAAGTGACCCCGGGAGGAGGTGGAGCCAAAGAGAGCTGTGGATCCCGCGACTTTCAAAGGAGTCCTGGCCAGCAGAGGGAAACAAGAAGCTTGACGTTTCAGAGACAACTACACCGAAGGAGAAGGGATCCCTTATCTATGTGGTGGTGTGACGACGAGGACTTTGTGGTGGACAGTCCACCCATTGAACAGTGCCAAAACCCCGAGCAACAGAGTCCATGAGAGACCCTGCGACCCGTAGTCCGATGCAGTCGCGTAGAGGAAGAGAACCGAGTGAAAGATACCGACATAGCAGAGTAGAGGAAGAGAAGCCAAGTGAATGGTCAGCCCGAAAGTGTTCCCCTGCAATCACAGGGGTAACAGGGAGAACAGGAGTACCAGGAGGCCACCGAGGCATTGTTAGGTATGAGGAGAAACTTTTCTCTGTGAAATTGATGCAACACTTAAAATAATACCAGTATAATGGAACTGTATGAATGAAACCACAAGAAAATCAAACAAGCCTGAGAGAGAAGGTATCAAAGAATGGATACCAGGAGAAACCTGTCCCAATAAAAGTGACGAGTTCCTAAAGATAAAGCCATATAGCTGAACTGTAATAAAATGATCCAGAGAATATATATATATTTAATGAAAAAACTTTGTTAAGGGGACGTTATGGTTATGTTGGACTAATAAAAACCCATGAAATTCAAAGAAAAAACATTGTTAAAGGGACGTTATGGTTTTAAGTAAAATCGAAAAACCCCAGAAATTCGCCAGTTATGGTAAGCTAAACAACCATAACTCGCGCCACCACCGTGCACTGCTAAGACTAACACACAGGACATCAAAGATGACATCACAAATCCAAATTGTAAGGATTGCCCTCTGTAACTTCGTAAATAAATACACTAACACTGAGACTGTAAGTAGGTGTTATATTTGTTTCCGAAACAACTTTTATTAAAATTAAGTTTCTATTCTTTTGTTTTCTCTTAGGAAAAGGATACGTGTCTTGAGATGACGGAAATCTCCACACTCCTCAAAAAAAAGGTTATACTCAGGTAAGTCTCTGATCAGGTTTGGTATCTCCTTTTCTTTAAAAGTAATATTTAGGAGTTATTCGTAGGATCTATTCAGTTCACATTTAAACAACTGTTCTTCTAGGTTTATTCTCTTCCTTTCTTCTTGGCACAAGGTCCATTCAGTCTCTAGTCTCTGTTTTACTATTCTCGTAATGCACTCTCTGACTTGTCTTCCTCTCTTATCTGTTCTTTGAATTCTATCTTTACTTGCTTTTAGCTTCCATCTTGTTTATGTGCGGCTGATTCCTTATGTCTTTCTTTAAGACCATTCCTTTCTTTTCTTGCATCAACACCATGCAGTCTTTCTTTTCTCTTATACACATTCAATCAGTCCTTCAAAAATGTCCCCTTCAAACCTCCTCTTTGTCTTTATAACATTTGGACTTTACACATGACGTTCTGTCTACAGCCTGCGTCCATTCTTTCACTTCCCTCTTCGCTCTTTCTCACATACACGTACCTTCAGCTTCTCTTTCTGTTGTTAATTCTCGCTCTGAACTCAATCGTAAAAATCTCCTCGCTAGAATCGCCTGATCAGCTGTTTATTCACAGGTGCTGACTCGTCTCCGCTCTCATTCAGCTGACCGGGAGAACGCAGCGGTTTGGTGCGACCTCCAGCCATCTTTTAACCGCTTTGCGGCCGATGGGAGCTGACGTCCGCACTGCTTTTCTCTCTCACCTTCGGACAGACCGAAACGCACTTCGGGCGTTTAAAAAGAAATCTTAATGTAGCGCTCCCTCACGGACAGAGCCTTGTACACATAACTTGAGCTGGTCTTTCTGGTCTGGTGCCGTCCTTCACTTCACCGTCTTCACTCAGCGTCATGAACCCGACGACCTCAGGGCTCCAAAAACATGAAATAATGTAGCGATTTAAAATGATCGCTTTATAATGGTATCCATGGGGACGTCACTCACCCTGTTCTGACCTCTTACGACCTCAAACCCTTCCCTGGAGTCTACTCGACTGGAGACTGGGCCTGAAACACAGGATTGGTAGAGTTTAACTCCCTATTGTCTCTGTGTGCTTGAACCCCTTCTTCCCCGGGGTCCAACCCTTACCTCTGATCCACAGCTCACCTTGTTTTCTTGGAAAGTGTGCTCTCCGTCCTTCTTTCAGCGCAGGGGTGCGTTGGTTGATGCGGGCTCGTTGCTGCCTAGTTACTTCACTGGCAAGAGTCCGACAGATAAGTATAATGAGTCTTTTGAACAGTTCTCTATCTTCGTTCCTTTCCTTCCTCAGATGATGGCCAGCGTCCGGGTATGGCGACGTGCTGCTGAGATGAGTAGCGCTGAAGGTGAGTGAGAGCGCGATGCGCGATGCAACCCTTTCATATTTGTATTGAACTGAGTTCTTTTTCTGTGTCTTTTAGGTGCCGTGACGTTTTCAGCGTGGATGCCGGTTATGAAGAAGAAATGCGGTGAGTAAGTGCGGTATGCGGCGCCTCTAGATGTTTTCACGCTAACCTGGAGTGTCTTTTCCTTCTTGCAGATGGATGAGAAGTTCCGGAGACAGAGTTCCCCCAGAGCGCCTGGATTCAGGTAAGCGTTTGAAGCTCGTACAGTCTTTAAAAATAAGCGAAGATTTGCTCAATGCTTACTAATGCCTTTTTTCTGTTCTTTTCCCTTTTTCTTAGGAAGCGGCGTGCCGGGATGGGAATGACACCGCTGAAGATGCCTGCAAAACAGAAGGAGCAATGAATGATGGGCAGAAACGCTGCAAGGTAAGGCTGTTCCTAACGGTGTTCTTGTTCTTGCAGGAGTTGAGCGCAGAAGTAAGATGCAGGCCTATTGGAGACCAATCCGAACACAGTGAGTGTCATGCTGCAGGTGCAGAAAACACAAAGCATGTTTCTCAGCCTGGGCATGGCTTAAATAGTCTCTGAGTATCCCAGGTGTCTCTGGGCTGAACCACACCCAAAAGACTAGACTGCACATGCAGTTCTGGGAACCACAATATGTGGGGGCATCCATCTTGTCCCCATCAATGCACTACAAGTCCAATTCCCCAATGTTATCCTATGGGAGTGAGTGAGTCTGGCGCCACAAGCGCCAAGCCTGACTCCAAGTGGGTCTTTGGAGGGATGGAGAGGCCCTTGAGGGCCATGTAAGTGATCGTGGCCTGGCTCCAGCCTGACATCTTGGGCTGGGGACATGAGGGGCAGGAATCATGACACTATGTGAAGGTTCTATCACTCCAATTTCCAACATCTCCTTAATCTCGTTATTGGTTTATTGTAGCTTTGCCTCCGGAATTCTATAAGGTCTTATCCTTACTAGTTCTCCAGGTTGTGTTACAATGCAGTGACATGCCATTTTCGTTCTCCCTGGTAAAGTAGAAAATATCTTTGAATATCTTTTGACAAGATCCAGGACTTCTTTCTTCTGATTTTCAGATAAATCTTGATTTATGTTTAATGCTTCTAGTCCAAGTTCTCTTTTTAACTGTGGGAAGTGTTCGATATGAACTTCCTTGGTATTGATCAATGCCACAGTGGGCATAGGTTCCACCCATTTTTTTTAGTAAGTTCACATGATAAATTTGTGTTGGAAACCTTCTGTCATTCTGTCTCACCTTGTAGGTCAGGGGACCTAAGACTTCTTCAACTACATACGGTCCCCTCCAAGCTGCTAACATTTTATTTTCTGACGTCGGCAGTAACACTAACACCTTGGGCCTCATTATGACCCAGGCGGTAAGGGATTACCGGTACCGGTAAGGGCACTGGTGTCGCTAATCCCTTACCGCCCTATTCCGAGGTCCCTTTGCGGGTCCTCCCTTAACACTGGCGTTAAGCACAGGACCCGCAAAGGGACTTTGGAGGTAATAACGGTACCGCAATTTGTGGTGCCGTTATTACCGCCTTCCCCATTCCCATTGAGCCCTATGGGGGAAAAAATGGGAATGAGGAAGGGCCATGGTGAATGGGGAATTACTGCCCCCGTCAACCTTGGAATGGGTCGGTAATTGCTCCATTCACCATGGCGGAATCAGTAAGGTTCCGGCGGCAACCATGGCGCTAATAGCGCCATGGTTACTGCCTGGGTCGTAAATCTCCCTTTTTGAAGGTTCTCAACTGAGTGAGTGATTATAATAGTGTTCTTGCTTTGTTTGTGCTTGTAACAAGTTTTCTCGGGCGATATTCTGTAACTATTCCACCCTTTCTCTATGTTGATAGGCATATTCGGCATAGGCATATTCAGTTAATGAAATTTCTTGACTAGGCTCTTCTTCCCAACTTTCTCTCAAGATGTCTAGCAGCGTTCTTACTGATCTTCCGAACAGAAGTTCAAAAGGTGAAAACCCAGTTGAGGATTGTGGGGTATTCCGGATTGTGAGAAGTATCCAGGGTAACAACCGGTCCCAATTCTTGCCCCTTGGGTCTTCTGTTTTGCGTAGCATCTGTTTAATCGTTTACTAATACCTTTTAACAAGGCCATCGGTTTGGGTTGATAAACAGCTGTTTTCAAATGTTTCATTTGTAGAATCCCACAAACTTGCTGCATAACGGCTGACATAAAATTAGAACCACGATCCGTGACAATCTCTTTCGGAATCCCCACTCTGCTGATAAAAGGTATTAATGCATCACAGATATTCTGAGCGCTAGAAGATCTAAGAGGAAACGCTTCTGGGTATCTAGTGGCGTAGTCGACAATCACCAATATATACTTATGCCCTCTTGAGGAGGGTTCCAAAGGGCCAACAATATTTAAACCGATCCTATTAAAAGGTTCTAATACCACTGGCATTGGTTGTAGAGGTGCTGTAACGCTCACCTGATTCCCACGGAGGCGCTGGTCTAGGCAGGAAGGAGTCTGTGACTCGAAAAGTGATGTGCAGGACTCGATTGGCTTCTGGGGCTGAGCCTCTTCGCACTGTGTGTCGAACTCGAAGGGTGAGATTTCTGCAGATGAAAGAATATATGGGGTTAAAGATCTGGGCAATTGAGTGTCCTTCTCTCTCTCTCTCTCTCTCTCTCTCTCTCTCTCTCTCTCGTCTAAGCTTCTCCGTAGAGCCCCCAGGTCAACGTGCTCACCTTAGATAGGTGAATGCTGGGCTCTCCATCTGCGTCTGGTGCAGGGTGCCGTTGCCAGTTCCTTCACTGGGTGAAACGTAGGCCTCTTAACATCAGAGGATCGCCACCGCCGTTAACAGCACGAGCGGTGAGTTTCCGGACACCTTTTAGTCCATATAGTCTTTAGGTGCGTGGACACGTAAGTATTGAACAGGGCCCGGAATAATGCTTTCTTCTATTTGTTTTGCAGGGCTCTAGCGTTAGAAGATGGAATGAAGAGAGCCAAAGCTGGAGCCAGAACCTTGGAAAGAAGCGCTTGGAAATGCGTGAGTAAATGCAAGCGCTTTAACTGTCTCTTTCCTTCACAGCTGTGAGTTTGTGCTGAAGAGGTGCTGGAAAACGCCGGAGTAGTTGCAGGCGCTCTATTGTGGAGAGCGCGATGGGCGTAAGTAAATACCTGTTTAATGTCTCTTCTTTTGTCTTTCAGATGCTGGGTTGCAGTGTGGAAAACATCCGGAATTCGCGGATTGCCGGTAAGTAATAACTATGCTTTTGTCTCCACAGGCGGAGATGCGGCGTGAAGAAATGGTCGCTGCCGATGGACCAGGTAAGGAATGCGTTACATGTGAAGTCATCGTGCTAACCTGTTGTTTCTTGTCTTTTACAGGCGCTGCTGAAGACTGGATACTGGAATGGTAAGTATTGTTCTTGCAGGTACAGGATCGGAAGAAGAAAAGCTGGAACAGACTCGGTGAGCGTTCTGCTGCAGATGCAGAATTACGCGAAGCACGCTTCATCAATCGGGTGTGGTTTAAATAGCCTAGGAGTGATGAGGCGTCTTCCTCCACGGCCCCGCCTAGGTAAGAAAAGAGTTCCTGTTCCAGAAGAGTTCCAGTGTTGTATCCAGGGCGTGGAGCTTGCCCCACCCAGGTAAGAAAATAGTTCCGGCTTACAGAGGATTCCTATGTAGCTGGTAAGTAAGCAGCATGGTCTGCTGCAGGTAAGTCCACCCAAGCATCTTCACACATATTATGAGCCTGGCGCTTCCTGTGCCGGGACCGATGGCTTTGATGAGCCTGGTGCCACCGGCGCCAGGACAAGGTCCAAAAGGTCCCAGTAGGGACCGGCTGGTGCCTAGGCTTAGGATTAGGGGCCTGCTTCCAAGGACGTTGGGCTGGTCCTGGCTCCTTGGAAGCAGTGATCATGACAGCACCCCCCCTCAAGGCCCCTCCTAAGCGTGTCTTCTCCGGGGGTTTTGGCTTGTCGGGGTGATTCAGATGGAATCTCTTGACCAGACGAGGTGCGTGGACATATTCTGAGGGTTCCCAAGACCTTTCCTGGGGGCCGTATCCTTTCCAATCAATCAGGTAATATAATTTAGATTTGGAGATTTTGGAGTCTAGGATGTTCTTTACTTCGAATTCAAGTTCTCCTTCTACCAAAACAGGTTCTGGGAGTTTAGTCAATCGGGTTTCTGGTTGTACTGGTTTTAATAAGGAGACATGAAAGACTGGATGTATTTTCATATGCGCAGGTAATTCCAATTTGACAGCCACCGGATTAACTATGGCAGAGATGAGATAGGGTCCAAGGTATCTTGGGATGAAGGTGCGGGGTCCTTTTAGAGGCAGGTGCTTAGTGGATAACCAGACCTGGTCTCCTACTGCGTAGTGAGGGGCCTCTTTACGGTGTCGATCTGCTCCTTTTTTGAATTGAGCTTTGGCTCTTTGCAGATGGGCAGTGGCTTCCTTAAAAGCACGAGTGATCTCCGAGTGCAAGTAATCCATAGCAGGTGTTTCGAATTCTTGGGGAGGATCCAGGTTAGAGGTTCTAGGATGGTGTCCGTATAATAGGAAGAAGGGAGTCTTCCCGGTTCCAGAATGAGTCGAATTGTTGTAAGCGTATTCAGCGATCCAAAGAATATCCTTCCAAGGGTTTTCAGTTTGTTGGAGCATGCAACGTAGATATTGCTCTAAAGTCTGATTTGTCCTCTCGGTTTGTCCGTCAGTTTGGGGATGGTGACTGGTTGAAAGTCTTACATCAATTTGGGCTAGACGACAGCAACTTCGCCAAAAGTGGGAGATGAATTGACTTCCCCTATCGGAGACCAAAACCGAGGGAAAACCGTGTAACCGAACGATGTTTTCTAAGAATTCTCGGGCCAATACTGAAGCTGAAGGTAGGCCCTTCAGGGGAATGAAGTGAGCCATCTTGGAGAATAGATCCACGACTACTAAAATGGTATTATACCCTGAGCATGGAGGTAAGTCCGTGACGAAATCCATGGACAGGGTATGCCATGGACAGGGAGGGATGTCTAATGGGTGTAATAGGCCGGCTGGTTTCTCCTTCTGACTTTTATTCTGGGCACACACACTGCAGGAGATTACAAAGTCTCTAATATCCTTCTTCCATGATGGCCACCAGAAATGTCTTTTGATCTTTTCCATGGTTTTGGTAATGCCAGGGTGACCCTCCATTAGGGAGTCGAGATAACAGGAGATTACTTGTTTTTGTATTTTCTCACAGGGCAAGTACAATCGTCCTCGGAAATATGGTAGGTCTTGATCCACTGAGAATTCTTTTCCCTTTAATTGCCAGTCCTGCAAATCGGCCGGGTTTAGGAGTGATTTGACTGTAGTCTTGATGTCTTCAAAGGATTGAGCGCTGACCAAACCCAAAATCCTTTGTTCTGGGATTATGGGTATTGGTTCTGGATTGGTCAAATGTTTATCTACTCCCATCCGGGAGAGAGCATCTGCCTTTCCGTTTTTACTGCCTGGTCTATAAGTAATTATAAACTCAAACTCAGCCAGAAACAGAGCCCAGCGAAGTTGCCTGGAAGACTGAGCTTTGGCTGTCTTCAGATATTGTAAATTGCGGTGATCAGTCATTACGGTGACTGTGTGTCTGGCTCCCAAAAGATAATGCGCCAGGCTTTAAAGGCCGATCTGATGGCTAAAAGTTCCTTGTCTGTAATTGAATAGTTGATCTCGGGAGCCGAGAATTTGCGGGACCAAAAGGCTACAGGATGTAATTGGTGTGTGACCGGATCTCTTTGTGATAAAACCGCCCCCACAGCAAGACTAGAAGCATCCGTTTCCACAATGTAGGGGAGTTCTGGGCGAGGATGTTTTAGAACAGGTGCAGAAATGAATTTAGCTTTTAAGTCCTGAAAAGCTTGTTCTGCTTCAGTAGACCACTCAAAACGTTTGTTCTTCTTTAACAGAGCGGTGATGGGCTGGACTATCCGAGAGAATTCAGGAATGAATCTGCGGTAAAAGTTAGCGAAGCCCAACATGCTTTGAACTCCTTTTACAGAGGTTGGTGATGGCCACTTAATGATTGCATCGACTTTCTTTGAATCCATATGGACTCCGTCAGGTGACAATATGAATCCCAGGAACTCAACTTCAGTTACGTTGAAAACGCATTTTTCAAGCTTAGCAAAAAGGTTATGTTGACGCAATCTCTCGAGAACCTCTTTGACGTGTCTCTGGTGTTCCTCTTCAGATGATGAATAGACGAGGATGTCATCAATGTAGACAACAACACACACATCTATGAGTTCTCTAAGGACATCGTTCATAAAATACTGGAAAGCGGCAGGAGCGTTACAAAGTCCAAAGGGCATCACTTGATATTCGAACAGCCCATACTTGGTGCGGAATGCCGTCTTCCATTCATCGCCCTCTTTTATTCGTACGAAGTGGTAGGCTCCTCTGAGATCCAACTTTGTATAAATACATGCGTCTTTGACTTGGTCCAGGAGTTCAGGGATCAAAGGTAACGGGTATCTGTTTTTAACGGTGATTTGATTCAGGGCGCGGTAATCTATGCAAGTCCTAAGGTCTCCTTCTTTTTTCGGAACGAAGAACAAAGCCGAGGAAGCTGGAGATTTTGAAGGACGGATAAACCCGTTAGCTAGGTATTGGTCCAGATATTGTCTGAGGTGAAGATTCTCTGGCTCGGTGAGGGCATAAATCCTACTGCAAGGAGGAGTTGTTCCGGGTATCAGGTCTATTTGACAGTCGTAGGACCTATGAGGAGGCAGGGTGTTAGCTTGGTCCTTCCGAAAGACGTCTTGGAATTCCTGGTATTCGGGAGGTAATTTGGGAACCTCGGAAGAGATCGCTGCCAGTGAAACATCAGGCCGAGGATAACAAGTGGTAAAACATTCTGGAAACTGAACCGTCTTTGCTCGCCAATCGATCTGAGGATTGTGCTTCTCTAACCAAGGAATTCCCAGAATGATCTGGAACTGAGGGGCCTTGATCACTTCGAACACGATTTTCTCCCGGTGTCCATCTTGGCTCACTAACGTCACTTCTTGGGTGGCATGCGTTACTGGTCCGGAGGCTATCTCCGTGCCATCCACTGTAGTAATGACGTCTTTTACTGCCTTAGGGACAAGAGGTAGATTCATCCTTGATACCATTTCATGGTCCACATAATTACCGATTGCTCCGCTGTCGATGTAAGCTTCAATTGCATGCAAACGATCCGGACGTTCTGGGCTAATGAGGACCATAGGCACCACGAAA
This sequence comes from Ambystoma mexicanum, assembly GCF_040938575.1. Taxonomy (NCBI): domain Eukaryota; kingdom Metazoa; phylum Chordata; class Amphibia; order Caudata; family Ambystomatidae; genus Ambystoma; species Ambystoma mexicanum. Next base: position 1,506,028,536 of record NC_090932.1, on the reverse strand, counting down.
TGCGAGGTCACGGGACAGATTTTAACGCTCGGCAAGAGGACCTCTACACTTGTCGGGCTAGGTCGTTTCCCTGCTCAGAATTTTGGGTACAGGTATCTGCGGCTCCTACAGCCTTCTTAGCTGGTTTCACTGGGCAGTCTCGAAGAAAGTGCCCAGAGTTTCCGCAATAGAGGCATAATTGCAGCTGTCTTCTTCTTTCCCGCTCCTTTTGAGTTAAAGGTCCTTTCATGCCCCCTAGTTGCATGGGTTCCACGGTGTCGGCTCCCCTAGTAAAGGTCTGTGGTTTAGAAAATACTCGGGTATCAAATTTGGAACGATCAGCCTTCCTGTTCTGTAATCGGTGGTCTAATTGGACAACTAAGTCAATATAGTCTGAGCATTCTTGTGGAGGATTCACAATTTGAGCTAACACATCCTTGAGCTCTCCACGCAGGCCTCTGTAGAAAAGCGTTATTCTTTTATCCTCCGGCCATTGAGTTTCCACTATAAGTCTATTGAATGAGGCAATATAAGTCAAGAGGTCTTGATTACCCTGTCGTAACGAAAGGAGTTCATTGTCCAAGGCCTGCCCTTGGGCATGTCTTGCGAACAGTTTCTCCATGCTGGACTGGAAGGCCGGAAAATCGTGAAGGACCGGATCATCCTGAGTAACCAAAGGGATCGACCAATCTGCGGCACTGCCACTGAGATAAGAAAGCACGAAAGCCACCTTGGTCTGGTCTGTTGGAAAGGCAGCTGGGCGACATAAGAAGTGTAGGCGGCACTGGTTGATAAACACTGCAAATTTCTTTGGGTCACCAGAAAAGCGTTCGGGTGGAGCCAAAGGCACATTACCGGGTAGATTGATTTGCACTGGATTTGAGGATGCTGAAGGGTAACTTACTCCTGGAGCGGGCAAAGGAGTCTGTCCTGCCTGCGTTTGTAGTAATTGCCTAGCGGGGTCCTCCGTTCGCTCCTTGGATATTATCAGCTCTCTTCTCAAAGAGTTTGTTTCCTGACGAGCTGCATGTACCTCTGCTCTTAGTTCCCCAAGCAATCGGGCCAGTTGGTCTGTGTCCGAGGTTTCCATTGCGCCTGGGTAGGAGTTTTGTGGTGGGCTTCGCGTTCTGTAACGCTCACCTGATTCCCACGGAGGCGCTGGTCTAGGCAGGAAGGAGTCTGTGACTCGAAAAGTGATGTGCAGGACTCGATTGGCTTCTGGGGCTGAGCCTCTTCGCACTGTGTGTCGAACTCGAAGGGTGAGATTTCTGCAGATGAAAGAATATATGGTGTTAAAGATCTGGGCAATTGAGTGTCCTTCTCTCTCTCTCTCTCTCTCTCTCTCTCGTCTAAGCTTCTCCGTAGAGCCCCCAGGTCAACGTGCTCACCTTAGATAGGTGAATGCTGGGCTCTCCATCTGCGTCTGGTGCAGGGTGCCGTTGCCAGTTCCTTCACTGGGTGAAACGTAGGCCTCTTAACATCAGAGGATCACCACCGCCGTTAACAGCACGAGCGGTGAGTTTCCGGACACCTTTTAGTCCATATAGTCTTTAGGTGCGTGGACACGTAAGTATTGAACAGGGCCCGGAATAATGCTTTCTTCTATTTGTTTTGCAGGGCTCTAGCGTTAGAAGATGGAATGAAGAGAGCCAAAGCTGGAGCCAGAACCTTGGAAAGAAGCGCTTGGAAATGCGTGAGTAAATGCAAGCGCTTTAACTGTCTCTTTCCTTCACAGCTGCGAGTTCGTGCTGAAGAGGTGCTGGAAAACGCCGGAGTAGTTGCAGGCGCTCTATTGTGGAGAGCGTGATGGGCGTAAGTAAATACCTGTTTAATGTCTCTTCTTTTGTCTTTCAGATGCTGGGTTGCAGTGTTGAAAACATCCGGAATTCGCGGATTGCCGGTAAGTAATAACTATGCTTTTGTCTCCACAGGTGGAGATGCGGCGTGAAGAAATGGTCGCTGCCGATGGACCAGGTAAGGAATGCGTTACATGTGAAGTCGTCGTGCTAACCTGTTGTTTCTTGTCTTTTACAGGCGCTGCTGAAGACTGGATACTGGAATGGTAAGTATTGTTCTTGCAGGTACAGGATCGGAAGAAGAAAAGCTGGAACAGACTCGGTGAGCGTTCTGCTGCAGATGCAGAATTACGCGAAGCACGCTTCATCAATCGGGTGTGGTTTAAATAGCCTAGGAGTGATGAGGCGTCTTCCTCCACGCCCCCCCTAGGTAAGAACAGAGTTCCTGTTCCAGAAGAGTTCCAGTGTTGTATCCAGGGCGTGGAGCTTGCCCCACCCAGGTAAGAAAATAGTTCCGGCTTACAGAGGATTCCTATGTAGCTGGTAAGTAAGCAGCATGGTCTGCTGCAGGTAAGTCCACCCAAGCATATTCACACATATTATGAGCCAGGCGCTTCCTGTGCCGGGACCGATGGCTTTGATGAGCCTGGTGCCACCGGCGCCAGGACAAGGTCCAAAAGGTCCCAGTAGGGACCGGCTGGTGCCTAGGCTTAGGATTAGGGGCCTGCTTCCAAGGACGTTGGGCTGGTCCTGGCTCCTTGGAAGCAGTGATCATGACAGGTGCTTTCTTTATATTTGCTTTATTTTTTTTCTGACATTCCGGGCAGGCCTGACAGAAACAAGCTACTTGGACATATAGACCTGGCCAATAAAACTTTGCCAAAATGTTCTGCGTGGTCTTCTCAGTCCCCAAATTTCCTTCACCTATCTGCAGGTGAGCCACTGCCAAGACTGTTTGATAGTATTTACTGGGGACTAACAACTGTTTTACAGTAGCTCCTGTGGTGTCCTTGCTGACTAGATAGTAGAGACCCTTTTCTTTAATAAAGCAGTGTCCATTCCTGGTCAGATCAGTTTGAACAGCTGCCCTAACATTTCCTAATAATGGGTCTACTTCCTGTGCCATTTTGAAACTATCGCCCCCTTCATCAATTTTCCAGTCGACGGCAACAGGACAAACATTTTTCTCTGCCCAGTCTTTCTTCAACTTCCTTAACGTAGATTTTCTTTTCTTTTCCTTGGTTGAAGCTATAGGAACCTTTTCATGATTGAAAAGGGGCATTTTTAACCAATTCTCCTCTATTTTCTTTATAATTTGTGAAAAATTAGGGACATCGGAACCAATTAGGAGAGGCTCTGGCAATACTGGCATGACAGCGGCCCGTACCTCCATTTGTTCCCCAGCCACCTTTAAATGAATCTCTTTGGTAGGGTAAGGCTTTACATCACCATGGACACATCGAATAGGAATTTGTTTATTCGAGTCACCTGTATTCCCCACGAGTTCTGTACTTACTACTGTCTGTAAGCTGCCAGTATCGGTCATGGCTCTTGTAGGCTTCCCATCAACCTCAGCCTCGCAGATATAGGTATACGATGAGTTTGGAACTGTCGTTGATTCTTGATACTCTCCTTCTTTAGAAACCTCCATGTTTGCCACATCCATGGGTTCTACTTTAACTCTTTTGGGACACATTCTTGCTAAGTGACCCCATTCACCACAGTCGAAGCACTGTATTCCTTTAGGCACTACAGTAGAGGTTCGAATCCCTGCAGGACTTTCACTAGTTGGCCGCAATTTAGGAGGTTCCCAGTCCGTTTTCCGGAGCATCGAGTTAGGCCACCTTGTAGAGTTGGCTGGTCTGATAGAAGAACTATTCAAGTTTGTAGGTGGTTTGGTATTTACCACATATGACATGGTCCGACCCTGTCCAGCCTTTTGATAGGCTGAAGCGATGTTAACAGCTTCAACAAGGCTGGGTCGGTGATGTTGTTGGACCCAACGTTGCATTGATAAAGGTAGGGCTCCAATAAATTGTTCCATAACAATTTTTTCTGACATCTTGTGTGTCGTGGTGGTACTTGTTTGTAACCACTTATCTCCTAGTTCCTTGACCCTGTAGAATAGCTGTCGTGGTGTTTCTTCTGCTTGTAATTTAATCTCTCGAAATGTTATCCTGTAGGCCTCTTCATCATGCCCCAAGCGCTCCAAGACCACTCGTTTCATGTCTATATAGGGCGTTTCCCCAGTTGGATTGGCTGCCTGGTAAGCACTCTGCATTTCGCCAGTCATGAGGGGCGCTATGTAATGACACCTGCTTTCGTTCGGCCTTTGAGCATTCCTCGCTACTCTTTCAAAGTACAAAAAGAAGTGAGTGGGGTCCTCTCCCACAGATTATTTTTGTAGGACTGATGCCGGAACTTGCGAGTGTCTGCGTACATTGGTTGCCTCTAATAACTGCGCTTGTTGAAGTTGTATAGCCTGTTCAAATGCTTGCCTGCCTGCTTGGACTTGCTGACTCTGTAATTGTAAAGCTTGCTGTAGAAGTCGTTGTCCTTCGCTTAGTGTTTTAATAAGTTCTTCCATGGTGTTCTACTAGAATCCCACTTTTAACACCAAATTGTAAGGATTCCCCTCCGTAACTTAGTAAATAAATACACTGAGACTGTAAGTAGGTGTTATATTTGTTTCCGAAACAACTTTTATTTAAATTAAGTTTATATTCTTTTGTTTTCTCTTAGGAAAAGGATACATGTCTTGACTCTTAAAGTATTCTCATGAGATGACGGAAATCTCCACGCGCCTCAAAAAAAAGGTTATACTCAGGTAAGTCTCTGATCAGGTTTGGTATCTCCTTTCCTTTAAAAGTAATATTTAGGAGTTATTCGTAGGATCTCTTCAGTTCACGTTTAAACAACTGTTCTTCTAGGTTTATTCTCTTCCTTTCTTCTTGACACAAGGTCCATTCAGTCTCAAGTCTCTGTTTTACTATTCTCGTAATGCACTCTCTGCCTTGTCTTCCTCTCTTATCTGTTCTTTGAATTCTATCTTTACTTGCTTTTAGCTTCCATCTTGTTTATGTGCGGCTGATTCCTTATGTCTTTCTTTAAGACCATTCCTTTCTTTTCTTGCATCAACACTATGCAGTCTTTCTTTTCTCTTATACACATTCAATCAGTCCTTCAAAAATTTCCCCTTCAACCCTCCTCTTTGTCTTTATAACATTTGGACTTTACACATGACGTTCTGTCTACAGCCTGCGCCCGTTGTTTCACTTCCCTCTCCGCTCTCTCTCACATACACGTACCTTCAGCTTCTCTTTCTGTTGTTAATTCTCACTCTGAACTCAATCGTAAAGGTCTCCTTGCTAGAATTGCCTGATCAGCTGTTCATTCACAGGTGCTGACTCATCTCTGCTCTCATTCAGCTGATCGGGAGACCGCAGCGGTTCGGTGCGAACTCCGCCCCTCTTTTAACCGCTTCGCGCCCGATGGGAGCTGACGTCCGCACTGCTTTTCTCTCTCACCTTCAGACAGAGCGAAACGCACTTCGGGCGTTTAAAAACAAATCTTAATGTAGCGCTCCCTCATAAACGGAGCCTTGTACACATAACTTGAGCTGGTCTTTCTGGTCTGGTGCCGTCCTTCAGTTCACCGTCTTCACTCAGCGTCATGAACCCAACGACCTCGGGGCTCCGAAAACATGAAATAATGTAGCGATTTAAAATGATTGCTTTATCGGGCAGGGCTAAATTGGGCTATAGCGCAACGGAGCAACAGGATTTCTTTTAAAGTAAACGTTACTTTCTCCTTCACTTCAGCTGCTCAGTACGCCCACTCATAACCGTCGTTTTTCATCTCCCCCGGCTCCGTCTCCTGGCAACGACAATATAAACAAAACAATCATTTGTTGACAGAAGCATGCAGCTGGACATAGAAGCGAGTCTCTGATTGGATAACTGCTTTGTCAATTATTCTTTTCTTTCTGACAGCCTTGTTAACCCTTCATATGGTCATTTTGCCTAGTAGTGTCAGAGCCTAAGCTAGATGGTATCCTCTTTGGATGTTTTTCCTTAGATTTATCACACGCCACCACCGTGCACTGGTAAGACTAACACACAGGACATCAAAGATGACATCACAAATGTCATTGATGACATCACTGATGACATCACATATCTGGGCCTCTTGTTTTTGTTTATTGACATATATAGGCCAGGTGGTTTTGTTCACTGGCAGGCAGAATAATGAAATTGAAAAAGGTGTTATATATCTAGACGTTAACCTTGTCATATGTTCTTTAAGTACTTTCCTTAGGGTTTGGTCTCAGCTCATGGTGCACATACATGGGGAAATGAGCAGGCCTCAAACACACAATTCATTTGTATACATGAAGATAAACTTTGTCATTAACATTTTCTGATGATGCAGTTTCTTTCTTCCTTACTTTAGTTTCCCTGTATGTGCCTCTGATTTGTGTGCATTGTGGTTCTTCATATGTATTCTTTGTACCAGCACAAGTGCTATAAGTCTTGAATTGTTAGCTAGTTATTATTCAAAACTCTGATACGGTAGCATTCATTATTGTACTATCCAAAATTACAAGATTATGAATAGTGTACTTCTATGGTGCATTCTGGAGTCTTTGCCTATGTTTATATATGATAAGGTTTCTGTATTAACGACAACACTCCAATACAATGATATAAGATGAGTACATTCTTTAATAGATTAAGTAGTTCATGATAGGTCTCCTGATCACCCCTGACATCTTGTTACCAACAATATAAACACAACTCCTTGTAGGGACTTTCATCAAAATGTATTTCACATGTGATGTCATCAGTGATGTCATCAATTACATTTGTGATGTCACCTTTGATGTCCTGGGTGTTATTCTTAGCAGTGCACAGTGGTGGTGCGAGTTATGGTTGTTTAGCTTACCATAACTGGGGAATTTCTGGGGGTTTTCGATTTTACTTGAAACCATAACGTCCCTCTAACTAAGTTTTTTCAGTGAATTTCAAAGGTTTTTATTAGTGTAACTTAACCATAACGTCCCTTTAACAATGTTTTTTCAGTGAATTTCATGAGTTTTTACCAGTGCATGCTATTTTCCTACAACTTACTAATATCATACTTTCCCAATATAGCAATGTTTGTGTCCAATTTACAAAGTGTAACCTTAAAACTCTGCCATTTCCCACCTTCTGGAATTATTTTTAACACTTCTATACACTTTTTGCAACTATTTGAACTAGTTTTGCATCCGTAGACATCTACGAACATCTGACTTCATAGCTGACCTTCCGGACAGTGCCACATGGCCATACTCTGGCGCGCGGCATGATGACGTGTCCGAGAACCCATCCGGACTTCACAATAAGATCTCTGCTGGTGAATTTCTGGGGGTTTTCGGTTTTACTTGAAACCATAACATCCCTTTAACAAAGTTTTCTCATTGAATTTTATAGGTTTTCATTAGTGCAACTTAACCATAACGTCCCTTTAAGAAAGTTTTTTCATTGAATTTCATAGGTTTTTATCAGTGCAACTTAACCATAACGCCCCTTTAAAAAAGTTTTTTCAGTGAATTTCATGGGTTTTTACCAGTGCATGCTATTTTCCTACAACTTACTAATATCATACTTACCCAATATAGCAATATTTGTGTCTCATTTACAAAGTGTCCCTTAAAACTCTGCCATTTCCCACCTTCTGGAATCATTATTAACACTTCTATACACTTTTTGCAACTAATTCAACTAGTTTTGCATCCGTAGACGTCTACGAATATCTGACTTCATAGCGGACCTTCCGGACAGTGCCACATGACCATACGCTGGCGTGCGACATGATGACGTGTCCAAGAACCCGTCCGCACTTCACGGTAAGAGCTCTGCTTCACGGACAGTTCATAACTGCATTTTCTACTGATCTAGGAACTTTCAACTTCAAAATGTCCCTTGCACAGCTCGAACACCTATTCCTACTCATTATCCATCCCTCTTCCCCAAGAGCCACCACCACTGCTGTAATCAAGGAGCATGAGAAACACTGCCACCTAACTTAGAAATAACGCACGTGCAACATTTTCCCTTGTCCAACTACCCCTCCATATTAGTGTTTGGTTCCTCTTCCCTCATTTCCCTCCCCACCTTTCGTTCTTAGCTCTCTTGCCAAAGAAAATACATCCAAAAACAACAAAAGACATAGGGCCTCATTACGACCCTGGTGGAACGGGTTAAACGGCGCCGCAGCCTTCAACCCATTCCGCCACATTACGAGGTCCCCTTGTGGGACACGTTAAGCACGCCTGGGAAAACCAGGCGTGCAAACCGGGTCCCGTGAGGGGAAGAGGGAGCAAACAACGGGCCATCTCGTAATGGCCCGTTGTTTACTCCCTCTCCCATTCCCATTCAGCCCTATGGGAGCTGAAATGAGAATGGGGATGAACCGTGTCCGTGTCCTCGAGTGAGGAATTACCGGGCCATCCGAACTCGGAATGGTCCGGTAAGTCCTCATTCCGAGGACACGGACACGGATGCGGTTTTGCCGGCAGCCATGCCGCCAATAGCGGCATGGCTACCGGCATACCTACTGGCATACCTCGTAATGAGGCCCATATTCCTTTAGGAACCACCTTTCACAGTTAAAAAATAGAACTAAAAATAAAATGTATAGACTCCATCTACTTTATATTTCTCAGTAAAGTACATAGACTCAATAAGATTTTCCAACATTTCCATTTGCATTTTGTGTTATGCTAATGGGAATATTGTGACGTTCATCCCCCGTTCGAGGGACTGGAACGGTGGATACCGGCCCAGCAGCCCAAGTTATCAGCCCAAGCGAAGCAAGGGTGGATAACGAGGCCTCTGGACCATTATTCCCCCATTCCAGCCCCTGAAATGGGGGATGAAGGCCATTAGCACCCTAGTTTCCCAGGGCGAGAACCCGGGGTGCTAAAAAAGAGGATTTTTCTTCCTACACCGGGACGCCTGCAATCCAGCCATGTTTTATTTTTTCAAAAGTGTCAAATGTATGCACATACAATCGTAATATAACCTAGCCCCCACTTGACAAAATCCATTCAGACTTTACGAAAACATCTATATCTAGATCTATAATCTTTTTGCAAACCTTTGTGTAGATTTGTCAAATGGCACCACATTTATAAGCCTTTACATTATTTTGGGAAACCCCTCTAATTTTGCCCCCTCTTGACAAAATCCCACCAAACTTCACAAAAACATTTATATCTGAATGTATTATCAGTTTCCCAAATTAAGTGTAGATTCGTCAAATGGCACCTCATTTATAAGCCTTTACATTATTTTGGGACCCCCTCTAATTTTGCCCCCTCATGACAGAATCCCATCAAACTTTGCAAACTCACTCAGAATCAGGTCAGAAATATACATGCAAAATTTCATGCAGTTCCATTAACTGGCGCCAAAGTTATAAGCCATCCAAGAACTGCATTTCACCAACCCTGTAATGCTGAGGTGTTCGCGAACTTCACAGGACTGTTCGCGAACATCCGAACTGTTTGCGGACTTTCGAGGCACAAAACACCCATTTTTTTTGCTTCTTGCAGCCATATCCTATCCCATCCTCATCACCCCTCAAGTCCCCAGAGATTATTTGATAAGTTTGACAAGTGCAATGTTGTGTTTTCTTATGTTTTTACCGCGATGTCCGCGGACACCGGCCGCTGTCCGCGAATCCAACATGACGGCGTTTCCAAAAATCAGACGCACTTCATGCTCTTCACCATCCAATCAGTGTTCGAAGTGCACAAAAAGAAATAGTGGAGCTATGTTCCCTGTCAGCCTGCATCCACTCCCCACAAACCCCATCATCACATCGCCTCCCACACACAATACAAACCCCCAAACACATGCACCTGTTGTTTAAGGGAACGTTCAGTGCAGTGCACTGAAAGTGCAAGTCTCAACTTCTTCCTACACTGTTATTTTAAAATGAAACCGTTCCGGAACGGTTTCTTTTTAAAATAAAAGTATAGGAGCAGTAAAACTTCGACTCACTTCGACCACTGCATCCAATCAACGAACACGTCGCATGTCCGTGGACATGACGCAAGCCGATTAACCAAACAGTGTCCTGTGCGTGGAGCGAACAGGGAAGTGTGTCCGCGGAGCAGACATCGATATCACTAATTGTTTGTGACCTACTTTTTGGTCATTTTAAAAAAAACGAATGGATGGATTTTCACCAATTTTACAAAAGCACACTTTCGGGACCAATCCGCTGCTTCTGCTGCAAATTAGGTGAAAATCCGTCCAGTGGTTTGGGCTGTAGGCGTGAGCAACGTTTTTTCCCCATTCAGTCTATGGGAAAAAAATACATTTTGGGACCACCCTATAACTTTGCCCCCCATGGACCAAACCCCACCAAATTTTGAGTGGGCCATATTGTTTTTTTTGCAAAGTTTGGTGTGGATACGTCCAGGGGGGAGCAAAGTTATAAGCCACCCAACAGGTGCTATTCCTATGAGATGAGCAACTTAACCATAACTACATGGCCGCTACCGCAGGCCATGTAATATATATATATATATATATATATATATATATTTTTTTTTTTTTTTTTTTTTTGTGAAAGTGTGTTTGTATGTTCGGGGTCAGCTCCAGCCCAGTAACAGTTGATGGGCTGAAGGTTTGGCCCAAGGTCGGCATACCAGTCTGGGGTGTACTGGCGATAGTGAAATTTGACCAACCCCCAACCATTTGCCCTGCACTGGGCGGGTTCTGGCCCTGTGCTATCAGTACAGGCGATTTTGGGAGATTGCTGATTTTGCCATTGTTGGCTCCAGCCCCACAACAGTTGGTGGGTGGAAATTTTGGCCTGAGGTTGGCATACCAACCTGGTGTGTACTGGCGATAACCCCGTCCATGCGCCCTGCAAAGGGGTGGATCCAGGGTCGGACTGGGGCATACAGTTGTCTCAGGCACCCACAAAAAAGCGTCCCACAGTTGAAAATGGCAATTCATTCCTTTTATGACTGTTTGAATAGTACCGAAGGGGGAGTTTTTTGATCAATTATTTTGCTAATTCAGCAATTTCAAAAACATTTAATTTGGTAGAGTTTGTTTGGCATTTGGGTACTGCCAGTCTAGCCGTTTCTTACTGCAGGATTGTATATTTTTCTTGGCATCTCTGATAAAATTATATGATATCAGTCATTTATAACACGCCTGTACACAAGTGTTTCTAGGCCCGACAAGACAAGGGAGGGAAGACAGAAGGAGGACAAGACAGACAATCTTACTAAGCCTTGTGTCATTCAGATCGTGCAAGTGCGAGAACGAGAAATGCATGGGGGTGGAGTGCAAGGAAGAGGGGAGGGGAAAACAGGGCACTAATGCTCTGAGTAAGTTCAGTGCGGCTCTGGACAGTGCAAGGAGAACAAGGGATTGTAGGGTCACAGTTGCAGACCCTAAGTGCGTGGTAGGCCCGGAGGCAGTGCAAGGGTGACTGATCAAGAAAGAAACTGGACTCAGTGAGACTCTGAGGGTAGCCAATTTTTCTCAGCAAGTGTGCTGTATATTGCATTAAAGCACATATTGGGCCTCATTACAAGTGTGCTGGTCCAGTAAAAACATTGCCGGTAAGCCTACTGGCACTGTTGTTACCAGACCGGCAGACTACAGGTCTGCCTGCCGGAGTTGCTGTGCCTGGCAGGTCTGACCCTGCCGGGCACAGCGGCCACAGTAAGCAGATCGTAACGGAGGCACCGGCACCGTTATTAACAGTGCCGGTGCTTCTGTGTTCCCCATTCCCATAGAGTCCAATGTGACTCTATGGGAATGGGGATTTACAGAATTACCGGCACCTGACATCTCAGCCGCCGGGGTTGTAATACTCCGGTGTTACCGGGAAGTCAGTCAGCGGTCATTTATTTCAGGTCTGGTGGCAACCTGCCGGTATCACCAGCAGGGTTACCGCCAGACCCATAATGAGGCTAATTTATATCTTTCTCCTGGTACAGTTTGTAGCATACCCCTTCAGCAGCACGTTTGTGCATATTGTGCAAGCGTGATAATCTAAGGCCGCCAAGAGTGTGGCATGACCCGTGATTTGTTGTCGATTTGTTGGGGAGGCCCTCAGCATGGCTCGCAGGAGGGCCCCCACATTTTGTGTTACGCCACTGCTCCACGGGGAGAGGCATCTACTTCCTGGCAGTAATCGACCAATGGTCACGGTATCCGGAGATAGAGTTGGTTGAGTCGACTGCCAGTGATCACACCATTCAAGCGTTGGAGCGAATCTTTGCCCCCCATAGTTTTCCCCTTGCGCTATGTTGAGACAATGGACCTCCATTTCAGGGCCAGCAATTTGCGCAGTTCATGGAGGAGTGCGGAATAAAACACAGGAAAGTAATGCTGCTGTGGCCCCAGACCAATGGGGAAGCTGAGCGATTTATGCACACTCTGAACAAAGTGTTCAGAATCACCCAGGGCCAATTGACCTATATCAATTCCTCTGTGAATATCGTACTACGCCCCATTAATCCACAGGGGTGGCCCCGGCAGAGGCATTATTCAATCAGTGCCCCAGGGGGCTCATACCAGAGATAGAAGGGCGCGACCCGGGAACCATTGATGATCAGAGAGTCCTCAAGGAATGACATGTACGCAACAAGCGTGAAAATTCAGAAGGCACCTCCAGCAGCCCAACATTGCCGTGGGGGATACCGTACTGGTGCGCAACCGCCATCCGGAAGGGAAACTATCTTTCACATAATAGCCCAGTCCCATGGGCGTAACGCATGTCAATGGGTCAATGGTGACGGCTGCAGACCGAAGAGGAACTGTCACGAGGAATTTGTGTTATTTCAAGAAAATCGACACCCGATCCACAGAGGACGTTCCCATCACAGGAGGACTTGCAACTACGCCCGCCAGCCCGGCTCCCGGGATCAGCGTGGATCGAGAAGGTCTGACACCAGCCGAGTCTCCACATCAGTCAAGGAACGAAGACAGAAGGTATCCAAGTTATTAAGGTCGCAGGTGCCCGGCCAGGTTCTGTGACTTCATAATGGATCCGATCCCTGATGCCCAGGGAGGACGATAATGGCCCACGTTGGGCCCCCCAAGTGTGTTATCTGTTTTTGCACTTATGTATGCGCACTGTTTTGGGCACTTTGTAATTGTTGTTGCTCACTCTGTTTGTTTTTTATAAAAAAAGGAGGAATGTTACAGAGTGATGTATACCCCGTGCGCAGGCGCGAGCCAGAGGTAGGGCCACGCATGTGCAATTAATAAAGGGGAGCCCGCGTACGGCAGTTGCCGCCGGGAGCCCGTAACAGTCAGACGTGTCCATGTTTGTGTCCAGGTACTGGGGCTGTGTTACGGGTGGGGCCACAGGGCATGAAACCTATCACAGGTAGCTCTACTGCTACCACGGCTAGCTCGGGATAGTGCTCTCCACTCCCCCTTGTGTGATCAGATGTGTGATATGGGCTAACCACCAGCTCACTGCATGGCGGGGAGTATGTTACAGGCTGTGTTAATGCTGCCATGAAACAACCACGCGTACACTCATGTTTGGTATCTTACTGCCACTGCCCCGTTTCCACGGCACATGCCTCCTTTACTCTCCTCCTACCCTCCTCTTCCTCTCATCCTATGGTGTGGGCTCCCCCTCCCGGGCTCCGTCTCCCATCACATGATGCTAGGAGGACATAACAAAACCATACCTTGCAGATAGATATGCTTTGCGTACTGCTTGTCTGTGCATTCGCGGCTAAGAGGAGGGAATACCTTTTGCATCTTGGAGAATTGGGTAGTGGATCTGAGTGGGACTGCCTCTGCTTGCCCTTAGCCAGTGGTACACAGCAAATGTACCATATGGCGGTGCAAATAATCCACCTGGTTAAAGTTCTTCAGCAGGCTGATTACCGCCAATGGGATACCTACAGTACCGGATTTGAAAATGAGGCAGTGGCTTTACCTGCTGGGCCTGGCCGCCAGGATGTGGAGTGAAAACTTGACTGAATCTCTGCTTCAGCCAGGTTCCATGTATAGGTCTTTTAGTGCATTGGGCAGCAGGGAGTTTTTGCCAATTTTACTGGGACAACGTACTTTCAAATATTCTATTTAAACAAACTGCCCCAAAACAGCCCATAGTTCTACTTGTTTTGTTGTTAAAAGCTATTAATTCTGTTTCATGACTGTGGGCCACCTCATTTCCTTAGCTCACTAAACGGATACGGCACGGGCAACAGCAGTACAAACTGTATTCACACGCCGAAAACAGCACATCCAGCAGAAGTTCAAACTTCTCTGGCATACAGCAAAAGTACAATATGGCTAACATCAGAGCAAGTCACTGCCGCGAAAAGAACAGACCAGTCCTTCTGTAGTTTCAGAAAATATACTAAAAATTGGCTCATTGCTAAGGATTCATAACCATCCCTAGTTTCCCATGATTTGCTCCTGTCAACTGTATATACTGCTTGTATCTATGTAAATTGCCTATGTATTAACCATATGTATAATATTGTGCATTTCCTTATGTACATTTTGTAACCTTTGTCTGTAATTTTCTATCTCCACGTTGTACCTTGTGCTATATGTAACTTGTGACCTGAAAATAAATTCTTGCATAATGTGCTCAGTTACCTTCGGGTTGGGAGCGTTATATAAATGAATAAACAAACAGGTGAAACACAGGGGGCAAGCATCATGGGAAGCTTCCATCACTCACCGGACAGGGTAATTATGGACAAAAGCACCACAATCTACCGAACAGGTCCAGCATGGGTAAGATCAGTGCCAACGTGTCCCTAACAGTCACAGCCTAAGCATTAGCACTGCAAAGTTCCAAAAAGTATAGACTTATCTCACAAAGGCAGCACATACAGCTCAACGACGTTGCACTCCGCCGCGTGCACTACAAATAAAGGGGGCGTTCCCGGCCGCGCAGAGCGACCCGAACCGAGCGGATGTGTCTGAGGGCAGTCTGTGGCGGGAGGGGGCTCATGGACATCCGCGAGGACGCGGAACACCCATAACAGTGTCGACGAAGCAGGATTGCATCCCGAGCCGGGTGGTGATATCAGCAGTGAATTCTTTTTTAAGATTCTGACAATTTCACCGTCTGATAATGCTGAAGGGGAGGATGAAACCCACGCGGTCGGCGGCCATTTTGTAAACCGGGCCTAGGAAGGTCGCAGCTTCATTTTAAAGTGTTGCTGGGCCATCCAGGGCCAATTTTCTGAATGCTTAGCAGCAGAAGGCTGCTTTTACCACTCGATGTGGTTTTGATGAGGATTTTGATGATTTTCATCGTGTTTTCACCGAGTGTAAGGTGGATCCAGGGGATGCCTGCTAAGCTAGTGGTGTAAACCTTGGGCCCACCTGGCTTCATTTTTGGAACTGTCACCCACAAGGGTTTACTAACAACCTACTGTGCTCATGGTGGTGATTCCTCCTGGTGTGTATTGGACATTGTCGCTGAACCAGCTGATCATGGGGATGGTGATACACTGCTAACCTGCAAGGAAGGTGGTCTGGGTTGCGGCCTTTGTGTGTTCCTACAAGGGTGCTCGTGCTCTCAGTGCCATGGATGGTGGCGGTCAAGTGGTGCCCCAGCAACCAGCGGACCAACAGCAGCCTCCTGCACAAGGTCAGCCCCAGGCGCAAGCCCCTGTGTTACCAGGCCAACCTCCAGCACAACCCTCTGCAGTGGCTGTTCAATCTTCAGCGCAACCCCCTGCATTGCCTGTTGTACCTCTAGCGCAGCCCCCTGTGCCACCCGTTCAACCTCCAGCGCAGCCCCCTGCAATGGCTGTACAACAACCACCTGGGATATGACCTCCAGGTGCTCTCCCACTAATGCCTGAGTTTGATATTTCAGGTGCACCTTCGAGCTTGGGGCCACTGTGGAAGATGTGGATGGACAGACTTGAAATGTATTTCAGGGCCACGATGGAGATGAATGATGACAGCAAGTTGGCCACCTTGCTGTACTGCGCAGGGCCGACGGTGCACAAGGTATTTTTGTCTCTTCAACCCCGCAATGTCTCATATGCGGCGGCAAAAGACGCTCTCCATGATTATTTTCTCTCCCTTGCAAACGCTGACTAGGGGTTCCTCATGGGGGCAGCCCGCCAAAAAGATCATGAAACATTAGACGCTTTCTATGGGAGGCTGAGGAAGCTGTCAGTGCCCTGCGCATGGGTTGACCCAGAGACTATGATCAGGAACCAACTAATCCAGGGGTGCGCATCTGGTGAGTTGCGCAGACAAGTCCTGAGGGAGCCGGGCATCACCTTGGAACTAGGGCGGTGCCAGGAGGTATCTCAACTATGTGCGTCCCGCATGGAGGCTGAGGTGCGCTGCGGCAAATCTGAAGACATCTGTGTGGTGGGCTGTGGCAGAGGAGCCAGATGCTCGGGGGTGAATCCACGGGAGAGGGGGTCAGCCCCGGTCAACTCATGCTCCAAGTGTGGGTATGACCTGCCTCACCCTGTGATGTGCCCAGTGGCGGGGAAGACCTGTGGCAGGTGTGGGGGTGCTGACAGTGGACTAACTTTGCTGAAAATATTGGGGGGACATGACAACTGAAAGAAAGGGGCAGGGTGGAGGAATGGCGGAATGTGGCTCTGAGGGATAACACTAAATTACTACACCACAAGAGTCCACTGGCAACTCTCTGTTATAACTTTCATAAGGCTGGTGGCATATCTTTAAAATTCAATTCTAAAGAAACGCCAGTCTTCTGAAACTTATAACAGCACAGTTGGTCTTTAGAATTCACTGCATTGACAACAGTAAAAAAGCCTGCGCCTCCTCTACCTGAGGGCCTGCAAGCAGGCTGAAGGGAGCTGGTGTTTGATTATTGCCACCAGTGCACTGACTGAAACAAGCATATAGACGTAATACAAAATGGAAGCCTGAAAGATTTTAAAACAGCATGCATTAGGTTGATTATTCTGATTTCATTAATTACTTGCAACTTTCGGACTCATTAAAATTAAGGTATATTTTCCTGTGTTCAAATGACCCCAAGCACTAGGGTATCGAGTGGGAGGCCAGACCGGGACATTTGTCAGTGGGACGCTACTCACATTCTTCACCTCAGAGAGGGAGCACAACGGCAAAGGTGTCCCACTGGCAAGACAATGTGTGCCGAGCAATTCCTTCTCAGCACGCTTATTGTCCTGGCAGCAGGACACCTTACCCTTTCCGAACGGTAGAGGTGTCCCACTGCCAGGACAATGTCCCAAGGAGCTCTGGGCAGCAGCGGGTCCTCACGTTGCTCTGTGTAAACAGAGCATTACACTGTGAGACATTAGGCACTGATGGGAGGGAGGGGCGACTATTAGCAGGGACTTTTGTCCCTTTAGAAATGTATATGGGAGGGAGTGATCAGAAGTGAGAAGGGTGCATAATGTTGCTATGGGCCTCATTATGACCAAGGTGTTAAGGGGTTAACGGCGCCGTAAAAGGTTGCGGAGCCGTTAACCCCTTAACGCCTTACTACGAGGTCCCTTTGCGGCTCCCGACCTTAAAGTAGGGACCCCCAAAGGGACCTTGAAGGTAATTACGGTACCACAATTTGCGGTACTGTAATTACCGCCTTCCCCATTCTCATTGAGCCCTATGGGGCAAAAATGGGAATGGGGAAGGGCCAATGGTAAATGGGGAATTACCGCCAGCCAACCTTGGAATGGGGTGGTAATTCCCCATTTCACCATGGCGGATTCGGTGAGTTACCGGCGTTAAACATGGCGCTAATAGCGCCATTGATTAACGCCAGGGTCGTAATGAGGCCCTATTTTTTTAAAACCCATAGTGGATTTGTTAGGCTCACGTTAATCTGCATGATACTATTGTGACTATGCATGCAGGATGGGGAGAATAAAACTAAAGCCATACTCTCATTCCTCAACATAGTTTATGACAATGGCCCTCATTAGGACTCTGGCGGAAAACCATGGTGCTATTAGCACCATGGTCGATGCCGGAGTCCGCAATGGCGAAATGGAGAATTACCACCCCATTCCAAGGTTGGCGGGGCGATAATTCCCCATGCCACCATGGCCCTTCCCCATTCCCATTTTCGCCCCATAGGGCATAATGGGAATGGGGAAGGCGGTAAGTACGGTACCGCAAATTGCAGTACCGTACTTACCTCGAGAGTCGCTTTGCGGGCCCCTACTTTAACGGCTGGTCTAGACCAGCCGTTAAGGTCGGGTCCCGCAAAGGGACCTAGTAGTAAGGCGTTAAGGGTTTAACGGCGCCGACACCTTTTACAGCGCCGTTAACCCCTTAACGCCTGTGTCCTAATGAGGTCCAATGTATGTAGTGTACAATTAGTTTACTAGGAAAGGCTAGTTTATTATGTAATGTGGTTTGCTTCCAAGTCACTGCTATAAATAATTATTTCGGCACGTGAAATGTAAAGCAAAACCTTAATACATATCTATATCAACTAAACCTGGGAAGATGTGCACAGTTGCTTAAATTGTCCACATCCCAGTTTCACCATTTAACCAAAGTGTGTGATCCTGAGCAATTAATTTTTATCACATTGGGCCTCATTACACGGTAGGTGGTAAGGGTTTACCGGTACCGGTAAGGGCACCGGTACCAGTAAACCCTTACCGCCTTACTACGAGTTCCCTTTGCGGGACCCGACCTTAACGGCTGGTTTTACCAGCTGTTAAAGTAGGGTGCCGCAAAGGGACCTTGGTGCTAATTACGGTAATTCCGCCATCCACCAAGGCGGACACGGTAAAATACCGGCGGCAACCATGGCACTAATAGCGCCATGGTTACCGCCTACCGTGTAATGAGGCCCATTGTGTCTTATCTGATGCTCTGTACGTGATTCTGATTCACTTCATAGTGTATGTTAATATATCATGTTATTATAATAATAAAGCCTAATGACTATAGAGTTGCTCCATATATAACAATAGTGCATTTTAGGTATTTTGCACCACAAACATATTTGCCACTTGGCTTACTTATGGCAATGTATTCTAAAGTCACTACCATGGTTCCTCCACGTATCAAAATACTGATGATGCTCCTTGCAATGTCCTTTTTTTGTGAAGTCACTTCTGTTGGTGCAATCCATATGCAAATTAGGAGGTTTCCATGTATTTTGCCCCAGTGCGCCTGGACAGAGCTCTAATAGATGAGCTTGCTGCATCTGCAATGATCCTGCAGTTTTTCTTATGTGTAAAAATGCCATCTGCCACTAATGTTACCAAAAAAGTAGATAGGGGAAGGGGTGATTGCATTTTGTGGCTCACCTCACCCCCCACGCTTGCAGTGCTGATTACTCCCTTAACCACAAATGTGATTGTCCAAAAGTGACCCCTCACTAGGTTCAGCCCACCAACAAACATACATGCAGCTGAGTTCAGTTCGGCATTATGTAAAGAGACAGCGCAAGCCAGGCTGGACACCTCAGCCAGGCTTGCACTGTCCAATTACATGATCAATGAATGCAGTGGCCACAATGCGACCCCCCCGGCCCTCCCACCAAAAGATGGGGGGGACAAAATGGCATGCCACCAAAGTTGGGGGGGGACTTATTCCCCTGCCCCTCCCTATAATTACGCCCATGGGTGCTGACCACTATGCACGAATCTGCAGAGCCACTACTCCAGTGGTAGTACCTCGAGGCCCAGTGAGGGCTGGTTTCAGCGCCCATGAAACGTTGCTCAGGTTGATCAGGCTGAAGATAACCCAGCTCCGGATGACGATGAGGAAGAGGAGGAAGAAAATGTCTACTTTGTTTCCAGCGTGGGAGTCTTAAAAGCAAAAACAAGGACACAACCTCGATGTCAAGTGTTTGTGAATGATTCCTCTGTCCCTGTCATGGCCCAAGAGCACTACGACGCCATGGTGTGTCCACCCAGCCTGACCACGCCCAAGGCGTGCATATTCACCTTTGGAGGCACAGACCCAATCCCGCTGGACGGTGCATTCATTGCGGAAGTGAAGCATGGCGGATCAATGATAAGAACCCGGTTCTATGTTACGCCAGTCAGCAGGAACACCTTGCTGAGTTGTGCAGTGGAAGAGGCATTGGGCATCGTCACCTTCGCATATTCTGTCTATGTCAAAGACATTAAGGTACTTTTGGACAAGTATTCAGCTCTCTTCGAGGGGATTGGGCGAATGGCTGGTGAGCTGGTGAAGTTGCACATAGATGAGTCAGTCCAGCCCATTGCCCTCAAACACAGACAGGTCCCATTTCATCTCAGGGAATTGGTGGATGAGGAATTGGACAATTTGATCAGGCTGGACATAATAGAAAAGGTGGAGGGCCCGACACCGTGGGTGTCCCCAATTGTGGCTGCCCGAAAACCGAAAAAACCTGACTCTGTTCGAATCTGTGTCGACATGCGCCTGCCGAACAAGGCCATCAAGAGGGAGCGGCACCTTACACCCACGATCGATGACATTAACACGGAACTCCAGGGTACCCGTTTCTTCTCAAAGCTTGACCTCGGTGCCGGGTATCATCAGGTGGTGCTGCACCCCGAATCCAGGTATATAACAACGTTTACCACCCATTGTGACCTATACCGATACAAAAGACTAAGTTTCGGGGTGTTTTCGGCGGCAGAGGTGTTCCAAAACATCATTAGAGCGGCGCTGGCTGACCTGGATGGTGTACTAGATATCAGCAATGCTATCTACGTATTTGCCAAGTCGGAAATGGAACACCTCGCCAAGCTAGCAAAGACTTTTGAACGCCTCCAGTCATTGGGCCTGACTCTACACCGTGACAAGTGCGAGTTCCTGAGGACAACCATTGAGTTCTTTGGGTTCGTCTTCAGGGAGGGAGGTATGTCCCCAGACCTGCGCACAGTAAAAGACATCGTTGAGGCCTGGGCCCCTGAGAATGTGTCGGAGGTGAGGAGCTTCTTGGGAATGGTCACGTATTGTGGCCGTTTCATTAAGAACTTAGCGTCAAGATCTGAGCCCCCTCAGAGCCCCTCAGAGCCCTCACCAAGAAGGACATGATCTGGCAGTGTGGATCGCTGGAGAAAGCGGCCTTTGACGACATCAAGGGAGCACTCACGGCTGAAGACACAATGGCGTTTTTCGACCCAGCCCTCCAGTCTGAGATAGTGGTGAACGCTAGTCAGTTTGGCTTGTCGCATATGCCAGTAAAGCGCTATCAGAAACAGAACAAAGATACTCCCAAATCGAGTGGGAGGCACTGGCCGTGCTCTGGGGCTGTCGCCATTTCAGACTCTATGTGCTGGGACGACCCGTGACGGTGGTTACAGATTATAAACCACTGCTGCCCATACTGGTGGGGTCATCATCTAAACCTCTGGCAAGGATTGAACGCGGGATGGTGGCCCTGTTGGAGTACTGGGTGTCGCTAGTGTACAGGCCCAAGAGTAATAATGCCGCAGACTATCTCTCAAGACACCTGCGAGAGGGCACTGGCGGGGCACAGTCCAGGTGTGCGGAGGAGGCAGATGAACATTTACAGCTTTTCGTGGAGGTCGCCACGCCCAACTCGGTGCCGGTAAAAGAACTTGAACAGGCTTCGGCGGAGGGTGACTGCTTCCGGATACTCAAAGCGGCCATCCAGGAGGACTCGTGGCGGATGGTGATCGATTCTCTCGCGCAGCCAGGACCCAAGAGGCCAAGTCGGCACTGGAGCAAGTGTGGAGAGTGCGAGGGGAGTTGACCTTCGCAGATTCTGGCCTATTGTTGCGAGGTGACTGCATTTTCATTCCACAGAGCAGGACACAACAAATGATTGTGCTGGCCCATCAAGGACACCATGGCACGGCTAAGACCAAAGCGTGCCTACGCCAGAAAGTCTGGCTCCTGGAATGGAGGGTAGAGGAATTTGTGGCGTCCTGCATCTGGTGCCAGGCGGCGTCCCCTGCCCTGAGGGAGCCTGAGATTGAGACCATGCCGGAGGAACAAAGCCGTGGGGTGTGGTCCACGCCAATTTTGGTTCCACATCCAGGGGCACACACTTCCTGGTGGTGGTGGACGAGTGGTCCCGCTATCCGGAAGTGGAATTCATCGAGTCTGTGGCCTTTAACAAGGTGGTGGTGGCGGTTGAGAAGATTTTTGCCACTCACGGACTGCCCAGGGTGCTATGCTCTGATAACGGCCCACCCTTACAGGGCAAAAGTGCCGGGCTGATGGAGGAGTATGGCGTGCACCACTGCAAGGTAACCCCACTGTGGCCTAGGGCTAATGGTGAGGCCAAAAGGATGATGCTGACTCTTAACAAGGTGTTTCGCATGACCCAAGGAGAGGGCAAGTGCCTGGAGAGGGCGCTGTACAAATTCCTGCCGGGGTACAGAACTACCCAACATACATCCACAGGCGTGGCCCTGGCTGAAGCCATGTTCCAACGGTGCCCACGAGATCTGCTGCCAGAAATTGGGGAGCGGGAGCCGGCAGTGATTGACAATGATCAGGTCGAGGACTGAGGCCCCAGAGGCTGGTGCTCGGGATGAGGTGCTGGTGAGGAACAGACACCCTCAAGGGAAACTGTCCCTAACCTACGAGCCGGAACCCGTAGACGTGGTGGCGGTGAAGGGGTCAATGGTGACTGCCTCTGACGGGACTGTGTCAGTGACCAGGAATGCCAGCTTCTTCAAACGGCTGGGAGAAACCAGGACGGAAGCGGGCTCAGGGGACAAGTGGTGGAGGTACCAGACGAGGGCGGTGGCCCCATGTGCCTGCCAGGACCCCCAGCCCGTGAGCTGGCTGGTGAAGGGACTCAGATCCGAGACTCTGGCAGGAGGTACGCCAAGAGGACTGGGCAAGGGAAACCTGCCCATCTCTCCGATTATGTGCTGGAATAGAGAATGTGAGTGGGAGTTCTGAACATTCGGGGAACCAGGGTGGTTGTTATTAAAGGGGTTTCTGGGGTAAGTTTACAGTGAATTTAATTCTGTGGTAGCTAGTAATCCTTTGTTCTGTTTGTTATGAAAAAGGAGGAGTGTGATGCTGCCCCTTTAAGGGCTGCTGGCACGGGGTGGAGTGACGTTGCACTCTGCCGCGTGCACTACAAATAAAGGGAGCATTCCCGGCTGTGCAGAGCGACCGGGGAGCCTGAGCAGATGTGTCTGAGTGCAGCCTGTGGCGGGAGGGGGCTCACGGACATCCGCGAGGAAGCGGAACACCCATAACACTCATCAACGCCAGGTCACTTCCATCTCACGCACTCGGCATTGCAGACATCATCACAGCTCACAAACTTGACTTCCTTGTCATAACCGAATTTTGGCTGCACCCAGCTGCCGGCCCTGCCTTGTCCATTGCCGTTCCAGATAGCTACTCTAGCTGCAGAAGGGACAGACCCACAATCAAAGGTTGAGGAGTTACCATCATCGCCAAAAACTCACTGAACATGAGAGAGACTCCCACCACCCCCTTCACCTCTGGGGAACTCCTCTCAGTAAAGATATCGCCGAACGCAACCGCTACCCTGAACATCCATCTGGTATACAGACCCCAAGGGGGTCGAAAATGACGTTACACAAATTCTATCCTCAAACTCCAAACATAAATCCCAAACCATTATTTTGGGCGATTTAAACTTAAGTTTCCGTGACTCATCAGACAAATATGCCTTAGCCTTAGCTAATACAATGACAACCCTCGGGCTATCACATAGGATTCACAATCTGTCACATGCTAACGACTGTACTCTTGATTGGCTCGCAGACATCAACTGTATGTCCACCATCTCATCCAATTCTCCCTGCCCCTGGTCTGACCATCATTTTATAACCTTCACCCTTGAGACACTAACCAACAAGACCCACGCCCCTATACTAGCTCCTGCCGTCCCTACCAGAAACAAGCGTAACATAACGGCTGACAACCTACTGCCTCTGCTGCAACCCCCCTTGCAACACAGTCCAAGGACAACCCTGACCCGACCATGTTGACCAAACATTACAATGACACCATGCTGGCTGCCATAGACCAACTGGCCCCCCTGGCCCCTTGCAAAGCCAAACAACCTGCTCACTTTAATGAATGGTTCACTCCCTCTCTAAACACCCTAAGAAAAGAAAATAGAAAGGCTGAAGCCCCATGGAAGAAATCGCAGACAGAATTAAACGAAACAGCCTTCCTTAAAACTGCATCGAGAATATAAAACACAAGTACTCCAAACCAAAAGCGCACTCTAAAATGACAGAATAGCCAAGGCTAACTCTAAACCTAAGGAACTATTCTCTATCCTCAGACCCCCATGTCCACAGTGGAAAACTGCAACAAAAATGCAAGCTGGTGTCTGGACACCCAGAATGCCCTTTTAAGCAAAATCACTCAACTCCAGACCAAAATATCAGCAAAAAAGAGAACTCTAGCGCACCCACCAGCCTCAGCCAATACCCAACCCATAGCCACTAACAATCCTGAAACAACACATTTGAATTCAGTGAGGTCACTAACTCTGAAGTTCTCCAGATCCTATCCAGCTTAAAACCCTCCAGGTGGCAAGGTGATCGCTGCCCACCCTCTGTAATCAAGGACTGCGCACCCCAACTTGCCCCTTTCATCACCAACCTTATCAATGCCTCGTTCAACAATAATGGTGTCCCCTAGGACCTAAAAAATGCTTGGGTCCTACCTTTGCTAAAAAAAAACTCCCTCGACCCCAACATCCCCACAAACTACCGATCCATCACCACCGTCCCATTTCTACTAAAAATCTTAGACAGAGTTGCGTACATCCAAATTCAGAAATACCTAGAAGAAAACAACATCCTGGGACTCAGACAATCAGGTTTCCGTCCCAGACATGGGGCAGAAACGGCTCTCCTAGATTTAAAAGTCCAAATGGACAACCTGAAGGACAAAGGGAAACTTGCCCTGCTCCTCCTACTTGATCTCTCGGCCGCCTCTGATCTGGTGGACCACAACATACTATGCAACCACCTTACCACAGCTTCACAATTCTCACCCAACGCCACCCGATGGATTAAATCGTTCCTCTCGGAGAGAACTATGAAGTTCTTCTCACCCAAGGCAGAAGCACCATCTACCCTTGTCACCTGTGGAGTACGCAAGGCTCATGTGTGGCTCCCACTATGTATAACATCTTTAGAAAGCCGCTGTTTGACCGTCTTGATGGTCTGTGCGTCTCGTATACCAATTACGCAGACGACACCCAGGTCCTCCTACCCATCACAGGAGACTATGCCACTGATACCACCACTCTCAACACCATCTACCTAACCATGCAGGCTTGGATGGCACATCACGGTTTGTGCCTCAATGACGATAAGACTGAGTTGCTCCTCCTAGGCTCTTAACTCAGGCTCGCCAAACTTAGCACGCCATTTCAATCCTTCAACATTTACGGCAACACCATAGCCATCTCCAGCCATGTCAAAACTTTAGGTTTCTACTTGGTTTCCTCCCTCACACTAGCTAAACAAGTGAACGCCGCCACCTCTGCCACCTCCTACACTTGTAAGTTGATCAACTCATGTTGACCATTCCTCTCGCCCGACAGCTTCATCACCCTGATGAGAGCACTAGTGCTAACCAGACTCGACTACTGCAACGCACTCTACTCGGGCACCTCGAGTTACAACATACACAAACTCCAAGTCCTTCCAAGCAATACTATCAGAGTAGCTCTTAACATTCCCAGATCAGCACACATCTCAGAAACTAGACAGAAACTCCACTGGTTACCCATTCAAGAATGAATCTGGTTCAAAACGCTTACACTGACACACAAATGCCTCCACCGGGTAGCCACCGCCTATCTGGCAGACAAAATATCCAAAACACAATCAGCCAGACCCACTAGATCAGCTTATAAGCACCTCCTTGCCACACCCAATTCAAGCTCCAAAATGAGGGTGGCAGAAGCTTCCCGTCAATGTCCAGCAAACTCTGGAACGGCCTGCCCATTCATCTCAGAGCCCAAGATTCCTTCTGGATCTTCCGCAAACAGCTTAAAACACACCTCTTCACACACATGTGGCACAACTAACATATTACTGGTGCCCCCCCCATAGTCCATACCACTGTACTAAACTCACCCTACATTCAGTTATCTGATAAATTGGATAGGGGTGATATGTAAAAATGTAAAAATCCCAATAAATGTAAAGCAATGTAAAATGTAAATATGACGGTAGGACTGTAACTTGTATAACTGTACCTTATGTAACAAATGTGATCTGCCTTATGTAAGCCAGTGCACAGATGCCTATGGGTTTGGCGCGCTTTACAAGCAACAAAAATAAAATAAATAAATAAGGGACGAATGGGCGATAATAAGTTTAATTTTTCTACCAAGTAAATAATATTTAAGGTGTCATGTGGCCCACTTAATGGCTAACGCCTCTAATTCTACAGTTGCATAATTCCATTCTTGAGGGAAAAGCTTGCAGCTAATAAAAGGTATGGGATGCTGCACCCCCTCATATTCTTGGGGCAGGACGGCTCCGAAGCCTACCTTTGAGGCGTCTGTCTGGAGTAGGAACTCTTTGTTAAAGTTTGGGGCCTTCAGCACTGGTTCACTACAAATAATTGTTTTTGATGTGTCAAAACAGGCCTGATCTTCCTTCTTCCACTATACTTTCTGTGGAGCTGCATTCTTTAGCAAAGGTCCCATAATTTCAATCGCAATGCATGAAAAAGGAACTTCTATTATTGCCATGGGCTGTAAAGGTGCAGTTTGAATATTAGTAGGGGCTGTCTTCTGACATAATGCACATGTCGATATAAAATAATGGACATTCGCATAGACACCTGGATGGTAAAAGTGACTTATTACTTGAGTGAGAAACCTGAGGGTATTCACCCAAGTAGAGCTAGAATATCCCTTATTCAGGTGGCAATGGGAGGGCTGGCAGTTTCAGATCCCAACCCTGGGGTTGGACGGGCGAGGGAGGATCACTGGGGTAGGGGAGCCGGGGTTTGTGCTCGGGGAAATACCCCAGGTGAGACGCGTTATTATGCCAGAGAAGAAGTAGAGGAGGACGAGATCTCTGAGACCTTTGTAGGTTGTACCAAATCTGTCTCCCTTCCTCCCTATGAATCTCTCTTGCCCAAATCCCATGACACCTTTGTATATAACAGATGCTCTAGGATCCAAACCCTGTTGCACCCAGAAACTATCTCTCCCAGACTCCCTGTTTTCCGGTTTCCTACCCCAATACTCCTAATCATTCTTCTCCACATCCCTCTGCTTATTCTTTCCCAAACACCCAGTCTACTTTAGCAAAACACTACCGTTCCCACAATCCCCTGGGTTCATTTTACGATAATCAACCCAGTCATTCTGGTTTATTTCCAAAACCCTAACAATCTCATAATTCTGAGTTGATAAGCCCCCATGGTACGAGGATTGTAATTCCATATAACACTGGCTTACCCCATGAAAGACAACGGACTAATGCTAAAACTGTTTTTGTTACGCTCACCTGGTTCCCACGGGGGCGTCGACCGGAACTGGGCCGCTGTTATTTCCACTAGCGTGACGTGTAGCGCCGAGATGACTGACTGGACTGGCCCGCTCAGCCTAGTTTGTCTGGCTCGCAAGAATATTCTTCTGCAAAGGAGAAGAGGAATTAACCACCCGTGGAATTGAGTGTCAACCCACCTTCCCCACTCCCGTTGTCTTCCCACTGATCACTCTTGATGTCCCCTCCTTAGTCTCACCTGATGGTTTGGAAGGATGAGCTCTCCATCCTGCGTCGACCGCAGGGGCACGTTGATGACCAGTTACTTCACTGGCGTAGAGGAATTGGTGAGTTCCAGTATTGACTCTAAAGTCCAATTGTTCATAAGAGTTCAAATGTCTGCTCTTCACTCTGTCCGATTCCTTGCAAGTTGCCGATTAATCCACTCGAAGATTTCCAAATGGCACTCGGTAAGATTCAGGTAAGTCTATTGTGTTTTTCCCCTTAGGGGCCGGGGTACGGCGATGAAGCAGAGTTGACTGCGCCGACCCGAAATGAGGTGAGTACCTCCTGTGATAACTCAGGTAAGTCCTTGGGGGTAGCTTGTATGGCCTTAGAGAGTCCCCTTGCTCACCTTGCTGTCTTTGTCTCCTTAGGTATCGGAAGGCGGCCGCGAGATGGAGAGAGCGTGATGGAATGCTTAAGTACCGCCATGCAGGTGAGTTCAGCGCGGCGCAGTAGGAATGAGAAGCGATGCTTCAAAGACTTCTTTCTTTCAGTTCCGTGACGAAATGGATCAGGATTCAGGTAAGGATCAAAGTTAAAATTCCTGTTCTAACCTTTATTCTTTTGTCTTCTTGTTTCAGGAGTCCCAGGACTGAAGCGGGCGTGGCTGAAGACTGGAGCTGCTGAAAACACGGTGAGCGTTACGC
Organism: Ambystoma mexicanum; assembly: GCF_040938575.1. NCBI lineage: Eukaryota > Metazoa > Chordata > Amphibia > Caudata > Ambystomatidae > Ambystoma > Ambystoma mexicanum. Next base: position 1,506,000,409 of record NC_090932.1, on the reverse strand, counting down.
TGCTGCAAGTAGAATAACGCGAAGCACGTGTGGCTGTCCGGGCGTGGCTTAAATAGCCTTGGAAGAAGATCCAGGTAAGTATTCTTCCTCAGCCCCACCCAAGTAACAAAATAGTCCCTTCAGTAAAATAGTCCCTCCTAAGCCTCATTTGGCTTGAGTCTTCATGCAGCATGGTCTGCCTCAGGTGAGTATGCAGCATGGTCTGCTTCAGGTAAGTTTTCAATAATGAGCCTGGCGCCCATGGCGCCAGGACTGACTTTATCTTTATGAGCCTGGCGCCATAGGCACCAGGACTGTACCCAAACAGCCCCTAACTGGGGCTTTTGGGCATGCTCCAAGTGGCATGATGCCTGCTTCCGGGGCTGCTGGGCCTGGTCTGGTCTTCCGGGGGCAGGCATTATGACAGCTTTCCTGACATGTCCTAACCCAAGGGTCAGGCAATTGACCAGAACCTCACACACATGATGGCCCTTTCCTCTCCCCAAAGGGATAAAAGGTGGAGCACAAGAGTACATGACGAGCAAGACAGAACGCACGATGCGAGAGCTAACTCAGCACAAAAGTTCAATAGGAGGAGAAAGACGACACGAACCTAGCGGGTGACAAGAAGAGAAGCGTCATTGCCCTTTCCGACCAAGGCCAGTGAAACCTCTGTGGAAGGAATCATAAGACCACAAACAATAGTCAGCGTGTGTTGCAGTAGATGTCAACGGTACACAGGGCCCTCCTCTGCTGATAACCAAGCCGGGGAGAGACACTTATCTCAGTGGTACCAACCTTGACTCCAGTGAGAAGAAAAGCTAAGCGGTTCATCACAGCCAGTGAGTCGCGGGGAGAGCCGATAAGAAACCGAACTGTGTTGAACGAAAAGTAGCAAATGGCTAATTGAACTGGGAAAGTACAAAGAACTGTTGATACTGTGAGAAACCTGAGGGTATTCTCCCAGTAAGACCCAAGAAATCCCTTATTCAGGTGGCAAGGACACAGCCATTGCTGTTGGATCCAGTTCCTGGGGGTGGATTAGTGGGGGGGATCACCTGGATAGGGGCACCCGGGGTTATGTCTGGGGAAATACCCCAGGGGAGACGCGGTATGGCACAAGCTAGGGAGAAGGCGAGGAGGGCGAACTCCCTCAACCCTTTATAGGCTATCATACATCTGCCCCGCTTCCTTCCATTTAGTCCCTCCTGCCCGGATCCAATGATTCCTCTGCACCAAACCAACACTCTGTTACATCCAAAAACGATCCCCCACAGGGGACAATAATGATAATAAACTAAACTAAATCCCTGTTTTCCTGCATTCGGCACGAACATTCCCAGACACTCATCTCCATGCCCCCATGAGTATTCCCATCCGAATACTCCCAATCATTCCTCTTCCTGCCCTTTCTATTATCATTTTCCGCACTCCCAACCTGCTCAGGGAAAACACTACGGTTCCCACAATCCCCTCTGTTCTGTTCTACATTCCGGTCATTCTCGTCCATTTTGCAAACCTTCCTCATATATCTTGTAGGACAATCTGACACTCCAACCCCTCCCTTTTCTGACTCGAACACTTTTCCCTGACATGAAAACCAAATACTAATCCTAAAGTTGTTTACCTATCATATTCCAACCCCAGCGTCAGGCAAGGGCAGGTAGTTAACCTGAATCACACACACACCTGATGGCCTTTTCCTCTCCCCACAGGGATAAATGGTGGAGCAAGAAAGCACACTACGAGCAAGGCGAGTACAGCAGACAGCACGGTCTTGACTCCAGTAAAGCAGGAAGCCAAGCCGGTGAGTCGAGGGGAGAACCGATAAGAGCAGTGCTCTGTTGAATGAGGAACACAAAGTGGCAAGTTTGAACTGCAATGTATGAAAGAACTGTAAAAGTGTTGAGGGGAAACCAGCTGCAGAGGGGACCGGCACCACGTGGGTGTTGCTCAGAGAGACTCTGTTCGATCCCCGTATGAGCGAAACTACAGAAACCAGAAGGCCGTAGGTCATACTGGAAGTCTAGTAAAGTAAGGGAAGTGAATCCCGCATGGTGAAAGTACCAGGGAAGTGAATCATGCATGGTGAAAGAAAAAGGGGACAATACAAGTGAAAGTGAATGTAAAGTTGGCAAAAACGAACCCAGAAGAGGGGTGCTAACGAGAAGGGGGCAAAGTCTACAGTCCAGAGAAACAGTGTGTCGGCAAGGCAAGGAATGTCCACTATGAACTGTTTGAAAAGACATTGAGACGCTAAGGAGGGGACAGGAGAAGTACACTATCCCACTGGTCATTTTGGAATCCGAGCCCGAATGAGGGAGAAACCAAGAGACACTGTAAGACAGGAAAAGTACACTGTCCTGCTTGTCAAAGAAGGGTCAGCTCCGAAGAGGGGGACCCAGGGATAAGCCATTATTACCCTGATTATGTGGACCAGAGAAAGGGAGGTTCACAGCAAACTGTTGAACAGACTTTTGTGAGAACCATAGCAGAAGACTATTGAAAGCCATAGAGAACCCGGCGGAGGGAGGCCAACAGTCGAGATGGATCCGAGCCCGAATGAGGGAGATCCAGGGGTGAAGACATCACCCAAAACCGATTAAGAGAAGAGGAACTGTTTTTGAAGGGTCAGCCGCAAAGAGGGTGAACCAAGGGTCAAACCGTCACCCGACGTGAACTACAAAGAGAACTATGTGTTTGTTTGTGAATACATTAGGCCCTCAAAGGCAAGAGACTTTCAAGAGGTACAAGACTTGGTCATCGATGGTTCTGATTACTGCTATTGGAACTCTTAACTTGTGATGGGAAAGCTCAAGTGTGTGCTGTGCTCCAGACTCCCACCTTACCCCATTCATAAAACGTGGGGAAGGGAGGCGCCAGGCTACCGCAACCTGACATATTATTTACGAACCCTTATTTCTTTTCCTGAAAACTATCCCACACCCTTTTTGTATTAGTTGTGAGGTTTGGCAATAGGTTTCTTAGTACAGGCCCTTATTATTTGACACAAAGCCACAAGGATTGCCTTTTTTTCATTTGATGGGCGACGTTTGTTCTCATTTTAGATTTAGGTTTAGAGTAAGCGTTTTTCCAACCTCCATACAAAATTCATTGTTCAATAAACACCCTTGAACTGTGATCACTTGTGTCTGTTTTACTTGTTGCCACCATGAGTTCCTCACAATACCAAGAGGGGGAAAACCAGCAACCGAGAATTCTGGCACCACATGGGTGTTTACTCAGGAAACTCTGGCCGGTTACTTGATTGTTGAAACTACCGTTACCAAAAGGCCTTGGGAAAGGCAAGACAGGGGTCAAAGTGGTCATACAGGGTCTAGTAAAATCCTCTGTATAGTCGAATGTCTTTGACTGACAGATGATTGTGAAGCTAAGGGAAGTGAATCCTGCATCTTAAGAACTGATTGAGAGAATGTTCGATTGACAACGTTTTTGTGGAACTGAGACCTGGAAGAGGGGGATCCTGGGGTGAGAGGTCGTCACCCGCCACGTATACAGAATTGAACCTTTTGCTTATTATTTTGAAACACATCAGGTCCTCGGAGGCAAGAGACTTTCTGTTAGAAAAGAGACTTAACCACCGAAGTTCCTGATTGCTAAGGGTGGAACTGTTGGCTCGTACTGGGAAAGCTATGATATGATATGATGTGGCATTTGTAACGCGCCTATACACAAGTGTTTCAAGGCGTGACGAGGCGGGGGGAACAAGGGGAGACAGCCAAAGATCCTACTAGGCCAGTCATTCAGATCGTGCAAGTGCAAGGGTAGAGGCGACTGGGAAAAGTGCAAGGGGAAGGGGAGAGGGGGTAAAGTGCTGTACATGGTTAGTAGAATACAAGATAAATAATAGGGCCAGCTGGTGGCAAGTGTAAGGAAAGTGCAGTACATGCTTAGTAGAATACAAGATAAATAATAGGGCCAGCTGGTGGCAAGTGCAAGGTAAGTGCCGGGAGAAGGGGCTGTAGGATACAGAGACAGTCCCGTAGTGCAGGTAGGCAGTGCAGGGAAGAGTGGCTGGGCCAAGGACCGAGATCGGTGATTGGCCCAGTAGCAGATTCAGTGCAGGTTCAGTGATTTTAGCAGGGGAGAGAGGGAGAGAAAGCGGAGGCAAAGAGGAAGGTTCTGAGGTGCTTTCGGAACTGGAGATGGTTCTCCTCAAGTTTCAGGAATGCAGGAAGGCTGTTCCAGAGGGAGGTCCCTGCTGCGGAGAGAGATCTACCCCCAGCTCGTTGCTTGGAGAAGCGGCTGACCCTGAGGTAGTTGGAGGTGGATGAGCGAAGAGCTCGAGAAGGAAGATATTTCGGAAGAGAGAGTTGAAGGTATTTTGGCCCAAAGCCCCAGAAGGCCTTGTGGACAATGCAGAGGGTTTTGAACTTAATCCTCGCAGCCACTGGGAGCCAGTGTAGTGATTTCAGTCCTGGAGAGATACGGTCCCTGGGTTTGAGGCCAAGGACAAGTCGCGCAGTCCACTTCTGGATGAGTTGAAAAGGGTGGAGAGTAGAGGCAGGAAGATTTAGATAGAGGCTGTTACAGTAGTCCAGCTTCGAGAGAACCAGGGCTCTGGAGACAGTGAGCTTCTGGGGGAAGGAGAGGAAAGGAAGGATACCTCTGAGGAGGTGCAGCTGGTAGTGTGACTTCTTAGAGACGTCAGATATGTGAGGAGAGAAAGAGAGTGTGGAGTCGAAGATGACCCCAAGGTTTTTTGCCTTGCGGGTAGGCGCAGGAAGAGGGACAAGGGAGGCCGGCCAGAGAGCTGCAGGGAAGGAGGGAGTGGGTGTGCCAATAAGTAGAATCTCAGTCTTGCTCAAGCGTGTGCTGTGCTCCACAATCCTACCTTGACCCATGCTTAAAATGTGGGGAAGGGAGACCCCGGCTACTGCATCCTGACTTATTATTTGTGAACACTTCCTTCTTACTTTTGAACATTATCCCACACTTCTTTTGCATTTAGCCTAAGGAATGGCAATAGGTTTTTCTCAGTATAGACCCTTTAATTATATAAGACACTAATAGGACTGCCTTATTATTGTTTGATGGTCGAAGCTTGCTCCCATTTTAGATTTAGGTTTCGATTAGGCATTTTTCCAACCTACCTATACAGTTTAATAAACACCCTTGAACTGTGATCACTTGTGTCTGTCTTTACTGTTACCGCCATCAGTTCCTTAAACATGGCCCTGGGCTTTGGCGGTACCTAGATGACCTGAAGGTAAGTGTGCATTGAGAGAAACCTAAGGGCGCCCTCACATCTACTCCCCTTGCGTCCTCTTCTGAGATGGCCAGGGAAAGGCCTGACCCAAGGGGTGGAGAAGCGAGGGAAGATCACCTGGGTAGAGAGCCCTTGGGGATTGGCAATGACATGTCCTCAGGTGAGACGCGTTATTCCGCCTTTCCCTTTCAGGAAGAACATTCTCTCCCAGAGGCAGTTATGGGGTATTGCTATCCCTGTCCCACTGACCAAGAACACGTCAGGAGATATTGCCAATCTAGAAACACTAGAAAGAGGGTGGAGAAGAGAGGGCTAAGGGCAAAACCAACCTAACCCTCCCCCAGCCTTTATGGGCTATTGTCAAGCATCTCTCCTCATTTTCCCACACTTTACCCATGACAGTACTGGGAAGAGGAAGAGACGAACAAGAGGGATGAACACTAGTGGGTTATTTCATCACTTTGTTACTGCGATGAGGAAGAGGCATGTAAAGTATAGTAGATTTCAGGCATGTCTCCTTCACTATGGTCAGGCACTTAGTCCAAATGACCCACACCTGAGGTAATTCAGTAATTGTCACGAGTATAAGGAGAGCAGCTCAGAGACGAGGGAGACCGGAGAAACCTGCTGGCGGGAAGCAGCAGTGGTGGCACGCTGCGGGAAGGAGATCGGCGTGCAACATGGAGACTGTAGCGCTTGGCGAGGCAGAGCAGAGAGAGGGACCACCCTTTCCCCACTCATGCCCATGTGATCCTTGTAGCGCTACAAAACGGTGTCTGGAGTATATCTTGGTCAATGGTCACACATCCATACCAATCTCTTAAAGAGATCACACACATGCAGGCTGTCCCTAAGAAGAACACCCTGTCCCTGTCTATATGCTCTTTCCCTAGGCTGTGGATGGGGTGTCACCTATCTAACAGGGATAGTGGAGAATCTCTCCCTATCTAATCTTCTTTCATACCAACACGAAGTACATTAAAAAACAATAAATTAGGTCTTCACCATGTATTTTCTGAAACAGCGTGTGACACACTGCTGTCGGGGTCTTAGTGGTACCGAGCTATCTTCTAATCTGGATTTCAATCTGTGTTTTATTCACCATTAAACTTGAATTAGCTCCCTCTACTATGGACCTAAATATTGCTAGAGGCTTAAAAACGACTCTCTACAGAGAGCAAGATCACAACAAGAAGCTAAGGTAGCTTTCTAGTATAAAACTGCTAGTTCAGACGACATGTCCAGACGTTTCTCTGATGAACACCGTCTTCTGCATAAGCATAACTCATGCTTTTGGGGGTCGAACGGTTTTGATGATTTATTTGACCACGGTAATGGAAGAAATAAATAGATTTGGAGATTCTCAGGTTTTAAGGTCAATATGAATAAATCTGAAATTTTGAATGTCTTGGTGACGGGGGACATTAGACAGGCGGTAAAAAAAATAACGCCGTTTGTATGGTGGGTGGAAGGAGCTGTGAAGTATCTGCATATCAATATTACCCCTTGAGGGCCCGACTTGGGAAGAGCCAACTGTCCTGGCATATTCAAGGATCTTGGTAATGATTTAAATAGTTGGAAGAACAATTATCTGACCTGACCTGGAAGATTGGCAGTCATTAAGATGAACATGCGTCCCAGGGTGCTTTATCTATTTCACAATGCCTAGATTGCCAAACCTAGGGTGATGTTGAAGAGTGTACAACAATCGATATTGACATTTATCTGGGGCGGGTCTAGAAAGAGAATGATGGCAGCGAAGAACAGTGGAGACCCTGCCTGCCCAGATATCTTGAGTTATTATTTGGCTTCTTAAGCAAGAGTGGTGGCCGAATGGGTTCAGGTGGAAAAAGAAAAACATTGGCTATTTATTGAACAAGCAATGGCAGAAGCAGCCTTGGTTGGACAGGCCACAGAGGACAAAGGGCTGTACTGGAATACATTTACCCATGGTATCATAAAGGCATGGCACATGATCTCCAAAAGAGGTGAGTTGATAACTTTACTGTCACCCTTACATGGAAATAGGGACTTTACTCCAGCACTTAGGGATAAAGGCTTCGAAAGGTGATATATAGGGAGCTGTATGAAACTGGGGATATGATAGCAGCAGGTTGACATTAAGACATCTGACCAGTGCAAGCGAGATTTTGACCTACAAGAGGGAGACAGAGTCCGATGTCAACAAATGAGGCACTGTCAACCCACCATCAAGGAAGATGCCACGAGGCTAAGCTGGAAGGGGCTTATAGAGAAGCTGTATAATAGATGCCCAATGGGTGGTCAATTGGCCCTTCAAAAGAAAGTAGGTAGAGGAACCCGGATTGGAAATTTGAGAACAAGAGTGGGACGATATTGACCACAATTTGTGCTAGGGTTGCTATGCATACAACACAAAGAGCTGCGAGTTAAAGTGTTACACAGATGGCATTGCACCCCAGGTAAGATACACACAATCAATCCACAGTTAGCAAACACATGTTGGAGAGGGTGCGGCCATGTGAGGTCCTAAAATGGGCAGCTGTCCAAAACTGGGGCCATTGCAGAAAGAAATAGAAAACATGATTTATGAAGTTATGGAAATGCAATTTGCCACTAAGCCAGCCTTTGCGTTGCTGGGACTGACTTCCGAAGGAGAGTGGGAAGAGATTGGCAGCCGGTTACAGACAGGTAATGCAAAATATGGCTCTGGCGGCAAAGCTTGCCAATACTTCCATGTGGGGTGAAAAGGATGTACCTTTGATGGGAGAATGGCTACACAAGCTATCAGAAAGCGTTGCGATGAAGACGTTGACAGCGCGCATTAGAGGCAGTGCACAAACATTCTGCATGAGATGGAACCCACCATATAAATTCCTTGAGACTAAGCAATTTTCGGCCAAGGAATTTGCAGACGGTCTTAGAAGGGTTAGTCTTGACAAATTAAATGGTTTGCTGCACATTAAGAATTGGTCAAACAAAATATAGCCCCTTGTTGGTGTGGAGTTGAAGAAAGGGGGAGTTGGGAGGAGTGGGGTGGAACAGGGGAGGGTGAGGGTTAATAGAGATGTTGTTCGCATGTGTAACACTTAAAATGTTGCATGCAATTCTATTGGTTATAGGAAGGTAACTGTAATATAGTTACCATATCTGTATATGGTAACGGAGTGAGGGGATTGGATAAACAGTGTCAGGTGGGGCATCTAAGCCCTTCTTCAAAATGGCTACTGTGGACATCACTAAAAGTACAATGTCTCATTGGTTCTACTAACTATAGGACCTTAGATTACTTGGTCCACTATGATTGGGTTGGCACCAACCCCACTCATACTTTTCCACTAGCTTAGCAGCGTGCAGAATAGCCGGCCAGGTGCAGGGTGCTTGCCTGCTCCCCCAGCCTTCCTCCTATTATTGCTACAATCAATCATCACCTCAGTGGTCATGTGTCAATTATTTTTTTGTGGTTGGCCTCGAGACTGCATTTCTGTCTGGAAAAGTTCAGATATCTGTGCATGGCACAAGGCCACGTGTAGGTTTCAAAGTTTCATCTCTTCTCGCTTGGCTGGTCACGTGATTCAGACACCATGAAATCGTCCCATTCTCCATGCAATTCGTGAATTTGATTTAGTTTTGCCGACCACCTGCCTTCTGCGGCTTATCTTGACCTCTCTGAACAGGATACTCTGTTCTTTGCTTCATTAATTGTATCTACTGGTGGTCTGTTTCAGCCGATACGATCTTGGCTTCTTGGCACGATTTGCATTCGTCTGAGTTTCTCTCTGTCTTTAGTTTTTGATTTTCATGCTGAGGGGCTCCTCTCCTGAGACCTTTACAGGGTAATTCATGGAAATTCGCACAAAAGTGGCGCAGGCGGCTGGCGCACAGTGTTCCCGTGCGATAGACTGCGCGTGCAGTAAAATCCATTTCAGCGCACAGCGTATTCATGGATTTTAGCCTCCAAAACCAGCCGTGGCGCAGAGTGGCGCAGCGACCCTGCAGCAGCGCCAGCTACACCCCCAAGAACGCCCTTGCGCAAGGAAAAGGCATCAAAATCCCCAATCCAGCGCAAAGGTCTGCGACAACCCAAAACCAGTTTACCGGACTGCCAAACAGCAAACGCCAAGCGGGGAACGTGTATTACAGGTTTCGCGGTAACTTCCACACACGAAAGGGCCTGTGCGAGCGGATACGTGTATAACTGGGCTTCGCGTGAAGTTTCACACGCGATTGGCCTGGGTACGTGTATTTCAGGGATGCACGGGAAGTCTTACACGCGATCGGGCCTGGGGGAGCGGTGTACCTGTATTCCAGGGGTGCGCGGGAAGTTCTACACGCGATTGGCCTGGGTACATGTATTTCAGGGGTGCGCGTGTGTTTTCACACGCGATTGGCCTGGGTACGTGTATTTCAGGGGTGCGTGGGAAGTTTTACACACGATCGGGCCTGGGGGAGCGGTGTACGTGTATTCCAGGGGTGCGCGGGAATTTCTACACGCGATTGGCCAGGGTACGTGTATTTCAGGGGTGCATGTGTGTTTTCACATACGACTGGCCTGGGTACGTGTATTTCAGGGGTGCGCGGGAAGTTTCACACGCGATTGGGCTGGGTATGTGTATTTCAGGGGTGCGCAGGAAGTTTCAGACGTGATTTCAGCAGGGTATGTGTATTCCAGGGGTGCACGGGAAGTTTCACACGCGATCGGGCTGGGTACGTGTATTTCAGGGGTGCGCGGGAAGTTTTACACGCGATCGGGCCTGGGGGAGCAGTGTACGTGTATTCCAGGGGTGCGCGGGAAGTTCTACACGCGATTGGCCTGGGTACGTGTATTTCCGGGGTGCGCGTGTGTTTTCACACGCGACTGGCCTGGGTACGTGTATTTCAGGGTGCGTGGGAAGTTTCACATGCGATTGGGCTGGGTACGTGTATTTCAGGGGTGCACGTGTGTTTTCACACGCGATTGGGCTGGGTACGTGTACTTCAGGGATGCGCGGGAAGTTTTACACGCGATCGGGCCTGGGGGAGCGGTGTACGTGTATAACTGGGGTTCGCGTGAAGTTTCACACGCGATTGGCCTGGGTACGTGTATTTCAGGGGTGCGCGGGAAGTTTTACACGCGATCGGGCCTGGGGGAGCGGTGTACGTGTATTCCAGGGGTGCGCGGGAAGTTCTACACGCGATTGGCCTGGGTAAGTGTATTTCAGGGGTGCGTGTGTGTTTTCACATGCGACTGGCCTGGGTACGTGTATTTCAGGGGTGCGCGGGAGTTTCACACGCGATTGGCTTGGGTACGTGTATTTCAGTGGTGCGCGTGTGTTTTCACACGCGATTGGGCTGGGTACGTGTATTTCAGGGGTGCGTGGGAAGTTTCACACGCGATTGGCCTGGGTACGTGTATTTCAGGGGTGTGCGTGTGTTTTCACACGCGATTGGGCTGGGTACGTGTATTTCAGGGGTGCGCGGGAAGTTTTACACGCGATCGGGCCTGTGGGAGCGGTGTACGTGTATTCCAGGGGTTCGCGTGAAGTTTCACACGCGATTGGCCTGGGTACGTGTATTACTGGTGTGCATGGGAAGTTTCACAAGCGATTTCAGCAGGGTACGTGTATTTCGGGGGTGCCGGGAAGTCCTACACGTGATTTGGCAGTGTGGGTCCTCCCAGGTGTTCCCTGTACACCCTCCACGGCCCCTGCAGGCAGCCCACACCACAGGGGACTACCCTGCATTCCTGGTCATGTCCGGCAAGTAGCCCACCCAACATGGGCATGCCCCCCAGCAAAGGCACATGTCTCCTTGCACTATTGATCACCAACTCATGTCCCCTTGCACCCCCACCCCCCAGCATTGCGGGGCACCTGCCAGCAGGCCCCCACTCATGTCCCACTCATGTCCCCCTGCACCCCCAACCCCCAGCATTGCGGGGCACCTGCCAGCAGGCCCCCACTCATGTCCCACACATGTCCCCCTGCACCCCCACCCCCCAGCATTGCGGGCACCTGCCAGCAGGCCCCCACTCATGTCCCACATATGTCCCCCTGCACCTCCACCCCCCAGCATTGCGGGGCACCTGCCAGCAGGCCCCCACTCATGTCCCACTCATGTCCCCCTGCACCCCCACCCCCCAGCATTGCGGGGCACCTGCCAGCAGGCCCTGACACATGTCCCCCAGCCAACACGTCATCACAATCTAGATCCCTGGCCCTTATGGGCAGCCTCCACATGCCAAACACCCACCCAAGTATTGCATCCACCCACTCAGAAATGCCAATTACATGATACAACCCCAATGGCAAGTATGTAAATGAACACATGTCCCTCACATACACACAATGGGTGTAAGTGAATGTCAAAACCCATATCATGATATGCATGAAACCAATGAGATGATACTACACATTGAAGTTTGATGAAAAAAATGTATTAAAAGCAACATAAATGGAATTAAAAATAAACAAACGACAATGGGAATTAAAAACCAAAAGCAGCATGTCCGTAAAATAATGAAAAACCACAAATCATAATCCAAAGGAAAGGTGTCCAAAGTCGCAGTTCAAAAAAGTAAATCCAAGGGAAAAACAAAACCGAAAACCATTGCTCCATGGGTAAATCCAAAAAAAAACCTAAAATCCAACAGTCAACTATATACAGATAAACAATGCAGGGTCCATGATCCCAACTGAAGAAATTAAACCTATCTAATAATACTACCTAATAAAAAAACTATATACAAAAATGTGGTCCATTGTCCAAAAGGTCCAAAATGAATAAAAAAGCAAAGGAAACCAAACACTAACTACATAACTATTTACAAGGGCAGCGGGCTAGTTCGACGGCTCACTGGTTGTTGTCATGGGCCAGGGCATCATCGAACTCCTGTTCAATGGCTTGGAGGCGGGCATGTTCCCTGGCCCCGAGGTCTTGCAGGGATAATGCAGTGTCTAGCTCCAACTCCCTGCGAATACCCTCGAGGCACTCAGCCCGCCTCAGCGCCCTCCGCATGGAGTTCTCCGCCCTGACCATTGTGAGCCGTTCCTCCTCTGCCCGCTGCCGCTCCGCACCTATCTGCTGGCCCAACCGCTCCCACACGGAAGACACTCACATTCCAGGGTTCTCCTGCCCTCCGGCCAATGCCTGCCCCCCTGATGTTGATGGCCCCGAGCCATGATGCCTCCCACGTCGAGCCTGCCGCTGCCTCCGACGCAACTGCCTGTGCCAGCACGTCGGCATCCAGGCTGATGGAATCCACCGACGCCGTCGTGCACGTGCCCTGCCCGATGATGCCGTCACATCCTCCATCTGCTGGGGTCCAGTTGCTGGTGTGTCCACCCCTGCTGGACCTCCGACTCCGGACTGTGGCAGGGATGGGATCCCCACCGAGTTGGCTGTGTTGGTCGGGGCAGGTCCACAGGGGGCCCTGGTGGCATCTGGGCCGGAAGACGGCATGGAGAACTATTGGCGCATAGCCTCCACAGAGGAGGAGAGGGTCGCCAGAGTGCCCGACACATGTACGAAACCTCCGACCACGGCTGCTCCCAACTGGGCCACGTTGGCACGGTGCTCTTCGTGATGACATGCGTGCTCCCCCCGGGAAGCACGCACCTCATCACGAATGACACCCGTGTGCAACGCGACTCCAATCAGGACCTTCTCCATACGGCCAGGGGTCCCCTCATCCGCAGGTGGAGGGGAGTCAGATGACATGGACATCGCCCCTACCAGCGGACGGGCCTGGGATGGGGCATCCCTGCTGGTGCATGGTGGTGCAGTCACAGTGTCAGGGACAGTGACATGCACAGGCACCTCCACGGCGACCTGTGCTGCCTCCTGCCCCTGGACTGCACCACTTGCACCAGCAGGGATGCCCCCACCAGGCCCCATGTGCGGCTCAGTATCGGCCTCCTCCTCCTCTGTGGAAACCAATAACCTGGATGGCTCCACCCCGTCTTCTGCCGTTGCAAGCCCCTGTGGGGGCTCACCCATCCCTTCCGCTGCAGCCGTGGGGGCATCCCCGCCGCTTTGCTCCACAGCGCCGTCTCCGCCCTCTTCTTCACTTTGCGCTGTGTAGAGGGAGACATAGAACACAAGCATCAGGGTACTGTACAATGGTCCCCTAGACAGGAAGCAATAGCAGATGAGTGGCACTGTCAAATATCACTTCCATCATGTCCCTCCACAACACATGGGTCAGTGCAGGCAAAACACATGCAGTAACAGGCATGGCGCATGCTATGGTCATCAGCAAACATGTCCAAGGGACTCTTGAAACATACAATGTTGTTTTTGAACTCACATGCATCATGGGTCATGCCTATCACATGCACACACTTCACCGTACTTTCATCCATTGGGACTCGTACACCCCAGACACAGTGGATGCAAGGATAACTAGGCTGCATCAGTGATTCTGAACATTGTCACAGACATGTGTCATGCATCCATGGCATTCACAAGTCACAGACACGCAGGTCAGACACACAGACATGGACACCATACATATACATGGCATCAGCATCCATCCCTGACCCCCACCCATGTCCAGGAACAGAGACTGGCATGCTCTCATGTGTCCATTCCGCATAGGGCTCCCCATGTTGCATTTAAACACATACACCAACCGTGTGCTTCACACATTACTGGTCTCACATGCATGACCATGATGTCCCTGCACACACACACGCGTACATGGCCTATGTCACACATACAGGCAAATATCAGACAACCAGCACACTGCAACATGCCCTTGGCCACTTACGGCTCGACTCCAGACGGGTCTGCCTCTCAAGGATCTGGGCATGGAGCGCTGGGCGTATGCGTTCCAGGACCCTCAGCTGGATGGTACTCATGCTGCCCCGGCCCCCGTCCACGAGGCGCTGGGCCTTTATGAGGGTCCTGGACCTCAAGTCCTCCCAGCGCTTCTTGACTTGCTTGATGTTGCGGGTGGCCACCCCCTCCGCGTTGATGGCAACCACAAAGTCGTCCCAGATCCTGTCCCGTCCTTCCTTGTCGGCGCGTGATGATCCGAAGAGGGCATCATAATGCCCCAGGACAAGCTCCACCAGGACACCAACTTCCTTCTGACTGAAGCTGGTGGCCCTCTGCCCCTCTGTCTGGGGGTCGCCAGTGGTCTCGGATGGTGTTTGCCCGACATGGCGACCCCCGAGGCAGGTGTGGGTGGGCAACTGGGTCCTGGGGCTGGGCTGTGGAGCGATGGTATCCCAGTCAGGAGTCTTCTGTTCCAGCAGGGGTGGACACAGCAACTGGACCCCTGCAGATGGCTGATGTGCAGGCACCAAATGGCAGGGCATGGTGGCAGCAGGCAGGCAGGCAGCAGCAGATGGCTCGTGGGAGGCTGCTCGGGGCTCTGGGGGGCAGTAATTCGGCCTTTTGGGCAGGAGCGTGGTCTTCCGTGTGCTTACGCGTGGCCAGCTTGATATGGAGTGATTTGGCACGTGAAAATTCGCGATTCCATTGGACCAAAGGCCCTTAGCGCGTAAGCACGTCTGTGACGTATCGCGCACGGGCGTTGCCCTGGCAGGGCTTGAAGATCCCACGTGGATTTCCATTGCTCTGTACGTGCTTTTCGTGGGGTGCGGTGCGTGTGTTTTGCAGGCGTTGGGGTTCACACGCTATTACTTCACAGCGGGTGGGTGTTGGCTACGCATTCTTCTACACCCAAGGCAGACGATGAGTGGTACCCTGCTCCCCCAGGCCCGATCGCATGTGAAACCACCCGCGAGCCCATGAAATACACGTACCCCGCTCCCCCAGGCCCGATCGCGTGTGAAACCACCCGCGAGCCCATGAAATACACGTACCCCGCTCCCCCAGGCCCGATCGCGTGTGAAAACACCTGCGCACCCCTGAAATACACGTAGCCCCCTCCCCCAGGCCCGATCGCGTGTAATACCACCCACGAGCCCCTGAAATACATGTACCAGCTCCCCCAGGCCCAATCGCATGTAATACCACCCGCGAGCCCCTGAAATACACATACCCGCTCCCCCAGGCCAATCGCGTGTAAAACTTCCTGCGCACCCCTGAAATACACGTACCCAGGCCAATCCTGTGTAAAACTTCTCGCGCACCTCTGAAATACACGTACCCAGGCCAATCGCGTGTAAAACTTCTCACGCACCCCTGAAATACACGTACCCAGGCCAATCGCATGTAAAACTTCTTGCGCACCCCTGAAATACACGTACCCAGGCCAATCGCATGTAAAACTTCTCACGCACCCCTGAAATACACGTACCCAGGCCCGATCGCGTGTAAAACTTCCCGCGCACCCACGAAATACAGGCACACGCTATTATTCACACAGCGGGTGTCCGTGTTTGTCGCATACCCCTTTGCACGTCATTTGTCCTAGAGGGCCAGAGGATGGGACTTTCATCAGAGCTGTGTATACGTGCTTTTTGTTAGCGCACATTTTGGCGCACATTTTTTTCATGCGCAGGGACGCTACCGCCTGCTTTCGTGTGGCGGACGTTTATGGGCATGTGCACGTCTTTGCCCGTGTGCTGGTTTGCCCTATTCGATTCCATGAATACGTGTTGTAGGCAAGCGTGTGGGCGTTCCGCGCACTTGCCTCCTGTACTTCCCCCGTGACGCCCATATTTTCACGAGTTGTTCCCCATTCCGCGTGTCACGCCCCGTGTTCCGCCTACTTTTGTTATGTGCGCCGCGCTATGTGCGATTTCGCTGTGGCCGTGGCGCACACCACTAGATGACCTGTGCGCCGGCGTGCGCCGCACACTTTTTCAGCGAACATCCAATATTTTTCTCGCGCACGGACTTCCATGAATCGATGTGCGCTAGTTTCCCTGCGATTTTCGCACTTGCACTGCGATTTTCGCTCTTTCACTGCGAATCGCACGTTTTCGCACGCTTGCGCCAACATTTTCGGCGCACATTAATTCCATGAATCGGCCTGTTAGTAACCTTTGGTTGATTCTGCTCTTGTGCATAGTGGAAGTATACTTATATAAAGTGCTCCTTTTGAGGTAGATATGTATAGGTGGCACTTGCCGCAATCTATTTTACTACTAAGCATAGCAAGCCGCACGATTTCTTTAGCTTTCTTGCGGTTCCAAGCATATGTTCATGTGTAAACTGGCTGCATATCTTCATCACGCTTATGGCATAAGCTTCTTACATTTGACATCACTAATTTCACTTTAAACTCAGGATGTCACTTATCCATGTTGTTTCATCTCTTTACGTCATTCGCAGGTCATCATATCTTCTATATGTGAGTCAGTCCGGGTTCTTGTGACGTCACCATTCGTCTTCCTTTAGTACTTTCTTGGCTTCTTCAGGCATTGGGCCTCAGTACGACCCAGGCGGAGGACCATGGTGCTATTAGCACCATGGTCCATGCCGGTGTCCGCCATGGCGGAATGGGGAATTAACACCCCATTCCGAGGTTGGCGGGGCGGTAATTCCTCATGCCGCCATGGCCCTTCCCCATTCCCATTTTTGCCTCATAGGGCTCAATGGGAATGGGGAAGGCGCTAAGTACGGTGCCGCAAATTGCGGCAAAGTACTTAGCACCAGGGTCCCTTTGCGGGTCCCTACTTTAACGGCTGGTAAAACCAGCCGTTAAGGTAGGGTCCCGCAAAGGGACCTCGTAATTAGGCGCTAATAGGTTAGCGGCGCCGCAGCCTTTTACGGCGCCGTTAACCCATTAGCGCCTGGGTCGTAATGAGGCCCATTGTGTTTTGGCAATCGTCAGTTTGTCTCACTTGTCGATATGGTTTTTTCAATGGATACCTTACTGTCCAGGTTTTCTTATGTACAGGTATTTCAATAGGTGCTGTCAGTCTGATAGGTACTGGGCAGAGCCCCACTGCGGCTCTCTGCTGGTTTATTTGCTCATCATACGTAACATATTTTGGCGTGAAAGTTCCTAGTACTTCAAAATGAACAATTTGAGTGCAGGTCGTGCTTGGGACCTCCTCTACACTCCCCCCTCTAGGCGAGTCATCGACCACTTTCACTTCTTCTTTTGTATCCATCTTTCCTACATCCTCTGTATTCATTTTCACTTCATCTTCTGGGTCCACTTTTACTTCATCTTCTGGGTCCACACATGAAGGTCTGAAGAAATGTCTCTTTGGGGTCCATATTTTTGTGACTCCCTTCAATCTTCCTGCTGTTCTCACGTGTAGGTCTTTGTTCCATGTCATTAGTTGACATTGTCCATTTGTACTGCAATAGATTCATCTTCCCACATAGTTTCTGTGTTTCCTTGGATACAGAAACTTGGTTTCTTCTGGCACATGAATGCTAGCCTTCACAAACATCAATCATGATCTTCATCCCTATGGCCATTTTCGCAGTTTTCTGGCACTGAGAGATTATTATCTTGATAACACTGAATCCGAGTAGTATCATCACTAGCAGGGCTCCTAGGAATTTGAATGCATCTGCCATCCATTGTGGAACCCATGAGAATAATGCTCCAAACCAACTGTCATCGTCCACTTTGTCAGTTTCATCAATCATTTGATTCTGTAGTTTTGTCAGCATACCTATGGCCTCTGTCAATGTTCCGTTTCCTTCGTCGTGAGAAGGTGTAAATGTGCAACATGATTCTCCAATTTCTGCACAAACACCTCCATCCATAGCTATGATCATGTCAAGGACATATCTGTTCTGGAGAGTTATTAGTCGGATTGCCCTTAACTCTTCTTTGATCGCGTTGAATCCTTTTATGGTCGTGTTGATGGTTTGCAGTAATTGCCATCTAGTTATCTGCACTTGTGGCATAACAATTGTTGTGAACACTGATGAGGTCAGGCTGAACAGTCTGTGTTCATATGGGATTGCATGAAAAGCTTCTTCTGATTTAGCTGAAAAGTAATTCTCTCTCCTTATTCTATTTGTCAGTTCTACAGATCTCCTCTTCCCCAGGTGAGCATCTGCTTTTGGGAAGCTGTCAATGTTCAAGTCACTTTTTGGAATCACCAATGCTGGAACATGGACATTCACTATTGTGCATATTCCTCCCCAGTTTCTCGGCAGTCTGATATACGCTTTGGATCCACACGCTCAATAATGATCCATGATCACTGCTGTACCATGTACCATTCCTGGAGCATCAAAAACTCATCCACAGCTTTGATTTTCTCTGATTTTTCTTGTGCCATTATTCCTGAAGCAGAATTTTGGGCTTTCCAATGGCACTATCTGTAAGGGTGCACCCCTGTCTTCGACCCATGTCAGCAGTTTAGCAGGTTTTGGTCATAATGGCTTGCATCCATTTCGCACTATGTTGATGGTGGGCTCGAAGTGACCGAAGACCATCCATGCTCTGCAGATCACTACTCCTTTCTTCCATCCGTCTGGTGAAAACACTGTTCCCCCAAATTTACATTTGGCCTCTGTCCTTCCATTTTCTGGCTTCTTCTGGGGTTTTTCCTTGGACATTTAGTTTTTGATTTGCCTCTCTTCTGATCTCTGCTCCTTTAACTCCAGGCTTCTTGTATCTGATCACAAGGTGCTTTGTCTTTCCATTGTTCCTTGTCTTTATGTCCTGGACATAATCTTCTTCATTTGGATCAGTTGCTTCAGTTGCCCATTTAAGTGAGGCATCACTTCTGTCAGGAATGGCACTCTGTCAAGAGTGGCACAGGGTACCCAGGTAGGGTTTGGGTGGCTGTGCTGAAGTAAGGTAGCAGATAAGCACACACAGCAGGAAGTTCAAGAAGAAAGAAGAGTAGGAAACTGTAGCTGTGAGCCAAAAGGGGCAAAAGATACAAAGGTACAAACAAATAGGATTCCCTCTTGGAGTGTATGCTGAAATGGGAAAGAGTGTTCCACGAGCCTTAGGAAACTCCAGCCTTCTGCACAGATTGCTATAACAGAGGCCCAGGCTGTATGCTCATGGCTGGGAACAACAGCAGTGGGTGTCTGTAACACTGAAAACGCAACAAGGGAAGGGGCAGAGGTTGCCTGCCAGAAACCAACGGGTAAGCTCTGTACAAAGGGATTACATAAGACACATGAGAAGACAAGAACAGAAATATCCAGCGAAAAGGAAGTCAATGAGCAATCTAGCAGAAGGAAATGAAGGAAAGGCAGTTAGACTGAAATAGATAACCTAAGGTGGAGTACAGCGGACTCAAGGAAGAGAACAAGGAGCAGCAGTCAGGAAAACAGAAGGCTGCAAAGTAGGAAGCAGATCTGCAGTCAAGAGTGGCACTAGGTGCAGGCAAACTGCAGAGGACTGTAGTAGGCTGTAAGGCAGGGAGTCCAGAAGAACAGGACAGAGAGAGATTAGTAGTAGGCGACAGAGAGAGAGCCCAAAAGAATAGGGCCGCGAGGTAGGGAGCCCAGAGGAGCAGTGCTGTAGGCGGCTAAGTGTAAAACAGGCTGTAAGGCAGAGAGGATTGTAGCAAGCCGCAAGGCAGGGAGCCCAGAGGACAAGGGTTGTAGGCAGCGGAGGGAGACAGGCTGCAAGGAAGGAGCCCAGAGGACACGGGCTGAAGGCAGCGGAGGGAGCAGGCTGCAAGGAAGGAGCCCAGAGGACAAGGGCTGTAGGCATCGAAGAGGTGCAGGCTGCAGGGCAGGGAGCCCAGAGGACAAGGACTGTAGGCAGCCGGAGTGAGGCAGGCTGCAGGGCAGGGAGCCCAGAAGACAAGGACTGTAGGCAGCCGGAGTGAGGCACCTGCAGGGCAGGGACCCCAGAGGACAAGGACTGTAGGCAGCCGGAGTGAGGCAGGCTGCAGGGCAGGGAGCCCAGAGGACAAGGACTGTAGGCAGCAGGAGTGAGGCAGGCTACAGGGCAGGGAGCCCAGAGGACAAGGACTGTAGGCAGCCGGAGTGAGGCAGGTTGCAAGGCAAGGAGACCAGAAGAGCAGGGCAGCAAGAAGTGAGCCCAGAGGAGCAGGGCCGCTGACTGTAGAGGGCTGCAGAGGACTGTAGTAGGCTGCAAGGCAGGAAGCCCAGAGTACAAGGGCTGTTGGTAGAAGGCAGCGGAGCGTGATCGGCTGCAAGGCAGGGAGCCCGGAAAAGGGCACTGGGTCAAAACAGGATAATGCAGCAACAGGAACAGCATAAAAAGTAGAGGGTCAAGGCAAACAGGAGCGGGGAGATCTCAAGATGCAAGACACTGTGCTCCCGCAGGCAGCTGCTTATATACAGCCGTGCCCTGTTCTGAGGGAGGCTAATTGACAACACCTGGAGCAGCACACCTGAAGACAATCTGCCTCCTCCCTCTCTGGTCCTGAGCAGGTGGAAGCAGCACTGGCCGCTAGGGCTTCTGGGGATTGTGGTCCCAATAACGATGAATGAGAATAGCCAGGAATTGAGGACTGTTGCCAGGTGCATTATGGTAAATGTAGTTAATTGAATAAAATAAGAAAGGACCAAAGTTGATCAAATGGAAATAAAAGACCAAGGCGTGCAAAGGAGTTGTTCAAGGAGTATTAGGAGGATAAATGAGTACCAAGTAGTCCATGATGGTTGCCAATGCGTGCGCCAGCGGCGCGGGCATGGCAGTATGCCCCTCTCCATGCCCCTCTCCAGGCCCCCTGAAGTCTGACCAACAAGAAGAGCACGTCCAAGGCCTGTCACACCGCGAGAGTCTTATACCAAAAAGGCACATCATGAAGCACCAAAAACTGTTTAATGATACAAGGTGAGAGTCTTGAAGGGAGGAGACATTACCAATGTTTCGAACATTTGAGGTAGAATTCAGAAAAGACAACCTCTTAGGGACCAAAAACCCAACAGTGCGTTCATGAACTGAGGAACTGTGGAGATGTGCTGCAGGCTCCATGGAATATATTGCTTTGAAAGAAGTGGTCTTCCTTAGGACTGGCAACGATACAGTGCTGAAAGGTGGAACCAGAGATTCAGCTGAATTGGTTGCTCTAGGACGGTCATCCAAATAGTCAGAAGCAGCAATGGCAACATGAAGATTTGCAACAGAGACTTCAGGAGTAACAAATGTTGCAGGAACTCCATGAGTTGCAGGAAGATCAGGAATGGCAGTAGGAAGTTCAGATGGTGTAACAGCTGGAAGTATAGGTGTCACAGGAGCACCAGCGGACAGGGACGCAACTGAGACTGATGGCGTCGTGACTGGTAGTTTAGGTGCTACAGAGGCACCAACAGGATCTACCAGAGCTGTAGCCGTAATAGGAGAACCTTTAACTGGCTTTGCAACAGGTACTGTCCTTGCAGGCAGAGCGGAAGGGGGTGCTTCTACTGCAGTAGGAGTGATTTGAGATGCAGCATCAGTAGCAGATTCAGGAGTACTAGCAGGGGGAGCAGCAGAGATTGGGCTTGCAGATCTTGTAACAAGTAGCAAGGTGGATGTAGGACCAGGAAAGGGTAAGCCTTCCGAAGGCTGGCCTGCAAAGTCTTGTGTGCCCAAGTTGATACATGGATCTGGGGTACTGACAGTAGGCAAAGTTGGATTCCAGACAGGTACTGGGTATGTTTCAGGATCTGACTCATGGTCAGGAGTGCCAATGTTCATAGAAGCAGAGTACATCTCAGATCTGGTCACTTCAGTAGAGGCTGTAAGTGGGAGTAAAGGACTGACATCAAGGGCAAGAATGGAACAATCCTTTGACTCAGCGGAATGTCCAGTCAGATGATTACACTTGATCTTTGGTGTAATGGCCGTGTGAGCGATCTGGCCCACTGGAGGAGTCCATTCTTCACTATCTGAATGACAGCCTGTGTTACTATGGCTAGTAAGTGAATGAGCGGTGTCAAGCTTTAACTGGTATGTATATGCCAAGTTCAGGTCTTCCAACTGCTCTGTATAAGTCTGTATCCTCTCCTGTGTTACCAGTACAGGCCTTAATCTGTTACACTCTAAAGACAGAATGTCGGGTGTTGGACAAAGTGTCAGATGGTCTGGTAAATTGTGTCCCTTTGCTAGATTCTTATAATGCAGATAGACAAATTCATCATAGAGGTCTTGGGTTTGTCTTTTAAGGCGCAAGAGCTGTTCTTAAAACTGGTATGTTCCATTAGCCAGTTCTACAACTTCGGAATCTGGTGTAGCAGAAAAGCCAGGCGTTACAATCTGAAGACTGACCTTAGAGTTATCGTGGTTAGTAGTTACAGGGGAAGCATTAAGACAAACGATGGTCAGTATTGGTCCTTTGTACCCAGGACCAGCTGCTCTAACTTCAGGATACTGAATGTCTTGTCCTGTTAAATGAGTGGTATCGGTAGTCTGGGGAGGTTGTGTAGCTTGCCAAGCTGATCTTGAGGATGTCACTTTGGCAATAACGTACTCTGGTTGAGAGTTTGCCACAATGAGTGCAACATCTTTGGTTGAAGCAGTGTCAAAAGTAATGCCAGAACGCGCATGAGTGTTATTCACTGGTTGGGCTAACAAAATCTGCAAGAATTTGTTATCTTGCTGTAGTTCTTCTACAGATAGAGACTGCGGATCATAGTTGCAAATGTCATAGTAGTTATACATAGAAGGGTCAGAGAGCCTGTGAGTGTAGTACTGTGCTTGTAAACCTTTGTTTACTAGGGCGAGTCTGTCTTTTAAACTAGGGTTTTTGTTTGCTGTCCTTAGGAAAACTTTAGATTTTTGTAGAGGTTTCTTGAACCGAAAAGAAAGCATCTTTGGTCTGTGTGTGCCCTTCCTGCCTATGGAACAAGAATCTTTTTGGTCTTGCATTCTGTCAGGAATGGCACTCTGTCAAGAGTGGCACAGGGTACCCAGGTAGGGTTTGGGTGGCTGTGCTGAAATAAGGTAGCAGATAAGCACACACAGCAGGAAGTTCAAGAAGAAAGAAGAGTAGGAAACTGTAGCTGTGAGCCAAAAGGGGCAAAAGATACAAAGGTACAAACAAACTGGATTCCCTCTTGGGGTGTATGCTGAAATGGGAAAGAGTGTTCCACGAACCTTAGGAAACTCCATCCTTCTGCACAGATTGCTATAACAGAGGCCCACGCTGTATGCTCATGGCTGGGAACAACAGCATTGGGTGTCTGTAACACTGAAAACGCGACAAGGGAAGGGGCAGAGGTTGCCTGCCGGAAACCAACAGGCAAGATCTGTACAAAGGGATTACATAAGACACATGAGAAGACAAGAACAGAAATATCCAGCGAAAAGGAAGTCAATGAGCAATCTAGCAGAAGGAAATGAAGGAAAGGCAGTTAGACTGAAATAGATAACCTAAGGTGGAGTACAGAGGACTCAAGGAAGAGAACAAGGAGCAGCAGTCAGGAAAACAGAAGGCTGCAAAGTAGGAAGCAGGTCTGCAGTCAAGAGTGGCACTAGGTGCAGGCAAACTGTAGTGGACTGCAGAGGACTGTAGTAGGCTGTAAGGCAGGGAGTCCAGAAGAACAGGACAGAGAGAGATTAGTAGTAGGCGACAGACAGAGAGCCCAAAAGAATAGGGCCGCGAGGTAGGGAGCCCAGAAGAGCAGGGCTGTAGGCAGCTAAGTGTAAAACAGGCTGTAAGGCAGAGGAGTGTAGCAAGCCACAAGGCAGGGAGCCCAGAGGACAAGGGTTGTAGGCAGCGGAGGGAGACAGGCTGCAAGGAAGGAGCCCAGAGGACACAGGCTGAAGGCAGCGGAAGGAGCAGGCTGCAAGGAAGGAGCCTAGAGGACAAGGGCTGTAGGCAGAGAAGAGGTGCAGGCTGCAGGGCAGGGAGCCCAGAGGACAAGGACTGTAGGCAGCCAGAGTGAGGCAGGCTGCATGGCAGGGAGCCCAGAAGACAAGGACTGTAGGCAGCCGGAGTGAGGCAGGCTGCAGGTCAGGGAGCCCAGAGGACAAGGACTGTAGGCAGCAGGAGTGAGGTAGGTTGCAGGGCAGGGAGCCCAGAGGACAAGGACTGTAGGCAGCCGGAGTGAGGCAGGCTGCAAGGCAAGGAGACCAGAAGAGCAGGGCAGCAAGAAGTGAGCCCAGAGGAGCAGGGCTGCTGACTGTAGAGGGCTGCAGAGGACTGTAGTAGGCTGCAAGGCAGGAAGCCCAGAGTACGAGGGCTGTTGGTAGAAGGCAGCGGAGCGTGATCGGCTGCAAGGCAGGGAGCCCGGAAAGGGCACTGGGTCAAAACAGGATAATGCAGCAACAGGAACAGCATACAAAGTAGAGGGTCAAGGCAAACAGGAGCGGGGAGATCTCAAGATGCAAGACACTGTGCTCCTGCAGGCAGCTGCTTATATACAGCCCTGCCCTGTTCTGAGGCAGGCTAATTGACAGCACCTCGAGCAGCACACCTGAAGACAATCTGCCTCCTCCCTCTCTGGTCCTGAGCAGGTGGAAGCAGCACTGGCCGCTAGAGCTTCTGGGGATTGTGGTCCCAATAACGATGAATGAGGATAGCCAGGAATTGAGGACTGTTGCCAGGTGCATTATGGTAAATGTAGTTAATTGA
This sequence comes from Ambystoma mexicanum, assembly GCF_040938575.1. Lineage (NCBI taxonomy): Eukaryota > Metazoa > Chordata > Amphibia > Caudata > Ambystomatidae > Ambystoma > Ambystoma mexicanum. The sequence goes on along the minus strand of NC_090932.1, from coordinate 1,505,975,857 downwards.
ATAAAATAAGAAAGAACCAAAGTTGAGCAAATGGAAATAAAAGACCAAGGCATGCAAAGGAGTTGTTCAAGGAGTATTAGGAGGATAAATGAGTACCAAGTAGTCCATGATGGTTGCCAATGCGTGCGCCAGCGGCGCGGGCATGACAACTTCCCATGAACTGGCCTCTGGTCTTGCACATTGCTACGTGTGATAGACAGTGCGCTGTCTGCACATCAGTTTCTACAGCTACAAAGATCCTTGACTTCCCCATGCTGTAAGGTAGGAGTGCACAAACAAAGCATTCCTCCTCTGAATTTCGTCTTCCAACTTCTTTCATATGCTGGTACCATATGTTATTTCCCAAGTGTGCTATGCTGTCCAAGTAGTCGATTAGTTCATTATCATCTCCTTTTATGCTTCTCTTGATTCTCAAGGTTTTAATGTAGTTTGTTATCATCACATATTTAATAGCATCCATGTAGCTTCTTCTCATTAGAGGATTCTCAGGTACCTCAATCCATGGTGCGGGCCTCTTCATCTGCACCAATTGAGGAGGCAAAAGTCTGCCAATTCTTTCTTTTTCCTCTTGCCTTTTCCTGACTCTGGCTATGGACGGCCATATTGATTCTGCTATCATCTGTGCTTGTGAGATTTTGGCTTGGCTTGCACTTGCCCTTTTTAGTGCTGTATCAGGGGTGCTTATCAATGCTGTCTCAGTTGGCTTCTTCTCCAACTCCTTCTGCTTCTTTAACAGTTCAGCTTTCTCCATTTGTCTTTTCACTTTACTTGTAGGAGAGCTTCTCATTGTTGGTTGTCCAACCTTATCCCCTTCGTTGGCCTGTGGTTCTGCAATTATTGACACAAGACCTGATGTGTGTGCATTCTTCGTTTGCATGCGTGTGGTTGTCAGTCAACTTCTTTCATTCTTACTCTGCCAGCCCTGTCTCCTACTTTTCAACTTGTCTGTCACTGCATGTGTGTCATTGCTAATCACATCCATTTCAAGTTCACTCACTCCTTTGTTAGACCTTTTAGGAACTGGGATCACTATAAAGGGTCTGGGTGCTTTTGTGGGTGTCATGCGTACATCATTAGTCGGGTGCACTGGAATCGTAACACTTTGTACACCTATGAAAAATGCAGTTCAAATCAGCAGTGACAATAAAACAACAATGAATACAATGCATAAATACATTATGCCCCTGTAGGTTAGGCGGCAGCACTTAGTTCTGGAACAATAAGTACATCTCTCCTCTTGAGGGATGACGATGCTGCTGTTTTGATTTCCCATCTCTATCGTCTAAGGAAAAAGACTAACGTTAATATATTTTATGCAACAATATCTCTGGATTCTGATGTCTCTGCTTGTCGGTTGCAGGTACTGAAACAATTGTCCTCCTTTGTCTAGGCACTGGATTGTCTTATTGTCTCTGGATACAGTTCTCTTTTCTATATTCGAAAAATGTCAATTAAGGCAATAAGTTCAGCAAGTCCTTTTTTACTGTATGTGTTCAAAATACACAAGCTCCCAGTCTATTCCGCTTATCTGTTTTACTCCAGAAGACATGTTGTGTCTTTGATAGTATAAACAAGAGTGAAGTCTCTGGTAACACTTTCTCGATCTGTCCCTCGGCGAAAAGTCATCATTCTGATGATGATTAGAAAGTTCAACCGGCATCACAATACCATGCAAGAGCATGCTCATCTGTGTAGAGTTTGCTGGCTCTCTGATGAAAGTGAGGACGTCAACACTGGCAGGGCCTCCCCACAAGTTCTGCAAAGTCCTCAATTAGGTGAAAGAAAACATTACCCGCCAATCTGCTGTCTTCTGGTGACAGGGACATTTGTCTTGCCATTTCTGAATTCTGGAACTGCTTGGTACTCACTGTGAGCAGTTTCTGTGATCTCGATGGGTGTGAAGAACAACCTGAATTATGATTCCGTTCAGGATTACACTCAAGCCTTCTGTGTTTGCAGGATCTCGAAGAAATGTCAAGACGTCAGTGCGTCTCCCCACAAGATCTGGGCAGTCTTCAATTAAACGAAAGAATAGCACGCTGACAAGCCTATTAGCTTCTTCTTCTGTTTGGGACATTTGTTTTTTCCTCTCTGTATTCCGGAAGCAGGAGGAACTGCTCGACGATCACAGTGAGCAGCCTCCTTATTGTGTTTTCGTTTTCAGGGTCTTGAAGAAATTCAGTGATGCTAGTGAGCCTTCGCACTAGTGACGGGTATGACCTTAACATTAGGTCCAAATAGTTCAGAACGTCTTTAGTGATGTTGCTGCTGTGTGACACCATATGTTAGTCCTTCCTCTTTGCCTCTCTCTTCCTAAATATCTTTCTTCTCGAGCTCTTCGCTCATCCGCCTCCAACTCCCTCAGTGTCAGTCGCTTCTCCAAGCAACGAGTTGGTGGCAGATTACTCTCTTCGGCTGGGGCCTCTCTCTGGAACAGCCTTCCTGCCTCCCTGAAACTCGAGGAGAACCATCTCCGGTTCTGGAAGCACCTCAAAACCTTCCTCTTTGCCTCTGCTTTCTCTCCCCCTCTCCCCTGCTGATATCCTGACTGTAACTGCTCGGGTTACCTGGCCACCCTCTCTGATCTCTGGCCCAGGCCCCATCTATTGCCCACTTGCACTGCCTCCCTGGAAACCCCTTCACCTGGGGACCGCTGTTCTGTATCCCTACAGTCCCCCTACCAGCACTTTGATCTGCACTTCCTTGCACTTGCCACCGGCTGGCCGTTTATTTATTTTCTTATTTATTCCACTTTTCCCATTACTGCACTTTCCCCGCGCACTTTTCCTTTTCCCCCTTCCCATGTACTTGCGCAATCTGAATGACACTTGGCCTAGTAGGATCGTGTCTGTCCTCCCCTTGTTTCCCTCCCTTGCCTCGTTGCACCTTGAAACACTTGTGTATAAGCGCGTTATAAATGCCATATCATATCATATCATATCAATTAATGCTTCTGTTTGGAACGAGTCTGGATACTGTATTTTATTCCAGTTTGTGTCCTCGATCAAAATTTGGCATATCCTTTCTTATCAAGGCTTTAGTGTGCCTCAGTCCAAAGTTCAAAGTTAATAACCTATGTTGTGGCTTATATATGCAATTCTCCTCTTCACCCTGCAACGGGGATGCACAGAGTGTCCGTTTGTTATGTCCTTATCCCCTTTTTTTGCATAGAGGGAATGTCCAAAGTTAAGCCACAGCCTTGCACAAACATTCTTTGCCTTTGCTTTGCTAGTCATGAGTCCTTCTTCCTCCTCATGGATCTCGTCTGCACGTGCTGCAGTTCTTTCCCGTTGTTTGTAGTCTCTACGTGTTGGGGTGCGGGCAGGGGGCCTTCTCCGATGTATGGCTTGATGTCACCCAGGAAGATCCAAGCTCTTCTTCCTTCTAGCTTGACTGCAGAGGGAGTGGCGTCTTCCACTGTGAAGGGTCCGTTGAACCTTGGCTCGTCCCCCTTCTTTCTCGTGTGATTCTTTACCAGGACCGTGTCTCCAGGGAAGATTGATGGTACACATAAACTCTGAATTGAGTTTGCAGTAGTATCTCCTTCTGTGTTCTGTGCTGCCCGCACCCTTTTTGTCGTCGCTGCAGCTGTCCTGAAATTACAGTAAAACACGATGTCATGCAATTCAAGTAATTTTGCATTTCACACCCTAAGATTTCTATTGTTGGCTGGGCATCACATCTAGCTCTATCTCGGGTTGTCAGAGGAGTGTGCATCCTTCTGCCTGTTGCTATTTCGTGCGGCGTAAGATGATGGTCAGAACCAGGCTGGTTTCTGAGTGCATACAGTGCCAATGGAAGGCAGTGTAGCCATCCCTTCTTTAGGGTAAGCTTCAACTTGGCTGTCCTTTCCTTTAACAAGTCGTTGAGCTTCTCAGATACCCCAATACCTTGCGGGTGATACACCGACGAGAACTTGTGCTTTATACCAAGCAGCAAGCTGATCTGCTTAAATACTGCATTAACAAAGTGAGGCCCATTATCTGCCCTCATGACCTCACATACTCCCCACCTGGGAAATACCTCTCTCATCTGAAATTTGGCTGCACAGGTAGAGTCTGGGTGTGTACATGGACCTGCTTCTATCCATCTAGAGAATGGACACACCACAACAATTAGATACCTGTACCCGTTACATACTTGAATCATGTCGACATGCAAGTGCTGAAAAGGTCCATTGGGCCTTGGGATGACTCCTCTAATTACTCTTAGTGTATTCCCAGCCGTGAACTGTTGGCAGATTATACAGTTCACCATAAAAAATGCAACGTGCTCCGCTAAGTTTGGTATAAACCAGTCTTCAGCGATCGTTGCTGCTAGATTCTCTTTTGACATGTGCGCTGGATAATGCAATTATTCCAATGTTAATTTTAACAGGGCTATAGGCAGTACTGGTTTACCAGTGCTGTCTTGTCACCACAAGCTTTCAGAGGAATTTAAAGAACACCTTTGCTGCTTCCAGAGGTTCTTTTCCTCCTGTGGTACTTCTCCTTAGAGTTCCATTAACTGGGTTTGCCCCATGTTACTATAACCCTCAGGTTCACTTCGTGCAAGAATAATTTTTTCATTTACATCAGTTATTTCCACATTCATTGTGGTTTTGCCCTTGGATGCCATATGCTTGGCCTCTGAGTCTGCAGCTTGATTTCCTCGTGAGATAAAATCTGTCCCCTTTATGTGGACCGCGCATTTCACGACCGATATGCGCACTTGGAGCTGTAGTGCCTTAATGAGCCTATCCAATAAGGCTGCGTGCAGCACTGGCGTGCCATCCACTCGGATGTAGCCCCTCCTTTTCCAGCGCGCTAGGCCTCTGTGCACTGTCGATGTCACAAAGGCGAAGTCGCTGTACACAGTTACTTCCTGGTCTGTGTGATGCTCGATAGCGAGTATTACCGCCAATATTTCTGCAGCCTGTGCTGAATAGTGATATGGTAATCGTGCACTTATAAGTACTCGAAATTCTCCATTTGCTGTGTGCGTTACCACAGCAGTGCCTGTGTATCTTTGCCCATCATGTTGATCGATTCTTGAGGAACCGTCAACGAAGACAATTTCTCCTTCTGCCAATGCATTTTCTTTTACTCTGGGAATTTCACCATAGAATTCTTCATAGTACGCACCGTCATGGATCGGCTCTCCTTCAGTGACTGGCTCTGCTATGAACATAGCTGGGTTCACTATTTTGCATCAAATTATCTTAATCAATGGATTTGATATGATCACTTCATAAGCAGAAGCTCTCTGGGATGTCAGTGTGCCTTTTGGTTTCTCTAGAATGGCAAATAATGCATGCTCGACGAACAACATCATGGAGAATCCCATAACAATGGTTGTAGCTTTCTCTATGGCGAACACTGCAGCAGCTAAACTTTGTTCGCAAGGGAAGTGGCCTCTCATCACTGGGTCCAAATTCCCACTGTAGTATGCCAGGGGCTTGTACCCCAATGTGGTTCTCTGTGTGAGTACTGCTGTCATAACGCTGCCATTAGTGTGTGAAAACAAGTAGAATTCCTCTGCATAATTGGGAATCCCTAAAACTGGTGCTGTGCAAATGGCTCTCTTGAGTTCAGTAAACTCTTCTTCCATGGTCTCACGTCACCTGTGCCTTCTTTACGGCCTGTAACAAAGGCTTCGTATATGAGCTGTAGTCAAAGACCCATGCCCTGACATAATTTCAAAGACCTAGAAAATTCTGCATCTGATATTGTCTGTGCCCAACTTGTGTAACTCGTCTCATCTTCCTTGTTCCTATTTAGTGTCAACCTATCAAGGGACAGCTCTCTATTTCTACTACTTCGAGAGGCATCCTCAGTATCGTAAAGCTGAGTGCTCTCAATATGCTCGTCCTTTCCTTTCCCTTGGGGTACTTGTTGTAGCCCCATTTCCTCATATATTCTATTGATCGTCTCTCCAATGCTTCTGGTGTCGAAGTCATCCTCGATATTTGCTCTAGACGTGCCTGGTACTGAATCGTTCTCAGGAAAGAATTCTTCTATGTCTTCCCAATCTACTACTGGATCGGGTTTTTTAACCTCTCTTTCCAGGATCGCGCGTTCTCTGTCTTCGCTTACGTTCTATGTCGTCATCGAATTCTCTGCGCTTCCCCGCTTCCTCTCTGACCCTATCTTCTTCCCGTTTCTTTGCATCTCTATGTTCATTTGCCCATCGTATTTCCTCATCCCTTCATCTTTTTATTCTCTTCTCCTTTATCTTTTGTTCTTCTTCTTCTATTCTCCGCTGCTCCTGCCTATTCTGATCGTTAGCTGCTCTCTGCTTATGATTGTGTTTCCTTTCTTGCTCCTCGCAATACAGCTGTTCTCCTATCTGTCTATCTTTTTTCCTTATCCTTTCGTCTCTCAATCCTTTTTCCTTTTCCTTCTCTTTTCTTTGTAAATTGTCTGACTCTCCCTTTTGTTTCACGTCTTCAATGCCTTTACCATTGAGTTTCAACAGAATCTGACCTCCCATCCATGTGTTCTGTGTCAATGCTATCTCATCAGTTCTATACTCATCTCCTTTCCATCTTTTGCCCTCTCTCTCGGTATCTAGAGATGTACTTGCTTGTGCCTGGTCTCCTTTCACTTTCTCGCGCCTCTCCTTGTCCCTCAGGACTTCGGAGGTGATATCTCTATCTCTGTCTTTGTCTGGGTTTTCATCATTATTTTGCGTAGATGACTCATATGCCGGGTTGCTATATCCCGTGGCTGCTTTAAGTTTCCTTAGCGTGTATAATCCTTCATCTTTACTGACTTCGATTTTTGTTTCAGATGGGGCGGGTGGTGCAGGAGGCATCTCACCCACCTCAGTTCATACATTAAGAATCCTATCTAAGGGCGGCTCCTCCTCCTTATCCTCTTGGTACATCTTCCAAAGGTCTAAACTAGCTAGGCGTTTGTCTAACTTTTTGCCAGTGTACTTGGCGTGCAAATATGTCATCATGTGTTGCAGGACGGTTTTAGACAGCGATCCACCCTGGGGGCCAAGGCATAAACATTTTGTTGGCAGTTCCCTTGACCCATTCCGCACTGTACTTTTTCAGCTTAGGTGCATGTTTCGGCAAATGTTTGCACAAGTGTATTAACGCTGTAATAGCTTCCATACTTAAAATTATTTCTCTTCTCCTACGTTTTACGTTACTTAAACAAAATCAACACTATGAGCGAGCACCAATCATCGCAAGCTCCAATCCCATTTTTTCACAAAAATTATTTTGTTTCTTTTTCACCCAACAACCATCAATTCATATTATACAGTGTCTTAGTTAAACAATCGCATAATTTTCATGCAAATTCCTCTAAAAATGTCTGATTTTTTATGACGTCAGAAAAAAAAAGGGAAAGAAAAAACATAAGACAGATGAGACAGACTAGACAGACTTCAGCCGGCTACAGAAATCTCCTGTCCCCTATGATTTACCCCGACATGGAGTGTAAGCCCATTCCTTTCAAAAACGTCTTTAACCATTTTGGTCTCCTATATTGTCCTATTTTATTCAGGACCTTGAATGCAGGCTTCTTCTAACCGCTAATTAAAGCGTAGGTTTTTGAGCGTATCCTCTCTCTACTCAGGTATCCTCCTCTATGCTCTGGTATCCTCCTGGTATCCTCTACGTATTGCTCGGTCACCCTTGAGTCTTTATTTCCTTCCATATATATATATATATATAATATATATATATATATATATATATGTTTTATATATATATATATATATATATATATATATATATATATATATATATATATATATATATATATATATATATATATATATACACATTCTACTCTAACTTTATTTTTTGTCCCGCCTCCCACCGTTAACTTCCCTGACTTGTTCTAAGGCCTGCAACTTTTTGCCAAAGCGTTCAGTCTTTTTCACAAACTGTTCGCATGTTTTCCTCTCTGGATCCTCGGGATCACCGCCTTTGTCACCGCCTCTCCTGCTGTTTGCTCGATCGGCTGCTCGTAGAAGTGGGAAGGGGTTCATGGGTGAAACACAGGTTCCTTCAGACCTCAAACTGCAGGTTTTACAATTTAATCTAGCCACTATCTACGGGGAGCTTCTCGGTCTACTTACCCGGATGGCAAAAGACTTGTGATATATTCGAGGACCTAGAGTTACTTATGGCGATGGCCAATGGGTGTCTTATCTAATCGATAATCGATAAACCATCCTATCTCTGCTACCAAGTGTGCACTTGGACCCCAACCGGCCCATAAAGCTGGGGGTTGCTCAATAGCACTTTAAGATGAGTAGCAGCACCCGTGAGATGGATGGGGATGCAGATTAATACTCTTGCATCAAATCAATAATGACAACTCAATGGTTTGGCAAAGGGAGTCTGTTTAATGACAAGTACAAAAAACAGGGAGTTCATGAACATCAACTATTGCTTGATCTTCCTTCTCGCTTCAACAACTACAACGAACTTCATAAAACACATATCCTTTATACTAAAAACCCATCATCACTGACGTGTAATGCTTAAAATGTTGCACGCAATTCTATTGGTTATAAACAAAAACATGTCTGGCAGGATAGTGAACCAGACTTGATAAGACATTTGTGAAGTGGAGGAAGAACAGAGGAAAGGAACTTCCCTCCTGATATTTGGGAACTGTGTTTTCTTGCCAAGAATTGGACATTAAGAATTGAACATTTGAGTTGGAGTCCAGAACGAGAGAAGCCTCCTTCTGGATCAAGAAGACCCCAGTTTTGCTTAGTTAATGGTTCTGCTTGGGGGTTGCTATTTTTGACCAGTCAGATTTGACAGGGTATTTTTCTTTGATGAGAGTGGCAAGTGCGATAATATTAGCAGTAATAGCATCACCTTCCGCCAGTGTGTCAGGCCAATGTAGTTTGCCCATAATTTGTTTGTATAGAGTGTCTTTCAGCAGCACAGCTCGTAGGAGTTGTTTAAGGTATCCAATGGTGGGGTCATAACAGGCAATCACTGTGTTCAAATGTTCCATGAAAGCAGTGGGGTTGTCAGGCAACGTGGAGAATTGTTGTGCCATATGGTATAAGTCAGTGGAGCTCCAGGGAGTGTGGATTCTAATAGGTTCAGCCTCGGTATTGGCCTCAGGGTAGGTGCGCATCTGCATAGGGGTGGTGGCAGCAGTGGTGGATGATTAGTCATCCATAGTGTGCAGTGCCGGCTGTGTAGACATGGAGGCATGTGACAATTGGAGGTCTTGTCTAGTTAGTTTTTGCAATGCATTGTAGAGTGGCGAGCCAGGGTCTGCTGCCGTGAGCAATTTTTGTAAATAGTCAGTGGTCCACCTGTGCTCCAGGCTGTTATGGCCCCAGGCTGTTATGGCGGTTATGTTGGGTGGGAGCAATGGGGGGTGGAGGAAGCTAGAGGTTTAGCTTTGGTGCTGAACGTGAAAAGTGAAGTGGTGATTGGGGTGCATGGGGTAGCATGGGAGCCAGAGGAGGGATCTAAGGGGTGGATGTGGAAGGCTGGGGTGCCATGGCAGCTCACTGTGGCATGGGGGTGGTGGGTCCATTTGATGTTGAGTAGGTGGTGTGTGGGCAATCAGGAGAGGCGAGTGTAGTGCTAGTTTGTCTAAAAGGTGGCGCTGCAGGTGCTTCTGAAAGTGAGTTTTTAACGGTGTCTGCAGAAACACTTGGGTACAGCCTGTTTTGCAAGTGTTTACTGTTTGGCTGGCAACCTTGGAGGGATGCTTGTATTGTTCCAATTCCTTCTCTTGCTTAGCCTGAGAGATCCTAAGTGATCTAGTCTGACTGTCACACAATCTGTCTGTAGATTCTTTGTACCAGGCGAAATAGGCTGACCAATGACTATCAGACGCCTTAGACTTTCTTTGTTCCAAAGCCCTGCGCAAGACAACAAGACGATCCACATGCCCAGCAATAACATTCGGCACTTAACTCCTGAATGGCCGAGTTCCATCAGCATCAACTCTTTAGTTGAAACAAGAAGACAGATATAGACAGCAAGGCTTGTAGTAGATCACGCAATGAAGGTGGGCCAATCACGAAAATGTTGTTATGATTAAATGTTGTTGCTTTTCCAATCAAAGCCGCCCTGAGCATGTTAGTAAAGCATGTAGATATGCCTGTGCACTAATTTGTCTATAGCATGGAAAGGGTGCTGGTGAACAGTAGCACAACATCTTGACAATGCCTCAATAAATCAAGAAATAAAACACAAAGTCAATTCATCAACCAAAAATCACAATGACAAGTAACCCCAAGGAAATATGGAAATCCTGTAAACAAGGCTGGCCTGCAGGCAGCAATTTAAAGACGGCTGGAGTAGGCCAAGGATATGTGTGGTAATGGCGTACCACAGTGACCTTTTGATTGAGTGGCAAAGGCAAGCGACGCTGTGGAGAAAGTAAAAAATAACACTGCAGCAGAGGACAACCACAAGGCAACACAATCAGCTGCAACCATAAAAACAGCAGCTCTAGGAATGTATAACACTCTTACAATAACGGCACGCTTAGAAAGAAATCTTAATAGACAACAAGGGACAAATGCATCGTAACCTGCAACCAATCCCAGGGGCCATGCAACAACACACCTGGACCCGCAATCTGTACACCCACCCAGGTCACAAAACATGGTTATGTGGCGGCACACATTACCGACGGGTGCAGAGACTCTGAAACTCACTCAATCAGGAGTCATTAGCATGTCCCATTTGTTTGCAAACACCAGAAATAGACTGTGACGTCACACGGGGGCCGCAGGCCTGAATCACAACAAACGCAATGAGAATCAAAACCTTGTCTTCAACCAGTGTGAGTAGCAAAACAAACAGCAACAAAAACGGTTAAACCTAATATGACAAACAAAAAAACAAAAAATAGCAATCAAAACAGAACAGGCAAAAGTCCGATAAAAAAATTTACATCAGCAGCAGCAGAAGCCGTTTTAACAGAACACGACAAATAGACAGTAACAACACGTATAAAGAATGAACATCAGCAGCAGCAGAAGCTGTTTCAACAGAACACGACAAATAGACAGTAACAACACGTACAAGCTGTTTACAAGAATGGCCCTCTAAAATGTCCAGATCTTCATTGAGGGAAGAATGGGAGTCAGTGAACTACGATACCCAGATTAAAACTACTGAATAAAACTACAGAAGGACTGCAATCTGCAGTTCAGTGCTTACCTTTATCTTTGTTTTATTTTTGGCAAAAATATTGGTTTTGATGTGGGCTGTGGCAAGCACCCTGCCAGTGCTTCAGCATCTGCAGAGTGCTGCTGTGATAACATACCATTGGTGGGAAATCTGTTTTAACTTGTCTGCCAAGATCGCTGTACTCGCTATTTGTAACCTTATTGATCTCTCAGCAATGGCATCAGAAATAACTATGCCCAGGAAAAGTCAGAGGCACTAATTCACTCACGGGGACTCAATTTTAGCTCTAGACTGGAGCCAACAAAGCCGTACCTATGACAATAACCACTAGAAGCTGAAACAAACAGAGGAAAGCAAATATAATTTTATATATATATATATATATATATATATATATATATATATATATATATATATATATATATATATATATATATATATATATATATATATATATATATATCCAAGAAGGTCCCTGTACCAAAGTACAAAGAAAGTGGATGGCACTCCAGGAAGAAGTTTGGATTTAGCAGTCTTTTTTCAAAACACAGAGTCAGGAAGCCAGGGTGTTTCAGGCACAAAATGGCTTTAATTAGTGTAATGTCCAGAACAGAGAGAGCAACACGAAAAACAACGACGCGTTTCGCGGCAACAAACCGTTTGTTCACATATATATACACACACATTACATGGCCACGGTAGTAGCCATGTAGTTATGGTGAAGTTGCTGTTTCCATAGGAAGAGCACTTTTTGGGCGGCTTATAACTCTGCTCCCCGTGGACGAATCCTCACCAAACTTTGCAAAAATAGTATATGGCCCACTCTGAATTTTTTTTGTACAGTTTGGTGAGAAATCGTCCAGGGGGAGGGGAGTTATAGGGGGGGTCCCAACACGTCTTTTTTTCCCATAGACTGAATGGGGGAAAACCTTGCGCACGGCTACAGGTGAAACCGCTGGACGGATTTTGACGAAATCTGCGGCAGGTACAGGGGCTTGGTCCAGAAAGCGTCCTTTTGTAAATTCTGTCACCAGACATGCAGTATGTTCATTTATAATTAAGAAAAAGTAGGTCAGAAATAATGAGTAATATCTATGTTCGCTCCGCGGTCACACTTCCCTGTTCGGTCGACGAACAAGAAACCGATTGGCTAAGGGGCTACCGTCATGCGACGTCTCTGTCCATTGGCTGCTGCGAGACGTCTTCTGCGTCAGATGGTTTGAATGCGCCCGACATCTTGGATCCGCGGAAAGCGGAGTAATAAACAGCGTATACATGCTTTTTCAATTACCCTATTTTGCTGTGGCACAGAGCATTGGGAAAGGTTCACACAGTAAGAAATGGGTGATCTATGCATTTGTTCCTCGGCCGTCATGATGTAATTTCTATGCACACCTTGTACGTACAGTAAATGTGGGGGATAATAACAATAGCACTTCAGTCCATATAGCGAGCAGGACATTTGTAACACTTGACTGCATGTAGTGGTTAGGAAATTTGTAACTCTTGAAAGCACATGGGTATAGGTAGGCAACATTGAAATTGACAACACGGCGTGTCCGTATTATTTTTCGTAATGCCTATTATTACAATCATTAGTACGCCGCCATGGGTGGCACATGCCACGGTGGTAGTGGCCAGGGGCTACAGTCTTCACATATGCGTGATTAATGCACTTGTTCTGGGGGTCGGGCGTCATGATCTAAAGTATATGGACATCTTGTACGCACAGTACACTTACGTCTACTTAATGACGTATGTTCTATGGCCTCCTTGTACGCACAGAAAAGGAGGGGTGCAATAAGGGCAGTATTTGAGGCTGTGTATTGCAGGGGGGAGTTGTTACATTTGTACGGACACCTCTGATGGTAGGGAACATTGAAGTTGCCTACATGCTGGGAATACAGTACTGTTTCCAATGCCTTTTATTATATTCATTGCTACGCTGCCATGGTTGGCACATGCTACGGTGGTTGTGGCCAGGGCCTAGAGTCTCGGATGCATGGCCGTCGGCCGAAGGCCTTACTTCCAAGACTCTAGGCCCTGGCCACAACCACCGTAGCATGTGCCAAACATGCATACACCCCTTGTGTTGCATTTTCATTGGCAAGTTGTGGAGAGTGCGTGCAGTGTTGGGTGCATGGCCAAAGGCCATGCACCCAAAAACAAAGAGGTGGTTGTGCGAACATCCTGCTCTCTTGGGTGCATGGCAGAAGGCCATGCACCCAATAATACAGTTATACATACTTTACGACGTATGTTCTGTGGCCTCCTTGTACGCACAGAAAATGAGGAGTCCAATAGGGCCACTATTTTTATTTGAGGCCGTGTATTGCATGGGGGAGCTGTTACATTTGTACGGACACGTCTGGTGTTAGGGAACATTGAAGTTGCCTACATGCTGTGAATACAGTACTGTTTCCAATGCCTATTATTATATTCATTAGTACGCTGCCATGGTTGGCACATGCTACGGTGGTTGTGGCCAGGGCCTAGAGTCTTGGATGCATGGCCGTCGGCCGAAGGCCGAAGGCCCTACTTCCAAGACTCTAGGTCCTGGCCACAACCACCACCGCATGTGCCAACCATGCATACACCCCTTGTGTTGCATTTTCATTGGCAAGTTGTGGGGAGTGTGTGCAGTGTTGGGTCCATGGACGAAGGCCATGCCCCCAACAAAAAAGTGGTAAGTACTACACTTGGAAGACACTGCACACCAATCCCATGTAAAATCTACAGACATACACCTAGGAGGGAAACCTCTGGGCAGAGGTACAGCAGGATAACACACCTATAGAATAACTCCCACTGCCACACATCACCGAGGTGGTTGTGGGGAGACCCAGCAGTCTTGGGTGCATGGCTAAAGCCCATGCATGCAATACAGAAGTCATAAGCAGTGGAGTTACAAGTTAATATGGGTATGGTGGATTCTGGTCGTTCTTTTGATGCCCTCGTTTCTTCACTTCATGGCTGCAGACGATGGTCCAAAAAGTAACTTTATAGGCAGCTAATTTACAAGGACCATGTTTCACATATGCAGTGATGATTGTGGATAGAACCTGTACTCCTTGCAACTTGTTTGTAAGGCGTAGGTGGTAGGTTATTCACCATAGACGAAAGGCCAGCCTACAGGCACTGCAGCATATTACTACCACACATTAGGCATGTACATTAGACATTCTTGTGGATCTTCTTGTGAGTTCATAGTGAATCTCACCATTCCAGTACAGTCATCCAATTGTTGCCTTACTCCATAAACACTGTATGTGTTGTCAGGATTGGTTGTTGCATTTCTATGCAGTACTAACATTTGCAAACACAATTGGTCTGTGCTGTGCAGGTAAATATTGTTAACAATTGGTGGCAATCGAAATAAAATATTCATTGTTACATTTGCATAGCAACTTACCCCACTTTCATTTGTAAACTTGAATGGGCCAGCAAGTTCTGTACCTGAGTGCATTTTTCGGTTTTTCTGTTGTTTGTTTGCCGACGTGCCTGGTTTACATTCCCTAATAGGTTGTTCTATGTTTGTTGCAATTGATGACACTTTAGTTTCTTTTCTTTTTTTTTCCAGAATTTCCTGTTGCATTTCTGTTTCATTTACTTTTATTTTACCACTTTTCACTTCATCTGAAACAGGGTATTGTTTCAGATGAGGGGTGTACAGTGAACGCAATCTATTGTATTCTAGAATGCAAGGAATATCAGCTTTGACTTTACTTGAATCAAAGTTCATTAACAAAATACCATCAAGTGCACGTAAGCGTGATAATGCTACGTAGCTCATGCCTTCCTTAAACACTGTCTTTCCTATATCTATCAATGCTTTATCTAGGGTCAGATCTTGGGATTTATGAATGGTAACTGCATATGCAAGAGCTAGAGAAAATTGTTCTCTACATACATACATGTCTTTGAAGAGAAGGAATCGAGCCATTGAGCGCCCTATCCTTTTTACTTCTGAAACTTTATAAAAGCGAATATTTACAAACTGAATGCTGTTATCACGTGGGTATGATTGAAATCCAACAACTGTGCCCAGTGCTCCATTAACTAGCCCTTCCTCTACATCAAGGTTACGTTTAAGCATTACTCTACAATTTAATGATAATTTCAATACTTTTTCCAATCCAGCTGCGTTGGAGATTGAATGTTCTAAACTATTTAGTCTTGTTGTCGCTTGCTCACACATGGGTACTGTCAAACCATGTACGTCTAGTTCGTCTGTGGCGCTAATTTCTACTATTGCTTGCCTTTCTTTCTTTAGCATTGTTTCATTGAATTTGAAACAGCTTGCAAGAGTTGGCATTAAGGCCATACAATTGACATTTTTGTGCGCTCTTTGTTCCATAATACCAGTTGTGCATGCATTATCGCCATAAAGTGCATCTATATGCCGCTTTTTCAATACAGTTTGTGCTTCTTGCGATAATACACCAACTCTAATACTTTTTAAGATGTTGGCATAAGTGAGATCTGCAGATTGCCGCATGTTCTCAGTTAATTCTCTGTATTGGAAATGTTGCCAAAGGTTAACATTACCTATGCTACCAACAGTTTTCTGGCAGAGTTTGTGGCCTAAGGTTTTAAAAATCGGTTCACCTTTTACTGGTGTCAATTGTAGAAGATCTCTGAAAACGATAATGTGTTTCCCAGCAAAGAGTTCTTCCTTATTACTTTAAAGTCCTTCTTGCAATCTGAGATGAATCAAAGCCAACATTAGATTGGAGACCATGCTGACTTCATCTATTAGTAGCATTTTCATTTACTTCAATACTCTCCGTAATTCCATTGCAGCTTCTGCAGAAAGTTTGTAGCAGTCTAATTTATTTTGATGCTCTACTGGAAGCAGTAGTAATCGGTGTAAAGTCACACCACCTATGTTGTAGGCAGCTAAACCTGTGGGGGCTGTTACAACAGCTGACAGCTTGTTGTTTGTCATTTGCTGATCCAGCTTCACCACTGACATACAGCAGTATAGGTTTGTAATTTTGGCAGGCACATTCTTTATTTTCGTGCTGTACGCCATGCACAATTTGTTTTGTTACCTCTTCAAATATGGTGCGCTGATCGTTGTTAAGTTTTCCTTGTTACACAGTTAAGTCCTCTGCATCTTCTTGATACTGATACATGGTGTTTTCTACTTCTGCCATAGCAAATTCAGTCTCATTTGCTATCAGTGGTTGTCCTAATGGCTCTTGACTTCCTGTTACAGAAGGTTGACTACTGTCGGAAGAGTCTTTATCTAGTTGGGCCTGAATTTCTTCTTCTTGTTGCTGCTCATTGTGTAACATTGTTTTGTACTGCGTAAAGTTAACATCGGTGATAGTGTTTTGATTTGCTTTGAAAGCATCTTCATAGCACTCATAATTACCTAGTATGTCTTTCTCTTTTCTCCATGGTTTAAAAAAGTTGCAAAAGAGACATGTAATATAGTTCTTTCTGTTGAGGAGTTTTTAATGACACCTTCACATGATTAATTAAGCTTAGTTTGTTAAGTTTCACTAAGCTCCCTTCACAATCGGTCACTCTATATCTACGTTTACTTTCATCGGGTTTTATATTATTTTTGTATGCTATATCATACAGACACATGCTTTCCAGAGTGGTACTCCTGTTCGGATAGTATGTGTCCAGTAAATTGTTTTTCAGAATGTCTTGGCTGTTGGGATCATTTCTGGCAAATTTTCTATGTCCTCATATGATTTTAGCACTCTTTTTCTAGATTTTGCAAGACCAAGACTGAGCCATACTATGTTGTCTGATTTTCCGTACAAAGCAGTGCCGGTTAAACGATCTGCTGCTTCATAGGCCCCACATTCTCTATGAGAGAGCATTTTTATGCCTAGGCTGTACAATTTCTGTGATAATGTTTTGTCTGATGCTAGGTCATCCCAGAGGTCTTGAAGCTCTGTTTTTTCTGCTTTTGTTAAGTAGGCTGTAACATATCGTGCAACAGCAGATGAATTGTCTGCAATGTACTGCATATCTATGTTTGCATTCCATAATAGGGCAATGATTGCGTTATAATCATTGATATATTTGGATTCTTCCCTTCGTTTTATGTAATATGTGTTTTTAGGTGATTTAACTTTAACACTATGTCGAACTGAAGACATGAAGTTGTTTACTTCACCTGTTTCTGTAACTGGTCTGGGGAAACCAAAGCAGCATTTGGTGTAATATTTATCTTTGTTTTTGTATTTATGGCGACAATATTTGCCACATTTGTGTCTTTGAAATTGTAAAATCTGCCCATGCAGTTCACTATGACTCTGTTGTGAAGGGATTTCACATGTGACATATTTTTGAATAAACTGCAAAACAGTGCTATCACTGTCATGCCTACATTTTGGAGCACCTTTGATCCATAACAGCATGTGAATATGTAGCACTCCTCTCGCTTGATATTCTTTTCTCCAAAAGAAGTGTTGCACTTCTCCAAGGGGAGGAACACTTTTATTGCAAATAAAGTGTAGCATTGCAATGAAACAATGATGGAAATATCGTCAGACATTAACTGGATCCAGAGAGCAAAGCTCTCCAGGTGTTAATATATCTATGTTGTTTTTGTTACTGTTTGCTATATGTAGAAATTCATGCAAATCTTACAATGCGTATTCTGCACAACTTAGCATAACAAACCAAGTTGGTGGTCCAAGGTTTCTGATCATGCAACGTACGTCTCCGTGCCGTCTAAACCAGTATTCCTTTGTACCACGCATGTTTGCAAACAAATTTGTTATACTTGATTGTAAAACCTCATCTTTTCCTTTTACTTTTTGTATTAACTGCATAGCTGAAATATTTTGAAAGTGCGTTCTATATTTAAGAATGTGTGCAACTTCATAACATAGTGTTGCTAATTCACTTTCGTAGACTAGGTGGAATATGTATTCCACATTTTGTCTAAATCTGGGATCTTGGGAATACATTCTTAATGAGCGGTATTCTTATGCCCCAATCTGAGTGGGTCTAATATCGTACCTCCCACCTTTGCCAGTAGGAAATAGCAGTGGAAAAGCATGTGCTTCTATACTTTTTTCCCAAATACTCATTGGTGACCCTTTGGTTTGTCACATTTGGTATGTTTCTAGTGCATCATCTATACTTTCATTTGAATGCAATGGATGAATTGTGTAATGGTCTAAGAGAGTGGATACTGTAGCTGGATCCAGAAGTTTGAATTGTGCAGTTTCTGATGGCGTTTGAATTATTTCTGTTGTTTGTCTTAAGCTTTCATCAATATTTATTTC
The DNA here is from genome assembly GCF_040938575.1 of Ambystoma mexicanum. Taxonomy (NCBI): domain Eukaryota; kingdom Metazoa; phylum Chordata; class Amphibia; order Caudata; family Ambystomatidae; genus Ambystoma; species Ambystoma mexicanum. The sequence goes on along the minus strand of NC_090932.1, from coordinate 1,505,957,470 downwards.
CTTGTAGTACTCATTGTTGTCTTTCAGATTTTGCAATGCTTGTGTAACTTTGTGTAAGTCTACTAATTGTTGCCACATTAGTTTGTCCTTTGTTGGTACTCCATTTACCAAGACTATTAAAGAATGCTCTATTGAACGTTCCACTCCTAGAGTGTGCACATTTTCCATTAGATCTAATGGCAAGTACACAACTTTGCCACGAATGCCTTTCACCAATTCAGAGGGAGGTTAATTTGCTAAGGCGAATAATTGCTTGAAATGGGTGAACTGTTTGAATTATTATGCTCTCATACAAATTGAGCTGTTGCAGGATTTTTGGTAATGGAAAAAATTCCAAATTATTTGTAATTGCACGTGAAGGAGTGTGGTTGTTGTCTAATTTTGCAGAACAGTAAGTGCAACATATCACACGTTCAGTTACTTCATATTTGCTTTCAGCTAAAAGGTACAAAGCTAATTCAAACCATTTAGAGTCTTCATTGTTTTCTATTTGGTATGCTATGTCCACATTTTTTGTGTTCCTTTTGTAAAATGTTCTGCGGCAACATACACACACATGGTTTGCTACTTCAGCCAAAGACCTTTTACATTTTAGTATTTCTTTTCTGTATGTGTGTAATAGAAGGTTGCTATGTGCAGAATTGTCGCTACTATGCTCTAAAACTTTTACATTTTCTACGTGGCTCTCACTTCCAAAATACTTTTTCTGAATACGGTCCATTTCTTCTTGTAAGTATTTGGGTATACCATGCAGAAGAGTGGTATTTAAGTTGCCTAATTCTGAAGCTGGACTTTTTGCAGAATATATTTTATACACTAAAATTTCTTACTTTAGAATGATGTACTGATATTCTTTTGATATCATGGAAGGTACTTTTGCAAATAGGCCCAGAAATGCAGGCTAGTGAATGTCCTTTTAGACCTGTGTGTTTTCGCACTACACAAATATCCATATTTTGCAGCATTTTGATTTTACTTTTGTCTTTACCTTTTACATATTGATTGAGGAACACACGTAAAGATTTGAAAGCTTTATTTGGAATGGGATACATTGATGTGCACAGCCATTTGTATACTGGACGATGTGGTTCTGCTGAATCGAGAGGTAATTCTGAGTTTTCAGAAGTTAGTTCTGTAAGCAGTGTTTCTTATTCCATAATGGTAGTATTGATTTTCTCATACCCACGTCCACTGCTATGGATGGCAATTGTGTTTGTTTGATTTTGTTTGTATGCTTCGTCATTGAAATATGGCTCTGTGGTTGTTGTGTGACTCCATTCACCACCACAAACATGTAAAAAATTATTTTTGTTCACATTCCGTTTATTGCTAAGTTTCATTTGTAGTTTGATACTTACTTTTGTTAGCGCTTTCATCCTTTTTAACACTAATATGAACAACTTCCTTTTGAGAAGGATTGCACTGTCCACGAGTGCTTGCACAATTAACTTTCTATGGTACGTTTTAAGGGGTGAGGATGACTTTGGTCCTCTTCTTAGTAGATTCTAGCGAAACATGTTTGCTAAAATAATTTTTTTTACTATGGGTTCTTCTTACACTATCAGGATTATTAGGAACATTGTTAACTGTACTGGCAGCTGTTTCTTTGACATCATTTCTGTGTTTTGAGATACTTTTTGATGGAGGACGTACAGTTTCGGCAGTTGAGACTTCTTTTATTATGTTCCCCAATAGCATTAGGCAGTTTGTACCAAGAATCTCCCCTAACTCTACAACAGGTGGATGCTTACATTGGGTACCTTTATTTTTATTTGTTCTAATTCTGTGTTCCTTCCTACGGAGCTGCTTTTTGGTAGGCATTCTTTGGTGTCTGTTGAGAAAAAAAAATATTCTTTGGTCTGTTGTTCAATGTATGTGTGCTGTGTGCATGTGTGCACAAGTGTGATGGGGAAACTGGGGGCGTGGCTTGGCGGCCATGCGAGAGTGAGCGAGTCACCGAGAGCTCCCGGGTGATCCGCTACACGATCCTTATAAACAGCTGAAAACGGCAGGAGACCCTGAACAAAACGAAGGAACGGCAGCCGGAGGGTCCAGGGCACGCACGGGCGAAAGCCCAAAAAAAATCGGAGGTTGGAAAGACCAGAAACGAGGTGAAGCGGAGGCGCAGGGCCACCACACAAAATGGCGGCCGCGGCCCACTGAGGACCCGCCTGCGCTCCGAAGGGCAGTGGAAGCTGAGTATGCAGACGGCTGGGCGCGGGGGCACGGTCGGCTGCCCACCGGATACCCACACACCACCTGCGGAAGATCGAGAGAGGCGCCAAACCCAACCGCCCTCCCTAACAGGGACAGGGAACGAGGCGCACACCACCACGCCGCGTGAAGGTGAAGCACGCAACCGAGGATAGTGGCAGAGGAGAGCGGTGGGCCGAGACACAGGAAGAACACAGCGCCTGCGGCCGGAGCACCGACAGGGCACCCCTGAGCGCACAGAAGTCCTACCGGAGTGCGCCCACACAGCGGCAGCCCGGAGGGGGAAACCCTGACCCTGTTCCGGCCCTCGACAGCAGAAGGCAAGCGGGCTACCGGCCCGGGGCTGCGGCGGCGCTTCGGGCAGCAGCAACCAGCAGAGATGCAACCGGAGCCCACGGTAAGGACGAGACAGCGGAGGCAGGAAATCGTAACGGCCCTGGCGAGGCTGCAGCTGGACAGAGTGGCCACAAAGAGGCTTTAGCTGCTGCGCGCCGGGCCCAGGGAGGTGCTGGAGAGCGGCAGGGCCCACGCTTGGGATAACCCGCGGGGAAGGGAGAACACAGACTACAAAGTGGTGGCCGCCCAGGGGCACAATGCCCCCATCCAAGCACAGACACACAAGATCACAAACATCAGCATACCTGAGAAACAGAAAGGCAGCAGAGGGAGGCAAAAAAGCATGGAGACATTTGCCCGCAAGAGCAAGGACTCACAACCTGGGACGGCGGCGGCGGACACAGCCACATCATACGTTATGCAAGGGGAGCTCAAACAAGTGGAAGGCAGTATCCTAGAGGCCATAGAGGGGCTAAAGGCCTCAATAGAGGGCAAGCTGGATGCAGTGATCGTGGACGTGGGGCTCCTCAGGCAGGACACGAGGAACCTAGCAGAGAGTGTGACAAAGGTGGAACAACAGGTGCAGAGCAATACAGCAAACGTGACCACCTCTCAGTCACAAATGTCGGATTCACTGGAGCGGATTAAGACACTAGAACGCAGGGCCGAAGATGCGGAAGGCCGGGCCAGGCGCAACAATGTACGCATTGTAGGGCTGCCGGAGGGGGTGGAAGGCAGAGATCCCACAGACTACGTAGAGAACTTACTGCTCCAGGAAGTAGGTGCAGGGACCCTGTCCCAGGACTTTGTGGTGGAAAGGGCGCACAGAGCACTAACCAGGAAACCCCGCCCGGGCGCGCCACCAAGACCCATGATCGCGAAGATCTTGAACTTTAAAGACAGGGAGAAAATCCTGACATTCTCGAGTGAAGGCGGGGAGATAACACGCAACGGAGCCAGGATAACCATCTACCCTGACTATACGGCACGTGTGCAAAGACAGCTGGCCCAGTTCTGGCCGACCAAAGAGCACCTTTCGGCAGCGGGGGTGAAATTCATGTTATTTTACCCGTCCAAGCTCAAAATCCAGCACAACGGGAGGACACAGATCTTTGAGACCACGGCAGACGCCCAGGAGTGGATGGGCCAGCAGGGGATCCCTGTCACGACCCTTGCCCAAAACCCCCTCTAGCGAACCCATTGGCCAGGTGGAGTCAGGACTCGGGCCTCTAGAGCCTGGCATCCTCTTCAAAAGCCCTCATGGGGCCAGTCCTGACGCCTATGGCGCCAGGCTCATACACCATGAAAAACAATGTGCTTGGGAACTACTTTATTGTATTGTCAGCCAACATGGAGGCATCCACATAGCTTGGTTCCAAAGAGCCAAGCTATGCGGTCTAGTGTTTTGGGTGTGGTAGCCTAGGGACTACTTTACCTGGACAATTTTGTTGGGGCTATTTAAACCACACACGAGCAAGACAACACGCTTCGCGTTACTTTGCAGCTTGCAACGTGACGGTCACCGTGTCCAGCTATTCCCTCGAACCTCGGAGAAGCAGAACCTGCAAGGAGACAAAAGGAACATCATTAGCAGCAGCATCTTACCTGCAGTCTTCATCTTTAAACACTCGCAGCTACTGAGAACAGCTTCCTCGAATCTGCACGCCTCCCGGACAGAACAACCTGAAATAGAGGCAACATTAAAGACAGCAGTAGAGACATTTACAAATTACGAACTGCTCAAAAGGCTTACCTGGCTGGTTGCCTCTCGGCTGGCACCACTCCGGACATTCCACTCGTGCTGAAGAACACTGCGACCTACAAGGAAGGAAAACACAGGTTAGCAAAGGCAAGACTTTGCAGCGCTGCGCATAGCGCTTACTTACCGCATCATAGCGCTCTTAATGCGCCATCATTTACCAGCGGGGCTCAACATAGCCAGTTCGCCGCGCTGAAGCTCCGCATACCTAAGGGAGAAAAAAGAGATATTTTAAACAAAGAAAGGCATGCAGGATACCAACAAAACTAAAGAACAGCAATAAGACCTACCTGAACAATATCAAACGGGCCAGCGTCAGTGAAGTAACTGGACCGCACTCGCCCATGAAAGACAACGCACCCCTGCAAAGAAGGCAGGACGGAGAGCAAGCCTAATTCTACCACAACGTGAGGAGAGGGCACCAGAGGGACTGAAATCATACGCGGGTGGAGGGAGGAAACTTATCCCAGTCGGTCAGTCTTGAACACAGTCCCCCTGTATTTTCAGGCAGAACCTTCCCCGCAGACCACATCAGGGCAAAGCTGAGAAGTATACCAGCGAGTAACCCGGCTGGGTGACATCCCTGTGGATACCAGGTGAGCATAACAGAATGCAAATCCTACCATAACAAATCCACCTGGGCGCCATGGAGACATCAGAAATTGACCAATCGGCCCAATTACCAGGAGAGCTTCGTGCTGAGGTTCATTCTGCCCGACAAGAGACTAATGCCCTCCGGAGAGACCTACTAGTGACCAAAGAACGCACTGAAGAGATTAGCAGGCAATACTTGCAACCACAGGCAGGACAGACGCCTCTACCTGGAAGCAATCCAATGATGCAAAACCCCGCTATACCACCCACTCCGGTACAGATCACGTTACCTGGAACAGTGCCCCTGGCACCACCAGAAAGGTTCGCAGGCGACCCACGGAAGTATGCAGCATTCATCAATCAGTGCCGCCTTCATTTTCTTTGTAGGCCTGGAGCATTTCAAAACGGCCAAGCTCGAGTAGCTTTTGTTTTATCATACCTGAGTGGTAGTGCAGCAGATTGGTCTGTGCCGTTGGTAACCCATGACGATCCTCTATTACATGACTTTGGGGGGTTCCAGAGAGAAATGGAAAAACATTTTGCTCGCCATACCCAGGAACAAGCAGTAGACAATGAACTCTTGTCCCTCCGACAGGGGAATCAGGACTTGTTAACGTACATTGCTTCCTTCAACAGACTTGTTGCCGAAGCTAAGTGGCCAGAAAACAAAAGAACCACGTTATTCCATCGAGGCTTACAAGGCGAATTAAAGGACGTCTTAGCCCAGGTGGTTGATCCACCCAGAGACTGTGCCGAATTCATAAATCTGGTTGTGCAGCTGGACCACCGGTTGCAGGACTGAAAGGCAGACCGGTCTAAGACGGACCCTCGGACCGTGTATGTGTCATGATGCCTACCCCCGGAGCACCAGACCAGGCCCAGCACCCCCAGGAGCAGGCATCATGCCCCCGGGTAAAAGCCCAGCGGCCCCTTATAGGGGCTCTTTGGACTCTGTCCTGGTGCCTTTGGCGCCAGGGTCATGTTGGACATCAGTCCTGGCGCCATAGGCGCCAGGCTCATAAAGGAAAGTGTTTGGTGCACTTACCTGATGCAGACCATGCTGCATACTCACCTGATGCAGACCATGCTGCATGAAGACCCAAGCCAAATGAGGCTTAGGAGGGACTATTTTACTGAAGGGACTATTTTGTTACTTGGGTGGGGCTGTGGAAGAATACTTACCTGGGACTTCTTCCAAAGCTATTTAAGCCACGCCCGGACAGCCACACGTGCTTCGCGTTGTTCTGCATCCCAGCAGCTGAACGCTCACCGTGTCTGCTCCTGCACCTGGACTCCAGCCACGCTCGCCTCAAACCTGGAACACCTGTAAGGAAGGAAGAGAAGAGAAAGGTGAAAACCAAGAACTTATTCAAACTTCTTACCTGCATCCGGAATCTTCACGCCAGCATTCTTGAAGAAAGACTTCCATTTAAAAGCATTGCGTTGCTCGCTGCAGCGCCGCGCTTCACTCACCTGTCCTCGAGACATCTCCCGCCTCCATCGCGGCTGTCAGCACCGGTCGCCACATCTCTGCACCTAGGGGAGAGAAGAAGAGACAAAAGGTGAGCAGAGGGAACACAGGAGGAAAGCCGAATTTTCAGCCATAATACTTACCAGCTTTTCTTGGTGAACCATTCCACATTTCGGGTCGGCGCCGCTTCGTTGGCAGGTACCGCACCCCGGCCCCTATGGGGAATGGACAAAAGACATTACTGGGGAATTATAAAGACATTTAGAGGGGTCGCCCTCATCACTAACTCACCTGATTTTACCATCAGCAATTTAACCCCTCAATGCATCGCCTTCGTTCTGCACCTGAAATAAAGGACAGATCACAGGTTAGGAAGACAACATAAAAAGAGGCTCACACTTGAACTTTTGAATCTTCGTACTTACGGCGTATCGCTCCGAAAAGTCAAGTGGATTTTGCCAGCGCCATTCTGAAAACCAGTGAAGTAACTGGACGAACGCGCGCCCCTGCACCAGAAGCAGGATGGAGAGTTCATCCTTCCAAACCATAAGGTGAGCTTAAACCGGGGGTTTTGGAGGAAGTCAGAGAAGAACGAAGGGGGAAAGAGGGTAGCAAGCACACTATTCTGCAGACAGTTAATCCCCTTTCTCATCTGCAGAAGGATATTCCTACGGGCCAGACAAGCAAGATTTGGGGGTCCTGTTCAATCGGTGGTCCGAGTTCTGCGCATCACGCTTGAAGAGGCTACAGCAACCCAGACTAGACCAGCACCTCCGTGGGAGCCAGGTGAGCGTAACAGTATGTTTGACCAAGGGAAAACACACCCCGTGTTCCATGAAAATGCTGTAGAACCCATGCAGATTGGAGGGATTCGGCCTCCATTAACAAAACAAGAGCGGGACAAAAGAAGACAACAACAGCTTTGTTTGTATTGTGGGAAACCAGGACATTTCCTGAAGGACTGTCCAGTAAAACCTCCAAGAAGAACAGTCGGGGCCACAGAGAAGGATGAAGCTAAGGAATCGGAAAACTACCAAGCTCGACAAACGTAGAGGTCAGTTTGTCGAGTGAGAAGAAAGAATTGCTGACCTTGCACTTTGCAATACCAGTGATCTTAATTAACCACCAACAGTCGTCAAGAATGCATGCCGTTGAAGCATACATCGATAGCGGAGCAGTTGGAAATTATATTGACAAGAACTGGCAGTAGAGATGGGGCTTCCTTTGTGTTCTAAGCCAACTATGGACAAGGTAACCACCGTGGATAGGACAGAAATCGCTTCCGGACCAGTAACCCAGTGCACAGCCAGGGTAACCTTGCTGTGCCAGGACGGACATCGGGAGTCTATTTCATTCGATCTCATCAAGGCACCTCAGTTCAGGCTAATACTAGGGATGCCATGGTTGGTTGCTCACAACCCTTTGATAGACTGGCGGGCACGAAAATTAACCTTCCCCGGTGACTGCTCCCCTGCCTGCTATTACCAAGAGGAGAAACCCGACGTCTGTATCCCCATGAATCCCGGAGCGACAGTATCAACCCTGGGAGCAACTAATACCTTGCCAAGTGAATACCATGATATCCAGGATGTTTTCCGAAAGGACCAAGCCAATACATTGCCGCCGCACAGGCCCTATGACTGTCAGATCGACCTTGTTCCTGGTGCACAAATCCCTTGCGGCAGGATCTACGCTCTCACAGAACCAGAAAACCTTCGTTTGAAATCCTATTTAGACCAGTACCTTGCAAACGGATTTATCTGTCCTTCGAAGTCCCCCGCAGCCAGTCCTTTGTTCTTCGTACCGAAAAAGGAAGGGGACTTGAGAACCTGTATTGACTACCGTACATTGAACCAGATCACCATGGAGAACCGCTACCCCTTGCCACTTATCCCTGAGATGCTAGACCAAGTTGAAGATGCCCAGATTTATACCAAATTGGACCTTCGAGGAGCGTACCACCTGGTCCGAGTCAGAAAAGGAGATGAATGGAAAACTGCCTTCTGTACTAACTATGGCTTGTTTGAATATCAAGTCATTCCCTTCGGGTTATGCAACGCTCCTGCGGCATTCCAATATTTCATGAATTATGTCTTAAGGGAGTTAATTGATGTGTGCGCCTTAGTGTACATAGACGACATCTTAGTATACTCAGCCTCAGAACAAGACCATGTCAGGCACGTTCGTTCAGTCCTCACCAAGCTCCGTCAACATCGCTTGTTTGCAAAGCTTGAAAAATGTTTTTTTCACATCACTGAAGTAGAATTTCTTGGTTTTATCCTTACTCCAGGAGGCATCAGAATGGACGTGCACAAGGTAGATGCCATTCTGAAATGGCTGTCACCGACGTCTCTGAAAGGGGTACAAAGCTTCTACCGCCGGTTCATCCCAGACTTCTCTCAGGTTGTGCACCCAATCACAGTACTATTACCAAAAAACAATAAAAAGTTTGCTTGAGCAGAAGAAGCAGAAAAAGTCTTTCAGGAACTTAAACAAAGGTTTACCTCCGCTCCTCTCCTGCAACATCCTCGTCCAGACCTCCCTTATGTCGTTGAAACTGATGCGTCCAGTCTCGCAATGGGGGCTGTCCTTTCACAGAGAGACCCGGAAACCGGCCAGCTACATCCTGTGGCCTTCTGGTTGAAAAAGTTCTCATCTCCAGAGATTAATTATGCCATCACGGACAAGGAACTCCTGGCTATCATATCCGCCCTATAAAGCCTGGAGGCACTACCTTCTGGGGGCCAGACACACCATTACAGTCATCACAGACCACCGAAACCTGCAATATCTCAAAACATCCAAGGCCCAGTCCTCGCGCCAATTACGGTGGGCCCTTTCCTTCGCCGAATATGATTATGTAATTACATTTCGACCAGGAGTCAGAAACGGAAAGGTGGATGCCTTATCTCGCATGGGCATAGATGAAATAGTATATACAACTCCAGACCCAGTACCTATTATACCTGAAGACAAACTCTTGGGTATCACGACAGCCTTAACACAAGCAGAACTACGAAAAGAAATCCAACGGACAATGAATCCTGATGCCTACCTCGCATGGCAAACTCAAGGAGAACAATATACCATCAAGGACCATCTAGGGATCGCCTATATGTACCCAAGAAGGAATTACAACAGCATATTATTTCAAACTATCATGATTCACTGATCAAAGGGCATCCTGGGATCGCCAAAGCCCTAGCTAAGGTGAAAGAGAACTTTTGGTGGCCTACCTGGCGTAAGGACATCATTCAGTATATTCAGTCCTGCGGTGCCTGCGCACAAAATAAATCACAGAAACAAAAACCATCTGGTCTCCTACAACCATTGGACATTCCTCCAGTTCCATGGCACACTCTTTCCCTTGACTTCATCACTGATCTACCTCCAAACCAAGGGTTCAACACCATCCTTGTAGTTGTGGACTTATTCTCGAAGATGGCCCATTTTATTCCTCTCAAAGGCCTCCCCGACGCAGCCACTTTAGCAAAAGTGTTCCTGGAGGGCATGGTTAAGCTACATGGCTTCCTTTCGGTTCTAGTCTCTGATCGAGGCAGCCAGTTTGTTTCAAACTTCTGGAAAAAATGTTGTGCAATGGTGCAGATCGACGTTCGGCTATCTACCAGTCACCATCCCCAAACGGACGGCCAAACCGAGAGAACCAATCAGACACTCGAGCAACATTTACGGTGCATGCTGCACCACGAACAAAGGAATTGGAAAGACCTACTATGGATAGCCGAATATGCATATAACAATTCTTTGCATTCAAGCACGGGACAAATGCCCTTCTATACCCTTTATGGCAGACATCCACGTACCTCTGAACTAGACCTTCCAGCCAGCTTGGAAATGCCAGCGACTCTACACACAACCATTACTCAGGCTTTCAAAAGGGCAAAGGAACACCTTATTCATGCCAAAGAAAAACAAAAGAGATTTGCCGACCAACACCAGAAAAAGGCCCCTGATTATCAAGTAGGAGACAAAGTTTGGTTAGCCGCTAAATTCGTACCCATCAAGGGAACCCGGGCCTTTCATCCCACATTCTTAGGACCCTATACCATTAAGGCAATTATCAACCCAGCAGTCGTGTAACTGGATTTACCACCTAATCTACACATCCACCCGGTATTCCATGTGTGCCTCCTGAAACCAATGCACCCCGTCACACGGATTAGGACACCACCTAAGCCCATACTTGTTGACAGAGAACCAGAATTCGAAGTCAAAGATATCTTGGACTCTAAATACTCTAGGACCAAGCTATATTATCTTGTCGATTGGAAAGGATTTGGACCACAAAATAGATCCTGGGAGCCCAGTGAGAATATCCACGCACTACGTCTAATCAGGAAATTCCATCGGAACTTCCCAACCAAACCTGGGCCAGACAGAACACCATGGGAGGGGCCTTAGGGGGGAGTGCTGTCACGACCCTCGCCCAAAACCCCCTCTGGCAAACCCATTGGCCAGGTGGAGTCAGGACTCGGGCCTCTAGAGCCTGTCATCCTCTTCAAAAGCCCTCATGGGGCCAGTCCTGGCGTCGATGGCGCCAGGCTCATACACCATGAAAAACAATGTGCTTGGGAACTACTTTATTGTATTGTCAGCCAACATGGAGGCATCCACATAGCTTGGTTCCAAAGAACCAAGCTATGCGGCCTAGTGTTTTGGGTGTGGTAGCCTAGGGACTACTTTGCCTGGACTATTTTGTTGGGGCTATTTAAACCACACACGAGCAAGACAACACGCTTCACGTTACTTTGCAGCTTGCAACGTGACGCTCACCGTGTCCGGCTATTCCTTCGAACCTCGGAGAAGCAGAACCTGCAAGGAGACAAAAGGAACATCATTAGCAGCAGCATTTTACCTGCAGTCTTCATCTTTAAACACTCGCAACTACTGAGAACAGCTTCCTCGAATCTGCACGCCTCCCGGACAGAACGACCTGAAAGAGGAAGATAGAGGCAACATTAAAGACAGCAGTAGAGACATTTACAAATTACAAACTGCTCAAAAGGCTTACCTGGCTGGTTGCCTCTCGGCTGACACCACTCCGGACATTCCACTCGTGCTGACGAACACCGTGACCTACAAGGAAGCAAAACACAGGTTAGCAAAGGAAAGACTTTGCAGCGCTGCGCATAGCGCTTACTTACCGCATCATAGCGCTCTTAATGCGCCATCATTTACCAGCGGGGCTCAACATAGCCAGTTTGCCGCGCTGAAGCTCCGCATACCTAAGGGAGAAAAAAGAGACATTTTAAACAAAGAAAGGCATGCAGGATAGCAACAAAACTAAAGAACAGCGATAAGACCTACCTGAACAATATCAAACGGGCCAGCGTCAGTGAAGTAACTGGACCGCACTCGCCCATGAAAGACAACGCGCCCCTGCAAAGAAGGCAGCACGGAGAGCACGCCTTATTCTATCACAAGGTGAGGAGAGGGCGCCAGAGGGACTGAAATCATACGGGGGTGGAGGGAGGAAACTTACCCCAGTCGGTCAGTCTTGAACACAGCCCCCCTGTATTTTCAGGCAGAACCTTCCCCGCAGACCACATCAGGGCAAAGCTGAGAAGCATACCAGCGAGTAACCCGGCTGGGTGGCGTCCCTGTGGATACCAGGTGAGCGTAACAATCCCACAACTAAGAGAGGGGGCCAAGAGGAGTCGTGAGGCACCCCGGCGAGGAAGGGAATGAGGGTGCGGACAAAACACTGAGAACCGAACACATAAATTAATGGATCAACCCGGTAGCTTGAGGACTCTGGCACTGGACCGCCGAGACCCACAGAGGGGACCCCAAGTAGCGACAAGTTAGCAGTGTCAGTTTTTAAGACACTACGCCGCGACGAGTGCGCCCGCGGATCGAGGGCGGCACCTGGAATGCGGCGGGGCCCGAACAGGGGGGGGAGGCTGGGCATTGCTTTAGTTGTAGTAGTGTGGTTAAATTTGCTAAAAGAAGGCACGAGAGGAGGCAAACATAATGAACGAGGAGGTCACAGGCACGGCAAAGACAACGCAAGGGCGCAAGTGAGGCTGCACTCAAATGCGGGAATCCGGCTCGGAACACCAAAGAGTGGAGGTGGAGAGAAGCGGACACGGGTGGCAGGGCGGTCCGCCAGGACAGGGGAAGTAAAGAGGGAAAGCGGACCCGCAAGCTACCAGGGGAATAATTGGGAGAAGATGATGGACGGACCTCCCAGGCCAGCAGGCCAGAAAGGGAAAACTAAACAGGCCGATGGGAACGAGCGGGCCACAGGAAACTGTAAAACACAGGAACCGAGATGAACTAAAAGTGGTGACTTGGAACGTCAGGGGGCTAAACGCCTACGTGAAGAGACTGAGGGTCTACGCATGGCTAAACAAAACGAAAGTCCACATCGCAATGCTGCAGGAGACCCACCTGACGGCGGAAAAGCAAGCAAAGATGGCCAAGAAATTGGGCGGCCAGACATACAGCTCCACATACTCTAACTACGCGAGAGGGGTAGCGACCTGGATTGCCCCGGGTATCCCATTCCAACTCATCAAACAGGAGAGAGACGCCAAAGGCAGGGTCCTCATCATACACGGAATGCTGGAGAACCGGGAAGTGTGTCTGGTGAACACCTATGCCTCAAACCACGATGCAACAGATTTCTTTAAACCACTCACACCCCGGCTGGCCCCGTACCAGAACGCCACGACCATCTGGGCCGGAGGTCTGAACTGCACACTGGATCCCAGGCTGGACCGGTCGGACGACAAACACAAAAGGGCCACACCACCAGCGCGGGTGTTGCAGAAGACACTGGACCAGCTCGAGCTAGAGGACATCTGGAGGAAGGTACATGGGGGTGAAAGGGGATACACGCACTATAGCGCCCCACACGGGACATTCACCCACATTGACTATTTATTCACGGGCAAAGAGACACTAGGTGAATTCACTGGGGCACACATTCACGCACAAACCCTATCTGACCATGCCCCACTGGAAGCAACATAGGCACATACATACAGGAAAGCCCCCATACCCACGTGGAGACTTAGGGCTTCAATACTTCAATAGACGACTACTTCGAGCACAACACGGGTAGTGTAGACAGTACGGGTATGACATGGGAGGCCTTTAAGGTGGTGATCAGGGGGGCGGCAATTGGGAAAACGGGAGGCCTTAGGAGAGAAACCCTGGCTGAACTGGATGAGATAGAAGGGAAGATAGAGAGGGCGGAAGCACAGGCAGGGCGAGAGGGGGGGGACAGGTGACCTCACCACTCTGAGACAACAGTGTATGGCGGCCTGGGAGAGATTAGGGCGGTTAGACTTTGGGAAGTACATACAAAGGCTGCACACAGAAGGGGATAAACCTGGTAGACTTCTCGCCTGGCTGACCAAACAGGAGACCAAGCGAGAACCGATAAACGCAATTCGAAATAGTCAGGGGGCGACTGAAAGGTCCCAGGAGGGTATAAAAACGATGTTCTCGCAATTCTATGAGGGACTATATACCAGAGTACAGGAAGCAGAAGAGGGAGACCTTGAGGACGCATTTGCCGAAATCAAACTCCCACGACTGTCAGAAGAGCAGGCCCAGATGTTGGACGCCCCACTTACTGTGGAGGAACTGACGGAGGTTATTGACCAGTTGCCGACAGGGAATTCCCCGGGGCCCGACGGGTTGCCAGGGGAATTCTATAAAAGATACAAAGATAGCTTGGCTCCGAGATTACTAGAGACACTGGAGGAGGCGTACGAGTGCGGACGACTCCCGAGCAGTATGTCAGAATCTGTAATAGTCCTGATACTTAAAGCGGGGAAGCCGCCCCTCGAGTGTGGGTCCTACAGGCCAATCTCTCTGATAAATCAGGATTCCAAGATACTGGCAGCGGCATTGGCCAGTCGGCTAAAAGGGGTGATACCCACACTGGTAAACATAGACCAGACGGGGTATGTACCAGTAAGCAAAACACGGCATGGAATCTCCGGAGACTCCATCACGTCATTGATAGGACGAACCAAGAGGAGGGAGAATACGCAGTGGCGTCATTAAATGCAATTAAAGCGGTCGATTCAGTGAACTGGGACTGGCTACTGGGGGCGCTCGCCCACTTCGGGATAGGCGGGGGGTTCCTACGTTGGATAAAGCTGCTGTATAACGGCCTGAGGGCCAGAGTTAAGATGGGGAGGCATGTCTCAGGGGAGTGGAGCATAGGGCGAGGTATGAACCAGGGAAGTCCGCTGTCCCCAATGCTATATATATTGGCGCTGGAACTGTTTGCGGCCTTCTTAAGGAGTACGGAGACACCGGCATAGTGATAGATGGGGAAACACACCAGATTTCAATATATGCAGATGACATGCTGCTTTACGTCCAGGACCCACGAACCCACTTACCAGACCTATTGGAGGCACTGGGAGCGTTTGGCAGGCTATCAGGAATCACCATCAACAAGGGGAAGCCCTCACTGTTCCCCCTGGCGCGCCTGAGGGCGACGACGTCAGACCAGCTGCCACATCTGGGCCTGACATGGACCCCAATCACCTTCAGATATTTAGGGGTGGACATATATCACGACACAGCAGAAACACACATGGCCAACACGCAGGCAGCCCTGGACAAAATAGAGAACGCCATGCAGTTCTGGAAAACACTACCGCTGGGGATGGTAGGCCGGGCGGCCCTAATGAAGATGATAGTTTTACCCCGACTCCTATATTATTTCACCAATATTCCCTATAACATCCCAGATCCTTTTTCAGACGATTACACTCCATAACACAGACCTTTCTATGGTGGGGGGGGAGAAACAGGGTAGCACTGAGCACACTACAAAGGGGTTACGAATGGGGAGGGATCACACTCCCGGACTTTGAGCATTACTACTTGGCCGCACAACTTCAATTCGTGGTCCGATAGCTGGGGGAAGACACCTTCATAGATGCAATACTGTTTCGACCATCGCTCCAGCGATACTGTTTGAAAGAACTACTGTGGATAAACGAGAACCAAGCAAATACCCTTCCCAGAATAGTCCAACTAGGCTGAGCACTGTGGAAGAGAGCATGGAAAGTGCAGAACATAAGAGACCCCTGTTCAAGGCACATTCCCCTGGCGGGACTGGTAGACACCTGTATAGTAAGCATGGCAACGTTTAGAACACAGTGGGAAGGCAAAGGAGTGGCCCAAGTAGGTGACCTGTGGCAAGAAGGACATTGGGTAGACTTTCAGACCCTGGCGGAGGAGCAGGACATACACAGTGGCCAATTCATACTGTATAATAGCATGGTCCAAGGAATAAGGAAGAGGTGGGAGACCCTGCCGGAAGAGGAAGACATAGATGGGCCGCTGGACGTCTGGTTCGATGTATCTGAAGGGGGACACTCCGTGTCCAGACTTTACGAACAATTGCTGGGCACCATCAATTCTAGGACACTGAACAGGATGGGAGGAGGAACTTAGCGACCCCTAAGGGACGAAGAATGGAACAGAGCCCTTCAGTACGCAAAGAAAGTTTCCAGAAGCGCAAGGTTCAGACAGCTGCAGTTCTACATAGTGCACAGGGTATATTTAACGCCTAAAAGAATGTCAAACATGAGGTACAGTCAAATACAGAGTTGTCCACGCTGCCAGGAAGAACAGGCAGATATGGTGCACATGTTTTGGACATGCCCGGGTGTGACAGCCTTCTGGAATACGATACAGGAAAGGGCCTTGAAGGCAGGAATCCATATGCAAGCTTGGTCGCCGGTGTCCTACATACTGGGCCTATTCCCGAGGGGCGACAAGCAAAGGATCCATATAGCTAAAATGATAGACCTGGTGTCAATTCTGGCGAAACGCCGCATCGCAATGACATGGAAAGCAAGCGCAGGACCATTGATAGAAGGCTGATGGGCGGACCTACAAAAATGGGCAATAGCAGAAACTACAGTCTGGACCAGAACCTCGCAGAGGGGAGAAAAGAACAGTGGGGCCAGGATACTAGCGTGGAATACCTTCGTACAAGACTTATTTGGGAGCAACGAGGAAAACAGCGCAACTGACTCGAGAGAGCCGGGAGGAGAGGAGACTTGACTTGCCCGCACCCGTGCGCAGCACGCAGACAGGAACAAGGACAACACGACGGAGGAGGAGGGTGCCTAGCCGTGTTCCGAGCGGATAACGTGCATTATGAACTTAAACCCGAAAGTGCCAGAGCAAATGTTGAGAGTTGTTGTTTATTTGTTTTGTGTTTGTTTGTTGTTAAATGAAAATAAAGAAAATTGTTTAAAAAAAAAAAAGTGTGATGGGGAAACTGTTTGGCACGGTGTGTAAACGCACAGTGACCTCTAACTATCATTTGGTAAGTCTACATTACTGTTTCAATAGTAGTACAATGTGCTTCAGATGAGAGTACACAGTGCCCTACTTGTGCCGAGAACCATTATTAATAACCAAAATGGCAAAAACTTGCTACCGCCACTTATTCTCACAATCTAGCCTTCTACGGATTTCCTATCTCATTTCAGTACCAACCACACAGCCATTTGTCAGCCATTCCACCTGTTAATCTTTGTCCTATAAATTGATATTTGTAGGCAGAATGGTTGATAAATGCCTGCTTCCTTTGCTGCCCAAAATAAACAAATAACCCACACAGCCTCTTTAAGGAGAAGTTACAATATGAAGGTTGTTCTGTACTTACGTTTTTGTGCAAAATGACAAGGTTTCTTCGGATTTGTCGTCTGCAGTGCAGATGTTGTTGGTTCTCAGGAGAGTAGTCTTCACTGTGAATTAAAAAAACAATATCAATTACTTTGTGTGTTAGCGGCCGTCATGATACTGCAGCCTTCACTTGTACTTATTTCGTCATACAAATCAACCTTCATGTTTCAACCCAATCCACGTGCACATTTCACTTCTCTCTGCGCACTCTTTCGATACTAATTTCAATATGGTACTTCAAAGTCCTTCAAAATAACTATCTTTTTTTAGGGGTTTGGAAATGCCTTGTTCTTTACAAAGTGTACTATGCATAGGAGATAGGTTTCTAACTGATAAGGCAACGTAGTAGATGGGCAAACATTTTGTAATTCTTAATGAAAAGCACTATGTCCAAAAATCGGGAGACCCTCCGAAGGACATGTCAGCACCACAATGAAGATTCCCCCTGCTAATAGCGCAGGGAGCTCTTGATTCTATTAAAGACAAGGAGGCGAGCATTAAGCTTTTATCTTCTTTATTCTCTACTCTCCAGCAGTTTCAACAAATATAACTTTGTAAACTTTCAATTTAAAATTTCTTTTCTTCAAATCCCATCAATCCTGTAGTCCCCTAGTCCTCTGTCCTTCCTCTTCTTTGACTGCTTGAACTGTCCTTTCTCTTTAACTGTGCACTCAACTGTTGAACTTGTGCTGAACTTCCTGCTTTGTACCGGCTCGATCTCTCACATACCAGCTTGCGAAGTTGTTCCAGGCGACCTGCTCTTATTAGGGCGTTCAGCTGTTCTTTTGCTCATCCCCTAAAGTCAATAAGAAACAAAATTGTGTATGTTAGGGCGGGAATACACACCCTATTCTGGAAGAAATAGCCATGTTAATTATCAACAGTACTTCACAACATGTATTTCATCCTTGCATTCATTGTGTATTCGGGATGGGAATTTAATGCTCGCCTCCTTGTCTTTAATAGAATCAAGAGCTCCCTGCGCTATTAACAGGGGGAATCTTCATTCTATGTCAAGACGGAGGCGAGCATTAAGCTTGTTCAAAGCTTCTTACTACTACTCCTGCCATTGCATTAATAGGTCGGCAGTAAAACGTTCTGAATGTCGTATCACTAGCCCAGTCTGCGGCTTTCATGATGTCTTGTAATGTTGCGCCTAGTCCTAGTGCTTTCGAGGCCATCGCTCCTCTGACTGAGTGTGCCCCGAATCTTGTCATGTCGACGCCTCCTAAACTCATAATGTTTCTGACCCACCGTGCTATGATGGCTGTTGCTAATCCTCTGTGAGGCTTTCTGCGTGCAATTAATAATTGAGTCGTCCCTGCTGGTCTTAGTTCGGCTGTTTTATTTTCGTATTCCTTTATACATGCCGCTACGCACCATTTCGGGTGCTCCTGCATGTACGGGTATGTGATGGTACTAGAATCAGTTTTAGTTCTCCTGGCTAAGCTGAACGTCACGCCTTCCGGCCCGTACGTTCTCCTATTCACTTCTAAGACTCTCATGTCTGCTACTCTCCTGCATGACACCAAGCATAGTAGCATGGCTAGTTTTTCGGACAGCTGTCCTAGCGACAGATACTTGTTGTCGGGCCAGTCCGCAAATAGTTTCAATACTATTGCTACGTCCCATAAAGATTCATATCTCGGCTGCGGTGGTTTCCTGAATCTTATTCCTCTTAGTAGCCGTATTACTGCTACGTTCTCTCCCACCGGTACTCCTTCCACGGGTAGGTGACCTGCTGATATCGCAGATCTGTATACCCCTATTGTTCTGTATGCTTTGCCGTCCTGGAGGAGTTCCGCTAGGAAATTCAAGGTCTCAACTAGAGGGGCAGAAACGGGATGAATATTTCTCCTTCTGCACCATGTCGACCACTTGTTCCAAGCTGCGTCGTAGCTCCTTCAAGTTGATGGAGCCCATGACCCTGCGATGAGACATGCAGCTTGTGACGAAATGCCCGGGAGATTCCAGCGTCTCCTGCTATCCTGCACGCCATCAATGGCAGTGTCCCCTTCACTCTCAGAGGGTGAGATGACCCAGCTGGGTCCGTGAGGAGGCGTTCTCCTTAGGGCAATATTCTCGGATAATCTACCAATAGTTCCATGACTGCTGGGAACCATACTTGGGATTTCCAGATCGGAGCCACCACTATCAGGTCTGCTGTCTCTCTGCGTACCTTTGCTAGTACTCGGTTCATCATTATGAATGGGGGAAAAGCGTAAAGTGTGTGCTCCCTCCAATCTTGTAGGAAAGCGTCCACTCCGGCTGCCGCTGGGTCCAATCTCCAACTGAAGAACCACTCTTTCTGAGCGTTCAGCCTGGACGCAAACAGACCTGTGCTTATTGGGCCCCAGATCTTGTCCAGTTTCAGAAAAATAATCCGGTCCAGCATCCAGTCGCTGGAGTCTGAGAGATGTCTGGAGTTCCAGTCCGCTACTACATTCAACGAACCTGGTAAGTATTCGGCTACCACCGAGATCCCTGATTCTAGGCAGGAATGCCAGAAATCCTTGACTATTTCCGCCAGCAATTTGGACTTTGTTCCTCCTAAATGGTTGATGTATTTTACTGCCGAAATGTTGTCCATTTTTAGCAGAATACAGGAGTTCACTTTCCCTTTCGTAAATGCCCTGATCGCAAAGGATCCGGCTAGTAACTCTAGGCAGTTTATGTGTAATTGGAGTTCCGATGCGCTCCATCTCCCTCCTGTCTGGAGATCCCCGCACCGGGCTGCCCATCCTGCTCTGCTGGCATCTGATTCTATTATCAGGTCTGGGCGGTCGCCGAAGATGGCTCTGCCATTCCAGGCCTCCATGTTCGCTAACCACCATTCCAACTCTGTCCTGGACTCTTGATCTAAGAGTACCAGCTGGTGGTAGTGTAGGCCTTGTTGAAGATGCCGTATCTTCAGCCTCTGAAGGTCTCAGTAGTGTAATGGCCCTGGGAAGATTGCGTGTATTGATGCCGCTAGTAAGCCTACTACTCTCGCTATGGTGCAGAGTGATATACTCGTTTTGCTGAGACATGCTCTTATTTCTCTCTTTATGTCTCTGATCTTTTTGTTTGGGAGTTCCAATGTTGCTGACCTGGTGTTTATAACAAACCCCAGGAATTCTATCCTCCTCGCCGGAGCCATCTCCGACTTCTCCCAGTTCACTAGGAAACCTAGCGAGGTTAAGAAGTGTACTATCCAGTCGGTCTGGTAGACTAGGGTCTCTCTGCTGTCAGCCATCAGTAGGATGTCGTCTAGATATATAATCATGCAAATTCCTTTCCCTCTGATCGCTGCGGCTACCGGCTTCATCACTTTCGTGAATGCCCACGGTGCCGAGGAGAGCCCGAATGGCATCGTTGCGAACTGCCATAATTGCCCGTCCCAGTCAAATGCTAGGAATGGACGGAAATCCCTCTGTACAGGAATCGTTAGAGAGGCGTCTTTCAAGTCTATCCTCGCCAGCCAGTCGTTCTGTCTGAGCGTATCTCTGAGCTGGTGGATTCCTTCCATTTTGAAGTGGTTGTAGGCCACCCAGCTGTTCATGTGTCTTAGATTTATCACTGGTCTCACTTTGTCTTTTCGGTGAACCAGGAACATGTTGCTCACAAATCTTGGCGGTGCTATGCATGGTTCGATCGCCCGTTTGTCTGCTAGGCTTCGCAATTCTGTGTCTAGCAGCTCTTTCTCGGTCAGCGTCGTGACTACGGGGCGTGGCGCTTGATCCTGAACGGGGGTTTCTGTGAATTCTATACACATGCCTTTCACTGTTTGAAGGACCCAAGCATCGCTGGAAAGCGAGCGCCAGTTTTCCCAGAATATAGCTGTCCTCCCCCCTACTGGCGGATATGTAAAATGTCTCACCTGTGGGGAAGTTTTGTCCTCTTCCCTGTCCTGTGCCTCGTCTTTCTCTAGGGAAGCGGCCTCTTGGGGGAAAAAGGTATCAGGCTGCCTGGATTCCCAGTATTGGTTTCTGTTGTTCTGAGGCCGTCTGGGTGCTTGGTATCGACCGGTCGAGCGACCTCTGTAGCGACCGGTCTCGCCAAAAACTCTCCCTGGGAAAATTCTCTTCATCAAAGCCTGTGTTAGGGCCCTACGAACCTCTCCATCTCCTTACCAAAAGTCTCTCCGACCAATAGGCCCTGCGCTGCCTCGCCGGCTTCGTATGACGACAGATCTCCTAGTTTCCGGTCGATTTTCAAAAGGAGGCCTCTCCCGCACTCTGATGAAATCGCGCAGTTTGCGTTTCCTAGTATACATATGGCCCGTTGGGCCCAGTTCGCTAGCACTCCTGGGTCTACCTCCTCGCCTGTATCTCTGGCTCGTTCGGCTAGGTCCATTATTTTAGTTAGCGGATCTGCTAGGTCGAGGAGTTTTTCTTGGCAGTTTCTCCAGGAGCTGTCTATGCCGTTCCTCGGGTCTCTGTTCGATTTGGAGATGAACAACAACATTTTAGGGTCCAATTCCGGGGCTTCCGCGACTTTGCCCGGCAGGTCTAGTCTTGGACATTCAGCCCTCAGTCTTTTTCTGACCTCTTTTTCTAGAGCTTTCCTCAATCTCTGCATCATGTATTTCGCCACTCTCGGCGATGGTACCCACTCCGAGGATCTCGAATTTCTGATTTCTTCCGGTTGGAACATGTCCGCCGTTTCGTCCTCTTCTAGGTGGTGGAGTTTTCGTTGTCTTTTCTTAGGCGGAGGTTGGCTCCCCTCATCCCCTTCATTATCTGCATCCGCTTGAGTGGATGTGGGGGATATCGGCGGTTCCTCGTCTGGGAAGCCTTCTGGGGGTTCCTCCTCTGTACAACCCATATTGTCTTCCCCTGGGTAGGGGGTCCGGAGGCTCGGCACCTGGGAATCTTTCATGAACGCTTCCTTTTGTCTGAGGAACGCGTCCGTAGCCTCTGGGGCTCCTGTACTCGCCCCTGTCGGTTGGCCCGGGGGGTCAGAAGAGGCTTTGCTCTTCCGGGCCCTGTTAAACCCCTTAGGGTCGTTAAACGTTGCCCTTATGGACGTGCTTTCTTCCTGCTTGGTGCGTTCTTCCTTCTGGCTCAGGAATAGTTCTATGGTATCTAGCCTTTCTTGTAAAGGCCGCACTCCTCTGTCAGTGAATCTCCCAGCACGTCTTTGAAGCTATAGGCTCAGAGATGTTTTTATGGGAGAGCAAAAGAGGCACTTGCCCAGGGCCCCCACCTTGGAGGGGGGCCCCACAAGGGTGACTGATCTGTAGATGTAAGATTCCATTGTTCACCAGTCTTAAATAGCACACGTCAGGATATTTTATGGGGTGCTGCTGAGGCTCTAAACCCATTCTGTTTTGTCCACTATATTCTGCCTTGATCAATTCATCATGTATTGCTTTCTGGGTTCACTGTGGTATACATAGTTTGTGTGTTCCTTATGGCACAACTCTGTAGCATTCTTTCCTTCCTGTGGGAAATATGTTGATCATGTGCTATAGGCGACAGTGAAATGCATATTGATAAAATGAGTGCCACAATGGTTCAGAAGTTAGCTGAGTGTGTGAAACGTGAAGCACCCATTGCAGAGATGTGTTCATATGTAAAATTAGAATATCACATTCCAGCAACGCTGGCTGAGCCTTTCCTATGTCTGAATATGTACTTGGTTTTGCAGAACATCATCTGCTATTATCAGCAGTGTACCTGCACCAGATGGGGGTTGCTATAAAAAATGAACATATCATCCGTATGTATGGTGAAGGTCCAGAAATTGGTTTGTTCAGATGGGGTGTTGTAAAACCTAGGTAATCGCCTCCAACGATGGCATAAACTGTTAGCCCAAGAGGTGAATAAGTATCCAAATTCAAGACTATGGAACGAAAGCGTTCATGTCGGTATTCTGGATATGCCAGCAGATGATACAGTGATCCTGGTCAAATCATCTAATATAGCTTACATTACTGTGCTGTCTTCTGTGGCTTTTTCCTTCTTGCATGCTGCTGGTATCATTTAGCCCATTACTTGATCTTTCTTCTTATATAGGCCATTTGGGTGGAAGGGTTGGTAGACAGAAGAGAGCGGACCAGATGTTGCAGGCCTCAGACAAGCATATTTTAAAGTCTGCTTGTTTGACCCAAAAAACTGCTTGCGTTTTGGTAAAAGTCAAAGGTTTTTAAGCACGTTTATAAATGAAAATGTCACAAGCCAATTTCTTGAAGTATTTAAAGCTTTAAGCTACAAAAGACAAAGCCAGATTAAATGTGTTAAATCACATCGATTGGTATGCTGATACTTATATACTTTCCTAAATGATGAAGAGAATGAAGCTAGAACCATTCCCATTTTGCATAACACACTTATAATATTTTGTTTACAAATGGTCATGTTTAGGAAGTGATTTGTGTACTTCTGCATGTCCGTTTTTATACAATTAGATTGTTTTAGTTCATAGTAAGAACTGGAAAAGAAAGTGTTCAATTGCAGAGTTGGCACAAATCACAGCTTCACCCCTTCACCCCTTAACCAATGTGTGATCCTGGGCGTCTCATTTAATCTTGTATTGCCTAACCCCTCAATATTCCCAGTCCCTAAACTTTTCAAATTGTCAGTCCTTCAGAGTGATTTCCTTCTCATGGTATGATCTTCATAAAATACTTATTCATGGTTTCACTGTCTAGGGTTGCTTCGACTTTAACAGTGAGCATATTTATATCGCACACCTCAGGCATTTACTCCTTTGATATCTAATGGCAAATACTATTTGAAAACCATATCCCGCTTCTAATATCAGTCTGTCTAGATAAAGACACCTTCCTAGTAGCTTCTACTCCGCATCCACTATCCATGCTACGGTATGTGTAGCTTTCTCCTTCCTTCCAATTGGTCTCCTCTCTCCATGCATGAGCACTTTTGCATTCTGTGAGGCAGCCAATGTGAGTTATCTGTCTATTATGGGTTACATGTACCTTTTACATACAGTCCTGCATTAATACTACAGGCTGCATACCTTCCTGGATGTTATTGATAAAAATGATCCTGTACGTATTAGAACAGTAACCTCTTCGTAGACTACTAATGTTGGTCTTCAAATGCTACTTGTTTATCATTCTGATTAGAGCAAGAATGAAGAGGGTAAGGGGACTTAAAGGGTGTAAACATGCTCATTATGCTGCAAGACAGCATATCAACCTATAGGTTGTGAGCGCAACGGGTGTGGGGAGCGACCAGTATTCTTCATTCTTTAGTCCTTTGGTTTGGTAGACGGGGGCCCCAAAGATGTCCATGCCCAGGTCCCCAAAAGTGCCTAAGATGGCTCTGTATAGGCTAGGTCTTCTTGGTAGACTGCCTCCTGCTCCTCTTCGCTCCACTCGAAGTTCGACATTGTGCTGGCCGGTGCCTGAATCAATACCTGTCTAGGTGTAGTGGCGCGTCCACAGATTCACTTTGCTCGAGGCTGCACCTTCCTTATACAATATGTATGTTTGCAGGATATATCTTTCCGATTTGCCTGGTAATACTCTATAATCGTGCGTCTCCGCTTTCTAAAGCCACGCCCCAGCACAGGAGGTGTTCGCTATTGGCGCATTCGCTGCGCGTGGCTGCTTCTGCTCGGCTCGCGGGAAGTCTCCCGCCTGCGTAGAGCTCCGCCCTTCCAAGGGTTGGGGCTGCGAACTCGCGCTCTGCTAGGGGGTATGGCAGGCTCCTGAGGTGTCGTGCATTACGACACAGGGCCTCCGAATCCCTTTGAAACACTAAAACACTAACGCTCGCGCGCTCTACTGTACATGTTTATTCTATTATTGTCCACGGTGTACAATTCCATACACGTTAATGACATAAAACACGTTTTGTTAAGCGAATAGTACGGAGCTAAAATAAAGAGGTCTGTGGAGAGCAGGAAAAGAAGAGGAAGGACAGAGGAACAGGAAGGACTAGGTCACATGGCCAGAGACTAGGGGACTACAAGATTGATGGGATTTGAAGTTTGTTTGAAAAAATATATATATTTTTTTTAAATTGAAATTTTACAAAGTTATATTTGTTGAAACTGCTGGAGAGTAGAGAATAAAGAAGATGAAAGCTTAATGCTCGCCTCCGTCTTGACATAGAATCGGGAGCAATTACTATTCTCATACGATCACATTGCAAGTAGCATTACTGTTGGCAGTACAGAGGACAGAACTGGGACATTTTCAGATACAAAATTAAGGTCTTCCCTAAATTATACTTCTCAACTCACACGCTTTTGGCGGGTGTCACCCGCCTTCTAAAGGGCAAACTCACCCGCCAAGCCTCCTGCACGGCCATTCATTCAAATGGGTGTGTCACCCGCCAAAAACAAAATCGACTCATTTCACCCGCACTTCACACAAAAACGTTTGAGAGCTATGCCTAAATAGGCATGCTTGCAACGTATGTACAGGTTATGCAGAAGAAAATAAGCAGTCGTGCAATTTGTTAATGGCAAATCGGCAATCTTGCACTTCACAAGGGGGAGCGTTGTTACGTGCGTCCTATGGAAATTTACCAGCATTATTTTGTCTATTTTAAATTATAAGGCTTCCAAATGTACTCTGATTAGAATGAAGATACCTGTACTCTATACTGATGCATGTGGTCATGCATGGAGCTGTACGTAGACATTCGCAATCCTTGCACGGTAGTTTGTGAAGTAGGTGCTTTGCAATGGTATGCGCTTTCCATTAAGAATCATCGACAGTAATTTTGAAGTGCGCAATGTTGATGACGGAGTTACAATTGGCAAGGTTCAATGTGATTGGTGGCTGATTGTGCGCCCGCTTAGTTGTATCCAATGATGGACTTACTTTGGTAGTGCTGTAGAAAGGGTGGAAGGACTGGGTAAGAGTTACGTGCTGCATGTAGGCAACGCTTGTCCGCTGGTAGGGCGTGTCACATACGGTTTCTACAGCTAATCCTGAATGGAAACACGACTGTAGCCATCAATCAATCAGATGTTCACATTAGTCTTTTGTGCTGAAAAACGGTGCGCACACTGAAAATGGCAGAGGTGCAGAGGGTCAGGGTTTTGCTGCTCGGAGACATTTTTGTGCAAGGCTTACAACACTATGCCGAGAGTAGGCATGTGGCACACCATTTCGATGTGCGCGGAGTGGAGGTGGTCTGGAGCGCTGACACTGATGGCAATACTGCGACAATTCTGCAAGTTTGCAGAGATATGCGTACAATGACCACTCCTCATGTGGTAATTTTGTACTACGGTGCTTGCCACATGAGATACCTGACTTTGCGTACTTTGCTGGCTGATTTGGCACAGTTGGTTCAAGCAATCATGGCCATCTTCCCAACATCCAAAGTTATTTTTCTGCTTTACTCCCCAGGCGACAATGGACCAACACTTCTGTTTTCTGTCCAGATCAAAGCATCGGGAGGTGCATCATCAATCGCGGCATGCGTACATTCATGCTGCGAGTTGGTATGTTTTTTTGTAGCCACAATAACATTGCTCCCAGCAATGCGCATTACTTTGAAGGAGATGGCGTTGCACTATCCTCTTTGGGAAATGCAATGTTCTTTTGGAACATAAGGCTTGCTTTAGAGAACGTTCTGTAATGTTTGCAAGAGCAAAGCAAGGACAAAAACTACAAAAAAGGCATAAAATACCACATGTCTGTACGATATGTGGCCAAAAATAAAAAAGAAGGGCTCTTCTCAGAGCATACCTTAAAGGAGAAAAAGGGGACTAGTACTTTAATGTACCGTCGTCACGCTCTGCTCCTCTACATGTCCGTGAACATGGCGGTAGTTAACTGCCAGCACATATCACCACCGGGAATTGAAGGGTGGAGCCACATGTAAATGAGAATAAGTTGAGCTAGGTATTGGTCCACACAGTTCAGTAGGTGTATTCAGCCCAACGTACTTTGGTAAAACCGTTTTTTCCCTCACAGGAGAACACACAGGTTTGGGGATGGGTCACTAGGGAATGGAGAAGCAGGGCAGGTGCAGGTGGGTCAATGGTATCGAACTTTCGCTCTCACGATGTCCTCCACAAACTCCCGTAAACTTTGAAAATTGTCGTTCAAAACATCCATTTACGACTCTATCCTTTTTATTCTGTCTTCTACCTCTTCTGTTGCCCTTTCCTCTTCTTTTTCCTGGTCTGTTGAACAAAGAAAAACACCTCAAGTTAAATGCCTACAGAATACTGGTCACTATTCTCCATATGCAGACCAATATGTACCATTGTTGTCACTGTCTTCAGACATTTCCCCGTGCGGGAAATACTCCTCCAGCCACTCCAAAGTACTAGCCATTTCTGAGTCAAAACAACAGAAATAAATTATTATTTCTGCACCACATACCAAATAAAAGCATACCCACTTCAAAAATATGACCTGCACTCACTCTTTTGCTATAATCTCCCTTCGTCCAAATGCGTCCGTCCACTATCCTTCCAGGTTGCCGAGTTTCTGTGAAGTAATTACAGTGGTGCCATCCTTTCTTTTTTTTTGTACCATCCTCTTGATTCTGCATGGTTATTAAATGTGGCATTTCCATTTCCCACCTTCAGGTTTCCATATTTACTTATTAGTACTTACAATATCTTTATGCCCTTCTTCACTGTTTCCCACTTTTTGTGCAAGAGAATAGTACATTTTCAGATACCCCCCCCCCTGCCTTTTTGGGTCATGTTGATCCTGTCCGCCCCCGTCCGCAAACAGGCGCTCAGTCCGTCCCTTTCTAAAGTCAATAGGGAGGGGGTTCTGAATGTTCTATGTTAAATCTATGGCAATTACATGGCTTATACTACATATCTCTCAAAATCACATGATGACAGTGCATATTCTGCTGACCAACTTCATTGCCACAATTTCATGCTTGAGTTCCACCTTCCAAAAACCTAATCAATTCCCTACAATAAAAACCTTGTTACGGGGACATTACGGTTAAGTTGCCCTCCCAAAAACCAGTGAAATTGATTATATATATATATATATAATAATATATATGTCGGCCTTGCGGTTTTGGTCGAGGGTAGCCTACAGAAAACTCCTGCACATTTAGGCCCCAGAGACACAGGCACCATTCTGTGGTAGCCAAGGTTGGCTCTTTTCCAAGGGTCACCTAGGCATCAGCCTCACCTTGTAGCAATAAGGACCTGAGAGACCGGACTGATAGATAAAAAAAGCTTCTTGTATTAGATAGAAAATAAAAAGCAGACAGATAAAATTATCAGTGGAGAAGCAGGAAAATACAGAAGGACAAGTGGCGGGCAGTCGGCACTCGGAGCACAGATTATATAGCATATCATAAGCAAATCCCTAATATATTATAGCATTTTCACAGTGGGGGGTGTTACTTGGTATGACATTGCAGACATTTGGCAATAACTGTCATCATCTCACTTGTGACCCTCTGACAAAGTATTTTATGTAGATTGTTTTATAATATGGATATGCGGCATTCACAGAAACACTACTGGTATCTACCATATATGGTGCTGATGCTACACTTGTAGAGAGCAAATGGAAGAGAAGGTCTGACGTGCCCCTTTGCCTTGTTACGGGGTCTTGGTCTAATCGGCACCAAGCAGGGTTTGGGCCAGTCAGAGAAGCTGCATGCAGAGGGAGGCAGAGGAAGGCATCAGGCAAAAGAAAAAATTGAGGATCTGAGGCATAAATGTATAAGGGAGCAATATGTAGCTTACCATAGCATAGCATAACAATCCTGCCACATCAGTTCAAAATATGTAGGTTAGAGTTGTATGCATTGTAAGGGTGCAGAAGTAGGACTCAGACACAATGCTATTAGAACTTTGTATATTGACTTTTAATAATAATATGTGAGTTGGAAAATGTCTCTCTATCCCTCTCATTAAGAGGGGTTTTGTTACGCTCACCTGACTCCCACGGAGGCGCTGGCCTGGTTCGCGCTGCTGTGACCTCTTCTAAGGTGATGCGCAGGGTTCGGAAGACGGACTGGACTGGGCCCCCAAATCTGGCTTGTCTGGCTCGCAGAAGTATCCTTCTGTAGGCGAAAATAGGGGATTAACTGTCTGCGGAGTAATGCAATCGGCCTCCCACTTTCCCCTCTCACCCTCCTTGAAACCCTTCTGTGATTTCTCGTAGCGTCTCACCTTAGGGTCTGGAAGGACGAGCTCTCCATCCTGCTTCTGATGCAGGGGCGCGTTGGTATCCAGTTACTTCACTGGATTTTCGGATTGGTGAGAACCAAACTTGCTTGGCTTCCAGGTAAGTTTTTTGATAAGAGGTTCCCCTTGTGTCCATGCATTAATGTACTAATGCTAGAGTCTTTTTCCCCATAGAGGCCGGGGTACGGAATGCCGGGGAACAGGCACCGACCCAAGATGAGAGGTGAAATCCTTGTAGAAATCAGGTAAGTCTTTAATGAGCGTTTTTTGGTAATGTCTTTTCATTCGCTCATTAACGTTGATGTTTTTTTTTCCCCTTAGGGGCCGGGGTCCGGAAATGCCAGGATGCGGCGAGGACCCGAAATGAAGAGGGAATAAATCAACAGGTAAGTCTTAACATGGAGATTTAGCTTTCCTTATTCCCTTCTCTCTCTCACCTTTTGTTCTGGTGTTTTTCTCCCTAGGCGCTGGGGCGTGACCGCGAATCCGGATGATCGCTGCTGAACATGGAGGCGCCCTGTAAAGGTGAGTGTAATGCGGCGCTGCAGCGATCGACGCGATGAGCTTTTAAATTAGTCTTCCTTTTCAGGATTGTCAGTGAGATGTCTCCGGGATGCGGATTTAGCAGGTAAGGACTTTTCCTTCTTCTGTTCTCTTCTTCTCTTCCTTTGCAGGTGATCCAGGATGCTAGCAGGCGTGGCAGAAGTCAGGATGCAGGAGCAGACACGGTGAGCGTCCAGCTGCTAGATGCAGAACAACGCGAAGCACGTGTGGCTGTTCGGGTGGGGTTTAAATAGCCTTGGAAGAAGTTCCAGGTATGTATCCTTCCTCCAATCAGGTATGTATCCTTCCCCGACCACGCCCGGATGGTAAATTAGTCCCACAGGTAAAGTAGTTTCTTTCAGGCCTCAAGGAGGCCGGGATCCTGCAGCATGGTCTGCATCAGGTAAGTGCACCCAAGCATTCCCATAATGAGCCGGGCGCCTATGGCGCCAGGACTGATGTCTTTTATGAGCCTGGCACCATAGGCGCCAGTACACTGTCCAAAGGGCCCCTATATGGGGTTACTGGGTCCTTCCTTGGGGACTGGATGTCCACTTTCGGGGACGCCGGGCTTGAACCGGCTCCCCGGGAGCGGGGATCATGACAGCACTCCCCCCCAAGGCCCCTCCCAAGGTTGTTCCCTCCAGGGGTTTTGGTTTGTCTGGGAAGAGTCGGTGGAATTTCCTGACTAATCGAGGTGCATGCACATGGTCGCTGGGTTCCCACGACCTCTCCTGAGGTCCGTACCCCTTCCAATCAATTAGGTAGAACAGTTTTGACCTAAACATTTTTGATTCTAAAATGTTCTTCACTTCGAATTCGGGCTCCCCATCTATTAGAATAGGTTCTGGAGGTTTGAGTAGTCGGGTTCCGGGTACCACTGGTTTCAGAAGTGACACATGAAAAACAGGGTGAATTTGCATACCAGCTGGTAAATCAAGTTTAACAGCCACTGGGTTAATTATTGCCGTAATAGAATAAGGTCCCAGATATTTTGGGTTAAAAGTTCGAGGCCCTTTGAGTGGTAAATGTCTGGTAGCTAACCACACTTGATCCCCAATCTGATACGGAGGTGCTTCACTCCGATGTAGATCAGCATTCTCCTTGTATTATCTCTTGGCTTGTTGTAAATGCGTAGTTGCCTCTTTGAAGGCTTGGGTAATTGTAGAATGCAGATGTTCTACTGCAGGCATTCCGAGGTTCTGAGGTGAGTCAAGGTTTGAGGTTCGAGGGTGATGCCCAAACAAAGTATAAAAAGGACTGTGGCCAGTTCCAGAGTGTACCGAATTATTATATGCGTATTCGGCTATCCAAAGAATGTCTTTCCAATTGCTTTCAGATTGCTTTCACATACACCGTAAGTACTGTTCAAGGGTCTGATTTGTCCTCTCGGTCTGACCATCGGTCTGAGGGTGGTGACTGGTCAATAATCTTACGTCGATCTGCACCATTTGACAACATTTGCGCCAGAAGTGGGAAATGAATTGGCTTCCCCGGTCAGAGATTAGTATAGATGGGAATCCATGTAGCCGAACAATATTTTCGAGGAATTCTTTGGCTAGGACAGAAGCTGAAGGTAAACCTTTCAAAGGAATAAAGTGGGCCATTTTGGAAAAACAAATCCACAATTACCAGAATAGTATTGTACCCCGAACAAGGAGGCAGGTCCGTAATAAAATCCATTGATAGGGTGTGCCAGGGTGCTGGTGGTATGTCTAGAGGTTGAAGGAGACCGGCTGGTCTTTTCTTTTGACTTTTATTTTGGGCGCAAACACCACAGGACATCACAAAAGATTTAACATCTTTTCGCCAAGAGGGCCACCAAAATTGTTGTTTCACCTTTTCCTCTGTCTTGGCAATACCGGGGTGTCCCTCTATTAATGTATCATGATAACCGGAAATAACTAGTTCGTGTAATTCCTTATGTGGCAGGAATAAGCGTCCTTGGAAATACGGTAAACCATTATCTATGGTAAAGTCTGATCCCTTTTGTATCCATTCCTGTAAGGTTGTAGGGTCCAGGAGTTGTTTCACTCTGGCTTGAATGTCTTCAAGCGTCTGTAACGAAGTCATGCCTAGAATCCTCTGTTCGGGAATTATTGGTACTGGTTCTGAGTTTGTATCAGATTCTCCCATTCCAATTCGGGGATAAGGCGTCTGCTTTGCCATTCTTGCAGCCAGGTCGATAGGTAATCACGAAATCAAATTCAGCGAAAAACAAAGCCCATCGGAGCTGCCGTGATGACTGAGCCTTGGCGGTTTTCAAATTCTGTAAATTCCGGTGATCAGTGATCAGTGATCACTGTGATGGTATGTCGAGCGCCAAGCAGATAATGCTGCCAGGCTTTAAAAGCGGACTTAATGGCTAACAGTTCTTTGTTCGTGATTGCATAATTAACCTCGGGTGCCGAGAATTTTCTGGACCAAAATGCTACGGGATGCAGTTGGTTGGTTTCGGGATCTCTTTGGGACAGGACAGCTCCCATGGCTAGGCTGGATGCGTCAGTCTCGACGACATAAGGGAGATCTGGACGCGGGTGTTTCAATATAGGTGCGGAGGTAAACTTAGCTTTTAAATCCTGAAAGGCCTGCTCGGCTTCTTCAGACCATTCAAAACGTTTATTTTTCCTCAAGAGTGCAGTAATGGGTTATACCACGCGTGAAAATTCCGGGATAAACCTGCGATAGAAATTGGCAAAGCCGAGCATGCATTGAACCCCTTTTACAGAGCTAGGTGATGGCCATTTGAGGATGGCATCCACTTTTCTTGAGTCCATTCGGACTCCTTTGGGTGTCAGAATGAAACCTAGAAACTCGACTTCTGTGGTATGGAAAACACATTTCTCCAATTTAGCAAATAGTTTGTGTTGGCGCAGTTTTTCAAGTACTGCCCTGATGTGTTTTCTGTGATCAGATTCCGAAGAGGAGTACACCAGAATGTCATCGATATATACGACAACACAAACATCGATGAGTTCCCGAAGGACATCATTCATGAAGTATTGGAAGGCAGCCGGCGCGTTACACAATCCGAAAGGCATCACCTGGTACTCGAATAATCCGTATTTAGTACGGAAGGCAGTTTTCCATTCGTCGCCTTCTTTAACTCATACCAGATGATAAGCCCCCCGGAGATCTAACTTGGTGTATATGCAAGCGTCCTTCACCTGGTCAAGGAGTTCAGGGATCAGAGGCAGAGGATAACGGTTTTTAACCGTTATCTGGTTCAATGCGCGGTAATCGATACAAGTTCTAAGGTCGCCTTCTTTTTTGGGCAAGAAGAACAAAGTCGAGGATGCCGGGGACTTTGACGGGCGAATAAAACCATTAGCTAGGTATTGATCCAAATATTGTCTCAAATGCAGATTCTCAGGTTCGGTAAGGGCATAAATCTTGCTACAAGGGGGTTGTGCACTGGGCACCAGATCGATTTGGCAATCGTACGATCTGTGAGGAGGTAACGTGTTGGCCTGTTCCTTTTGGAAGACGTCCTGAAAGTCTTGGTATTCCGGAGGTAGTTGCATGGAGGCAGAGGTTACAGATGCTAGATTAATCTTCAGGTTTTCTGGGTAGCAGGTTTGTGTACAATCCGGGAAGGTTATTCTCTTAGCTCGCCAATCAATTTGAGGATTATGTGTCTCTAACCAAGGGATTCCAAGAATAACCTGAAACTGTGGAGCCTTGATTACATCAAACACAACACCCTCCCGATGGCCGTCGGGACCAATAAGAGTCATCTCAGTAGTGGAATGTGTTACCGGTCCAGAGGCAATTTCAGTTCCAACGACTGTGGTGATGACATCTTTGCTGGTTTTAGGACGGAGAGGGAGGTTAATCCTAGAGACCAATTCACGATCCACATAGTTTCCAATAGCCCCACTATCGATGTATGCCTTTATTGCATGCAACCGCTTAGGCTATTCTGGATCTACCAGAACCATTGGCACAATGAAATGCGAGGTCTGAGAGTTAGTTTTCAAGCTCGGCAAGCGGACCCCTACACTTGTCGGGCGGAGTCGTTTCCCGAACCAGAGTCTTCATGGTTTTTATCAGCGGCTCCTACCGCCTTTCGGGGCGGTTTTGCCGGGCAATCTCGTAGAAAGTGTCCAGAATTCCCACAATAAAGACATAATTTTAACTGCCGCCTCCCTCCTTTCACGTTCCTTTTGAGTTAAGGGTCCTTTAACCCCTCCAATTTGCATAGGCTTAGAGACATCAACTCCCTTGGGATTATCATGGGTCTTGACCAACACCCGGGTCTCAAACCTGGACCGATCTGCTTTTCTGTTTTGAAGTCTGTGATCCAATTGGACCACTAAGTCTATATACTCTGTGCATTCTTGGGGCGGATTTACAACTTGGGCCAAGACATCTTTAAGTTCTCCGCGAAGGCCTCGATAAAACAACGTGACTCTTTTATCCTCTGGCCATCCCGTTTCCACAATTAGTCTATTAAAGGTTGCAATATAGGATAGGAGGTCCTGATTGCCCTTTCGCATGGATAGAAGTTCGTCATCCAGAGCCTGCCCCTGAGAGTGTCGAGCAAATAACCTTTCCATGCTTGCTTGAAACCTTTGAAAATCACGGAGAATGGGGTCATCTTGAGTAACCAGTGGAACTGACCAATCGGCAGCGCAGCCGCTGAGATATGACAATACAAAGGCTACCTTGGTCTGATCATTAGGGAAGGCCCCAGGTCTGCATAGGAAGTGCAAACGACACTGATTCATGAATACGGCGAATCGTTTGGGGTCCCCAGCAAAGCGTTCGGGTGGGGCCAGCGGCATGTTTCCAGGTAGATTAATCTGCACAGGGTTACTGGAAACCACAGGAGCGGGTTCCCTCCGGAACCGGGTAGAGGAGTTTGCCCAGCTTGACCTTGCAAAAGCTGTCTGGCCAGGTCATCAGTTCTTTCCTTTGATATTATTAATTCCCTCCTGAGGGCATTAGTCTCTTGACGAGCGGCATGTACTTCGGCCCGTAATTCCCCCAGTAATTGGGCCAACTGATCAGTCTCAGAACTTTCCATAGCACCCGGGTGGGAATTTGTAGGAAGGCTTCGCGTTCTGTTACGCTCACCTGACTCCCACGGAGGCGCTGGCCTGGTTCGTGCTGCTGTGACCTCTTCTGAGGTGATGCGCAGGGTTCGAAAGACGGACTGGACCGGGCCCCCAAATCTGGCTTGTCTGGCTCGCAGAAGTATCCTTCTGTAGGCGAAAATAGGGGATTAACTGGCTGCGGGGTAATGCAATCGGCCTCCCACTTTCCCCTCTCACCCTCCTTGAAACCCTTCTGTGATTTCTCGTAGCGTCTCACCTTAGGGTCTGGAAGGACGAGCTCTCCATCCTGCTTCTGATGCAGGGGCGCGTTGGTATCCAGTTACTTCACTGGATTTTCGGATTGGTGAGAACCAAACTTTCTTGGCTTCCAGGTAAGTTTTTTGATAAGAGGTTCCCCTTGTGTCCATGCATTAATGTACTAATGCTAGTGTCTTTTTCCCCATAGAGGCCGGGGTACGGAATGCCGGGGAACAGGCACCGACCCGAGATGAGAGGTGAAATCCTTGTAGAAATCAGGTAAGTTTTTAATGAGCGTTTTTTGGTAATGTCTTTTCATTCGCTCATTAACGTTGATTTTTTTTTTTCCCCTTAGGGGCCGGGGTCCGGAAATGCCAGGATGCGGCGCGGACCCGAAATGAAGAGGGAATGAATCAACAGGTAAGTCTTAACATGGAGATTTAGCTTTCCTTATTCCCTTCTCTCTCTCACCTTTTGTTCTGGTGTTTTTCTCCCTAGGCGCTGGGGCGTGACTGCGAATCCGGATGATCGCTGCTGAACATGGAGGCGCCCTGTAAAGGTGAGTGGAATGCAGCGCTGCAGCGATCGACGCAATGAGCTTTTAAATTAAAGTCTTCCTTTTCAGGATTGTCGGCGAGATGTCTCCGGGATGCGGATTTAGCAGGTAAGGACTTTTCCTTCTTCTTTTCTCTTCTTCTCTTCTTTTGCAGGTGATCCAAGATGCTGGCAGGCGTGGCAGAAGTCAGGATGCAGGAGCAGACACGGTGAGCGTCCAGCTGCTAGATCCAGAACAACGCGAAGCACGTGTGGCTGTTCGGGTGGGGTTTAAATAGCCTTGGAAGAAGTTCCAGGTATGTATCCTTCCTCTAATCTGGTATGTATCCTTACCCGACCACGCCCGGATGGTAAATTAGTCCCACAGGTAAAGTAGTTCCTTTCAGGCCTCAAGGAGGCCGGGATCCCGCAGAATGGTCTGCATCAGGTAAGTGCACCCAAGCATTCCCATAATGAGCCTGGCGCCTATGGCGCCAGGACTGATGTCTTTTATGAGCCTGGCGCCATAGGCGCCAAGACACTGTCCAAAGGGCCCCTATATGGGGTTGCTGGGTCCTTCCTTGGGGACTGGATGTCCGCTTTCGGGGACGCCGGGCTTGAACCGGCTCCCCGGGAGCGGGCATCATGACAGGTTTCCTTACCTCAGAGGAAACTAATGACATTGTCAGAAAGTCTGTAACTAAAAAGTATGTTACTGTCATGTCCAAAAACGTTACTTATGTCCCTAACACTAACAGTCTAATATAAATATGCAGGGTTACTCTCCTCTCAAAGGAAAAAGTGTTCTTTGTGTTTTCAAACAACTGAAAGATTCCCAGCTTTGATGCCTGATAAAAAGATGTTACAAAAATAATGTTCCCAAAATGTAAAGTTTCAATCTTAGTGGTGTACTTCTTTCCACCAGCTTCTTCCTTATGTAAAGTCTCTGAATAATTGATGAGGAACTGTTGTCTGTTTTCACAGTTCATATTTCTTGCTAGCGTGGTATGCTCTGATCCTGAGTTGCAGTTTGCAATGTTAGGGCTCTGGTTCTTCCCCTAGATGTCTTTGATGATATGGGTCAGCAGAAACTGTTCATTGATTGTACAGTTCCCGTATCCTACCAGCTTGGCATGTTCTACTGCCAAGCTTAGGATTCCTATGGCTTTGATCTTGCTATTATCAATCTCTTATATTTTTGTGAGTCCCAGGCTTGCAATGCTTTGTGTGGTGTGATTGGTTTCCTTTTTAAACACGTGGTTATCTTTGGTGTTATCCCTCCAAGTCTCTGCCCCCCAAGCTCTAGACCTTGGTTTCACATGTGGGTGTGAGTCGCCAGACCCGCAATGTTGCATTGTTACTACTTGGTTCACTTCCCTATAAGTCTGCATTTCCTTCTCACTTACTTCTGGGTCCTAGACCTTTACAAATGTGTAATTTGGCTCTTGTTTATCTTAGGGCCCCAGACACTCTCATAACATAGATAATAGTCTCTATCATGTTCCAGACCCTCTTGCCTTTGAACTTAGGTGGTGGGTGCAAGTCCCACACTCACAATGCTGTGTTGCATCCACTTGGTTCACTCTCCTACTAAGTTTGCAACTTTCTCTCATTTATTTCACGGTCCCAGACCCTTGTGGTTTTGGGTGCGGGCTGCCGACTCGCACAGGTACGTTTTATTAGTTTGGTTCACTGTCCTGCCAAACATACTACTGTCTTTTATTTGGTGCCGAGCCCCAGAACCCTCTCACTTGTTTCAGGGTCCCAGACACTCGTGGTTTTGGGTGCACGTCCCAGACTCGCACGGGCGTGCTGTGTTGGTTTGGCTCACTCTCCTGTTAAACATCCAACTGTCTCTTATTTGATGTAGGGTCCCAGACCTTCCTTCTCTGGCTCTTTGGCTCCCCCCTGAGCTTCCCTGGACCTTTTACAACTCCTGGGCATCCCGCATACCTACTTGTCTCCTTTGTGGCGGTATCTGTGGTCTCCTGGCAGCTGTCTCCTTCCAGGAGGCTCCAGCAGTGTTCAAGCATCCATTGGGGTCTGCAGCCATGCCGCGCATTCGGTTTCTTCCACGCATTAGTCTCTCGTCCGGTTCAGCCTCCTGCTTGTACTCTTTGGGGGGCAGCTCTCCCTCTCTCATGTCTCTCAGCCGCTTTCGTTTGAGCTTGAGGAGCACCCTTGGAACTCCCGCGTTGGATTGATATGTTCCTTTAAGTCAATGGTGTGGGTATGGAAACTAGACCACTCATTTGGTTGTTCGCAAGTGATCTTTGTTCTCCTGGCGGGGGGCGTGGCTAAGCAGCCATGGAGTAGGACGTGTCCGAGAGCAGCTGCTCCTGTTGATCTGACGTCGATCTGAGGAAATGCGTGTAAAATAACTTAGATGTTCCAAAAATGCTGGTGCATATGTCGGAACATGAGTCCTACAAATGCTAAAGGAAACAAGCCCATTGAATGCAGCGTACAGCAGATATGGAACTGATCAGGCGGCTCTGGATATGCTAATGGTCCCAAAATGGCGGACAACAAAGCCCCGCCCATTATAATGATCGGACTTGATTGTGGACAATGAGCGGCCCCTCGTTGGGTGCCCACAGGCATTGGTGCGCTCCTCGAGGCTGCGCTTCATCAGCGGACGAATTGCCAGGCGGCGGAGCGGGACTGCAAGCCCGGTAACAGAGGATTAGGAAGCGAGGTGGTTGCATCCCGTGCGCTTCCACAGAAGACTGGCTGCACAGCGTGGATGCAGCCGTGTGCCCCGGAGCAGGAGGCCGCGGCATAAACTGTGGCGGAAGCAGCTGAAATGAAGAACCGGAGTGTGGAGACTGTGTGCGGCCCGCTGGGGCTAATAAGAGCCGCGTTTGTCTGGTATGGCTCGCGGCGCCGCCTGAAGCAGCAGCGCTCTGCATGAGGCCAGAGGACAGGGCCGCGAGCCGAGCTCTGGAGAGCGGGGAAGAAAGTAATTACCGAGGCATTTGTCTGACCCCGGCGGGATTCCGGAGCCCCGCGCGGTGCGGGCGAGGCCTGCGGGGGCTTCGGGGGGCGCCTCGAGCCGCTGCGCATGGTTTGAGGATGACCCGCGTTACATAAAGGAATGGCGCGGGTCCTGCCATACTTTAACAATTAATTATAACAAAGGCGCGGGAGCAACACGTAGCGGATACATTGTGGCACATAGTTGTCAATAGAGACTACATGGAAGAAGGACGGCGGATACACAAACGGAATGAACATATATTTGATGACGTGCACGCCCTGCTTCCTTGCTGCTGAGCTGGAGAACAGAGCATTGCGCTTCAGCAGAAGGGGCAGCTGATGTAAAGGGAGGCTGCTCACCATTAGCTTAAGCAGCCAGAACAGTGGAATCGAGCACTCAACAATAAACAGCTACCAGAGGACACCTTTATGTGCTGGTGGGCTGGCACTGATGGAGAAGGTCCCGTACTCTTAGGGGCAAAGGGGTGCGCAACACTGGGAGCTGGGGGCATGCTGGCAGATTATCCCGAAGATGCCACAAAGCCTGAAAGTATAAGACACCAAAGAGAAGCACGGCACATGGGGAGTATGTAAAATAGACTGCTGTAGATATATGCAACGGTGCACAGTGTGCACAGAGCCCAAAAGCCAGAGGATTAAGATAAAAGAAAAAGTGATCCCTACGATGCAATAGGTTAAGTTAATACGTGGGAGAGCACAACCCACTCTAGGAAATAGCCCGA
The DNA here is from genome assembly GCF_040938575.1 of Ambystoma mexicanum. NCBI lineage: Eukaryota > Metazoa > Chordata > Amphibia > Caudata > Ambystomatidae > Ambystoma > Ambystoma mexicanum. The sequence continues at coordinate 1,505,918,212 of NC_090932.1, read as the reverse complement.
CAAACTCAAGCCTATACATTTTCCAGACAATTACCTAGGATCTGAAGTGCCGCACTGGGTTTGCATCAAAACAGCAGTGCATGGTCGATACGTTAGAGACCAAGCAACCCCAGACACATAACTGCGTCTACAAGAAGACAGGGCGAGGTGCCATAAGCAGGAATAAGAACAAACAATCCACAATGGAAGCCTTTGCTAAAACGCAGCTATCTCCTGCGACCACAGCGCCTAAGGGTGCGACAGCACCGGTGGAGAGCACCGTAGCGACGGAAAATCACCAGATTCTGGCGGCTATCACTGAACTGAAAGACTCATGGGGATTAGCGATGGCGCACTTCCCTGGAGGCCAAGATAGACGCAGTAGGCATCAACATCACCCTGCTGAGACAGGATGTTAGGGCGTTGGCAGAGAGGACATGCAGCCTGGTGAGTGCGGTGAAAACCAACACAGACACTAGTAGCAACAATGCAAAGGAGGTTCATATTCTGAAGCAACAGGTAGCTAACCTGGATAATCGTGCGGAGGAGGCGGAAGGGAGAGCAAGGAGGAACAACATCCGCATGGTCGGCCTTCCGGAGGGGGAGGAAGGCCAAGACCCTACAGAGTACATTGAGAATCTACTCTTACAGGAAATAGGGGCCGAAAAACTTTTGCAAGGATTTGCAGTGGAGCGGGTGCACAGAGCCCTTATGAGGAGGCCGAAGCCTGGGGCTCCCCCCAGGCGATAATCGCAAAAATACTTAACTATAAAGATCGTGAGAAGATATTGGAGTATTTTCGCAAGGGAGGAACAATTGAAAGGGCTTCATGTACTGTTACAGCGTATCCTGACTATAAAATGCTGGTCCAGAGGCAACGGTACAGTTATGTGGCAACCAAAAGGAGGCTACGCATGGCGGGTATGAAATACATGCTTCTGTAGCCTGCGAAATTGAAAGTGCAGCATAAGGGCAAGATGTACTTTTTTGACACCCCGGAAGAAGCAACGGCATGGCTGGACCTTCAGGGCTGTCCGGAACGAGATACGGAGCAGGCTCGAGAGGAACACGATAAGTGATGGGGACAATGCACGTATATTGAGGAGATGCAGGGTGAGTGTCCCAGCGGAGATAATGATAGTGTTTAAGATTAAGGGATGCGATTGAGTAAAGGTTACATTCTGCTGGGATACCTCCAACTGTGTCGAATTTAAGAGACTGGAATATAGTAGTGCGCATATATGCACGGATTGAATAGCAATGCGTGGTTGGACGGTTGCAAACAGGAGCGGCTGGGTCCCCCCCCCCTGAGTAATAATAGTTGTTAGTTGTTATAGCAGGTCAGCCACTAGGGCGACCTCACCCTGCGGAGCTTCGAGTACAGGCGCGAGCCTGAAAGAGCTATATGCGGTAGTGCCTGAGATCCAGGGATGGAGCTGGGCAACAGTTGAGGGGGGTGATGTTGGGGATGGGAGGGCAGATGGGAGGGGGGAGAATAGGGAGTTTGGGGAGTTGGGGAAGGGAAGGATGGCGGGAGGGAGAAAGGGAGGGTTGTGTGGGGTGTTTTTAGTTGGGGACAGTTTGAACTGGGGTATGAGCCTACACAGACAGAAAAGAAAGGAGGAACTGACCTGCACTGGCGGGAGGGGAACGGGAATTCTAACAAGCCATTGGGGACCTTAAAATTATTACATGGAATGTCAGGGGCCTTAATAGTTATTTAAAAAGGAACAAGGTGATGTTATACCTGCGCAGACAAGAAATAGATATCACACTGTTACAGGAGACTCACCTGACGCGGGATAAGTTGAGAACAGTGGGGAAAAAATGGAAAGGGGTAGTGGCGGGTTCGACATACTCTGCCTATGCCAGAGGAGTGCTTATCTGGGTGGCACCGCATGTCCCATTTCACAAGTTGCAGGAATCTGCGGAAGCAGACGGGAGAATGGTTATACTAAGGGGACTAGTGGAGAACAAGGAGGTATGCATTGTGAACACCTATGCCCCCAATCAAAATATGGTTACATATTTCAGAACCCTGAGTACTACTCTGAGCATGTGTATGGGGAGCGCGGTGATCTGGGGAGGTAATTTTAACTGTGTACTAAACCCTAAGACGGACAGATCAGATCGGAGGTTTGATAGACCTGCCCCAGCGGCAAAAGCGCTACAGGCGCTGCTAGACGACTTCGGTCTGGCGGATGTGTGGAGAATAAAACACCCCCATGAAAGGCAGTATTCGCATTACTCTGCCCCACAGCAGTTGCATACGAGGCTGGACTACGTCTTCGTCACGTCGGAGATAATGATGGAGATGGTGCAGGTGGAATATAAGGCGCGGGTCCTGTCGGACCACTCGCCTCTGGTAATAGGCTGGCAATACTGCCCCCCAAGAGCGAGGATTCCGACGTGGCGTCTCTGGGCAGAGGCACTTAAAGACCCCCTTTTCGGGGAAGACATAAGGGAGGAGATCATACAGTACTTTGAGGTAAATACGAGGAGCGTAGACTCAGCAAGCACGCTATGGAAAGCCTTTAAGGTGGTGTTGCGGGGCATAGCCATAGCGAAATCTAAAGGCCTACAAGGGGGAATCCTGGCTGATCTACAGGAGGCAGAAAGGGAACTGGAAAAGGCGCTGAAAGGAGGAGATGACACTGGAGTAGACATGGAGCTGATACTTAAATGGCAACCGACATGCGCAGAGCTATGGGATAGATTGTCTAACCTTAACTATAGGAAATATATAGAAAGACAGCATGCGGGAGGAGATAAAACAGGAAGGCTTCTGGCATGGTTGTACAAGAGCGAGATCCCCAGACCCACCATCAGAACAGTAACAAGAGAAGATGGCAGTGTAGCTGACACCCAAGAGGAAGTTAATCAGGAGTTTGCAAGTTACTACAGGGATCTATATGGGGATATGGGGAGAAGCAGTTGTGAAGAAATAAGAGAGACACTAGACGATATAGGTCTGCCCACAATAAGTGCCGAAGAAAGAGAAGAGTTAGATGCACCGATCACCAAAGAGGAGTTAGAAGAAGTGGTGAGGCAGCTACCTACTGGTAAGACCCCAGGGGCAGATGGGTTTCCAAGTGAGTTTTATAAGGTGTATAAGGCAGACGTGCTCCCCCCAATGTTACATATGCTAAATGAAGCGTTTAAGATAGGACGGCTGCCGGAATCACTTAGAGAAGCGATTATAATACCGCTTCCCAAACCTAATAAGCCTGAATACAACTGTGGCTCTTATAGACCGCTCTCAATGCTGAACCAGGATAGTAAGATATTGACAGCCGTCCTAGCAAGCAGACTGCGCAGAGTCATTGGTAAACTAATGCACCCGGACCAGACAGGCTATTTCCCAAATAGAAACATACCTCATAATCATAGGCGACTTCAGCGAGTTGTTGAATAGGGGTGCATAAATGATGGCGAAATGGCAATAGTGTCTTTGGACGCTGTGAAGGCCTTTGACTCAGTAAAGTGGCCATGGCTGCTGGCAGCCTTGGCGGGCTATGGTATGGGGCCTGGATACATAAGATGGGCAAAGATGCTATATCGTGAGCCGTTGGCCAGAGTCAAAACAGGAGCAGTGATTTCCGAGAGATGGCAACTAGGCAGAGGCACCAGACAAGGGTGCCCATGGTCCACTATGCTGTACATATTAGCTTTAGAGCCTTTGGTGATATACCTTAGACACCAGTATGATACCATAGGCATCGAAGTGGGTGGGGAGAGACATTTGATCTCCTTGTATGCAGATGATTTGCTGTTGTACCTGAAACACCCGGAGGAGAATCTCCAGTACGTCTTGGAAGTTATGGACAAGTATGCGGGGCTGTCTGGCATAGCGGTGAACCCTCAGAAATCTATCATTTTCCCGTAAGGAAGTTATAAGGGGATCCCCGCTGGGCGGTTGCCGGTGCTGCAAGCTCCTTGGGCTGTTGGTACTTTTCGGTACCTTGGGATAGATGTGTATCACACAGTGGAAGAAGAGCATATGCACAATACCGAGGTAGCCATAAGGAAAATCGAAAAGAGTATGAAGTTTTGGGCAAAGTTACCTCTAGCAATGATGGGGCGAAGTGCAATGCTTAAAATGGTGGTCTTGCCCAGGCTCCTGCATTATTTTGGAAACATCCCGTATTTTATACCCAAGAAGTTCTTCACCAGACTACACGGCATGTGCAGGGATTTTCTGTGGCAAGGTACCAGGAATAGGGTGGCACTATGGAAGCTGCAGAACCTTTATGAGAAAGGGGGAATAAAACTGCCGAACTATGAGGCCTATTATGTAGCGAGCCAACTGCAATACGTTGCCAAATGGCTCTCAGACGAAGCGACCCCTGAATCTAGGTTGTTTAGTACAGATAGTACTCCATTTTACTTAAAATAAATAATTTGGTTACCTGAGACAGAGATGAAAGCGCGTCCTAAGATGATGATGTTTGGGTGGAGGATCTGGCGTCGAGCATGCCGGATGATGGAAAACACAGCCCCATGCTCCCCACTGATACTGCTGGTTGCGTTGGCTAGGGGAGATGAACAGCTACGAAGGACAATTAGAAGCCACTGGAAATCGGTGGGGTTGGTAACTATGGGTGATGTCTGGCGGGAGGGGACTATTATGAACTTTGAAGAGTTAAGGGAGGAAGTGGGGTTACATGTGGGCCAATATATTGCATATTATAAAATGGTGCAGGAATTTAAAAAAAAACTTGGCCAGAAACAATACTGGAAGAAGAGCCTGATGGTACCCTAGACATGATATATGATATAACGGAAGGAGGGCACGAGATTTCTAGATTGTATGAAATGTTGATGTCCAGGGTTGGGAAAGAACTAACGCAACTGAGATCAGACTGGGAGGCGGAGGTGGGAGCCCCGATGGAGGATGGGATGTGGGAACGTGCCCTGGGGTACCACAAGAGGGTGTCAAGGAATGCCAGATTAAAACACATACAACTATATATCACGCACAGGGCATACATGACACCCCTGAGGATATCGAGGTTTCAAAATGCCAGTAGACAGGCATGCCCCAAATGCGACAAAGAAAAAGCTGATATGGTACATATGTCCTGCCCAGTGATTGAGCGCTTCTGGAGTGAAGTAGCGGGGAAACTAGCAGTAAAAGGGGTCACTATTGTCGTAGACTCAGCCTGGGCTTGCTTACTTGGAGGCTTCCCCAGATCGCAGAAACTTAAGCATGTCAATAAACTGAAAGATGTAGCATATGTGCTCGCAAAGAAGAGTATTGCCATGGGATGGAAGGCTTGTCATAGTCCACGAGTGGAGAGGTGGTGGAAAGAGTTGCAGAAGTGGGCGGAGGCAGAGACCATGGTATGGCAGGAAGCAAGTAATATAGGGGGGAGAGGAAGAGGTGGGAACCCTGATGGCATGGAAATCGCTAAAAGCGGAACTGTTTGGAACAATACAAAATCTGACGGAATCCACTGGAAACGAGACCCCACCACGCGGTGTGGATACAGAGTGAGTGGAACAATAGGCTCGTAGGGGAGGGTGGGACAAGGGGAGCAGTGACCAATACTGGAGAGGGACCAGCAAAAAGTACAATGTGTGTTGCCGAGGGGTGAGAGAGACACCAGGGTGTGAGGGGGCCACGAGAGGGTTGAGACACCTGCAGTTCCCTGTGCTTTGTGTCCACAGCCAGAGCTGTGGGACACAGAAGACTCCAGCTTGCCGCAGACCGCTGCAGAAAGGTTCAAAGGCAGCAAGCGCTGCTCACCAAGCTCCCAATACACACAAGGGGAGCGGAAGAAAGCCGGAGAAGAGAAAGAAGATGCCCGGAGGAGCAGCCACACACCAGTGAGTGAAAGAAAGGGAACACGCATGCCGGGGCACACCAGGAGCTTGAATTGGGCAGATGGATAGACGATCCAATGGAAACTTATAGCAATTGAGTTTAAATAATGAATAGAAGAATGCTGAATACGGAACAAGCTGCAAAGTACTTGAAAGTCTGGGCCTCATTACGAGAATGGAGGTAGCCATGGAGCTATTAGCTCCATGGCTGCCTCCGTTCCGGGCTCCATTAACGGGTTCCTGCAATGGGGACTTACCAGGTTACTCCGACATAGGAGGACCCGGTAAGTCCTCCTTGCAGGAACCCATCCCCATTCCCATTGAGCCCCGATAGGGCTCAATGGGAATGGGGAGGGAGGTAATAACGGGCAGATTACATCTGGCCCGTTATTGCCTCCCTCTTCCCCTCGCGAGACCCGGAAAGCACGCCTGGTTTTACCAGGCGTGCGATCCGGGTCCGGCGATGGGAAGCTCGTAATCGGCGGTCCCGTAATGAAGGGGGCCGGTCCCGTACAGGCCCCCTTCATTACGGGAGCGCCAGCCTTATAATGAGGCCTGAATACCGAACTAAAGAAAAGATATGAAAAGTATGTGAAAATACAGCGCAAGTGAAAAGAATGTGAAAGTAAGAACAAAGTGAAAGCCAGCAATGAGCACTTATGAACCAAGTGGAAAGCAAGTGATAAGCACTAATGGACAATGTGAAAGCAAGGTGGTGGAAAGAAATAAACACCACAGAGTGAGTTGTGTGAAATTAACATTGGGCATTGCCAAGAGGCTGCCAAGGAAAGCTTGAATTGAATGTGGACTAATAACACAGGTTCAGGGAGAAAACCTGTGTTGGCAAGGAAGTCCAAAGAGAACATATAAGTCTAACAAAGTGCCAAGGGTTATCGGTTGCGTGACCTTTCATGGGTGGACCGTGTGATTCGACAACTGCGCCTGTACCTAGATCGAGTAACCCCTACTTGCAAAGAATCAAGGAAAGTCAAGATACAGAATCTGTTTTTTGTAATAAGTGGTGACGTTATTGAAGAAAGGAACAATCTGTGTGAACTATAGAAAAGCCTGAATGGTTACAAAGTTGATCTGAAATTATTACTGAAAGCTGAGAGATTTGAACTGACTGTGGTTTTGAAGCTGGAAGCTCTGCCAGGCAAAAGCGAGGGAGAAACCAGACCAAGACTTTGTGAACTGTATTGAACTTGTGGATCGGACCCCCGAGGCCTTTTGAAATTGTTTAGAACTTGGGGAAGGGAACCCCGAGGCCTTTTTGGAACTGTTTGCAATTTGGGGAAAGGGGAAGTTGAAAAGCAAGCCAGGAGCTGGAAGAAGCTCTGAACTTTATGTTAGAACACTGTTACTTTTGTTACTAAGATCCCTACACATTGTATAGCTTTAGTTGTGAGGGCAAGTGTAGGTTTTGGACACGGACAGACTTTTGAGTTGAACTTAATAACACAGACTATCCTTAGTTTCTTTCGGTAGGGAAATCCCACCTTACCATAGGGCAAGGTAGGCCTTACTCCATCCTGACATTCAATAATAAACTCGTTTGTAGAAAGGTGAATCTGTTGTCTGTGTTGTACTTCATGGTGCCATCACACAGTGGCTAATCAGGTGTTTTGGCCAATAGCCCCCATGACCACTTACAATTGACTATGCTGTATAAGGCTGATGGTTGATGTAGTTCAAAACATCAGGGGAGGCAAAGGTAGCAGGCTACTGCAATAGGTGATGTGCAAACTCATTTGTTTGTGAAAAGTCTGTGTTGGCCCTGCCTATGCAGTAACTCTGAGGAAAGTTAATACTTTTGGGAACTTTGCAGTGCTGCTGCCTAGGCTGGCTGTTACTGTTACGAGTGCCTGTGCCTGTGATGGAACCCATGCTGTACCTGTTTGCTGTGTGTTAGTAGCTTGCAGTGTTTTTATCCATGATGAACCTGTCCAGTCTGTGTACCTATTAACAGGTGTGATGAAGGACAAGGACTGAAAGGAAAGCGAACTGTGCCTGAAGGAAAAGGACTGTAATGAAGCAGGCCTTTGATGAAGAACAAGCACTGTAATGAAGGGGGATGTGATGAAGGAAAAGGACTATAATGAAGGAGGACTATAATGAAGGACAAGGACTGTAATGAAGTAGGACTGTGACAAAAGTCAACAATGTGACAATGAAGGGGAAGGACTGTGGCAAAAGACTGTAATGATGTACTATCATCAATAAAGACTTTGTTGGAGAACTGTGATAAAGGAGAGGTAATGTGACGAAGAAGGACTGTGATGAAGGAGGACAGTGATGAAGGACTATTACAAAGCAGGAAGACTACAACCAAGGATTAGAAGAAAGAATGGCTATGATTTATTTCAAGTATAGGCTGGGAAGGGGCAGAAGCACCTGAGAGATTGCAGTAGCAGGAGCATTCAATTCACCCAATGCACCTTTCTTGTAAGGGCCATTCACAAACTGGATTGGATGAAAGCATTACAGGAAAGAAACAGAAATGTGAACACATTTGTTTCCGTGCACAAATCTAAAAAGCCCATACACATAGTAATATGTTGGCATAGCTGGGTTTGCCAGCTTTCAGCCAAAATTAAAAATTGGAACATATATAGCATAGGCAGAGCTAGGGCAAGTTGCACTCACAGACACAACTAGCACAGCATGGACAGTGCCAGTGTGATTTCATTTGCAAATAACAGGTGTAGCATGGTGCTAGCTTTATGCTCACTGCCAGCTCCCCTGCATACGGAGAGCTCTGCTTTCACATGACAATCTCCCCAATTAGAAGCTCTTACCAGTGACCATGTGCTGACTGGGAAGAGGGCAGGCAATCAAGGGGGCAAACTGCACAATTCCACATTGGGCCAGATGAGGAATATGGGGTGGTAAGCATAGCTGTTGTTGACCTGCAAGGATACACAGATAGGCACAGATAATAAGTACAAAGGGAATCCCAGGATGGGGCTGGTTAAGCTGTAATGCTATGTTCTTCAAAGGCTATTTTCATCCCTGCTTGAGCGAGTGGTCAAGACCACGAAAGCTTGTAAATAAATAACTTTGTTAGCCTAATTAAGGTATTGACTTGTTTTTTTTGTTTTCTTTTGGATCAACACCTCTTTCCCTCTCTCTTTTTATATATATATTTTTAAAGAAAACTTTAGTTCAGAGATTTATCTCAATAGAAATCCTTGAGATTTAGCGGTTGTGGGAACTGATGATCATTTTAACTTGACGTCTGACCCCTCACGTAGATGCCCCCCATGATGTCATTTTGAATGTCATTGTGCATCTCTTCTGCAACATCATGTGTGTGCTCATGGGCTTTGCAACAGGGGGCACAGACTAGATAGGTATAACTTCTGTGAGGGTTCAGAAATGCGAGATGGACACATAGGTATAGTTTTCTCACAAGTTGCCATTTTATTAAATTATAAGGGGTGAGACAAGCACCTATCGTTCCCTACCCTAATACGGATTTCCCTACCAAACAAACTAAGACTAAAGGGAAATGACCTGTCAAAAAGTATGTCCCTCACAATATTACATATGATAAAATTATACAGGAATTATCCACCTGTTTAAACTTCACAAAATAATATATGAATTCAAACACAAAGGCTATAAACATGAATCTTTGTGACCAGGCGTGTATCCCCTTCCCCTGGACCAATTCAGGATTTTCCTAACCAAAGTTCAATTTCAAGAATGTTATCTTCACTAGCCAAGTTCCACTGAATGTAGAATACAAAGTTCTTTCCATTCAATATTTCCTTCACCTAGCAAAGTGACTATCTAAGTTCGAAAGATTTGCTCACACTTCAAGACAATTGTTAAAGGATAGTTCCGGGACTTTTTTTTTATTGTCCCTACGGGTCGGCCATGTGTTTGTAAGCATAAATCGGTAGATCGTAGGAAACTTTCCTATGGACCTTACCCGACTTTTCGCCCATTATCGCACTCGAAATCAGCCTCCATTTTGTGATAATCCTATCATTCCGCCGCATCGACCTGGCTCACCTGCCTTTGCGGCACTAAATCAAATCCCCCGCCCCTGAGCCTGACATCAGCAGACGCGTACTGCCCATTTCAAGCACGTCTCGTGTCAACAATCGCTGCGCCTCAGCTATTGACGTGTTGCCATGGAAATGGCAGGACGCCTCTTTCCCCAATAAGTATAAACAGACCGTTTCACAACACACAGCAGCAGATTTTCGATTCCATTCCTCTCTCTGTGTTACTTTGAGTATTCTGTGACTCGTTTCAGTGCTCTGGTCAGCTACCTTCGCCGCTTGTAGCCCGTGTGAACACCTGTACCATCTCTGTAAATTATTTTACTATCTTTACCGCACAATGGCCACAATAATGCCGTATATGTACGAGCCCGAGTACACCGAGGAAGAACTACTGGAAAGTCAAGCACGCGAAAACGATGGGGATTCGGACGGCAGTTGGGAGGACCAGTCAACGGATGAAGAGCCTGGACCATGTCGCATGGACGGCGTCTCCACCTGGTGCACGTGCAATCGGTGCGAGCTAATGCCAACTGAGGAGGAGAACTGCTGCTGCCGTGAAAATTCCGGGTGCTTGGCCTACATTTCGGAAAGCGAGCAAAGTCTGCAGGAAGGCGAGCAAAGTCCGCAATGCATCACCGAGCTGCCAGAGTTCAGGGAAGCCTGCCTCTCACGGACCGTGTTGAGGATGATGATGGTGCTTATGCACGAACTTCGCGGCACTGTTCGTCCGCGTAATCCGAGTAACGAGTAAGTATACTCTGTTTGTGATGTCAGTGATGCCACCACTATTTCATGGTCGTCTCCCACATATAAAATTACATTTACATATCATTCGAACGCATGTAAATTTGTTCCATATAGTGCATTTTCTAGATATAATTTTTTTCTAAGAAAAATGACATGTGTTACCTGAATCGACATTGATAAGAAAGTTTGGTCAGTTTAATACAGTTTGCATCTTTTTTTTTCACAGGTGATACAGGCTGGTGGCCTATCGTTGCTTCACTTGGTGGCTTCACGGGAGGCTCGGACACCGCGTTCGGAGAGTAATACCTGCCTGTGCGGTACTTGCCATTAGACAACATTTCCCCAGTGACAGTGGACAATACCGCGGATTTTCCCTCGATGTGCTGCAACCTCAACTTTACAATGTGTAATGTTTATTATTTATGTTTAATTAAAATCTAAAATAAAGCCCAACATATATTTTAACAATGGTTGTTTTGATTTTTTAAATGAATCTAGTGTATATTCTCCTGGGAGGGTGAGGTATTTATAAACTCACCCCCCTGCATTCCATGTAGTAGATCCTGCAGCCATCCTCTTACATTCAGTTAGATGGCCTCTCCTTGGTGAGGCCCTGCGGCAAACGGGTCTTGTCTGCACGACCACCGCCCCGATCCACCCCCCGCCCTATCAAAGGCAGTTCGCACCGGGGTACTTGTGCTGGCAAGTGGAGCTGTCAGGGAGCGATAAAGGCCAAGAGGTGCCAAAGACCATGTACACTTCAAAGTGGTCTATAGAGCATGGGTTGTTGTTCCCATGTCTACCTCCAGACCCCGTGTCTCCTGCCAAGCATCCCCCCTCACGCTGGACGGCCCCCTGCAATCCACATAAGTGTGTCTCCATTCACGAGTCTTCCTGTGTCTTGTCTGCACGACCACCGCCCCGATCCACCCCCCCCGCCCTATCAAAGGCAGTTCGCACCGGGGTACTTGTGCTGGCAAGTGGAGCTGTCAGGGAGCGATAAAGGCCAAGAGGTGCCAAAGACCATGTACACTTCAAAGTGGTCTATAGAGCATGGGTTGTTGTTCCCATGTCTACCTCCAGACCCCGTGTCTCCTGCCAAGCATCCCCCCTCACGCTGGACGGCCCCCTGCAATCCACATAAGTGTGTCTCCATTCACGAGTCTTCCTGTGTCTTGTCTGCACGACCACCGCCCCGATCCACCCCCCCGCCCTATCAAAGGCAGTTCGCACCGGGGTACTTGTGCTGGCAAGTGGAGCTGTCAGGGAGCGATAAAGGCCAAGAGGTGCCAAAGACCATGTACACTTCAAAGTGGTCTATAGAGCATGGGTTGTTGTTCCCATGTCTACCTCCAGACCCCGTGTCTCCTGCCAAGCATCCCCCCTCACGCTGGACGGCCCCCTGCAGACCGCATAATGCCACGACATATACACGTCATTCATTCACAAACACACCCCTGTTTCGAATTCTTTATAACCCACTTCATATTTCTAATGAGAACTTCTTTGCGCTTTGCTAGTCAACCCGTGAAGGTGCTGGTTATCTGCTCTTCGTCTCTGTGAACTTCCGTGACCACTTTGAGCAAACTCGTCAGTTTGCAACCTGTGAACTGCTCCCTGTTCTACGACAAGAAACTACTCTGATCCCTGCATCTAACTGTTTGTTCGTCAAGGTAAGTCCATGTACCATAATCATTTTGCGTCCAATTTTTTAATTTATATCTATTTGCTAGTAGTCATCAAATTGCATCCATGTTTTCTTTTCGTTCACGACAGTACATGCAAGGAACTAGTCACATGTTCTGAGTTTAGTCAAATTACTTTTTCTATTTTTTGAAAGTTATTGAAATACTTATCCGCATGTGAATAACATGTATAGTTCCAAGAACCAAAACGGACCTTGCATTGAACCTTTTATGTGTCATTTAATGTTTTAACACATTGGTATTCATAGAGAATTGTTGATCTTTACTTTTCAGAACTTTCCATAATGCCTGCCTGTTCCATTGGCGGTTGCCCTTCGAAGACCCATAACAAATCTGAAGGTACTATAATGCATGTTTTCCCCAAGACAATAGATCAGATAAGAGAATGGGTCCGATATTGCGGATATCCAGCCTCTGAGATAGAAAGTAGAGTCCTAGAAGTCTTTGCGGACAAGAGGGGTGATCGATACCGCATCTGCAGCAGGCACTTTAGCCCAGACATGTACTCCACATCATTGCTAATAAGGACGAAAACACCGCGAGCGAGGCGAAAATTGCTCTCAACCGCTATTCCCACTCTATTCGTCCACATCCCTCCACTGGTGAGTCAAGTTTACGTATTTATCTCTCGGCATTGCGGTAGTGTGTAGCATTAGCTAACAATAATTTCCCCATTTATGTATCCACTCAATATGAAGGCTGAAGATTCTCCATCCGTGTCGTTATTGCAGTCATCAGCCACTTCAAGCGCCTATCGGGTAATCTTACTTAGCTATTCTGACACTGACTTGTTTTAGGCATGTAAATCAATAGTTTTAATTGATCGTGTAATTATTTTACCTAATGGTACACCACAGTACTCGTCCTCTAGTCTTTGTTTTCAGTTATAATTATTGTTATCCAAAATAATGCAAGTACTGTCTTTCAGGGAGATGCTGAGGAGTCCAACGCATTGACGACAACCGTAGATGTCACTCAGATGCTCGAGGTACGTTTCAGGACAGTTCCATCGATGGAGATCATCAGATCTTGCATTCTTGTAGCGTGATTGTTACACACAATGTTTCTTTCGTTTTTAGCCATTGATATGTCCTTCTGTCGTCGCCCTCGTATGTGTCTTCTTTTTTCAATATTGTGTTCATTACTAATGAAAGTCCTATGTTTCAGGGAGTCGATGGAGCATTAGTCCAAGAAGAAGGGGGAGCGTGCAGTTACGGGTCGGCGCAACAGCTTGCAGAAGTGTGCACCGCAGTTACAGCGTCCCTTGATGTTCTTATGCATTTCGAGGTATGGATACTGACAGATCGATCAAGCGAGATCAAATGACGTGATTACATCCGCTATACTTCCTTCTTTATTAACGCAAGTACTATGTTTCAGGGAGCTGACGGAGCTTCTTCAACAAGAACATCACCCCTAGTAGTTGATGCAGATCTCTGGGTGGTGACACTTCCAACGATGGAGCAAATCGAATCATATTTAGATATCCATTATTTATTTTAGACAACTGATCAAAGATTGTGCAGGTCTATTTAGATGAGCTGTTGACGCCTGCACAAAGTTTATGTTCTTTTTAACAAAATAGAAAACCATACTAATGCAATTACTGTGTTTCAGGGAGTTGCTGAAGCGTCATCTTCAATAATATCATCAATGGAAGTCTATGCGGAGCCCGAGGTATGGATCTTGACAGTTCAATCTAACTAGATCAACAATGCGTGAACTATTGTCGTTTGAATGTTCTACACAATGCGTTCATTCGTGTTTTGCTATTGAGATGTACGTATGGGTATTGGTCCCCAAGTACATTTTGTGTTTTCAATATTATTATACATACTAATGAAAGTTCTATGTTTCAGCGAGTCGATGGAGCCTCAGTGAGTGATGGATGTGCTTATCATGAAAGTATAGTCGTTGCAGCGCGAGAGGAAGTGGAGACATGCACACACGAGTCGGAGCAACAGCGTCCAGATGTTGAAGTTCGAGGAAAGAAAGTTTCAAAGAAAAGAAAGCAAAAGAAGGTTAGTGTCCTGTTCACTATATTATGTTGTCTTTCACTGTCAATAGTTCAATACTGTAAGTTGTGTTTAAACTGAACATCCCTTTTCTAATCTGTCCTCTAGTTGCGAGTGGGTGTAAGAACTAGATCTACACAGACAGTGAAGCGAACGAGAGATGTTGCTTGTCAAACCTTTTGGCAGGGACTTGAGACTGGAGATGCATCGTGCCAATGGGAAGAATATGAAGTGATTGACAACGGAGCTATACCACCACCAGCCATTGATAGTGAATGTCCTCCTGGTAGTTTGGATGCAGTCGTAGATCAATTCACAGAATCCACACCCGCAAAAAATAAGAGCACGCGAAAGTTGAAGACATTGTTTTTTTCTCCCATCTCCGGACAAGGAACAGATGTTGCAATGGAAGAGAATGAAGTGGACGACAATGAAACACCATCAATATCACTCAGCATAGCGGAAGACGATATCAGAGATTGTACCTTTCATGCGAGTGACATGTCCTCAACGTTACAGGCCGAACCAGCTGGGATGCAGAGTGACAGTATAAGGAAAGAGGCCAAATTCATTGTATTCGATAGCTGTTTGATGGATATTATTATGATGATGAAATGTGGGCATTGGGTTGGTGGGGAAGTATGTGGGGAGCCATTGATTAATGTGACTCGTGCAATTCGAGGCACTAACCTTAAAATACATGCCACCTGTACACAATATCATCCGTTCGCATGGTCTGCACAACCCATGCTGGGGCAACTGCCAGCAGGCAATCTACTTTGTGCAGCGGCCGCACTTTTTAGTGGTTCAAGTTTTAAAAAGTTACAGTATTTCTTTCAGTTTGTGGGAATCCATTTCATTGCGAAAAGTCAGTTCTACAAATACCAAACCGATTATCTATTTCCAGCCATCAGCGAAGCTTGGAGAATGGAAAAAATGTCAATGGAAAGTACATTCGCGGGCAAACGCTTCAGGCTAGCCGGTGATGGACAATGCGACAGTCCAGGATTTTCAGCCAAGTACTGCACCTACCACTTTCAGGACATGGAAAGTAAGAAAATTGTGAGTTCGGTGGTCGTGCAGGTGTCACAAAGTACATCCTCAGTGGCCATGGAGAAAGTTGGCTTTGTAGCATCATTGCAAGAACTACAATCGCGGGGAATGGTGATCGACCTGATAGCCACAGACAGACACGTTTCAATTGCCAAGACAATGAGAGAACAGTACAAAAATATAAATCACCAATTTGACGTATGGCATCTTGCAAAAACAATCAATAAAAAATTGTCGGCTGCAGGAAAAAAAAAAGATATGCAAGGTATTTCACAGTGGTCCAAGTCAATCAGCAACTATCTTTGGTGGAGCTCAAAAACATGTGAAGGGTCGTTGGAAATTCTACTGGAAAAATGGCGGTCAGTAATGTTGCACTGTAGCAACATACATCAATGGTCGACAAATGAGCATTTCCACAAATGTGAACATGGCCATTTGTCCACAGAGGAGGCACGGAAGAAGAAGTGGTTGATTCCTTCATCACCCACCCACAAGGCCATTGAAAAGATTGTATTTGATAAAACTATAACAAGAGATTTGAGGGGACTCACGGAATTCTGCCACACAGGAGATTTGGAGGTGTTCCACAATATGTGCCTAAAGTACAGGCCCAAAAGATTGCATTTTGGCATGGAAGGCATGATAAATCGGACTCTTCTAGCGGTCTTGGCACATAAACATAATGTTGGCCGTCAACAAAGTAGGACGACCGGAACTTTAGGGACGCTTCGCTACAATAAGGCCTTCACTAAAAGAAGTAAACAATGGGTGATCAAACCAGTGTTTGAGGATATGCAATATGAGTTTATTGAGAGACTTATCGTAGATGTCCTCGATAGGCACATACATGGAGTGGTGAACGAACCTATGCAGGGGACAACTGCATTGCCACCCAACATTGCCTCTGTTCCATGTCCACCTAAAGCAGAGCTCATTGAGAAATACACATCACGGTTTAAATGATTGTAATTCGATTGTCTGTTCTCTCGAGTCTCCTCATGTTGCAGGCCCATTGCAATTAAACCAAACAGTAATATAAATCATTTTTACAAAAATTATAGAATGTTTCCGTATTACAAACACATGGCCGACCCATAGGGACAATAAAAAAAAAGGCACGCAGACAAGATGCCCTTACACTAACTGGAGCTAACTAGAAATGTGTGCTCGCTCAAAGTGAAGGTCAGCTGCTTTGATGTTTTGCTCGGGTGGCGGAAAGGCCCACGACCCAATATAAGGTTCTATTGTGATTTGACCTTGACAGGCCGGGACCATCCTGAAAGACTAAGAAAAGATAATGAATAAAATTTCAGAAACGAAACGATGAGCCACGTTCATTAGAAGAAGTAACGTCGGCAAAGAAGGAGTGGTGTTTCGGGTCTGCCCTACACAGAGACACAATGGAAAATGCAAATATAATGTAAGTAACTTTTGATGAGTTTATACCGCAATTTCATTACTATACAGTGGCTTTAAAGACGGGTTCAGTTGTACTTGTTCGTTCTATGTGGCATAGTGTTTTCTACCGCGCACTATCTGGAGGAGAACCATCTTCTTTTACTGAAGCACCTCAAAACCTTCCTCTTTGCTTCTGCTTTCTCTCTCCCTCTCCCCTGCTACAACTGGTCCACTGTCTGCGACCTCGGTCCTGGGCCCTTCCACTCTCCACCTGCACTGCCTCCCTGTCAACCCCTGCACTGGGGGACTGTCTCAGTATCCTACAGCCCCCCCTTCCCAGCACTTGTTCTGCACTTACCTTGCACTTGCCACCAGCTGGCCCTATTTATTTATTATTTTATGCTACTTACCTTGTACTCCACTCCCCCCCCTCCATGCCTCGCCACGCCTTTAAACACTTGTGTACACCCAGTAGCGCTGTCCTCGCTATGAAATGAATAATTTTAATAAGGATCTGATGGTGAGACTAATTTCATTTTTTATGTTTTTAGGTACATCATTCACTACTGTCTGTGTCACGAGTACCAGACACCGGCGGACGGCTTCTACAGCCGCCAGTTGCTTCTCCGCGTGAACAACGTTACCACCCTGACCATTTTATGGGACGATCGCCAAGTACAAGTATGCCCTTACGCGGTACTAACGGTTAGATGCAACATACCTACCGTTGTGGTGGCCTAGTGCCTCGTTGTTGGAACAGCCATGCGATTATCAGTGCGACAGAAGAGCTTATTTTTATCGTAAACCAACACCCTGTGTACTGCACACGAACATCGCTTCCCTCAAGACGAACTAATTTGGATCGAGAGCAAAGAAAAATGCAAATCGCTGAATATTCTCTAAACATTTGATGTCCAATAAACGTACTTTGCCAAATGTACAATCTTGCCGTTTGCTTTTAAACCACGGTTTCACATTCCGAATTGTGGTGCTGTATTGTGAGATGCTCTAAGACCCTGTGTACAGCAAAGGACCATCGCGTTCCTCAATACGAACTTTTTGGAACATGAGCAAATAAAAATGCAAATCGCTGAATATTCTCTAAACATTTGATGTCAAATAAATGTACTTTACCACATTTACAATCTTGCGGTTTGATTTCAAAGTACAGTTTCATATTCCGAATTGTGGTGCGCTGTATTGTGAGCTGATCTGTGTTGATTTCCGGGGTCTGTGTGGAGTCGCGTAGAAGACGCCTGGGCGCGTTTGCCTACGCAGCTCAGTCACGTCACGGATAGAGGCGGGGAATATGAATGTTTTGATAAAGTCTGTTTCAGGGGCGGGGGATTTGATTTAGTGCCGCAAAGGCAGGTGAGCCAGGTCGATGCGGCGGAATGATAGGATTATCACAAAATGGAGGCTGATTTCGAGTGCGATAATGGGCGAAAAGTCGGGTAAGGTCCATAGGAAAGTTTCCTACGATCTACCGATTTATGCTTACAAACACATGGCCGACCCGTAGGGACAATAAAAAAAAAGTCCCGGAACTATCCTTTAAAGTTTCCACAACCTCCTGTTTGGCAAACCAAAAGACTTTCTCTTCACTCAGCATTTCAGAAGTCAAATGTAAGTGTTGTTTTCTCTAAAAACCCATCACTTGTTACCACATCATATTTCTCCTTTATAAGTAACCCCTCAGTCAGGATGGTTCATTCAAAAGACACACTTTAGTCAGGATGGTTATGCAACAGTACATCAAAACAAGGTAGTGGAATTGCTACTTCTCTTCCACAACAAATTTCTACCACATTCATAGTGCTTCAAGTTATCTTCTTCTTGGTACACTCGCCTGCCAGGACTAATTACAATTTGTGTGCAGTGTGTTTTTGGCTACATTTGGAATTTGGCAGGTTTGCTGTCAGTACGAGCCGACATTCGAGGAAGTATTTCTACAGTTGTTACTCTGCAACCACCAGGGGGAAGGCTCTTAACCCCTAGCACACGCGGAGCACCTAGTGTGCGCAATGTGTTTTTGGTGTTTGTGGTTGCGGGGGTGCAGCTACCATGCCTACGCCCGCTGTTGTTGCTTGTAGCACTAAGGTTGGGTGTCTCCCTTGCAGAAGTGAAACGGACACAGACTGCCGCTGCTGCAAAGTAGGGCTGCAGGTGTCTGTGACTACACGCAATTTGTTTCTTTCTTCAAACATGTGTTATTCTGCCTACGGGAAGTCCTTTCCTTCCTGCAAGACTGGTATTGGAGTTGCCCCACCTTTTCAACTATTTCCTGACAACGCAGCCTTGTGAAGAATCATTTTTTAGTGCCCGAGGCAGTTAACTTGTTTTGTGAAGGCGGAGGAGAGCCGCTGTGGCACGTGGCAAGCGGTACCCAGTGAGGAGGGAGGCAGCCATGCCTGGAAAGGCCCCATACAAACAGCGTGTTTACAACTTGCTTAACTCTAAAAACAAGCAAAAAAATAAACCTTGCTGGAATAAAAGAACAGTCTTGACGAGTACACCAACATCTGTTGATAGTCAGCAAAGCAATGCTGACGATTTGAGAAGAAGGGACCAGGTTGAGAGGGGGTTAAATACCCCACAGCCCATTAAGGGCCCGATTACTAAGTAGTTCCCTTCAAAAAGTGCCAAAACCACCAGAACTGTGACAGACCTACATAAAGATACCGCTAGACCTAATAGATCAGCAGGAGCAGATAGATTCCACTTTCGGAGAAATAGACAACAACTCTCTACCTTGGTTATGTTACCAGATGTGCTCTGATGGGGTGATTGGGGGTTCAGGTGAAACAGTACCAGCGAAGAGTTTGATTTCTACTGGTGATGGGGATTGGTTTGCCATTTTATCCCCCCAACACTCCTCCCACGGCCCTAACCCCAAGGGTTTTGCTCAAAGTGCCTTGGTTCCACTCTAGGATTGTCAGCTCTTCTTTCATAGTGCTGACAGAAGAAGCGGGGCAAATCTAGGGTGAAAGGCTGTCTACTACCCCATACTGTTCACATCTCCTAACCTGAAATTTTTGGAAAAGGTGGATGAGGAAGGGGATGCAGACTTAGACCCCCTGGATGTGAGGGACGTCGGAAACATGAGTGCGGACGCAATGCCGCAGATAACTCAGCTAGAAGCGGGAGTGTCATGGGACGTCTTAAACTTTGCAGTGAAAATACTGCTCAAACTGTGTGGAAGTACACACAATGAAGTTCTTAAACAAGCAGAGCAGATGCTGCTGCTACAGGCAGCGTTGGCTAAATGCATGGGGGTGATCCTGAGGTTGGAGGAGGCTAGTGTGGCTGGTTTCACCAAAGGAGACGGAAGGAGGCTCTGTCCAACGATGACCCGATATCAATCCCTTCACAAAGTCTGGACCACATTGAAGTACCCTTGGAGACCTCTGTCCAATCCCCCGAGAATGTTCTCACACATAAGCAGCTTCGCTGCCTGAACAAGAAAAAGAAAAAGAGAAATATGAAAGAGGGCACTAACAAGGCCTTGATCCCAAGTGAGACCTCTGTGGCAGATTTACAATAACCCTCGACACTAACTCCAGGGAATGGGCTGCGAAACTTGACCAAGCGTCGATATAAATGTGCAGCACGGCGCCTGAAGCGCACCTCTATGGGCGATGGCACTCTGTCTAGTTGGTTTATCAAAGAACAGGCAGAAGTGGAACTGCTTTCGCAATCAGTGGTCTCTCGAGTGCATCAAGACAGTACGTGCGACAACGAGCTACTTCAGTCTACAACTCTTCTCCGTGGCAGGAGGGAAAATGCACTATCAGGGAGGTGGAGGGTGTCGCAGCAGGGAGTGCATGAGCACGAGTTGGCTCTACCAAGAACTCCCACAGACTTGACGGTCCCATTGGATTTACGCAAAGTGTCTATTGTGAGAAACAGGAGTGCTCAGAAGCGACACCATATCAATAGAAGTGAGCTTCTAACAATATGTTGTAAAATCCCTGCCTTGCGAATACTTAGCTCTACAAATTTTGACTTTGTGGAGCCCTTAAAGGGGGGTTACTTGGGGACTCTCTTATCCACTGTTGCCTACCAGTAACTGACTCGCTGTTGCGTGCACAGGTCGACTCCCTGGTAGTTCTGGGCTATGTTCTGTATAGGCTGACAACCCAGGGTAGTGACGTGCCAGGTTGCTGCTGTAATAAGGACTCTAAAGCCCCTCCGAGGGATAGCACAGCAAATGTAAAGGATTCACTGGGGCCAATGTTTGATAATGCCCAGGGGTGGCGATGGTTGAAAGCCCCATGTTTGCAGGAACCGAAGATCGAATCCCAATGATCTCTGGCCATGGTTGTGTGGAACACCAGAGGCCATTCCCACTTTTTGAAAGCGTGACCCTCCTTACAGGTCTTGAAACAACATGAGGTGTTCATGCTTCAGGAAACCTGGCTGGTGGATCAATTCCTACTAGACAGTTTTCAGATACATCAAATTAAGGCCCCACAGGGTTTGATGATTGGGGTAAATAATGCCCTATCCTTCAGACAGATTACCCCAGTGGAGGAAGGTGGTAATGTGCTGATGGTTGAGGTGACGGTGGGAGGGCAGCCAGAGTTAAGGAAGGTACTTTTGGTTAACGTTTATGGCCCACGAGGAGGGCTGCTCACTGAGTCAATTTGTGTGTACATTGCTGAGATGTTAACTGAATGGGTGACAGGTAACGTGAACAAAGGTTTAATTCTGGGAGGGGATCTGAACGCTAGGCTTAGTGAGCATCCCATAGAGGGGAATGGCGAGGAGGGAACATCGGTCAATTGTATGGAATTAAAAACAGTGAATGCAAAAGGTAAAAAATGCCTGAAGTTCCTATGCGATTGGGACTTGGTGGTCCTCAATGGTGTATCCAAGTGAGGCATACCTGGACAACCAACTTGGCAGATGGGCAGTAGTCGTGCCACCTTGTGCTACGTTGCTTGTAACAACATGTTGGTCGAGAGAGTGCTGTCAATGTCTGTGTCCCCTCAAGTGGCTAGTGCCACCCTAATAGGGGAAAGGGGGTTTGAGTATAAGCGCTCAATAACAAAAGGGCCAGCGATCCTGGGGGTCTTGTTACCAGGACATCGTCTCAAATGATCAAACAGGAATGTGAGTAAGGCCTGCAAAATGTTAAGAAAGGAGTTCAGTGATCCCAGGCTAAACCTGTATGCATGGTCATCTAATAACATCGAAGTGCGGCTTACATTTCTATCTAACTGCACACGTAAAAGTAAATGCAAGACCCTGACTGTAACAGGGAAGGAACATAAACATGGTTATGACCCTGAGATCAAGAGGGCAAAAAGAGTGTTAAGGAGAAAATTACGTGCTGTCCGATTCTCTAATGTAACCCCTAGTATGGTAATAAATGCAAGATCTCGCCTGAAGACCCAGTTTTACAATTGTGTAAGAGGAAGAACCAGGGAAGGGAAGCGGGGGAACTGGGACCATTCGATTCAGACCCTGTTGACCTGTAAAGCAGGGTCCATGTGGAAGGTTTTGTCGAGTGCCAGGAAACCGACAGGCTCACAGATCCTGAACCCCATTGCGGAGGGGGTTTGAATTACCCATGTCGAGAGCAAAATGTTTACTGCCATAGATTCCCAAACCTTTGATTGAACATACTGAGCTCAGTTGGCCCATCAACTTCACCCGATATAATATTAGTAGCCATCTGCGTGCTCTAAAGAATTCTAGTGCGCCAGAGCCGAATGGCCTTGCTTCAGAAGAGTGATCCCACTTTATGGTCGAATGTTTTACAAACATTGTTCATAAAGGTATGCCAGGATAAAAGCATCCCCAGGCTGGGGATCGATTGGTACCCGACAATTACAGGCTACTGTCGCTACTCGACGTAACTGGTAAGGCGTTTGCAACTTATGTTTTGGAACATTTTCAAACCTGGGTTAATGAAGCCAATATTCTCGACCATGCCAGACTGGGTTTAGACCTGGATCCGGTACGGTCCATACTCTTCGAGTGTTGGACACGCGTATTACCCAAGCTAGATTTTCGGCTGGCCCCTCCTGGTATATTGCATTTGTCGATTTTCGATCGGCATTCGATCAGGTGGACTGCTGTAGTCTGTGGGGAAAGCTGCGGCAGTTGGAGTGCCCCAGCTGGCTCCTGGATGTCATCTGGGCTCTACATGAGGACAACACTGCCCGGATCAGATTGTGTGATCAGGGGATCCTGTCCGATGCAATACGCATTAATAAGGGAGGGAGGAAAGGGTGTATGCTGGCCCCACTACTTTTTAATATCTACGTGGCAAATTTATTGGGGAGGTTATTGGCAAGATCAGGCTGTCCCCCGAAGGATCCTGGAGGAACTGGCCACCTATGCTGAAGAATTTAAACTGTCAATTATCCTTGGTAACACCAAGGGGACATTAGTATCCTCCAAGAAAATCTGCAGGGTGAAGTTGTCAACCTCAATGGGGACCATTGAGTATGTTGATGGTTATATGTATCTGGGGCTAGAGATTTCTGGGACCCAGGGTATACTGACATCATAGCTGCTAAGGTTAGTAGGGTCATGCAAATAACTGGTGTTTGCAGGAAATTCATTAAGGATCACTCAGGCCTCACACTATCAGGGGTCCTAACGCTTTATAACACGGGCTTGACGTCTTAGCGATGAAAGACCTGAAATGGTTGAACGAGGTGGAGGCTAGATTTTGGAGATCTATATTAGACTTACCCAGATCAACTTCTGTTGAATATATCCGTTTAGAACTGGGACTTATATCTCTTAGAGCCCAGATGTTAATACGAAGAGGGTGTCTGATGTTGAAATCTAGAACCTCCCCCTCCTGTCCTGTTTTGAGCATTTTGGGAGCGAGTTACTAGCTCAAACGGGGTGATGGTAACAATTCCCCCCATGTCCTATTAGTCCACAAGCTCTGTGAGGAGGTGGGATGGCTCCCTGATTATGATCGCTGCACCTATTTTGAAACTTTAAAAGGTGCCCTTATGTGCAGGGTCAGAAACATGATTCGGTATGTAATTATAACCACCTCAGTACCCTGAAAAGTTACTTGAGTGTTGCGCCAGTGGTACATCGGTACATGAAGCCTGAGTGTTACCTTGAACTCTGTCCCAGGTCTGTGATTCTACTTGTGGCTCTCTATGAATCAATTGCCGGTGTTGTCTATCTGTGGTGCACGGAAAAAGATTCCTGGCAAGGCCAGATATTGTAGGATTTGTCAAATTGTTACCAATTATGAGACAGCAAAACATGTCCTGCTGGAATGCCCAAGACTTGGCTCTCTGTATATGGTTGTATTGAGACACCTTGTACATAATTTAGATGCCATTAAAAGTGACGGGTTTTGGGTGTTCTGTGTAAACACAACATCAATGTCAGCATTGTTGGCCCTCTACAGGGTCTGGAAGATTATAAAGCAATTGTTGGTCTAGTCCGCCTGGTGTAAGAAGTTAAATCAGAATAATTCTGGTCAGTGGCTTGCTCTGGTAAAAGCAAATAGTGGGGCTTCTATGCGGGTTATTGGGCAATTTCTGAATAATGATTTGGTTCTTCTTTTCCTTCTTTTAATGTGATGTTTTATTATTTTAAGTTGTACACATATTTTTTTTAATGTTGGAAAATGTATTATTTGAGATATTTGGGACAATTGGCCTCATTACGAGTCCGGCGGTAACCGAGCCGGAAAAACGGGCAGGTTACCGCTGGACTTGTATTACCATTCAGCTTCTGTGATTCCCGGAATTACCGGGGCATACGACCCCGGTGACCCGGGAATTCCGGAGGCGGAATTGTGTAAATCCCCATTCCCATGGAGTCCCATAGGACTCCATGGGGATGGGGACAATGGAAACACTGGTTCCGTCTATGACGGAGCCGGTGTTTCCATTTCCACCTGCAGGCGGGTGGTGTTTAACCCGCCAGGTGAGACCTGGCGGCAGTGACACCTCCCGCCTGCAGGACTCGGAATCATCCGGTCCGGAAAGAACGGTGGTGGCGGTTTTACCACCACTGTTCTTTCCGGACCGGCTGACTCATAAGGAGGCTAAATGGCCCTCATTACGAGTCCGGCGGTATCCGTGCTGGTAAAACCGGCAGGCTGTCGCAGGACCTGTGTGGATTTATCGGCTCTGGATTTGCCGGAATTACCGGAGCATTACAGCCCCGGTGATGCTGTAATTCCGGAGCCGGCATTCTGTAAATCCCCATTCCCGTGGAGTCCAATAGGACTCCACGGGAATGGGGAAGTGGAAACACTGGCACCATGTGGTAATGGTGCCGGTGTTTCCGCTTCAGTCTGCGGCCGGTGGCTTTATGCCCACTAGGTCAGACCTGGCGGGTGTAACACCACACGGCCACAGAACTTGTAGTTAGCCGGTCCGGAAAACGGTGCCGGTACGGTTTTACCAGCACCGTTATATCCAGACCGGCTAGCTTGTAATGAGGGCCAATATGTGTGATTTGGGTTAGGTTTTAGTAATTGTAAATATTGTAAAAGTTCTGTTTTCTTGAACTATTATACAATCAAATAAATAACATTCATTTATTTGTCCCTTCAAGGTTTACTCATCTGTCAGGATAAAACTCCCACTATTACAATTTGTACTCTCTGGTAAGGCTTGTTCCAAACTTTCCACACTTGAATCCTTAATGGGGAGAGTTGAACCAACAACTGGTTCTCGGGTTAGTCTTTTGACTTTTAACACAATTGGCTCACATCGACTTCCACAAGGATATTGCACAAAAGGACACTATTTCTCATATTGGTCTGTTTGCCTTAGGCAATGCGGGTTACAGTTCTCTCCCCTTGATCCCTTTTACAAGGAGGGATTTGGTCCTGCAGTCTTGATTTGTATCTACACAATATGTTGGCTGCTAGCATTGTGGTTTACAACGTTCTCCCTTGGGGTATCTTGTTCTGGGAGTGTCATATTTAACCCTGCTGAATTTAAAGGGTTTTGTTGCGATGAATCAGCTCACCTTATCTGTCTTAACTAATGTTTTTTCAGTGAATTTCAAGTGTTTTGTTATGCTATATTTTCTTCCGGGCCCCCAAGCCATTCCCTTTGGCCATGTCCTCGGTCCATCTTTCAATAATGACTTAAAAAATGTTAAGGCCACTGGCCTATAAACTCACCCCAACTCTCTCTTATCTAATGTTTTTCACTGAAATTCAAAGCTTTTGTTATAGTACAGTTTCCTCTACTCCCACTATCTATGTTGCCCAAATGATTTAAAAAGAGGGAAGGCTGAGGCCCCTAACCTGCTTGGGACCTCAGGATGCACTGCCCTTCGGCCATTTCCAGTAGGCCATTAGCTATAGCCAATGTTCTCAGGGTACATTGCCCACAACTGTGTCCGTGGTATTCCACTGGCAACAGCTGCCCATTGTACATGTGGCACAGATTCTTCACAAAGACCTGTTTCCACCTGCCTAGTAAATGTAGGTTTGAGCCGCTGTACCAGTGATTTGTTCCCCCCTCTTCCTATTCCCGTGGTAATGATTGCATAATATGCCAATTCACACGATAATGTATAGTATGCATGTTGCTATGGTAACAGTAAAACACTCTAAAATTAAAAAGTCTTCCCCATCCTTACTGGCACTAACCATGTGCCCCCCTCCTCTTTTCTTGATCCTGCCACTCACCTCCATTGCGTTTTGCCTTCCTGGCCATCTCCAATCAACCCTTCACTCTTCGGTTCGTGTGACACCCTTTTTTTCTGAGTGCGTCTTGCAACATTACCCCGGAAATCTCGCTAGATTCCCCAGGATTCCCCAGATAAATCAAAAATGTTAGACCCCAAACAGGCTCCCTAGCCCATCCCAAACTCTCCCACTTCACATGTTGTCCTCTTTCCCTCTCCCCACCTCTAGCCTGATGTCAAAACACTCCATTTTCTCCTCCAAATAGCATTTTGAGCACTTTTCATTTTCGGCTTCCCCTGGTTTTACCACGGAACCGCTTGCATCGAGCCCCAAGAAAATTCCACCTTTTCATTTCTGAAAAGTCTCTCAGCTGCAAAGCACCACTGGAGATACATTAAAATGTTTTGGAGAATTAGGGGGCACTCCATTCTCCTTTGAATATTTTTTAAACTACTAGGTACACATTTACCCCAAACCAGCAAAAGAAATAACTGCGATGCTTTGTGCCCAATTTGTTTAATAATTGGGGAAAATCTGTCCAGTGTTTTTCATGCTACGGTTTTAAATCGATGCACTTTTTCACTGTGGGAAAATGAATGGGACTAGGCTGAAAACACTTTTTTCTTTTAAATCTTTTGACACATTTCCCCAAAAATACCCATTTTGGGAGAGGCTGAGCCAAAATATATATTTTTTAAATGTCAACCATATCCGTCAAGTGAGCCAAAACGTATTAGCAAAAGAATTTTTCGAAAAGCTTATGTACGCAAGCTTCAGCCGCCCCAATATATATGTGTATCGAGAGAGTTATCTTGTCCAATGCAGGGGGCAGCAGGGTGATGTGATTTTGGTTTCAACAGGGGTCAAAACTCTGTTTGTCAAGTTGCATGTGCAAGGCTACTTTGGACTTTAGATTTTACATCTTTTTCACCTGCTATCCCCTCCAACAACCCCCACTCCTATTTTTCTTAGAGAGCCACACACAGTGAGGCCAAAACACATGACACAAGGGGTGCCTTACATTACAATCGAATACATTAAGGAACGTTGGTGCACTCAGTGCCGCTTTACATGTATTATTTATTCAATTGGATTTCAAAGAGCTTGTCTGCCTTGCAGATTGCGACATGGTAGAACGTTTGGGCCTCATGTTGATAAGTCACCCTGATCTTCTTATCCACATGTCAGCTTAATTTGGTGGGGAAAAGGGCAACCCACAGAATGTTTCTTCTATTGGCGGAGCTAAATCCCCCGAATAAAGGGGTGCTTCTTGCCCTCCGCATTTGTGGAGGAGAAAATTGAATAAAGCATACACTGTTATGTACTATAAAGGCACTATGCACCAGTATATTCTGTTCACCTCATGCCATTTTTGCACCACTGTCTTTAGGCCGCACAAAGCAAGATGGTACACTGCACTGCGCATGTCACATTTAGAGAAACGCTTCGCACACCTTGGAAGAATCCTCGCCTTTCAGTATTCACACCTCTGATGTATATCCCTTTTGGCATAGCTATGCGTGTTTTCTGCTCTCGCCTTCTCCCAAAAGGTGGCTTCGGCAGGCGGATATCATTATATTACTAGAACTCACACCTGCCTGAAACATTAGGGAGTATAATCACCTTGAAGAACTGTCTTACACTGTGCTGCATTTACTTATAACACTGACAAGCGCTGAAGAGTGAAGATGGCATGAAAAGACTGTACAATAAAGATTTGTCCGTCCAGCAATTAAAGTTGTAAGGTACGACCTTGCCAGGCTGAGACCATCCCCCTTCCATTGACACTCAGGCATTCCTGTGGGTTTAAGAGATCTGTTCTGCGGAGTGAAGGGGGTTCACTCGCTCCAAAATCTCGCGTTTGCAGTTGGTCATTTGTTTGCTTACTGCTTAACTATTAAAGTGTTCATCAATCCACCAGAACCATGAGTGGTCTTTATTTTCCACCACATTCTGGTGCTTGAGTCGTCAAATCCTGCTGGTTTGCGGCCAGATCTGGGCCCGTCAGGCACATTTCCCAGTGATCCCCCTTGGGCCCAAGGAAGAACGATTTTGTCGGAAGCAGAGCTGGCCGGAGCATTTGGAGACTCGAGGGGGGCAGACGCAGAAGAAAGAGCATATCAGAAAAACCTGGATTGATGAACAGAGGTAACTGCATCAATGTGTTCTGATGTCTTGTGTCATGTTGTCTGAAACTGGTCATAATATCTGTATTTAGAGTTAAAGTATAGAATCTGTCTGGAGTTATAGGAGCTGAAATAAAGCTGGTTACCTGAAGTAAAGCAAAGCGGTTGGCCACCGCAGTTTAAAAAGCAGCGCATCCACGCTGCCTACTGACTTAAGGAGACATGAGACCGCAAGGTAGTGCAGGACCGAATAGGGAAGAATGTGTTCTGTATGTGTGTGAAGCAAAAGGCGTGGATGAGAACCCTGTGATTGTCCTGTCTCGACCCAGACCATGTCACTTGAAACCCTCAATGTAAAACGCAGGTTGCGACCCTGCTTTACATTTCACACTCTCATATATCCTAGTATGAGAGTTGTAACAGGCTGTATTTCTACCGATTATGTGTCTTGTCTTTAACTTACCTACCCATGTCTTTGAAGAACTAAACACTGCTTTGCATTATGAGTTGCATAAAGGGAGAAATAAACTGTAAAACAGCAGTTATCTGAATCTGACCAACACCTGCAAGCGTCTCTGAAATTTCTGTAACAGGAGAGGAACGGGGCCCAGGTGACACCTGAGATGGCAGAGCAGTTAAGTTCATGAATCTTACCGACACCGCCAGCCACAGAACTCAATGGCGTCCCGGTGCAGATGGGGTTAGAAACAGACCTGGATCCGGAATAAGCCACACCATTAGAGTCCAGCCCACTTCATGCATACTCAATACTTCCCAAAAGCAGGCAAGTACCTGGAAAAATGGCACGAGTAGACACTGACCGAGTCAGCTAGATATTTTCCTCAGGAAGGCACATTTGATCTAGACAGAATAACAAACGTGCAAACAGCATTAGAGAAAATGGCTCCCGTGTGCACCAACACCAGCTACTTGATTGGTATACTGAAGCCCCAAACAAATAACCCAATCTAAGACCCGGGCACTAAAAGACTCTCTAATAAAGCTCCAGATGCAAGTCAAGTCCATGATGAATGAATGCACAAACCTGCAGGTCCCGACCCACAAAACTGGGTACAAACGATTATATCCTGTCCTCCAAGGGGAGTCACTGCCAAAAAAAAGCCCCAAAAGAAAGCCCCGAAGACATTCTGGACACTCACAACTCAGCTATTTTGAACAACCTGCCACATTAGTGAGCCGATAGCCCTGATTCCTCACACCGCCTACCTACCACCAATCCACAGCCAGACAACCAATGGAGGGCACATTCATTCCAGAAATGAGTGCTCAGGCTTCTCCCTGTCCTCAGGCATGTTCAAAGGCTTCCCAGAGTCTACCGCCAACTCCAGCACCTGTGTATTTCCACTCAGACAGCTCCCTGGAGGAGGTGACGCCATATTCAGGGTACATGCCCCTTGGAGCCACACAGACTTATTTAAAATGGTCCAGATATTCCTCAAGGTACGAGAAGTTCTTGTCAAATTCCAGGACGAACTCCAAGTAATAATAGTCTGATACCACCCCACTTGTGTAGACTCACATCAGCTACTGTAGGCATTGTTACCCCAGACAAATTTGCTCTGCTAAAAGCACATGCAACTTGCCCGACCGAATAACCCACTTCACCTAGAGATTAAAAGACCTTTACTGATAGAATGGTGCAAATCATTCTTGCTATTTGTCCCTGCAAACAACTTGTGCAAACAAGTCAAGGGAGAACACCCTGCAGAGTATCTTGAATGACTAAAACAATGTTTTTAGCAAATTTCAGGGATTATTGCACCTCAGGCGGTAGAGGCACAGTTTGTTATGAGGTTGTAACCCAAGGTATCCGAAGGAATTAAGGCTGTAATGATTAGATGGGAACTAAAATGGTTGGTTGAGGTTTTCTTTTCCACACAACATTTTCACGAGAAGAATAAAAGGCAGAAAGAAACTATGGAAGCCAAGTTTATGGTGCTACAAATACAGAGTTGGCAACCCTCTCAAGGAAGAGGCGGTTTCTGGGGATGGGGGCAGGGCGGGGACAGGGAAGGGGAGTTCTCCAGTCTTTTCAGGCAGGACAAGATGCTGAAGGGTATTATCCAAGCACGAATATCAACTTGTACAATTATTGCAAACAGACGGGGCACTGGAAAGCTCACTGCCCGAATCACCCTCAGCACGGCTGGCGGGGCAGACAGACGATCGCCCCCACAGTCATTACTTATGACCAAAGTATAAGATTGCCAAGGGGCCCACAAGTTTGTTGCACCACTTATATCAATTGACCCCACTGTCCCCTATGCTGAATGTAATTTCGGAGGCCAAATGTTTTCATGTTTAGCTGATACAGAGGCATCACGTTCCACCGTAAGAGTCTGCAAGTTTTCCCAGACCCCATTCAGAAGAAATAGTTTCTGCCTTGGGCACAGGCGGTATGCCAATGCCTCACCCCCACCCTGTGTCCACCCCTATGATGGGCACGTTAGGCCCTATTTCCAAACAGCGCGCATTTTTACTAAGCCCCGGTTCTTCTGTGAAATTGTTTGGGTTAGACTTGTTGTCTAAACTGAGTTGCACCATTCATTGTTCCCAAAATGGTGTGTATTTAGATATGCTATGAATCCTGTGGAGTCATCACTGATTCCCAGCGAAAGATCTCCTCCCATGTGGCCAGGGGAATGCAGCCGCTACCTGACCCTGGGTTCGTATTATGAGGGAGGGTCACATGGGAGGAGAAGGCTGTCGGAGAGAGGTGGTGACCCCATTAGGAGAGACACAGTATTCTTCCCTACCCAGAAATGAAGACCTCATAATTCCTGAATTCTTAATACCTTGTTGTAACTTTACAAATCCCTCTTCTTGTAAGATTTAAAAACCCCTTCCTGTAAAACAAGCTGAGAATACTACCATTCATACTTCACATACACATAATACTCACTTAACATCTCCCATTTCTGATGTTTTTGGTTCAAACAAAGATCCAAAACAATATAACTTTAAAAGGTTTAAAACTCCTATGAACTCCAACTCCCATGAAGCCTCAAGTACTGAGACGAATATGAGTAATAAGGAGTTAATGTGGATTGAAGGAAACAACAAGCTAAACGTGCAGACTAGTTGTCACAATGAAATCAGCTGCGTGGGACATTTAAACATGGTGAACACCTTCAATTCAGGAGAGGAGAAGAGCAAAGCAGAGCGGGCAAAGCAGGAATCAGAACCGAAAGCAGAAGCAGATGCAGGGAGACAGACCCTGCTGAGACAGACAGACTCTTCCAAGCAACTGCTTGCGAGCATACTTTACCGGAGAGGCGTGCGTTAAAGCTTCGCTGCAGCAAGGTCCCACGATTTGGAAACGCCACCAAACACCGGTGAGTCTGCCCATAGGTGTTGGGGACCCTGGTGTGTGCCGACAGGCATATTAACAATTGAAAGCGTATTCGGAATACCGACCAAGTAAATTAGAAAGACATCATTTACACAAATCCTCACATAAGAGAAGTCAATATGGGGAAAGTTGGAGTAAATATTGTTACCAGCAGATGAACATTAATGAAGAAGTTGAAAGGCAAAATCTGCACAAATCTCCATATATGAGGTATCAATCTGGGGAAATTGGGACAAGCATTGCCACAAGCAAATGAATACTAGTGAAGAAGTTAACAGACAGGACTTGAACAAGTATCCATATATGATGTGTAAATATGGGGGAAGTTGGAACAAGTAGTACCTGAAGCCAATGAAGTATAAACAGTGAAGGAGTACAACTATGTTTGACTGAAAGAGAACATTGTAGGAAGTCCTGGTGAAAGCAGCACATCCATTTAAAAAATTGAAAGAGAACATTGTAAGACATCCGGGTGAAAGAAGCGCTTCAGGCAGTGAGCCTTTGGGAGAAAGATACCTGGCAAGGGAATATAGCTGGGGTTCTGCAAAACCTAGAAGGATTCCTGGGGCAGGGGAGTATACCAGGAAACCATGCTTAAGAAAATGTTGTGTGAAAGTGGCATTTCTACTACTCTTGAGGAATCATTGTTCGAAAAGACACTTTGCCATCCTTAAGAACGTGTTATGTGGAATGGACATTTCTTCTACTCTAAAGAATCATTATTTGAAAAGGACTACTTTCGCTACTCTACCTGAAATAGTCCAGGGGAAGGGAACCACCTCCTGGATTCAAGGATTGTTTGTTGAATTTTAACATTTGATTTTTACACCCTTTTTGCTAAACCAAAACAGAAACACTTACCTTACACCTTTGATTGTTCATTTCTAGTGTGAGGGTCAGATACCTTTTGGACATAAGGACAGTGTGCATAATTTTGACGACGAGACACAGGCTGATCTTTAGTTTTAGTTTCGTAGACAGGGAAACTCTCTTTAGGATAGGGACAGATAGGTCTTTATCCAACCTTATTATTTTAATAAAGATGTCTGATGTTGAAAAGATTACAACTTTGTGTCTGACTCTCATTAATGACACCTCACAGATATCCCCGCACATCGAGAGCACAAGGTATTAGCTTTGTTACAGGAAGTAGCCCACTCAACACTTAAAGATCGGACCAATACCCCCTGTCTGCAGTCTCTCTTCCATGGTCCCAGGAAGCCAAAGGTGCCTTTGTCACCATTAAGCAGGTGGTTGTAACAGCGCCGGCTTTAGGTCTGCCGGATTACAGCAAGCCCTTTGTCTTATTTTGCGATGAGCGCAGTGGGTTTTCTCAAGGTGTGTTGACCCAGCTGCTCATTGATAAGTATCGACCCGTATGCTACCACAGCATAGCCCTGGACCCAGTGGTGGCAGGGATCCCAGCGCGTCTGCGGGATGTCGCTGCACTGTTGATTGAGAAAAACTGCTCCTTGGACCAAGGGCTTCCCGCCACTATTTCTGTCCCTCATGCTGTATTGTCATTCATGCTAAACGGGAAACCCTCCCATGTATGATATGATATGGCATTTATAACGCACCTATACACAAGTGTTTCAAGGCGCAACAAGGCAAGGGTGGGGAACAAAGGGAGGACATACAACGATCCTACTAGGCCAGGTGTCATTCAGATCGCTCAAGTGCGTGGGAAGGGGGCAGGGACAATGCAGTACATGGGAACAGAAAATAACAATAAGTAAAGTAACGGCCAGCAAGTGGCAAGTGCAAGGGTAAGTGCATGGGTAAGTGCAGAAATCAGGTGTTAAAGGGCTGGAAGGCGGACTGTAGGGATACAGAACAGTCCACAAGTGCGGGGGTTGCCAGGTGGGCAGTGCAGGTGTATGACGCTGGCAGGGGATGGACCTGGGCCCGAGATCAGAGAGTGTCCAGGTAGCCAGTGCAGTTCCGGTTACAGCCAGGAGGTCAGCAGAGGAGAGGAGGAGAAAAAGCAGAAGCAAAGAGAAAGGTTTGAGGTGCTTCCGGAAATGGAGATGGTTCTCCTCAAGTTTAAGGGAGGCAGGGAGGCTGTTCCAGTGGGAGGCACCAGCTGAAGAAAGAGATTTACCACCAACTTGTTGTTTGGAGAAGTGACTGACGCTGAGGTAGTTGGAGACGGATGAGCGAAGAGCTTGAGAAGGAAGATTTTTAGGTTTTAGGGAGAAAGAGTTGAAGGTATTTAGGCCCCAGGCCCCAGAAAGCCTTGTGGACGATGCAGAGGGTTTTGAACTTAATCCTTGCAGCCACTGGGAGCCAGTGCAGAGATTTCAGTCCTGGAGAGATACGATCCCTAGGCTTAAGGCCAAGGACAAGTCTTGCAGTCCTGTTCTGGATATGTTGCAGAGGGTGGAGAGTAGAAACAGGCAGATTTAGAAAGAGGCTGTTTCAATAGTCCAGCCTAGAGAGAACCAGAGCTCTGGAGACGGTGGACCTCATTACGAGTATGGAGGTAGCCATGCCGCTTTTAGCGGCATGGCTACCCCCATACCGGGTACCGGGTCCGGGTTTCAGGAATAGGGAATTACCGGGCCATTCCAACCTTGGAGGGCCCGGTAATTCCCTTTCCCGGGAACCGGACCCGGTACATCCCGATTCCAATTTCAGCCCCTATAGGGCTCACATGGGAATGGGGAGGATGCTAACAATGGGCCCTTTAATGTTAGCATCCTGGTCTGCTAGTGGGTCCCGCTAAGGACGCCTGGTTTTACAAGACGTCCTTAGCGGGACCTGCGAGCAGACCTCGTAATGAGGCGGTAGAGGGATAACGGCGCCGGCAGCTCTACCTGCGCCATTAGCCCTCTACCGCCTGGGTCGTAATGAGGCCCAGTGAGCTTCTGGGGGAAGGAGAGGAAAGGAAGAATATCTCTGGCGAGGTACAGCTGGTAGTGTGCCTTCTTAGAGACGTCAGAGATGTGAGGAGAGAAGGAGAGTGTGGAATCGAAGATGACCCCTAGGTTTTTAGCCTTGCAGGTGGGAGCAGGAAGAGGGCCAAGAGAGGCCGGCCAGAGAGCTACAGGAAAGGAGGGAGCGGGTGTGCCGAGGAGAATCTCAATCTTACTGCCATTAAGGCAGAGGTCATTGGCGGCACACCAC
This sequence comes from Ambystoma mexicanum, assembly GCF_040938575.1. Classification (NCBI taxonomy): domain Eukaryota; kingdom Metazoa; phylum Chordata; class Amphibia; order Caudata; family Ambystomatidae; genus Ambystoma; species Ambystoma mexicanum. Next base: position 1,505,883,201 of record NC_090932.1, on the reverse strand, counting down.
TCCTGGATAGCAGACAGACAGTCAGAGATTAGGGAAGGAGAGGAGGAGGCCGAGGGTAGCCTGAAAATGAGCTGGGTGTCATCTGCATAGCACTGAAAGTTGGGGCCGAGAGCGGCAATGCGGTGGGCCAGAAGTGCCAGGTATTGGCTGAACAGCCAGGGAGAGAGGTTAGACCCCTGGGAGACACCACAGGTAGAGAAAAAGATAGCGGAGAGGAAGGACCCAAGTTGGACCTGGGAGGGTCTAACGAGGTATGAGAAGCTGCTCATTTCTGTTGCCAATGTGACCATGTCACTGTCCTGTCCTTATCCCTGCCTCTTTGTTACCAAAGCCTGAAGACGAGAAACCACATGACTGCCAGGTGGTTGTAGAAACACGGCTGTCCCCTCGCACTGACCTGGTTCATGTGCCCCTGTTGAACCCAGAGCTCCTCCTCTTCATGGATGGTTCATGCATCTGTATACCATATACTGAAGAATTGGTTTCTGGGTTTGCCATATGCATGCCTCACTCAGTCCTAGAAGCCTACTGATTGCCCACAGCCAAGTCAACATAAGTAGTTGAGCTCGAGGCCCTCACGTGGACGTGCACCCTGTCTAAAGGTAGTTCACTAGCAATCTACACCGACTCCAGGTACACACACCGATGTGATGGTCCACGACTTCGGTGTCTTCTGGAAACAGCGTGGATTTTTGACATCCACTGGTACCCAATCCAGAATGGAAGATACATAGCAGCTCTATTAGACCCTTTGCCCTTCCCCGCTGTAGTAGTTATAGTGAAATGCTGAGGGCGCGACCCCTCACAGTCAGGAAATTATTGTTACACTCACCTGGCTCCCACAGAGGCGTCGATCGGAACTGGACAGCTGCGGTCTCCACCAATGTGACGCGTAGGGCCGAGATGACGGACTGGACTGGCCCACCTAGCTTTGTTTGCTTGGCCCGTAGGAATATTCTTCTGCAAATGGAAAGAGGGAATTAACCACCCGTGGAGTTGAGCGTAAATCCCCCACCCCTGCTGTTCTCCCCACAGATCACCTTTGATGTCCCCTCTTATAGTCTCACCTGATGGTTTCAAAAGATGAGCTCTCCATCCTGCATTGAGCGCAGGGGCGCGTTGATAACCAGTTGCTTCACTGGCTCGAAGGAATTGGTGAGTTCCAGAACAATATTAACTCCGAGATTCCCGGCAAAACGCCATAAGTATAAAGTTCGTAAGAGTTCAAATGCCTGATTTTCACTCTTGTCCGATTCCTTGCAGGTTGCAGCTTGACCCTAATGAAGAGTTCCTCATGGCAACCGGTAGTATTCTGGTAAGGATTTGTATTTTCTAACACAGTTCGATAAAATAATGTCAATATGTAACCTGTTGCTTTCTCCCTTTTTCAGGCGCTGAGAGAAAGTTTGAAGTCTCGGGGAATAATACCTCCGGCGGTAAAATCAGGTAAGTCTATTGTGGTGAGGAGGGTTCCCCTTGTTAGTCCCTTTGTTTCACCTTGCTGTCCTTTTGTTTCCCCTTAGGGGCCGGGGTTCGGCGAAAATGCAGTGGAAGCTGCGCCGACCCGTGAAGAGGAATAGTACCCCCGGTGGTAAAATCAGGTAAGTTTATGGGGGGTAACTAATATTCCTCTGTGTATTCTCTTGGCTCACCTTGCTGTTCTTGTCTTCTCCTTAGGTGCCGGAGTGCAGCAGGAACATGCAGGAGGATGCGGTGGAATGTGAAGATGCTGCGAAGGCTGGTGAGTTCAGCGCGGCGCTGCAGCAGGCGAGGCGACGCGTATAAAATAACTTCTTTCTTCCAGCTCGAAGGCGCGATGGATCGGGAATTCAGGTAAGGATCAAAGGTATTGCTCTTGTTCTAACCTTTTCTCCTTCTTTCTAGGAGCTCCAAACTCGAGGCGGGCGTGGCAGAAGGCTGGATTCAGACTTGCAGGCACGGTGAGCGTTACGCTGCTGGATGCAGAATAACGCGAAGCGTGTGCTGCTCTTCGGGCATGGTTTAAATAGCTTCCAAAGTAGTCCCAGGTAAGTATTCCTCCCCAGCCCCGCCCGAGTAAAAAAATAGTCCCTAAATTAAGTAGTCCCTTCCAAGCCTCTTTTGGCTTGGAGCTCTTGCAGCATGGTCTGCATCAGGTAGGTTTGCAGCATGGTCTGCATCAGGTACGTTTTAATCTATGAGACTGACTCTCCATATGAGCCTGGTGCCATAGGACTGCCCTAGTAGGGGTTGTTGGGTTTGCTTAGGATAACTTAATGCCTGCTTCCGGGGTTGCTGGACTTGGTCTGGGTCCCCGGGGGTAGGCATCATGACAATTATTTAGCGGATGGTGCAGCTCACTCAGCGTCCCTCAGAGGGCCCTTGGCTCCTAATGAATGTCTTGTTTGTGTTGCAGTTCCACAGTCACCCATCCCACCTCTTGCCAGTCTGGTGATCCTCCAAGATCAAGCTCCGGAGGCTGAGAAGGTGACCTAGATCCAGCGTAAGTATAGCATATGAGGAGACTCCTTGTGGTGATTCCCGAAGGTTGCCTGGTGGCACCCAAGGTACTGCTCCCTTACTTGGTCTACAAAGCCCATGGCGTGGCCCATTCAGGTAAAAAATGCCATGATCACGTTACTCCAGAGAAACTGTATAGTACCTGGGTTGGCTTACGTGGTCCAGCACTATTGCGAACACTGTGTAACATGTCTATGATATAATGTCGGGAAAGCAGTGTCCACAAAACTATCTGCACGCCCTGTACCGGAAGGTCCGTTCTTGCACATGCAGATAGATTTCAAACAGCGCCCCGCCTGATTAACGTACCTGTATTGTTTGGTAGTAGCCATTGGGGTTCATTACAAGGTTGCCAGTATGAAATCTGATTTTCCGGCATGCCGGTGCCACCCTGTCCGGCAACCCGTGATGCCGGAAACTCTGGCTGATTCCGTGTTGGGGTGCACGCACATTCCGGAATTCCAGAAACTGCGGCACTGGCATGCCTGAAATACCTACAAATACCCCCTAAAATGCCAACACTGACATCCTCGGTGGCGGTGACTCTGATTCCAGCAACACGGTTCCGGGGCCACCAGTAACAACAGTGCTGCAATTACCGTCACCGGAAATACAGTGCAATCCTGAAAGTACAGGCGACATACCACAATCCTGAGCACAGAAACACAACCATGAACATGACATCAAGAGTCTGTGCAACCCGGAGGCGAGAGCCACGCTTCAGCGAGGCAGAGCTGAACATGTTGTCGGACACTATAGTCCAGCATGCTGATGAGCTTTTCTCAAATGACCAGCAAAGGCAGGCCCAGCTGCGGAAGAAGACCATCTGGGAGGAGGTTGCCCAAAAAGTCACAGCAGTTGGAACAACCCCCCGCACTGTGCGAGACTGCCACAAGAAGTGGGACAACCTACGCTTAAGGGTGCATAACCTCCTCTCAGCCCAGCGCAGATAGGGCATGGCCACAGGTGGCAGCAGCGCATCCCCAATCCAGTTGCTGCCTTGGGAGAGGACGTGCAGCAGTGTGCTGCACCTCGAGGCAATAGAAGGGGTTGGTTCTGCGGAGGCCGGAGCCAGGACATCTGAGGAGGCTGCTGAGTACAGGTAACCCCAATGTTACATCAACCTCCCTGTCCACTCTGCACCCACTACAGTAGCAAAATATGACAAGTGCGTCGTGCACCACCCCAATACAGCCCTGCATGCACCGCCCGACCCCCGAGACCTGCAACCTGGGTGCACACACCAACATACACCCTCCCCCAAAACCTCACTCATACCACTAATACACCTAGAACATAGCTGAGGCACCCTGTACTGCCAACAGAACATGCTTCTGCTGCCACTCAGACACACATCCACCTGCCACAGCAAAATGTGCGCGTGCCCGCCGTGCTACCCCAGGCATTAAGTCACGTCTGTGCTAAGCCCTTTCACCATCCACAAAGGACCAGCGTTACACACCAATGAAACATGTAAGTGCTACAGTCAGCAGGCACATGGCGCCCTCATCTGTTATGTTCTACGGGGAGTGCCCTGCAGCCTGGGGGCAACCCCCGCTCACACTCGTACGCTCGTGCTGGCGGGCGCGCAAGAACACACGCCGGAGACGTGTTGCTGTTCCGGTGCTCCGGCGCGAACTGCCCGGCACCGCCTTTATTAACCAAACACGCATGCGCGAACCCCGTGAGGTCGCGCATGCGCTCAACGGTGTACTCCGTACACAACATCATCCATGGAACACCCCTCTGCAGCACAACATTACACAGCATGTAGGCCACACCCCCAACACCCTACCCAGCAATTGTCAGTACACCACCCTACCATGTACGTACATCACACATCCACCCGCACAGTATGCATGACACAAGCCTGTGTGCAACATGCTATGTCCCTGACACAGCACCGTCACAATAAAGATAAAGCATTAATCTCTGCCTCATCAATCCACGCTCATCCCTGACGACCTGCCTTTCTGACTCCCTCAGGCACACCATCTGGCAATGAGCCTTCCAAGCACCTCAAGGGGCACCAGCTGTCGACTGCGTCGAACACAATGGACCACCACCTCCACCCAGGACCCCACATCCTCAACAGGCACAACTGCAACTGCGACCCCAGCTGCACTTGTTGAGCCACCTTCGGTCCCACCTGTGTAACCAATCCAGCCACCTAAGACCCCACTGGTGCAACTAATCCAGCCACCTCAGGCCCCACAGGTGCAACCAATCCAGCCACCCCAGGCCCCACTGGTGCAACCAATCCAGCCACCTCAGGCCCCAGTGGTGCAACCAATCCAGCCACATCACAGGCCCCACTGGTGCAACCAATCCAGCCACCTCAGGCCCCACCAGTGCAACCAATCCAGCCACCTCAGGCCCCACAAGCTGCACCCACCCTGGCAGCCCCAGTTGCAGCAGTGCCACCACCACCACCACCACCGCAGCCACAAGCCAGTGCACATGTGTGCATTGTAGAGGACACAGCTGACGACGTTGCAGTGGACACAGGGGATACCACCGACCACAGCATTGACGCGCCCCTGCTATTCAGCTCCATGGGCCCAATTAGCCCACATCGCCCACCCTTCCCCAGTGTGAGGGAAATCGATGGCTGACTCAGCCGCATGAAACAACGCCAGGATGCCTTGACAGCCCTGGTGCAGCAGCACCTCCAGGAGGCGCAGCTCATGCGTGAGAGCGTCAAAGCCAGTGGACGCCGTAATGCCGGTGCACTTGGCCATTGTACACGTGATATCGTGCAGATGTCCAGGAGGGTATGGGAGGGGAACAGTGTCATGCCATCTATAGCCAAGACAATGGCCATGTTCCTCCAGGCCTTCCTGGACCGAGGGCCCACGGCACTCCCCCAAGCACCATCCATAGTTACAACGCCTGCTTGTTTGGTGCAGGGAAGTCCAAGGCGTCTGGCCCGCTCAGCACACAGCTGCATGTCTGTCCCAAAAGGGGACAAAATAGGACATGGACACATATGTGCCCTGTCTGTGACTTGTGTAAGTCATCATTGCTGAATATGACAGGAGTTGTGTAGAGACAGTTGGGGAGGGCGAATGGGGAGGGATAATTGGGGGGAGTGGGGATCGATAGTTAGGGAGAGGGTGTGGGGACGGATAGGTGGGGAAGGGCAGTGGGAAGGGATAGTATTGTGGGTATTTCATTACACATTCTCCTCCCACATTTTGTCCCGCCTCTTCTAATGCTCCTCTCTCCGCTTAGGACTCCCTGTCTCTCACCTAACTCCCCTAAAATCCATCTACCACTCCTCTATCCGTACTCTATGCCTCCTCGGCCCTCGAGACTCTATTCCTTCATCTCTCACTCAACTTGGCTGGATTCCCTTCCTCTCACAACTGAAATTTCAATTCCTCTGTCTTGTCTACAAATCTCTCCATGACCTAGCGCCCTCCTATCTTTCCTCCCTCCTCTCATTTTACTCCCCCTCCCGCTCTCTCCACTCAGCAAACCTCTACCTCCTCACTGTACCCGCAGCCCCATGTGCCTCCTCACGCGTCCGCTCCTTCCAACTCTTGGCCCCCCTACACTGAAACTCCCTCCCGCTCTCCATCCGCTCCACCCCTACCTACTCATCCTTCCGCCACTCCCTGAAAGCTCATCTTCTACACTCCCCCTGACTTCCCTTCCCTACCCCTCCTCTCCTTCCCTTGCCCCCCTCCTTTCCCCATCCTCTCTCCTTCCCCTCTGACCTTAAATTAGTAAAACATACTACTTAAAGGCAATGAGGACACCAGATCACTCTCCCTTCCCTTCCCCTCCCCCGTCCATCCCCCCTACCTCAAATCCTACACAGTAACTCTCTCCTCCTACCCCCTCCTCTACCCTATCCCCACTCTCCCTCCCCCCTTGTAAATAGTTCTACTTATTGTTCTAATAACCTGTTCATGCTTGTATATATGCTTCCCCTTCCCGTCTCCCCTCCATCCCCCACCTCAAATCCTACACCGGTCAAGTGGCACAGCGAGTAGAGCGCTCGCTTTGACACCCGTGCAGAGCCTGTTAACGCAGGTTCGAATCCCGGCGGGGCCAAACTCAGCCTTTCATCCTTCCGAGGTCGATAAATGAGCACCACACACCGTGGGTAATAATAAGCAGCGCTCGGATACCTGAGGGTTTGTAGCGCTATATAAAAGCCTAATTATTATTATTATTATTATTATTATTATTATTATTATTATTATTACACCGTTACTCCCTTCTCCTACCCCCTCCTCTACCCCATCCACCCCCCCCCTTGTAAATAGTTCTACTTATTGTTGTTCTAATTACCTGTTCATGCTTGTATATAGGTTTCTCTCACTTTTGTACCTGTTGTTATATTGTAAAGCGCTTTGGCTTAAAGCGCTATATAAATTCAATAAACATAAACATAAACATTTGCAAATATTTTCATAGCACAAATTACTGTGGTGTTGCATAGAAATCATGACTGGACATTGCTTTTTCTGTGTAAGTGAGTGATTTATTTACTGTGCAGTGCCCAGTGCCCTAGCTGACCTGTGCCACGCGTGTGTGTCAAGTGATCAGAAGTAGTGGTGAATAAGTTCCTCTCGTGCAGCATGGCCATCCATGCCATCACGGTGATGTGCAATTGGCTGCTCATCATCCCTCACATCCTCTTCTGCCTCTGGTGGGTGCATGTCCATGTCAGGAGACAGTGAGATGTTGCGCCTGATACACATGTTGTGCAACATATCACAGGCAAGGACTCTTTGTATTTATGTATTTAGATTTGTAGAGCGCACTGCAGCCCTTAGGCATCGAGGCGTTAAGATGAGCTTAGGAAGGCTTGATTCTGGGTTACATGAATGCCACCCATGGAAGATTCTTAGACATGGTAAAGGTTTATACAACATACGATTGACAAAGGTTGCATAGTTACCGGTGCTGCAGTAGTCAAAACAGGTTAAAACAACATATTCAGAAAAAGGGCCTGATCACGACTTGGGCGGTAACGCCGGTGCTATTAGCGCCGGCGCTATCTGCCCTACCGCCGAACTCCCCGGCTCTAATAGCGCCAGATCACGAGTTCGGCGGTAATGTTAATCCCCATTGAGCCCATTCGGGAATGCCCCATTCCCCATTGGGGAAATTTCGCACTAATACCGCCGGCGGATTTCCCACCGGCGGTATGAGTGCAAATTTTCAGCGGATTTCCCCCCAGCTAAATCCTGATTCGGCAGACCCTTAAATATGGCGGTAATAGCGCTACCGCCGGATTTAAGGGTTACCGCCAAAGTCGTGATGAGGCCCAAAGAGCCTCGTTTTGATCACCTTACGGAAGGCTGCATGAGAGTAAATGCTCCTGATGTATGGCGGTAGGGCATTACAGTTGTACGCAGCCTGAGTAGGGAAGCTACTTCCATCGGCACGCGTTTTGTGAGTTTTTGGGACGGTGATCAGGTTTGTGTAGGGCGTTCTGGCTGGCCTGGAGGAGAGAGGTTTGGTGATCCTCTGAGCCAGGTAAAGGGGGGCAAGATGATGGAGGCACTTGTGGGTAAGGGCCAAGGTATTGAAGATGATTCTCTGCTTAACTGGAAGCCAGTGGACCTGCCTCCTGAGTCCTGAGATGTGGTCTCTGCGTGAGAGACCCATGGCGGCCCTAAGGGCATTATTTTGAGCAATCTGTAGTTGGCTATGTTTTTTCCTGATGTTCCAACAAGAAGGGCATTGCAATAGTCCAGTCTCGAAACAATTATTGCCCTAGCAATAGTGAGACAGTTTTGCTGTGATAGGCAAGGCCTGACTGAATTGATGAGTTTGGAATGGTAGGCCGAGGAAGATGCAATGGCGTTGACCTGCCTGTCCATAGTTAGGTTTGGTTCAAGGTAAATGCCCAGGGTCTTGATCACCTGAGACACATTAATGGGAATATTGTCGAAAGAGAAGCAGTTGTACTGCTTGTCCAGCTTGCCCAAGGTGGACAGGGATCCAATCAGCAGAAGTTCAGTTTTCTCAGTATTGAGGCATAACCAGTTATCTGCCATCCAGGATTGGATTGTAGAGTAGATTGAGTTGAGGGTGTTCGAGTCTGACGCGTAGTCTCCTGATACAGGGATGAGTAGCTGTGTGTCATCAGCATAGTTTGTGTATGAGATGCCCAGGGGGTCAAGGATTTTAAAGAGAGGTCTGGTGAAAAGGTTGTAAAGGGTGGGGGCAATGTAGGAACCCTGGGGTACACCGCATTTGAGGATGCTAGGTGTGGCACAAGAGGATTCTGAAAAAAACTTCATTGCTCTTCCCTGTAGGAAGGAGGTTATCTAGTTGCAGGCCCTAGGCGGGAAGTTGGCTGTGGTGGTGAGATGGTGACACAGGGTCCTGTGATCCACCAGGTCAAAGGCCGCTGATAGGTCGAGTAGGAGCAAGAGCGTAGGCTGGCCAGCATCTCTGAGCTCATCCATCTGGTTTTTGTTATGACCCTTGCCCCTGGCCCTCACTGGTAAGTCAGCCTTCCAGTTAGGGCCAGGTCAAAGGCCTTAAAACCTCATCCAAGACTCTCTTGGAGTCAGTCCTGGCACCTTTGGCGCCAGGCTCATAACCATCATGAAGACCAACATTAGAATGGGACTATTTATTTGGGACTATTTAACTTGGGGGGGTTCAGCCAACATGGAGGCACACACATAGCTCAGTTACAAGGAACTGAGCTATGCGGTCTAGTTTTTTGGGTGTGGCAGGCCTGAGACTATTTTACCTGGACTACTTTACCTGAGACTATTTAAACCGCACCCAAACAGCGGAAAATGCTTTGCGTTATTCTGCTGTGGGCAGCGTAACGCTCACCGTGTCCAGTTCTTTGATGCCATCTTACCTGAAACCAAGGACCTGCAGAGAGAGAAAGAACATTACGAAACTTACCTGGAACAGTATCCTGTCTTCAATCCATCACCAACTTCATTTCCACTCACCTGAAGGTACGAACTCCATCATCCGGCACCACATGCATCCTGGAATACCATAACCTTGAAAGAGGAGAAAGAAAGACAGCATTAGTAAGCGTTTACGCACATTTCCTCCCGAATGAAGAAAGCCACACAATTCTTACCTGGGTAGTCATCTCCTGGTCAGTATCATTGCTGGAACATTACAGCGCTCGGCGAGGAACATTGCAACCTGCAAGGAGAGAAAAGACACAGGTTAGCAATATAAAAGGCGAAACAGCGCAGCGCATCGCGCATTACTCAGCAGACAGCATCGCGCACACCGCGCTTTCGCCTACCGGCCCATGCTCATCTTCAAACTGCATGACAACACCAAAATACCTTTCCATACCTAAAAGGAAAGAAGCAAGACATTATCATTCGAACTAAGAGGAACATAAGAACTGCAAATAAAGACTGTAAAGCAGCAAACCTATGGAGTCGCAACAGGCCTGGATTCCCACAGGGGGGCTTGCACCAGTGAAGTAACTTGGTCGCTGCTCACTCCCCACATCTACACGCCCCTGCCACGAGGAGCAGGACAGAGAATCCACCTTTTACAATATTAAGGTGAGGAGAGGGCCCAAGGGGGAGGAAGGAGTTGAGGCCAAGGGAGGTGGGAAAACATAAAGACAATCTGGTATTGAATCCAGCTCTCCTATATTGCAGACCCATCTTTAACCAGAGGCCTTATCAAGGGGCCGGGAGAGGGTTCGAGAGTGCAAATCATCCAACCAGGGCTGCGTGGCGTCCCTGTGTATACCAGGTGAGCGTAACAGTTCTTCAGGTCAAGGAGGGTCGTTTCAGTGCCATAACGTGGTCGAAACCCTGACTGCCAAAGACCGAGGAGGTGGTTGTCCTCTAGATGTTTTTGCACTTGCAGAAAGGGTGCCTTGTCAAGTATTTTAAGTAAGAAGGGGAGAGTGGTGATAGGCCTGTAGTTCCCCGGGACCAATCTGTCTAGGGATGGTTTTTTAAGGAGCGGACGAAACCACGCTTCTTTGACATGGTCCGACTGGAAGGAGGCATTAATGAAGGGCGTGATGAGGGGGGCAAGGGATGGAGCACAGTCCTTGATGACTTGTGCTGGGCAGGCATCACCTTTGCAGTTGGACGGTTTAATCGAGTTGAGGAGTGTGATGACTTCAGGAACAGTCACGTCCTTGAATTCAAACATCGGAGAGTGAGTGGGAGCGGTGGGAGAGAGTGAATTACTGTGGCTTTTAGCTATAAGGTTGGAGAGAGCTCGCTGGTGAGCAAGGATTTTAGAATGCAGGGTGTCAAGTTTATTCAGCATGGCTGACTGAATGTTGTTATACCACGCAGAAGTGAAGTAGGCGGAGGGGCAGTGTTCTCTAACTCTCTGAAAATGGTGAATATTTCTTTGGTTCCTGACTTGGCGTTGGATATTCTGGTATTGAAGGATGAAGCTTTAGCTTTGATGATGGCCATTTTGTAGTCTTTTGAAAGAGCCTTGAAGGCTTCTAGAGTGCTCTTTTTAGGGTTGCTTTTCCAGTTGGATAGTGCAACCCTTTTTTTGGAGCGTAACTCAAGGAGCTCTTGGGTGAACCAAGCGTTGGCGTGCTTGACTTTTTTTGCTTTTTTGAGGGTGAGTGGGGCCACAATGTCAATGGCCTTGGTGATGGGGGTTTTAAATATATTAGCTAGTATCACAGGATCGTTGGAGAATGGGGGCAGTAGTGCGGGCACCGAGAGATGTTGAGTGAGATTTGCCTTTGGGAGTTGCCTAGAGCTTCTAGATAGTGCAGCTGGGAGAGGGGTGTTGGGTCTTTCTCACCATCACAGGGCTTCACATAAGTGTGCCACCGATCTACTCAGGCAGCGGACCCTCGCCTTTAACAGGCCAAATGTCTGTTCAATTCTACAATGAGTGCGGATATGGGCACAGTTGTATCCCTGCTCGTGCTGGTTGTGTCGTTGTCTCACGGGGGTCATCAGCCATGGCATCAGGGGATAACCAGCATCACCTGCACGGGAGCAACAGAAAGTGTAGAATGTCATACTCCTGCCATATCATGTTGGTACAGTCTGTGTAGTGTTCACTAAACAATAATTGCACATGCAAATTCGCTGGTTACGTAGCATTTGTCCTAGTTTGGGTATTAGTAATACGCATTGTGAATATGCGTGGGGTTGTGTGGTGTGCTGTGGCTTTGACACGGCCCATTCACAGCCACCATGACCTTTGACCCTTTCACTACAACATGCACAAATGAGACTGATGTGTGTGTTATTATTGTGGTAAAATGCAATAATGCTATTATGGCCAAGTGTCTGAATCATAGATATGTGTGGCTAATCATTTCAACTTCAGATCACATGCATATGTGTATGTGCACTTCAAACAAGCAGGGGACCTGGCTAATTGCTGTGCGGGACACTAGTGGTATGTAGGTGGGTTGTCCGGATGCATAAGTATTATCAATGTGTGCATCAGGTGGTGTGGGTATTGGTGACTGTGTTTGTGCTTGATTTCGTCACTTTGGTGTGATGCATTCTGGTACATGCAGTGCTTTTGATATTGCTGTACCGATTTGATGTTGTTATGCATGCACATGATCAATTTGTTCAATTGAGACACGCCTGTCAAGGCCTTGCACTCAGGCATGCTATTACTGTGTTGCACATTGCATTCCCCCTCTACACTTGCACGTTCAGTACACTCACAAGGCATAGTAGGTTTGTCTCCCCTTCCCTTTATTATCATTACTTGTTGTAATATTATTGCAATTATTTATCCTTGCTATAATGTATTTTGTCTATCTTCCCCTTCCCCCATCCTGTCTGCCCTGTGGATGCTTTGAAACAGTTTTGCTATGGTATGAGTGCCTAATAAGTGACCAATAACTAAATGAATACATTAATTGCACACATCCACTGCCGATAGGTGTTGTACATACCCCTAATTCAACAGTGCACATGCCCTGGTAGTTACACTCACCCAGCAGCCAGGTACGCTATGGTGTTTTCTGCCCCCCCCCCCCCCGATTTCAACAGTGCACATGCCCTGGTAGTTACACTCACCCAGCAGCCAGGTGCGCTATGGTGTTTTCTGTCGCCCAACCCCCAATTCAACAGTGCACATGCCCTGGTAGTTACACTCACCCAGCAGCCAGGTACATTGTCCACTGTGACGTGCCATGTACCCTGGCAGCGTGGAGTTGCGCAGCACTATGGAGTCGTGGGTTGAACCGGGAAATCTGGCTCAGCAGCGGTTGATGAGGTGGCGGGCATCACACACCATCTGAACATTCAGTGAGTGGTAGAGTTTTCTGTTGCGGTACACTGCCTCAACAGCATTCCTGGCATCAACTCCACATGTGTGCAGTCCAATGTACCTATCACATTGGGCATGCCTGCAAGGGCATGGAAGGCGATTTTAGTGGTATTGACCTGGTCAGCTGTCCTGGGTATGCTGATGTGATCTTCAATGATGACCTGAAAGAGGACATTTGAGAAACAGGGTTGCGGTAGCCCATGCAGTTCCCCCACAGTGTGTTGGGATGTGCCCGTGGCTAGGAAGTGTAGCACAGACACTACCTTGAGGAATGGGGGATGGCTGTATGGATCTGTATCAGGCTGACCAGGTCGTCATGGATCAGGTCCACTATGGAAGTGATGGTGTCCTGGTCTAGCCGGTACGGGGTGTGGATCTGGCTTTGGCTCAGGTTGAAGGGTGTGACCCTCATGCGTGGTGTTGGTAGCTGCCTGCGGGCTGCAACCTGTTGGCCATTGTTGTTTTGCTGGGCTATGATGGCCATCCTTCTCCTCAAGCGCCTCTGCTGCATCCTCTGCCTCCCTGCCTCCTCAAGTAGTAAGACTGCATGCAGGGCCTCCAGCTGCAGTACTGCTACTGCTAGCATGGTAGTGTTGGAAGGGGTGTGGGAGTGGTCCTTTTGTGCTTTAGCAGTGCCCATTGGGGCCACCTGGGCTGATTTTGGACACCTGTGGCATGTTTCTACACACCTGACTCTACTTAACGCCTGGTCCACGATGCCAGTGTTTCCGGCGCGTTGTTCACAGTGCTACCGGAATGTCCATGCTGGAGTTTGCGTGAGCTTGGAGCTCGAAATGTGCACTTACTAACGCCATGCCTGTGTCTCAGGCACGGCGGACGCATCTCTCTGCAGATTTCGAGCACAGTGTTGCTGGATACAGTGGGTCACTTGCAGTGATGGCGTTAGCGGCATCGCAACTCAGAGTATGCCGGACCAGAAAAAGGTGCCGGTATGGATTGACCAGCACTGCTCTTTCCAGACCGGAATACTTGTAATGAGGCCCATTGTGTTTTCAGGGTGGGTGGAAGCCTACCCGTGTAGAAAGGCACATGCCATCACTGTAGCCAAGAAACTGCTACCTGAATTTATACCTTGGACTGCCACTTCGCATAAACAATAACCAAGGTACACACTTCACCGGTCAGGTTATTATGGGAAGTATGCAAAGCTCTGAGAATAGCACAGCAGTTTCATTGTGCGTACCACCCACGTTCGAGCGTGCATGTAGAACACTGCAACAGCAACCTTAAGTTAAGATTATCCAAGTTATGCCGAAAAACTGGGCTAAAACGGCCCCCATACACTCCCTCTTGTATTGTTAGTCATGAGAAACAACCCACAATGCAAACATAAATGTTAGGTCATGAGATCCACACATGTCGCGCCATGAGAATGGGAACTGCTCCACCTGCAGTTCCCCAAGCTCAGAACCTAACGCTATAGGATGACACATTGATTCAGTACTGTCACACATTGATTAAAACTGTTCAATCTCTTCATGCACAGGTCCGTGAGGCCCTGCCCAAAACAGCCACAGGACTATGCCACCCACTGTAGCCAAGACAAAAGGTTCTGGTGATTATTCATCAATGAAATTTGTCGCTCCAGCCAAGGAGGTGCGGCCCCCACCAAGACTTGCTCACCATGAATTTGGCTGTGAAGTGTGACGGATGTCGGCCTGGATCCATGAATCCCATTGCCGGAAGGTTCCCATGCCATCCAGCGACATCCCCACCGAGACCACCGATCTTCCTCTGACATGCTCTAGCATTACCGAGACCACCGACACCACCATCTATAACGCCTCCAGCCTGGTACAGTGCCAGACCCGTCAGTGTTTCTGGACCACAACGACCTATAACAAAGGACGAGATCCCGACCCTCCATCAGACAATACGTTCACATGCTAAGGCAGAACCCGCAACTGCTGAGTCTTTTCACCACTGTGAGGGCAATGCAGGAACTGCTGCTAAAGCTCCTTCTGCAGATAATCACCACCCTGGAGATAGCTACCCCTGATACAAGGTCTGCTGCTGGCTCTGTGAGGTTGGCATCATAGAAGGAGACACAGACAACAGATTCAAATCTGAACAATCTTTTATTAAAGAAAATGTCAGGATAGATTAAGGCCTAATTTGCCCTATACCAAGGTGGAATTTCCCTGCCTAAAGAAATGAAGGAACATCAATGTCAGTAAGTTCAACATGAAATCTGTCTTCGTACAAATCCTATACTTGCCCTCACAGCTAACACCAAATAATGTGTAGGGACATCGACTATAACTCAAAATAGTGTTCCAAACATAAAGTTCTGAGCTACTTCAAGCTGTGACTTATTCGTCAGCTTTCTCTCCCAAATCTCAATAAGTGCACCACAAAGGTTAATTTCTCTTCCTGTTAGCATCAGATGAAATACAGTTTATAAAGGTTAAGGTACCCTGCCCCAAGTTCAACGCAGTTCCAGGGTAATTCTTTTCCAGTTTCAGACCACACGGTCCACCCATTACAGGTCATGCAACCAGGAACTTAGCATTCGCTTTACCATCAACCTTTGGCTCACAATCAGTGACTCACTGGTCTTGGTGCAGTTTTAGTCCACACAGTGCACACATTACAGGTCACGCAACCAGGAGCTTCCAGGATTCAAGATGTGATTCACCAAACCGTTTCTTAAAGCACAGCTTCACAACTTTGTTACCTTGGTTTCTTAAAGCCTTCAGTTTAATTTCCTTGTTAAATTCCAATTAATTGTTCATCAATGGTGTTCAACTTATATCATTCTATTCAAAGAAATAGTTAATCTGGTTATCAGGTTTTTGCTTCTGATAAGGGTGGCTGTTGCTCCATTCATTGAATCTGATATTCAACTTTAGTTTCTTTCACTACTTTAATTCAATGTGTTATTCGATTGAAGCAAATAATTTCATTTTGTTTAGTATGCTATGCTACTTTCACTTGTTTCATTCAGTTCTGTGATTCAATATCAATAATGTTGTTCGTTTCATATAAGTAACATTGTCCGTTTCATTCAATGAGTGAAGTTACTTTCATTAGTTTAATTTAGTTTGGTATTCAATATAAGGAACATATTTTGCTTTGTTCTAGATATTACATTATTAGCAGTTATTTCATTCATCTTGCGATTCGGCATAAGTAACGTGGTTCGTTTCAATCATTTGACCGGTATTGTATTTTCGGTCTTCTTAGAGCGCCCTGGGTATTGCGAGTGTCCCAGACACTTACCCTGTCTTGGCAGCTCCTTCTTTCTGCTTTTGGTTTCCAGGGGACAGCCAAATAGCAATCACCAGCTGTTCTGCAGCTCTTCGGCTTTGCCTTCCTGCAGCGCCTACTGGTCTCCTGCCCAGCTGGGGAACCTCTGATCCGCATGCACCTTCTGATGGGATGGTGTATTGGCTTCTCTGCTTCTCTTCCCGCATAGCTTCCACTCTGGTCCTCTTGCTTTGACTTCTGTCTCCAATCTGTTGATTGTTTGCAGTTTCCCTTTTTATACACCAGAGCTTTACTAATAGGCTGCAGGTGTAAGTTAAAAACTTGTCTTGCCTGACTTGCCCGACCATAATCAAACCAATTAAGGGGACATGCCTGACCTTCAGGCCGCTTCTTGGTCCCTGTATTTGAATGGGAGGTAATCTTTCTGGTTCCTAGTTGTCACTTCCTTGTCCCAGTAATGTCATGCATCTTAAAGGTGGAGAGAAGTGGAGCACATTTATAATGACCCAAAAAGGTTGGCGGAAGATCCGGTTGGCTGTCCTGAGGATAAGTGGGATACCATGGTCCTCACTCCATGTGTGGCAGTCTGGAAATAAGGGTGCCGGTTGCACGGTACCGGCACCCTTTCCGGACCGCCACACTCCAACTCTGCCTCCGTGGGCCGTTGCGACAGGCAGGTCTGGGCTTCTGGGTGCAACGGCCATGGTAGCCAGAGTTGTCACGGAAGCAATGGTACCGGAGCTTCTGTGTCCCCATTCCCCTGGAGTCCTATTGGGGAATAGGGACTTACACTTTTCGCCACCTGATATCCCGGGTTGCCAGGACTTGTAATGTCCCAGTGGCACCGGCATATCAGCTGGCAGAAACAGAGTTACGTGTTTGGTGGTAACCCTACAGTAGCACCAGCTGGTTACCACTGAACTCGTAATGAGGCCCTGTCTCTACTTTTTACCCTTCCTCTTCTTTTGTTTATCATGTCTAATGTAATACTGGTTCCTACCCTTCTCAGAGATCATGGGACTGGATGAACAATATCCCATAGCCTTCTCTGGCATAGGGATTCCTTTTGGAAAGGAAGATATGGAATACTGTGTCTCACCTATGGGCATCCCACTTCCAATACCTGAGGACCCTGTATCCAGGTGATCTTCCCTCGCTTGTCCACCTCGAGGGGCAGGATCCAAAAGCGATGGCCTTTCCCTGGCCACCTGCTTATAGGATTCAAAGGGAGTAGAAGTGAGAATGCCCTCAGGTTACTCCCAGCTCACCACCTGTGGAGTCTGACACCCTTGAATCGAACAACGCAACCAGCCAAAGATATGGTGTGCGTTCCTGAGGAAGAATATCAGATGTACCAAAGTTTTGAGCAAAGTGATGACTGGTCAAGTTACTCACCACTGGATCTAACTTACCGGCCACGAAGAACCTGCCGACTGAGGCTGTTCCTGAACTAAGAGTAGATGAGTAGCTGCTATGTCCCAAGCATCTATGAGTTGTTGCCCATGCTGCTATCACTTGCTGGTTTTCATCTTGTAACCATGACCCTCCTATTTGTCTGGCTCTGGTACCTGCGGATGTTGTAGTGCGTTTACCAATAGAAGGATCCTGGAGCTTTGGAATACGTGAGGGTTAGATCTTCTGAACTTTGCAACACTTTGAAATGGGGGCCTTCGCTTCACTCACGGCAACTAGCTCACTAATCCTGCTACCCTGATTGAAGGGACTGGCTGTGGCCACATTTCCCCTCCTGCACCCTGACTCTCACCAGGCCTGACCAACTGAACTGAACAGGATCCCTCACCTCGAACTGTTCACTCAAAAGAGCCCGAAGGACCTCAGAGTCAGCAGAGCCCACGAAAGGCCTCACCGAGGCCACCATGTCCGGATATCTATCTGTTATTGTAGTGACTGTAAGACTAATAATGATCTCTGATGTGAATGGATCTGACTCTTTCTGCACATCCGACCATGGCAATGAGGGCTCCACTGCTCACCCCTGGATCCACAGTGCAAACACCTATTTGCACCTCTTGTTGCAGTATGCCTGCATTTTCAATCTCACTGACTGCTGGGGGTGTGCCCACCTACCTCATAATATGTCTGCCCAGTTTCCCATTGCCCCCATTCCTTTCCAGTGGGGAGACCTCTGTCTGGACCTCAAGCTAACTACCAAGTCATTGGACCCCAAACCCTGCCGGGATGCCCAGTCACACATGGGGTTCAAGGGACCGCCAAATGTCCACAACCCTCACCAGGCACAGACCAAACCTGCTGCACTTCATCTGTCACCTACGACCACTGGGCTCTTGTGCTCTACCAATCAAGGTTCCTTGTATAAGGGGACAAGCAAATGTCAGTATTATATGTCCGCTCACGCTAGTGTAGAAATCAACAATGTTACGTTAGCGTTTGATCCCAGGTTCACATTCACTCAATCCGGTAAGCAACATTTTACGGAACTTACTTAATTTGCAGGGACAAGGCGTATGCATGGTTAAACATCAACTGGGGAGAGAGCTGTTACCTGGGATACATCTTGCCTGCAGTGCGCCATGCCACCCACTCTTCCCGCTCCACTCTGCACAAACAGAAACTCAGATTCTGAGTCCTTTGTTGCAGGATTGGGGTACCTGATACCAGACTTTGGGGTCAAAATAAATCAAAACCAATTGACACATCTGTCCCTGTTGTTGAAAGAAATTGCCAATGCCACCACTGTATCCCTGTCGTTGCTGTCCCAGGAACAGATGTCCATCCGCACGATGGAACCCTATGGCCCTGGAGATCATATTAGCCTCTCAAGGGGGGCACCTGTGCAGTCACAAAATGCGAGTGCTGTACTTTTATACCAGTTTATGCTACCAATAACACAGAAATCATCATGCACGTTCACAGTACCGTTACACAGCGGAGATAGGTCTGCCTGGCCCTTTGTGTCATGGATTGTGGGATTGCCAGCAATGTCTTCTCATGGCTGTGGTCATAATCCTAGGGTTGTCCTGTCAGTCCATGGTATGTAAATGCTTCTGCCAGTGCGCACTCAGCTCCTGTTCAGATGTTTCACAGACTGCACAAGTAATGTACTGCCAGGTTCCTGAAAATACACTTTCTTATGACATCCCTGGATGTGAAGTATACACTATTGCAAATGTGTGTAATGAGACTGGAGTAAAGGTCTCAAAAGAGGGGACTGTGGAGGAGAAAAATGGATATACCATAAACGTATGTACCCCCCTGCTATAAAGGCACTATGCGCCAGTATATTCTGTTCTCCTCACGCCATTTTTGCATCACTGTCTTTACGCCGCACAAATCAAGAGGGTACACGGCACTGCGCATGTCACCTTTAGAGAAGCGCTTCACACACCTTGTAAGAATCCTCGCCTTTCAGTATTCACACTTCTGATGTATATCCCTTTTGACATAGCTAAGTGTGTTTTCTACTGTCGCCTTCTCCCAAAAGGTGATATCATTATATTACTAGAACGCTCACCTGCCTGAAACATTAGGGAGTGTAATCACCTTGAAGAAATGCCTTACACTGTGCTGCATTTACTGATAACACTAACAAGCACTGCTGAGTGCAGCTGGCATCAAAAGACTGTGCAATGAAAGTTTGTCTCGGTCAGCAATTAAAATGCGCCCATGCCATGCCGAGACCACCCCCCTTCCATTGACACTCATGCATCCCTGTGATTATGAGAGATCTGGTCTCAGGAGGGAGGGGGGTTCACTTTTGTGCTGAATTCCCGTAATATCGTTGGTCATTTGTTTGCTTACTGCTTAACTAATAAAGCGTTCATCAACCCACTGGAACCATGACTGGTCTTTATTTTCCTCTATACGTTGGTGTACTCATACTCTATACATATGCCATTATAAATGCAGAACTCTGGAATGGGTGGGTTGCCCATGAGTGGCATTGGACTACATGGCTTAGGTGTAGTAGTAGCAGGTCATATTTCAAAGCAGATCTCACTGACGCCATCAGGCAAGGCCACTCTTCTACAAGGAGCCAGACCCTTATTGGACATACTGGAAACTCTAGGTGCATGGAATTATTATACAAAATACAGAGAACCATCCCATGCTTTTTTGAGGGCAAGCAAGCGCACATGATCAAGGTGCGTTAACTTGGGCGATAAGGTCATAGTGAAGCTCTGCGACAGGAGCTTTCACTGCTACTCATATTATAGCAGTAGCAACCAGCACAGCCTTGAGAAAGACCTAGGGAAGGTTGAAACATGTTGCTTTAAGGGCAATTGGGACACACGATGAACATTCATTGGTATTAAAAAACCCACATTTAGGATTAAAACTCATGAACCCTAAAAGCCTTCTTTATTTCTGAAGATTATAGGACACAAAGGATTGCCATTCTTGACTACTCACGAACCAATGACAACTATGCTATAACCTACCGATTATGCGCATGTGAAATGGGGCAATTACTAGATCCCAATCTTCGTTCTGTGGGCTGCGGGGCAGTTCGCTTGCACCCAACATAGCGACATATCATTGACTATTCCTATAACCAAGCGCGCCAAAACGGCGCTCAACCTCACATTCTCCAACATATTTCAATGCACAATTAAAATGATGGTGTGTGCAGCAATTGGATACTCCAAACTATGTCCATGTGAGGAGCGATTTGCACATCTCCCGCTTCTTTCTTTGCATACTAGTTCTTGTAGTTCTGCTTTTCCATTATAAATGTGATTCTGCAAGTGGCAGAATGCAAGAACCTGAGGCAGGGTTGGATGTTCTATTCACAGGGAAATTGTCAGAACTTCAGACTTATCAATGAATAGCCACCTGCTTTTATAATTATTTGCAATTGGTGTGAAACGTGTTGGTATGTATTATTGGCCTCTATTTGACTAACAACTGCCTAGCCCTCCTCTTTTCATGGTGGTACGCTCAGCAAGGCCACCAAAGTGGCAGAAGAGTGCTATATAAAAACACTTTACACACATTTACCCCCAACATGCGCATATTATCAGCCATCTTGGTTTTATGAAATGCTCTGGATAAACATGCACTGGCACACAGGAATGAGCAAGCACTGGCCAGTGTGGTTCAGCATTGCTTGGTAAGTTAGCATGGATTGCTACATAATGCTTGCAGCTAGAAATTCACCAAGACGCAAAGTAAGACAACTTGCAAGTAGCGCGTAAGCCCGAAATAAAGTCGATTTATTCATGCAGCAGTTTTTTTCTTAGAAAGTTATATTCATCAGGTTGTACATGTTAATGAAATGTTGAGCAGATGTGCTGCCAGCACAGCACACTTTGACCCATTCTGAGATGGTGTAGAAAAGTCTATACAGCTCTGTGTTGCTGAAGTTGCGTGAGACCCTTACGCCGACCCAATCTCCCTACTGATCCTACCTGTGAGTTGTCAGCATTGCTTACCTATGCTGCGCCTGCTAAAGTTCCAGGAGGGATCTTCCGTGACTCTGACCTGCCTGGGGTGAGGGACCAGAACCCATCATTTTATCAAGACATCTTCCTGCTTGGATTATGTGGTGCTTTTCACGTTTGAGGCAGACCATATGGCGTGCAGCCCAAAAACATCTGTGAATGGTGCGACGAATCCCAGTCTGTCATCGCAGCTGCTGAAGGGGGAGCCCCTTTCCATGAGGACAGGGTGGTGAGGCCGCTACACGATAGTCCCCCTGGGGTTGGTACTCAGCGGGTGGATCTCACGGGAGGGGAAGCCCCCTTTAGGACCAGTGATGACCATATCGGGACAACGGAGTATCCCTATAACATCACACCTCGCCATCACCTGCTCCTCTGCCTCCCTACCCTCCTATGCAATGCATTTCTCTAGTAAAATAGAAGCAAAGAGTACTGAGACGAGGAAGACCATACCTCACTCAGTACTGGGATGAGGAGGAGGCACAGAGCAGTAAAGAGTACCCATCAGAACCACTTTGTCCATTCTAGTGGTTCTCGACAGACGATTGTAAGGAGCCAAGTTAAAAGCAAAGAAGGACTTGACGAAGTGTCAAGCCTGCTCTGAAGGAACCACAAGACGGAGTACGCTCAGGGAAGAAGGAAAGCAGACCGGGGAGCCGAGCAAGGAAAAGGTCACTGTAAAGCAGATCCGGTGTGCACTGCAGGAACAGTGCGGTGAGCAGCAAGGAAAACGCTCCTGGCATCTGAAGGTCTGCGGCTGTGGAGGAACGGTCTTATGCCAACAAGAAAGAAGCGGCCCAGCTGAGACGCTGACCTCCGGAGACAAGAAAAGGAAGCAGGGAAGACCCATCGCTGGCAGCAGGTGCACGAGATGTCCAGAGAACATCGCAGACTGCACAAAAAGGTACACTGATGAGTGGGGAGGTGCCAGGGGCCATGTAAAGTGGCAGAGAGAATCCAAAGGGGCAAATAAACCCATAGAGTCTGGGACCCTATCAAACGTCAAAAGACACTCTAAAAGCCTAATCAGGTGAATAAAACTTGCCAGAATCCAACAGTGCGAGCATGGGACCTGCAACCATTTCAAGAGAATAATAACTGGCAGAACAGTGAACTAAGTTCTGAAGAATACTGGGGGAAACCCATGTGCGTTTCTGGGACCCGCACACATAAAAAGAGAAATGTGACACTGCTAGACAGTACATGCAGTACTTGTCAGGCAAGTAAAACAAGTCTGTAGGTGGCACCAGGGTCAGGGGCCCACCACAGTTTAGGAGTGCATCCAGGCTGTTCTTCTTCATCACAGTGCCTTGTGGGAGGAAACCAGGTCTGCCAGCCAGGTTCAGCGACTCACCACAGCTTGGGAGTGCATCCAGGATGTTTTTCTACGTCGCAGTGTGTGGCGGGAGAAACCCAGTTCTGCCAACCAGGGTCAGGGACCCACCACAGCTTGGGACTGCATCCAGGATGTTCTTATTCATCGCAGTACCTAGTGGGAGGAATCCAGGTCTGTCAACCAGGGTCAAGGACCCACCCCAGTTTGGAAGCACATCCAACCTCCTTTGTTTTTGCAACTGTGCCTGGTGAAAAGGAACCAGGGCTGCCAATCAGGGTCGGGGACCCAGTGACAGAAGAAGCCTGTGAAGGGCCAACCAGGGGATGGAATTTTCCAGTACAAATTGTTGAACTTTACAGGAAAGCTGAACAAGGCTGGGTAAGGCAGATATTCAACAATACTTCAAGGTCTGTAGATTCCAGAACGGTCTTTTGTGCAGTGAGAAGGATGTCACTCATTTTGGGCTATGTGATGAATACTATGGATCCCTCACTAAAACCCTGCCTAAAATCTCTACCCAGGTGGCCGGGGAAAGGCAGGCGCTTCCTGATCCTGACCTTGGAGGGTGGTGTTCTGCGGTAGAATCACCCGAGAGGAGAAAAGGCTTGGGGAAGTGAGATGATTCCATGGGATGAGCAACAGTATTTATCCTCCTCTAGACAGGGTGACGATATGATGCCAAGGTATGTAATGGCTTGTTGTAAAAACCAGCTTGCTGTGCCACAGAATTCACATGTAACCAGGGATAAAACCAATCACGAAACCCTAGACCTTAAAGGAAATATAAGACCTCTTGAAATCCCAGAGACTTGTAGAACTCAAGACCTCTGTTACACCCAAAGGTACAATTAAAGGGAATTCATAGAGAATAGCAATCTAAAAGAGTTGCCTTTCCCTTTTCAATCAGGTTCAACAACAAATCTTCGTGCTATTCATATAAAACATGTTATCAAGAACAAATTGAAGTGTAAAAGTGAAAACCAGATAACAAAACCTAACTCTATTGTTAAGGACTTCTAGTCCCATAATCCTGTAAGTACTAGGACGAGGAGGATTACTGAGGAGGCGCAGTACTATAGGATTGGTCACCTCTTTATTGTAAATGACCCACACCTGAGGGAGACAGAGAGGCTTAAAAATCCCCCTCAGGTGCAGGCCAGGGAGAGCACTAGTAGGAGTGTCAGCAGAAGCAGCGTGGAGCATGCAGACCGTGCAAACTGTGAGAAGAGAGAGAAGATGCTGTGACCATTGCTTAGCAGAAAGCAACTGTCAGTTCTGAGAGGGTCTGTGCCTCTCAAATCCAGAATTGCAGAGGTTGCACAGCAGAAGGCGTTTGAGTGGGGAGCTTGCACTCTGGCGATCGAGTCTGCAGAGGCTGCGCAGCGGGCAGCGAAGAAAAGGTATGTTTTCCCTTCCCAGGGGCCAGCACTAGTGGCTGCCGTGCACCTGAGAGCCTCCAGATTTCTGGTGGCTGGCGTGCACCAAACAACCTCTGGAGCAGTGAAGGCTCCATTTCCCGATGGAGTATGCAACGGCAAACTCGAAGAAGAGGTTTACCACAATGTTAGTAGCCAAACAAAGAAAAATCCTGCAATCGGCGAGAGGAAGAGGAGAGTTCACAGCCTTTGTGTGACCAACAGAGTGCTTCTTCCACACCCGCATATGCGAGGAAAGTGTTCAGCGAGTGAGAGACGCTTGTGTGTGATTGAAGGAGACTGGAAGAGCATTTTTGAAACTCACGCTATCCGAGCTAAGCGAAAGCTGCACTCGCTCGCGAGTGAGAAAGCCTTACAAAGTACTTTTGAATACCAAAGTTTTTAAAAGCAACAAAACCACATCAGACAGAAGCCAACAGAGTATGATTTTATAAATATGAGTTTTTGGAAAGCCAATTACTATAACAGGGCAATGTGGCAAAAAGGGAACAAGCATTGCCCAAGCCAAAAGAGCTTGAATCAGGCAATTACCAAATGACCAATATTGCCAATTGCTAAAGAAAAGGGCTATTGAAAGATATATAGACAATGGCAAATGTAGCTCATATGTTTTTCAACCTGTGATGAAAGTTGGTGTGAACTCACTTTATACAAGTCAAAGAAACAGAAGTACAAACCCTTTTCATATCAGTCATTGGTAACTTGTGTAATGAGAAAACAAGTGTGTCACTATGGCTGCCCTTCTGAGAGAGAGAAAGGTCCAGAGGGAGAGGAGCATTATTGGGAGAAAACTGACACAAAGCACTAAAATAAGTCTTGTATTCCCATGAAGAGTTGTCAGATGTTTACGAAGCTGAAAATTGGTGAACAACTTCAAGTTGTGGTAAAACATTCATCAGATGATATTGAACCCCAAAGCAATAGTGGTTGTGAATTGCTGTTCGGGCAGGGGAGTAAACCTGAACTGCAAACTGTTGAAGGGGGCCTGGCATAGGAGCACACCAGGTGGAAGTTAAATAAGTGCTTAAAAGGGAGTGGTTGACCAATACAATCTACGTTGAATGTAAAGCAAATCATCTTTACTGTGATACAATCTATGTTGGTTGTATTTGTATTTGTATTGATTACATTTTTATATAGCGCTTTATGCCAAAGCGTTTTACAAAAGGACAACAAGAAATACAACAAGCATTACATAACATTTGAATCAAGAACCAGAAAACAGTATAAGGAACAATTTACATAAGTGATGTGGTTAAGCATGAGTGGAGAAGGACCACAGTAAGAGAAGCAAGAGACTGAAATTAAACTAAAGGTATACCAACGTGAACAGGAACTGCTAATTCCAGTTGAAGCTGTTAAAGGTGTACCAAGTGGAGATCTGTTGACAAGTTATAAACTACTAAAGAGGTTATGGGAAGTCACCCTGACAAAGATCATTATTGTGACGATCCATTGAAGGATTGTTCAAGGAATGAAAGCAATATTTTCTGAGCGGAAGTTCTCTGTTGACAAAGTGATGTTAAACCAAGTGGCTTTGGATCATTTGTTGACAAAGTGGAACTTTACCAAACTGACTTTGGAACTTTATATAGAGAAATTGAAGTGGAAACGGACTGTGGTTGAACATTATTGTAAATCAGGATTTCCTTGTTTTCTTTTCCCAAACTGTGAAACAAAGACCACGTTGAAACCTAGGGAAGGGGAATTTGCCCAAATTACAAAACAAGACTGTGGTCATATTTCAAATTAAATCATTATTGTTTGTTGAGAATTGCTTTACATGTCCTTGTTTATTATCTGTATGTACAAGTGTGAGGGACAGATATCCTTTATGAGAGTGTTTACTTTAGTTTCTTTTAGGCAAGGAAACCCTTTTCAGCGTAGGTATAGAGGGGTGTTCATTCAACCTAATTTGCATTTAAAATGGCATTTGTTGAGAAACTTTACAAAGTTGTCCGCCTCACATTTCTGACCCCTCACAGATAGATGGACTCTCTTTTCATTTAGTTTGAACTTAGAGTGTGAGGGACAGAGTTAGGATTCTGACATTGAACATTTGGACTTTTGCTTGGGACATTCTGACACTAGTTATTTCAGTTAAGGCAGGGAAACCCCTCTTAGAGTTAGGGTGAGATAGGGTTTTCTTTTCCTTTCTGCACTTAAATAAACGTTTTTAATAATCCCCATGACCTCTTCGTGTCAGAATCTTACTTCTCCACCCTTACAATGGGCAGTAGCCCTGCTTCCACAGCATGTGAACACTGTGGTTTGCAGCAGGGCACTCTCTAATTACAGGCAGGCATTATGCAGCCATTTTAGCTGAGGTTGGTTTACATCTCATTACCTCCCCATCCCTCTTCCTCGTTCCAGTACTTATGTGTGACGTGTCCCACCTCCCCAGGAAAACTTTCTTTATTTCTAAACTCCACAGGTCGCCCCCCTCACTGTGGAAATCACGCATCGCCCACCGGACTGGCCTCTGTTTTTCAATTTTTCTGCCCTGGGCAGGAACTCACCTTCAGTGCGATCTGATCCTCCTCTTACCGTGCTTGATGAGGCACCATTACAGCACCGAAGGTGGGCCATACTGCCAAGCTCATCAGGGTCCTCATTGGGTGGGCACTTCAGCATCCCTGCCAAGCTTTGGATCCTGAAAGTACTGTGACATTTTGCGATGGGTGCAGAGGCCCTGCTGAGCTCTGGCCTCAGTGTCCAGTGTATGCCGAGGCCTCATAAGGGACATGACCGCACGGCACCTGGTTGCTTGGAGGGCTCCGCTTTGGCATGGGCTGCAGTAAGAAGTGGTGGCAGGGGAGGGGTTGGCCCGCTTACCGCTCTGGCTATCTTCTAGTGGGTGTAGCCATGGTAAAAGTCTGATACTGAGGACGTCTCCATGATGCTCTCTCGCCTATTGCGCATTTTTGCTATTTCTGGGTCCCGGCGGTGGGGGAGTAGGTAGTTGTGATGTGTGGCAGCGTGCAGAAAAAGGGACGCACATGGTGCACTCCTTCTCCTCTTCTTCATCCCAGTCCTCGCCTGAGAGGCCTTCTAAGCTGAGGGCTGAATGTTCTAAGAAGCAGTTGTTACAAGGGTTTCAGGAGGTTATTCAGGAAGAGAAGTCCAGGAGCTGCAGTCGAGTGGCCGAGGTTTGCCCTCCTCCATCCAGTCCTTCTTCTTCCTCCTCTCAGACTGACTCTTCCAGCTCCCCTGCGTCCAGGAATGGGGAGATGCAGGGGAAGTATTTGGATAAGAAGGCGGTGGCGTCTGTGCTTATCCAAGTGGCACATTATATGGGCTGTGCCTGCCCGATTCTGTTCCTAAATCTGTGGATGGGGCTCCCAGGGTTCTTCCTCCATAGTTTAAGAAAGCCCTGAAGGCTGGCCTCCCATTTCTGACTGAAATTAAGGAGGAGTTCTTGGCCACTTGTAAGGAGCATGACCGGATTGTCGTTCCACATTTCCTGGCCAAACTGTACCCTCTTCAGGGTGAAGAGAAGCTCCTGTCCTGCCTCGGACAGTGCAGGTTGATGACATTCTCCCAAGCCTGGTGGATCGCTCTTCCATGGCCCATTGGAGAAGGCCATTAAGGATGGAACCATTAGGAAGGCGGAGGGGTCCACACAGAAGGCCTCTTCAGGGGCTCACTTGTTGTGCTCTACTACGTGTTCCTTCTATACTGCTGAGACAGCGCTTGATGGCCTGCAGACTTTCTCGAAGGCCTTACAGGACTGGCCTGACCATAAACCCCACATCCTGATGGTTCATTTGTAGCTAAAATCATTGTCAGACTTAGCTTATGATGGGTTCAAATATTTCAAAAAAGGTAGCTGGTGCTCCTCTCCAGAAAGAACATGGCATGATAACCTGTTCTGGGGTGAGAGTTTGCAGCACACGCTTTTTGCTCACTGTGCCTTTCACAGATGGGAAATATCCATTTGCATATCAGTCTTTGTCACGACCACATGGGCAGTCCAGCACCGAAATGCTATGGCAATTCCTCTCTGAACAAGAGTACCAAAAGCAACCCCATACACATGTTTCAGCCTTGTTGGGCCTCATCAGTGAGGTGAAGCTTTGCCTCTCTGAGCACAGTGAGCAGGGAGTCCACGTCTGGTTGCCCCCAGGTAACTCAGGGGGACCAACCCCAAGTTCCTCACAAATATTTCAAAAAAGGTAGCTGGCGCTCCTCTCCAGAAAGAACATGGCATGATAACCTGTTCTGGGGTGAGAGTTTGCAGCACACGCTTTTTGCTCACTGTGCCTTTCAGAGATGGGAAATATCCATTTGCATATCAGTCTTTGTCCCGCCCACATGGGCAGTCCAGCACCGAAATGCTATGGCAATACCTCTCTGAACAAGAGTACCAAAAGCAACCCCATACACGTGTTTCAGCCTTGTTGGGCCTCATCAGTGAGATAAAGCTTTGCCTCTCTGAGCACAGTGAGCAGGGAGTTCACGTCTGGTTGCCCCCAGATAACTCAGGGTGACCAACCCCAAGTTATGATGGGTTCAAGTCTGCGACCATGACATTGGGTTCTGTTGTTGCTGGTCGGCATTTACATCTTCGAGAGTGGCAGACGAACTTGCACCAGAAGTCGGTCTCCATGAAGATTCCTTTCGAATGGGGCATACTCTCTTTGAAGACTCGTTGGAAGATACGGTGCACAAGGTATTTTGGGGAGATAAGCATGCAGGAAAGTTACGTAAGAAGCCTAATAGAAAGCCTTCCTCACAACGCCCTGATAGGTTTAAACCTTGGGCTCCTCGCTATGCTGCTCGTAGGCCTGGCCGGTAGAGGGCCTGCTGGGCTCCTAAGGGTGGGCGCCCATCCCTTGGCCACAAGCAATCAAAGTCTTGATGCCAGGCTGGTAAGGGGCATCTTCGGGGGTTCTGAAAGGTTTGCACTTGGTTGTCCATGGATCCTTCAGAGAACCAGACTCTGCAGGTGGGCTGCCGCCTGGAGTTCAGCGACCCCTCCAGCACCCTCAGGATTTGTCAGGACACCCCTGCCCCAGAGTTTGGAGAAGTGGTCGGCCTTGGGGCTGGCGGTTTTGGATCTCCTCAGGAAAAGGGTGGTGACGCCAGGCTCTCATCACGAGAGGGGCCAGGGTTTGTATACGATCGTCTTCTTGGTCCCCAAACCAGAGGCAACATTTTGCTTGATCATTGACCTGAAGAAGCTGAATTGTCACATTGTAACCCGCAGCGTCAAGATGGAATGCTTGCAACGGGTTATCCCCTTGGTCCAAAGGAGGGACTGCTTGCTGTCTCTCGAACTCCAGGACGCCTATTTCCACATTCACATCTGAGGACCTCATCAGTGCTTCATACACTTCTCGTGGGGGATTGCATTACCAGTTCTGTGCTTTGACTTTCAGGTTGAAGTCTGTGCCCAGGATTTTTATGAAGGTCTTGAGGCCTGTCTTGGACATCCTGCATTGGTAAAGGTTCAGGTCTTCCCGTACCTGGACTGGCTGCTGACAGCGCCACCCCCCCCCGACATTCACGTCTACCTGCATCGGACATGTCAGGTTCTCCATAACTTGGGGTTTTTGATCAACTGGCACAAGTCCCATCTGTCGCCATCTCTTGATCTTCATTTATTGGTTCCTGGTTGTGTACAGGGAGGTGTTAGCGGTCTGTTGCCGGAGGACAGGGCTGCCAACTTGGAAAGGACTCTTGGGACTCTGTTGGGCAGGTCGGAGGTACCAGCAAGGGCATTTCTCATGTCCTTGGGTCACATGGCATCCTGCGTCTTCCTGATGCCTTGGGCCCGTCTTCATCTGCATCCTCTCTTGCATCATCTTCACGTGTACTGGAGGGGGTTCGAGCAGGACTTTGACCACTATCTTCTGGTGCTCCCCTCCCTGTTGAAGGCTCTGAGATGGTGGTAGAGGCTGGGGGGGATGCTGCTGAAAGGCTTTCCATGTACTAGCCCTGGCCGATGACTCTTACAACCAACTCCAGCCAGCAGGGCTGGGGGGCCGTTCCGAGGGGGCCTGTTGTGCCAAGGGGAATGGAGGAGTTGGGAGGCCTCTCACTTGTCCAATTGGCAGGGGGATGGTGTCTGTCTTTCAGGCCCTCAGGGCTTTTGTGGCCTTCTCGGAAAGGGTGGGCTCTGGTGGTGCAGACAGAAAATACCACAACTGTGTCCTATATCAACAGATAGGGGGGTTGTGGGTCCGGATCACTGGGGGCCCTGGAAACGTCCCTGGGGTTCTGGGTGGCGCAACATCTCCTGTTGATCAAGGCGGCTCACTTCAGCTGTCTGCACAACAGGGTGGTGGGCAGGCTCCGAAGGGTGTTCCCCTCCAGGGACTGGGTGTTGTGGAAGGATGTCTTCAGAGTTCTCTGCATGAAATAGGGAGTCCTGTTTTTGGATCTGTTCGCTTCCTCCCCCAGGTGGCTCAGGCAGCCCAGCCCAGTTCTGCGCCCAATTACCTTGTTTGGGGGGTTTGGAGGGTGGATGCTTTGTCCTTTCTGTGGTCGCAGGGTCTCCTTTATGCGTTCCCCACACTGCCCTGATCCCCTGGTCTTGGTCAAGATCAGGAACTCAAATGTGGTGGTATTATGGTCGCTCACATCTGGCCGCATAGGAGCTGGTTTCCCTTGTTGCTGAATTTCTCAGAAGGGCCAGGTCTTTCCCTGCCATGGGTTCCGGACCGAGTGCTTCCAACTTAGGGGATGGGGTTTGCTTGGGGGCTTGGAAGTTTAAAAGGGCAGGCTGCGGACCAAGGTGCTTTCTATAGGTGTGGAGGACTCTATCCACGGGCACAGGTGGCTGTCCACGGTGAAGTGGTACTCTAGGCACTGGGATGTATTTTTGGGCTGGTGCGCTAAGCATGGTTTCAGTAGGGCTGCATGCTCTCTTGCAGAGGGGCTGCAGTTCTTGCAGGACCACTTTGACCTGGCTCTGGCCGTGCCCTCCTTGCAGGCCCAATGGGCTGTTATCAGGGACTATCAGGGCTTTTCTGGTTGGGGCAGCCTATGATGACACTCTGGTTTCTAGGCTCTTAAAGGGGTTTTCCTTGCATCGGCTTGTGGTGTCAGGCTTGCCTCCCTAGTATCTTCCCCTGGTACTCAAGGCCCTTCAGATGTCTCCCTTTGAGTCACTGGAAAATGTTCTCACCATCAAGACTACCTTTCTTGTGGCTATCACATCGGCTAGGCGGTTTGGTGAACTGTGTGCTCTTTTGTGCAGGCTGCCTTTTTTGGTAGTTCAGGAAAAGGCTCTCTTTCTCGGGTGTGATTTCCTCTTTTTTGCCGAAAGTCTCCTCAAATTTTCACCGGTCTCCGGAAGTGGTACTTGCTGCCTTTTATCCTAATCCGGGCCCCTCTGATGAATGGGGGTGGAGTCGTTTGAATGTCCGTAGGGCGGTGTTGGTTTACTTAGCTTGTTCCGGGCCTCTTCAGAAAGTGGACATTCTCTTCATCACTTTTGGGGGCCCTAGGCCTGGACTGAAGGCCTCGGGTCTGACCATAAGGCGGTGGGCCCGTACGGCTATTCTTCTGGCATATTTATTTATTTATTGGGTATCTATAAATAACAGTCCTACTAGGTCTTGTGTCATTTGGATCATGCAAGTGCAGTAACAGGAACTGCTGGGGGGGTGGGGCAGGGAGTGGGGGAAGTGTCGATCGGGACAGAAGGGATAATGATAGGGTGGGAGGAAAGTGAGGGGCAGAGTGGAGGCATAAAGGGCAACGAGAGGGAGGAGGAGAGGAAGAAAGAGGGCCCCTGGGGCTAGGCAAGTGCTAAGGGGAGGTCAGGTGGCAAAGTGCCAGGGGAGACGGGAGTGCAGGGTAGGAGGACCAAATGCTAAGTGCGAGGACCAGGCTTGCTAGCGATGCATACCCCATCAGGCTAGTCAAGGGAAGGGTGTCCAGAATGGCAAGTGCAGGATAGGATAGGGGGGATCAGGGAGACCGGGTGCTGGGGTTGACTGGGCGAGGAGGACCTGGCACCCTGTAGGACTCAGAAGGGACCAGGCAGCAGTCAATGCAACAGAGGGGGGCATTAGCAGGGGAGGGCGAGAGGGAAGGAAGAAGAGAAAAGGGGGGTCTTGAGAAGCTTCCGGAACTTAAGAAGATCTGACTCAAACCTGAGAGTGGTAGGGAGGGCATTCCAGAGGGAGGCTCCTGTCGAAGAAAGAGATTTACCCCCACTCTCTGCTTGGAAAAGCATCTGGTCTGCATCTTGTTGGAGCTGGAAGACCGAAGGGCTCTAGCAGAGAGGTATTTAGGGAAGGAAAATTAGATGTAGTGGGGTCCCACGGCCCAGAAAGCCTTGTGGATGATGCAGAGGGTCTTGAACTTGATACTCGGAAGCCACCAGGAGCCAGTGGAGAGATTTTAGGGCTGGAGAGATGAAGTCCCTGGCCTTGAGGCCAAGGATTAGTCTTGCAGTCCTATTCTGGATTAGTGGAAGGGGCGAAGGGAGGTTAGAGGCAGATTGAGGAATAGGCTGTTGCAGTAGTACAGCATTAGAGAGGACTAGAGCTCTGGAGACATTGGGCCACATTCCGAGTTTGCAGGTCTGGAAATAAAGATGCAGGTTGCAACTTACCAGCACCCTTTCTGTACCAGTAAACTACAACCCTGCCTGCCTGGGCAGGTCTGACCTGCCAGGCGCAACGGCCCCGGAAAGCAGAGTTGTCAAGGAAGCAACAGTGCCAGTGCTTCCGAGTCCCCATTGCTATGGGAATGGGGACTAACAGTTTCTGGTGCCTGACATCCCGGTCCGCCGGGACTTGTAATGTCTACTGAGGCCAGTCGAGTGGGTGCTGCGTGATATTCCCCATCGAGGGGCGGGACCTACAGAGTTTAGAAATAAAAAAGGATTTCTGGGAGGTTGGACACCATACATGTAAGTACTGTAATGAGGAAGACTCAGTGCAGCCCCATTCAGCTAAGTAGGAAGGGAGACGAGGGACTACAGTATTGTAATGAGGAAGAGTAGGACTAGAAGTAATGAAGATTACGGGTAAGTAATCCCTGCATACATCCCTGTCCATTTCCTCATTCCAGTTCTTACGTGTGAGGTTTACCAGAGGTAGCAAGCTGAATGGGAAAAAACCAGACACACCAGCAACAAATGAGATGCAAAAGGCCACTACCATTTTATTCAGAACAACACAACCAGTGACTCAGAAGGCCTGAACCCAAGAACACTGGAACCAAAATCTGTATGAAGATATCAGGAGTGTCCCCCTGGCAAATCTCCTCAAGGGAGACCCCTTGCGCCTCCGCTCAAGAGGTAGCCATGGCTTTAGTGGACCTGCCCTTTACCCCTGCGGGACAGGGAACCTAAACAAACTCCCTCTCCTGGCCTCTACCTCCAAGCTCTCCTCCTGAAACACTTCAATATTCACCCGGACTCTCCTGATGTGGCCACTGGACTCTTCCGCAGCCTCTGTGACTCTCTTTCCCTCACCATTCTTCCCTCAGGTCCGACTCACTCAGCCCTACACACCTTAGATACGCCTCTTTCTGCACTGCAAGTCTCTTTTTACGTCATTCGACCGATGAAGCAAGTGTCAGTTGCTGCTTTTGCCGCCACCTTCATTCCCCCTCCCACTCCTGCTACTGACTTTCAAACTGGCAGAGCCTTTGCTAATCTTCACCTCTCCATCTCCAACACCCTGGACATCCTTGCCCCTGTCATGAGGATCCGCATGAAGCCTGCATCCAAGCGCTACACCTGGTATGCATGCGACCTAGCCTCTCTGAAACGCAAATGCAGATTTGCTTAACAGAAGTGGCTGGCTTCAAGCACATCCGCTGATCGACTGGCCTGCCGCCTGCTCCAAAGGCAATGCAGACTCTCATTTCTCTCGAAGAAGAGGGCCCATATCCAAGCCCGGATCCTGGGGCCACCAAAAACACGGCTGAACTGTTCAAAATCTGCAAGGAACTCACCAATCCTACTGCAATCTCCACTTCTCTGCCATCCCAGGCCCTCTGCACTGCACTGGCCTCGCACTTCACAACCAAAACTAAGGACATCCTGTCCGCACTCTCCTCTTCTCTCCTTCCTGCTCCCTCCTCCATCACCCACTCTCAGGCCCCCCTTGGCGTCCCTCCTACTTTCCTCCTTCTCGCCCACAGCAACAGATGTGTTCTCTAAACAAGCCCTCTCTATAAAAGTCTCCTCCAAACAAGTGCTCCCCTGCTCCTCCAGAACTATCATGGACAACATTGCCTCCCTTGCCCCAGCCTTGGTTGATTTCTGCAATCACTCCTTTGCAGGGGGGGGCTGGGAACCAAAAGAGACCCTGGAAATAGTTTTCAAAATGGCCCCATATTACACATTTTCAGCAAGCTCAACCCTTTTCCTATGGGAAACGTTTGGAAATACCACACAAAAGAGGTCCAGAGTTCCCTATAGGCCTGTCCACCAATACTCCTTTGCCATTGGCTCCTTCCCACTACCCCTCAAGGACTCCCTTGTGCACCTCTCCTTCAAAAGCCTTCTGCTGACCCTTGCTGCCTGGCTAACTACCGCCCTATCACCATTAACCCCTTCCTGGGCAAACTCTTGGAGACATTGGTCATCTCCCAACTGATCCACTGCACTGAATCTGTTGGTTGTCTCCACGACTACCAGCCTGGCTTCAAAGCAGCCAGAGGCACGGAAACTGCTCTCCTGAACACCCGTGAAGACCTGCTCTCAAATCGTAATTCCAACTCTTCTTCCTTTCTCATCCTTCTCAACATTTTTCCACTGCCGTTGATACACGCAATCACGCCACCCTTATAAATCGGCTGCGTAATACCCCTGGAATCACGTACCTGCCACTGACTGGTTGATCTCCTTCCTATCTGACCGACCTTCCCAGGTTCAACTTGGCCCTTTCCTCTCATCCACCCCACTCTCCACCTGCAGCGTCCCTCAGAGCTCTATCCTCTCGCCGTGGATCTTCAACATCTATCTTGCCCCCTGCCCACTTGATCTCCACCTTCTTTCCTCACTTCCAGTGGTACGCGATCCACATGCAGCTCTCTCCTCCATTGCCTACTCTTCTTCTTCTCTCATTCCTGACTGACTGCTACTCAGGCAAGGTGGGCTTACAATCTATGCCTTAATGCCAGTAAGACTGATATCTTTCTCATTGGGACTCCTCCTTTCCCCCTTTCTCACTGGCCTCCCTCCAAGAGTCCCCTCCCCTTACCCTCTAGTGAGGCTAAAAAAATTGGCGTCATCTTTGACTCCTCCAAATAGGCCCACTTTCAGCTGTACCTCCTCAGAGGCATTCTTCCTTTCCTCCCCTTCCCCCAGAAACTCAATGGGCCTCATTAAGAGGATGGCGACAACCCGTCATTGCTACCAGCGGGTTTCCGCCAGCCCCATAACCCTGAATCCGGCGCTGACTAGGGAAGACTAAGAGTAATGAAGATTACCTACCGGTTAGTAAATTCCACATTAGTAATTCATGACAGCAGATGGAAAAACCTGTTGTTTGCCACCCCATGCTGATCAGTGCCCTTGGGAGCGACATAGCTTGGTTAGTACTTGTATCAGCCCTGGACACAACACACTACTGCACTTAATGTGACACAACTTGAGAACTCTGAAATGTTACAACATACAATCTCTCATACATAGGGTGGCCAGATGACTCCATCGCATGGACACCACTTTCCCAATCATGGGCTTTCACTTAACAAACTGGTGCATTCTGGCAGTTGTTGTGTTGATCATCTTCTATTTAACACTTTGGAACTCTAGCACCTGTCATCAATGATTTGTAACAGGGAAGCCCACAGATTAGATAAATTGTTTCCGACCGACATGTATTCATCTGTTTACCCCACTGATGTCTCTCCAAAATATGATTTAGGTCAAAGATCCAAGCTCTATGATCACATTGTTGGTGTGAAAGTCATACTGTAATTTTAATAAGCCCTAGTTATAAATGCCCTTTAAATCCAACTATGCAGAAATGTGTTTTAAAACCTTTAGAAATAGGTAATTTATCCACGGAATCCCCTAGCGGTCATCTTATTATTGTACAGTGGTGGACGGATGTGAGGTGGGTGTTATTCTGTGGGGTATTCAAAGTTTTGTTGGTGGTGGCTAAACAGGTGTTGAGGGTCTAGAAGACACAGAAGAAGCTGATGGTGGAGGAATGGATTTTAGACGTTAGAGTTTTATCCAGATTTGAGAAAACGATGTACTGTAAACAAAACAAGGAAACCCTTTATGAAGGTATGTGGGGGAGCTTTGGTGACCTTTATGGATGATGCTAGTTGGGTTCTAGAGTGGAGTGCATTGGTCTTTTTTCAAGTTACATTAATTTATGGGGAGGGGGTCTGTGTTGTCTTTGTCGTCGTTTTGTGTGGTCTTGTTTGTTTGTTGTTGTTTGTTCGGTACATTTGGCTTTGTTTTAGGTTCATCTTAAGTTTTATATGGTGGGGTACAGAGTTATGGTTTAGAATTATGTGCTATTTTGTTTCCATTGTTATGTATTCGCAATTCAATGACCTAGGATGTTAATTCTGTTATTTTGTGTACCTTGTTGAAAATGAGAAATAAAGAGTTTAAAAGAAAATGGTTTATTTATGTTTGTATACAATTCAAAAGTGACCCCAGACAAGTGAGAAAGTGTGGAATATTTAAATCCAAAAAGCTAAATGTTTAATACTGACTGGTAGGGTGGGGAGCACTCGGACATCAATATAGCGGTCAATGGAGTAGTGAAACCCAAAGAAAATTAAATTGGGCTCTTGTATCCCACTTGATTCATTCATTGGACTGGGATCCAAACATGTGCTGCTCAGCGTTGTCTTGATGCCAAGACAAGCATGTTGCCCGCGAGCTATTCTCCCGATCGAAAAATGCTGTCATCATCAGACTCACTGAGGGGAAAAGTCAGTCATGGCTGTTCCAATCAGACACTAAAGACCCAACTACTTGAAAATTGACATCCCTACAGTGATGGGCGAAGGTGCTGCCTTTCTATTGGTGATCCTGTCTCTAATTAATCCCATGCATGGACAGTGCCTCTAATGGTCTGGGTATATGATGCGGGCATGGATGTTCGGTGCACAGGGGAAGTAATGTAATATAAGCAGTGCTATATAGAGCAACGCCGGCCCTTTTGGTGGCCTCTTGGCATATGGCCCTAGAAAAAAGGGGGCGCTAGTGGGAGGGGGGGAGAGGAAGGTGGACATTCTTATATGTTGATGGGTTCAGGTCAGAAATACAGATCTCCTGTGTGCTGGTTTGCTTCTAAGTGGTCCCTGGTCACGACCCTTGGGGTGTTTGCATATCCAGAGGGAAAATCCCAGGTGTCTACGAACTACTCGGATATGGATGTTTGATGCACAGGGGAATACCATTTTGACCAGAAATGATGCACACAGTCCACAACAATACAGATGATAGAGCTGGTCTGGATAGGGTGCCTTTGCAATAGCGGTGGATGGCTGCATGAGAGTAAACCAGCTGATGAAGCCAGACTAAGGAAAAGACACGCATAAGATGAGCAACAACAGCCTGGTTTTCCAGATGGGGTTGAGCGGGCACCGCTTTCTTAACGTTGGTTATTAGTGTGTCGTTTATTGTCGTTCTGTATGTTATTTGGTCCTGTCGTTAGACAATACCTCAATTGCACAGTGGAGTTATAGAAAAAAATGGAGGAAAAAGTGTGTCTGGGTATGGTAACCCAAACAGCTGGAAGGGCATTAACATTATCGTTGCATGTTCTGGTCTGCCCTTCTCAATTGCTTAACAGAGAATCCACAGAGCACTGCGATCCTGGCGCCCCGCGGATGCTCTGTTAAGCAATTGAGAAGGGCAGACCAGGGAACCCTTGAAAAACCCAGTGAGCAAGAAAGTAAGATTCACAGAAGGGCTCCAGACCAGAAAATACAATGATAATGTTAATGCACTAATGGTGTCCAAGAAAAGAAACAAAAGCCTGAAATGGTCCTTGAAGATAGATGGTCACTAGGACTGAAATGCATTGCACTTTGATTTTATAGGCCTTTTCTTTCTTTGGAATAAAACATCTACAAATGCATTGGAAGTTTTTTCGAACTACAGAATTATCTTGTTCTATATATTAAAAAAAGGAAAAACATATTAAAATAGACTCAAAGAATAACAATGAACTTCGAGTGAGAACTCACACAAGTCCTTCCAGCTGTTGGGTTACTATACCCAGACAAAAATGTTCCTCGATAACAGTCTAGTGTCATACAATTTGATCAATATACACATTTACATTTGGTACATATGTGAGTAAAGTTTTACAGGGGCGGGGTAGGCTGGGAAGATGGTGAGGGGTAGTAGTGAGTGGGTGGTAGACACACCTTCCCTAGCTAATAGGTGGAGCTGACGGCTGCTCTTAAACAATACCACTGAAGTGCTGACCTTAATGATGATGTATAGTCGATAGCACTGTACATCATATACCTATCGAAAGGGTTGTGCATGTCATGTCTAGTTAAAACGTGGAATGTTTGCATGTGCTCATTCCCTTGCTTGTGCATGCCATTGGCACCGTCTAAAACGACATGTTTCTGCCCATATCTATTGGAGGCATTCATCAGGGGACATAAAAACAGCCCACACAGTGCTCTGGTTCTAACAAAAACCCACTGTGTTTGTAATCTAAAACCAGGATGAAGAGTCACTACTGACGTTAGACCAGCTCAGGGGACTGGGCTATGAAATTGTCTTGGGCACCAATAAACATGTGGTCCCCGGATGCAAATGGATAATCATTCCTTTTGTGACAGACTGTTTGAGTAGAACCCAAGGGGGAGTTTTTGATAAAATATGATGCAAACTGTGCATTTTAAAGAATATTTTTTCAGCAACACTGGTCAAAACTATTAGCCACATAGTGAAGTAGCTCATCAAACTGGCCCACATTGGCCAAGAAAGTGCCCCACTTTGATTTTTAAAAAAAACTAGCCCACACCAGCCTTTTATGTTTTTGGTTCGGCCATGGGCCTGTTGCCCTATATGCTAGTCCGACCCTTGACCAGCTTGGTGACTGAGCGTGCAATGTACGCTATGTTCTACGTGGCTGTCTTCCTAAAGGGACAAAGAACAGGATGTGCACCAGGAAAAGTTGGACATTATGTGACACTGAACGAGAACACTTGGCTAAAAGGAACAAAGTGTAATCAGGGCTCAAGGAGACAGAGCACTTGAGATGGGCAGGTGGAATAGCACACCAGTGCTCACCTTCATTGCATCACAGGGTTTTCCTTGATTCTCTGACACGCGTGCAAGTTAGACTCCTTGACCCATGACTAAATGGCAAATTGGTTTTTGGTCACCACCACCCCTTCTTTGGTGAAAAGTCTGCTTAATATCACCTGCTTTAAGAAAAGTTAACGCCCGCCATATTTGCTGTAACCTCTCCTGCACCGTGTGCTGTGGGGCAGGTGTATCCAGGAAACTGAGGCACCGCTTTACAAGTCCTGGGCTCCCCCTTTACAAACCATTATCATCAGATGCTCAAGGCCATTTGCTTCTAGTGACGTTAATCAATAATATATGCCCCAGAATGCAATTGGTTTTCCAAATGAAAGTCCAGAACTGGAGATTAGTGTCTCCATGATATGGAGTCTGGTTACCCGAAACATGTCCTTAGCATGAATAATGTTATGGTCGGTCTGGTAACAGTATCCCTGTTGTGTGCTTAAACTGAGCCAAAACGCCCTGAACAGTATTGTCAAATGCACCAGGAATCGGTGGGAAACTGCATTTCACAATTGTGTGTAAACGTATGCACGAGCTTTTAAATGTTATGCGTTCCTTCATAAAAACAATCAAGGGCAATAAAACGCAGAAGGATTCCGCAGCCCGGGCACATTCTTAAACGTGGAATGATTTCAAAGAAATGAGGGGGGGGTGGTGACTGGGTCCTGGGAGGAGGGAGGGCTGCTGGAGGGTGGCGGGGGGAGGGGCGCAATGAGGCACACACACCACTCCATTGTGTAGCTCAGACTACTTCACCTTTACCACTGTCTATGCGTGTCTTAAAATGGCTACTGCTGTGAATTAGCAAAGGGCACAACATGCATAGCTCACGGTTGCTGCCACCTACAGTCACGCCCATTCCTTTTCATTTCAAAGATATGTTCATGGTTCTTAAGATCGTAAGGAGAGGAGGAACACCATTCCCAACAGATACCCTTGAAAAGGAAGCACGATTCAACCATGTATGCACGTCAAAAAGCACACACATATATGTGGAATATTGTATAGATGTGTTATATATTAAGATAGGATGTTAGGGTGTTCTTTCTTAACCCCTTTGACAGATACAATCACACACATATATGTGTATATATCCGGGCAATAGCCTGATTTTATGCAGGAATTCAAATATGAAACTACATAGAACTAAATCTAAACCACTTTTTTAAATCCTGTAGTCTCCGCGGTATCCATTCATCAAACCTATATACTTCCTTCCATAAAGAAAAAAAAATCGCAAAAAAACATTTTTTTAAACTTACTCGTCTCTCTGACTTTATTTCATGTCGTCGCTCTAAGCACAATCAGTGACCCACTTTGATGAATCCTAATTAAAAAAAAACTTGCTTAAAAAAAAGTTTGCACCTAAAAAAAATTCCCGCCCGCCTTCCGAGAAAATATACGAAACCCCCAAAATGCACTTTAAAAATAAAAGAAAGGGTACCCTTTAGTCATGTTGCATGTATGCTGGTTGTGATTTTTTTTGCCCACTCTGTAAAGTTTTGGGATCCGCCGCTGCCCTCTCCTGCCCCCCTAATGATGTATAGATGATATATTGCATTGTGGGTGTCAATATATGTGACGGCCATATTTGCCGGTGCTGCCGCTGTAAACAACAAAAAGTGTCTGAGGGAGAGAGACAGAGACGCTTCAGTGAATTTCAGGACGTTTTTATTCCGCTCATTTATAATGTCTTTGGGAATGAATTACAAGCCAAACTCGAACAGCCACATGCCTGTGATCCCCATGAACCCCGGTAAGTGTGCAGGAGAGGTTTTGGGGGCGTTTTGGGGGGCCTTTGGTGGCCCCCGGCTCGGGGTGTGAGAGGGATACCTGGGGAAAGCCCCGGTCTCTAGTTTCTGTCCAGTTCTGTGTGGGGTCAGATCCTGAGAGCTGATTCACATCCGCCATTGGCAGCCACGCGGGCGCGGGGGGGCCTGTCGGTCGGGGACTGCGGGGCGGGAGGGGACTGGGGGATCCCGGTCAGCAGTGGGGGCGGCCCCCCAGCCACCGGCAGGTCGTTGGAGTGTGTAACATGCATCAGGCGGAGCTCGTTTGATCAGCCCCGGCTCCCTCCATGATTGCCTCCCTAGGGCTGCCGATTGATTCTCAATTCAGGGATCTGTGTGACTTAGCGTGGGGACGGGCGCCCCCCGGCGGCCGTAGGTGGCACTGCAGCTCAGGCAGCGGTGTGCGTGCGTGTGTGCAAGATACACACAAAGGGAAAGAGGAAGCATGGAAACACTGTCTCGGTTTTCTCACCCCTTTTTCGCTTTTATTATACTATTTTTGTACTACTCTGATTTTAATCGTCGCCTGGATCTGGTCGGAGTTTCCCCCGCCTTCCATGCCGTCGACGCTGGCTGCTTGATGGGCTTTATATGTTCCACGCTTTGGAAATGTTTCATTGCCTTGCCACCCGGAAGGCCACGCTACAGGGACTGCCTTCACCCACACGTAGCCAGATGACTTTCTTTTTAAATTCTCGTTCACGAGGTGCACATTTGTAATCTGGATAGGATATCCTTATTTCGTTTTTTGTGCTGGATTTCATGTATTTGTGCAAGTGTGTCTGTTTTAAAATGTGAATAAAGGGGCTCGCGGCTTATGTCCTTATTTTTCTGAATTTGTGGCCATTCTTCCTGTTTTTGTGCCCCGACCATAATTTGTGTTTTTTATTGGGTCCGGTAGTCGCGTAATGTGCCCGGAGGAAAGACGATTCTTTCTCGCCCCCCTTTTTGCTGATTTTGGGGCGCTGGGAAGTGACGTGGTCCTTGCAGAGCGATTGTTTCCTCCATGGATCCCACTGACCTGTGCTGAAGGGTCAACATGTGTCAAGTTATTTCTTTTTTGTACAGAAATTAGGATGCTGCAAGACAAAATGTGTACTTTTTTTAAAATATGGCAAAATATCAAGTAGCATTTTAGGCTTTCAAGTTATCTCTGCCTCATGGTCCACTATAGAGCGCCGAGTACGCTGCAGCGCCTAATAAGTGAACTAGTGAGCATAGTGGCGCTTTGTAACGCTTGAACAAAGGTAGGTGCTGCTGGTAGGGCAATGGTTAGTTAGCACCCGCTCTGTTTCTATATCTCATCGCGTTCTGTGCAGCGCCGGGTACATTTTCAACGCCCGATCACTTGTAATGTTAATGCCATGTTGTGCCAGGGCAGGCACGTAGACGTGCTTTCTGTATTTTTGCTATATAGCCGTCGAGTGCATGTGCTTGCTTGATAATTAATACTTGTATCGACTAAAGGGATTTCAGGTCATCGGTGGCATACGTAGGGATAGCTCGGTGGGTTCACGTGGCTGCTGCAGGGACATGCGAGTAGCTTGAAGTCCGCAGGTTCGGAACACGGGAAACTGGGCATCCTGGTTGGTAAATCTGTCAGACACGGGTTGCGGCTATATCTGTCATTGGTAGTGCCGCGAAGCCTCAACGCCGAAAACGGGCGCTAAGTAATCTACGTTGTTATTACTATATGTTCCAGTCTGCTGTGCAGCACTCTCATTGGCTGAGTTTGAGTGAGTGGTATCATTGTATAAAGTGTCCACTTAGAAGAAAATGACCCCTGCGACTAGTTTGATTCTGTAATCAGCTGTCTTTACTACGCAGCATGGCACCTGGCCCTTGACATGTACTCTATACTCTTACGACCCACCCCCCACTATAGCCTGTAGCATAGAGCCGAGTGTACAAACAGCACTTGGAAACAATGTCAACCTGGTCTGAGTGGCCATCAGCGAGGAGTGTTTTTAGTGCCTAGTACACAAAGACACGTTAAAGAAGTTAAACTAGGCTGAAAAAATCAGCAGTTGTCTGTTATCTAAATGTTTGTCGCATTTAAGTGATTTCAAACTGTTATTTATGCTTAAATCTGAAAGGTAATGTGTTATTAGCAGATATTGTGCTGCTCCATGTAATAACACATCTTAACCACGTGTGCCTCCACCCACTTGATTTCAAAGCACAACAGCATCCCGACTCACAGCCCTTCAATTACTTTATTTTTTTTAATTTTTTTTAATATAGAAAACGTACAGATTAGTAATCACGTATCATTGTTTTGCAGGGAAAAGGAAACGACCACTGATGTAACTGGTCGTTTTTTTTTTGAGACCGTTTGGAGAAACTTGTGCTATATCAAAGTTGTAATGTTATCAATATATGAAAATAGGGAACGTGGGCCCATTTAAAAGCATAACGAGTTGGCTTTGCCCATGCTTGTTCATTCTTGTGAGTGGATGTACAGTGCGCATGCGTCTGGCCGAACAACGTCAAGACAGTTTGCCAAATGCATTGTAAAGTGATTTCCATAGAATCATATTACTGGACCAGGGACCTGAAAATCTACATTTTTTGTGTTGTCCATCCATCCATCTTTTTGAAAAGGTGGGCTGAGCACAGATCTACTGTACCAGCGGAGCAGGGTTGGTGCGCCGCACATGTTCACAGGCCTGGTGGCCAGGTGCTTGTGTGCAGCTTTCTGGATATTTGCACGTTTTAGTACAGTAAGCAGTGGAGTGGGCCACGTGGCAGCTGCTGCTGGGAGGATGTCCGTTAAATGTTGATATATTCCCACAATGGTTTGCAACCTTTGACTCTATGGAAGTTTTTATCTACGATTCCCATGATC
The DNA here is from genome assembly GCF_040938575.1 of Ambystoma mexicanum. Lineage (NCBI taxonomy): Eukaryota > Metazoa > Chordata > Amphibia > Caudata > Ambystomatidae > Ambystoma > Ambystoma mexicanum. The sequence continues at coordinate 1,505,839,164 of NC_090932.1, read as the reverse complement.
CCTTACCAATCACTCTACTGGCTCGGGTTTATGGGAGATGTAGTCCAAAACACCCAGATAGGCAAAGGCTGCAGCCTCTGTGGTACTGTTGGGGAAAGCTTAATAATTTAATGCGAGTAAGTAGTGGGTTCTCAGCATGATCAAACCGGAGATTGTCAAGAACAAGCATTGACAATGCCAACAGTTTGGGCTTTTGCTTAGGCATGATGAAAGGCACTTTACAGGCATTGCGGTAGTGGCATTCTCTGGCTATTGATAGTAGCAGGTGCAAGATGGTGTGAGTTCCTGGGCATCAAATAGTGCCTGGCAAATGCCTAGTACATCTACACAGGACAAAACTGTTGGATTTGCCAATAATTGTTTTTAAGAGGACTTCACACCAGTAGCTGTTGAGAGCTCCAGTGTAATCATTAACTCTCAGAAGACTGCTTTGAAAAAAGACTGGCAGGCACTTAGAGTGCAAGGTGTGTGGCTTGAGTAAAGCAAGCTCAGGGTTTCCGTTAGAAGGTGTTTTGGGCGGGGAGGGGCCGGAACTCGGTGGGACTGTCCATAGGGATTAGCATAGCTATGGGTGGGCAAATAACGTAATGCTTTGTGCCCCCCATTCCTTTCTATTTCATTTCTCGGTATCTGCACTATAATGCGATAGTGTTGGATTACACTATCGCATTATAGTGCGATATAATGCCACCTCCTAGCCCAAACTCAAAATGCCTGGAACGCTGCGGTAACGAAAACGGGCCTATATCTGTTAACCGTGCATACTCCCGTCCAAAGGAGAACTCGTGTATGCCTTTTAAATTCCTCCACGCATTAGAGCTCATACAGTACTGTGTGCTTCTTGGATTTCTGGGAATTGTAGCTTTCTACATGTCCCAGAATTCTACGAGGAAAAAAGGACCTGATGACTTTGAAGCATGGCTTGCAGGAACTGGAGAGCTCTGCCTCTCATCACATGCTCGGACCTTAAGATTCCCATTTGAAATCTTTGTTTACATCGTAACATTGTGAGTTCAGACGAAACCCTAGTGATGCAGGCTTCCCACCCTACAAAGAACTTCATCCCCTCCCTCTGTGTTACTCTTAAACCCATTCATTTACTTTTGGGAAGCTGGATTGAGTTCTATTTAACAAGCACAGCTGAAAAGCACATGTTCTGGGGTGTCGATTTGTTTTAGGGAAGATGGAGGACATCATTTTTGTTTCTTCTTCTTCCATACCTAGCCACATGTACACACGGCCTCTTCAACTCCCAGCAAAGAGCAAAGGCTGGGCAATGGTCGATTAATCCTTATTTGTGTTTTCATGATGTGCCGGCATGTTATGTTGCCCCTTCACAGCGCTTTAAGGAATTGTAGCGAGACCCCCACACTTGGAGTCTGTCTGCATAGCTAGAGAAAGGCACGGCGTAATGTGTGGATGAAACGCTATTTTTTGGGGTTTGGGTTCCTCTGCAGCCAAAGGAAGGACTGGGTGTTGTCCCCCTGGGGGCATCCTGATCGCTATAGGGGTGAATGCCCTTTACTCCATGGGTTTGCACCTGTTTATTCCATCTGAATGGAGTGTGTGGCAAAGAGGGGCGGCCTCTCCTCTGGATATGTTATTTGGATTTCTGCAGCTCTGGCAGGTCTGGTGCAGAGTGGGTGCTGTTGGTTGGGTGGGGGGAGAGGAACGGGCACGATTGCAGTGCTTTGTGCTGAGGTCACGGGTCAGAACTACCCTAAGATCTACCTGCTTGGGGGGCTTTCACTTTGTGTCCAGAGGCCGGGCAGCCTGGTGCTTAGTGTGGGCCAGGGCCTGAGCATGCGCCCTGTAGTTGGAGGTGTAAGCTTGTGCGGGCCGAAGTCTGGCGACGGGGTTGGTTGTTTCGTTTATTCTACAAGCCCCGTGCGAGTGGCTTGTTTGCGTTTGGTGAGTACGTCAGCGAGAAACTGAGGGTTCGTTAAAAGGTGAGGAGTGTTTTTGAAATGAAGGACAAGGTCGTGAACCCAATGCCCTGCTCGTCCAGAGTCCGAGGAAGCCTTCCTGGGCGAGGGTGATATCTGAGATATGCTTTCAGGCAATTCAGGGTCTTTTATTCTTGGAAGGGTCGCCACCTCCTTTTTAGGCGCGCATGCGCCCATGATTAAGACAGGTTCGAACTCCTGGTGGCTCCCCCGAGTTCAGCCTTGTGATTGGTTACGAGTGGTAGGACCTTCCTCAGTGGCCTGAGATTGAAATTCAGTCTTGAAAGGAAGTTTGGGGTCAAAGCAAGGCCACCAGGTTCTTCAGTTCCGGGGTGGGTTGCACTCAGGACCCGAGATTCGTGAAATGGGATGGCGGTTTTCTTATGGTCAACTGTCAAGAGTGGTTTCTGAGATTTCCCTAACAGTGTCCTTCACCATAAAGAAGCGCATGTTGGGAGACACTGCTTGTGCTTTATCATGCAATAGCTCAGGGGTGGAAATGGAAAAACATTGGTGGGGGATCCGACAAGGGCCGGGGTGGGGGCGGTTCCCGAAGAGGCTGGGTTTAGGGGGGCGGAGAAATCATAGTTTTAAACGGCGCTATTTCTTTCATGCTGCTTCTTTTCCAAACTATATCAATTACACTTTAAACCACTGCATGGCACTGGTGATGAGTTACTTCACTATGCGGATAATAGTTTTGACCAGTGTTGCTGAGTAAATATTCTTTAAAATGCATAATTTGCATCCCCACCGCCATGGGTACTATTAAAACAGGGTGATTTCTGTTCTCCATAAGCAACGTTTTCTTCTACTTGAACCACACACACTAGGCACAGCTCCTGCAGCTCCCCTCTGAAGGCAGTTGGGTGGCTGCATAGTGTGTGATGGTTTCAATATTAATAGGGGTATTTATTTATTCATGCATGTTTGTCGGTTACCTGTATATTTATTTATTTCTGCAATGTGTCGGATACAGGTATCCGACAAAAATTGCATAAATCAATAATCCGGGTCTATGTATCCATCACACATTACATAAATAAACCGCGTCGTGGCTGAGGACTGTAACTTCCTCTGGTGACCCCTTGCACAGGGTCACCAGAGGAAGTTAGTTTGGTTGCGGGCATATCTTTTATTGTTTTCCCCCAGCACTGACTCTGGCCGGATCACGAGATCCGGCTGCACATCTGGTGCCGGATCTCGGATCCGGTGAGAGCCGGCCCAATCGCCAGCACTGCAATAGCTGCATTGTATGAAATAGCCACATTGTACTGACTGCTGTGCCTTTGTATCTTTCATTATAATGAAGTGTGTTTTTTAGGGTGTATCAGTCACTCATCGCATCCCTTCATCTGTGCCACCCAGGATAGTCCACAGCGCTCTCCAACCCCCACCTGCCAACGTTGGATCATTTATTTCACTCACCCCCCGCCCCCCTGCCCACCCTGTCCCCGACTGGGCATTTCGGGAAAGATATGTTAACAAATAAAGTTATTAAGAAAGTTAAAAAAAACGCTTTCTAGGAGTTTGGGATCAGCTCGTGGGTTGACCACCAGTTGCACAGATGAAAGCACCCTGCATGTTACACTGTTTTTTCCCTCAAAAGCAGCTGGCTGTTTGATCATGTACATTTTCAAAAGTGTTCACTCGCAAATATCATGCACCTTCACCTAAAAATGAAATACAGTTGGCACTATTAGATTTAGATACGCCAACCTAAACTTTACTGAAAAATATGGAGACACTGCAGTGTTCTCTAGTAGAAATACTGTCATTATTCATTTTGTAACAACTTATATTTTTAGGAATGGAATTGCAGGACTGTATTAAAAATGGAATTGCAGGGTTAAACAAATAAAAATAAGTTAGCTCAATAAAAGTATCACTCCGATTACTTCTGTTTTGCGATTATTTGAAAAAGAAATTACCTTTCTTAGGTAGCACTCCCATACTCACCATTGGTACTTCTATGAGTGGAGGGCTTGATTACTGCTGCTCTCTAACCTTTAGCCCCTTTCACCTTGCAGTGAACAGAGCAGAAAAGGTGGGGAGAGCCCGAAGGGCAAGAGAGGAACAGAGGATGATCTGTATTTTCATCGGGAAATTTAAATCCCCAGTTGTGCTATATAAGTGTCAATTTAATTGGCAAACCTAAAGAATTACATAGCACATATCCAAAGCGACACTGCTTATTTTATGCCTTGAATAAACCTGTTGGTGTGGAATCCACTGGTCCTAAGTTTAGAAGCCTCATTTCCTTTCCAAGATTCAGGCAAACTGGTTACTCCATAGCTTTCTTGGACTTACCTAGTGGTGCCGGTAGTCCCGCAATCAAGGTTGGCCATTAAGAAGTGAGAGAAGTCACGAATCCAGGGTAACACATTACTACTTTGAATATTTACATTTGTGCTTACTGGAGTTTTATAATGTGCTGCATGTCAAATAGCTTCAGTTGCAGTGATGGCGGGTTGGGGAATGTGGGCTGGAGGAGAGAAGAGCGATGGGCATCTGTCCGAAACGTAACCAAATCTTGCATCTCTGCAACCATTCGAGGACTTTAATTTTTCTTCTTTAATCCTTTTATAGGACTGTATTTGTGGCTATGTTTAGTAGCCAATGCATGGTTGATGGGTCCAGGTGGCCATGGCCGTCTGTTCCTTAGCTTAGTCTGTGGTCTGCAGGGGTAGTCCAGGCGAGCATTGGGATGCCTGGAAGAAGGAATTCAATATTTTTTATTTAAAACATTTTTTAAAAAAATGTAAGCATATAGTTTAACGGGAAACTTTTCCTTTTTCACAAACATCCTCTTCCATAATAATTCATAATGCTTAGGTGAATAAAACAATAGAAGGTAGAAAGACGGAGAAGAAAGAGGGTAAGAAAAGGACACACTCAAAGGAACTCCAAACAAGGAAATAAACCAACAGACAAACAAAATAGACAGTGAAAGAGACCGGAAGCAATTGTACAGAATCCCAGAGGGGGATTGCACAACGCCTTTGATTGCGCGATTCCAGTGCTGTCAACCGATCTGCTCTCTCCTGTCAGATCACAACTTGCCCTCTATTTGATCTCCGTCAGTCCAGCCGACTTGGCGGGCAACTTCCACCATAAAGGTGGACGTCATTTTACAGTTTTGTCCGCCAGCTGGGGTTAGTAAAGTCTAGACCAGGGCAAGGTCTTTGAACTTCTTCTCGAAAATCCATTCTAGAAAGCTCACCAGGTACTCATTACAGTTGGATTTACTCCACCATAGAGGGTCTCCCACCAGACCATGGCCTCGACGCCCAGAGTGTTCTTCAATTTTTCGTATAGGAACAATGTTCTCAACTCAAAACAAAACTAGATGATGTAGCGATTCCTTTTGCAACTTGCATAGTCAGCATTTTTTGTCTTTGACCCTCCTGCCATAGTGGTACAGCGTGGTCTTTGTATGTAATGCATTGAGGCAAAATCACAAGAACAAATCTCAAGCTTTTGGGTTTGGAGATTTCCTTAGATAGGCCGGATTAATATTGGGACAGCTCAAAAGGTTTTTTGAAAGAGTATGTACCTTGGGCCCTGATCTTCTGGCTTCAGTTTCCGACCAATCGGCCGCCCACAGGGCCCTTTTGACCAATCAGGGGATTCCCACATAAAGTTTCGACTGAGAAACCCAAAGAGGCTAATATTTCAAGACCTTTAGCTCGCCACTGGCTCAACACTTCGTCGTTCATGCCTGTGTGCTTCATTTTTATAATGTTATATTGGAGAATGCAATTCGTCGAGTTAAGTTTGGCAAAAACATTGGTTTCCAGACAATTCTGACATGCAAAGACCGTAAACCCAGTTCATGCCTTATGATTGCCATCTGGACCGCTTTAGGGAGTCTTGGGATTCGCTTCCAAAATTTTCTCCCAGGTTTCCCAAGGAAGCCCAAGATCGGCTTCTCCTGCGTACATCAACATTGGAACCACCTTCTAGTTATAAAAAATATCTGGCAGGAGAGAGAATGTACCATATTTTCTTCCAATAACAAGGTCTTGAGCTGTTAATTGCTTTGTTTCAGAAACTGTTTTGAGATCCAAGCCTTCTTACCAGGGCTGGCACTGATCATAATGCCCAGGTGTTTGATGGATACGGCAGTAGGGGGTAATCTGGTTGTTTCCAAACTTCCAGCATGTAATTCTCGCTCTCCTACCTCCTGGGTTTCGGGTCACCCAAATTTCTGTTTTATCACCATTCATTTTCTGGTTGTTTAACTCCACATACTCCTGTAATGCATCAATTCTTTTTGGGAGGCCAATAGGGGTTCTGTCCAGGAGGAGCAGATCATCGGTGTATAATAGTCATACTGCTGAGGATCCATTGATCTTTGGCGGGTACGATCTAGGAGCGTCCAGGAAATGTTTGATGTCATTGATGTAAAGGGTGTAAAGAATTGGGGCCATGAGAAAGCCCAGTTTCGAGGCCTTTGGCAGTTTGAATCTCCCTTGTTAAGCTCCCCTCTATGTCCAGCCTGATCTACAAAGATGTTTCGGAATAAAGGTCTTTAATGGCGGCTACCAGGCTCTTGGGGCATCCTCCCACTGTCATCTTCAACCAAAGGCGGTCTCTGTCTATGGAATCAAAGGCTGCCTCCATATCTATGCAAGCCACATAAAGGTTCTCGTTCACCTTCAGGATGTTTGTTTTTAAGCAAGTTGATGAGCAATAGATTAAGGCTGTGCAATCCATTCCTTAAGTCTTTTCAACAGTATTTCTGCAAAGAATTTTTCCAGGACGTCCAGGAGGGCGATGGGTCTATAGTTTTTGGGGCTCTGTGATCCCCATTTTTAAGAAAGGGGATAGACTATCACATTTTTCCATGACATGGGTGTTTTGCCAAGTTGAGGAATTCTGTTCAACAAGGTCATACAGAGATCGGTCCATCATTCCAGTGATTCTTTCAGCATGACATTTGGTATGCCATCTGGACCTGGCGCTCGAGGCGATCTTGCTTTGGCGATGATACTCCTGATTTCGTCTCTATCAAAGTTAAGGTTCCACGGCTCATGGTGACCACTCAGACCCTCAGTCAAGTTGTTTGTCTTGTGACCAAATTAGGTTTTCAAAGTGGTCAACCCATCCGGATTCATGGATTGGGTGTTTAGTTGTGGGTCGCCACCATTTTCTCTGCCATTAATTAATGACCATATATTGAATTCTTAGTTGTTAAAGCATACATCTTGCGTTCATCATCATTCTGATAGAGAATGGCTTTGTAGGAAGTGACACAATTTCGGTATCGTTGTTTGATCTTCTTCAATTCCCAATGTCTTCCTAGTGCTGGTAGAGTTTTTGCAAGTCTAAGATCCCACTACAGCTGGTGCTCCTTTGTTGCAAAGAGGTTGTTAAAGGCGTGTTTTTTCTTAAAAATTGACATACCTCCTTGCGCGAAAACTTCTCTGAAGACTGCCAGGCAGGGTTCGTATTCAACTCCCCATCCGAGTTCTGTTGCCAGGTTTTCAAAGACTTTGATGGACTTGGGAGTTGATTTGAAGCCTATTTCTGCCAGGTTCCAAAGAAACTCTGTTTCCAGCAATTCCAATTGAGATTCTTTCCGTCTCTCTTACATAGTCTTAAGCACTTTGGGATCATTGGATTATGATCACTTTGTTTGGTGTGAAGAACCTTCATGGACTTCTCCCATGGGAAAATACTGCCAGTCACAAAGAAATAATCAAGAGTCGCACTGAAAACGGCTGAACGCCACGTTTTACAGCCCTCTAGATCTCCCTTCAATTGATCGTTACCATGTGTAAGTCCCTGATTTGACATTCATCTAGGCTTTGCTGGCATCTTGATGCTTTTCCCGTTTAAGTGGTATTCCCAGGGAATTGAGAGGCATTCAATATTTGGGTCCCCACAGAGACCTATCAACAGATCTATTAATAGGGATCTTAGATCATCGATCCATTTAATTACTGTTGATGTAAAGGCATTTTGCATCTTTGGCGTTAGGGTTCCAATACAGGTTAAACAAAGATCAAGGAACCTTCTGTAGGGTTGGAACTTTCCACTAGCTTTAGGATTACAATTTGGATTAGGGTGTATATATCTCACAACCTTTCCCATTGAGGAGTTGTTCACCAGTATTAATAGCCCTGAGCTCAGTCTCCCTTTCAGGGCCTTGGTTGCTTGATTCAAGAATCTTGTGAAACCGTACATCAGTGGAGTTTCCCTTAGCCAAGACTCCTGAAAGGATAGAATATCTAATTTGGTCAGTCCGGGGTCCAGGGATCTAAACAAGTGAGCAAACCCCTTGGAGTTCCAGGATCCGATTTGATAGGAATCCTGGTTCAGGCCCTTCTCACTTTGGTGAGCTCTCGATTGCCCAAAGCCATCCCCAAGAATCTTCTTTGGGCAGCTTGTGATTAGGTTCTCTCTCCCGATGGAGCTTACATGAGGTCTCGTGTTGGGTTTTCCTTTTATGGTGATCCTGAAAGCCTTTGGGCCAAGGAGAACAGGAGGAAGGTCTCTGTTTGAAGACGACAGAACGTCCAATCCTATTGAGTGGAGTCCTTTTCAATTTCCGTGTCTTTCTTTAACGTCTTTCGGGCCAGAATCTAGAGCTAAGGTGTTCAGAGAATCAAATTGTTAAGTGGAAGCCAAAGGCCCTAAAATCGCCGTTCGCATTCAGCATGTAAATAGTGAGAGCAGATGAAGCCATGTGCAAAAGCATCCTGTCGTTCTCTTTTTTTACTTGGAAAATCCACAATTTTTATGTCTTTTGATTCAATAGACCTAAGTTTGGTTATGTTATGTAGAAGGCTCATAATGTTGGATCTATTTAATATGAGACCATCATCTGCCTTCAGAACTCTTTCCAGGAAGTTCTTATGCGAGGCTGTAATGTCTACTCAGGAATTCTAGGAGTAATGACCCCGCTCCGAGTAGCTGAGCCCCTTGCTGCCCGTTCTGGACAAAATACCTGTTTTCCTACTTCTGCAGTGAGCGATCCCTTCTTGAGTGTGCAATCATTTTCTCTAGTACCCCTGAATACCTCTTTACAGAGACCCTCTTCACTTCTAGGGTGTCAAATGGTTTGTTTGTTAGTTGAGGGACAGCGGCTAGGGCATCTAGAGTCTCTTCTCTCCTTGACAAATCTGACCGGGAGTTAAGCTCCTGATCTTCTGATTCGTAATCTTCAGGAGTAGATCTTCCTCCGCTTCTGAGTTTAGGGTTTCCACCTCTGATGGTCTGTCGTAATTTGGCTTTTCATGTAGGTGGTCCTTTTCCCTAGACTACTTATTCGGGTCATCGACATGTTGTTCAGGTATTGATGTAGCACTAGAGGGAATGATTGCGATAGTTCTGAGGTTTCTAATAAAGTTTCTTGCACCACCTCCACTACTCGCTTTTTGAATATCGTGATGTTTTTTTAGTTTCTTTATTGAAGCCATGCCTTTTTTCTCTCTGTAGTTTTCAATGAAGGTTTCGAGACCTTGTGGGAATCCTTATCGAGAACAGATCAGAGTTTGGTTGTGTAATCGGTGGCACTTCAACTGGAAAACAGGTATCGACTGCAATCCTGTACTCTGAATTGTAGTTCCCAGTTACCTGGGAGTTAGTTGAGAGCAAAGGGGCTTCAATTTTTATTTGAGTGGTTGCCAGGCCTCCACGCAGCCCTAGTTCACTGCATGATGGCACTTGTGGATTTTCTCTTTGCACTGTCGGTAGCCGAGAAACGACCTCTAAGTCCACTGGCCTAACCACCGGGGCCGAGGGTATTTGTGGCAGGATCATTGTTGAGTCTGATCTTGGGGTGGGTTCCTTTCTACTGCCTAGATGGTCTTGATTTTGACTCTTCATTAAATTAATGGTGTCTCGGAAGCAAGCCAGGAAAGATTTGTTGTACTCTCTTGCATCCTCAATTAGATATATAAGCGTTTTGAAGATCTGTCATGATTCCTGCCCCTCATGTCCCCAGCCCTCCAAGATGTCAGGCTGGAGCCAGGCCACGATCACCTACATGGCCCTCAAGGGCCTCTGCATCCCTCCAAAGACCCACTTGGAGTCAGACTTGGTGCTTGTGGCACCAGACTCACTCACTCCCATAGGATAACATTGGGGATTGGACTTGTAGTGCATTGATGGGGACAAGATAGATGCCCCCACGTATTTCAGTTCCCAGAACTGCATGTGCAGTCTAGTCTTTTGGGTGTGGTTCAGCCCAGAGACACCTGGGGTACACAGAGACTATTTAAGCCACGCCCAGGCTGAGAAACATGCTTTGCGTTTTCTGCACCTGCAGCGTGACACTCGCCGTGTTTGGATCGCTCTCCAGTAGGCCTGCATCTTCTGCGCTCAGCTCCTACAAGAACACTGTTAAGAACAGCCTTACCTTGCGGCGCTTCTGCCCATCATTCATCGCTCCTTCTGTTCTGTGGGCATCTTCGGCAGTGTCATTCCCATCCAGGCACGCCGCTTCCTAAGGAAAAGGGAAAAGAACAGAAAAAAGGCATTAGTAAGCATTCAGCAAATCTTCGCTTATTTTTAAAGACTGTACAAGCCTCAAACGCTTACCTGAATCCCAGCTGCTCTGGGGGAACTCTGTCTCCGGAACTTCTCATCCATCTGCAAGAGAGAAAAGACACTCCAGGTTAGCGTGGAAACATCTAGAGGCGCTGCATACCGTGCTTACTCACCGCATTTCTTCTTCATAACCGGCATCCACGCCGAAAACATTGCGGCACCTAAAAGACACAGAAAAAGAACTCAGTTCAATACAAATATGAAACGGTCACATCGCACATCGCGCTCTCACTGGCCTTCAGCGCTACTCATCTTAGAAGCACGTCACCATCCCCGGACGCCGGCCATCATCTAAGGAAGGAAAGGAACGAAGTTAGAGAACTGTTCAAAAGACTCATTATACTTACCTGTCGGACTCTTGCCCGTGAAGTGACTAGGCACCAACGAGCCTGCATCAATCAACGTGCCCCTGCGCTGAAAGCAGGATGGAGAGCACACTTTCCAAGAAAACAATGTGAGCTGTGGATCAAAGGGAAGGGTTGGACCCCGGGGAAGAAGGGGTTCAAGCACACAAGAGTTAAACTCCACCAATCCTGTGTTTCATGCCCAGTCTCCAGTCGAGTCGAGCGGTCAGAACTGGCTGAGTGACGTCCCCGTGGATACCAGGTGAGGGTTACAAGATCAATCACATCCTCGGATTCTTTCCTTTGATCGCTTTTATGTGTTTCTATGAAGATAAGCTTCGATTGCATCAGTGCCAAAAAGGGTGACTGGTCCTTGTAATTCTCATTAAGGTTTTCATAAAGGTTTAAGAAAGGCGATGGGGGGGGGGGGTCGAAACAATTGAGCCAATTGAGGCCTGGAGTTGGACGCATAACATCTCCCATTTTTGATGATCATCTTTTTGTTGGGAGACCATGGGACGCTGACCTCCTGGCCTCGTGGACAAGTTTGATGATCCTCTTTCATCACGCTCCATCTCTACGGACTCCCAACCTCATCGGAGCTCGAGAGGGACTGGGAAAACTCGTTTGTAGAACCAGAATGATGATCTTCTTTTGTCTTACTAGGGGCCTTCTCAGGCTGAAAAAAAGTGACCCTTTAGTTGACCTGTTTGGCTGTCAGCTCACCAAGTTTTAACTTCTTTTGAGGAGCCCTTGCTTCCATGATCAGGTCATCTCCAATGCTTATTTTCTCGCCTCTAGCCGTGTTGTTCGAGGACAGTTGAAGAGTGAGATCTGCAATATCTTTCGCTGGGCGTGCAGCCAGGAAGGAGTTATCTCTTCCTAGATGTTCTCCTTCGATCCGCTCTGGGACCGTAGTTACATTTAATGTTACTTTGGGGAAAGTCCTCTGGGCTCTCTGCCCCAACCCCCTGTCTTCGTGCGCTGTGTCCCTCCTATGAGGTGTACTGGGGGACTTCAATGACGCACCGGGGACTAAGGACTGGGTTAGGTGTGGGAGAGGGGTGGAAATCCTCCCACTCTACGGGTGGTTGGAGACCCCCATTAACCAAGATTTTGGAAGATGTTACAGGTAACCCCTTTTGTTGTGTCACACTCAAGTCCGCTCCCTCCAGCAGGTCCACGTTAGATACTTCCTCTAATGCAGGGGCAACATCTTTTTTATTCAGCGGTACCATCTGCACCCCCGGTTTCAAATGCCACTTGATAGTTTAACTTCCCGACAAGGATTTGCTCTTTGATTTATGTAATTGGCCACCCCCTTTTCTTTCCCTCTTCAATGCTGGCATGGGCGTCCGTTTGTATGTGTTCGGCATTGCCTGAGCTGCCGCCTGCTCCACCTGCAACATCTAACTCCTCTCGGGAGGTCACACCCTTCCCGGCTGCCTCAGCCACCCTGCACTGAGGTCGCACGGGAACACCTCCTGCATACTGGGGCTCGAGCTGGCAACAGGGGTACTCCTGTGGGGCAGGACTCCCAAAGGCGAGGAACAAACCACTGCTGCCGGATTAGACCAGGTATGCTCCATGTCCATTGCATTAGCCCTGGAGTAAATCGTAGGGGGAGGCGAGCTAACCCCCCCTCCGGGGAACCAGGTTCCTGCATCTCAATCGGAGACCCAGGGGCTATGTTGACGAGGATGGCGGGGTGCTAATTCCATCCGTCAGTCATTGGGAGCAAGATGAGAGGGGGAGAGGAAACTGATGACATCATTGAGGCTGCCCCGACTACCTCCCACCCCTTGTTTACTTGAAGCCTGGCTTGGCTGCGGGTCCTCGGGAGGGTTCCTTGTTCGAGGGCAGCATGTCGCTCCATATCTGGCCACCAGCTGAAGGAGCCTCTGGGCTTCTTTACCCCACACAGGAGTTGGATTTGGGGACCGACACTGAGTGTAGGGGGGGTCCTTCCGCCTTCCCACCTAAACACTTGTCTACACTACGCCACAGCTCTGCCGTCACCAGTGCTTTTATGGCTCCGCCTCCTCTGGTAACTGCAACAGTAAACCTACTGTGGGCTATCGTAGCAAAGCAAAGGGGGTCTTTCTGCCCAAAACACTCATCCACACTCCGCCAAATTCGTTTTTAGTGTCTTTCTGAACTTCAAGTGGCCCTGGACATCTAAAATCAGTGTGTCATTGCATAGCTTTGGGAAAAGATTTGCGTGTATTAAATGCTAGGTAAGTAAGTTGACATACCCATTTATCTATTGAAGGTTGCAAGGGGCCTGTGTAATAGAACATTCTGATTAGTTGAGATGTTAGCGACCACATACTGATATAGACATTTATTTCAAAACTCCCTAAAAGACCACTTTCACTCCTTCTCTAGATGTCTGTGCGCAGATGTGCTCAGAGAATTAGAAAAAAGCTTCTCCGATGAACTATTGGGGTATCAATAAGGACCAGACCACTTTGTCTCTGCTCCCTTATCTCGGTTAAGTATGTGTCTCTTCAGGCAGCTGGGGCAGGGCTTGGCTGCTGGGCTCCGCGCATGAGGATGGATTGTAGTTCTGATGTAGGACTTTGTACTGACTGGTCCCTCCTCTTGGTGGTCTGTGCTCTGTTTGTCATGCCCCAACCCTGCCCCTGGGGTGGACAACCTGGACCTATCGGTTCTTTGCTGTTTGAGAAGGGTGGCATTGTAGGTTGAATGCCTGGTTGACTGCTGAAGCCATTGTCCTAATTCAGGTCCTTCTCTCTCTGGCTGAATATATTCCTGCACCAGCACAAGGGGAAGATGGATGCAAAGACACTGCTGGGTCTGTGAAACCACTGTTTCTTCCTTCCAGAGTCCTCAATTAAGTGGAATGGAAAATACAATGCTTTGATGGACAGCATGGTTTCCCTTCTCCCATGTGGTCTACGCTTCCCAGGACTCTCTCTGTAGTCTGTTCAAGTGCCACAAGAACCGTATACCCCCAACTTCCTTGAGGACGACCAGAGGTACCCCCCCCCCTTGCCCTCAGCACCCTAGTGCCCATCAGTCTATAGCTTAAGGTGGTAACCAACCCTCTTGGTCATCCTACTAGAGTGTGGTGAGTTCCATATCCCCCCCACCTGTAGGGCCAGCAAGCATTTGAGATGGCCCAGCTGCTACCCATTGGTATGTACGCGATTATTTTGAATACAAACATTACAAAGACGAGCCTCTCGCATTCTAAATGTTCGTATTCGAAATAAGCAGCCCGCTACTACATGGACTTTATACACCCCCCCACTCACTTACCTTCACTTCCGTGGATGGTAACAGGCGCTGCAGGGTCATTTATTATTATTTTCATTTCTCCAACACTTTATTTTGGATGCAGGGGCCACCCCTGATTCCATTCTAGTGAACAAGGGTGCAGGGGACACCTCTGCACCTCCTGCTTCCCTTGTACGCTATAATGAAAACTGAATGGTTGAAATGTTCTGCATTTTCTGCTGTATGTAATTTTGGTACTGCCGAAATCCGATCATTTCAACTGTTCGATTTTTTTTTTTTTTAAAAATGTGTTTATATACAGTATCTTAATGTGATACCACCCATTGTGTGTCTCTGAGGGTGGAGGAGGTAGGTTCCCATTGGCCTGCAACTGCCACCCCAGAGAAGTTTCTTGGTGGAGGAAGGAGCTGTGGTACTGCATAGTTTAAGATGACTTGCACTCTGCAACAACAAGACCAGGAACATACCTATCCACGGAAATGATGGCAAAGAACAAAATCTGTGAACGCAAAGATGCTGTGGGGTCCGGGAGCTTGAGTGGCAGAGATAACCTGAAGGGAGACAAAGGGGAAGCGGCATAAGTGGGTTGTGCTGCAATCGCCATGTGTAACGCCAGCCTTTCCCCAGAGAGAATAAATGGCGTGGCACTGCCTAACTTGGAGAAGGAGATTCCAAAATGGCGTCTGATTCCGTGAACCTCGGCCAATGTAAAAGCCCTGCTAATAATTTGATAACCATGAACGTTAAGACTCAATTGGAGAACAACCAATCAAAAGAGTAAGTACAAACTGAATGGGTCATACCTGTGTGGGACCAGGCTGGAAGGGAAGCACTGGCTTCAGGAGGATAAAAAGATGCTGAGAAACCAGAAGGAGAGCAGATCCCGGAGAAGGAAGCATCATGCACCTGGCAGATGTGGGAGAAAACTGTGAGCGAGGAGATTGAAAGGAGCAAGGCCTGAAAGAAGGCTCTCAACCTTTTTGGGGAAGCATACCCCTACAATCAGTCGCTGCCTGGTGACCATGGGAGGACAAGTCGACCAGGCTGCGGACAAGGCACTCTCGCACCTTGATGGACTTGGAAGCCTCAAATCTGAAAGGTCATCAACCTGCAGCTCAAATGCAGGGGCGAGAGGGATGCTGCCTGAAGAGCACCCAGAGTGCGGGCGGGAGAAAAATACCCATTCCATGGGGACATGGCACTTTCTACTCTAATCCTGAGGCTACCAGTGGGACCATTAATTCTGAGGCCAAGTTCCATGAAGGTACATTTGTGAATTCTTAAAGCTCAGGTCCAGAAGGGACCGCCTGTGAAGCTCCAACTCCAGAGTCCAAAAGAAACCACTCCTTAGATCCTGAAGCTAAGGTTCAAGAGGGACCATTTATGAAACCTAAACGCTAAGGCCCAGGAGGGACCACCCACATGGTTCAGAGTGTGCCTGTTCCAAGAAGGACTATCGGAAGAATCTGAAACCCCAGGTCCATAGGGAGGCCTTTTTTTTAATCGAGCAAGTAAGCTCTGGGAAGCGCCACTGTAAGATAACCAGGCACCGATCAACGTTTGGTGAGAGACTGACATTTTGTTATTGATCAATAAAGTGAAGCATTTCCAAAGTATTACTAGGAATAGCATCTCTAAGTCGTGGAAACCATACCTGTAAATCCAGAGAAAGATCTGATCCAAGAAATTACCGACTCCTAGCAATGCTGGCCATTTCTAATTTTGCCAGCACATTGCTAAGATGTTTGATGAATTGGGCACAAAGAGGACTTACTTAGAGTGACACAAACAGGATTTTGCAGGGATTGCACTACCATTCACAATATTCTAATGATTAGATCATTGATAGGAAGAGTAAAGGGGGGGTTGATACCAGGTTTATACATGTTGACTACAGAGGCGTGCTTGATTGCATCAGTAGGAGGAAGCTCTGGAACAAACCCATAAAATAGAACACCCTTATGAATATACAGTTTTATTTGGCTACAATGGTAAGGGTTAGATTGAATCTCAGTGGCAACTTCCAATATGGCACTGAAACAAGGATGTGTCCTAGCGCCGCTGTTATTCAAACTCCACACCATTGATGTCTCTTGAGGCAGTATCCACCCTCCCTCCAAAATGGGCAGGGGACCATCTCTCCATGTTAGCTTATGCTGATAATATCATAATACTGGATCGTACTCTGGTTGGGCTTCAACGGCCTTTGACAGCATTATGGAAGTACTCCATGAAGAATGATTTAGCCACGAATCTAAAGAAAACTAAAATCATGTGGTTTTGCAAGGAACGAAACGCATATTGGAATCGTGGTCAATTGCATTTAATCGCATAGAAGTCGTCCAGGAAAGTAAGTGTAAGTGTGGGTGTGTGTGTCAGTGTCAGACCATTATGAATATATAGAGACATGAGCCGTGTGTAAAACAGGATCAATTAAGAGCTATGTTTTTTACGAATACAATTAGTACAGCATTGATGGACGAAGACTGATCAAGTTCTGTTCACAGTATATTGTATCTGCTCGAATGCAGTGAAAATGGTACTCATGAAAGACTAAATTGGAAGGGAAAATCTTGAGATGATTGTCTGGGATACCAAACTCCACCCCACTTTGTGCCCTTGGATGAGGATCGTTATTTGCCACCATATTCAAATTCAGAAATTTCTTTTGAAGGTATGCACATGGAATGGCATCAATATGCGCAGATTAACTTGAGAGTAAAATGGAAAAGCAAGGTAGTAGTGCCCCGAGTGAATTGGGAGTAAATGTACTTCCTTCATTAAAACAGCTGACTTGACTATAGATTGGGGATAAGGATTTTGCTATATTAAGAAAGGAACTAATCACCAAAGCCATGATTTGGGATTTTGGAAATAACTTTGAGCAACTGAATAATTACGTCTACAAACGTGAATTTATCATATATACATATATGATGAATTTGGTAGAGCCACATCTGAGTACGGTTCGTAGCCCGTGGATTAGAAAAATGAATACCTGCGTCTCAGGCTTAACCAGCTTCCCTGTCTAGAAGTATTGAGCCCTCGCTTAAAAATGACTACAGAGGAAACACATTACTGAATGTGTAAGAACAAAAAAGCTATTGAAACATGTTGCCATTTAATCACATAATGTCCAGAGCTTGGCGAGCACGTAATATGTATTTAGAGCGCTTTGTACATTGTAGGCATTCTTATGAATGTTGGATGTGATGCTTCGTCGAAGGCAACATTAATTGATGATTGCAATAGTGCAATTCTGGAGAAGAATAAGGAGAGTGAACACTAACTAACTAATATTTCATTAACAGAATGAGAAATTCTTAAACAATTGTAGATGTTAATCATGTTGGGAAATGTCATACATAACGTAAAAAATGCATTTAGTAGTGGATTCATATTGACAAGACGGTCATGACAAATGGCTATGACATTAAATATGTAATTATACTGTTATTTTTAAATATTAGTGTGAAAAGCTCTACATTATAACTACCACATTCTAAATAAATTAACCAACATTTGTTAGTTAACGCGGCACCAGGAAGAAAACAGATACGGAAAGAAAAGGTCTGGCAGGGGCCTTGAAGCAACCTTAAACCACCCTATAAGGCCAGGAGAGGGCTGAACCTTGCCTTGCAGAGACTCTTATGTCACAGCTGCAGGTTGCCAGACATTTGGTCGAAAAAAATTGGTCGACCAGACAAATGGTCGAACCAATTTGGTCGAAAACGAAATGGTCGAATTTTTTTTTTTTTTTTCACTTTTATTTTTTTTTTTTGGGGGGGTCCCCCCCCAACCCCCTTTTTTTTCTAAAAAAACCCTTTTTTTTTTAAAACGAAAACCCGAAAAATAAATATATAATAAAAAAAAAAAATTCGACCATTTGGTTTTCGACCAAATTGCGTCGACCAAATGTCATTCGACCAGTTTTTCCTCGACCAAATGACTGGACACCCAGCTGCAAGAGGACGGATGAAGCCATCAACCATTAAAGAATCCCGAGAGGTGATTCTTGGACCACGAGGCTGGGTGAGGTCTAGAGGGGCCTCTGCGAAAGCAGAAAGACCAAGAAGTGCTGACCAGCCTCTGATTACCCGTGGCAGGCGCCTCCTCAAAGCAAGTGGCACTGGTCATATCAGAATTGGGCAGGTCTTACGGAGGCTAGGTTGTGAACTTTCTCCAGGGCCAATGCTTGGAACATTTGTTTTGTAGCGTAGGGTAGCTGGAAGTCTAAGAACCCTTTATGGTTCGGTTTGAACATTTACTTTAGCCACTCTTCTGGAGAGACTTTTTTGTTTAGGAGTAGGGGATTTCAGGGAGAGACAAAGACTGGCATTAGAATAGTGATACCGATCGTCCTGCATACAAAAAACACCCGAGATGTACTGCGCCTGAAGTTGACCCTGCTTTTGTGTTTACCAATCCTGCACAATGTTAATCTTGGAGTACCCACTAATAGTACATGCATGCCCTTACAACCAATAGGCACTTGTCCAAACCATACCCAAAAAAAGACCCTTCAGCACGCAAAGCTTGTTTGTGTTCTACGTATCATTGTTGCTCAACCTACCACAAAGGACCCTCGGAGCAGACAATGCACCCCATCACAGCATGTAACCAACAGTAGGTCCGGTGTGAGCCATTTAGCTGCTAGCGGATCTCAACTAGGGGATTACATCAAGCTGATGGGGAAATGGGAAGGCCGCCCTGGCTAAGAATCTGAGAAGTCTCATCAAAAGAATTTTCTGTAAAGGAAAGAACTCTGGTCCGTGACCCGGCATGCCTGAGTGTCCTTACACAACCATCTGTGTATGCACTCTGCACATTACAAGATGCCAAATACAATTTAATGGCAAAGGTAGGTTCTACTTTGCTGAGCTCACGGAGGAATGGGAAAAGAAACGCTAGTCCGATCATGCCCAGACCAAGAACCTGTAACGAGGAACCGACGTGAACGACTGTAATGGGGGGAAAAAAAAAAAGACCATGCCTGCATTGAGATTGTATAGCTACAAGCAAAGCCAGACCATGGGTGTATGAACCATCGATGAAATGCATTTTTCTCTTGGGCTTTCCTTTGTGTAGACTGAAGATTGTACATGTGATGAATGACAAAAGTTACCAGAGTGGAGACTACAATTGTCCTTCAGCTTGTGAGATTTTGGGGGGGTCTGACCACCTATTATTGCAGGGGCCAATTTGCCGTTTGAGCCTGTGAAAATGATCAAAAGGCAACAGAGCTCCGGACTAGCTCCCATCTTCGTCTTTCAACGTTTGTTTAAGTATTACTTGAACTATTTTGCCTATTAAAATCACTGGGATCTATTTGCAGACTTGAAGATCCCTTGCATCATTGGTAGCCCAGGAACGTACAAAGATTCTTGCTAGATTTATTGTTGATTTTGTTACCAACTCATTGCAATCTGGCGAGGTCCTACTGGCCCTCAAATAATCCGTAATCTCTCCCTTTTATTGCCACAATGATAATCCTAGGCGCAGTGTTGGCGCTTCATCTGGTAAGCCGGTCTTTGCAGTATGCAAACACTAGCTGCCAAACTGTGTAAATTCAAAGTGTGAAGTTCAGTGCTGGTCTCTTGTTCTTCAGCCACAGTTCTGGTGGTGACAGCAAAGGGCAGCAGGAAAGTAGGGTTACTCGAAGGCCCACGAGAAGGTGCTGAACCAGAAAAAAGGTGAACTGTTGTACAGACCCTCCATTTTATAGCAATTTTGCGACCCCGCAAAATGCCGCAAAAAAACATATATATTTTTTTTAAGTAATCCGCAATAATTACTGTTTTAAAAAAAAAATACTCAGGGTGCCAGGTTCTCAACTTTTTTTTTTTTACGGAAGAAATGAAATGCGCCAACACATCTCATCACTTGAGCCCCAAAAAAGAGCAGCCCAATCCACAAGGGACACATGAATGGGCCAGGTTATATGCGCGCCCATTCAGATGGCCCTTTTCACATCATTGATCAAATAAAGTGACGTTTCTGCCAATTTCGCATCCCGCATTTCCAAGCAAGATGCACTTTTAAATGTACAGAAATTGTAGGCAACCCTACGCGCACCGGATGTGGGGGTGCCACTGCAGGACAGGGTCTTTCCTGACCCTGTCATGCATATCTTTTAAGGTATGAACCGCTGCTGTGTCGCTTGCATTTCTGTTCCTCAAAGAGGATAAAAATGCATTTTTAGGGTCGCATTTTACAGTGGAAGGCCCATGAAGGGCCTGTCCCTGTGAAAGGCGCTGGGAGCTTGCAGAACACTGTCGGGAGAGCGATTCTATTCAAGGTACTACCCATTTTGATGACAAAAAATCGATCGAATGGTACAATTTGACCTATTTTGTCCAGTACTATTCGATCCATTTTTATAAATACCGAACATGTGTTGCGGGGGTGTCACCCGCTCCCCAAGTTCAGTATTTTTGGGTTCAGGGGTTGCAGGGGTGTCCCCCACTTCCTCAAAATTGGAGGCGGGGACAGAAGAAAAAAAAAGAAAATAACGAAAAAGGAACCCTGCCGAGTCGGATCCGACCCGCGTTAGAGGGACGGATGTGACAGCGCAGGGTTGAAGGGAAGCGGCAGCGACCAAGCAGTTAAGTAGGGGAGGGGGTGGTGGTGAAAGGTACATTTTGGGTTGTTTGTCTGAAGTGCAAATAAATTTGTGGCGAAATTGACTACGGTCAATTCCGCCGCAAATAATGACACGTCGGTCAAACAACCCAGAACACCACTCAAGGCAGCTGGCCCGCACACAATTTGCGCTACAGCTCAAGCCTGTGGAAATGCGCCGGTCACCTTTTGAGAATAAGGTGACCTGTTCATTTCCAAAAATGGGTTGTCTAAAAATAGCATATCCTCGGCTCTTTTTAAATGCTCCATTTTTTTGAGGGTCTGGGTCAAAATCTACATTTTAAAAAAAATGGTTACACTATGAGAGGGAAAGGAGAGAGCGAGAGAGAGAGAGAGAGTGATGGGTGAGATGTGAAGTGATAGACATGAAAACAGAGGGAGAGCAGTGGGTCAGAGGATGAAGCGCTGTACAAGAGAGCAGAGGAAGCAGTGATGTGGTGGCCCAGAAATCTGAGAGCGGGCAGAGGTACAGAAAGTAGAGGGAGCGTGTGGTCAGTGAGCCAGAAAGAACAGAGGAAGCAGTTGGCCAGAAAGAGGCAGTGAGCTGCAGATTGGGGAAAAAGGATGAGGGAAGAGTGCGATAGAATGGGAGAAAGGATGCAAGATGCAGAAGCAGCACAAAAGAATGAAGGACTGTATATTGCGGGAGGAATTGTAGAGTGTAAGGTGTGAGTTGGGAGTATGATTTGGAGTATTTGTATGACAGAGTGAGAGGTTCAGGAATGCAAGTTGTGATGGGGGAGTTGGTGAGATGTGTGATGTGTGTTGGTGAGAGAGGTGTGTGGGTGTTTGGGGGATTGCCATTTCATGCCGCAAAATCCTGGAAGGTCTGGTTGTAGAAAGACTATGATGAAGATGTGTTGGTCTCAGTTGCTAATGGTCAAGTACAGGACAGATGCAGGCAGTGGTCATAGGGGACTCCCTGGAGGATCCGCGAAACTTGTAAATGTGTCTAGTTCTGTAATCGTAGACACTGGGCTCTGTCTGTTACAGGTTGTCCCACCTCTTTGTGGCAGATCTTTTCAGATTTTTCCTATGATCACTGTATTGGAGACTTTGAACCTAGCTATGCCTGACAGGTTAGCAGAAGGGAGCAGCAATCTGCCAGTTCACTGCGGTCTTCTGAAAACTCCTGTATCCACAGACACCGGCAGAGCCGCACCATCAGACCGGTCTTAGCAATTTGTCATGCACATCCTCTGCACGATAGTGTTTGGTGTTCTTTTCATTCTTTGAGACTCATCCCAAGGTTATTACAAACTTGTACAGCTGGCTTGCGCTTAGCCCAAAGTTATAATGAAAGTATACACATGTCACAATGAACCTTTGCGAATTTTTTGGGCATCAGTTCAATCTTGATTTATTGACCATCTGTCATAAGACTTAATTCAGTCGAAGACGTAATGTCTTTTTCAAGGTCTGATCACTGTATAAGGTGCTAACGTCCCGGTGTTTGTGGTTTGTTGCAACCATGTTGGGTTGCTCAGATAGTGTTCAATAACTTAATCTGTTGTGTTCACAGTTCCTCTATGCATGCCCTGTTGGCCAGTAGATATAAAAATATCAAAGGTAAATGTCTAATAGGCAGGTGTCCTATTTGGAGTCACCTGGACAGGTAGCCCTCGTTGTCCCAACTTTAGGTAAAGTAATGGAGTGGCTTCCCAGGTTAAATCTGAATATTGGGAGCTGAATGCAAACCAGGTCCATTGTGTGGGTGCATCAGTCAAATTTTCCCAGGCAAGTATCTGGATGTGGATTCTCCTCAAGATTCCCATACCGCCTTCAGGTATTTCTCCTCTCATTTTTCCAAGGCAGCCAGTGTTCGTTATCAAATGACTTCATCCCAGTGGCTAGGCAGCTTTTGGTGCCGGGGGTGGGGGTTGCAGGGGTCGATAAAAGGGCACCAGTGGGAGCCTGGGGTGTGCACTGGACACAAGGGAGGAGCCCCCACCCACCCACAGCACTGCTTTATCCGTCCCCTTCAAAGGAGACCAGATTTAGTTGTGTGTGGAATTCTTACTGGATGCCTAATACACGGCCACCATCTCTATGGCATCCCCAAAAGGAATGCCTTCCACCAACCAAATGAGCCACAGCAGAATGTGTGAGCAGAACTCCAAAGGGGCCGGGTGTCTTTGGGACACGCCCACCATGCGAACCCACGGGTGAGGCCTGGTATGTAGAGATACAATCTAGGACTTTTGCCCTCGTATCGTTAAACTCATTTTACCATTTAGCTTGACTCATGGTAGGATCCACAAAGGGGCTCAGGGTCACTTGGGCAGCAGTCCTCTGCTGTGATTGACCCTCCATCTGAAATAACTATTACAAAGAGTTCATCTACAATGGTTTTTCACACAGCGGAAAAACTGCCTTCTGCTGACAAAACCTGTTCAGACATGGGTTTTTTTTTTTTTTGGACACGTGCACGCAGCAACACACGAGTCCGGTCTGATCCCTGAATGTGGTGTGCAAGGAACTTGGGGCCAGCCAGGCTTAACAAAGTGGTTGAAACAAGGATTTGATGAGCAGGAGGTAAATGTAGCTCCTAGGTATCGGGCATCACCCTGTAAGCAGGCGCTAACCCTGGGGAACCCGGAGATGGGTACACAGTGAGTGGTACATTCAACTCCCTCACTATAAACATTCTCAAACCCACAAAGTTGATGTCTGGTAGATATGTTTGAATGGCACCAGCTGGCATGGAGTGTCAAATGTAGCCCCTGGTAGCTATTTGTAGGAAGTTGAGCAGGCTCTTCTAGCAATTTCGAGCTCTGTATCGCATGTGCACTGCACAATAGCAGGTCACTCTTTAGTAAATGAACAATGCGCTGCCACCTGGCCGATCCACTTACCCATCTAACGCTTTTTTCTGTAAATCCCTGAATGCCCCAACGATATACACCATATTGACTAAGATTAGTTGCTCATTAAACAAAGGTTATTGCAAATTAGTGGACGAATCCCAAATGCCTGAGCCTTGAGAGAACAGTGCTCGCACTTTTTTGTGTGTGGTGTGTGTGCCTGCTTCGTGTGAAGTACTTTACTTTTATTGCTTCGGTACTTTGCTTTCATTGCTGTCCTTTCAGTCATGGCATGGCGTTTATTGGGGAATCTGAGGCGCCATTTGTAATGGGATAGCCCGATTCTATTGACAAAGCATCAGTAGAGGGTAGGTTGCAGACCTTTGTATTGTTTACAACGCCTAGCAACAATTCAGTTTACCGCTGTGCGCGATATAAAAGTACAGTACTAATAGGATTTTGAAGCACCAGGTCCACATGCATACATTCAATTGTTCGACTTGCTGTCTTGCGTGCTCTATTTGTGAACAATTCGGCAATAGCGGAAGCCCTCTTGAACATGTTCTAGTGTTCACCCTCTAAATTAGTGTTTCTCGTTGTCCTTTTTTTGCCGCAGATTGCAGGCCCTCTTGCTCTGAATCGCGCCGTGTCTATGACTGGAAACGTTCATAATCCCGTGTAAAGAATGACATCCTCGTCAGGCGTGGACGTTCTGCCTCTTGGCCATCCTCCAAGACGCAGAGTCCCTTAATTCCAGTTACCATAGCAACCTAGGCCCTAATTCTTAGTCTGCCATGAACTGCGGGATTGTGGGGTTGGCACTTGGTAGGTTAGCAGGACGAGGGAGACGGAGAGGACAGGAAGGAGGGGGGCGGGGAGACCACCTGGCGGCTTGTGTTGGAAACAAGGGACAGGCTCCTAAGTATGGCGGGAAAAGAGGAAGGCGCGAGGGGGAGGGGGAAAATCTTGATTTAACACTGCAGGGCTTTAGCAGTTTGGACCGTGGCCCAAAGCAAAATATATAATTATCTTGGGAGGGCACTTTATGTAAACCTACGCAGCGCCATTTTACATGTTGTGACCGAGTGTATATTTGTATCTGCATTGATTAGTGTTTCAAACGGAAGCGTTGCCCAAATGGAACAGCAGAGCAATCGCTTTTCCAGGCGCTTTACATATTGTGAATAGTAAGGTAGTGGAATTTAAATGAAATATCAACCTCTTAGTGAAGACTGGCTCGAAACGTGAAGAGGGGGGGATGTCCTGTGCTACATATTTACAGCCACTAACCTCGCCCCCTCTCTCTTTCATATCCGCCTGGATAACATGCAAATGGTAGTGATGCACGCTGTAAATCCCAGTATCATAACATTAACAATAGCATAGCTCTCAACCATTTGTGTTGCAAAGGCGGGTGAAATCACCCGATTTTGTTTTTGGCGGGTGAGACGCCCATTGAAATGAATGGGCGTGCAGGAGGCTTGGCGGGTGAGTCAGCCCTTTACAAGGCGGGTGACACCCGCCAAAAGCGGGTGAGTTGAGAGCTATGCAATAGTGTTACTATTTTGGTTATGTACATTGGTCTACAGTCATGGACAGGGAACAGGCTTACAGAGTAGGGATGGTGATGACTGGGACATCATTTCACCAAAATGCCAGGGGTCGCGGAAGAGACTTCACACCACCTTTAACATTTGTTGACACCACAAAAAGTGATGTCATTGACCCCACTACAAGTGACATCACAGGAAGTGATGGCACACGACCTTCAGATGCGTCTGTTTCCCCTGATTCAGGCACTCTTATTTCAGCCAGATATAAGAACCAAAGCAGAGAGGGAGGTGCGATTTGTCCACGATCACACATTTGGGGAATGTAATTTTTCTGATTCGATGTGAGGCCTATATGTAAAACAGACCTAATGCAGTACTTGTAACAGGGTAACCAAAATCTCAAACGCTGGCTACAGCTAGTGTATGAAACATCTATAGATCCATGGACACAGAAGTACTTGTTATCTGTGGCTTGATGTGTTAAACAAGCCCAAAAAAAGCACTGACATTAAGAGGCGTGCACTGTATGTTTACTCGGGAGCAAAATGCTGCACGAGCAAGGCCTGAAAATTAAATAATTGACCAGGATTTATTATCAACAACATTCCCTGGTTATAAATGTATCTATGAGTCCGCTACCACTACGATCGAAGAAACCTATTGTACGAGTGTAAGCTAAGGCCATCTGTCTCAGTGTGCATTTATCTTTTTGACAACCTGAACTCCAAAGGTCTGTCACTCGCTCCTTTTACCATCGCTGCAGTTGTCGGACTTTTTCCTCTCTTCAGAAATTTTGCCTTTCTGAAATCTAAATGCCCACCACCGGGAAGAGGTTGCAGGCTGTGGGATGTTTTTATCCATGCATCCGAGCCCTACCTCAAAAACTGTACAGTACTGACATGGAAAACATCATGATGGCCAGAGCTTCCCAGAAAATGTACAGGGAAATGCATGAAGAATAGGCTGCCACTCTTTTTGCCGAAGTTATGGGCACAGAAGGGCACTGCCTAAAACCACCATTGGACTACCCACACAGTAGTCTGAAACCATTGGGAATGGCAATGCTGATTGCCAAAAGCAACCTAGAATTGTGGGGAATTAATTTTCTTAAATCCCAAAATGGGTGCATTACCAGTACTCACCACTATCAGAAAGCCGGCGTTTTAAAACAACACCAGACTTTTTTTTTTTGTGTAAAACTGAATAAATGAACCCAAAGCATGCCAAAGAAAGACTTACTGAGAGGTGGATACAATCTAAAGTTATATTCTGAAGTGACTTGAAGGTTTATAACAAGACTGGCTGAGCTGTGGATTTCAGCAGTTTAAGTAAATTTGGACTGAAAGACACTAAAAATCTAAATGTTTAAAAGAAATGAGTGACCTACTTTTGAGTGTCACATAGGTTGCAATTGTTTAAATGTCATAGTTTTAAACTTAGAATCAGCATTCTAGCTGCATATGTAAAATGGTTAGTTTTATTTGAATGCAGAAAACTGGGTAACTAAAAGTGACATTAGCTGGTGGCTGGCTTAAGGAACTGAATTCTGTCTACCAGCTACCCCCGACAGGAGTTGAGACTTGCACAACAGCTGTGTTCCCAGGCCTACCTGCCTTTTGCTGCTCCCACCAAAAGGGATATGACACTTCTCTGATTGAATTACCTGGGCTCTGCAGGAAATTGAACAAAGCCCTGTCCTGACTCAGGCAAATGTTTTATTATGGGGGCCGTAAAAGTGGCTTCCTCCTGGAAGGAAAGGGGAGGAGCACTGCCTGTGAGAGCAAGCTGGCTTGGCAGAACTGGTAAAACCAGAAATTCAACCTTGTGCTGGGGGGAAACCACACCCCTGTAGCCAGAATATGGTTTTAGAAAAAGATGAATAACTCATAGTACGGACTTGTGAAAATTATTTAAATGATACCATAATTCTTGTGATTTTTCTGCCCACATTTTAAGAGGTTTTTAGAACTGGTGGTATGATCTGGGGGCAAGCTAGCAGTTAAGAGGGTATTACTTAAAATGTATGCATGTTAAAAATCTGACACTTCATCAAGTAATGTCCATACTCCTTGCGCACATGTGTGTAAATTTGGGGTAATGTCCGATATTACGAAATCAGTTAAAAAGTGCAAATGTTGCCATTTCTGAATGCAAGCTCCCAGGAAGAGCAGATTTGGACAGGGTATACCTCCTGTGATATGTGATGGGTGCATGTAATTTTAAACAAATGTGTACCTGTGCAAATATGTCTTTTGGGTCAAAATATAGATTGTGTGTAATTTGACAGGGGTGGGTTCTCTGTACCATAAACAGACCTCATCATGATGACACTTCATTTCATTCCCCCAATCAAGGGGAAGAGGATGAAGTGGCCAATGACAAGTGGAGAGGGGTAGAGCCTAGTGATGCTGCACACACACCCATTTTCAAAACACATAAAAGCAGACAGTCAGGACAGATAGGGACATTCAATTCCATTTGCTGCAACGCGCTCTGCCGGACCACACAACATCCAGAAGATACTAGATTCAATACTTAGACTTTAAAACTCCAAAGAACTTGATTCAGAACTCAAAGCAAGGGCCTAAACCCACAAACTGAGAACTCTTCTCAGTGGGCCTCAGCATCCAGCAAACCTAACAGCGTGCAGATCAGCGCTGGGTCCAGAGAAAGCTGTGCAGAAAGATCCAGAAGCAGTGCTGTACCCAGAGAAAGCAGAGCAGTATCCAAAACCAGAGGCAGAGCAGAGCCGACCCAGACCGCTGTTCGCAGAACCAGAGAGCTGACCCAGACGCTGTGCGCATAAACCGTCCGTGGCGAGTGAAAAAAACCTGACCAGATCCGTGGCGAGGCCCATCTATTTCTAAATATATTGTGAGTACCTAGCAGAACTGTGCAGAACCCAATCTCTTAGTTAAAATAATCTAATGCAAGCTATTTTAACTTGAGTAGAACTGTCACCTGTCATTTTGCAAAACTGTCACCTGTCATTTGCAAAGCTGTCACTTTGAACTTTAAAATTTCAAATCTGAAAAACGACCTTTACCATATCGCTCATATCTCCGTGACCGTTTGTCTTAGAGACTTGCAGTAACTTTCTTCTGAAAGCTGGGAATCTTGGCTTTTCAACGAACCTAGAACCGCATTCCTACCCCCTATAATTTTGCCGCAATCGCGAAAAACGCACTCGCGAATTTTACCGCGATTTGCAAATTTCTCCACGTGTGAAAACAGCAGTTTTCTTGCTTTCATTTGCCAAAAATTCGTTTAACCTGCTATTTACTCCTAGATCCTTGCTAAAGTGAGCCTGAACTCATCCCAAGTATATTTCACTCACCCTGAACCTCTAGAGGGAATTAAAAGCATTTTAGCATATTTTTCACTTCATTGCCAGCACATATAAAAGCATTTTGGGCCTGTGTTTCAAACTTCTGTAGTCTAAGCTTGCTGGGGTGAACTGAATTACATTTGATTGCCTTTCTGAGAACTGTGTGCTTTCCTTCCATTTCCTTGCATTGCATAAAGGGGGGAGGGGATTGCCAGAGAAAAGTGATTACATTGTTTTGTTGAAATCATATTGAGTATTTTCTGTATTGCATTTCATTCAACATTACATCCATCTGAACTTATATAAAGCATTCTCTACCACCTTATTCTTCTGTTCCTATTCACAAGTGTGCTAGTGCCAGACTATCCATTATTGATTACTGCTCAGATTCAGTGTGATATTCAATTATTAATTTATTATAAAGCGTGATATATATATATATTGTTTAAATTATCAAATAAACCTTTAAACTTGCAAAACAGAACTACTTCTTGGCTCAGTGGGGTCAGGGGGATTCCAAGAGAGGGGTGTTATATAGGGGTAGTCATCCAGAACGCATGAACTGGAAATAAAGATATATCAATAAGGGTTTCCATTCAGTATCCCAGACTAGGCATTGACTTAGCTGTAGTGTTGAATTGAATCCTCTTACAAGGCCTAGAGGCAAACATGAAGTCATCCCTGGATTTTCCTATTAATCTCCTCTAAACACCCCCACAATGCCCGCATGGTAGCTCCTAACAATTATGTCGGCTTCATTTTTGTTTAAATCTTACCAACCGTATGTGACATGTAGTTTCCAGCTTAAACGTATAACATTAATAATCTGGATGTTTAGATTGCGCAGCCTCACTGTTTCACGTTTCAAAACTGCCTCCATCAGCATGTCCACAATTCACAGCATAAACAGATTCGCAAAAACGGATAAGCTGAGGAGCAGGAATTAACATAATGCGTACTCTGTGTACAATAAAAAGGTTTCCCCTTTTATTCAAAAGCAGCCACTGAAGAGTAGGCTTTTTAAACTAAACAAAAAGGATATCCTTATCCATACTGGGATGTTGGAGGTGAGACATAGCAAGATGATTTTATTTTTTAAAGGATGTAATCGTGCTCTGGCTTTAATAAGGAGAGGGTAGTCCATGTCTTGTTAATTACCATAATGGAATAGACTAGAGCCACAGTGTTCATTGGCCACACTGGGCAGAAGCAGGAGAATATGGCCATAATTGGGTAATCTGTGGGTCTCCCCTGCTCCTGGGCTTTGGTGGTGGCTGTGGAGGATGCCCTGGCCAGACTAACCCTGGAGGGCGAGAGCAGCGCTGACTCGAGCTGCCCAGCAGACACTGACTTGTAAGGAATACCGTGGCCGTTCTGGACCTTGGCCTGCGACATCATCACGAAGTAAGACACATATAACAGACAAAGTTCAAACAAAAGATAATTATTAACTTGAATGTCATGATGGTTGAAGGCCTAACTTGCCCTATGATAAGGTGGGATTTCCCTACCTGAACGAGACTAAGGAAAGTCTTGAGCCAAATAATTCAATTTAAAAGTCTGTCTGTGTCTAAAGCCTATCCTTGCCCTCACAACTTCAGCTAAACAATGTGTAGGGATATCAAAGTAAAAGAAAATGGTATTCAACTCAAAGTTCCGAGCCCCGTCCAGCTCACAGCTTTCTTTCAGCTCCCCCATACCCAAGCACAAGAAAGTTCCATGAAAAGTCTCACGATTATTTTCCAGTTCAAGATGTCACAGTTTAAAATCACTCATTGGTGTTCCCTTCCCCAAGTGTCAAGTAACACAGTTCAAACAGAAGGGGTCTTGAGACTCTGTTCTCAAGACAAGTGTGGGTCATCTGCAGTGGTTTCGTTGGGCTGTTTGTGTCCTTATTTTTACCATTCAGGACGCATGGACCACCCATGACAGGTCGTGCAACCAGGAGCCCGGGACTCCTCAGCCCTCTCAGCTTCCTTGACCCTTGCTCCTATTCAGCAAGTCACCTTCACTTAGTTCCTTTTGTTGGTCTCTTGGATTTATGTGCAGTCTTGCACTCAGTTGGCTTCTCTTTGTAAGCCTTATGGCTCTGCCAACACGTGTCGGACACATCTTGCCAATTCGTGGCCTTGCCAGATCACTCATCAAATTTCACTGTGTTGCTCCCTTTAGCCATTGATGTACTTAACTTCAGAGTTTAAGTTAAATTGTGTTGCAACATACATTTAATATTGTTTACTTTCAGTTCAGTGTCCCATGGGCACTTATTTTGCTGTAAGATCTCATTCAATTTGGTATTCAATATGCATATCTAAGCTTCAAGTTAAGTTTCGATTTAGTTTGGTATTCAATATACATGTATTGGCTTCTATGCATGCACCGTTATTCACTTCCAGTCCCACAGAGCACCTCAGTACTTACATGCCCTCCCGGCATTCAGCAGCCTTTTATGCATCTTCTCAGTGGCTGCAGCAACTTCCTCTTGACTTCTGAAGTCTGGAAAACCCACCAGCGTGAGTCCTGAGTGTGCTTCTCTCTGCCCGCTGGCTCCAGGGCTGCTTCCTGAACACGGGCATCGTCCTCTCTGCAACAGGCTTTTCATCAGCAGCTCCTGCTGCTCTCACTTGGAGACAGAGGCTCCCAGACCTGGGGAAAACACAGCCCACTCTTTTCGGGTCCCGCAAGTCCTTTGGGTTTATTGCTTGCGTTCTGGCTCTGTGTCTGGTCCCACCGCGGCTGCCTCCTCATAAGAGGTCTCCTGCTCCTCGACCAATCGCTTTCGTCCCTGCTGGGCTGGTCTCCTTTTATACACCTGCAGCACCTTGACAGGCTGCAGGTGTGGATGACCAATTAACCCTGCCTGATCACAATCAAAGTGACATGGCTGACACTCGCAGCTCTCAGCAGGCATCTTCCTCGTCCCAGTACCAGAGTGGTGAAAGAGTGTTGTCCTCATTGCTCTCAGTTGCCTCTTCCTCGTTGCAGTACTGTCAATTGTTATATGTGGGAAAATGAGGGGAGCTGACTTATAATAGACCATAAGGGTTGAGGGAGGGTTTGGTTGGTTGTCAATAGAAAAAGGGGGATACCATGCCTCACCTATCCCACCCGTAATCCTTTTCCTCCTCCTTCTGGTTTTTCTGGACTGTTGATATCTCCTGTCCTTTTCTTGGTCAATGGGACATCGGGAACAATATCCCATAGCTGCCTCTGGAACAGGAGTCTATTCCTGATAGGAAAATGTGTAATACTGTGTCTCGCCTGAGAGGATCTCATTCCCAATCCTCAGGGACTCTCCACCCAGGTGATCCTCCCTCACTTCTCCGTCCGAGGGTCAGGATCCAAAATCAATGGCCTTTTCATGGCCACCTGTGCAGAGGATCCAAGTGGGGAGTAGATGTGAGAACACTCTCAGGTTTCTCACAGTTCATAGACTTCTCGTTGGACATGGTGACCGAGAAGGATTTCTTCAGGCCATTCTCCTCCTTGCTCACGGTGCTGGTTAGCAGTTTCTCCATCTGTTGCGAGTCAAGCGGCTGGGCATTAGTACACTCGCTCAGTTGCTTGTCAAAGTGGGCATCAGTGTTGCTAGCCATTCTGGGTTTTGATGGAGGGGCCTGGCTGGGTGTTCTAATAAATAAATAAAAGTTTTTTAAACTTTGTTTATTCAATGGTCATGTAACCAACAACACAATACAATGATATATACATATAGTGTGCAACATTGCGACAGTTATCAACATTTTAAAGCTTTCTACATGCATAACATATTGGGTTCAAACACTTTTGCTATCGGAAGCCATTTCACACAGATACATTCTGAACGGGGCCCAGAGGTCCTTTGGGCGGCATGTAGGTACAGAGAGGACAAGTTGCTCTTCAGCCTCATTTACATAGGTTAACTCACAAAGCCAGTCATCCATTTTGGGTGCATGTTTAGACTTCCAACACTTTAATATGCATTTCTTAGCCACAGCACAAGTAACATTAAACAACCTTCTGGTGGTTTCAGAGGATTTACCAACATCACCAAACAGGTACTAAAGCGAAGCCAGAGAGAATGGAATGTGAACTATATCCTCTGTCCTCGGCAACACTGCCCCAGAATGATGCAATTAGTGGGCACAACCAGTACATATGGAAAGCATCAGCCTGTGGGCTACCACACTTTAAACATTCACCATTACAGTATGCCATGAATTTGGCCATTCTAGCCGGGGTGTAGTGTAGTTGGTTCAGGATTTCTTACACATTAGTGTGAATCCGGTTCCTTTGGGAATGGCCATCTCTTGCGGAATGCAGTTCTCATTCGGTGGTATTGCAACAGTTTCGTTTGTCCGCCCCCAATATTTTTTACTAAATCTTGTTGAGTAACTTATTCTCCCTCAGGATACATGTCACCTATTTTCATTTGTTTAACAGGATCCCAGGTCTTTTGTAGGGTCTTGTCGGAGGTGGGTAATATTCACAGAAAGCACCATAGTGGTGCCTCGGTCATAGGGTGTCTCTATATTAAGTTTACAAAAATGTTTGACCATGCGCTGACGGTGGTACTAACTGGGTCGAATGCGCAGGAATCTCTATGCCGTGCAATAAATATAACTGTACTTGAGTCGGTTGGGGACGCGGCATAGCTCTCCAATGGTATGTGTAGCCATATCCTCTGGATTACACCAATGTCTTACAAATTGGGCTTGTGATGCCAAGTAGTAGAACTCAAAATTGGGTGCTGCTAAACTGCCACTTGTATATGGTTCAGTTAGTTTATGCCAGTTCATCCTCGCCACCCCAGGTCCCCAGAGAAATGTAGTAGCTAGTGATTTTAAACCTGGTGGAGAAGGACCTTCCTGGCCACAAAGGGATATTGCAAAAGAAATAGAACATCTTTGGGAGGACCACCATTTTTAAAATTGCCACCCTCCCATATAGTGAGATTGGGAGCTTTGTCGATAACTGTTGCATGTAAGTTTCATAATTGTCTAGATACAATGATTGTCGGTCACCTGATACCATAATACACAGGTACCGGAAGCGAATGGGAGCCCATTTAAATCCACCAATGTTGGGGTGGCGGTGTGGTGATCGGTGTGATGGGAAACAATTCTGATTTGGAATAATTTATTCTATAGCCGGAATATCGAGAGAATGTGTGAGCATACAATATTATTTCTGGAGACCCGCTTATTCTAATCCCCCTACGTCCATGTTCCTGTCTAACCAAGGTGGCCATGGGTTTAATGGTAAGGGCTAAGAGTATGGGGGAGAAGGGGCAGCCCTGTCTGGTGCCTCTTCCAATGAGGAATAATGCAGATGGCGTTTGGTTGGTTAGGACACTTGCTCCTGGATTGTTATGTAGGAGTTGTACACAACTAGGGAAGTAGAGGCCAATCCCAAATCAGTGCAGCACCTTGAACAAATCTCCACAACACAGAATCAAATGCCTTTTCAGCGTCTAGGGCGGCCACTACAGCTTTCGCATCAGGACTCACCTGAGCCATCGCCCCAAATAAGTGGCAGAGATTCCAAGCAGTCGACCGTGTGGGAAGGAAACGCGATTGATACGGATGTTCTAACAGGGGCATATTAGGGAGAAGCCTTGTTGCCATGATTTTCACAAGCATTTTTGCATCTGTATTGATCATTGACGGAGGCCTATATAAGGCAATATCATGTGGATGTCGGTGTGGTTTGAGTAACCGTTATAAAGAGTGAGCCCTGTTGCATGGCCTCTTCCCATACCCCCAACAGGATGTGAGCCAATTCCTGGTGGAATTCCTTCTATAGCTCAATTCCCCAGACCATCGGATCAGGCCGCCTTCCCAGATGCCAGCGACTTAATAGCACTAACAATCTCATCCTGTGTTATGGGATGGTCATGAGTGAGTTTAGTTTTGGGCAAGATACGGGGAGTCCCAAATTCCTCTAAATATCTAGGAAGTTGCTCTTCCGTGACCTTCTCTGTTGGAATACAGCGGGCAATAAAAATGTGTGAATGCGTCATTTATATCCTTATCCCAGGTCATGATTGTACCGTCTGCAACTTGAATCCCAGCAATAGTGTTGCGATAGTTCTCTGCTTTTAATAGGTTGGCAAGTGATCTACTAACCTTATCCCCCTCTCCATATCTACGAGCACTCATTGGGGTGGCCATATACAATATCTCCCTGTCCGCTAATTTATGGAATTCACCTAATAGTTCCTGAATGCGTGCTAGGGTCTCATCCTTGTGTGTTGTGCTATAATTATTTTTGTGTTCCCTGAACTGGGATTCGATTTGAACTAGTTCTCTTCTAATTTTTAAGTGATCCAGTGGATTTGGAGATGATAGCCCTGATCCTAACTTTGCAAGTCTCCCAGAGCACCATATGGGTACGGATGGATCCAACATTACTGACAAATTCTGCAATTTCAGTATGTAAGGCCTCAGTCACACATGGGTCCCTAAGGATTGCAGAAGGCATCCTCCATCATTGTGCACGTGGAGGCATATCATATAGTTCAATAGTAATGGCGACCAGGGAGTGATCGGACAGTGTGCGTGGCAGTATATCGCAGCTCTGAACCATATTGGCAATAGAGGTGGTTAATAACCAATAATCTATGCCGGACTCCGAGTCATGGACTGTGGAATAATATGTGAACTCCTTACCATGTGGGTGAAGTTTTCTCCACATATCAATGAGGGGCAGTTGCAACAGAATTTGATATAATGTGTTGGCTGCCTTTGTAAGCATCTGTTGGGCAGTAGAGGACCTATCCAATTGCGAGCTAAGGATGGTGTTAAAATCGCCTCCCCAGATTACCCAGGTCTCATCTAGTGGAATAAGCATGTCCACAATTGCCTGGTAAAATTCCGGGTCATCCAGAAGTATTTATTAACACGATTAAGTGCCTGGTAATCTCACCCCACACAACGATGTATCGTTCTAGAGGGTCAACCTTGCTTCTCGTGAACCTGAAGCCCAATGAGGGATGGATAAGAGTGAGGACACCCCTAGCTTGTGTAGAATATTCTGTGTAATTACATAGTGGGCCCCACGTGTTGGTAAAGGTGGTGTTTACTTTCTGCAGAACATGTGTCTACTGTAACATCAGGATCTATGGACCATGTCTTGAAACATATATGCATTGACTTTCCATGCCTTGCCCGGGTTGTTAAGGCCCCGGACATTCCAGGTCAACAGCTTTATCTGCAGTCCTTTTACCTATGGGACCTGTAGCTTCCATTTATAAAGACCTCATCCACCCAGTACATTGTGTGCACACTTACTTTTCTTGCATTTCTTTGCAACATGACCATTATTTTCAAAACGTTAAACATCCCGAACAACCCTGTCCTTGTCCCCCTCCCTAGCCACACCAGACACCTACCAACAGCCTGTTGGAGGGAGCTGTCCTCGCCACAACTCCCGATTTAACAATCCATGCAAATCCTCCTCCGATTCGTGTTACAATTTAAACTGTGTGATAATCGGACCTATCCCACCACCCACATCATCAACCCCAGCTAGATGATGAACCCCCATAACACTTGGAACCTTCCTGAGGTGTGTATGCTACAGCAACTATGTCAGCCACAACTGCTCGCCACTGACCGGGAAATTCTAAATTTACTTATATCGGTGCTACCCAATTGCTCCATCTCACATTGCAAAGCATAAAGGATATGACAGTATACAAAGGTCAGTCTGCAGGATCTCTCCCATCCTCATCAGGTCTTGGGCTTCTAGTCTGGTCTATATCCCGGCTCCGGGGCGGAACCGGGATTGAAGATTCAACATAGTTCATAGCTTCAGTGGAGTTTTCAAAAAAGTGTGCCCTGCCACCATGCTGAATCCGTAATTTAACTGGGAAGATCAAAGCAGAAGGAATCTGATGCTGTCTCTTCAACGGATCGTATGATGACCTCTGGGCCTGCACCCCCGCAGCAAAGTCCGGATATATGTGAATATTACTTCGCTCATACCTCAACGTTCCCATCTCTCTGGACAGTCTAAGGATCAAGTCTCTGTCTCTGTAATTCAACAGCTTTGCTATGATGGTGCGAGGAGGGGCCCCCGGTTTGGGTGCCAGGGTGTGATGGGCCCGCTCCACTAGGAACTGCTTGGAAAATGAAGCTGTTGCAAACAGGGATTTCAGGTGTGCCTCCACCAATATCTCCCTTTGGCCCTTGCAGGTGGATTCCTGGGATTCCAACGATTTGTACATTGTTTCTTCTGGACCTCGATTCCAAATCTTCGCATTTGCCTCTTATCTTGAGCAGCTTCTCCTTTTAGTGTGTTATGTCGCGATCATGCTGGTCTACCTTGTCCTCAGTCACACTTATTCTAGCTTCGGTTTCTGATATCCGAGCACTCTCCTTCTCTAGTTTTGCCTTAAGTGACCCAATCGTTGCTACTATGTCATCAAGTTTGACATTTATCAATAAAAAGCCTGTTTGAACAGTAGCCAATAGGTGGTCTTCTCTAGGATTCCCACTTGACGAGGGTGGGGCATTGCCACCAGAGAGCGCCGCCATTTTTGCCACTGGGGTCTTGAAGTTAGTCAATGATTCCATAGGGCCTTTCTTCTTGCCACCTGCACCTTTTGTCACTGTTGACAGGTTGTACAAAGGATGCCTCCCTGTTATCAGTTAAGTTTGCTAAGCAATTTCTCAAAGGATCTGACTTGTGTATAGCTTAGCAGCCGGCTGGCCTGGTCCCTCTCCCTTAAGTATCAGTGTGGGCGAGCACCCTTGCGCAGCTCGCTGATGATATGGTGTGCCAGCCATTGTGTGTGTGTATTTGTGTGTATATATATATATATATATATATATATATATATATAGTGGAATCTGCTTAGATCACATGCTGTGCATAGGCCGACATCTAGTGGAAGCTGCGGAGTAGTACAGTTTGTTTTTCGAAACTCGAAAATGGGCGTCGACCTAGGGCGTGCCAGTAATACTATCCCTAGTGTGACGTCCACTGTACCCATGATCCCTCACGCGTGTAGGACCCTCGGATTGTTTTTTTCCGCCATACTTGTCAGAAGCATAGTTGCGGAGTTCCCTGGCTTTCAGCCATTTGTCATTAATTATTAAAAAATTCCCCGTTCCTCTTATCCCATGTTGAGACTCCGAAGATCGACACCGGTACTGAAGAACAAACAGCCGTCGAGAATGCATGACAGGCTTTGGGCCTTGGAAGGCCTCTGGCCTCGGCCGGGCCTCAGAAGGCCTCTGGCCCCGGCCCTGCAAGTAGGGAGAGTGGGGGGTGGACATATTCACACTCATTTATTTCCTACATACACTCGTCCGCTGCCATATAATAACATATGGAGAGTACTCCATTTAAATTCTGCCCCAAGTACAACCGTAAGTTCCCTTGGGTAGATAAGCATAACACCTGTAACCTCTGTTTGCCTAGGGACCACCCCGAAGCCAATTGCAGAGCGTGTAAGCTTTTTAAAGCTAAAACACTGGACCGCTCCACCAAACGTTGGGCCCATTATGCCAGGCAACTCGAGGCCATGGACGCTGTGGGTTCCTTCAGTGATGGCAGCAACGCCGCCGTTTCGGACGGCGAGGGCACTGGAGTGTCGTTAGACACCCAAGCGTGAGCCCCCGACCTCGGCGGCATGAGCGCTACCCATACACCTACATCTAAACACACTAACCCCTCCCGAGACTCGACACGCGTGTCGAGCGATCGGCAGAAAAAGGCACAAAGAGAGCGGTCCGCAGAATCGGTGTCCTCTGGGCGTTCCAGGTCTCGATCGCCTCATGACACACAGCAACCATCTAAGATTGCTAAAGGTGCCATGCTTCCTAAAGTCACAGAGGTATGGTCGTCGGAAGACGAAACCGACCTCTACCCCCAAGCAGCACGTTCAAAGTCGGCTCCGGCAGTTTGTTCTACGTCTGCCTCCAAGTCTTGACGTCCCCCCTCTAAATCTCTAGACCCTACGGAACCCACCTCCGAATCTCGACGCCAGGCGTTGAAAGATTCAGGGAAGACCAGGGAGTCAGGGAAACATTCCTCCACACATGGTAAAGGGGACAAACAGAAAAAACCATCTGAACACCAGGTTCAGAAGGACAAACGTAGATCTTCTGAAAAGACCAAGACCCCTGACCCTGTCACTAGGCCTAGGGTTGTCCCTCCCACTCCAGAGGATATGGGAATGGAAGATTAACCTCAACAGGAGGTGGTTATTCCCAGTTCCAAGGAATGGAGCTCTGAAGACATCGACAGAGTGATGAGGAGAATGTCTTTTTTGGCTAACTTTTACAAGAAGAATCCTGATCACTTTTTGAGCTATCGGAATACCCCTACTAGCTCTAGTCCTTATGGATCCAAAGACCTTCAGCCTCCTAGTAAGAGACCTCATACTGAGACTCCAGTTCAGGGCCTGATTTCAGACCCACTCACTATTCAACCTTACCATCAGTATGCTGAAGATCCAGACATACAAATACTGGACAACCAAGCAGGGGGCGAATATTATAGGGACGACGAGGACCAGGATGAAGAGGAGGAAGACGAGGCAGAGGCCTATAGTCTCGACTCCCCTATTCCCAAGGACCCACCGGTGAATGACTCGCCTGTGGATAATCGGCCATTACTAAATGAGGTCTTCGCTAAAGCTGCAGAGCACTTTCAGATAGACACTCAAGGGGCTCAAGAAGAGAGGGACTTTGCAGAGGAAATTATGGGGGATAGGAAATCCATTGCCCAAGCCATACCAATTCTGAAATCCATTCAATGTAGAATTGATCCCTCCCGCCTCACCCCTAACCTTACCCGGGCAGTCAACCCAAGAATAGAGAAATTATTCACGGCTGCCCTCTCCCACCCACTTTATATAAGGGGTCAGCTTAAACCCAATCCATTAGTGGTCACAACCACCAGAAAAAGGACGTGTACACCTCTAGCATCCTCGGAAGCTCCTCAAGACAAGGAGACCAAAAGCATATATGGGCTAGGAAGGAAAGTGGCTTCCACCTCCGCTTAACAGGCAAGAATTGCTAATACCACCACTCTGCTGGCAAGTTACAATTGTCACCAATGGGAGCAGGTAGCTGCCTTCATTGCCTCCGCACCTGAACCTCTAAAGGATTGCGTCAGAAGGAAGATCGGTGTCCGGATGCATTCTCAAGGCGACTTTTGACGCAGCAGACAATGCAGGCCGGCTCATCGCAGAGAGCACAGTCATCAAGAGACACGCTCGGCTAAGGCAGTCGGGGTTCAAACCCATGACACAAGCCAC
This sequence comes from Ambystoma mexicanum, assembly GCF_040938575.1. Lineage (NCBI taxonomy): Eukaryota > Metazoa > Chordata > Amphibia > Caudata > Ambystomatidae > Ambystoma > Ambystoma mexicanum. The sequence goes on along the minus strand of NC_090932.1, from coordinate 1,505,799,473 downwards.
TCTGATCGACATGTCGGTGGAACCAAATGTCTTGTTTGGGAAAGCGGTGGAAGAGGCACTCAAAACAACAAAAGACGAATATGAGACCCTTAAGTCCCTTGGACAACCAACCAATAAACCCATGAACCAACGAGGGAATAATAATTGTTGTTGCTCCCGCGGCTAAAATTCCCAGAGAGGGTCCAATTCCTCCCAAGGGCAAGGTACATCGTAGGGAAACGACCAACAGGCTACCCAGAATTCTGCCAGAGGTCAGAAAAGGGGCAGTGGTAGAGGCAGCCCAGGTAGAGGCGGTACGCCTCCCATAAACAGTGATGCTCCGCTCAGGGTCCCTTCCCATGCATCCCCAGTAGGGAGGCGCATTTCCAGCTTCACCCACGCATAGGAAAGGATCACATCGGACAGATGGGTGCTGTCCGCGGGATACTGCATCGAACTGTTGGAGCGCTCCCGCGACCATCCTCCAAGACAGAAAATGCACTCCTTGGAGCACCAAAGAATACTCCTCGAGGAGATTGTCATTCTTCTTGCAAAAGACGCAATAGAACTCGTCCCGGGCAACCAGGTAAACAAGGGTATTTATTCAACTTACTTCCTTGTGCCAAAAAAAGATCTAACAATGCGCCCATTATTAGACTTACGCCCTGCAAACAAGTATGTCAAGCCTCAAACATTTCGAATGACTACCCTCCAAGAAGTAATCCCCCCCCCTACTAAAAAAGGGAGATTACATGGCTACATTGGACATGAAAGATGCCTATTTTCATATTTCCATGTTCCCAGCGCACAGAAGATTCCTGCGCTTCAAGGTGGACAGTCATCACTACCAGTTCAATGTTCTGCCCTTTGGTATAGCCTTGGCTCCAAGGGTATTCCCCCAAGGTACTGGCAGTGGTGGCGGCGCACCTGCGCAGAGGGGCAATCCCAGTGTACCATTACCTGGACGACTGGCTCATCACGGGGGAGACCACAGTAATTTGCAGATCCAACATCTAAAGAACGATCAACCTCCTCTTCGAATTGGGCTTCTCAATCAACGAGAAAAAAATCAAGCCTGGTGCCAAGCACCTCCAAACAGTTCCTAGGAGCTGTCCTAAACACTCAAGAGGGGTTGGCCTTTCCATCAGAGGAAAGAATTTGGAATCTATTACTGCAAATTCTTCAATATCAGTCCGGTTGTCAGATAAGGGTTCGCAAAGCGATGCGTTTGCTAGGCATGATGCCGTCATGTATTTACCTGGTTCCCCACATGCGCATGCAACCCATGCAGGAATGGTTGGCGAAACAGTGGTCTCAGGCAAGTGGGAAACTGTGGTCTCAGGCAAGTGGTCAGTGGGACGATCTAGTGCTCGTTTCGCCAACACTAGTACAGAGGCTTTGCTGATGGTCAAGCGAGAAGCTTTCAAAGGGGAAACCCTTTTACGTTCCAGAGATGCAGGCTGTAGTCCCTACAGACGCGTCCCTGTCAGGATGGGGAGAACACCTCCTTCACCACACAGCTCAGTGTCTCTGGTCTCACACAGTGGCCAAGAATCACATCAACCTGCCAGAACCTCTGGCAGTTTTCAGAGCGCTTCGAGCATTCGAACCCCACCTATCCAACAACTTCCATCATCCCTCTAGTATTCCGCCCTGATCCCATATCTGAACCATGCCAGCCTGGCTAGTACTCATCATGTTACCCTTCTGCATACTGCCCGATTGCACACCATGCAGCAGAAACAGCTATATCCCATTTAGCAATGGACTCGCCAAGCTTGGCTGTCTAAGACACCACCCCATTCCTTGCCCCACACCCTTCCTGCCCTCCCAGCCTCCTTTCCCCCACATTGCTCCCACAGACCAAAGCACCAAAATTAGCATTACTCTAAGTAACCCTCCACCCAACTTCGTCACAGACAACCACTCTGACAATATCCTGAACACACGCAATTTGCTCGAACTTCGCCCTACAGCCCACCCTAACCTTATGATTCGCAAAAACAGACTAGGCTGGAGACTTCCTACCTTACTTAACAAAATGACCAACAATCGTACACCTAAAGCCACAAACAAAAATATCATTGCTAACCCTACGCCACTTAAAGGAGCCTTACTCAATGTCAGATCCCTTGTGGCCCACCCTACGGAAATCGCCAACATCATCCATTCAGCAAAATTGGATTTTGCTCGCCATCACAGAAACTGGCTTCATGCCGCAGCAGGTCCCTCCCTAACACTTGCTCTTCCAGACAACTACTCCATCCTCAGGGCAGACAGACCTAATGCCCGTGGAGGAGGTGTAGCACTTATATTCAAATCCTCATTGGATATTAGATCCGTGACGCCCTTCCTCTAAACTCCTGTGAACATCTATCCATTAAAATTCAAACTAACCCGAAAAATACCATCACCCTAGAATTAATATACAGACCTCCTGGTCCCATAGGTTCCTTCGAGGAAGATATAACGTCCCTCATAGCTGAAAAATCCACACCCTCATCACAGAACATTATTCTAGGTGACTTTAACTTGGGATACAACGATCCTCACGACACTCCAGCTTCCGCCCTTGCCAATGCACTTGGCGAACAGAACTACTTTCAACTCAACACCCTACCCACACATCAGAAAGGCAGAACCTTAGACTGGCTTGCCGCCCATAACTGCAACATTATCTGTAAGGACCCCCAACCACTCATATGGACCGACCGACCATTTCCTACTCTCATTTGACATCCGTACTAATAATCCACACCATATACCGTGCCCACCTGCACCAGCATGCCCGACGAGAAATAAGCGGAACATCACCGCTGAAGCCCTCATTCCACTGATTCTACCCATGCTAAATATGATCCCCCAACTCAGCAGACCTCAACCTACTAGTAGACACCTACAATAACGCCATGACCAAAGCTATCAACCTTGTCGCCCCTCTAAAACTACATAAAGGTAAACCTAAAGCACATCTCAACTCCTGGTACACTCCTGAACTTAAAATACTTGGAAATAAAAAATCCAAAATGGAAGCACTTTGGAAAATGAACCCAACAGAGGAACATAAAATCAATCTCACAAATGCATCCTCCCTTTATAAAAGAGAAATAATTCGCACAAAAAAGGAAGCCTATAACACAAGAATAAGTAATGCTAGTTCCAGTACCAAAGAACTATTCACCATCCTGAAGGAGTTAGAAAACCCTAATCCACCCACAGACACGTCTGTGAAGGACCAACTCTGGTGCACCAGCATCCAAGATGCCCTTGCAATCACTGGCCTACAAACTAAAATTGATAACAAAAGACTACAACTCTCTAATAGCAACCCCACCCCTAGCCCCCCTATCCCCAGCCCACCTACCACCCCTAACGCCAACCATGGCTTCACCTTTAAAAAAAGTCGCTGCTCTAGAAGTGCAAAAAATCATAACCTCCCTCAAACCATCTAACTGCAAAGGGGACAGTTGCCCTGCACAGATTATAAAAGACGCAGCAAGAGATCTCGCCCCCTTTATTTCCAAGCTCATAAACTTGTCTTTCTCCACCAACTCGGTACCCAATAACTTGAAACAGTCATGGGTCCTCCCGCTATTACAAAAACAGACCTTGGACCCAGCCATCCCTACTAATTACAGGCGTATCACAGCCGTCCCCTTCCTGTTAAAAATTCTTGACAGAGTCGCTTACTTGCAAATTCAGCATTACCTAGAGTCTAACCAATTACTCTGTTTGCGTCAGTCTGGCTTCCGGCCTCAGCATGGAACAGAAACGCCCCTTGTTGATCTTAAGAGCCAGATTGACGAAATCAAAGATGAGGGCAAGGCGGCTATCCTACTCCTTTTAGATCTCTCAGCCGCCTTCGACCTGGTTGACCATGAGATTCTCTGTAATCACCTCTCCACTGCCCCCCACTTCTCCCCCTCTGCTGTCGCGTGGGTACAGTCCTTCCTGGCCAATAGAACCATGAGAGTCTTCTCTCCGGTGGCAGCAGCAGACCCTATCCCCATTACTTGCGGTGTCCTGCAAGGTTCATGTGTTTCACCGACCTTATACAATATTTTCACAAATCCCCTCTTTGATAAACTGGACCGTCTGGGTGTCACCTACACAAACTACGCGGATGACACCCAGATACTCCTCACTGTCTCGGGCAACTACAAAACTGATGTAACCAAGATCAATGAAATCTTCTGTCATTCAGGCATGGATGGCCACACATGGCCTCTGCCTGAATGACGAGAAGACTGAACTGCTCATTGTTGGTTCACCTAACAATTTACAAAAACTAAGTCCCAACTACTTCAACATCATAATCGACGGTAACACTATCCCAATTGCCAAAAATGTAAAAACACTTGGCTTTTACCTTGATGCTAATGCCAACCTTGCCAAACAAGTCAATTCGACCGCCTCAGCCACGGCCTATACAGGAAAACTAATTAGAGCTTGTAGACCATTTCTTTCCTCTAACCGTTGCCTCACACTAGCTAGAGCTCTTATACAATCTAAGTTAGACTACTGTAATAGCCTCTACCTAGGTGCCAATCAAGCGATAATTAGCAAACTTCAAGTCCTTCAAAATAATGCGCTACGGGCAGCATTAAACATTCCCAGGCGTGAGCATATCTCTGCCACTAGAACATCATGCAAATGGCTCACCATCCAACATAAAATCGATCTAAAACCCCTCTGCCTTACCTACAAAGCACTCAACCAGCTAGCCCCTCCCTTCCTTACTAACAAATTTACTCTGAGATCTTCCCCCTAGAACTACGAGATCCTCCAACACCCTATGTCTCAGGAAGATTTACCTCTAAAAGAGCCGGAGGTTCGAGCTTCACTGTCCTCGTCTCCCAACTCTGGAGCACCTTGCCTCTGAATATTAAGACGTCCAAATCCTTCCAAACGTTCAGGAAGCTGGCCATTGGGTGGCTTCTGACAAAAAGTCTACCTTCAAGTTAGACCTCCGCTATAAACTGTATATATTGCACATGGCTCATTTCTGTCATTTTGGTTGCTATTACTTCTACTGTCTGTATATTCTGTATATATATGTGTATATATATATATATATATATATATATATATATATATATATATATATATATATATATATATGTACATATATCATGTATACTTGTTGTTCTACTACTTCTACTGATTATTATCATGTACTGTGCCTTGTAACTTGTACTAAGCCCCCTTATACTCCCGGGTCCGGAGCACTATAGAAATACAATAAACAAACAAACAAACATGTCAGTGCAGATCCTAACGGACAGCACGACTGCAATGTTTTACATAAACAAACAGGGGGGCACTCGTTTGCCAAATCTGTCCAAGCTTGCCCAGAAAATTTGGATATGGGCACTCAGACGGAACATTTACATGTCATCTCAACATGTTCCAGGGGATCTCAATTCACTAGCAGACGCTTTGAGCAGTGACCCCCCCCCCTCCCAGAAGAACACGAATGCTGTCTACACGAAGAAGTCATAGGAGACCTCTTCTCACAGTGGGGTTTCCCCACTATAGACCTATTCGCCACAAGCGAAAACGGACAATGCCCAGGAGTCGCATCCAGGTTCCCCCAGCCAGGCTTCATGGGGAATGCTCTATGGATGAACTGGTCGGAGATGTTTTCCTATGCTTTTCCACCAACCCCTCTTATGAGGAAGGTGGTCAGCAAGAAGCACAGGGAATCGATGACGCTCATCCTAGTTGCTCCCATGTGGGCGAGACAACCGTGGTTCCTGCACCTGCGCAAACTGGCAGTGTGCGAACCCATCAGACTCCTGTGCTGGCACAACCTACTATACCAGCACGAAGGACAAACAGTGCATCCACAACCCAGCTTGATGAACTTGGCAGCATGGCTCCTGAAATCATAGAGTTTGGCCATCTCCATCTACCACAGAGATGCATGGGTATTCTGAAGGAATCAAGGAAACCAAACACAAGACACTGTTACTTTGATAAGTGGAAAAGATTGTTATTTGGTGCCAGAATAAACAAATCAACCCAGTTGATTGCACTCCTTCCAATATTGTTACCTACATGCTCCACCTACTGGATGCAGGATTGGTATTTAATTCACTCAAAGTACACCTAGCGGCACTGTCAGCATAACCACCTCCCAGAACAAAGTGACATGGTGGAAGGTGCCAGTGGTCAAAGCCTTCATGGAAGGGGTGAAGAGACTCCACCCTCCAATTTCCAACCCATCACTAGGGTGGGACCTTAATGTGGTGCTTGCTAAACTCATCCCCCCCCCTTTGAACCCACGCATAAAGCTAGTCTCAAAAATCTGACTTATAAAACTGCCTTCTTAGTAGCCATTACACCCATAAGAAGGGTCGGTGAAATTCAGGCTCTTTCAGTGCAGGATCCTTTTTTTACTCTTCATAAGTATAAACTGGTTCTACGAGCTCACCCTAGGTTCTCACCTAAGTTCATTTCAAAATTCCATGTTAACCAGTCCATTGAGCTACCAGCCTTCTTCCAAGAACCCAAAAGCTCTGCTGAGGTGAAACTACACACACTAGATGGGCGAAGAGCGGTCCTCTACTGCGTAGACAAAACCAGACCGCTAAGAAAGACAGATCAACTGTTTGTCTCAGTAGCTATAGGCAGAGAAGGAGATCGCGTCTCTAAAGGTGCCATCGCTAAATGGTTAGTCAAATGTATCCAGCTGTGTTACTCCCTTTCAGAAAAAAACTATGCCTTTTACCCGAAGGGCCCACTCTACAAGAGGCACTGGGGCCACTCTGGCTTTCATTGCAAATGTACCCCTTCACACCATTTGCAAAGCAGCTACATGGAGCTCTATTCACACCTTTACTCAGCACTACTGCATTGACACTCATTCTAAGAGAGAGACTCAAGTGAGACAAGCGGTTCTAAGACCTTTATTTGCTCATGGCCCTTCTCACCTCCCACCTCCTTCTTCTAACACCGCTCGCTAATCTATGCACAGCATGTGATATAAGCAGATTCCACATGCCTCAGAAGTGATACATTACTCATCGTAATTGTATTTCTGATGCTTGTATCTGCTTAGAGTCACATGCGCCCGCCCTTCCTCCCCTCTGAGAGAAGACGCATGGATGCTTGTAGTCTTATCTCTATATCTGCTTGGATACTCTGTACTCGCGCTACTCCTCATGCTAACTCATGTCAGTAAAAATAAAATTCTGAGGGTCCACACACGCGTGAGGGATCATGGGTACAGTGGACGTCACACTAGGGATAGTATTACTGGCACGCCCTAGGTCGACGCCCATTTTCGAGTTTCAAAAAACAAACTGTAATACTCTGCAGCTTCCACTAGATGTCGGCCTATGCACAGCATGTGAATCTAAGCAGATACAAGCCTCAGAAATATGATTATGGTGAGTAATGTATCCCATATATACTGTCTTTTCTTCCCTTCCCTCCCGGTACCCTTCGACCAGCTGTTTAACAAGTTCTCGGGGCAAAGAACAAGGGCGTCGGCTGTACGGTGATAACCTGCTCCTTATATCCAGCGTCTGTTGCACACGTTCTTTTTTGGTAGTCTCTATAAGACCCAGGATAAATTATGGCGTTCCCTGGGAGAAAAGTCAGTATTACAAGCACTGATTGTGCTAGGGAGTGCAATCCAGATGGGTTAAATGCGATATTAGGGACCGGAGGGCCAACAATGGACAGACCACAGAACACTGCGGGCGTTTAGGCTATGCAGTCCTTCTGTCTATGTTTATATGGGAGTGCGTGTTGTTACATGCTGAACATATGTATGTCGAACTATCGGAGTCTTGTTACCCTTTCAGCCCCCTTATAGCTCCGTGCTGCTTCTCTTCGCCAGTGTCTCTCTTGCTTTGTTTCGTGAAAATGTTAGGATGGACTGTTGCTTAACGCGCATTCAGTACTGAGCCTCGTGGACCCAAAGCCAAACGGCAATTTATCTGTCTCCCTTGCCCCTATGAGTATTGCTCACAGCGTCACCAGCCAGAAAGGCAGAGGTATTATCCACACAGGCTAGTTGGCTCTTCACCCAGTAGGAAATGGCTCGCAGCGTGTCATCTGCAGAGATGCTTCCAAAATCGGGGGAAACATTACCCTCTTTTTCAGTCCATGTGAAATTACAGTGCCGTCACCAAATGCCTGCATCTCCTTTACTACGTACCCTATGAGGCATATCCCTCATGCAAATAGGATTCAGCAGCAGGGACTCTGAGTCACTTGCAAGCCCATCTATGAGCCTCCTCCGCCCCTCCCTTGGTCCCATTCCGTGTTTATTTCAGTGACTATTGTCGGGAGGCTCAGGATATGGCCACGTGGGCACGTTCTATGCCTGCTCAGCGGTTGCCAACACACAGCAGGCCGGGTTTGGAGTCTCCTCTAATAACGGGGGAAGGGGAGAAGGGCCATCATTCAAGGGACAAGTGCCCAGTCGAGGTTAGAGGCTCGCCTTTACTTGTGTGACTCTGTGTGGCAGGTCAACTGGACCACCAGTTGTCTTCTCTAGGGACCCCTGGGCACAGCTCATACCTCCAGCGGTCACAGCTGCATCAGAACCCGTAGTCTTCTCGCTCCGTTCAAGCTTTCCGTGACCTCCTGTATTCACAGCAGGATCTCATGGAACTTTCAAAGGGGCTTCATGCTGGGTGATGATTTACTCTGAAAACAAAAGGGTAGCTGGGCTGTCCAGCCCTCCTCCTGTTTCGAGTACATAGACATCAGGCAGCCTGCATTGCAAGGTTACACCTGCTGCTTGCAGGTGTCAGTACAGTACTTCGGTTTAGAAAAAAGAAAAGGCAATGCCTTTTCTTTTTTTCTATTGTGAAGTGCTCACACCTGCAGGCAGCTTGTGTAACCGTGCAGCCGCTACACAGGCTGCCCGAGGAGCGCCTTCTGGAGACTGCCGGGGCTCAGCCCCGGCCCACTTAAAGCCCTGGCTAAATCACAAAACAAAACCCATGGTAGCCATTTTAGCTCTTCTAAGGGAGTACGTCGCTACCCACATGGTACAATGGCTACACTGCTACTACCTAGAGCTGCCACGAGCTTGTTGCACGAACGCACACCGTTATAGTACCTCTGCCTCGGTAGCTTTATGGGCTGCCAATGCAGCACATATAAGGTTCTTTGCAGTTGCCTTTAAAGGTAGTTCAGATCTAATTTGTGTCATCATTTCAAGGGACCCCTTTAAGAAATGTATTTTAACGTTTTATATTGACTGTTATTTTAAGCACTAGCATAATCATTGGCCCACTAACCTTGTGTACACAGGTCTACTCCGCCCCCCCCGTACCCAGATGGAGGGTGTCAGAAAAGGCCAAGAGCTGCACCAAGTGAGGGGGAAGGAATAGACTACAAGGATTGTCCAGAAAGCCAGCTGGGGACTACAGAGTAGCAGGGCAGAGGAGTGCACGACAGAGTAGCTGTTGAGGGGAGCTCCTTCTGGCCTGCAACAGGGAGAGTACCTTGTGGCCCCATATGGTGAGGCGTCGAGAGGAGACTGGATCTGCAAAGGCGGGATTGTCACGGCCGGCTGGTGGGACCAGGTGGTGAGCGTGCATGGTCCCCGGCCCAGAGAGAGAGAAGGTGGTCGTAGTGAGTGGCGGGCTCTACGTCAATCTAAAGTTGGAGACTCAACTGGTCGGAGACCCACCACATTGGAAAACGGGGATGACAAAGTGAAAAAGGCTCAGGAGCGGTGTGGGCTGATGCCTTGTAGAGAAGGGGAAGGTGGAATTGCATCGCTCCAAAAATTCCAGAGACAGGAGGAAGAAACAGTGGCCAGTGTACCCGCCGTTAAGCACACCATGGAGGGGGCCATGATCAAGGGGGACATTGCGGGTATAGTGGAGGAACTCCGGGCCCTCTGCAACGAAATTCAGATGTCCATCACAGAGCTGCGAGGGGATGGCGGAGGGCCTGAAGCATACGCAAATGAATGCAGATGAAATTGAATGCCTGGATGACAGATTTGGAGCTCAGAAAAGAGGTGGCCCTAAAGCGTGACGAACTAGAGAACAGGGAGCGTAGAAACAACCTTTTGATCATTGGACAGGCGGGAAGGGAGGATGAGACGCCCATCCATTTGGGGAAGAAGGTGCAGGACATTGTAAATCTTATTTACCAATCCGAGGGAGGCAAAATGGTGGAGATCGAGCGGGCCCAAAGAGGGGAGAGCATTTGGAGGTGACCTGCGCTCCATTGAAGTGACATTTCTCCACTACAGGGGAAATAACAGAGATGCCGATGAGAGCAAAACGGGCACGGGAAATTGAGTACATGGGCTCCAAAGCAAAGCTCTTTCAGGATCTATCTGGCTTCATGTTGGGGCGAAGAAGGGACTGTCGCCCATTAACACAATGGCTGACGGACAAAGGGATCCAATATCGGTGGGCCGACCCCTTCTCATTGTTCTTCGAAAGGGAAGGGGAAGAATATAGAGTGACCAGTGCCAAGGAAGCTGAGAAAGTCCTGCAGCACCTAATGGAAGGCTTAGCCGGAGGGGCGTCAGGCAGCTAGCCCACGCAGACCGCCTCAAGAGAGACTTTCCACTATGATGGACTTTCGAGATGTAAAAGGGGCAAAGGAGGCAGAAAGTTGCTGAAGCTGAGTGGACCCTCGCCAACCAAACAGTCATGACTTGTGCCCAAGGGGCATCTGGAGTCAAAATGGTGTCCCACCCTGCAGGGTTGGCAGGCAGGTGTGACCAGCCTGTGATCTCCAGCGGGTAGGAGTAGCCCTCTGGTGGCCCTCGCTTCAAAGAGGGCATCTCGAAAATGGGAATGGTGGTTTGCGACTCCAGTTTGGAGGTTTTTGTTAATGCATACTGTTGTGCGGGTGGAGGGGCGGCGGGATGACGGTAGGGGAAATACTTGAAGTGGATGGGAGGACAAGCGTTGGGGTACACAACGAGAGAGGAATAGGAAGGGGCACAATTGGGCACAGAGGGGAGAGAATATAATGCAATCGGTATGCTGAATGTGAAAGGGCGCAATTACCTCTCCAAAAGGTCTTTGCTGTTTGTAAATTTTTGAGGGTCGGCCTGGATGTGTTGTTTCTGCAGGAGACACAGTTGAAAGCCGGGGGGTGGGGGGGGAGAGGCCCCTGAGTGGTGGAGGGATAAGACCTGCATATTACTCGTCAGGTGTGCTGAAAAAAAAGGTGGAGTAGGGATACTGTGTCATGCGCTGCCGATCTTGGTCACTATGGTCTTCCTGGCACCTGTTTCCTCGTTTAATATGTAATACTGTGCCTTCCATCTTGGTCCCATTTGCAGCACATTCAACCTATTGTTTGTCTAGTTTTCTAGGCGGCCATCTTGGATGTCTCCTCACTTCCGGGTATCACAAACAACTATCAGTGCTGGAGACGGCCGCATCGCGTCTCAACACTAGGTATGTGATTGCCTAGTTCAGCTCGCTTTCCTTTCTAGTTTTCCCATTTGGCTTATGCCGTTTGCCTTTGCCGGGTTCCTTGTGTCACAGTACTTTCCCTCTTGCCACTGAAAATGCTGTGTTAACACAATTGGTCCTGACAAGAGATGTCTTGGTCCAGGAGTCGCCTTTTACAGGATCAATAATTGAGAAATATGATGGTTCACCAAAGACAATACTTTTCTAGATGCTTGCGTGGCTCAATTTACCTTTAAACCACACTTCTATGCCACTGATCGAGCCAAGGTTGGATTTTTCCTGCTCTTTAAACTGCTCTAGGGGTTATTCTGCCTGTTCTCTTCATTAAACTGGCAGACTTGCTTCAGGAGAAGCGTGCCCTGATCTCCGGCATACAAAGACCATCAGAATCCATCGGAGGATGCACTCCATCAACCTCGACGCACAGTAAATCTCAAGTGAGCAAAAACCCTGACATACTGTTACATAGGCGTCTCTGGCTGATGCAAACTGAGGAAGTGGCCCTGATTGGGAGGTAGGGGGGGCATTGCCTTTAGTTCCGGGAGTGTTGGAAGGGACTTGAGGGATGTTTGTGTCCGTATACACCCACAATCAAGATCCGAAGGCATTCAATGCAGAGGTCCTGGCCATGATAATGGGCAGGCAACTGCGTTTAATCGTAGCTGGTGGGGACTTCAACTGAAGGGAGAAGTGCAAGTGAGGGCAGAGCAAGTGGGAGGAGACCCGTTTAGGAGGGCCCTGGAAGACAGAGGTTTGACCGATGTTTGGAGGGTGTTGCATCCTGGCCAGATGGGATACACGTTTTACTCGGGGGCACGTGCAACCTTCACAAGAATATATTGCCTGTTGCTGGACAGGGAACTCTCAGTGCAAAGTTACGAGATGTTGGTCTGACCACGATATGGTGAGAATGGAGCTAGACTTAGCGGGGATGAATAAAGGGAACATTCGGTGGAGATGTAATGACTTCCTGTGGTGAGACCCGGTCTTTGCCAAACCACTAACTCAAGCAGTGAAAGAATATTTTCCGGGAAATTACACCGGGGAGGTGCCGACAAATAGGGTATGGGAAGTGGGTAAAACCACCTGGAGAGGGCTAATGATGAGTGAAGGAGCCATGCAGAAGCGTGAGCGCAGGTTGAGGAAAGACCGGCTCCGCTGGGAAATTGTATAAACGGATGGCAGGCTGCATGAGGCTGGGGACTACAGGGAGAATGAATTAGCAACATTACAAAATAAGAGGTTAGAGTGGAAAGAACTAGGCATGGCAGCTACCATCAGAAAACTGAAATTTCTGTTTTACGAAAAAGTGAGACCACGCTGATGCTTTGCTGGCAGCGAGGCTGAGGGCGCAAAGAGCTGAAGGTGCGGTATGGGGTGTTCAAGTGACAATGGGGCAGTAGATGGCCACCCCAGAGGGCATTGTTATGCGGAGTTGTATAGCAGTGAAGGGGACATGCGCTGGGAGGTGATCGAGCAATATCTGGGGCAGGTGGAGGTAGTGCAGCTACGCAAAGAGGAAATTGCATCCCTTGAGTCTCCCTTTACAGCGGAAGTGCTAGGTGCTATCAACAGGCTGACCAATGGTAGGGTGCCAGGGGAAGACACCTACACAGTGGGGTTTTTACAAAAGGTTTGCTGGGGTTCTGGTTCCCCACGTGGTGAAGTTGCTTAACCACATAGTGGAGCCAGGGGTTTCCCTGGCATCGTTCGGCAGGGCCTTGATCTCTGTGATTCCGAAGGACGGTAGAGACTCCGGTAGTTGTACGTTATATCGTCCACTGTCCCTCCTGAATCTAGATGAAAATGTATACACCAGAGCTTTAGCCACACTCCTGGAAGGGATATTACCCCATTTGATACACCTGGAATAGGTTGGTTTTGTAATGGGTAGTGTGAGGTGTCAGAAACGTTAGGCGGAAAACCTTTAGAAGGATTTCTCAATAAATGCCATTTTATTAAATCATAAGTTTCAATAAACTCCTCTCTATCCCTACCCTATCGAGGATTTCCCTGCCTAAAACAAACTAAAGGAAACGCTCTTAACAAAAGATATCTGTACCTCACACTCGTACATAAATACACAAGAAAATATATGGCCATTCACAATAATAATTGCATTTGTAATATTCAGTCTCTCTTTATAACCTGTGTGAACTCGGGTTTTAAGTTGGTTTCATTTCCTTATTTCTTTTTGTTGAACATTGGAAGTCCGGGCTTGTAACACAGTTCCAACACAGTTCTTTGCTCCTTCAATATGCCAAAAGAAAGTTCCAATAATCCAATGTCCAACAAAAGAAAGATTCCTCTTTTTTCCTTGAATCATATTTTCAGTCCATCAAATAGCATCAATGATATGCTTGGTCAGGATGATTTGCCACAACTTATAAGATTGAAAGAAACGCAGCTTCTTGATATCCGCTTTTCTTAGCTCTCCTTTCAACACCTTAAATCACACTTTATATCTTTGTCAGGATAACTTCACAGCACTTCCACTTCTACGTGCTTTACTCTCATACCAGGCCTACCTCTACAAGGATTCACCATGTGGGCCTAGTTGCCTGCCTGATAGATTTCCACAACCCACAATGCTTTTGAAGTTCTAGATCTACTGACAACCAAGTTCACAGTTTGCAGTTTTGTGACTTTCAACAACTTTTCAGAAAAGAGAACATTCACATTAGTGCTCTTTAACACTTCCATGCAAGCAAGGCACTCTTCTTCTGAACATTCACCTCCCAGAAGGGCAGCCTCTTTGCTACTCTTGTCTTTCTGCCACAACAGCTCCAAATACCCTTGAGGATGTAATTCTAACTTTCTTCCTTTTGGCTTTGGCAATGTGAGGTTTCATTCCAGCGTTAATTCTATGGAACAATCACAATCAACAAGCTTCACCTTTTGAAAATATTGCATCTGCCCCTACTCTTCCTGTAAGCCACAGTAGCTTGTATGCCTTGTTACTAGTCGCTTTTGGCAATGCTTGCACCACTCTTGGCTTTGGGCGATGCTTGCACCACTCTTGGCTTTGGGCGATGCTTGCACCACCCTTGTCTTTGGGCAATGCTTATTTGTTTCCTGGAACTTACAATCTTTAAAGTTCAGTCACTTAAAATTGATGCTACAATGCTGTCTGCTGCTTTACAAATGATTCTCCAGTTAGACTTCACGTTAGAATCACTTTGAGGTATATCACTTTCAGGTATATGCGATTTAGTATTTCTGCAGTTTTATATATAGTTCAATATTCAATAAGTGTTATTTAAGCAGTTTCACTCATACGCGAGTGCTACTTCTGTTACTCATTGTCCAACAATCAACTGTCAGGTTTACAGCAATTTTGCGAGTGATTCTTCTTTGCTACTGTTGCCTGCCTTTGTTATCTGCAAGGGATTGGAACCCTCGGTAAAACTCGCTGGCTTCTGTCTTTGATGTCTTCACGTGCTGCAGGATGTCCACTGCTTTGGCTTCTTCCGAACTGACACACTTCCTCGCTGTAGTTGCCTTTGTTCCTGCCAATTAAGTACAGAGCTCGGCTTGTTCCTGAGACACTCTAGTGTCTATTTAATGGCTAGGCTCCCACTGGCATTATTATTATTAATGAATTGCTGTTTGGTGATAAAGTTGCATGACTACTTTATCACCCAAAACACTGCCCATGCCAGCAGGAATACTTGGAATCCGTTTGAATATTTCCTTAATTAAAAAAATTAAGATGTTAAAGTTGCACAAAATATTGTCCGTTTTTGACAGTGCTCTCAATACAAAAATGCAATGGGCTTTGTGGAAATGAAATCTCACTTCGCACTTCACTACGACGGAGAACAGAGTACATTTTACCCTTCTCTGCCCCTGTGTTTCATTAAAGCTACAAATTGTATAATATCCACTTTTTCCCAGACCACTGAACTCCTGGGGAGTTACCGTAGACCATAATATAGGGCAATCTGGAGTTATATCGGGGCTTTCTATGTACATGCAAATGTTGCTTTCTATTTTTGGGAGATCAGTATTGACCGTCTCAATCTGCAAGCTCCCTTTAGCTGCTGTGTCCGACTTCCAATATAGACTACTCTTCTTCGCTCTAGTGGGATCATCTTTTTGCAGCCTCTATGGAAATTCCATCTCTTGGTTGGTGTTGGTCATCACTCCATATTCCTCCTCCAGCTAGCCATCTCCTTTGGTTAATATTATGAATCCTAATAATCCTTTCATATCTATGTGCAGTCTCTTTTATAATCAAACCCCTCCCCAATCTTGTTACTTAACAGGTGGGGGCTATTCACTTCTAGTCTTGTGATTTGAAAAAGATGGGAGTGAAACATCACTCCAAGTCTGTAGATAGAAATATGGTTTTGTCACCATAACTTTGGATGTGAATATGATAATTTAATAAAATCAAAGCCATTAGACTCATTATGTGGCCCTGCACCAACTCACGTCTATTCCATATATGTTTTGGGATTTCTTGATTTATTTGTTCATAATTGTTATTATTGTAGATAATGTACATTTTAGATTTGCTTGAAAAATAATTTCTTACCCACAAATCACGGTTTCAAGTTCCTAGCATTTTCAACTATAACATTATGGATTTATGATTGACGAAATACTTTTGTCCTTGACGAGAAGCTTTTCAGTTGCATGCATTTAAATAAAATCCTGTATGGAGCCAACAGAAGTCCCTGGTCCGTTACAAAAAAGCTCTTTTTCGTAATACTAATTAATACAAACATAAACCTCTGATTCTTTCACTTTGTGATTACAGCCTGAAAAATGGTTTAATCAAGATTAAGCAGGTGATTCTTACTGTGGACAAAAGATCAACTTTTTTTCTGAAGTCTTATGACGTAAATACCTGGGGTTGGGGCTACCTGCCGGTTTACATGTACATGGACTTAGAAATCCTGATATGATATGGCATTTGTAACGCGCCTATACACAAGTGTTTCAAGGCGCGATGAGGCAGGGAGGGGGGGGACAAGGGGAAGACAGACAACGATCCTACTAGGCCAGGTGTCATTCAGACCGCGCAAGAGCAGGGGTAGGGGGAAGGGAAAAAGTGCAAGGGGAAGGGGAAGGGGGAAGTGCAGTACAAAGTAAGTAGAATAAAAATAAATAAATAGGGCCAGCTGGTGGCAAGTGCAAGTTAAGTGCAGACAAGTGCTGGGAAGGGGGGGCTGTAGGGATACAGAGACAGTCCCGCAGTGCAGGGGTTGCCAGGGAGGCAGTGCAAGTGGAGAGTGGCTGGGCCCAGGACCGAGGCCGGTGAGAGTGGCCCAGTTGCAGATTCAGTGCAGTTTCAGTGAAGAATTTAGCAGGGGAGAGGGAGAGAGAAAGCAGAAGCAAAGAGGAAGGATTTGAGGTGCTTCCGGAACCGGAGATGGTTCTCCTCAATTTTCAGGGAGGCAGGAAGGCTGTTCCAGAGGGAGGCCCCTGCCGCGGAGAGAGATCTACCCCCAGCTTGTTGCTTCGAGAAGCGGCTGACCCTGAGGGAGCTGGAGACGGATGAGCGAAGGGCTCGGAAGGAAGATATTTAGGAAGGGAGAGTTGAAGGTATTTAGGCCCCAGGCCCCAGAAGGCCTTGTGGACAATGCAGAGGGTTTTGAACTTCATTCCTCGCAGCCACTGGGAGCCAGTGTAGAGATTTCAGTCCTGGAGAGATACGGTCCCTGGGCTTGAGGCCAAGGACAAGTCTCGCAGTTCTGTTCTGGATGAGTTGCAGAGGGCGGAGAGTGGAGGCAGGCAGATTAAGATAGAGGCTGTTACAGTAGTCCAGCTTTGAGAGAACCAGGGCTCGGGAGACAGTGAGCTTCTGGGGGAAGGAGAGGAAGGGAAGAATACCTCTGAGGAGGTGTAGCTGGTAGTGTGGATCCTGGGATTGTTAATTTATGTTTGAGTTTCAAAATAATTGTTCTGGGTTGCTAGTGATGATTTTCCAACTGCTTGGGCCTTAATAAATGTGGATGTAACCATGTTCCTTTTTCAAAAGGGATAGTTCTTGTGCTCCCAGCGCTGCCTCTCAATGAAGCAAATGGTTGATTGAAATGTATATGTACTTCAAGAGAGATATTCCATTAACACCTCCAGAATTACATTGAGGCAATCTCCATGTCTCGAATCTTTAGTTTTCTGAATATCTTTCTCACCCATTAGAACCCGGCACGGGGGCAGCAACCATCAGGTTGCTCGTCACGCAGGCTGAAACAGCTGATCTCGAAGCACATGTTCTGAGCTGCCTGATGGCTGCTTCCCCTGCCTGCCATATTCCCCCCCCCCACCACCGTCCCATCCCTTTTTCTTCAACTCCCCCTTATCCTCACTCACCTGATTATGGCGTTTGATCTGCCACCGCTGCTTCAGCTCCCGCTCCATTGTGGCTGCCATGGAAAGAGAAGAGGAGCCCCATCTTCCATCTTTGTGGCGGCCATCATGGTACAGTGTTTTGAATGAACGGACTCCACGCTGAGTCCCATTCATTAAATCAAAACACAACGCTTTCAGCACCTCGGGTTACCGGATACCCGGGGTACTAATCGGTGGCGGCTGGTGAATTTGTTTTAACTGGAGGGGGTAAATATATGTCCCGAGATATGCCACAGTGACCGAGCATAGCGAGGGAGCCACACCAAATATAGGGGGCATCGGGGGAGTTCTCCCCCGAGCATTCTTTTTTAAATAATGGGTTCAAATGGTGGATTTTAGAGCACACTTTTAAGAAAAATTGGGTAAAAAGTCAATCAGTTTGCAATTGGTTTTGTAGGGTAACTAATGAGAAAATCCAATAGATGTAAGTCACCAACAGTGCACAGGAGCATTTCTCCAACCCCTTTCCATGATGCCTTTTGCACAATATGTGCCAGTATAAAACATTTTCACACTGGCTGTGCCCATATATTTTCATGCTGACTGCACCATTATATAACCTAGTATTCCCATATAAGAACATATTCATATATGCTTTGCACATACTGCCAGTAATAATACTATAAGAAAACATGTCCATGTTTTGTTCTGCCAATATATGGCTTTACCATTAAAAATGCACGCAAAAGTATGAAAACATGTTCAAACTGGCTGTACTAAAATGCCAGTCGGGCTACATAATAACACTTAAAATGCTTGCTTTATCAAAGATGCCCAATACAAAATGTCATACCGCAATAAGCAATGGCTAGACTAGCTGCATTGAAATGCCAGTCTAGCTACATAATAACACCTATGCTTGTTTTTACCAAAGATGCCTAATACAAAGGTTCATGCCACAGTACGAATAATACCACTGATCCTGATTGCTTTATCAAAGCTGCCCAATATAAAATGTCATACCGTAATAAGAAATGGCTAGACTGGCTGCATTAAAATGCAAGTGTAGCTACAAAATAACACTTATCATGCTTGCTTTATCAACCATGCCCAGTACAAAATGCCTTGCCTTCTCCATGGTGCACCAGCGTCTTGCACCCAGATATAATCGCATTAATGATGAATGTGATTGTGTGATTGCAAGGTGCTGGGGGGCCAATGGGGCAGATGTGTGTCAGGAGCTGGGGTCCCAGGCTACAGCCATGGCATTTTGTTATTTGGCATAGATGCCTAGGAAAAACTGCCATGCCCACCCTCTGAGGCCCTAAGCGCCTCACAGGCAGGCATTAATTGTGTGTGCGTGAGGTGCTGGAGGGCCCAGTCATGGTATTCTTTACTGGGCATCTATCAGATGCCCATTAATGCATGTCATTCCTTCCCTCCCCTCCTTGCCCTCTAGCACCTCACATGCACAGAATCAATTGTGCGTACATGTGGGGCGCTGGGGGGCTTAGGGGTCAGGCTTGACATTGCATGTGAGGCACTAGGATCCCAGTGGACTCGACTGGCATTCTTTACTGGGCATTCCCATGCCTGCCCCCTGGGCCCCAGTGCCTCACATGCACACAATGAATGTGGTTGTGTGTATGCGAGGTGCTGGGGGCACTGGGGTTAGGCATGTTTTCTTTTTGTTGTTTTTTTTTTAACTGGACATCTATCATAGATGCCCAGTAATAAAATGACACGCCTGACACCTGGGTCCCGAGATCCTCCCACATGCACACAGTGTGGTTATGTGTGTAGGCCAGGCACTGGAGTCCAGGGGGCGCGGAGGGTATTTTGTACTGGACATTTACCATACAAATACCATGCCTGTCCACTGGGCCCCACAGCACCAAACACACAGACAATCAAAGTGATTGTGTGTATGCAAGGCACTGGGGGGGGGGGGGGGGCATGTATGGTATTTTTTTTACTGTCATAGCTGTCCATTAAACAAAATACCATCCCTGTACCATGGCCACAAAGCACCTCAGACGGAGAACTGATTTTGGACGGTGGGGAGGGGGTTTGTGCAACAAAGGCATATTTAAAATGCCTTTGTTGTACAAACCTACCCCCACTCGCCAAAATCAGCTTGGATCAGCACTAACAAACGCGCGCACACACATACCTACACAACATACACACAGCAAGAACTCACTGTCTCATTCACACGAGCACCCATTATGCACTCTCTCCTAACACAAGCTTACATGCATCATACACATTTAAATAATACATGAACATACAAATGCACACAGCAGGCACTCTGTTTCATTCACACAAACATCTATCATGCACACACTCGTAACCCAATCCTACACACATCCATACACTTAAATAAACATACAAACACATGCAAACAACATTTACATATCAGCAATCCCACTCTCGTTCACTTAATCATCATACATTCATTCACCTAACACAAGCATGCACGCATCCATACACATAATTTAAAAAAACATGAACATGAACGTACTTTCTGCTGCGGGTCTTTCCTCTCCAGCGCTCCAGCCCCTGCTAGCATGAACAGGAATCGGGAAGCTTCCTGCACATGCGTGCAGTGGCCTGAGCGTGGGTGACGAGATGCCCCACTCCAGCCTGCTCTGTCTGTATGTGCGAGGAGGTGCAGGAGCGCCCCCTTGCACATAAATACAGTTCTCCAGCCAGCATTTCCAATGAGAAATGCAAGACTGGGGAAGCAAAACACCCCCAGCCTTGCATGGCTCATTGAGCTTGCACGGCTAGGGAACTGTAAATGTCAAAGGAAACCGGTCTTTCCCTTTGACAGTTAAGAGTGCTCTCTTACCTGAAAAAAACAGCTGAGGAAGTGCTTGTATTTCACTGGGCTGGCTCGTCCATAATGGTTGAGAGGTGGCTACGACCCGATGCATCGACGCCCCTCGCCCTTTATGAACATGCCGCTCTTGTTAAAAGCATGAACACCCTCTCTGGTGCGCCGGATTGGGTATTATAGGCCCCGGGACCCTCGTTAAAAGCCCTCACTCTGGGGAGGGTGCTCATTCATGGCTTGGTTCATTTGAATGCAAAAAGGGGCTTTCTTTTTCTGTTGCAATTAAAGTTGACCACAAATCCCTCTCCTTTGGGCCTGCTTACATGAATGTTCCTATTGAGTGTAAAATCTCAAACAGTTTGTGAGGTATCTCCACACCTCTCTTTAGGTGTTGTTATACAGCGACACATGTTGTCTTTTGTATGGATCAGTTCGATTTTAGGGAGATCATCTTTGGCTACACTTTTCTCAACACACCCCATTCCCATGATCTTGCCTTATGGATTTCTCTAAAACACTATTTCCTTCGGTGTAAAATCAGCTGTGAGGCTGAGGCCTTTTTCGCAAAGGCCCCATTCAGGAATGACATTCCCATCTCATTTGGATCCTAGACAAATGTTACTATTTTAAAAATAAGAATTTAAAAAAATTAATCATTTTATAATATATTTTTGTAGCTGGAACCTTGCTCGTGCGCAACGAAGTGCTGCAAAGGTCTTGGAGCAAAACATTGGTAGCGAGAATTTAACAAGTTGCCAAGTACACATTAGTAACGGGAAACTATACGAATGTGTGTGCGTGCACAAGATGGCTGAAACCTAGGCTACATCAGGGTGTTTTTGTAAGTGGCAGTCCTTCAGTTCTTTTATTTCCTAAACTGAAAGAGACTTGGGGGAGGCTGAATTGCCACCACTTAAGATACATCTATGCCTAAAATGTTTTGAATCTTCCAGCTGACTCATTCTTTTTTAAGCCTGTGGCCGTCCTTGGCACAATATGAAAACCATAAACGAAACGGTTGGGTTTCAGATTAAAACCCACTGCAGAGAAAAAGGGCACGGGTCCAAAAAGGTATCAAAAAGTCTAGGGGGATATCAAAGTTAATCAAAAGGAGCCAACAATGGATTTCTGACCAAACTGGTGTGTTTTTCTCTTCTTTATTGCGAAATTAGGGGGAGCCCCTGCATGAGGGAGGTCTCAGTGCAGCTTCTGATATGCTAAGGGCATTATTTCACTATGTACTGTGGTTGGACAGATGCCTGCCTAGGGAACCCGGCGCATGCAACAGAATATTGACAATCGCACAATGACAGAAAGGGGCAGGCCCAATCTTGCAATACTTGGAAACCAGAAACACAGTGCCTTTTTCAGGATTGGGAGTCTGGAGTGGAGGGGTACAAGAGGTTCAGTTGGGATGATATTCCTTTGCACATTGTGTGGCAGTGATATGCTGCGATATTGACTCTGTATGTCGCCAGCATTCTTGCTCAAGAGCTTATTATTTTGCTGAAGATGGTACACAAGAAATACTGTATTGTAATAGTTGGTAACCAAGCTTTACTACTCTCTTGTTCCACCAGTGACTGGAAATCTTCACTCCCCATCCACGAGTATAGCGACCACTGCGCAGTATAGGCAGCTTATCAACGACTACGGACCGCCATCTTTAGGCTATACCCAGGTAATGTCAATTCGCTGATTGGTTTCCTGTGTTTTGGCTTTAGCAGGTAGAGCATTATGTTACTGTACTGTTGTTATATTTGTTTGTGGAAGATCGGGAGCCACAACCCTCACCACCACGTGTGGACAAAATTGCGGCCGGAGAAAAATGCCCCCAAAGATCTCACTGCATTGGCCCTGTGGGTTTGCGTCATAACGACCACACGTCCTCGTTGCCACTGTTACAGGTTGCCGGTGTGCCCCTCAGGCCCGTGAGCCCACTCCCCACCAGCGTACAGAGCACACGAGACACAATGCTCTGAGTCTGGGCTCCACGGTCGCACTAGTGGTCCATGGCACGCCCCGTTTATTTCATGCACACTTGTCGGAATTGTGTCAATCCGACGCATATGTGCCCTTAAAGGGGCAGGCACCATAGGTTCCATTTCGACTCTGATGAATAGCTCAAGAAAGAGTAACCTTGAGGGGAACCTGAAAATCTTATTTTCCGAGTCCTCTCCTTTTTTGCTGTTGTTGTACATGCAGTCAGTCCTGCTTTTATGACTACTCTTAGCAGCTGCTTTGCGGCGTTCTGTGTTTTCATTTTTTTGATATCCCATTAGAGACATCAGGTAGGATGTCCTATAGGACTCCATGGGAATGTGGACTTAAACATTTTCTGGGGCCCGACTTCCTGGGCCACCGGCATTTCCCTGTGGCAGCGGGAAGCAAGGTGACGGAAAGGGTGTTACGAGGTTGGCCTCGTAATGAGGCCCTATGTATTGTAAAAATAAATGGTTTATTTTAAATGCAAGCAGGCCCAGATAAATCTTGGGGGGAGTAAGTACTATCACATTATACATAACCACAATTATAAAAACGCAACAACTGAAGGTGCACAGACCAAAGTATATAACCTTATTTGGAACACCGAACTGTAGTTCTAGTGAAGTCAAAACCAATAGTTAATTTTGGATTGCTTGCAGTAATACAGGATAGTAGACCCTAACAGTTGTACCATGACGCTCAGCAAGCAATCACATAGTAAGTCAACTAGACGATATACTTTTCAGAATAGTGGAACACCTATTCCAGGAACAGTATAAACCTATAACTCTGATTCAGGATAAAAGTTATTCTCAAGGTAAGTAAACCCTTTTGGTGTAATATTCAATTACAGTTGCTTTTCAGTTCACAGACTAAGGAAAGCAATAACTCTAACTTATTTTAGGCTAACACCGTTATACTCAAGGTAAGTAAAACCTATATATACTTTTGTAAGGCGCTACCAGCAACCTAAAAGGTAAGTATGACCTAAGCAGGCTTATTCTGTACAGGCTAACGGCAAGTCAGGGGAAGCAAGATGCAATTGGGGATACTCCTACAAGTATCGTAACAGAAAAAAGTGAAACCAACAGTATTACTTTCGGAAGAGGGAAAGACAATTCACAGGTGAGTAAGTTGACCGTCTATCTACTTTCTGTTAGAATGGCAATACCGTTTCTAAGGAAAGAAGGACACCGCTTGTTTAGGGTAAGTATATCCTATATATATACTTTTCAGAATGGCAGAACATATCTAAGTAATAACTTTTTGTAACTATTCACTCAAGTACACTTTTCAATGTGTTCTACTTTTCAAGCAGACCCTTTATTATCCAGCCCTTTGCAATTCTAGTACATGCGTTCTCCCGGAGGCAGAAGAGAGACCCTAGTGGTTCAGGAGCCAGCTGTAGGCAGGGTGAAATAGGGCTCAGTCGCAGGCAAAGTTCAGAGGAAGACTGGGCAAACAAGTAAGTAGTTCACTTTGAAAGTTAGTTAGGGTCCATGGACTTCAGAGAAGACACCCTAGGAGGATTCCAGCAGTAGGCACAGTACCTCAACACAGAAGAAGATTTTGCAGCAGGAGGACTTCAGGATCTGCAGCCAAAAATCTGGTTGGTAAATTGCTTCATCAAGAAGACAGGACACTAGAAGGACCTTTGCGGCAAGGATCACAGGGAAGGCTGGATGCAGCTCTGTGTCTTTGGTGCCTTTTTCAGTAGCACAGAAGAAGACAGAATATCTTCGGTCGGATTCTCGTAGTTTGCAAGGTCCTGCACTTGGGTGAGGGGACTTTCCAGACTCTAGTCACATCTCTGGAGGTCCAACAGGATGCCCACAAAGTTTCCGCAAGATTTGGAATTCAGAAGACAAGACCGTGCACTGCACAATGGCTCAAGGTCCCAGGGTAATGAGGTATTGCCGCCCTGCAAGGTCACAGCACACCGTGGGATGGCTCAACTTAACTTGGGAAGACTTGTGGTGGAATATATTAAATAACCCGAATGATAGGCTGCTAATTTATTGAATTTGCTTTTACCTTTTTGTATGAAATTTCTCTGTGTTAAACGCGTCGTGACTTCTCTTTTCTTTTCTAGCTGCTTAATTATTGTGTGGTTTGATAATGCATATGTGTGTAAAGTTTGTTTTGTGTGAACTAATTCACACAATAAATAAATATAAATTTGCATGTTGATATCTTCCAACTCTTTTTATGCACCTGGCTTTCTGGGCAGCCTGAACTAGATTCCTTTAGGTAAGTTTTTCAAAGCAATGATACATCTTCCTGACCTGTGTCAGGAAGGCTCTTCCTGAAGGGCAGTTAAAACTGAGCAGTCGATAATGAGGTGCTTCAAGGTTTCACCACTTAATTTAGAGCAACAGCATCTACGCTCAGCCAAGGGCAACCCTGACCGACCACCTGCAACATCATTAATTAAAAGAAGATTTTATTGAATACGTAACCAAAAATTTCATAGATGATGTGAGGCATGCTTGGATATATATTTCTGTGGAACATAAAATGATTTAATATCCATCGAAAAGTGATCTAACACTTCGTACGAACAAAGATTATCCATGTTTTTCATTGGTTTCTTCAAATAATAGTTTCTTGACCTTGCATGGGTTGCAGTCTAAATCCTCCAAAGAAATAGATTTACCCACCACCATGGAATTCACCTAAGTATTGAGAACAAAACAATTACCCTGATTAAACAGCGTGTTAAATTGAATAAAGATGGTGGCTATTGGAGGAAAGTATTCTTCTCCAGTACACCTTCATATTAAGTGAAGTAAGACCCAAAATATGTTTTAATGGGGGGGGGGGAGTTGGGTGGTTCGGAAGGAGTACCTCCTGGAAGATTCAAAAATGGTTTCCATACAAAAGCCTCCTCCTAATCCAGGTTAGCCTCTCTAACTTCTGCCTCAACTTAATTTCCAAATGATCACCTGGTTATAAAGTTTGAGCGCAGGTACCATGACAAACGACCACATTTTCTATCAAGTATCCAAAGTTAAGCAGACGCTGCAAACAATCCTATTCTTAATTTGTCACATGGTGGCGACACTGACCACTATGATCTAATGATCACGCAAAGATATTTAAACTCAGTCACCAACTGTAGCCTCTTTCCGTCAATATACCATCCAAAGTTAGATCTCCCCAATAAGATATTTCTACGTTTAAAGGTAAAAACACTAATGTCCAGGCCGCGATCCCTAAAGAAATTCTTTGCCCGCAGAAGAGACTTCTGTAATCCAACTGCTTTGTAATCAAGTAAAACAAGATAGTCTGCATAGAGAAGATACTGAACTTTAATCTGGGCCAACCTCTGGGGATTAGCCCCAGGCCCATCCAGTGCTGCCCTAATTCCCAGAATGTAGAGGTTGAAAAGAAATGGGGCAAGAACACAACCCTGATGTAGACCACCAACCACAGTGATCCACCTTGAATATCCACACCTCTTATCCATCCTTACCTTGTTCTTCAAGTCTTTATGTCGAAATTCCAGCATTGAAACCAGGGGCTCCAGGCAACCCCACGATCAAAGCATCCCCCATAACTTACTGCGATCCACATAATCCAAAGCCTTGGAAATGTCAAGAAATGAAAGATTATGCATTTTGTTTGAAACGCCTGGTTATTTAGAGGCTGTAACACCAGACAATTGAGGGCTGTACTTTTGCCCTTGCGAAAGCCGGATTGATTACACTCCAGCTTATTAGCAGCAATAGCCCATCTCTCTAGTGCGTGGAATAATAATCCAGAAAATATTTTATACGAGGCATCCAAAAGGGTGATAGGGCGAAGGGAACTATCGCCCTATCACCCTTTTTGTATATTGTCTGGACATACAATCCGTCCGACAACATTGCAATACAGCTGAAGTTAAACCTCTGCTCATAAGAGAGGCGCTGATTTTAATGTTGGGTTGGATAAACCATCAGGACCTGGGGCATTAGAGCATTTAGCCCTCATGATCGCAGTTTGTAGTCCTGCTGAGTCAATGTCTAGTAAATCCCAAGCCTCTACACCAAAGGAAAGCCCTAGTTTAACAGTTGGACACACGTTTTTGCAACATACATAAACGTACAGGTTACTAAAGTAGTCCTTCCACTCCTAGCCTGAGATGGACCGATGATGTAACAAGAGTTGCACCCCCTCCCCTCGAATGAGTATTCAAAAATTGACCGTCTGTCAAGAGGACAAAGCCCTAATCATAGTTTCTGTATCGCTTTGTAAGAGCAAGGCACGATGGCCCAATTCCTGTAGGATAATTTGAGCCTAGTAATAACTAGTGCCACGTTTCTACCCGTTTTCAGGGTTTTCCTCTCTCCCCTCTCAGCTTCCTCTTCTTTTCCCAAACTTCCGCATTATATCTATGGGTACGTACCAAAGGACGGTTTTCCTTTGTAAGACTCGTAGCTGGTATCAATGCGAGTAGTGTGCTCTGCGAAAGGCGTGAAAATAAATGTGGGCACATATCTACAAACAGCCCCCCCCCGCAATATCCTGGACAATCCTAGCATTAAACCGATAGGCATATTTAGGTTTCCATATAACTGCGTGATTCCTAAGATTTATTCCCACAGCGTCTGAAAGCTGATCAGGTGAGTCAGTTATGCCGATACCGCCAAAGCCAGCCCTCGGATGCGAGTGATCACTGGCAGCATCAAACCCTACACTAACGTTTTTAACAAAGTGGGGAAAAGCAGGAAGACAGAAAAGCAAAGTCCAAGGTGGATTTATGCTGGCCACTCGACCAGGTGCATCTAGGCGGGTCATCATCCTGAAAATTCCTGTTTAGGATAACCAAGTCCAGACTGTCTAAACAGGCATGAAATAGCAACCCTCGAGCTCTAGCTGATTGAGAGAAACACCCATTAGACCCAGGATATACCACCTGGGGTCTAAACATTCAGAATTAAAATCACAGAAAATTCTAAAAAAAAAAACACATTCGGTAGCACGACATAGTAGTCAAATACATTAATAATGGCTGCTAAGAGAACTGTTAAAGTAGTTGTTACAGGATTAAAATAAACATTTAAAACGATCAACACTCAAAAAGCTTGCATAGATGGATCAAACTGTTATTTTACGTCCCAACATGTCCGACCATCCAACACATATGTTCTCTATATTTGAGCATGAAGAAATACGCCATGCAATAATTAAATCGCCATATGGTTGACCCTTCAATCCCTTCCTCGCAGGCTCATAGATAACCGTGAACCCGTCGACTAGGGGGATATCAAGCATGAGTGATTCTTGTATGCATATTAAATTCATCTCAGACCAAAATGTGTCATTCAAACAGCGATGGCTGAACCCACGTGTATTCCATGACACAAACCTCACTGGGCAAATTCAACAAGTGGACCGTTGCAATGGATTATGTTGGTGCACAGAATTTATAATGTGGGACCAGTCGTACGTCGCATGATGAATACTCCTATGTGGTAAAACATCATTGGTCTTGTTCACATAATCCAATTGTACATTTATCTTTAGAGGTCCGCATAGATTAGACTAGGAACCACCATCAACACCCTGAGTAAGGGGGTCTGAGATGTCTTGCATCCAATCTTGCGACAAAAAAATACCCCATATTGGAAAAGCATTCCCTCTCTGCCATGACCGAATTATAGACCAGTTTTGAATTTAAGCCTATTTTCACCATATCAACATAAGGAAAGAGCCAGAATATATTGTCAATTCTGGGTATAAAGCTCTTTAACCTTAAAAGCATGACTCAAACATACAGAACTCAACTGATCCCCCCCAAAGGCAGAGCCATACCAGCAGGCAAAGGCATTAGTCCAACCTCAAGGGCCTTGTCTCTCTCTCTCCGGTAATCTAAAAGTAGAACCACCCGGTGGACACCTAGGTAGTCTGACTGAGCCTGACAACAACCCCCCCTCCCCCCAAACCTAGATCCCTTCGCCAGAAACTTCCCTTTCTCTTCCATGCTTTTAAAACTCTGGGAGGCATACCAAATAATTGTGCTGGCTCCCCAACTGGATCAAAACATTAAACAGTAGGGTTGAGTTTCTTGGACAGGATGAAAAGCCACATGGGCACCCAGGGCCACTGGTCCACCATCTACTGTCACCTTCACATGAGTCAAAGAATCAAGCTTCCCCAGCGAGGCAGCCTGAAGGGCCTTCTCGTCCGATTCAATTGAATAGGTTGACGGAGAAGACATTTTCACAGAGAAGAAATGTTCAACACCACCTCGGCGACTTCAGCCTTCTTTGGTTTAAGATATGCTGTTATCTGTTTTTTTTATTAACTTCTTGTGGATCCGTGGAGGGCAGACTGTCAAAATGTGTTGGTCTCAATGACTGAAACTTGCCCTCTCGCGGACATCTCCCACCTGGGGGTGATCAAACCCAAATCTGATAATTGTGATCCTCTCCTTCCTCAGAAGCTATTTCAGTCCGGGCCTTCAAAGATCGTAATCATTTTAGGGAACCTCTGTTCTTAGACTTTCTTCCTCCTTCTCTGGCCAACCACCACTGGCACTTCTAAAGCGACCATGGTAGTCACTCCTGACGGCCCAGACACTTCATCTAGTATTACTTGACAGGGGACAGTATCAAGGTCTGATAAACCATTTGGGTTAGGGGTCTTGTGTAGGGAGAGCTGACAAGAATCCCCCTCTCCCACACCAAGGCCTCCAAATTCAGTTATTTTGATAGAATATGAAAGAGAATCAGCCTGGTCCGTTTGGGTAGCAGCAGACACTGAATTCACTGTCGGTACACCACCAAGCAATACATTTTTGCAAATTGCCCCGCGAGCACTCAATACCACAATAAAACCCTCAAAGTTCACTTTAGCAAGCAAGTCTTTTAGTGAGGATCGGACTTCTTAGTTCATACATGTTTATATTGTGCCCACAGTCCATAGTGTCCAGAATCCTAGACAAAACCGGAAAAGAAAAGGTGTCCACTATGGGCTCCTCATGCACCTGCAAGTTATGACCCTTAGCAAATTGCTCTTTAGAATTGCTTATTGGCCTTGCCTCCATGATTGAAGACTAACAGAATGCGGCGGCTGGCCCTGGCTGGTTAAAAAAGGTATGAGCATCCGGTAAGGGCGGTGATCCATGGCAAATCGTAGAGAACCTATCCGCCTTAAACATAGGTGACAGAGGTAGGTGAGAAGTTGTTCTATAAAGTTTAACCTTCTCCATTCCTCATGAGCAAAAAGGAGATTTGTGAGTGGATTGTGTAATGGAACTGCCCAAGGATAGGCCCACTCTTTTTGCAAATTCTGAGGATACTACAGGCGCCAAAATTGATACATCCGAATTAAGGTTCCAACCCATGCGATCCGTCATATCCTCAGGATCTGCGTGGGTTAACGAAATGGAGCAGTCTATAATGGTTGACCCGTCTGTAAGATTCCTAGATGGTAAGTGATTGTGCTGAGCCAATTTAGCAAGACCTCCTCCCATACATTCGTCTGGGATTTCTGACTTGCAGTCCATACACTTACCACTGTGTAATCCCGGCATAGTTGAAAGGCAGTGCAAATGTTCACAACGTCATGGTTTAGGAGCGGACCGTAAATAAAGCTCTATTTAAACCTTCACAGTAAACACTTCCCAATCCCTGTTTCAGTAACGGACTATTTGGCCAAACGCAAATCACAGATTGCAATTCCTCTCTGAGAACTCAAAGGCACCCTGGCCTGCAGTCACTCTCATATCAATACAATAGAACCACTGTTAAAGCTCAGCGGAGCACTTTCAATAAGTGCCGGTGTCTGTTATTGTGTGGGGTTCACAATTCAGAGTTGAATAGAAAAATTATTGTGCATACATACTCCCTCACCACTGGATTAACTCTGGTACACATAGGGGCGCTCGGTCTTAGTCAAGGACATGATCTGGATGTTAGAAGACCAGCCTTAAATGGTGTGCAGCAGTTCACTGTGTTCTCCTGTGTTATCAGAACTTTGACAAAATGAAGCTGCACGGCCGACCGCCAACACCAAACACTCTGACGCACTCCGCGTCACTCTACTTCCTGCAGGGGGTTTTAAGTTGTCAGTACAAACATAGAAAACAGACTCTGTTCAGTAGAAGCGTTCCGTATAGCAACCAATTGTGGAGAAACAAAGTATCCGTCTGCTCAGGTCCTTTCACCAAACACTCTGACGCACAAAATTCGATGGGCTACCGGAATACAATCCGAGCGCTCTACCCTCTCCATCCAGCTTCTCAAACACTGTCTTAGTTTCAACTAATGTTTTGCCCGATACTGTTGTGGATGCATGGGTATGAACAGCCCTGACCAGCTATTCTTACACCGGCTAGCTACCCTGGACTCTACGGGGCTTATAGCCGACACACTTACTACAAATGACCCCTGCCCCAAAGCCATTAGGGTTCTCGCTGATTCTCCTTGTCCTGTTTATCCTGTAGAGCGCATCTGTGCTACAGTTGATGATCCCCTTCTAACATTGCCTTCTTCAGGTGTTTGTCAACCTAATACCATAGATTTGCTCTGTCAAGTGCTCCCCTCCCTAAAATGGGCGCTATGAATACTCGGCCGCTAAACAAGCATGCTGTGGATATACACGACTCTGTTCTTGAATAAGACCTTGTTAGGCAAGATTGTATGCAGTACCCTTTGGGTGCACTACAACAACCCTGACCTCCTGGCAATAGGAACCCAACCTTTAGTATAAGTCTGTACTACACAGGTTGGTAGCATTTTGAGCAGCCAGGCTTTTCTCAAGAGGGGTGAATGTGAGCTGTAGGGGAGTTGCACAGAGATTCACATTGACAAGTACTCAAATAAACTCTTACACACAAGGTTTCTTGATTAAACAATAATTACTTTTTATTTATCAGTCAGAATAAGCCTTCTTCAGAAGGGCAATATAACAGTAACACTCAAATACACTTAAAAAATACACACTCTTGATATTTCTAAATCAGCAAGTACCCATTTGGGATGGCGCACAGACACTACCTACACCCTCGGGTGACTTCAATAGTTAGGGTACTGGGGACATTAAAATATCACTGCTGCATTTAGAATCAGATTTAGGAATATGTCAAAGGAAAAATGTTATTAGAACAAAACAAGATATCACACAAATATTCTGAAGCGGGTAAATGCATTTGGTAACCCCCAATGCAAAATTGTTAACCCCTTCCTGGAAGGAAGGCACAACACCTAAGCAGAGTCATTCAGGGAGCCAGGCCAGCCAGTGTTAAGTTAGCAAAAGTCAAGGTGAACTGAAGCACTTCTTGCCGGTAAGTAAAAGTCTTGCACAGTGTTTTAGAAGTCTTTGTAGATTAAGAAGAAATTAAAAGTAGGGCCACAAGCTGATTAGGCTTGTGAGGTAAAGAAGCTGTCATCAACTCTACAGGGGCAACCGAGACAAGTCTCCAACGAGGACAAGCAGGGTGGCACAACAAGAGGCAAGTTCTCTGTCTTTACAGTACCTTTAGGTTGAAGAAAGTGCAGCAGATGACTTCTGTTCCTGTGCTGCTCTGCACTTCCTGGGCTTCAGTCGTGGGGACAAAAGGGAGGACTTTTGGGGACTCCTGCAATGGGATGGTCACTGCTCGCAACAGGCAATCTTCAAACAAACGGCACTTCAGTGTTTCAGCTCCTCGCGTCTACCGCAAATGGCAACACTGCGTTTCCTGGCTGTCGAGAGGGGCTTTCCGTGCATCTGGGGGCCCGCACTCTGAAGGGGCTCAGGCTCGGTCAGTCCTGCTACTTGGGAGTCCGAAGGATCTTCCTGGAGCTCTTGGCCAGCTTAAAAGCAAAACGCACACAATCTGGTGTTCCTCTCCCGGGCTATTCGGCTCCAGCAGCAACTGCATCAGAATTTCAACCCGCTCTGAGAGGATGTCCAGATGGCTTACTTTGGAGTTGATTGGTCCCACCAACTAAGTCGTCCTTGCAGGGCCTTCTCTTTCGATACGAATTTGGAGTTTCAGCACAGTAGCAGGGCTTCACCAGGCAAACCAATGGTCCAGGAGTTGCAGCAGGCGTCCAGGAGTTGCAGCAGGCGTCCTTTCCAAGTTGTTCTTCGCTTCCTTCGTCCAGTGGTCGACTGTCTTCCAAGCCAAAAAGCCTTGCCTTTTATGCAGGTTTCTCCCATTCATTCCAGTCCAGCTGTCAGTCAGCCAGTAGGGTGGCTGTCCTTGCCAGACAGCCAGCCGGCTAATCACCTAAGAGTGCACTCTGGTTTCCTAGGAGACTAAGCACGGGGAGTTTCGGGCACCTCCCTCGCTTTCTGCCCCCGCCAGACACCCTAGAGCCAGAAGCGGGCTTCACCTGTGAATCCTGCAAAATGAACAAAGGGACCAAACCTAGTTTGGCGTGCAGAGTAAATCGAAGAAAGTCCTTTCCACAAAGAAATGGTGAAAAAAGAAGACCGGGCCATTTTGACAAGAATGGCACCCTTGGGTGCTTTACTGCAGCTGCGAATACAGCCTGCAGTAAATGCACACCACCGAGTTAAAAGTAAACCACTGCCACCAGCCATTCATTGAGGAAAGTGTAACATATAATTGTTACATGAGAAACTAGACAAAGGGGATACTAAGTAACCCCTCCAGCACCCTATTGTAAGATAGTATAGTGTGTGCTGGGTCTAAAAAGTTATAAATGTAAGTAAAGTCGATTTCACTTTACTGGTCTTGGAAACGGTAGTTTAGCCAAGAGAAGGGATTTAAACCTTTGGGAAATCTGAAAGACTTCCCTGTGCCACTGCACTGAAGGCGCTGTGTGGCACAATGTAAACTATGATGCCTATGGAGTTTGTCAGACTCCACAACCAAAAGAAACACAGAGTTCAAAATCACATTAAAATCCATGAGAGAGTGGGAAAAAGGGCCACACACTCTCCAGGTAAAAAAATAAAGTCCTCAAAATCCAGCAAAGTTGCAGGAAGCTATTGGCACATTTCTGAGAATTCTCCCTAACAGACCTGGACATTTTCTGCCTTACTCAGAGTTGGATAACTGAGACTAGCAGCCCAATGATTTCCATGGCAGTCCCAGAAGGATACTCAATTATCGTCAAAACCGGTCTCAACGCCATGGGGGATGGCAGTGATCGCCAGAAAACAATTGAAATGTTTTAAATCCTTTAGCCATTGTCAGAACTGTGAAATCCTACACTTAAAAATGACTCCCACCGCACACAACTGCGTTCACCATTTATCGTCCCCCAGTTGACAAGCCGGACTTTAACGAGAAAATCCTACTTTTCCTTGGAGGATTGAGCAGTCCAAACTGCTCTACCCTCCTTGTTGGTGACTTCAACCGGTGCCTCTATAACAACCACTATAAAGAAGCTTATGCCCTATTAGATGGTTTAAATAACCTTGACTACACTGTTGCTAACCGCAATCCAAACACCGCAAAAGCAATACTGTAGACTGGGTGGTGACCAGAAACCTAACAATCCAGATAATTAACACTGCTCCCTGTATCTGGTCGGACCACTACATAATTGATTTCTTTTTCACTCAACTCCACGATCCTCCCTCAAAGGCTATGAATACCCCAAGGAAGGTTTCCAGCCGCAACTACAACAAGGTGCAGACCTCTGATTTATAGGAGTGTATGGATAACATCATGTCCTCCACACAGAACATTGATTTCTCCAGCATGGGGTCTGGCATGGATTCACATGCTCATGAATATTCCCCGTCAGGCTGGGAATCCTCGGTAAAGAAAAAACCAGTATCAGTTTCGTTTCTGATCTGTCTTTCGTAGTATCAACCAATCACTGGTCTCTGCGTCATACTGACCACAGCCAATGACTGCCCTCTACCTAAGCACCGCCTCTGGCAGCCATCTTCAGATTTTTACCGCACGTTCATGTGTTGGGATCCTCGTGCTATTGCTCTCGAGCGTTAGTGCTATATTTTCACATTTTTTCTCAAAAAAACTTCGTTTTTTCGGTCAAAAGAGCCTCAAGCTCCACCGACTCTCCATCCGATCAACGGGGACCCGTGTCGGATTCGTCTGCGCCCCTCAAGGGTGAAGATTTCATCGAGCTACGCTTTTGGAGGACTCCAGAAGTTTCTCAGGCCCAGACATGGCCCAGGAGAAGGGAAGCTCGACGCCCGGAAAGCTGTTCAGGATCTGTCCTGGATGGCAGCTGCAGAACATCTTTAAGGAGGACGAACACTCCTTTTGTCTCTACTGCTTACATGAGGACAAGACGCACGTGGAGAAGGACTGTGCGTTTTGCGGCAATATGTCGGAGCGGACCATGAAGGACCGCCATCAACGTCTCGCCAACTGGCTGGAAGGGAAGAGCCCGTCAGGCGAGAAGAAGAGGAAGAAATCCGAGCGGTCTTCTAAGACCTTTGAGGACGCCCCGGCGACGGGGGTCCAACACAAGGCCAAGCACTGCGAGTCCGCTGGCACCGGGAGCGCCGAACGGTCGGGCTCTACAGGCGCCAGGCAGGGCGCACCCTCCCCGGCACCTTCAGCCACGAGCCAACGCTCTGGGTCGGGTAAGAGGAAGGGCGAGCACCCGGCGAAGCTCCGGAGAGGCCCCGGTCGAGCTCGAAGGCCCCATCGGAGGGGGAGCGAGGCAGTGTCCCCCCCCCTCAAGGATAAGGCGGTGAGCGCACCTAAGGTGGTGAAGGCCTTAATCCATCCGGCCAAGCCCTCTATCGATACTGTCGCGGCGGCCCTGGCTCAGCCTGTGGAGGCTACACCAGTGGTGGCGACCTCGGGGCTCAGAGTCTCCCTGCCACCTCGGAGGGAGTCCTCTTTTGTGCCCATCGATAGGACCCCAGTGAAACCCCTGGCGGGGAAGAAAAAGGGGGGGGCAGGGCATCGTCGTAGATTCGGCCTCAACCTCAGAGGAAGAGCTGATTGAGGTCTTAAGCCACGGCCTTGGCGTGGAAGAAGACCGGTCCGTCGGGATGGATCCCGACGCAGGTGACGACAACATCGTCGAGGGTGCCGACGGGGCTCCTGATCGCCCGTCGGATTCCCCTCTGCCAGTGCCGCAAGACAACTCGTCGGCCATTTTGTTGGCTATACAGTCCTTATGTTCTGAGATAAGGACGAGACTACCGTTGCCGACGGAGGAACCTCTCCCGTCGGGGGATCCTGAACCGGGACCTTCTGGTGCTCCCCCGCCCAAGAAAAGAAGGATTCACCCTCTACCTCCTTTTCAGCCGTCGCGCCCCGTCCAGCCCTCCTCCCCGTCCACCCGAGGGGATGATACGGGGACTGACACGGCAGCGACGGGTACGGACGACGAGGTATACGACGATGATCTACCGTCGTCACCTCCCACCAGGGTTTCTCCGCCCGACGAGATTGGATCGTTCCACTCCATGATCGCCAGGGCATCCGAGCTTTTCCAACTCTGCCCTGAGGAGAAGAAAAAGGAAGGATTCCTTTATCAACGGCGCGAGGCCAAGAGGAAGACGGTCCTCGCGGTGCCTCTACTGGACGACATTTGGGATGAGGGCCTCGCCCTCCTCAAGAACCCTTCCACGACGCCGGCTAGAAGAGACCGGTACGAGAAGAAGTACCGGGTCCCGGACGCGGCCCCCCTGTGCCTCCGGGCGCAGCCTACCCCGGACTCCGTCGTCTCCGTGGCGGCCAGGAAGAAAGCGGGGGGGGTGCGGCCTCCACATCGACTTCCCCACCGGACGGCGAGGGAAAGAAATTGGACGCTATGGGATGCAGGGTCATCTCGTCTGCAGCGACGACGATTAAAGCGGCCAACGCCTTGGCTATCGTGGCCCGCTACGACAGGGAGCTATGGTACAAACTGGCTCCCCTGCTGGACTTCCTACCGGACGACAAGAGGGCGGATGCCCTGGAGATCCTACAGGAAGGCGAGGTGGCGTCGAACCACGCCATCACTATTGCGACGGACATCGCCGACACTGGGTTTCGCCAGTTGGGCAACGGCGTGTGCCTTAGGCGGCGTGGATGGCTTAAGGCTACGGACTTCCGTCAATACGTACAGACCAGAGTCCTGGACATGCCGTTCGATGGGACCAACCTGTTTGGGAAAACAGTGGACGATTCCCTTCAGGCCATTAAAACGGACACTGAGACGGCCCGGGCCCTTGGGGTTCTGCAGCAACGACGGACGCCCTTTCGGAGCAGCGGAGGCAAGGGCGCCACCAAAGGTTCCGGCGGCGGTTTCTCCACCTACCGTCAAGCGGCCCGCTCGTCGTCTCAGGAGGCCTACAGAGGACGAGGCAAGTCTGGCGGACCCCGCCGTCGTCGCCAAGGAGGTCAAGGCGGCAAAGCCTCGTCGAAACAGGATTGAACCAGCCGTGGGGTCGGGCCCCCACCGAAGCACCCCGGTGGGAGGCCGGCTGGCGAGCTTCGTCAGCGTGTGGGAGTCCATCTCCACCGACCGTTGGGTGCTGGACGCCTTAGCCCGGGGCCACGCGCTCGAGTTTCAAAGAAGGTGCCCGCGCGTCCCCCCCGTGGCCAGGAAAGAGCTTCACGTCCTTCAGCTTCTCCTGGAGGTAAAGGCGATGCTCAGGAAGGGCGTCATCGAACTCGTCCCAAAGAGGCTTCGGGGCTCCGGAGTTTACTCGAGATACTTCCTCGTGAAGAAGAAGACGGGAGGATGGCGCCCCATCCTAGACCTGCGACGTTTGAACAAGTTCATCAAGGCGCAGAAGTTTCAGATGGTCACCCTCCAGCACGTCCTGGGGCAGCTGGAGGAAGGAGACTTCCTGTCGTCGTTGGATTTGGAGGATGCCTACTTCCACATTCCCATCCTAAAGGGGCACCGAAAATTCCTCAGGTTTGTGGTCCAAGGGCGTCACTACCAGTTCAAAGCCCTCCCCTTCGGACTACAGTCAGCACCCAGGGTATTCACCAAGTGCCTTGCACCGGTGGCGGCGCAGCTGCGCCGCGAGGGGATCCACGTCTACCCCTACCTGGACGACTGGCTCATCCGAGCCAAGACGAGGGAGCTCGCCGTGGCTCACACGGCAAGGACCGTCCAACTTCTCACGGACCTGGGATTCTCCGTGAACTAAGCCAAGTCCCACCTGGTACCCGCGCAAAACGCACTGTTTCTGGGAGCGAAGCTCGACACAGTGTCCCTTCTGGCCTCCCCGTCGGAGGAAAGGACCAGGTCCATCCTGGGCAAGGCACAGCGGATGTTGGTTTCCGACGCGGCCAAGGTGAGGTCCATCAAGTCCCTCCTCGGAATGATGTCTTCTTGCATCTACCTCATTCCCATGTGCAGGCTCCGGATGCGCCCGTTGCAGGAGTTCCTGGACGCGCGCTGGATCCAAACGACGGGCGGCTTCGAGGAGAGGATCACACTCGACGAGAGTTTCCGCCGAGCGGTCCGGTGGTGGGGCACCCGCGTGCATCTGACGGCGGGCATGGACTTCCAGACCACCAGGAGACAGTGACCGCGGATGCCTCCCTGGAAGGGTGGGGAGCGCACACCGAAAATCTGCACGCGAGAGGCCTCTGGCTCCCGACGGAGAAGTCCCTCCATATCAACGTCCTGGAGCTCCGTGCAGTGTTCTGGGCCCGCAGGTCCTTCCTTCCGTCCCTCAAGGGCAAGGTGGTGAGGATCTTCACCGACAACACCACCACCATGTTTTACATCAGGAAACAGGGCGGAACCAGGTCCCCAGCACTGTCCAAGGAGGCGCAGGACCTGTGGCATTGGGCAGTCGCCCAAAGGATGTTTCTGGTGCCGTTTCATCTGGCAGGGATAAAAAACACCATCGCCGACTCACTCAGCAGGGAGCTGCGCTCGTGCCACGAGTGGGAACTACGGCAGGATCTAGTGGATCGCCTCTTCCGACGGTGGGGCACACCCCAGATCGACCTGTTCGCGACGGCGACGAACTCCAAGTGCCGGAGGTTCGCCAGCAGGTTTCCCCAGGCGAGGAGCATGGGCGCGATGCTTTCTCGTTCCCCTGGGAGGGCCTGTTCCTCTACGCGTTCCCTCCCTTGCCACTGCTAATCCGGCTCGTCAACCAGCTCAGGAGGTCACGGTGCAGGATGATCCTCGTCGCACCTGCGTGGCCGAGGCAGATATGGTTCCCGGACCTTCTGGACTTGTCAGCGTCCCCGCCAATCAAGCTGCCGGTGGACGCGGATCTACTCTCCAGGGAAGGAGGCGCCATCCTCCACCACGACCCGAAATCGCTGAACTTGCAGGCCTGGCTCCTGCAGCGCTAGAGTTTGGAGGATACGACATACCGGCCGACTGCAGAGAGGTTCTTGCAAAGGCCAGGGCGTCCTCGACTCTTAAGTGCTACGGACACAAATGGAAGAGGTTCTCTGTCTGGTGCCACGCACAGAAGATTAACCCTCTACGGATTACGGCTCCCCAGGTACTGCCGTACCTGCTGACGCTGGCCAAAGCTGGACTGGCACACGCGTCCATCAAGATTCATCTTGCTGCGATCTCCCGATACACCAGAACCACGGGCCAGTCGTCCCTGTGGACTCATCGTCTGGTTAAAGAGTTCATGAAGGGACTGTTCAGATCGTTCCCGCCGGTGAAGGCGCCGGCCCCGGCGTGGGAGCTCAACGTAGTGCTGACCAAGCTCATGGGACCTCCGTTCGAGCCTCTGCACTCTGCCCTGTTGAAGTTTCTGTCGTGGAAAACGGCGTTTCTTGTGGCCATCACCTCCGCACGACGGGTGGGAGAGATCCAGGCCCTTTCCTGCAAGGCCCCGTACTTGACTTTTCACGACACGAGGGAAGTGCTCAGGACGCACCCCTCCTTCATGCCCAAGGTACCGTCGGACTTCCATCTCAACGAACCCTTGGTGTTGCCTGTGTTCTTCCCGTCGCCTTCGTCGCCGGCTGAGAGGACGTTGCACTCGCTGGATGTGGCTAGAGCGCTGAAGTTCTACGTGGACCGCACGAAGTGTTTTCGGAAGACGTCACAACTATTTGTGAACTTTGGACCTGTCAATCAGGGGAAGGCTCTCTCGAAGGCTTCCATTTCCAGATGGCTCTCCGGCTGTATCATGTACTGTCATCGGTTGGCAAACCGACCGCTGCCTGGCCGTCCGAGAGCCCATTCCACCAGAGCGATCGCAGCTACCACGGCGTTCCTTTCTGGTGTGCCCCTGCTGGACATATGCAGGGCTGCTACGTGGAGGTCGACGCACACCTTCACGCAATTCTATTGCGTCGACCGGGATTCCAGGGTCGGCCAAGCAGTGCTGCGCAACCTGTTCGCCTGAGGTGAGCCTGGTGAGGAGGTAAGATGCTTAATGTTGAGTTTGATGTAATGCTTAATGTTGAGCCTTTGCCACCTCCCGTGGTTGTGCATGTGTGTACTGCTATGTATTCTTTATTCATGAGCATGTGAATCCATGCCGGACCCCATGCTGGAGAAGGAACAAGTTACTTACCTGTAACTGTTGTTCTCCAGCATGGGTCTGGCATGGATTCACATGCGAACCCTCCCGCCTACCCCTCTGCGACTCTTCACTTGGTCATACTGCCACTTCACGTGCTTCCAAATCTGAAGATGGCTGCCAGAGGCGGTGCTTAGGTAGAGGGCAGTCATTGGCTGTGGTCAGTATGACGCAGAGACCAGTGATTGGTTGTTACTACGAAAGACAGATCAGAAACGAAACTGATACTGGTTTTTTCTTTACCAAGGATTCCCAGCCTGACGACGGGGAATATTCATGAGCATGTGAATCCATGCCAGACCCATGCTGGAGAACAACAGTTACAGGTAAGTAACTTGTTCCTTCCCAGAAACATTACGTTTTCAACTCCATACTTAGTTGCTTGATGAATAGACTTGTCCCTAATAGTTTTTGTCCTCCTAGGCGCAACACAAACCACCACAAATGATTTTCCTCAGACCTTAATCTATTGAAAAAAGTACAAGGAAAGCTGAGTCTACATGGCTCAAGTAACCGGCTGAAATAAACAAGAACAAATAGAAAAACCTGGAAAAGGTTTACCAATCTTTAATCTCTGAAGCCAAAACAAATTCTTTCAACCGGCAGATCCCCAAGGTAAATAACCCAAAAAAAACTATTTTGAAATTCTTTAATCCTAAAGCTTTATTATCTGAATTTATCACATATAATCTAGATTTGTGTGTTTAAAGGCACAACAAGCCTTTGAAACAAAGGTATCGGAAGCAGGAAGGACTTGGCCGAGGAACTCCTCGACATACCTTCAATGTCTGAACCTGTTACCGACGAGCATCCCAGAGTTGCATTTTCCGCAGTCACTACTCTGAGATGGTTAAAACCTTAGCCAACATATAGCCAACTGCAATTTTCTGCTAAAAAAATGTGGACACGACTTCAAGCATTTATCAAACACTGGGATTTTACATCCTAAGCAATCAGGCTTCAGACACTTTCACAGTACTGAAACAGCCCTTATCGACCTATAGTCCCATATGCTTGATTTTACAGACAAAGGAAAAGCAGGCCTTCTGATCCTAGTGAACGTGACGGGTGCTTTTCGATCTCTTGGACCATGAACGTTTCCTCTCCACCTTGTGAAACGTTGTTTGATGCTGTGAATATTCTATCAGTTGGATTCAGTCATTTCTATCCCGAGTCTCTAGAGTATGTTCAGGTGATGCCACCTCTTCCCCACTATCCATTACTTGTGGCGTTACTTAGGGGCCTGTATGTCTCCACTTCTTTTCAATCTTTACGCCAGGCCCCACTGTAATGTCCTGGAAAATAATGAGATCTTTACAAACTATGCCGACGACACCCAGCTAGTTCTGGAACTTTCTGGGCACTACGAGCAAGACTTTATATGCCTCTGACGCACCCATGCTCAGATTGAGTCTTGGATGAACCATCACTGGATGTGCCCAAATGGTAACAAGACCGAGCTTTTGATTTTTGCACTCTCCCCCGTAAAAGGTGAGCCACAATCTGAATACCAGTCCTTTGCTGTAGCATTCCAGTCGCGGAAAAAAGACCTTTAGGGTCCTGTCTGGACTCCTCTCGTAGTGCAGATGCTGGTGTCAGTCAGACCTCAGATACTGGTCGTGCCACCTTCACTTACTTAGGAACATTTGCCCATTACTTTCAGAGACCAACTGCCCCTCTCTTGCTCATATCATTTTTATTCTTTTGCACCTAGATTACTGTAACACATTGCTACTAGTAACAGAAAATTGGGCAAAACGGCAAATTACCCAGAACGATACCATGCAAATTCTTAAAGGAAAATCCAGGAAAGACCACATCTCTAGTACTGAACATCCCTTCACTGGCTGCTAATTCTCACACATATACTATTCAAAGCGACCATGCTCGTCCACAGATGCCTCTATGGACACGCCCCTGTATACCTTTAAAAATATGGTGGCTCTCCACCTTTCTTAAGAGCCCTTCGCTCCTCAAATTAGGCATTGGTGACTCATCTTCAAGCGAGTACATGGTTTTGTCAAATCCTTCCCAGTTACTTCAGCTCAACTCTGGAACTCATTCCCTCCGACCTTGAGACACAAAACAAATTCTGGCATTGTCTGTCGAAAACTGAAAACGTACCTATTTGAGTAATGCTCATCTTCACCTTGGTAATGTAAAATTACCTGTCCTGGCTTTTTGTTTATCGTATCCTGTTCATGTTTCCCCCACCCAGTGCACTGATGCCTGCAGGCTTTCAGCGCTAATACATTTGTTCGGGGTTTCAGGTTATCCATGATGAATATGTACAATAAATGTGCATAGGCTCAATGTTAATGGCGATGACCTGCATATGTTTATGATCATTCTGAAACCCCTACTGGGTTATACTATTTTGTAGATCGCCCAAGCCCAGATCTAAATTTGTTCAAGGCCATACCAAATTTTGAAATAAATGTATGTATGCTAAAATTGTTCACATTTCAGTGGTACTAAAATTACATACAACCAAAAATGTCAAACAATTGTACCAAACGTTCCCATTATAGCGAACAATGGGAGCAGGGGTTGTAGGAGTGTCACCCGCACCCTTGTTTGCTAAATGTGATCGGGGTTGTGGGCTTCCTCCCCTCCCCCCACCGAAGGTCAAACATTCCCTGTTGGTTAGGCCAAGACCATTCCACCACGACGTTAACCTCATCTTTTGATTAAGTCGTTTAAGTGAGTCCTCGCCCTCTACCCTTTTTATTTATATGTATTCGAGTTGAGCACTAGAGTAGCATTGTCGGCTCAAGAATCGCTAATCTGCATCCCGTAGTGCGAGAGGAAATAAACATAACCAAGTTGATGTGTAGTACGTGGACTAAGCAATCCAAAGTGGGTTGGGAGGGGGGCACTTAAAGAAATCTATCTTTACAAGGTTCTGTCTGGGCCCCTAATGGCACATAACTTGCTGATGAATCTCTGTGTCTGTGAGGACAATTAAAGGGAGCTTCATTTGTCGGACATAACAAAATGGAAGCCAAGTAAGTCGGAAATAGCAGCTCTGTAATTATGGTTTAGGTACATACCCTAGAAGAACTGTTTTATTTTTTTATTCTAATAACTGTGGTACTGTTAAACCAAACTGCCCCCTTCCCAGAAAATATCCATTGAGGGTGGTCACAAAAGTTCCATCTACAGCAAAAACTGTTTAGATTGAGAGTTTGCTTTCTGAGCCAACCGATTCTTTGCTTGGTTTGGTGAAAATCCATCTGGGTGGGTCAATATTTGCAAGGAAATATTCCAATTTTAATTTATACCCACATTAAAATCTATGTTTTGGATTGGGATTGGCTGATGTCAAACTCTCCAACATCTTGGATGAAACCGAGGCCTGCAGTCCATGTGCTGTGAATACTTTGAAAAAGGGATGCAGTAGCCCGCAAGACAGGTCTTTACCTTGGGAGGGCAAGGACATACCATAGGTGGTTGGAATATGCCTTTTCCCCCCAGAAGAAAATGTATAAATGGTGGCTGCATTTCCTGTACTGTCGCTTCCTGCTTTACTTAATGTGTTGGAAAGGGGTCTACAGCCCCCATCTAGGGCACCCTAAAGGAGAGCAACTGCATGCCCAATTGGGATGGAATATGCTCTTTCGATCCGCTGCCTTGATTCTGCTGATACAAGAGGCAAGAGTATGCAAAATGTTAATTGACATTGGCCAATCAAAATAGGCAATTTTTGCTTACTTTTAGCAACTAGACCCCATGGATGAAACTGCAAGAAACCTGTTTTTTGAAGTTCTGCCAAGAGCAGAAACGTTATAGGGGGCAGTTCCAAAAAGAAAACCTTTTAGTCACGGAGGGAATATTACTGATGGATAGTCTGACATGAAACTTCGGGGAGAAGTTAATCAGTATAGTCACTGTGCAGGGGCATTATGGAGGCAAAATATGAACAAAACAAAGCTGTATGCGTTATTTTTGTTTTAATACGCATTCTGCAAAGGAGTGCGGCACCAGCAAATAATAAAGTATAAGCGAATAATAAAGTATAGAGAAAAAAAAGGAACCCGAGAGGGAAGTCCCTACTCAGGGGTAGGAGATTTACTTCTCAGGGAGACTGGCGAGTGGAGGTTCAGTTCGGAGTGAAGGTATTTAAGAGGCAAAGGTAAGTAGGTAGCTGGGGGTCGCAGGTAGGGGCAAAGTGGCACGGTGCAATCTATGTGCTCGTAGCGCTGTGCCGTTTTTTTTGTTCAGTTTTTTCATATTTGAAATAACAGGACGCACAGTGATCACTTGGATCCTGCAGGGGCAATGGAAAATGGTTCTAATGGTTAACCTAAACACTGCTGAACTTAGACAGTTTTGGTAAACAACCCCTTGCCACCATATTGCAGTGCTGAAGTCATCACATGGAGACAATGCAAAAGACATGCTCTCAAACCTCGATTCTAACCTTCATTCTGTCCTCATTCTCCTCGATCTTTCTTCTTCTTTCGATATGGTCAACCGCCATCCTGCTCAACCGGCTCCGTGATAACCTGGGTATCACTGATCAGGCGGCTGGCCTGGCTGACCTCCTTTCTCATCGACTGAGCCTCCCAGGTCCAAATGGGGTTTTCCCCATGGGTCTATGTTTCTCCCTGGTTTTCAAACAATACCTGGCACCTCTGGCCCACCACATAGCTGCCCTCTGTTCCAACCTTCAGTGTTATGCAGATGACACTCGGCTCTCCTTCAGCCTCCCCTCAACCGCCTCTACTCCTTCTCTCATTCCTGACTGTCGTTCTGCAATTCAGGAGTGGTGTGCCACCAATGATCTCTGCCTTAATGCCAGTAAGACTGAGATCCTCCTCATCGGAACACAAGCTCACTCCTTTCCTCTCACTCTCTGGCCGCCCACCATGGGCCCTCTTCCTGCTCCTACCTGTGAGGCTGAGAACCTCGGTGTCATCATTGACTCCACACTCTCCTTCTATCCTCACAAGTCAAACTACCAGCTGCATCTCCTCAGAGGTATTCTTCCCTTCCTCACTTTCCCCAGAAGCTCACTGTCTCCAGAGCTCTGGTCCTTTCTACGCTGGACTACTGCAACAG
The DNA here is from genome assembly GCF_040938575.1 of Ambystoma mexicanum. Lineage (NCBI taxonomy): Eukaryota > Metazoa > Chordata > Amphibia > Caudata > Ambystomatidae > Ambystoma > Ambystoma mexicanum. Next base: position 1,505,754,497 of record NC_090932.1, on the reverse strand, counting down.
CCTCTTTCTAAATCTTCTTAATCTACTCTCCGTCCTCTCATCCAGAACAGGACTGCGAGACTTGTCTTTGTCCTCAAGCCCAGAGATCGTATCTCTTCAGCTCTGAAAGCTCGCCCAGTGGCGGCAAGGATCAAGTTCAAGACCCTCTGCATTGTCCATAAGGCTTTCTGGGGCCTGGGACCGCACTACCTCCAACTCTCTTTTCCTAAATATCTGCCTTCTCAAGCTCTCCGCTACTCCACCTCCAACTCTGAGTGTCAGTTGCTTTTGCCAGCAAAGAGTTCGGGGTAGATCTCTTTCTTCGGCAGGGGCCTCCATCTGGAACAGCCTCTGTGTCTTTCTGAAACTTGAGCAGAACCACCTCCGGTTCCGGAAGCAACTCAAAACCTTTCTCTTCTCTTTATTTCTGCCTTCTCTCTTCCTCTCCCTTGCTGATCACCTGCTTGATCCACGCACTGGTCACCTGGTCACCCTCTGAACTTGGGCCTAGGTCCCTATCTGTCCAGCTGCAATCCTGCACTGCCTCTTGGCTCCCCTGCACTTGAGGTCTGTATCTGCAGCCCTACAGTCCCCTCTCCTGCACTTATTTCCCACTCATTGGCTGCTCTTGTTTTCCTCTGTCCTGCACTTCTCCATCCACCCCCCACCCTCAGCACTTATCCACTCCCCACTTCCCTGCTCTTGCGCGATCTGAATGATACAAGGCCTAGTAAGATTGTTGTTTGTTTCCCCCTCCTTGACTTTGCGTGCCTCGAAACACGTGTATAGGCGCTTTATAAATGTCATATCATATATATCATGCATGCGCTCAGTTTCATAGGACATGAAGAAAAAAACAGATTAAGGAAAAACAGTAGAACTCTGCACTAGTATTCACTGGTTACATGTCTTTATAATGAATCCCATATATCGACACCATATGATAATGAATATTCTATAACAAAAACATGTTTACTGAAATGCATTTGAAATCATGTCTGATTACGAACTAAATCAATATATATATCGATAGTGAACAAGGAGCTCTGACAAAAGGACCCTAATAAGGAAGTGTGTTTGAAAACAAAATCATCGGTTCAAATAAAGTTCATTACGAGAAAAACACTGAGGTGAAGTGAATGATGAGAGTAACGGGAGAAAAACAAAACAAAAGGAAAAGCACCATTTTAACTACTGAGGTAAGATTTAGAACGTCCAAGTAAGGTAAAACATTAGTGATGCGTACATATAAAAGTGCCAATAGAAAAAAAGGGCTCTTATTTGATATTTATCAAAAGGGCCTTTAAAAAGGGCTCTTATTTGATATTTTGGTTAATAAAACAAGGTTTTTCATTCATTGTACAGTTCGACATGAGTGAAACACTACAATATATTGAATAAAAAAAGGGAAAAATCTATTGATTATGAAAGTCTTTATTATGAACAAAGAAAAGGAGGAAAAAAACATAAAATATATTGGAAATGTGCCGATTACTGCGTACACAATTGCAGAGGAAGAGCAGTGACACAGGGAGACAAGTTACTTGGTGAGGGAACCCACAACCACATGCCAGACAGCACAAAAGTGGAAATGAATATTTTTTTTATCGGAAATGAAAGCATATGTGGATTCCCAGTGGGTCTATAATCAAAAAATTGTATGCAACGATTTACCATTCCACGTGGCAGGACAAATGCCCAATGTAAAATTACTTTAAAGACAGTTGTGTAAACGCAGACAAAAGAAAGCACATTTTCCACCAGCACCACAAAGGTTTCATGATGTGAAAATTCCTCGAATTGTTGGTAACTTCGAAAAATAAACTTTTTATTATTTTACAACGAAAAGATGGAACACAGATTACTAATTTTCGTAACCATTAAAAACGTTGAATATTTGAAATCTGCAACGCAATGGCAAGTAGATACAACTTTCAAAGGTCTGCCCAAAACCATTCTTGGAATAATATAAGACACTTTGCTTCCATTAATATTCACATTAATTCCTTCTCAATCAGAAGAATATTACAAGCAAATATATGCGTTTGTACAAGAATAAATGTCCCCAAATGAGCCTGAAATTATAATTTTAGATTATGAAATTCAACAAATCAAGGCTATAACAGAAATATTTCCGAAGACTAAAATACAAGGATGTTTTGTCATTTTACTCAATCAATATGGCGTAAAATACAGGCAAACAGACTGCTAAATAGATACATGCAGATTTAGAGTTTCAATTCCACATAACATTTCTGTTTGCTTCAGCATTTGTACCTGAGAACCATGTGGAAGAATATTCTGAACTATTAACCCAAACTGACTTTTATAAGGCAAATGAACAATTTTTCGAACCTATATTAGACTATTTTGATTCAACATGGATTGGACAACTAACAAGAAGTTGGACAAGAAGAAGACCACGTTTCAACAAAAATCTGTGGAACTGTTACACAGCAGTCATAAATGAAAGTGCTAAAACTAACAACAAACTAGAAGGATGGCATAATTGCATCAGACAGTCATTCAAAACGTGCAATCTGACTTTATGGACCTTTTGTCAACATCTTAAAAAAGAACAATCATATCAAGAACTACAGATTGCACCGTTGTTTCCCTTGATATACATTGACAAAATAAACAATTATAGGAACAACCAACTATGTCTAAAGCATATCTGAACAGCATTGCGTTTAACATCAACTATTGAAGGAAGTAAAATTCACTTGCCACTGCAAACACCAAAATTCCGAACACAAAATATCTAAGAGTAAAACTAACTGCAAGTAAATCAAAAAGGGAAAGAGCCAAAGGTGACCAACTAACAAAAAAATAAGCAAATCCAAAGTCATTCCAAACCCGAAAAAATACCAACTTCAAAAATCCAATTGCGGAAAAAAAAATCCAATAATCTATAGTCCGGGAACGTGGGAAAAAAAGAGCAAAAATATGAAGAAAAAAAACAAAGCAGCAAATCCAGAGTCCAAGAAATACCCAATAAGCAAAAAAAGTAATTCTATGAAAAAAAAAACCTATGTTCAAATGAATAAAAAAAAAACACGAAAAATCACAAAATGAAAAAGTAACTCCGGAGAAGCACTCCATCCACTGCAACACAGAAAATCCAAAAGGGCCGTGAAGGTTCTGGTGTATCTTAATGTGAAAAATGTACTATAGAGCAACACCTTCTGGTCAATTGAAATGTTACATGTTACTAAAAGTTAATGTATTTATTTAAAATGTTATAAATATTGATTAAAAAAACACTATTTATAATATCCAAATGTAATTTATTTAAAATCTGTCATAAATTATCTAAAAATTAAATAATTCATTATAAAACCAATTCATCATATGTATTATTCGTTATTACAAATTAATTGTAAAATGATTCGACATAAAATAAGTCTTTATAAAGACAGTATACTGTATTCACTTTTTGTTGAACTTTAAAGGGCCAACAAAAGCAAAGACCACATCAACTATAAATTTCAAGCCTCAATTTTCCATGACAATAAGAGCGATCAAATGTTTTATGAACAGTGGTTAGCCGTGGTCAGGTTATGGTTGATTTAGGAATCATATGTGCATTTGGGGCATTTTGTTCTGTTGCGCTGCAAGCACCTTTAACAATTTTATTTCACTGAAATACATATACTAAACATATACTAAACACTCCTTATGCTGCACAAAAGCAAAACCCTAAAAGTAATAATCCACCTCACTTGGACCTCATATATATATGGCATTTTCATAATATAACAGAAAGGCGCAAGACATTTTCACGAATTGTGCAAGTAACTGGCCCAAAGATCCTCCCCACACGCACCCACCCCCCCAAAAAACGTAGTCCCCATAGAAACATTTTGCTGGGGAGCCGCTATGAAAGCTCCGAAAGTCTGGAGCTCAAAGAGCGAGAGCGTTGACTACATGAATGGCTGATTAACTACCATCGTCCCCTGGGCCGTGGGCCCTGTCCACTCCTTGTTCCCCCCTGAGGATTAATGCACATCCCAACCCCATGTCTGCTGTACCCCGTACCAGTTTGCTTGGAAAGAGCCCAAGTCATTGTTCATCATTGCCGTCAATTTATCCACCAGGAACATGTTTTTTACCTTTTTTAACCAGTCCTCCTTCGAAGGGGTCTCCGGGCTCTTCCATTTCTGGGCCAGTGCAACCCTTTCCGCCCTCAACATTGTTTCCCACATTCTAGGGTATCGGGGTATGTCCGTGTCCTCCGGAGGGAGGCCCAGCAGCATTGTCAGGGGGTTCTGGGGGAGAAGCTCTTCAGAAACTTCAGCGATCCAGCCCCTCACCTTCTCCCAGTATGCCTGAGCTTTCGGGCAGTGCCATCACATGTGCCCTCTCGTACCGACCTGGTCACATCCCCTTGGGCATGCGGGGGACACTCCCGTGTACATTTTAGCCAACTTCACTGGGTCTCTATGCCACCCCTGTAGGATCTTGAAGTTGTGTTCCATGTCCGCCGTGAATAAGTTCCCATGGAAGGCTATTTTAAATATTCTCGACCAGGTGTCCTCCGAGATCTCATCCCCCGCTAAGTCATTCCAGAAAGTGCGGAACCCCCTTCTCTCCCCCAAGTTAACCATGTTCAGTAGCCTATACATCCCTGATACCGCGCCCTTCCTGAAGGTTGCCGAGTCCAGGAGTTTCTCGAAGGGGGTCAGCTGTCTTTTCAGGTTCTGGCCCCAGGCCTGGTCACATAGGATTCCCTTCAGGCGGATGTATTCAAATATGGAGAGGGACCACTGACCGAGGGCGTCTCTCAGTTCCTCATATGGTCGGAATTCCCCCTCCCTAAACATTTGCCCCGCCCACTCCATTCCCAAGTCGGACCACGACTGGGCGTTGCGGAACCCCCTGCTTCCCAGTTTGAGGGGGTGACCCCAGAGCGATGACATCGGTGACGGCCACGATGTTAGGTGTGCCGTCTGGAGGCTTTCCCTCCAGATTGTCCAGAGGACTCCCAAGGTTGGGTGAGATTTGAGTCTGTTCGGGATGAACTTGCTAGGGGCCCACAGGAGGTCTCGAATCTTTAGTGGGTGAGCGTCCATGTCCTCCAGATATGACCAGTAAGTGCCCATCCCCTCTTTCATGTGTTCTAGGAGGACGCGCAGCTGGGCGGCCCGGAAATAAAGTAGAAAGTCTGGCAACCCGAACCCTCCCTCCTCCCTCCTCCCTCGGTAAGGTCAAGACCCTATTTGCGGTCCTCTGGGTCTTGCCCTGCCATATGAACTCCCGCATTCTGGAGGACCCTGAAGGTCCGGTCTGGGACTACAGTTGGGAGGGCGGTGAAAAGATATAATAGTCGCGGGAGAATGTTCATCTTCACAGCCGTCATGCGGCCGAACCAGGACAGGATCATTGACCTCCACCTCCTTAAATCTGCAGTAACTCCTGACACAACGGGGTCGTAGTTGGCAGGGGCAAGATTGGATAAGTCCCGGGTGAGGAGGACTCCCAGGTATCGAATGGAGGCCTTCCCCACTGTTATTCCTTCCAGGCTGGCAAGAGGGTCCAAGCCCGGGTCCCGGGTTCTCATGGGGAGCAGGACTGATTTTGACGCATTGATCTTGAGACCAGAGAAGCGCCCAAAGGCAGTCATCAGGGAGAGGAGCGGGGGAGCGAGGATCTCGGGTCTACCAAATAAGCCAGGATATCATCTGCGAATAGGGAGAGCTTAAATTCCACCTCCCCCCCTCTTAATCCCCTTAATCTCTCAGTGAGCTCTGACTGCTATGGCCAGGGGTTCCATGGAGAGGACATAGATTAAAGGGGACAGTGGGCATCCCTGCCTTGTCCCCCGCGAAAGGGGGAAGGGCTCCGACAACCCGCCATTCACTTGGACTCTGGCCTTAGGGGCCCTGTATAAAGCCGCCACCCAATCCCTGATGTGTGGTCCAAAGCCCATTTCCTGGAGGGTAAGTTCCATGAATCTCCACTCCACCCTGTCGAACGCCTTTTCCGAATTTAGGGACAGGACGCTCGCGTCCAAATCCGACCCCTGGGCATAGTGCAACAGATCTATAGTCTTCCGGATGTTGTCTGAGCCCTGTCTCCCCCTAATGAACCCCACCTGGTCGCCGTGGACCAGCTTCGGCAAGACCCCCTCCAACCGCCCCCCAAGCAACTTGGCCAGAATCTTTACATCGACATTCAATAGGGAGATGGGTCGGTAGGAGGAGCATTCCCTGGGGTCCCTGCCGTCCTTGGGGAGCACCACAATAATTGCCTCCATCATGGAGTCTGGGAGGGACCCCCCCTCCAGCACCGCGTTGAACACTTTTACCAAGTGGGGGGAAAGGGTCGAGCGGAACCTTTTGTAGAAGTAAACAGAGTAACCGTCCTCGCCCGGGGAAGTGCCCGCCTTCATCCCTCTAATCGCGCGCTCCACCGCGTCCTCGGTCACAGGGCCTTCCAACCCCTCCGCCATCTCCCTGGTCAGGGCCGGGATCTGGATTGAATTCAGGAACCCCTCCATCTCCGCCTCCTCCCCATTATATTCAGATGAATATAGTTGCCGATGATATCGGCGGAAGGCCTCGTCAATGTGGGGTGTGTCATAGCCTACTTTTCCCGCCTCGTTCTTTACCGCTTTCACTATTCGGCTTCTCTGCACCTCCCTCAGTTTCCAAGCCAGAATCCTATCCGCCCTGTCCCCTTTTTCGTAGTACTTCTGTTTGACCAGTTGAAGACTCCTCTCTGTCTTGTGGAGGAGGAGATCCTTCAATTGGAGTCTATAGTCGTCCAGTGCGGTCACCTGATCGCGGTCTAGGGGGAACCGTGGGAAGACCCCCAGGTTGGAGTGGGGCAATTTTCTCCCTGAGATACCTTTCCTGGGCCTCCCTTTCCCTTTTTTTCTGGGCTCCCATTTTGATCAAGATTCCCATAAGGTCGCCTTCAAGGCGTCCCAGAGGGTATGTGAACCCACCTCCCCGTTGTCATTGAGTTCAAAGAATTCCGTGATGGCCTCGAGGACCTCCTGGGCTAGGGCTTCGTCCTTTAACAGGGAGTTGTTGCACTTCCATCTCCCTCTGCGTTCGCATAGACCTCCCCTTGCTATAATGACTCGGACCAAATCGTGGTCAGACCAGGGGACGGGGTCGACCCTGTGGCCTGAGGTAAATGGGTGTAGGGTCTCGTCCACCAGGATGTAGTCTATCCTGGAGAACGACATGTGGATGGCTGAGTAATATGTAAAAGAGGGGGAGTCTGTTCTGGGGAGGGGGATCGTGTCCAGCAGACCCAGTTCTAGGTTGACTTTTTGGAAAGTGCGCGCCATGATCTCGTCCGCTGCCCTAGAGGACTGCGGACCTGCACGTTTCCTGTCCAGGGCGGGGTCCAGAACCATGTTGAAGTCCCCCCCACAACCACCGTGCCATGGATGAAGTACTTAGGTTTGTCCCCCACCTCCTCCCAGAATTGGGCTTGGCCTTCGTTTGGGCCATAAATGGCGGCTAGGGTCAGTGGGGCCCCCTGCAGGGACCCCCGCACCAGCAGGTAGCGGCCCCCTGGGTCTTTCAGCGTGGCTTCATTCTCGAAGCCCACATGCTTCGCTACTAGGATGGCAACCCCTCTCTTTTTGCACTTGTGGGATTCACTATAAACATCGCCAATTCCCCCTCCCTGCAGTTTGGGCTCTTTCCCCCGTGGCCAGTGAGTCTCTTACACGAAGAGAAAATCCAGGTGTGCCCTTCTAAATTCCCTACAGACCAGGGACCTCTTAGAGGGGGTATTTAAGCCACGAACATTAAGTGAGCCCACACCCAGGGCGGGCAGCCTGTCAGCCATGGTCTCTATGTTGCTCTCTCTCGGTCAACGTCTTCCCAGGGCTCTTTCCCGCATGCTTCGTTATTTCTGTTGTGTAGTGACCCCCTGCCCCCTCCCCCCGGGTGGGCCTAAAACAAAACCCCAACTGCCCCCCCTCCCCTAACCGTCACTGAACTTCCCCAACTCCCGTGTTCCCCCCACCCCCCGCCCCGGCGTCCAGCCAAGTAGTTCTGCCATCGCTGGCTTTTGGCCAAACCACCAGCCTGCCCGCCTCGGCCAGGCAATCTGCATAAGAAGCTCATCTCCTTGCGCCCCCTAAGATCCCCCGCGTCTGTGACCCCTCTGCGGACCCCACCTACTTGCAGGTCGTAGGGACGTTGATAGTAGTGAATCCTCTGAGTCTGCGTCCCTCCGACTAGGGCACACCAGGGTGCCCCCGTGCTCAGTCCTCGGAGTCGTTACGTTCTCCGTCCTTTGATGAGGAGGGGGTGTTCATTTTCCTGAATTTCCTCGCGCCGGTGCGCTTTCTCCTCTCGCCGGACGGTCCAGGGCCACCGGGTCTCCCATGCTCCGGCCCCGACAGGCCCCTCCGGGGGTTCGTGTCCACTGTATACTCTTGTATGGCTCCCCTTATGTCCTCTTCCGTGATCAGGGTCGATCTTTGGCCCATGTATTCAAAAGTCAGGGAGAAAGGGTAGCCCCATCTGTAGCGCACTCCCTTTTCCTTAAGCACCTGTGTAAGAGGGCGGCACATCCTACGCCTAGCCAGCGTGTAGGCGGAGAGGTCTTGGTATATGGAGACCTGGGCGTTGTTATAGGTGATTTCCCTAGCCTTTCTGGCCTCCTCCAACACCTTCGTCTTCTCCGAGTAATAGTGGAACCGGACCAGAATCGACCGGGGGGCCCCGGCCCAGCCCCCGCCCTGTGCACCCTGTCGAATGTTAGCTCTGTTGTCATTTCCTCCGCGAACAAGAGGGTGATGATGTCTCGTACTGCTCGGGTGACGTCCCTCTCCGTTTCCCCTTCCATTTCGGGCACCCCAAAGATTCTGAGGTTGTTCCTCCTTTCCCTGTTTTCGAAATCATCCATCTGCCGGTCCCTTTCCTCGTCCCTCTTCTCCAGGTCCTCCAGCCTCATGCTATATTGTACGTCTTGGACTGCTGTAGAGGATTGGTTGGATTCGACCTGTATCAGTATGTCCTCGATCTTATCCACCCTTTGGTCCATTTTTTCAAATTTCTGGGCAATGTCGAAACGCATGTCCCCAATTTCCTGTAAGATCGAGGCGAAGCCCCTTTCCATTGCCGCCGAGGAGGGGGTAGCATCCCCAGGTTGGGCCATGGTCCCTTTGCGGTTTAAGCCTTTGTCACCTCTTACAACCTCCTGGAAGCGGTATCTCTGTAAGGCTTCCCTCCAGCTCATGTGGTTCTTTCCTGTGTCCTGTCGTCCGGATCCCCGCGGCCCCGGCGGGGGGTCCCCTGCTGGCCAGTCCTTCCTTGCTTGGGTTGTGCACTCCTCAGATGTCCCGAATGGGGTGTCACAGTCCGGGGGGGCGGGCACACGCCCCACCTGTTCCCAGGCAGGGGCCTCTCACCCTTTTCAAGCGCCTCGTGGCAATCTGGGGCCTCCTCTGGTCTCCTTGAGGAGGGGAGGTGGTGATTTAAGGGGGCCTGACCTTCCAGGCCAAAGGGGCCCTTCCCGCGGAGCCAGGGGGGGGAGGGACGCCGTGGCTCACGCCGCAGGTCTTGGGGGGGGGGGGGGGAGGGGGCTGGGCGGGCACACGCCCCACCAGCGGCTGGCGGGGGCCTCGGACCCGGGTCACCCCCGCTTCAGGCCGTGCTGTCTGTGTCCCAAAAAAAAAGGGGGGGTCCGGAGCCCCCGGCCCGTAGTCCACACTATTGGCCCTCTTGCTCCTGGGGCTCCTCCCCGCCCGAGCCGCTCCCCCGTGGGGGGGCGAGTCCCAGGCCCACCGGGGCTCCGCCAACTCTGCTGCACTGGGCTCTGGCGGGCCGCGAACGCCCGCGATGATGTCTCCCGGGGGGGACCGCCCCGCTCCTTCCTCTCACTCCCGGGGGGGGGAGGACGCCGAGTCCCCGGGGGCGCCGCTCCAGGCCCCCAGATGCCGCCTCCTCGCCGCGCGGGTGATCCCGGCGCGGTATGCTCTGGTTCGGGCCGCGGGGGGAGGGGCGGAGAGAGCCTTCCCACGTCCCGCGGCCGTGTCCCTGAAGTCCCGGGGGGGGGCAGTCGTAGGGGGAGTGAGGGCTAGTCGGGCGGGGATGCCGTGTGCGCCCGGGGAGAGACCGCCTCACTCGCGGCACCGAGGCCGTTCTGGTCCTGCTGCGTCACCCGCACAGGCGCCGCGGGTTGCAAACTCCGGCTCCCCGGGGAGCTCAAGCTCCGCTCTTTCGCTCGTTGGGGGCCCGGAGGGGCGCCGAGTCGATCTCTCGGGTTCAACTAGCGGAGGGGTCTCGGGGGGGGGGGGGGGGGTGTTGCTCAATCCCCTCGGATTCCCGGGCTTCGGCAGGAGCTGTGCACTCGGGCAGCCATTGCCTGTGCGTCCCCTGGTGGCCTCGACCTCATATATTTTAATGCTTTCATAAACTCTAGCCACAGATCTACCATGATCCTAATGAATAATCTTTTATAACGCACTTCATACTGGAGTCTCTAAGGGAGACTTTAAGGGAGTCTCTAAGGGATTCAAACCTGTGTTGCGCCGCATTGTCTTGCTTCCAAGACAAACGCGTTGCCCTGAGCTATCCTGCCAGTCCTAAAGCACTTGCAGCATCTGCATGCTGAAAATAAGTTTGCATCAATAGTTTGCGGGGGTAATGGCCCAAAATGTTGTTCTCAGAATTCAGACTCCTGAAATTCCGACTTTTCTTTTTTTGTTGGTATGGGGTGTGGGATATAATAGTGTGGAGAGAGCGGGGAGTTTCCCCCCGCACATGTATGTGGTGTAAAGGGGTTTAAAAAAAAAAAGCCAGCTTTATCAGCCGTCGGAATTCTGGGGGTCATAGTCACTGCTTGCGGGCATGTATGAGTACTGCAGTGTTCTAATTGTAGGAGTGGCAACAAAACGGATTTTCTGACTACATAAAGGTCAAAATAATTAGTATTAGCTAGTTGTACCAAGAAGAGAACCCAACAAACATGTCAGCTGAAAACCTTGCTTTGAGGCCCAGCCGATGCAAGGTTTGCCTTTGAGCTCCTACCAAGTTATTTACTGCATCACCTCTTTGCAAATCATTCGGCTCTTTGGCTACTTCATTGGGTCTCTAAAAGAAATATTGAAAAAAAAAATCAGTGGGAGATCCACTATGCTATTATTACACCATGCCAAAATGGCGTTCACAAGTTTATCCTTATTCTCTCATAAGGGGAGTAAGGGCTTTATTTTTATCTTTCTTTGTCGCATAATAGCCCCAAGTTTCACAGTGGTCTCTATTAGAGAAAAACACAAATATTTCTCTGTTTATTCTTACAAATCTAACAGGTTCTGGCTTACACCTCAATTTCTTAAATTCAAGGAATTTTTTCCCAAACCTCCACCACAATGCAGAGCAATTTCAGTTGAGATTGTTACCTTTCTGTGCTTCTTTGCTTTAGGGAACTATTTCAGTGGCATTTGAATATTCATGGTACATCTGGTTTTCGACAGGCCCCATCCATATTCTGCATTACCTGAATTATACAAATGAGTGCATGTGCATTTTAGTGAGTGGATTTTCACTTCATTTTGCCTCAATTCTTTTATTTACTACAGAATGTGATACTATCTAAAGCCTAGTTTAAACTAACTTGTCGGCTCATCGCAGATTGATCCACTGTGTTTGTCACCTCATTTTATACCTCTTCTCATTTATTGCATAGTTAAACAACCCCAATCTGTCCGCGTGCTGCGATCTCACGGGTAGTCATTAAAAATCGGAACAAAACGGTCACTGATGTCATATCCCCCCTGGCAGAGGCAAATGTCTTGCTGCTGCTCAGTTATAGATAAGCACAGCACTTTTCTGATTGCTACGCGCTGTGATGTGCGCAATTATTCCACATATTGTGGTTGAAACCAAAGCACCCCTGCTTGCCTTGCCACTATATAGATATGGCGCTTCGCACATTAGCAAAATACCAAGGTTCATTTCTATTTTTCCTTGCTTCCCTGAGCACGGTGCACCACCGGGTTAGTTATACCTGTTGCATACGCCTATATCGTTCGTGTTTCAATATATCTGTAATCTCTGGATTTCCACTTAATAGTATGGACAATGTACCCAACGCATACCTAGGGGATCGTTTCTTCATTCAACCAATTTACTTATTTTACACAGACACTCGGGCGCTTCTCTCTGGCAGATTGTCTCCTCTGATTTAATGTTTGTCAGTGGTCCCTTGCGACTGTATTAAACGGCCTCAGTTTTGTGCTTTCTGCTGCATGTCAATGCCGGGCGCCATCTTGGAAGAGGTTCCAGAATGGTGCTCTGAATTTAACTCCACGTGTATTTTTGTGGATTTTATTATCTTTTCTTTGCGAATGATGGTCATTTTTCTGCATACAGTGACAGTGTTTTTTTTTTTACTCTTATGCCAAACCACCTTCAATGTAAGAACCCACTCTTGTGAGTCTGAAGGCTTCTTTTCCTTATCTCTTGTACCCACTGGTACTTGTTAAGGATGTATTTACATACAGCATGCTCTGGCTCTAATCGCAGGAGAAGACCCGTTACGTTGATAATGGGTGTGGGGGACAAGCCTTGTCTGGTTGGTGTCACAGATATTGTTTCTATTACGGCACATCCACTACCCACAGGAGATGTTTATTGGTGTTTTTCCAGTTGTATTTCTAGGTATTATAAATCCCTGTTGGAACACAGACCATGTGACAAAAAATTGAAGGGATAGACCTGTTACTCAACACCATTGTCAAATGTTCCAACTTATCTTGCACATGGCTTGTTGGATTCTGAAGGCAGTTACCCTACCAGCTATTGGGGAACAAGCAATTTTGTCTAATACTCCATTCAGGTAAAAAAAGAAAATCGAATCCTGATAGAACATGGATTGGGGTAAAAAAGAAGGAACAATCAATTGATTAATGTTAAATGGAGATAAGTGTTTGCATAAGCATTCTGTGTCCAGGTTGAAGATTCCATGTCATGCATGACACACGCTCAATTCTTGCCAAGTTGATAGCTTATAGGAAAAAATACTTTATTGGAAAAAATCTTGAAGATTAGCATAATGCAATAATTGACAGAGATTGCAGACAAAGTCACTGTCATTCAGCTAAATGGTGCTGGCAGATATGATATGGAATTTATAACGCGCCTATACAGAAGTGTTTCAAGGTGCAATTTTCTTTTATTTGTTTTATTTTTATTATTTTTATTTTTTTTGATAGCCTCTCTATGCAACCGACAATCTCAAATGTCACTGATGATAAATTCTGTGGTGGGCACATTGCTCAGATTCTTCAAATCCACTGCTAAACAGTAGCCTAGGCTGTCTAATATGGAAGTGATTGTGTCCAAACAAAAACAGAAAGGGAAGGCCAAGTTAGGTGAAGAATTGATAAATGTTCCTAAAAAGCCATAGACTGATATTTTAGAAGACCTCATGGGGACACCTGGCAAGCTTGAGTACGGTTCAGGACGCGTAAAGTGAACAATTACCTGAAAACAATTTGGTGCTGAAGGCTAAAGAGAGGTGGTCAAAGAAAAGGCAATCGTTGAACACAGAGGGAGCAGAACAGTCATGGCTTCATGAAAGGTCAGGCATCAGGGGTAAGACACATGGAAGGCGGAATAGAGTTTCAGAAAATAGAACCCTAAACTGGGGGATCATGGTCACTCCTAGTATTCAAAATGGTTGGTAAGGGACCACCCTCAGAGTGAGATGTGCAGAATGTAGTGGACAAGGTGTTGGGGTTCAATTTGCACATTTGAGAAATTGAGCTTTTTTCGTTGAGTGCCCTGCGAACCATGTAGAGGGCCTTATCGGATGCACATTCTTTGATGGGCAACCAGTGGAGGGCACAAAGAACAAGGAAGATGTGAGACAAGGCAGTTGTGTCGGATGAGTCTGGCTGCCAAATTCTGCACCAAATGTGGGCATTGGAAAAGATATGCCAGTAGGCAGACATACAAGGCATGTCATCAAGTGGGAATGAAGGAGCAGTGGTCAGAAGGGGAAAATAGCTTTTCAGGCCCCTCCCCCTGACAGTACCAATCTGTGTAGTGGAGAGAGACCAGCCCTTGCTGTTTTGTTAAGCCCAGATGATTTTGCTGCAAGGCTCTATTTGTAGGGGCAGGGTGCATAACAGATTGCCAACAGGAGAAGTACCAGAGGTGCTCCCCATCAACCAGTTCTAACACTTTGGTTTTATCTATCTGTGTTGGGTTTCAGCAATTGGTTCTTCATCGGTTCTCTTTTCGTCTCTATGCAACCGCTGGAGCGGGTAGTACTCCCATGGTACCCCGGTCTAAGCTGAGCAGGATCTAGGGGTTAAATGGTATACGAAGGAAAGCAACAACCGTAGTAGCAAATAAAGTCCCCATAGTGGGGATAATGACAGAGTCCAGTTGGTGAGTCACTGCTACTTTTATGGAACAAGAGGTAAACCCAACTTGGCTCTACTTAGCTGAAAGAGCAGTTGGGGTATCTGTCATTTGATGGTAGGAAAGTATTGAAGCCGAATGGACAGGAGGGCAGAAGTGGCAAGGCTTGGCTGATTGATTTGTTTGATGTGCCGTGGGAGCATAAACATGCTTGCCACCTTCCAATTCATAGGAGTAAAATTTTTAGGTGGCCTCTGACGAATTTAAAGATGGAGTATGTCTGTACAAGGAGAAGAAATCCAAAGCAATACATTGTGAAGTGTAGCATACCTTGTTGGGCGGTGTGGATTTAAGCCTGTATCTCTGTGACCACTGTACTGTAGAAACTTATTACTGCAGCATCACACAGGGAGCAGAGATGGTTTGTAATTCTTTACCTTACACAATCCTGTTTTAATCCCCACTTACTAAAGCAGGGATAGCAAAATACATGAGTGGCGGTGGGATCAAGAGGAGAGAGCAGAATCGCAATTTCCTAAGTAGTGGATGCAATTCTGACTGCAGGTAACAACATAGATGCAGCCCCTTTGACCCTTGATCTGCCGGTGGAAGGCCCCCCCCCTTATTGATACACGATCAACCACAACTACTCAGAGAGGAACAGCAAAAGGGGGATGTCTTGCACCATGCTGGGCAACCATTGTGGTAGAGCATGCACGGTACAGATGTAGAGGTACTGATCATGACTTGAACATAATGCTGGTGAAATATTTTTGCGCGCTCACTGGATTATCGTTTGATTGGTGCGGTAGCTGAAATAAGACACCGCAAGATTGTGTAAAAATGGGAACGCTAAAGTACAGTCATGTCTTCACTATTATTTCAATTGCTGTATTCTACATGGGGGAAAAAATTATTTATGGAGGAGATCTGGGGCTGGATGTCGCCACTTTTTGTCTCTGCTAACGGCCCACTAAGATGAGGTCCATTGAGACTTCACATTTGTGTTACGATATGTTCTATGTGATGTTGCTGTCGAGAATGTAGAACACTCATTTGGAATCTCATGACTTGTACCCCAGGTTCCAGGCACAGCAGTTGGAGTTGTGAAGCTGAAAGAGCGCTGTGCTGGGGATCGTTACCTGTAACTTTATAAAACATGTATATAATTTGGGTCACAAAATTGTACGTCTTGCCACCTTACCCAAACCCTTACATTCAAATATACACTTGACAGTTTTATGATCAGTCCTTCTAACAAATTCTGTGGCCAATACAACATTTCAGAACTTCTCAACAGCCCAATGGCAAGCCAATGCCTCCTTTTCCAGGACGGCAATAATTCCTTTCAGAGCCCCTCCCAGCTCTTGAGGCATGAGCAATGATCTCCTCATCAGCATTGTTCCTAATCTGCGATAAAACAGCTCCTATGCCATTATCACTGGCATCAACAGTGATCACACTCCTTCTGTGTGTGTCAAAACATTTCAAAGTGTGTGCCAATTCTGTTGCTTCTTTAATCTCACAAAATTCTTTCACTCCAGGTGAATTCTTCTCCTTTCTTAAGCAACTTTCTCATTTCAGACACTTTATCCGCAGAATGTTTTACACATTTTTTGTAAAACTATTTCATACCTAGAAATGAGCGTAATTCAATTTTAGACTCTAGCCTTTCGACCCTTCTAATCTCATCCACCATTTCACCTTTTGGCTTTATACCAGCCCCTGGCACTTTGTGTCCCAAATACTCAACTTTGTTTCTCCTTAAAACACATTTCTCTTCCCTCAGTGTCACGCCTCTCTGTTCCAATAATCTTCAACAATTGCTCCAGGATCATATCCTGTTCAACCTCAGTCTCTCCGCATACTAACACATCATCCTGGAAGCAGAATACACCTTTCATCCCTCTAAACAATGTATCCATCACCTTTTGGAAAACAGAAGATGCCGACACCAGTCCAAATGGCATCCTCCGAAATTGGAATATTCCCTCATGCGTTATAAACGCAGACAATTTCTGACACTCCTGTTCCAGTTCCAACTGGTGATATGCCGAAGCCATATCCAATTTATAAAAAAACTCTTCCATGCCCTATCACGGCGAACATTTCATTCATGTTGGGCAAGGGATGCCTATCCAACACTACACATTTATTTACTTCACACAATCTCAATTCTCCGGATGGCTTCTTTACAACTACCAAAGGTGAAATCCATTGACCGCCACCTACCCTCTCAATTATACCCATGCAAAGTAATTTATCAAGTTCTTTCTTCACACCGTCCCTCAATACTAATGGAACATCACGTAACTTTGCTGCCACATAAATTCTTCCCCTTTTCAAAATAATTTGATGTCTGATTCTCTTAATATTGCCCACGCCCTTCTTGAATACCTTTCTACATTTTTCACACACCGAGATACATGCATGTAGCACTTGTTCACGTGTGTTTGGGTCTAGTCTTATCCGTAATCTTTTTTTTTTTATCATGCCATCCTAACAAGGTTGCTCCCTTCCTCGTTACGTAGGCCTTGCCTTGGGCGCTTCTTCCTTTAAATTCTAATTGGGTATTTAAATATCCTAATAACGCAATCTTATCGAGATTGTAACCACCAGGACTTGCATCTGGCTCCAATATATTGCGCACATCACCAGCAGCTACATGTTCTAGCACATCTTTAGACATGAGCAATATCTTTGCTCCGGAACCGGCCATCATTGATATTTCTTTGCCATTCACACGCATCGGGGCATATGGGTTCTCACTCTCCCTCATCCACACCCTGAATAACATTGACTGTAATATTTTCTTTGTGACAGTCTCCTTCTCCCTCAGACGATCCTTGATCATCCTCCTCTTCAGTCACGTATAACATGTATATAACGCTTCTCTGGTTGAACCGAACATTTTTGTAACTGTTAGCGAAATGCCCCTTTCTCTCGCACCACCAGCATATCGATTTGCACCCGGGGCACGTCGCTCATCCGGCAACATGTGTGTTACTGGCACAATGAAAGCACAAGTGCTCTTCCATTTTCTGGCCCTTCACTCTGGCACCTTTATTGTCACCATTTGCTTTGGCTGCTATGTTCTCCTTCACCCTTTGTTTGCCATCCGAAAACTTCAGGACCTCTACCTTTTGTCTCTTTTTTTTCTCAGTCAATTTCACCACACAAGCCATAGAATGTTCCACGTGCTTCGCAACGTGGAAAAAAGAGAGAGTAGTGTATGGTGATTGGGTCAGAATAAGGAAAGTTGTGAAGGGAAAGGGAGATTTGTTGTACTCTGACCCCATGCAGGTGGAGGCTGTGTTGAAAGGGGCCGTAAGGGAGAGAGGGGGTCAGTGTGGAAAAAGAACAGGATTGCGGTGGAAAAGAGGGGATGTGTTCATTGAAGGGAAGGAGATGTGTTATGATATGTTCTAGGTGATGTTGCTGTCTAGAATTTAGAACACTCATGTGGAATGTATCTCATGAGTTGTACCCCAAGTTCCAGGCACAGCAGTCGGCGTTATGGAGCTGAAAGGAGAGAACTATTTGGTGGTCATTGCCTGTAACTTAATAAAACGTTTATTAAGCTTATCTCTGCAGTGTCCTTCTTCACATCAGTTTGGTAACATTGTTGTGTGCTGGACATGTTTTGGAACGATGAGCAATGACGTTTTGGCAAAACCCTTTCGGTTCCCCAGATGAATGAATGACATTGGATGCTTTTAAAATCTAAAGCAAGCTTATCTTTAAAATAGATAACAGTTTGGGCTGTAGCCGATCTGAAACATGGATCTCTCCATTTCATGTGTTCTGTTAACGTCAAATAATTTGTGCCACTCCACAGGGAACCAGCAGCAATCAAGTACCTCAGAGCAAATATGCAGAACTTCTAGCAATAATCGAAGAATTGGGTAAAGAGATTAGGCCAACATATGCCGGAAGTAAGAGCGCCATGGAGAGGCTAAAAAGAGGTAAATCTAGATGCTTTAAGCAGACTTGCAACCACACGCTCAGTATGTATGCCTATCTTTGCAATGTGTGAAAGCGCTTGTTGTGGAATATTTTTGTTTTTGCATTTCTCCAATCAATTTCAGTGTGACTCCCAGCATGTCTGCAGATGGTGGGGGGAGGGGTCCTGGACTGAATTTTAGGAGTAAGGTATTCCATCTGAACAATTACACTCTCTACAACACGAGCAGGTTGGTGGAAGAGGGACCTCTTAACAATTCTTCGGTGCACTTCCGTACCTCCATATATTCTCAACACAAGGTAGCCATTTTACCACAGTTGTGTTCCAAAAGGGCCAAGCCTTTTGTTTTAAGCCCAGCCTTTGTAATTCTGTCATTGTTGGCTTTCTTCCTCCTGACCAACATTGGAAAGGGCATAGAAGGTCATGCATTTTCACAGGCTTCCTGCAAGAAGCCCAGGAAATGCCATGTGATCTGGTTGGCAATGGGTAGGGGATGCAGCCCCACCAATATATCCTCCCCCCCCACCACCCCACCATTCCAACCAGAGTGATGTCAAAGTTGCAGGGCAGTTGCCAAGAGAGCAGGTTGTCCAGGATAGGGCAGACACAGATGCAGGTTTATATGTTGGTGGGCTGTGGGCACAGGCCAGGATTTCTCATATAAGAGGATCTGGAGTCATTTGATAGTCGACCGCCAATACTACGTTTCTAATCAAGACATCACTAGAGGACTCTTGCTGTTCCACTGTTGGCCAAACCAATCCACACAGAGGTGAAGCACTGCTCTGCATTAACAGGGGAAAAGGTGTATTTGGTGACTCCTTCCATTAGTCTCCAGTCCCCATCTGCTGTCCTCATCCTCTGGAGCTAAGAAGAGTTGCTGAGCATGTATCTGGCTTTCATCCTCTGGAGTGGGGCCTCCTGCATTGCTCTGACCTAAAGTAGCTCTGCGGCTAGAACCTTTGCAAGCAATCATGTCATGTGGCTGCAATCATGTCACTTGGCTGGTGTGCTCTCTGTCGACAAATTAAGCCTTCCTGGAGCCTGAGCCCACCGGCTCTTCTTCTTCATGCCTGCTGACCCCGTGCAGGCTCACTTAACTACTCACCATGTCGAAAGGTATCCTGAGGGGCCTTCATTGTCACAGGAGCCATCGCACAGCCCTTCCTGTAGCTTTAGCTAGGTATTTATCCATTCCTGAAAGGTTATTGACGTAGACTGGAACCATTGATCTCCTGGCTACGCTGTCAAATTTGCCATCCAACCGAGAGACTAACACTGCAAACCCTGGACCTTCAACATTGGAACCAGCAGAATGGTTATTTGTCCCAACAGCCTTGACTTACCTGGGGCTGTTACCTTTCCTGATCAGAGTTTGAGGGGCTTGCATGCATACCTGTTTTTAAAGCCCCTCTCCCCCTGCTCCCCATTTATTTGCTATGGGTAAAAAGGACACGCCTTCTGGTACCAGGCCCCGATCTTTGCTGCTGGGACCTGAGTCTGGGTCTCGTCTGGGGTTCCACTGGATAGCTAGGATAGGTAGCTTCCCATCCCCTACCTGGGAAAACAAACCTCCATGTACTGCTGAGGTATTGAGCTCACTCCTGCATTGGACCCAATGTTCCCTATGGGAGAACTATGATTAACAGTAACACATATTCTTAAAGTAATATGAACTGGGATACTTGCCTTGAACATTGATCAACCTTTGTTCCTCGGATAGAGTCTGAGGCTTATGTAAGACTGCTTAACATCTTTCCCCCCACTCCAGGTAATCTGTTCAATTATTGCTTCACCTGTGTACATTCTAAAGTGTGGCGCATGTTCAAACTTGAACACTAAGCTGTGATTGTGTGTATGTATATATTGCTTTTAATTCTCTTTTAGTGTGTTTACTTGATGCATAGCTGTCGCTAAATAAATGGAAGTATTTTGGTACTTCTCCTTGTGGAAAATCTATTGCAGGTTCAGCTAATGGGCATGGTAATGGTTCATTTAACCAAACCCCTGATCTCTCAAGTCTGAGGCTATCTGCTCACTTGTGTTACCAAGAGAGTGTTACGTTCAGACCTTTGTGTCAAATGTTTGCGGGTCCTCTGTTAGCTTCCCAGAACCCAGCAGCAATATGGGTTGTGAAAAAAATCCTAACCAAACTTTATTTTGAGAAGTCCTCCAAAAGATCATTCAGATTGCTATTCAACTATTTCAGCATTCAAACAATGACATTGAGTAACCTTTGCATACTGCCATAAATATCGAATATTATTGCTATAAACCTGTAACATGTTTTAATCTGACAAGTGACAATAGAATAAGCCATTTGAGCCAAGTCACACATGTTATTCCACCACCCACTAGCCATCACTGAAAGAGACACCTGAGCAAAGCATTGTGGGTATGCACAGTAGAACAAATGCAAGCCTTTAGCTCCAGTAAATGGTATTTGTCGTACAGGGCAGTACTATTTTATACATGGCCTCTTTAACCCAAGACGCAGTTTTCAAGGAGGAAGACGGCTGTATACCAGTTTCACCCATATGAGGGATCATCAGTGCAGTGTCTGACGAGCAACATTTGTTACTGCATCAAATGAATGAACAAATCCTTTAATCCTAATTAGTTCCTTGAACTGAACAGAGTAAGCACGGCCCACGAAGTAGTGAAAGCAGACAGCAGCCTGTGGCATATACTGAGACCCATTTATGCTGCCTCACAGGCAGACCACTCTGAGACCGCGTTAGGAGGATTTTTCAACCTGACACAGCACTTGGAGAAGCCAACCTGCAGCACCCAATCTCTTGATGGTAGCGAGACTGCACAGTCAGGCTGAACATAGACGGGAAGGTCTACTGTTGTAATGGTACAGTTAACACTCACAAAGATGATGCATGAAGGCACCACAGAAGTAGGTACACACATCTTCTCATGTATTACACTATTCTACTAAGGCACACATTATGCAATTAAAGTTAAGTATAATGCACATTTTGGCACCCCAATCTGGGGTTGCTCGCTTCTTTAGGTTTTCACGCAGATATCACATAATATACTGTAATTGTTGAAGTAGGTAAACATTGTAAAAGCACCAATCACTGCATTGAGTGGCCATTTGCAGGGATGAAGTTGCCAACCCCAGAACAGATGACTGAGCAAGGAAGCAAACGCCCTGCCCCACACAGGCCTTGTAACAATAGACACTCCAAATCAGGTTCAATGAATTTCTATGCCTGCAATACACAAACAGAAGATGCAAGTGTTGCGGAATGGCACTGCAGCCGATACAATTGATGGAAAACAGTCACAAACAAAGGTTCAGCACTGATAGCTGCATGGCATGTGCTTTCTATCACTCAAACTCCCTATATTTTCTTTATATAGCACCACACACCCAGAGGCCTCGTAGCGCTGACAAGACAGACAACAGAAAACATGTGCTCTAGACTAAGACCAAACCTTTTTATCCAAGAAGGTCTTCATACTTTTCTTAAAAAGGGATAAAGATGGTATCGTCCTCCAAGATCGAGGCAGTGCGTTCCACAACATAGAAGCCCATCCATCAAAACGGGTGCCGCTATGCTTTTTTTAGATGAAAACATGGACACGCCAGAAGTGCATCCTTCCTTATTGGAACACGACGCTCCTCTTATGGGTGCTTGTTTGATGCGAGAGCTAAGATACAGAGGGGCATCACCAGATAAACACTTGTAAAGAGAATTGACTTCATGCTCAGCAGGTAGCCAATGGAGCTTCCACCGAGCTTCTGACACATGCAATCGCCTCTCGAGCCCACAAACTGCTTGGACTGCTCAATTCTGAATAGTTTGCAATTTCTTCATATTGTACTGTGAGACGCCAACCAGAAGACTATTGCAATACTCCAGATTTGTGTTAATAGTGGCAGATGCCACTACTGCCCTATTCTGAATATATATATGGACGTATCTGCCACAACAGTCTGCTCATTTATGCGCATGATGAGCTCAGATGTGCCACATGCTTATTTGATGTTATTTGAGAATCTAAATAGACTGGCAACATTTTAACATGCTGGGCCACAGGAATCGCATTGCCCGCAATCAGAAATTGGCTGTGTTTTTTAGCCTTGCACTCGTTCCAATAATCAACAACTCAGTTTTCCTATTGCTTAAGGCTAAGGAATTGGTTGCCATCCATGACTGGATCGCCAGGAACACTTGGTTGATCTTTTCCACATCCTTTTGAATACACCCCAGAAAGTGCAAGGAGAATCTGGGTGACATCTGCATAATTGGCGAACTGTACACCCAGGCTGTCCAAAAGGTCACATACAGACCTAATATAAATATTAATTAATAAAGGGGGCGAATCGGGATCCTTGTGGCACACCACAGGTCAGAAGCACGGGAGAGGATTGGTAATAATTTTTAATGACTTTCGCTTGTCTAGGCCCAAGAAAAGATCTAATCCACTTTGCAGCGTTATCTGAGCATTTCCCTATCAACCGATCGTGATCAACTAAATCAAAAGCAGCCGATAGGCTGAGCAACATGTTGGGTAAGATTTTCACATCAATAATAAATCTGCCTGACCTGTGTCAACCCCAGAACCTTTTTGCTTTACTGGTGGATTATTCTTCCCTATACCTCAGTGAGTGGAAACCTCTTGCTACACTCACAGATCCTTTTACTCTTTTTATGGGTGTAATTTTTAAGACTTGGTGTGTCTTATAATTGCATCCTCTTCGCCAACTTTTGGCATAAACTGTCTATTGTTGCTGGGTTGCCCTTTGGGCTCCCACTTTTAATTCTCTCTGGCGAACCTTGTGAGAACTACAGTTCCCAAGAATAGAAAGGATATTTAATCCTCTCTAAACTTTATTTAGGTAAGACCGGAACACCCCAACTTATGTGGAGTGCTGGGGAGATTCTGTTAAAGGGACAAGCTTACCTTTTAATGGCTGGTGGCAGTGAATGTTTTTACTAATTCGGTGGAACTTTAACGCAGGCTGTTTCCACCCAAAGGCACCCATGTGTGCTCACTTGACCAAAATGGCCCCTGTCTTCTTTTACTTGCCATTTTGCCATTCCTTGTCCTTTCTTTGATCTTCCCCTGCCCTCCAGGGTGAAAAAGCCCTTTGTGTGATTCTATCTTCAGCGGGAGACCTCGGTCAAGCCTGCCCAGGCTCCAGAGTGCCTATGGAGGCAGGAAGCGAGAGAGGAGTCCAAAATCTGCAGTCCTTTGTCTTCCAGTCTGACTGCGAGAATCTAGTTGAAATTGGGAGGCTGTCTTTCCTGAGTTTGAATGTTTCAAGTCTGTTTGATTGGCTGGGTTCCTGCATAAAAGTCTGATCCTGGAAGCTGAAGAGGTAGTTGACCAATGGACTGGAATCCGAAGAGGGAGATGAAGAAAACGTGGCTGAGACGATTTCCAGCTACCAGAGAGCCTGCTGTGTAATCGGAGCCTGCTGTTACCCTTCATTCCAAGCAACCTGGGCACACAGAAAACAGCGACCAGAGCCTGGTGAGATCCACTAGACTCAAGAAGACCTGCATTTTGACCCATCCCATGTCGTGCTGCGACCTTGCGGGGCTGCAATACCCCAATACCCATGGACCTCGAGCCATTGCGCAGTGCACAATGTTCTGAATTCGGAATAGAGTACAAACTTTGGTGGCATCCTGCTGGACCTCCAGAGGCATGAATAGAGTCCGAAAAGTCCCCTCACCACAGTGCTGGACCTTACAAGTGACGGGAATCCGACCATCCATATTCAGTCTTCTTGTGGCTCCTGAAAAGGGCGCCAGAACCACAGAGCCTGGTGCAGCCATGAAGAAACTCTTGCCCAGAGCCTTCCCCATTGTTCCCTCCTGCAGAAGCCCTTCCAGTGTCCTGTCTTCAGTCTTCATTACAAGGAATTCAGCTACCAGGTTTTTGGCTGCAGATCCTGAAGTCTTATTGCTGCAACTCTTCTTCCGTGCTAAGGTACTGTGTTGGCTGGGGTATTTACTTACCTTAAGCCTTTGTGATTTCTATAAAGCTTGTACTTGTGATTGGGAGTCCTTGCACCCAGCTCACCCAGGCCCATTGCTGGAATCCTCCTAGGGTGTCTTCTCAGAAGTCCCTGGACCTTTACTAAGAGAACTACCTGCTTGTTGAACAGTCTTCCACAGGAACACTGACTTTTGCCTGTAGCAGAACCCTAACTTGCCCTGCCTACAGCTGGCATCTAGACCACTAGGGTTCCTCTTCTGCCCCGGAGTGAACTCATGCAATAGAATAGGGAAGGGCTGGATAAGTAAAGGATTCTGTCTTGAAAAGTATAACAAATGTTTAGTACTTACTTGTGAAAGATTTAGTTGGCAACTGTAACTCTGAGAGTGAACAATTACAAATATTCTTACTCACCTTGAATGTGTGTTGTGCCATTCTGAAAAGTGTACATACAGGGTTATTTTACTCACCTGTGAATTGGTTGTGCCTCTTCGCCAAAGGTAATGCTGTTGGTTTCATTTTACTATTCATGTTGGGGATATAAATGTATGAGTGCCCCCAATTGGGTCTTGCTTCCCCTGACTTGCTGTTAGCCTGTCTAGAATAAGTCTACCTTGGGTTATACTTGCCTTTAAGTTGCTGGTAGCTCATTTAACAAGTATATGGGTTTTACTTACCTTGCGTTAGCTCTGTGCTATCCTAAAATAAGTTAAGGATGTATTACCTACCTCTGTCTGTGTTCCACTGATCTGAAAAGCAACTGTACTAGCATGTTACTACATTAGGTTTTACCTGCCTAGAATAGCTGTGTGCCATTCTTAAAAAGTGTCCTTTGGGTGTAGCTGACTTTGGTATGCCTGGTGCAATCCTAAATTAGTGTAGAGTTCTTACCTTTCTTAGACAGTGTTCCCCTGAGCTGAAGAGCAACTGTAATTGTATATTACACCAAAAGGCTTTAGTCACCTAGTAAAACTGTGTTATCCTAAAAGTAGTTCTAGGTATATACTGTTCCTTGAATCTGTGTTTCACTATTCAGAAAAGGATCCTGGTAACAGGATTGGTTGATTATGTGATTGATTTCTTTGCCGAGTGTCGCTGCATAACTGGCAGGGTCTACTACCCTTGACTTACTGTAAAGTAACCAGAAAGCTTTGGTAAGCCCTTCGTGACACGTAGCAGACTCGGGCATGAGAAATACAAAAACCAAGAAAAGTTAGTACTGCTACTGGCCAGGTATATTCCCACTTGTTGTCAATGAATGAAACAACTATATCCTAGTAATGGGAATCCTGGTATTGTTGGTACTGATAGGAAAAACCTCTAAGTTTATGCCACATGAGAATGTCCAGAAAGGAGAAAGGGGTTAAACAAGACGAATCACATACAACCATGATTGTGAATAAACGTGGTTTGTATTGACGTTAAAAACATTCAGACATGAACAAGAAAACATTTATAGACAATTTGCATGTGAAAAACTCAAATAGTCTGAACATAAATCAATAAAGAGATCAAAAATCACAATTTTGCTTCAGTACATAAATCAGTTCGAAGTCCTTGATCATGTAACATGGCATAAATCACTGGTGAAATCATAGGGACTATGGTACAGTGCAAGGGTGGGTGTAGGATACTACCCATCCCCCGTATTCAATAAAGCATCTCATCTTTCAGATGCCTGAAGCATCTCATATTACAGGTGCCTTACTGTAAAGTAATCAAAAAGTAACTCATGATGTTTACTCCCCATGAATAGGTGTGGCCTATACTAAATGTGTAATCCCTAAAATTACTGTTCGGTATTCTGAAGGGTTATGCTTTGGTCTGTGTATCTTCAAGCATTGTGATGTGTTTTTATAAATGTGTTTGACTCTATGACCATTACTTACCCCAAGACTTAACTTGGCCTACTTGTATTTATTTGTTTTTTTATAATACTTCTGGTTGTCAGTGTTTCTATTGAATCCTTGATATAATACAGGTTCAGTGAGTCTAGCTGCTCTGTCTACGCTACCATATACTCGGGTGGTACAGTCTTATACTAAGAGTGGGGTCTTGTACTGTCTCAGTTGAATGATTTTACTAAGCCCTTAGTTGGACTTCAGAAAAACTGTCCTAACACAACAAAAGCAGTACAATCTGACCCTTTTTACAATATTCGACTAAGTCTAGTAAAGCCGTTTCTGTATCATGTTTTGAGTGACAACCTGACTGACCTGACCCCAAAATGTTGTGTTGCTCAATAAACTCATTGTCAAAGATCTTCAGCAAAAATGGCACATTAGTTATGGGGCAGAAATTTGCAGCTACAGTTGGATCCAAATCCTCTTAAAAGAGGAGAGATCCAAGCTACCAACAGACCATTTGGGACCTGAGCTTCAGAAAAGTACATATAAATTAATGTTGTTACTCTCAATTATAGATGGTGTAAGGGGCCCGTAGCTCAGCTCACAACTCACGGACAACAGTAAATGGAAAGAAGTTTCCAATGCGGATCGGCGAGAACGGAGAGGCCCCTGGTTAATACCGCACAGGGAACTGGTGTGCGCAGGAACGCTTTTGGTCCGAGAAGGGGTCGGCAGTCAGGACTGCACTGGGAAAAGCACCAGAAGCAATAAGTGGAGGAGCTGGTTGTGAGGCTGCCCAGCGACCTGGGCGGAACGGATGCATGTGAACTTGCCCGCAATGCTGACAAGGTTGTATGTGTGTCGGCTTCTCATAAACCAACGACCTATACCCCTGCAGCCCAAACCAAAGGTCAAAACAGACTCCAGCCGTATTACATACCTTGGGTGAATGCCGAGTGGTGCCGCCTCCGATCCGACAGATGCCTTCACATAGCAGCCCATGGACTCCATGTTGGATACTGAAGCCGGCTCTGAAACCCATGCTGACCACCAAAACGACAGTGGCAGGCGGAAGGAAAGGGGCGGGACAGAGGGTATGAGCTATGGGATTGCTCCGCCTCAGGAAAACGTTGTTGATTGCCACTGCCTATCATACCTCCTGTCCATCAATCTTAACATTGTGTTGTGTGGACTCCCTACTTTACAGGAGGATGAACGCTGTGCAGAAGGACTGGAATACTATTAGGGCCTATTAGGCTGAGGATTAGAAAGAAGATACTTAGAAAAGCCATACTCCAGAGTTCTAACCAGGAAAACCTAGAAGGGACACTTAACTCTTGATTTGCTGAAGCAAGTAGATTTCTTTGATGTAACCACTATTATTCTCATTAAACCAATATTTTTTTGAAGCATTTTGTGTCCACCTGTTAACTGCCCATAGATAGATTTGGCTTCCCTTCCCAACACAAGCAATACGAGTAAGCCTTACTTCAAGAATAAAAATGAGCCCTGGCCAGAGCCTCGGGAGCAAAGGAAGCTCCTTTCCCAAGTGGCACGGGTGACTGCGGACCAGGATTATCTGTTTGCTGGGTCGCAAGAAGCCACTGAAACAGAACACCTGCTAGCAGAGAGGGGGATCGGATGCGCACGCCTTAGCTGGTGAGTTCGCCAGCTGATGGTGACCACGGAATGCTCCGACCTCTCGCGTGTTCAAGGCAGGCGTTCACCAAGAAGCAAACATTCACGTATGATTGGAAGTGATATCAGAAAGCAGCGAAAGCTGTTATGTTTGAAACCAAATGACTAACATTAAACCTGCGAGTTTGTTGAGAACCCAGCAACCCTTTGCATCTGTCAGTTGAGGCTTTCGCCGTCACTTTCTTTCCACCCCCTACTTCTCCACTGGCTGACTTAAATTCAGACACAGCTCATTCCATTCTCCACTATTCTATCTCTGATACTCTGGATGTTCTTGACCCTGTCATGAGGATCCGCTTGAAGCCCAAAGCCTAGTGCAACTCCTGGTATGACTCTGACCAAGTCACCATTAAACGCAAGTGCAGGGTGGCTGAGAGGAAATGTCTAGCTTCGTGTGCATCCTCTGACAAACTGGCCTGCTGCTTGCTCCAAAGGCAATACCGGTTCTCTGTGTGCACTAATAAGAAAGCCCACATCCAAGCCCGCGTCTCTGCGGCACCTAACAACTCGGCCAAACTCTTTAAAATCTGAAAGGAGCTGGCCAATCCTGCTGCAGTCTCTACCTCTCCTGTCACCTCCCAGTCCCTCTGCACAGCCCTGGCTTCTCATTTCATCTCTAAAACCCAGGACATCCTGTCCACCCTCTCATCCTCTCCTTCTCCTCCCTCTACTCTCCTCTACCTCTGGTCCCCCTGTGGCCACCTCTCCTCCCTCGTTCTCTTCCTTTCCTCTGTTCTCCCCTGAAAAGGTTTCTAGAAAAGTCTGAGATATGAAAGTCTTGTCAAAACAGGTTTGACCCTGTTCTTCCAAAAGCATTAAAGGACCACATTGACCCACGCTCCTGCCCTGGCTGACTTCTGCAACCACCCCTTCACCAGTGGAGCCTTCCCTTCCCCCCCTGAAGCACTCTCTTGTGCACCCTCTTCTCAAGCAACCCTCAGCTGAGCACTCATGCCCGGCTAACTATCGCCCGATCTCCATCACTCCTTTCCTGGGAAAATTCCTGGAAAAGCTGGCCATCTCCCAGATTAATCTTCACACTGAATCTGTTGGTATGTCCATGACCATCAGCCTGTCTTCAGAGCAGACAGAAGCACGGAAACTGCTCTCTTGAACATCTGTGAAGACCTGCTCTCTAACCTTGATTCTAATCTCCCCCTCTGTCCTCATTTTACTCAATCTCTCTTCCGCCTTTGATACGGTCAACCATGTCATCCTGCTCAATTGTCTGTGATAACCTGGGTATCACCGATCGGGCCCTGGCCTGGCTGACCTCGTTTCTATCTGATCGACCTTCCAAGGTTCAACTCTCTCTCTGGTGTTCCCTAGGGGTCTAACCTCTCTCCCCGGCCTTCAACCAATACCTGGCACTGCTCGCTCACTGCATTGCCGCTCACTGCTCCAACTTTCAGTGCTGTGCGGATGACACTGAGCTCGTTTTCAGGCTCCCCTCTGCCACCTCTTCTCCTATCTCTGACTGTCTGTCTGCTATCCATGAGTGGTGTGCCGCCAACGATCTCTGCCTTAACGCCAGTAAGACACAGATTCTCCTCATCTGCACACCTGCACCCTCCTTTGCTGTCACTCTCTGGCCGGCCTCCCTTGGCCTTCTTCCCGCTTCCACCTGTGAGGCTAAGAACTTTGGGGTCAACTTCGACTCCACATTCTCCTTTTCTCCTCACATCTCTGACATCTCTAAGAAGTCAAACTACCAACTGCACCTCCTCAGAGGTATTCTTCCTTTCCTCTCCTTCCCCCAGAAGCTCACTGTCTCTAGAGCTCTGGTTCTCTCTAGGCTGGAATACTGCAACGACTTCTTTCTAAATCTGCCTGGTTCTTCTCTCCGCCCTCTGCAACTCATCCAGAACAGGACTGCAAGACTTTTCCTTGGCCTCAAGCCCAGGGATCGTACCTCCCCAGCACTGAAATCTCTGCATTGGCTCCCAGTGGCTACAAGGATTAAGTTCAAGTCCCTCTGCATTGTCCGCAAGGCCTTCTGGGGCCTGGCTCCTCAATACCTCAAACTCTCGCTTTGTAAATACCTTCCTACTCGATCTCTTTGCTCCTCCAACTCCCTCAGGGTCAGTTGCTTTTCCAAGCAACAAGTTGGTGGTAGATCTCTTTCTTAGGCTGGGACCGCCCTCTGGAACAGCCTCCCTGCCTCTCTGAAACTTGAGGCGAACAATCTCTGGTTCCCGGAAGCACCTCAAGACCTTCCTCTTTGCTTCTGCCTTCTCTCTTCCTCTCCCCTGCTGATTTCCTGCCTGATACTGCACTGGTCACCTGGCTACCCTCTGATTTCGGGCCCAGGTCCCTTCCCACCCAGTTGAACACCTGCACTGCCTCCCGGGCAACCCTTGCACTTGGGTCTGTATCTGTACCCCTACAGTCCCCTACCCGCACTTTTGGATACCTGCTGTCTGCACTTCCCCTTCCACCTGCTGTCCTCACTTCTTGTTATTTTTTTGATCTCATGTACAGCACTGCCCCTTCCCCTTGGCACTTTTTCCCATCCCCCGTCCCCTGCACTTGCGCGATCTCAATGTCACTTGGCCTAGTAAGATCGTTGTCTTTTGTCCTCCCTCTGTTCCCCCCTTCCTTGCCTTGTTGCGCCTTGAAACACTTGTGTATAGGCGCGTTAGAAATGCCATATCATATCATTGGGGCAATATTATTAAACACTAGTACATACCAGACCAATATCAAGGTAATTTGAATCCAACAGATATTGCCAAAGGCAGAAGGGGACTAAAACGGTCCAACAGTTGTGAAGCTTGATGCCCATATTTTGAGAAGCGTACAACAAAAGCTGGTATGAACCCACATTGCCAAAGCCAAGAAAGAAGCAGAATAAGATCAAATAATTGTCAGTATTTGGTTACTTATGCAGTGAGGAAACAAGTGGCGAGAAGGCTGCTCTACTGGAAAAGCTTAAAACGCACCAATGTGAATCTAGTTTTCCCTGAAGAGTTGCTAAAAGTTTGATGTTGCAAAACAATGAACAGTGTGAAGCTGTTGTAAAGCTGCTATAAGTTGATTCTAACCACAGAAGGACTTGCCGTTTGTGAATCGCTGTTTGGGCAGTGGAACATACCCAAATGGCAAACCTTTTGAAGTAGTAGGACTGGCATGGGAGTAAAACAAGTAGAAGTTGATGAAGTGTTATAAAGTGGTGCTGACAAAGACAATTTATGTTGCTTGTGTTACTGAAGAAAGAACTGTATAAAACTGCTTTAGAGGAGTTGTATTTCTTCAGAAATACTCAGTTATGGCAAGCATCCTGACAAAGACAATTTATGTTGAGGAAGAAAGAACTGTATAATTCTGAATCTTATTCTTGCTCAAGGAAGAGAAATTGCTTTCTATTTTCTTTGTTGAAATACTGGAGTGTTGGAACTTTCTGTTGTCAAATTGGATTCACAAAGAACTGCATTGGAACTTTGTTACAAACCAGCATTTCCTTGTTCTTTTGGAACTATGGAGCAGAATTCTGCTTGTATCTGGGGACAGGGAGTTCACCCCGATTCTAAGGGGAGACTTATGTTAAGAGTTCAATTATATTTGTGTTGCCTTTGAAATTCCATCTATATTACTTCATTTAGTTATTGTGAGGGAAATATAACTTTTGTTAGTGTTTCCTTTAGTTTATTTTAGGCAGGGAAATCCTCATCAGGGTAGGAATAGTGAGGCGTTTATCCAACCTTTTTAATTTATTAAAATGCCATCTTTTGAAAAACCATGACTAAGTTGCCCGCCTCACATTTCTGGCCCCTCACAGCAGACACTTGTGGATGTTTGATTCATGGTTCAAGCTTAGGCAGCAGGGGATCTGTGGGTATTGGCTCCCAATGTTTCCTGGTTCTGGTTTTTTTCTCTGCTTCATAGTTTCTGCAGAGGTTTGAGGCTTGCGACAAGGCTGTTCCCATTGAGGGATGACACCAAGCGATGTCCTTGATCTCGCCTACATATAGCAAAGCCTAGTACCGTAGTCACTGGTCAGACCTTTGGCATTAAGAGGTGTCTTGGAAAGTTCTACGTTGTTGTATAAACTATCATTTGGTGGTCTTCAATTTCTGCCACCGTCATCCCCTTTAAAATTGCAGACTATAAAATGAGTCTGTGAAACCTGGGCATACCGTCTTGAACGGTTGAAGATTCCTTTATGGCTGTGTCAAGTCTGATCTTCCATGTCCAGTGATTCTTCTCTATATTCAAGTACCTGAAGCAGACCCTTCACATTCATGGGCCATTGGGGATGGGTTGGATCCATCACAAGGATGCATTAATAAAAACATTTTGGCAGCAACCCAATCAGCGATGTTCCCTGCATTCAAACTTTGCAGGCTTCTTCCCGTCAAACGCCCCAGATGTGGATTCTTCCTTGAATCCAGGCACCATGTTCAACTGGACGGACCAAGACGCCTCCGCTGCAGCATTTTTAATTGTGCACTTTATTTGATCTCTAATACATACACTTTTTAAAAAAACTTTTACAAGAACTCTATGTGCAGGTTGGTAGTTGGTAGTACAACACACTCTAATTTAAAGTGATTTATTTGTTCAGTCAGGATGGTTGTAAATGCATCTGGGGCTTTAGTGTCTGGCCACACAAGGAAACAGTCTCCCTGCGTCTAGTGGCCTAATCACACTCCTCTGCCTGGGTTAGTGTTCAAGTGTTAGGGAGAGTTATCATTGTAATGCTTCATCCCCTCTCCTAGTGAGACCCCCCAGCACTTTTTGCTGGACTTCTGGACCTTTTCCTTTTATCCTGAATGAGGGGAACATTTTTCCCATCATTCTTTCCATCTGCTCTGAACTTTGGAACTTTGTTCTCTGCTTTCCTCCATATCTCTTTTAAAGGCATCTGTGTTTAACTTTTGCAGAACACAGCACCTTATGTGCAGTGTTGCTGGGAGTCTTTCAAACGCCAAATCCATCCAGAACTTTAGTGAGCTCCAAACTCCAGAGGCACAATCTGACTCATTTCAGTCCCCTCATCAGAGTTCAGGACTTGAGAAGCGAAGAGGATTTACTGGGTGAATACCGTCCTTTGCTGGTGCTGAGAAAAACACGCCAAAACCGCAGACCGACCAAGGAGGCCGAAGAAATCTGTGCCTAGGGTCCTCTCTCGAGACTGCTGCTGAGACATCCCATTCAGAGTCCTTCCTTTCGTCAACAGACTGAGGAATCAGCAGACCGGGTCCTTCGCTGCTGCACAGAGTCTAATCCAGCTACAAGCATTTCTTACAACCTAAGGTACTGTGGGGTGAAAGGTATAGCTTACCTTGGACCGAAGAGTCACTCCAGTGTGACTGGAGTGCTTGGAGAGGTGTCCATGGTGTCCACTCTTCCTCTGACCCACGCTTGTCAGCTTGTGTCCTTTTTAGAAAGTCCTTTTGCAGGGTCCTCCCATCTTGTGTTATATTCAACAAGTATCTTCTCCTAGAGACTGAAAGTATCCTGTGGAACTTTTGCTATTCTGCTACTTTGTAAGACTTTACCTCCACTCCTACACTGACTTTTTCGTATAGTTGGAGATTGGACCTTTAGAGTTAGAATCTGTGAAAAGTGTCTCTAGATCATTAAGCTCTGCTGCTGTGTATATAGCCAACTTTTTTTTATTTATTTATTGGACATTTATAAGGCACTTATTCAACAAGACAGTGTTTCAAAGCACCACAAGGCAAAAGGGAAGGGGACAAGGGAGAAAAATTAACAATGAATAAATGGAAACAAACAACGGTCCTACTAGGCCTTGTGACATTTGGAGCATGCAAGTGCAGTGAAAAGAAAAAGGAAACAAGGGGTGTGTGGGGGTGAGTGCTTTTAGGGTAACCTAGGGGAGGAAGTGACAGAGGAGCCCGTTGGGGAGCCAACAGGTAAGTGCATGGCCAGAGACATCCCGGGGGAAGAGAGAGGTCTACATCCCAACAGGTAAGTGTGGGCGGAGGCGAAAACCACTCGACGGGCAGGTGTGGGCCCAGTGGGCAGTGGAGGGGAGTGCTGGGGCGATTGGGCAGGAGAGAGAGACTGCTCCATCGGAGGGAGCCAGCTGAGGAGAGCGAGATCTGCCCCCAGCTTCTCTGCTAGGAGAAGCGTTTGATCAGCAAAGAGTTGGAGCCAGAAGATTGAAGGGATCTAGGAGTGCATTTAGTAAGGGAGTTGCGGGTAACGTGGTCCCAGGCCCCAGACAGACTTGTGGATGATGTAGAGGGTCTTGAATTTGATCCTTGCAACAACCGGGAGCCAGAGGTGCGATTTTAGAGCTGGAGAGATACAGTCCCAGGGCTTGAGGCCCAGGAGAAGTGTTGCAGCTCTATTCTGGATTTGTTGAAGAGGACGGAGCAAAGAAAGAGGCAGGTTGAGGAAGAGGCTGTTGTAATCTAGCCTGGAGAGGTCCAGAGCTCTAGAGACATTGAGTTTCTGGGGGAAGGTGAGGAAAAGAAGAATGTCTCCGAGGAGGGGGATGTTGAAAGGGGGCCTTTTTGGCAAGGTCCAAGATGTGAGGAGTAAAGGAGAGAGCCGTTATCTTATGTGGTTTGCTAAATAAATACAATTACTGTATATCTGGGAAGTAATACGGTAGAACTGTCATTAATATCAAACTCTAACGATTGTACCGCGAGCAACTACTATTGAATTATTGCCCTTTGAAAATGATTAAGAATTCCTATGTGTGTCGGTTAAGTGAATTAAGTATTGCTTGTGTAAATGTATATACATTTTAAGTGTAACCGTTTCTTTGGACTATTGTACTTACTGGGTTCAGTGAACTTAACTACAGCTCACATCTTCCTCCTATGATAGGCCTGGCTGCTCTGCCATTCTACCAAAATCCTTTGGGTAGTAGAGCAGAGTTGGGGACCTGTATGCCAAGGGATAGTTTTATGAAGCTTTACCTCAAGTGAACTTTGGGAAACATACTCCCCTAACACAAGCCCCTCCTCCTGCTTCATCTTCTCTTTAAGTTGGTGGTCGGGTGACTTTTCTTGCTTTGTCATTTCCCTGGGTTAGGGCACAGGCCTCCTCACCAGGTCCGTCCTTTCCATGAAGTAGGGCCTTTTCTGTGGCGAAAGCTTCAACCCTGTCTCTTTGCTGTGCTCATTCTTCTCTCAGGATAGGACATTTGTCTGTCTCTCTCTCACTCCACTCGTTTTGGGTCTGAGCTTCTGGCCTCTCCTCACATCTTAGTTTTATTTTGTATTGTTCCTAGATTTAGCTCTTCTTCATCCTCTGATGCCTTTCCCTTTGACCACTTCTTTCCTTAGCTGTTTTCCTGCAGCCGTCTTCTGCGTTGTGTCCGTCCGTTATGAGAGTTTTTTTATTCCCCCCCCCCTCCTTCGTGTTCTAACTACCGTTTTGCTCCATGCAGGAGGGTTCTTCCTTTCTTTTATTCACTAATCAACCACCATGGTGGCCGGGTGTGTCTTTGCTTTGTCCTTCTTTGTATCCATCCTTCTCTATAGTCCTTTACTTCAACCTTTCTCTTGCCTTTCCTTCGAGGTGGCTTGCTTTTTGTTCCTCTCTCCTGAAGCTTTTCCTCAGGTATTTTTCAGTATTCACCTCCTATACTTCCCTTTCTGGTTTCTTCTTATAACCTCCTTTCCTCCACCTCTCGCCCTCTTTTTCTTCTGTCCACATTTGGGCCTTGTTGCTACCCAATTGAACTGCTTCTTTATCTCTTCCTGTCTTGGTCTTTCCTTGTCAAAATGCCAGCCTATCTGCCGAGATTTCGCAGCGATTTCTGTCTTTTCCCTTCTCCGTTCTGATACTTCCCACTCTGGCCTTGAATCTACATATATTTCTTTTGTTCTTTCTTGCGTCAGTTACCTCACCACTTTACCAGACTTTTTCTATTTATTTCGTTCCTCTTTTCCTTCCTGTGCCATGCACTGCCTTCTCATCATTATGTTAAGCTTTCTCTCACTCTTTCTTTTCCTCGTTTTCCCACTGTCTTTTCGCCCCTGACCCTCTGTCCTTCTTTTCCTTACTTTCCTTGGCATTCCCTGTGTTGACCTCTGCTTACAAACAACTCTCCCTCATGCCTTCAGCTTCCTTTTTGGGTGACAGTTCCCCTTCCTTTCTGGCTCCTCTGCCCCCACCTGCCACCATAGTCTGTAGTATTTGCCACCCCCCCCCAACTGCTACTCTTTTCTCTGGCTTTACCTCTTCTCCACGGTTTTCTTCCTTCTATTATGCTCCCTTTTGCCCCTTCTTCTCCCATCTCGTGAATTCCCAAGAACATCTGTCAATATCTCCCAAGACCACCTTCTTCTACTGGCTCCCCCCTTTCAGTTGCCACTTAGGCCTAATTGGGCACATCTGTAGGGAGCCAATTCTCTTTGCTGCTGTTCCCTCTCCGGGCTCTCTTGCACCCGTTGGAACTGTGTTTGGGTTTTCTCCATGGCCCTGCACACCAGGAACTCTTTCCTGGGTAGCCATGTTGGAACCCGGCCATTCGGCCAAAGAAACTGCCAGATCCTTTGATGGGCCCATAATTCAAACCAAGACACTACACTGCCCCCACACCATGAGTTCTGACGGCTAGTATACCCAGGACCACCTATGATCATACTCTATGCTACACAGGAATACTGTCCTGCTGCTAGATTCTGCGGTCAGCTTTTACCTGATAGTCATGCTAGGCTCACCCTCTGGGTGTAGTGGAGCTGTTCTTGTTGACTTTTGGAAAAGGCTGCTACCAACTAGTGGAGTCCATGAAGCCAGTATTACAATATTACTTGCATATGAAAAACAGGGTACATGCTGAAGTACTTGAGATTGTGCAGAAGGAAAACATGGTATTCATGTATGTGTGCCCTAGCTCGGTGCTTAATTTGTGGGGGGACGGGGGCTTGCCAGGGCCTTTATTACTGAGCCCCAGCACTTATTTCTGAACCCAGCTTGCTTATGTTGTGGTGTTTTGGCAACTTTTATTTTAACAGGCAGTCATAGTAACCTAACAATCAACAACAGTGTGCACTGGCCGGGTCTCTGCATTCTGGGCTGGCTCATTGTTAGTCACAAACCTGATGACCCAGGTTGGCAGAGCAGGACTATATCAATTTTTAGGAACAACAAAGCGATGCAGGGTGACCATCCTGGGCACTGATGCTGGCCATATCCACACACTGCTCCACTCGGTCTGCATGACATTGCTGCATATTCTCTACTGTAATGCCCAGCAGGGTCGGTTGACAATTTAAAACAGTCACCAGGCACCAGCCCCAACACAGGAGCAAAGTGAGTGAAAAGACCCATATCGAAGAGAACAGCCGGTCATGTGTGCCAACCTAAGCAAGACGATCTTGCTGCAGTTCAACAGTTTAGTAATGATTTTCTCTACATTTGTCCAACAATTTACCATAGGAGGAGAGCATTTTTGCTATTTATTTCTGTGATTTGATGGTAAACATGCGCCACTTGACACTGATCGGATTAGAGCAACATGTTAACGATGATGTGTTTTTAAAGAAACATTTAAATATTTATTTTATTTCAAGACACAACCAATATGGTATGTTGATTTCACCCTTAATTAACCAGTGGTAGTCGGAACTTTAACACCAAATATGTTGACACCATGTGGAGGAGCTGGGTGACACTGTGGGGAGCTACCCCTGCCCCCATGCAAGAAAATATTTGTACCCTGGCACTTATATTTCTTGCAAATTAAGCACTGCAATAGCTTATGGGGGGGGGGGAGAGGGAATGTGAAAAACACAGATCCTATGTTCAAATGCCTTTCTATTTCAAACACCTAGACTGCTCACTATCGCAAACAAATTGGAATAGGAAAGGTATTTGCAAAGTTAGTAGCAAATGGACTGGAAAGGCAGCTACTATCAATGATCCAGTGATAGTCACATTCTCGGAAACGCAATAGAATGATCCGACGCCACCTCACCTTCTTGCAAGATCTCCAGGGCCTAGGCCCTATTGTCATCCGGTAGGAAGTCCAACAGGGGGGCGATCTTGTACCATAACTCCCTGTCCTAGCGGGTCACGATCGCGAGGGCGTTGGCCGCCTTAATCGTTGTTGCCGCCGACGAGATAACTCTTCGTCCCATCGCGTCCGGCTTCTTTCCTTCGCCGTCCGGAGGGGAAGTTGACGTTGAGGCCAATTGCCCCCCCCTGCTTTCTTCTTGGCGCCGCAGAGACGACCGAGTCAGGGGTCGGTAGTGCCCTAAGGCACAAAGGGGCCGCGTCGGGGACCCGGTGCTCAAGGCGACGGATTTCCGCCAGGATGTACAAGCCAAGGTTTTGGACATGCCGTTCAATGGGAACAATATGTTTGGGAAAACAGTGGATGAGTCCCTCAAAGCCATCAAGGCGGACACAGAGACAGCGAAGGCCCTAGGCGTTCTCCGGCAACGAAGGCCGTCCTTTCGGAGCACCGGAGGCAAGCAGAGTGCCTCCAAGGGATTCAGCGGTGGCTCCTCTACGTACCGCCAAGCGGCCCGCTCCTCGTCTCAGGAAGCCTATAGAGGACGAGGCAAGTCGGGTGGACCCCGCCGTTGTCCCCAGGCAGGCCAACGCGGCAAGGTATCCTCCAAGCAAGATTGAACCGACGCACCCCGGTGAGAAGTTTGTCAGCGTGTGGGAGTCCATCTCCACCGACCGTTGGGTGCTGGACGCCCTGGCCCAGGGGCACGTCCTTGAATTTCTAAAAAAGTGCCCCCGCATTCCACCCGTGGCCAGGAAAGAAAATCTCGTCCCTAAACTGCTTTTGGAGGTAAGGGCGATGCTCAAAAAAGGTGCCATCGAGCTCGTCCCGAAGAGGCTCCGGGGCACCGGAGTATATTTAAGGTACTTCCTCGTGAAAAAGAAGACAGGAGGATGGCGACCTGCGACGACTGAACAAGTACATCAAGGCACAGAAGTTCCGGATGGTCACCCTCCAGCACGTGCTGGGACAGCTGAAGGAGGGCTATTTCCTGTTGTCGTTGGATTTGGAGGATGCGTACTTCCACATCCCCATTCTCAAGGACACCGAAGGTTTCTCAGGTTCGTGGTCCAAGGACAGCACCACCAGTTCAAGGCCCTCCCGTTCGGATTGAAGTCGGCACCCAGGGTGTTCCCTAAGTGCCTCGCACCGGTGGCGTCGCGGCTGCGCCTGCAGGGGATACACGTCTACCCCTACCTGGACGACTGGCTCATCCGAGCAAGGACAAGGGAGCTCACCGTAGATAACACAGCGAAGACCGTCCAGCTGCTCACAGACCTGGGATTCTCCATCAACTTTCCCAAATCCCACCTGGTCCCGTCTCAAGTCGCACTGTTTCTGGGAGCCAAGCTCGACACAGTGGCAAGTCTGGCCTCGCCGTCAGAGGAAAGGACAAAGGCCATCCTGGGCAAGGTGCAGCATCTGCTAGCCACAGACGTGGCCAGGGTGAGGTCCATCAAGTCCCTCCTCGGGATGATGTCCTCCTGCATATATCTCGTGCGCCTGTGCAGGCTTCGGATGCGCCCTCTGCAAGAGTTCCTCGATGGCCGCTGGATCCAAGCGACGGGCAGCTTCGAGGACAGGATCCCGTTCAACGAGACCTTCCGACGAGCGATCCGGTGGTGGGGCACCCTCGCTCATCTGACGGCGTGCACAGACTTTCAGACCCCATCCCACCAGATAACGGTGATGACAGATGCCTCCCTGGAAAGGTGGGGAGCGCCCACCGGAGAACTTCACGCGAGAGGCCTTTGGCTCCCGGAGGAGAAACCGCTTCACATCAACATCCTGGAGCTCCGTGCAGTGTTCTGGGCCCTCAGGTCCTTTCTCCCGTCCCTCAAGGGCAAGGTTGTGAGAATCTTCACTGACAACACCACCACGATGTTCTACATCCGGAATCAGGGAGGAACCAGATCCTCAGCCCTCTCCAAGGAAGCCCAGGATCTGTGGCATTGAGGGATGTTTCTAGTGCACTTTCAACTGGCAGGGATAAAGAACACCATTACCGACTCACTCAGCAGGGAGCTGTGCTCGTGCCACGAGTGGGAACTACGGAGAACAAAAAGGGCTCCAACCACAGATGTAACTCTTAACACTATCCTAATGTCGGAGTGTCTGCATGATTCTATTGTGAATTATTTCAAAGTGGGGTTTCAAATAGTAAACCAAGTATCCTTTACATGCATAATCAGATCGCCATATATGGCAGAAAGAGGCACAAATCCCTCATTCTTGGTCATTATTTGAGTTAACCATTGTTCATGATGTTCTTCTTTATTTATTTTAACCAAAAAGTCATAAGCCATAACTGGCTGGTTCGTAAGTAGAAAAAACAGACAAAAATACAATATGGGGAACAATATTTTCACAGTGAATATTTTCGCTTTTCAATAGTCACATAGTGAGTGGGTTAGTATCGATTAGGTGCACAAAAGACATTTGTGTATAATAAGAAAACAAAAAAGATGTTTGCATTTATAACTAGGAATTGTTCAATATTGATACAGAACCAATAGAGGGAGCATACTGGCCAATTGTTTGGTCCCCCAGTTTCAACGAGGGTTGGCTAGAGCCCCTGTTTAGGGCTGGGTGTCTAACCAGTCAGGTATAGAGGGTCGACTTGAATTCAGTCAAATCAGAGCCGAGTTAAATTGACCCAAAAATGCATATTGGCAGTACACAACGAAAACGGGGGAAACCGATAGTAGCGAAACACCCGATTTGTCTGTCTGCAAGTAACGCAAGGTGCATAAATCGCCCGCTAAACTTGGAGGTACTGAGAGGTCAAATCAGGGTATGAATTAAATTTCATATACAGAGGACCAAAACCATCGGTCTACGCCAGTGTGCGGGGCCCCCCATCTAGTTGGTAAGGACAATACAGCACATGGGGTGTTTGGCCTTTGGGCGTTTCGGCTGGAAATTAGAACGCCTTCGTCTGGGCCTCCGGTATGGAGATCTCTGTAGGGTGGGAACCGCTAATCTTCACTGTAAGGGGGGGGCGGAATCCTGTGATCACTGAATCAAGACATAAAGTTGCTGGCTAAGGACCCCGCGTGATGGAAACCACATCAGGAAAGTTTAATCCAGTAAGTGAAGGGACAGGTCATTACAAAGATTAAGAATCTTTGTAAGATGTCGTAATAAGAGGAGTAAAAGGGTGAAGAAGTGCAGTCGTGCTGAGGAGCTCAGGATACTGTTCTCTGGTAGCACGTTGTATAAACCCCAGGGGTAATGCTAGAGATAAATCAAGCCAGTGATTTGTGTTGCGTCTATACCGCGGGGCTCTCCTGCACCCGCGGGGAAGCTGTACAATTGGATCGTCAGGATCAAGTGCATCGATCTTCCGAGGATGGGGAAGACCGCAGATCGACCTGTTCGTGACGACGACAAACTCCAAGTGCTAGAGGTTCGCCAGCAGGTTTCCCAAGCCGAGGAGCATGGGCGATGCCTTCTCGTTCCCCTGGGACGGCCTGTTCCTATATGCGTTCCCTCCATTGCCGTTGCTGCTCCGACTCGTCAACCAGCTCAAGAGGTCCCGGTGCAGGATGATCCTCGTCGCACTGGTGTGGCCGAGGCAGATCTGGTTCCCGGACATTCTGGACTTGTCGGTGTCCCCACCAGTCAAGCTGCCGACGGATGCGGATCTCCTCTCCAGAGAAGGAGGTGCCATACTTCATCACAACCCGGAGTCGTTGAACTTGCAGGCCTGGCTCCTGCAGCACTAGAGTTTGGAGGGTACGATATCCCGGCTGACTGCAGAGAGGTCCTTGCAAAGGCCAGGACGTCCTCAACTCAAGTGCTACGGACATAAGTGGAAGTGGTTCTCTGTCTGCAAAGAAGATTAACCCT
Source organism: Ambystoma mexicanum (assembly GCF_040938575.1). NCBI lineage: Eukaryota > Metazoa > Chordata > Amphibia > Caudata > Ambystomatidae > Ambystoma > Ambystoma mexicanum. The sequence continues at coordinate 1,505,712,893 of NC_090932.1, read as the reverse complement.
CTACAGATTACGGCCCCTCAAGTGCTGCCGTACCTACTGTCGCTGGCCAAGGCTGGACTGGCTCACGCCTCCATCAAGATACATCTGGCTGCGATCTCCCGATACACCAGAATCACAGGACGGGCGCCCTTGTGGTCCCATTGCCTGGTGAAGGAATTTATGAAGGGACTGTTCCGATCGTTCCCGCCGGTGAAGGCCCCTGCCCCGGCGTGGGAGCTCAACGTGGTGCTGACCAGGCTCATGGGGGCGCCATTCGAGCCCCTGCATTTGGCACCATTGAAGTTCCTATCGTGGAAGCCTGTGTTTCTTGTGGCCATCACCTCCGCACGACGAGTGGGAGTGATCCAGGCCCTATCCTGCAAGCCTCCATACTTGACTTTTCACGACACGAGGGTGGTGCTGAGGACGCACCCCTCTTTATGCCAAAGGTGCCGTCGGACTTCCACCTCAACGAGCCCTTGGTGTTACCTGTTTTCTTCCCGTCGCCTTCGTCATCGGCCGAGAGGACTCTGCACTCGCTGGATGTGGCTAGAGCGCTGAAGTTCTGTGGACCGCACGAAGAGTTTTCGGAAGACATCACAGCTATTTGTGCGCTTTGGACCTGTGAACCAAGGGAAGGCTCGTTCGAAGGCTTCCATTTCCAGATGGCTCTCCGGCTGCATCATGCACTGTCATCAGTTGGCAAACCGACCGTTGCCTGGCCGTCCGAGAGCCCATTCGACCAGAGCTATCGCTGCTACCACGACGTTCTTGTCTGTTGTGCCCCTGCTGGACATCTGCAGGGCTACTACGTGGAGGTCAACGCACACCTTCACGAGATTCTACTGCGTCGACCGACCGGGATTCCAGGGAGGAGTCCAGGGTCTGCCAAGCGGTGCTGCGCAACCTGTTCACCTAAGGTGAGCCTGGTGAGGAGGTAAGAATTGCTTAATGTTGAGTTTTTGATGTAATGCTTAATGTTGAGCCTTTGCCACCTCCCGTTGGTGTGCATGTGTGTACTGCTATGTATTCTTGTATTCATGAGCATGTGAATCCATGCCAGACCCCATGCCGGAGAAGGAACAAGTTACTTACCTGTAACTGTTGTTCTCTAGCATGGGTCTGGCATGGATTCACATGCGAACCCTCCCTCCTACCCCTCTGCGGCTCTTCGCTTGGTCATACTGCCACTTTGCGTGCTACCAAATCTGAGGATGCCCGCCAGAGGCGGGGCTTAGGGAGAGGGCAGTCATTGGCTGGGGGCAGTATGACCCAGAGACCAGTGATTGGTTACTACTGAGAAAGACAGATCAGAAACGAAACTGATACTGATTTTTTTTCTTTACCGAGGATTCCCGGCCTGACGACGTGGAATATTCATGAGCATGTGAATCCATGCCAGACCCATGCTGGAGAACAACAGTTACAGGTAAATAACTTGTTCCTTTGGCATGACGAAAACAGAAGAGTGCCTGATATACCCAGGTGTTGGTAGAACATACAAGCACATGTTGTGGCAATGATTGGATCAATGCGTACACTTCCAAAATTGAGCTTCTGCTCTGGGGCCTGTTGAGCATGTCTCCATAACATTTTGGTGGCCAGCCACATTAGCCAAGTGTGCTAACTGGGAGCCCTTTTTAAATGCTGAACTGGCTTGCTAGTCAACAGTTAAGTCGATCTTTTCGAGATTGAAGCTCCTGCAATGGTTCCCCTTTGTTTTGTTGTTGTCCGACCTGCACAGTGATCCTCTCAATTGGTGTCTATGCTCATCCCACCACTACGTGGTTGTAAAATTTGCGAAGAGCTTAGAACTATGCTGCCCATCCTTGGCCGAGATTTTGCCAATTACTCAGGGCATTAAAATAATACATTAGTTGCTGAATAATTCATATTCAATTAAAATTCATGAAGAAGACCTTTTCGGATTTTAATTTTTAATACTTTTTTAAAAAAAAAATATAAAGTTTGCTTGCGTTCTTTGGATGAGGGCACTTTATGTAAATAAGTGGGCTAGTAGCAAAATGCAATAGTTTGAAAAAGGGGAGGCGAATTGGCAAATGTTTAAATTGTGATTCAAACATTTTAAATTTTGTTACCCTTCAGGCATTATCCATGCTCGAGGACTGGTTCGGGAATGCCTAGCGGAAACCGAAAGGAACGCAAGATCATAGCCTGCGAGCGACCACGGCGGATCTCCATCAAGTTTTACATCTCCACATGAAGAAGACGAGTGATTTATTACTTTGTGATTCCAAAACATTCGCGTAAATGTTCCAACTTTTTTGTTTTGACCGGCATTAAGTACTGTACAGTGATTCAAGAATCTTAACTACAATTTTGCAGTGAAACTGCGTTAATACTACCATGGCAAGTTACTCGACTTTTTCAAAGGAAGCCAGAAACTGCATGAAGATAAATGCTTAATTTTTTATTTACGTGCCTGTACATTTTTGTTTTTTCTTTGCTTAAACCGACAGCCGACTTACTGGGCCTTGCACATTTACATAAGCTATCTGTTTTTGTTTGGTAATACAAGCAAAAAAAAGACATTTTACCCAATTTCCTTACTAGTTTAAAGTTCGCTATACATCCCAGTGGAATCGGATTGTTTCGCTGGGATTTGGTGAATATTTATAGCGCATGGCTCACAAGGGGTGAGTAACTAAGTCGCAACGGAAACTGTAGAGTTTGCTAGTATCTTTGCAACAGAATTCTGAAACCTGCAAAAACTACTTACTGAAATTGATATTTGCATCTTTGTATCTATTTATTACTTTATGTAATAAAGCTTATTTTCACTAATGATTTGTGAATCGCTTTATGTAGTAGATGGTAAATGGGTGCATTTATTTGTCGTTCCTTGTTATGGGCGGAGACCTGGCTTCATGGAGCTGTGCAGAGCTTAAAGGTGAGAATCCATTGGGTATCGGTCAATTACTGAGCCACAGAAAATTTCGAAAACGAAAATGCTGAATTTCGAAATGCACATTTTCCCACAATTATAGGTCGGGGGTATAGAGTAATAAGCAATATAAGAGTGGTATGGGAGGGGTTGCGGGAGGTCTCTCTTTGCATATAATTGCAAACAAATTCTGTATTTTCGTTTCCGATTTTATTTGTTTTTATTTATTTTTTTGGTATTTATTTTTTTCCCGAAGTGATCCCATAGATCCCATCCATTGTTGAATGAGCATCTCAGACTGTAGTGACTGTGTGGATCTGGATGATGACTGGCATCTGCTTAAGGATCCATGAACATGTAAATAGGAGATCATCGGACTGAAAACCAAATGGAATGGAACCCAGTATTTTTACCAGTCGGTGGGCACTATGGGCAAGAACAACCCTAACCATTCTGAAATGTGACACTCGAATGTTTGTGAAAATACAACGCAATAGTGTTTTGTGTTTGTAGTATATTCTATTTATGCTCCTTTTATTTATCTTTGATCACTTGTAGATCTGTTTTTCACCCCGCCCCATAGCGCTTTGTAAACAAAAATGCAGACAAAAAGTGCTTTACTTCAATGTAGCCACAAATCCTTTGTCATACAGGGAATGGGCTGGAAGTTCCTGCTACTCCGTGCACACAAAGTGGACAACATTATGAATAAGAAGGAAACGCTGAGAGGACCACAATCGTCCAGGGGCCCATCCGAGTGTATGGAGCAGAATAGCATACCCTCTGGGTTCCAGCATAGCAGCTCTCTGAAAAGTGCAAATGATGTAATTTATTTCAAATTGGGAACAAAGGTTAATAGATGTCAAATATTGGGCTGCTTGTGCTTGTGTTGCATCCCCTCCATACAGCCAGGCTGGTAAAGTCTTGTTATGGGAGTAGCTAATGCAATGCATAGCCTGAGCATTAATGGTATCCAGTGATAATGTCGCAGGGGACATGGCTGCCAGGTGGCGACAATTCTCTAATAAATGCACCCTGTAGACAACTAAACACTACCCCAAATATTCTAGGATTGGAGGTAATATGTAATTCTACCCCTCCTAGAATATTTGGGGAAAGCATGTTTGGTGTCCGGAAAAAGTCACCTACCTAGCAACTTTTTCACAGCGACATTATCACATGGAACCAGCATTAATGGGGTTCGGCTTTATTACAAGGAGAAGGGAAGCATGTGTGGTTGAGCTATACATTCTAGAATGCTGGCGTGCAAAAGAGAGACTTATGTCTCATTGTCTTAAGGATTTTGATTCGAATTTACCAAAGGAAGTTGGCCGTGTTGTGGTGGCGCAATCTTGTAATGGTGCAAGACGACCTGACGCATTTATTAATGCATTTTGTATATTTTGCTGGACTTCACATCGCGATCTAGTCACTAATGTTGTCGTCGATGTCTTTTCTCTATGTTGGGACAATGTATCGCAATGAATGAATTCTATATGTGATGTGCGGCGGCCATTGCTGAATAGTTTGATTTTAGTTTGAAGCAAAAGCAATAAGTGAGTCTTATTATGATTCAATTGACTCATGCACTATTTCAGATTCTCCGTGCACTCGCTGTAAGTAATTAGATAGCATAGCAATGATTTCAAAACACCCACTTCATCAAATTGTGAAAATAATGAATAGCAGAAATCTATTTACAAATTCTTTCGACTGATGGCCATACATGCACATGTGTATTGTGTATAATTATCTTGAATGATGGATGGCCATGCATCTCCTGATCACAAAACCATCTCTGTGCTGAATTGATTGATTGAGGTATTTATAACGCGCTCCGGGTGGTTGTGGCTGCATCTAGGCGGAGTCGAAGCGTGGAATATCCACATCGGTAGTAAGGCTGTAAGGCAACATCACCAGCATAAATATGGATGTATCGCAGTATTGCAATCATGATCTCAATCTAACATTTACACACATGGTCCGCTCTCAAATGAAAGGCCTACGAGTGACTGTTCCGTCTTAAAGATTAGACGTTGTTACACCCTACCATCTATGTTCTGCTTGTTCTCCCAGACTCATTGTGGTGACTATGGTGGAACTTGTGTAATTTCTTTGCATGGAAGCATTCTGGCATTTAGTGCCGTAACTACACCGGCTTCCTTCACTTTCCAGTATAATTAATAAGGAGATTTTTCTATTGTCACTTGGTGAGCATCGTGAAATTATCTTAAAGGTACAGAGACTGGCCACCAGGGGGCGCACGGATGAAGGACACCTCCGTGTGAGCTCCGGACCCACAGGCCCTAAAAGTGATTTGAGCCCTCACTTTTGACCCCCCGGTCCACAACAACGGCTGTCCAGGCAATGCGACCCGGCCCCCCATCCACTGAGCGAAATCCCGGAGAAAAACGCTCACGGCAACACAGGGAAAAGACAGTCGATCTGCGCCTCCCCCCATCAGCCACAAACGCAGCATTCCAGGCGCAGGCCGCAGCCGCCTGACACCCGAGACACCCAGCTCCTCCCACCACCCTCCTGCGGAGGCTCCACCTAGCAGCTGCTGCAGTACTCCCTGCCCCTGTGGGACAGCCGAACACCCGGGGAATGTTCCTGCACTCTCGGCGTGTCCGCCTGTGCAGCCCCGGCCTCAGGCGGTCCGCCACACGGAGACAACCTGTGGAGCGGGTAGGTGTGTCCCCCCCCCCCCCTCTTGGAACACGCATATTTGCCCCGCGAGACCAGAGGCCCATCTCCCCCCACCCCCCCCCCCACTGGGATCCAAAGTCAGGTGGTGGTGTGCTGGTCGCGGGGGAGGAGCGGCCCCCCATCCCACCAGAGGACCGTAGCGGACTCACGGAGGTAGCAGCATGCAAGCCTGCACAGGCCCATCGCTGACCACACCACCACACCACCCGCCAAGCCACACTTGAAAGTACGGGCCCTGGGGAAAGCGCATGCAAGGACTGGACCCTGCCCTAGAAGGCCCTGAGAGCCCAAATGTAAACTGCGCTGGGGGCATAGGGGGGGAGATTCCAACACACGGCAGTAGCCGTAGGCCCTCTCGCAGCTCCTGCACCTGGCACAGCACCAACGCAGGCCATAATCGATACCGTATATAACCCCAGGGGCCCTCGGTTCGCCCCCAATCATAGGCACCCTACAACACGCCTAGGGCTGCTCGCCCCATAAGGGAGCAGTGCCCAACTCGGTGACGCTGTTACGCAAGGCACAACTTCCCCCAGGCGCCCCGCCGCAAGAGAACCAGCAACCGCCTGACTCCCCATGGAGGGCAGCAACACGCGTTTTTCCCTTGGAGCGCCCTATACCAAGTCTAGACCCTGTCCCCCCAACCACAGTACCAAAACGGGCAGTCCTGAACCTACTGCAAGCACCTGAGCAACGTTCTACGGTCTCTCTGCTGAGTTTATCACCATGGCCACAGCACATAAGGCAAGGAGCTTGTACCTGCACCAAAGGCAACGCAGAGGGTTGAGCCCCCACCTTTGGGGCGTGTGCCCTCCTTTGTACAACCGCTGGCCTCTCGCCCTGTCAAGACCCAGACAGGCGGCCCGGCGACGAAGGGAAACGGAACAGCCAACTGTGTCCTCACCTGAACTTTAACTCGAGCCAAGGCCCCCTGTTAAGGGTCCTGCCCCACGCAACCCCATCAGTGCCTACACACGGGCCCGCACCAACACTGGAGAACCCCTGGCATCGTATCAGGCCCACGGACAGAAGCCAACTGGAACGGAGGGTAGGGCCCCTGAATTCAGGGCGTGTGCCTACTCCCACTCGTGGACCCCTGATCCGCAGGACGCCCTGCACAACATCCCACTACATACTTCTAGAACTGTACAACGCAGCAGTGCAGAGGGTGGAGCCCCCACTCCTGGGCCGTATGCCTCTTCGCACGCCAGAACCAGATGAACACTAAGAGCAAATTGGCCAAATACGCATATACCCCCTTACCTCCGGAACCAAAGCCAAGACCCATAATGTTGCCTCGGAGACGGGAGCGGCAGCCACCAAGGGGGACATTGCTGCCCTCTTGAGTGAAATCTGAAACAGGGAGCCAACCTCGGCGGCAAAATTGACAAAATGACCCAGAGAGTAGACCACATCGAGGAGAGGCTGGAGGGCGTTGAGAACAATCGAGCCTCGATAGACACTCTGGAAGCCCAACTAGACCTCAGGATGTGCAACATAGAGAAGAGGGAAGATGAAATCCGTCTTAAAAACTGAGAGGATACACACAGCCGGCGGCCCATCAGAACACGGATACTCGTGAAAGCCAGAGCCGGGGGCTCCCTCTTTTTTGGGAGGGGCTCAGATCACCATCTATCAGGATCTGTCCTCGCTCACCTTGGCCCTGAGATGCCTTTGTAGCCCCCTAACGAAATGGCTTAAAGACCAAGGCACGAGATATAGGTGGGGATATCCTGTCTCCCTTACGTTCGAACATGGAAGCAGAAAGATCCTGCTCCGCTCCTCTCCGAAGAAAAAATTTGAGAATGCATTGCAGACCTCCTTGGGATAGGCCCGAGAGGTGGAGCACAAGAGAGCCCTGTGCAGGACACGCCAGACAGTAACAAATGACACTGCTCGCTCAAGTCCTGTATCCCTGTGAAGTCTACTTCGAAATTATTTTATGAGGACGTATCTACATTCTGGAACCCGGCACACCCTCGCTGCTGGACCAGATTCAGGGCGTGTCCGCTGCCCGGGCTGCAGGGACAAGTAGCTGGTAGACAATGAACCTGGCAACCGCATGTATCACCACATATGCTATTTTACAGTTAAAGTTGTTGTTGTTTACCATAATGTTGTTAATCACAATGTTTGAATGAAAGGGGGGCGGGGGCTCAAAACGTTATAACGATAATAGTTGTAGTCCGGGTCATGCGGTTATGACCCCCATCAGTGGTCTGACAGTAGACCGGCTGTATACATCCAGTCCAACTCGGACGCCATCGATCCATGATGCAGACCCTCATCGAAAGAGCAAAGAACGAAGAGACGAGACTGAGGGCAAATGGTATTATGTTTAATACTTTGGAAGGGGGAGGAAGGCAAAATATTTTACAGCCTCAGTTTGTTGGAGGCACTTATCAGGTTGCTTCCACTGCGGCAACTTCTTGCGACGGGCGACAGAACATGATGAGCAAATCCAAAGGGCACACCAATGATCTACGGACATGACAATCCAAGTGACGGGCATGGCACACTTAAAATTGGCACGCTGAACCTCAAGGGGCTAAATTCTCCCACCAAAAGATCGCTAGTATACAGAGAGTTCAAGAGGGCAAAACTGGACATACTTTTTTTTTATACAAGAAACCCGGTACACCAAAGGAGACAAGAGGAAAGTTCTATACACCAAAGCAGGCTCCGAATACTGGGGCTCAGGCCCTCCCAAGAAAGCTGGAGTTGGCAACTTAGTCAACAAAGCGATCCGGTTCGAACACTTAAAAACCTGGGCTGATGTAAGTGGAAGGACGCTGGTTCTGGTTGGCAAAATACAAGGCACCATCATCACACTTGCATCCATATATGCACCTAACACTGGACAGTCCAGGTTCCTACAACAAACAGTCCCCAAAGTTATGACTGAAGCGGAAGGAGAGGTGATCCTGGGAGGCGACCTGAACTCGTGGATGGACCCAGATCTGGATAGACAGGCAGGCAACCCACTTGCAGCCCCACCATCTGGCCCCAGTCGCTCACAAGTCAAGGACATGATGGACGCCTACAATCTCACGGACGCATGGGGACGATGAACCCGAATCAAACAGGCTTCACCTTCTACTCTACACCGCACGCAACGTTCACCAGAATTGACTACATATATCTCACCCCTGAAGTCACCGAGGCAATGGTTGAATCCAGCATATCTCCCGTAACATGGTCGGACCACGACAAGGTCATAGTCACCATCGACCGGATGGCTCTCCCCCAGAAGAGCTCTCTCTCTTTAATGACCCGATCGTTCGGGATCAACTTGAGCAGGACATCACCCAATACTTTGAACAAAATAATACAGGCGAAACTTCTGTAAACACAGTGTGGGAGGCAGGTAAAGCCACCTGGAGAGGACTGCTCATCAAAGAGGGAGCCACTAAGAAAAGAGAAGCCAACTCATAGAAAACAGGCTCTGAAAAGAAATCTCCCAACTCGACCTCATCGGCCAATCCTCAGGCCCTGACAGGCTACAAAAAATTGAGCAAGCCAACAGCAAGAGGGTGGAATTGCGGCAACTAGAAACTGGCATCATCGTGCACAAACTCCAATGTCTTAAGCAAAAACAATATGAACATGGAGACAAGGTACAGAGACTGGCCACCAGTGGGCGCATGGAATCGCTTTCCATTCCCTCTTGGATAATACACCTTTCAATTGCAGGTACAAGAAGATCGGAATCGGGTGTAGTTGAAGAGCTTCCTCTAGTTCTGTAACTGAGATGAATTTGCCGTTTCTCCACAACTGGCCGACTCTTTCAAGACCAGCATCGAACCAAGCTTCGATATCTAGCATGTTCGAGGATTTCCTCTCTGATCTCAGGGGACCAGAGGTGGCTCAGAGGAGAGGGCCATGTTGCAACTCCGGACATTCCCTTCCCTCCATATGTTCCACAGCGTCCCAAGTAATCAATAACCAGTTAATTACAGGCTATTAGCAATGCTGACGCTCCTGGAAAGTTACTAGCATCAATAGTACGTGAAGAGTTCTATAAATGGGCACATGAACAAAATCTATTTTGTTTATTGCACACAATTTCTGATGAATTGCCCGACAACTGGCAACATTTTTGTACTGAAGTGGCTAGTTGCAAGAGCTAAAAACAGTATTGCTGCACCACTGTATGTAATTGTGTTGCTTTTAGCATGGCCTTTGATATAGTAGACAAACAGTCTGGGTCAAAATAATTAAGTGGGGAATTCCCTTATGCTAGCTAAAACGGAGCTACCTGTTTTGCACAAACACCCCAGTGCAACTACGTTTGGATAGTTTTGGTAACCTCACAGAACCGGTAGCAACTAATGTTGACCTAAAGGAGGGGTGTGTTCTGGCACCTCTGCTGTTTAATCTATGTATCTCTGATATGCCAGATTATCTGGCACATAGTATTTTCCTCCTACAATTGCCAACCATCATGTGCAAGGGATAGGATATGCGGATGATGTTGCATCATTTGACCATACTGCCATTGCAATGAGGTGAGTAATCCATGTTCTCATGGAATACTCTAAGGAAAATGCCCTTAGTTGCACCTCAATTGAATATGACATTTTGAAGCGCAGAATCCTACACTTATTTGGGGGTGCTTGAAATTAAGTCGAGCTAGATTACTTCAAAAATCTGGTAAAATTGCTGAATTCACAAATAAATATGGATGCTGTAGTTATAAAGGTTTTCTAAAAATCTATCAACAAAGTTGGATACCAGCATCGATATATGGGATAGAGGCACATCCCTTAAACAAATTTGAAGGTTAGTTCTGGAGAAAAGTACCAGGATTGTCTTGCGGTAGAAGTACACTCCATAAAATTGGCACTACATCAATCAGTATAATGGCCAAAATCAGATCTGTATTATTGTATCTAAAGACGCTATTATAAACTGATTTCCCAATATATAATCTATTAATACATATAATAAACAGTTATTAATGTCCTAATATGCAACTATTATTGTCAGGATTAGAATCCAAAATAATTCTATTTAAAAAAAGTGATTTTAAAAAACCCTGTCTTCTATGAAATGTTAAAAAAAAGACAGAGGTGGATCAATGATGATATTAATGTAGTTGAGGTAGAAAAACTGAACAACACTTACAAGTACATTGCCAACACATATTGCCGCAATCAACCGCAGCAATATTTAGTCAAATTTCCATCACAAAAGTAGCGTAGAATTTGCATGCTATCAAGATTTAATGTACTTCCATGTCTAGCCATAATTGGTCCGTGTCTAAACATCCCCAGAGAGTTTCGCAATTGTCGAATGACTGAGCATTGGAAACCTCGATAAGGATTTATTGACTTTGTACGATAAATTGGTGGACCTATGTCATAGCTATTTCTAATCACTTTACTACTTTGAATACCATTGAATCAACCAACCTTTGGCTGCGATGTTTAGCTAGTAATCACATTTATTTTATGATTGCACTTACAAAATTGTGGCAAGAAGTTGAAGTACATATCAAACATGAAAATATAAAAATGAATGTAGGTAGGTGTCCTTAATAGCTTCTTTATTAACGGGCATGTGGAGACCAAAGTCGAGCCACCACTCGCCCCATCAACCATCTCCGAATCCATCTCCTGAGCCTGCCATGTTCCATCGATGGAAGGCTCGAGAGATGGAACACAACACTTTAAACATTTCAAAATTAAAAAATATAAGGTCCTTAAACTTGAAAACAAACTTAATGTCTGAGCACATCAAAACAAGAGGCAACAAGTCAAACATAAGTGCGGATAAGATTAAAATGTCCTGCAAGACGGATATGATGGTTAATAGTGGTGACCTTTCTCACATGACCAGATCATTCACGCACAAAATCCTAAAGCCATTTGGGTTCTCATCTCAATCTCTTAGACGGTAACTCCACATCACCAGATTCGGTGTCCCTTGACAATCCCACTGCAACCATTTTCACATTTAGCCAATTTGCACATAGACCACACCTCCCCTCCTTCCACTATCACCATACCGTTCCTCACAGCTGAGATTCTCTTAGGACCAATACATTTATGGGTGAATCTTGGTTTCTGTATCATAACCCATTCTCCAACTTTCCATTCTTGTTTCTTCACCCACCTTTTCCTATCAAACATTTCTTTGCCATTTCTTTGACTCTGCTTTATGGATCCATATGTCTTTCCTGTCCACCACCACCAAACTTGCCAATCCTAACCACCCTGGTCAACATTTGGTACCTGGCTCTCTCCCCTTTAGTGACACAAACAGCGATATCCTTGTCACCGAATGAGGTGTGGTGAGATAACTCCACATCATGTGGTCTAAAACCTACTTCCATGGCAAACCTGACTTTAATGCTAACTGGATACCACCTTTAATAAATCTGTTAGTTCTTTCTACCATTCCATTTGCCCATGGATGATATTAAGCTGTGTGTGTATACTTCATGGCAGAACTATTGAGATACCTCTTCATAAATTCCTAACAGAATTGAACACCATTGTCGGTCACAATTTCTGTGGGATAGCCTTCCCTCAAGAAAATCTTCTTCAAAAATGCCACTAGTTCCCTTGCTGTCACCTCCCTGACAGCACTCCACCACACCCATTTAGTATGGAAATCCACTAAAATGAACACAAATTTCAACACCTCACCTAACCCCAAAACGGGGCCCATTATGTCAATCGCCACCTTCTTGCAAGGCTGATCAGGTACAGGGTTGGGAATGAGTGGAGTTTTCCATACAACCTTCTTCGTGTCACTTAAACAACATGGGGTGCAATTCCTGACATGGTTTTCTGCTAACCCGTCCATTCTTGGCCACCAAAAACAAAGTCTTAGCATTCTCTTGGTCCCAATTTCCCCCAAATGCCCCTGATGAGCTATGTCCACTAACTGAGCTCTAAGCTTATCCAGAGGTATAATATGCAACCCTCTTCTGAGCCTCCCATCAATAACACTCAATTCATTCTTAACTTCCCACCAAACCTCAAACCTCTTCTCTAAAGTCTTTGTTGAGCCAACCTGACACTATCCACTCTCTAATGATTTTCATGTCTTCATCAAGGTTCTCACAACTGTCCCACTCCATTTGTTCTACACATCCTATTTCGACTTCTGCAACAATAATCTCCTCCTTCCACTCACCGCTCACTTCCTCATCCAATGCTACTGGCATCCTTGACAGGTAATCTGCATCTACATTGCGTTTCCCTGGCAAATCGTAACCTTGCAATTCAAAGTATTTTCTGCGAATTCTTGGTGGGCCTGCAGCCCAGTTTCCAAATTCAAACATTTGAGCTAACGGCTTGTGATATGATCAGACAATTAAAATGTCACTATTTAAGGTGCCTTCACAATGTTTTCTTTTATTCTTTGAATTGCCTCATCACATTCCTTTGACCACCCAAACTTGACACCTTTCTTGAGTAAAGACCTTAGGGGCGTGGATATGACTTCAAAGTTCTTTACAAATTTGTGGTAGGATTCAGCTGAACCCAAAAATGATCTCAATTGGTCTTTGTCAATAGGATTGGGAGCTTTAGCAATGGCTTCCACCAGACTCAGTTTTTTTCTGATGCCACTTCCCGACACACTGTGTTCCAAATATTCAACACTTTTATGGCTATTTTGCACTTCCTTCTTTGCACTGTCAAACCTGCAGCCTTCAGTTTACTCAAAACCAATCTCAACAGTTCGTGTCTCTCTGGTGATCCTGCAAGAATTAATATGTCGTCTTGAAACCCAATTATATTTGGTACCCCTTCCAACACCTTTTCCATCACTCTTTGGAACACTGCTGCCGCCGAAGCCCATCCAAATGGCATTCGTCAGTATTTGAATGTCCTTCCATTGTTACAAAAGCCGTAAAATGTCGACATTCACTTGCGAGGGGCACCTGATGATACGCTGAGGACAAATATAGTACTGAAAAACTGGAGTTGCTCAACATTGATAATGCTTCCAAAATGATAGTTAATGGGTGTCGATCCACCCAAATGCTCTTATTTAAGTCTCTTAAGTCCACACAGAGTCTGTCACTTACATTTGGCTTTGCTACAATCACAACTGGAGATAATGTCATGATGCCTACCCCCGGGCATCCGGATCAAGCCCATCAGCCCCGGGAGCAGGCATCCAGATATGTAATAAAACCTCAGCAGCCCCAGCTGGGGGCTGTCTGGGTTCAGTCCTGGCGCCTCATAATAGAAATCAGTCCTGGCGCCATAGGCGCCAGGCTCATAGACTTTACTTACCTCATGCAGACCATGCTGCAAATGAATCCAACCCAACGTGAGGCCTGGATGGGACTATTTTACTACAGGGACTATTTTTTACTCGGGTGTGGTTCTAGGGACTTCTTACCTGGAACTACTTTGGAGACCATTTAAACCACGCCCGAACAGCAGCACATGCTTCGCGTTATTCTGCATCCAGCAGCGTAATGCTCACCGTGCCTGCAGTCAGCATACAGTCTTCAGCCACGCCCGTCTCGAATCCAGAGCTCCTAGCAATAGAAGAAAGAAGGAAAGGTTAGAAAACGGATATTATTTCAATCCTTACCTGAATTCCGGATCCATCACGTCTTCGAACTTGAAAAGGACATTATTCTACACGCGTCGCATCGCCAGCTGCAGCGCTGCGCCATACTCGCCAGTCCTCACAGCATTTTTCAATCCGGCGCAGCCTCCATCATTTTCTCCGCCGAATTCCACCATCTAGGGGACAAAAGAAACAAGGTGAGCCAAGAGAGCCAACAAATACAACCTCTCCACCATAGACTTACCTGATTAACAACCTGAGGCATTATTCCATAACAAACCAAACCACCTTTCTCCGCACCTGTAAGGAGAGTGAAACCAGCAATTTAAACACACGCATCTTTTGCCGGACAGTGTTGGGTAATACAGACTCTTACCTGAACACCATCAGCTGCCACAAGACAATCTTCCCTTGGACCCAGCTGCAACACAAGAAAGGAATGTACAAGAGTGAACATCGGACATATTGAACTCTTTGAACTTTATAATTACGGGTTCTCGCCTGGAACCTCGGAGTCTATTCATCTGGAACTCTTCCAACGCCTTCAAACCAGTGAAGTAACTGGTATCTACGCGCCCCTGCATTCCACGCAGGATGGAGAGCTCATAATTTACAAACATAAGGTGAGCTTACTGAAAGTGAATATCGGTGGTGATTAATGGGGAGAACAGTGGGGTGCCATTACAAAAATCCACGGGTGGCTAAGTCCCTTTCTCTACTTGCAGGAGAATACTTCTATGGGTCAAGCAGACGAGATTAGGCGGTCCAGTCCAGTCTGTCATCTCTGCACTACGCTTCACGTTGGAGGAGGTCGCAGCTGTCCGGGTCCAATCGACGCCCCTTGGGAGCCAGGTGAGCGTAACAGATAGCCACTCAGACCTATCAATCCTTTCAATTATCCCTTTCTGAAGTATCATTTCCAGTTCTTCTTTCAGTTTTTTCCTTAACTGTAACAGTTCTTACTCGGTGTACCTTTTGGTATTGCCTCCTTCTTTAGTCGAATACAATGTTCGAAACCATTCAGTCTTCCTAGATCTTCTGAATACCTCTGGGAATTCTCTTTCCCACTTGTCCCCTACTTCTGTAAGTCTCGCATTTTCTTGTCACTGCGCCCTGCTACCCCTGGGTCTGGTGCGCACAAAAAATGAATAAAATAAAACAAACAAACTTCTGCTATGGTAATCGGTACCGGTGCACTCGCTTGATGCAAATCCCTAAATTGTACTGTCCATTCCAACCTAACAATGATGATCCTTCTTTAGTCAAATAAACGTCTGCCACACAGCTCCTGCCCTTGTATTTGATGATGGCAGAGAACCTTCCTACCAGATCAATCTTTACATTGCCATAGGCATAAGGTTCCATGTCATGTTTTAGTAAGTCTTAAACTCTTCTTTGTACACACTCCTCAAACGCCTCTTGTGACATTATGGTCCGTGGAGAGCAGCTGTACACCTTCATAGTGGCCACTTTACCATTTATCATGGAAACATCAGTTGGCCCCTTGCCTTTTTCCGACAAAGCACTTACTTTCAGCACATGCTTAACTTGAGTCCTCGACTGGTTCATTGAGATGTTTTATTGTTCTGGATTTCTCCCTCCTGTTTCAATGGGTTCTATTGAAGATGATTCACGACAAACTTGGGCAAAGCATCCTCTCCTTTTGCATTTAATGCAATTCACATCCCTTGCTGGACAAAATATATGGGAAGATAGGTGCCAATTGCTGCCACACCTGTAGCACTTAATTTCTTTTCCTTCATTAGTTCTTCCATTTTGCTTTATTGCAGCAATTTCTTGTCCTTGTTTCTCATTCCTCATGCTTCCCATGTATTGGGAAGTTTATTCTATTCCTCTAGCAACTTCCACTGCCTGTTCTAATGGTAAAACATTCGACAAAAGTTTCTCTTACACTGTGCTATTGTTAGTGCACCATACTAAAGGATCTCTTATTAAGGAGTTATTTAGTGTTCCAAAATCACACGTGTCACTCAATGTTCTTGGAGCTGCCACAAAGCACTCTACCGGTTCTTGCAGTCTTTCAAAGTGATCTTTTTCTTTAGTTCGATGTGATTTTGCAATTTCTTTTCTGCTAGTGTGTAATCATCTGTCGCCTTGGCCAGACTCTTCTGATTCTGGGAGGCCATTATATACACTTCGCCTCTCTGCTCCCAGGTTATGCAGAAGAACAGCTTGTTTTCTGCTAGCTGCACATTTTTCACCACCTATTACCAAAAGGTAAGTGTCAATGTTTTTCCATCCATCCCACCTGATTGCAGTTGTACCTGGTTCACCTAAAAAGAGTGGTGGTGGTGCCATGCTAGCAGCTGCCATGTTTGCAGATGCTTTGGCTATCTCCTGTGATTGATTCTGTTCCTTTTAGCTCTTGGACCCCCTACATTGGAACTCTTTACCTTTCTCTGTCCGCTCTATTCCCACATACTCCTCCTTCCGCACCTCCCTGAAATCTCTAATCCATCCCCCCTGATCTCCCTTCCTACCTTGCTACTCTCCTACTTCCCTATTCTCCCTCCTACCCATTTCCCTTCCCTCCCTTTTCCTTATTCCTCCTCTTCCTTCCCTTATCCCTTCCCTACCTAGGTAAATTGTTCTATATATTTTCTCGCTGGTTTGTTTCATGATTGTTATTATGCCTCATTCATTATTCTTGTATCCTGTTCTATTGTAAAGCACTTTGGATTAAAGCGCTAATAAACCTAATAAAAATACAAATACAAATAGTGGCCTTGGCTGGTTGTATAGCCTTCTCTAGTTTATTTTTTATTTTATTTTTTTAACTTGTCCTTACTTGGTCATCAATGAATTCTGATTACCTTCAGCATAAAACAGGTAACTCTCTTTTGTTTTCTTTCTTAAAGCGCCTCAAATTTCCTTTAAAGAGATTTACTTGAAAATGCTGGCTCTGTGCTGTGAGCCAGTTTGTGCTGCCTTGCGCCATGTTGCAGGGCCGTTTGCATCGCCTGTTTCCAAGCTGCTTTGTTATGAGCCCGTTGCCATGGAAGCCTTTCTTATGTGTGTCGTGTCAACGCTCGCCGGTCCTTTTCTCTAAGCTACAAGCGACGTACAGTACTTATTTCCAAAATAGTGAGGGCCGCTGCTGTCCTGCCCTTCCCCCGTACCTGTGCTGATGTCTTTCAGGTGGGAGGCGCTGTCTGAGCGACACTTTGTTTGTTTGGGCCGGGATCACCCTCTCCTGGCATGCTGCGTGTGCAGTCCCAGCTTTGTCCCTCAGTGTGGGTTTCCGTTGTTTAGATGTGCAGACGGGGTCTTCCACAGGCCCGTGTGATCCTCATTGCCAATGTTAAATGAAACTCTCACAGGTAAGTGTCTTTAATAGGATAACAGGCCTGTGGAGACCAAAGTCGAGCCACCACTCGCCCCATCAAACGTCTCAGAATCCATCTCCCGAGCCTTTTAGGTTCCATGGATGGGAAGGCTCGGGAGATGGAACACAACATACAGCCATGGTATGCCCAAGTATCATTTTCCAGCTATTGCAATCTTATGGCCAGGTAATACCATTGTTTGTTTGTTTATTTATTTGTTATGCGCACCGGACCCTGAGGTAGCAGGGCGCAAGAGACAAGGAAGTTTACAACTTGGTTACAGAAGTTACAAGTTACAGAACACGCAAGTTACAGAGTAGGCAGTTTTTTGGCTCTACAGGTGAGACAAGTACAAGTGCAGATATAGCGCCACCAAAAAGCCAAATCAATGGCGAACAAAATAGCAAGTCAGGTAGAGTGCAAGTGGAGGTGCGAGAGGTAGAGTGCCATTTATGTTGCATTCTCGGTGAGCCATTTTATGGTATTCTTTCTGAAGTTGTTGAACGTTTGGTCGGATCTAAGTGCAAGAGGTAGGGCGTTCCATAACTGAGCTGCCTTGACTGGGAAGCTGGATCCTCCAATAGTGGTAAATTTAAATCTGGGCACTAGGAGGCATTTAGGGCTGACTGTCCTTGTAGGTCTGGAGGGATTTTTCCTATTGAAGCGTTCTGAAAGGTAGCTGGGGGCTTTGTTTAAACATTTGTGGATGATGGAGGCAGATTTAAGGTTGATTTTTTTCTTGAGTAGAAAGCCAATTGTGTTTACTTATTTCTGCGATATTTACTTATTTCTGCGATATGTGCTCTTCTAGGGATGCTTAAGGCTGCTCTAAGTGCATTATTTTGGAGCACTTGAATTCTATTGATGATTCGTTTGGTTGTCCCTATGTAAAGGGCGTTACAGTAATCTAATTTTGATAAGATGAGGGCTCTAGCTAGGATAAGACAACTGTCATCTGATAAGAAATGTTTCCCAGCGCGTATTAATTTACATGTATAGGCCGTGGATGAGGCCAGTGAGTTCACCTGTTTGGTTAAGGATAGTGTTGCATCAAGGTAGAAACCTAAGGTTTTTACTTCTCTGGCGACCTTGATAGTGTTGCCATCGATGATGAAGGCTGAGTAGTTTTGGTTGAGTTTGGAGATGCGGGCTGCAGTGCCCAGGATGATAAGCTCTGTTTTGTCATCGTTCAAGCATAGGCCATGGTTGGCCATCCATGCCTGAACGATGCTATAGACTCTGTTCACCAGAGCCAGGTCTTCAACATAATCCCCAGTAAGTGGTAGGAGAATCTGGGTATCGTCTGCGAAGTTGGTATAGGTGACACCCAGATTATCGAGATCGTCGAAGTGTGGCTTGGTGAAGATGTTAGAGTGTTGGCGAGACACAGGATCCCTGTGGCACTCCGCAGGTGATAGGAATCGGGTCTGCTGCCGCTGCGGGGGAGAACACCCTCATGGTCCTGTCACTAAGGAATGACTGTATCCAGACTATAGCCGCCCCTGAGAAGTGGGCCGCCGAGTCCAAATGATTGCATAGGACTCTGTGGTCCACCAAATAAAAGGCGGCTGAGAGGTCCAGAAGGAGGAGGAGAGCTAGTTTGCCCTTGTCTCTGAGTGAGTCTATTTGGGCCTTTGGTCAATCAGGGCTGTTTCTGTGCCGTGTTGCGGACGGAAACCGGATTGGCGTGTTCCAAGGAGATGGTTTATCTCAAGGAAGTTCTGGATTTGGGTGTACGCTACCTTGTCTAAAATTTTTAGTAAGAAAGGCACTGTGGTGATGGGTCTATAATTTGTGGGGATGTTGGGGGTCCAAGGTTTGTTTTTTCAGGAGGGGGAGTACCCAAGATTCTTTTAGGTTGCGAGGGATGGTGCCCGTAGTGAAGGAGGCATTAATAAGTTTTGTGATGAAGGGGGCTAGATCTCTAGCCGCGTCTTTTATCAGTTGTGCGGGGCATTGGTCACCTTTGCAATTAGACGGTTTAAGAGTCAGAATGGTCTTTTCTACCTCAAATACTGAGACCTTGGAGAAGCGGAATTGGGTAGATTCTTTAGGTTTGGGTGTGGGGGTTTTGTCCACGGGAGGTTGGGTTGGTAATGAGGCTTTCTTTAGGGAAATTTTAGTTTGGAGATTGGCCACTTTGTTGGTTAGTGCTAGTTGTATGTCAGTACACCAAGTTTTATCTTTGATGGAGTCGTCCTGTGCTGTGATAGGAGTTTCCAGTTCTTTTAGGATGGAGAATAGCTCCTTCATACTGGAGTTGGCTTGGGTGATCCTATTATTATAGGTTTCTTGTCTGGTCAGGATGATATCATTTTTGTATTGCGAGGAGATGTTTATTAGGTTGGTTTTATTTTCAGCGGTAGGATGCCAGTTCCATGCTGTTTCACATTTTCTCTTCTGTAGTCTTAAGTTTTTTAAATGGGGTGTAAACCAGGAGTTTAGATGCTTTTTTGGTTTACTGTTTCTGAGTTTAAGCGGAGCAACTCTGTCAAGGGCAGTGGACATAGCGTTATTGAATTCCTCCACTAGGATGCCTGGGTTGGTATGGTCAGGTAGAGAATTAAGTTTGGGTAGGATGTGAGGCAGAATATTATCCGCTGTGATATTTTTCTTATTTCTGGTTAAAGTGGGTATGGCGGGGGTGGGTGTGAGAGTTGTGGTTCTTTTAGTGTTGAGGGTAAAAGAGATAAGGTGATGGTCTGACCATATTTGGGGGGCAATGGCTGTTATAGAGGGGTTACAGTTGTGACTGGCAATCCAGTCTAGAGTTCTCCCTTTGGTATGTGTAGGAATATTCACAAATTCACAATCTGCGTGAAGCCTAGTTCTGACAAGGTATTAGCTGTGGCAGTAGCCTGGAGGTCATTGATATCGTTGTACCCTAGGTTGAAGTCTCCTAACACTAAGGTTTGAGAGGAATTCTTTAGCTTCTCAGAGATAACAGAGGTGATATCTTCGTTGAAGGTATTGGTAGGGCCTGGCGGTCTATAGAGGAGGTAAATATTAAGTGTTTGGGAGTTGGCGGTGGGTAGTTTGATAGAAAGAAGCTCACAGGATTTAAGGTAGGGTGTGAAGGTGATTCTCATAGAGAGGTTGGATTTGGCGATAATTGCTATTCCTCCACCTCGTGCGTCTGGTCTGTCAGCTCTAAGGATGGTATACTTTTCTGGGACTGCTAGAGTGAGTGCAGGACCTGCTGCCTCATGGAGCCATGATTCAGTAATGGCGATGAAATCAAGGTCGTTTTCGCGTATGACATCTGCTATGTCAGTTGCATGAGCGACTAAAGATCTGGCATTGATCAATGCAGCTTTTAATTCTGGTTCTGGCTGCACTGTGAGAGGGAGGTTGGCTATATGTTTATTAATTTTATGGTGGAGTTTGCGCCTGAGAGGGGCGGTAGTTTCCAATGGTGTGAGTAATTTGGGTCGGAGGTGTTCCAGGTTGATATTGTATTTGATGATGGGTTCGAATATTTTGGGTAGTCGAGCCCGGAGTCTAAGGTTCCTGTGTGCTAGGTTGCAAGGTTTGGAAGTAGGTTGTATGTAGGCTCCTGAGCCTTCTATGGGCAGAAATGTAGGCATGGTCATATAGACGATAGTAAGTATAGCTATCAGATTGGTGAGTAATGCTTGGTGGACTAGGTTAGGCAGGTATGAGTACATAGTGTTACTTCTAGTTAAGCTAAGGGGACTAGACTTAAATGCTGTGGTTGGATACTGGGCAGAGTAGGCTAAGTACGGTCATCAAATACTAGGCAGGATGAATGTAGTAATCAAACATTGGGTTAAATGCAACAGGCGAATACTGGGCTAAATGCAACAGGCAACTACTGGGCTAAATGCAACAGGCAACTACTGGGCTAAATGCAACAGGCAACTACTGGGTTAAATGCAACAGGCAACTACTGGGTGAAGATGAGGCTAAATACAGTGGTCTGAGTGTTTAGGAATGAATGGAAAACTGTGCTGATAGGGGTGCCTTGGTGCTTTGGGCACGTGTGGTCAACCATATGGTCAATCAGCGTAGGCATTTGGAAGGAGGCAGAAATGCTAGGGCTAGCAGCCAGAGAGAATGCAATACATATGGAACAAGGCAGAATACGTGGTGCACAATACCGGACGGAAGGACTACGTTTTAAGTTTAGTAGATGGGTGCAGTAGGTCACCCAAAATTGAAGTTAGCAACATGTACATGCGTATTAATGTATGCGAAGTTGCTCATGCACAATTTGAAGCAGTAAGTGTTACAGTGCAGCTGTACTGCAGGCTTAGCTAGACAGTGGTGGCATTTGCCAACTATGGAGCGTGTTGTTGACGCTTACCTATGTCAATGTCAGGTTTGCAGTTCAATGCTCAAACAGTGGGAGATTCGAAGGACAATGGTCCCAGTCTAGCCTCTAGCCATTCTCTGGACAGGCTCGGGACAGGACCTGCTCCTTTGTGTGTGCTCCTTCGTGGGCTGGTCCGGCGTTCGCCTTCCGGCGAGCGATTGGCTGGGAAGGCAGAGGTGTGAGCCAATCGGTACCAGGCAGGCATCAGAGGGAGATTGGAGAGTCAGGCAGCAGCGTTGCAGAGCCCGGCAGCCATCTTGGGATGGGGGCAGCCTCGTGTAAGGCAATGGAGGCACGAAAAGCTGTGCACAATGCGGGCACAGCATTGTATCAGCGCCTAGCAAATGCCTTGCCCATACCTACCAATAAAAGTCCAAACTGTTGGCTTTTCCAGTGCTTGTTTAGAGTGTGGTGACACAAACTGAGCTGCTTTCCTCTGCGGGGTTAACTGGCTGAAGTCTTTCTCATGGCCGACATAGCAGAACAGGTTCTATACTAGAGCAGATGGGCTAAGAGATCTGGTACTAAGTGAAATGCATAGAAGGGTGTGAAACTCACAAACAGGAGAAACTACATATTTGATGGACAGATAAGGGAAAATAGTGGTTTCAAAAAGTTATTCACCAATCTGAGCGCCCGTCCCCTCAGGGTCCCGCATATTGTCAGTTTTCAAATTGTATGCAAGCGTCACTTCTGTTCCATCTCAAGCACACACAGCTCACAAGTATATATAAAATGGAGACCCTGAAAGTGCTGTAAGCACTGAGGGAGGGCCTTCCACAATGATTTTGTGTGATTCCCAAATTGAGACATTGGATCAGTGCCACGTTGGTGCAACTGTACAGTCTACCTGCACATTTCCACTATTACACGCAATGATACCATTGTTTCAATAATGGTGCCAGCTGCTTTTGAGCTCCAGTGGGGCTGAAATGTGCACCCCACAGCCTATCGCAGCTTGCTGTGATTACTTACTTGTAAACTTCATTACTCCTAGCCCTGCTCTTCCTCTTCAGAGAACTTACTTTTGAGGTGTCCACCTATTACACAAGAACCATTTACCATGGATTCCCTCCAGATGCAGAGCTGACAAACCAAGTGCTAGAATTTTCAAGAACACTCTTGGTACTGTCTTGATTGCAGAACTAGAAGTGTGCTGTCTTCACTGTGAACTCTAAATCCAAGAGTGCTAGGTAATACACTCCAGAGACTAATCAAAGACTTGTAGAAGGCTATCTATCTTGAAGCAAACATTGGCCACAAACCAACAGGGATTCTTTACACCTCGGATCAACCTGCATTTGCTTGAGCGTTTCTACACTACAAAATTAATGGGGTAGAAAACTCCTCCTTCTGTCTCCTTGGGAGCTCTGAAGATCACGATCTTCTCCAGTAATTCCTCCAAAGCTTGAAGCAGGGTCTTTTATTTATGGCCCCTGAAGGTAGAGGCAGCAAGAAACTGCAGGTTCTTTCCCCACTTCAGGCACCTTTAGGCACCTTGATTCTGGGTTATCACTTTCAAGCCCTCTCTGAAATCTCATAATTGTGCCTCATTGGGCTGCTGTTGTGTTCAAGGTCTCTGCTATTTTTGTGGAGATGCCGTTTTCCTGGTAGGCTGTGTGAGAAACCGGAGGCGTTTCTCCCAGGCTATTCCCAGGGACCCCTGACTCAGGCCAGGGCACGGCCATCGCTTTTGGCATTAGGCCCTGGGGGTGGACCAGTGCGGAAAGATCACCTGGACAAGCGGTCCTTGGGGACTGTGGGAGGAATGCCCTCGGGAGAGATGTGGTATTCTCCCCCCTTCTCACACACCCCCTCAGTCTACATGGGATATGTTAAACAAAGTCCCAGCCTACCCCAGTACTTTTCCCTAAAGGAAAGAAGGTGAAAGCCTTATGGGAAACCAGAACCCATGTACCCACAACTATTAATCTATCTACCCCGATCTGACAATTCCCTAGCCATTTTACCCATAATTACCGGAAAGCAGTACGACTTCCCAACACCCCACCCCTTTTTCTTTATACAAACACTGAGACAAAGAAGAGAGGATGAAGATCACTGAGAACAAACACACCCAGAGACAGAAGACAGACGGCCCCAGTGGAGTAATTTTGCTGAAAATATTGGGTGGGACATGAAATCTGAAGAAAAGGTGCCCAGCCAAATGAATGGGGACAAAATGGTGTGCCATGAAAGTTGGGGGGGGGGGGGCAACCACCCCTGTGCCCCCCTAAAATTACGCCCATGGTCGGCCCCATGTGAAGACTGGACTGTCCCACTAATAGAGACAGACAAGGTCAGGCCTCCCTTGTCAATCAGTCTCACCTGAGACCTATTGAGCCTCAGATTTTCTCATTAATATCCGAGATGACTGGCAAACCCCTCTTAGCTTCTGCTTGGATTGCCATATCTTTGGGACCCATACGGTTCCTAGAGAGTCCACAGCATTGAACCCCATGCTCTCTGCCACTTCCTTAAGGACCTCAACTGCTTTGTCTCTGTTGAAGCCTGTCCCCTTCTGATCAGTGCTCCTGGAAGCCTCTGATCAATTGGAGAAAGAATGAGAGGAAGACGAGGAGGAGCATGATGAAAAGGAGATGGACACCTTCTGTGCTTTTTCCTCCTTTTCTTCTATCATGGTCTGCTTTACAGTCTACTTAGTGTGGCATATATGAGGTTTCTCATGTTCAGTCCATATTTTCTTCTTTTCAGTTTGAGCTATTAAGTGGCGCTTTAGCACCCCCTATAAGTCAAATTTATTTAATTAGAGTACAAACCGGGAGAAATGGCATATGCAATGGGGCAGAAAGCTTGTAGGTGTTTGGTTATTTGCCCAAACATTGACTGTCCCTGGCCATGTCCATGCTAATCTCTGTGGCCATTCCCACTCAGTTCCTGCCCCTCCTCACCAACCACCCCCCCCCCCCCAGACTCCCCCATGGGAAATCTTTGATCTCTCTTTAATCAAGCATTACCATTAAACATTGCATTCGAAATGCCTGCCAGTGTTTTTTCAAAACAGTCTTCTAAGAGTTAATTACGGAATTGGAGTTGTAAACACCCTACTGATGTAGTAAAAATGTCTTAACTAGGCCTGGCTTCAACCACTGTGTTTCTAAGCACTAAGCATGTCCTTCACTGAAGTCCCGTTGAAAACGAGCATTCCCACGAGGAGGTGTGTTGGGTGGGAAGGAGCAGGACTAGGACTAGGACTAGGTGAGAATGGCCATAGGAAGTAGCATGACCATAGACAGTAAATGGGTAGGCAAATAACCAAACACCTATAAGCTTTGTGTCCATCCTCGTATGCCATTGCACCCCTCTGTACTCTAATGCAATAGTTTTGGTTTATAGTGCCACCTTATAGCCCACACTAACCAGCATTGGCAAAGCCAACAGTTTTGGTTTGTGTATATATAAGGATTTAGCTAGGCACTGCTATCAGAGGCCCGTGCGTTCGTACCTGCTAACATCAATAGCCAGTTTATACCACTACAGCTGTGCCTGCCAAATTACTTTCCCATGCCTACACAAAAGCCAAAATTGTTGGCATTGCTAATGCTTGTTTCTGTGAGGAGAGGAAGAGTCACTCTCTGAAAAAGAGCTCACTGGCTGCATTAGGATAGGTTTTTCACCCGCTCCTTTATGCCTGAGAAGCTCATGATGTCGAGCTGGAATCCCCAGTGAAACAAATTAGCCACATTGTTCACTCCATATGTTTTTGGGTTTTTTTTTGGTATTCTGCACATGCTCCGAACAGACATTCTGCCCCCTATCCAATATGGCAGCTACGTTTTTTCTGTTGATGCTATGCGGAAAGCATTCCTTTCATACTACATATACTTCCCTACACGCGTCAGCCATTCGTTTCCGGTGGCGCTGTCCAAGAACTGCACGCCTGCTCCCACCAGGTGCATGATATCGGATGATGATACACATAAGCACACGTTCATGCTTGGACGCAGCAACCTGCACGTACACGTGAACCAAAAACGAGGCACCATGAGGGTAGCTCTCCAACACTCTTATGCGCTTCTTTTTTTCAAGCATTTTAATCTTTGTCACCGTGCCCAGGTACATTTCTTTTAACCCCCGAAGCATATACCCCCAGTATACATAGCTGCCACTTCGGGTGGCTTCTGAACTCCATAAAAGTCATCCCTTCAACCAACACAAAGGTTGGAGTTGGTTGGGGAGGGGCTGTTCCACGCAGTAAGATGATTTGTTTCACTGCCCCTGACGATGGCATAGAAGCTCCAGCCCCAACATTTGACACTCTTGAGGTACAGGGGGGCTCCTTCTGCAGTGGCTGACCGATCAGGGTTACCTGCTAGAAATGGTTTTTGTTGTCCCTTGGGCAAGGCATCAACTTAATCCCCCTGATGAACCACCATCTGGACCATTGACAGACATCCTCCATTACTACAGCAGTTGGGTGCCAATGACTGCACAACTACCCAGTTGGATGGAATGATGGCTGTCCGACTCCAATATCTTTGCAGGGGTTCTCCTTACTTCTCCCCTTCTGGTCGTTCTCACAGCAGATGCCAGCCAGAGGGGCTGGGGTACTGCCTCCAACCAGCTAACCTCCCTGGGCAGGTGATCATCAATGGAAGGTGCCAGATCCTCCATTTGGAGATCCTCCATTTGGAGAGAACTCTTTGCAGTGTGGAGGCTCTCCGGGCCATGGCCCCTCATCTCCATGGGAAGGCTGTGTTGGTACGCATGGAAAAGTCTTTCATCAGGAGGGAGGGAGGTGGTTGACTCGATCCTGGCCCCTGCAGGAAGTTACTTCTCAGATTGAGCAAAGATAAACATTTTCTCCTTGATAGCAAAGCACCTTTCGGGCACCCTGAACATCAGAGCAGAGGCCCTCAGCTGCCAGTTTCCCTCCCTGTTGGTCCGAATGTTCCAGTTGGTCAACTCTCGCCAGGGAGTGTCATCCTTGGACCTCTTTGCTTTACGAATGGATACTCTGCTTCCACTGGTCTTCTACGTGACACGAAATCAGGCAACAATAGGGGTAGATGCCATGTTGGCAAGTTCGCCCCAGTCCTGTCTCTATGCCTTCGACCACTTCCAGAAGCACCTGCTGTGCATAAGGAGAGAAAGGCCATTGATTATTCTTATTGCATCCTGCTGTTCATGGAAGGCATTGTTTTCCTCCTTCGTCACCGGTCTGTGGTCAAATTTCCTCTCCCTTTCAGTTCGCACCCCTTTGGTGCCTTTTCCCGACATTCAGGCACCTTCATCTGAGACCTGGCTCTTGAGCAGTCAATGCCGGAGAAGTGGGGCAGGGGGCTATCCTGTGACCTTGCTGTGCGGATCCAAGAGGCCCTCCACCCTGTCGTCCTATGCCAGGCATTGGGGTTCCACCTTGACCACTTGCCCGTGACCCTAATCAGGTGCTTGAGTTCCTAGGAGAAGGCTTAAGGGTGGGGTTGATTGCCCATTTCATCCTTAAGAGCGCACCTAGCAGCCATCCATATATTATGCATGTCCTGGGCTCCTTTGTCGGATGTGGAGGATCTTGCGGCCTGCCTGCTTAGGGGATCAGAGATCTTGCGGTCTTCCTTTCTCACGTGGGACGTCCTTTGGTAAAGACATTCTCGATTTGCTCCTTTCAAGCCTCTGGAGTCGACCCCCATTTCTCTCCTTTCATATAAAAAAACGGCTTTTTTTTGGTAGCCATTTCTTCAGCAAGGTGGCTGGGGGAGTTTGGGTTTACACCGGTAGTCTCCCCTTCCTGAAGTGTGCACACACACTCGTATCATCTTGTGGACTTCTCCAACTGTTTTGCCCCCAAAGTTTCGTCTGATTTCTGCCTCCATGAGGATCTGATTGTTCCCATCTTTGGCCCTGAATTTCCTGACAGTCCTTCTCCCACCCCCTTCATGTACCCAAAGAGAACATCAGAATGCAGGAAAGGAGACCACCTCTTTCTGTCCTTTGGCCCTTGACATGTGGGGAAGATGCCTTCCACTGCAACGTTGAGTTAGATGGATCCAGAGCACCATTGCTCTGGCCTCCCAGGGGGTTGGGATTCACCCTCTGGTAGGGTGTTAGGGCGCTCCACAAGGGTTAAGGCTGTTTCTTGGGCTGCTATTAAAGGGGCCTGGATAGATGATATATGTCAGGCACCCATGTGGTCTTCACCTAACACGTCCAACACGTACTACAAATTGTATGTGGTCACCCTGTCCCTCCTGTTTCTGACTTGTGTGACTGATTGAATTTACCTACTAATTAAAAGTTTTTTTACAGCTTCTGCTGATGGGATTTTTGTCCAATATCCAGGCTCTCAGAAGGTAAGGACTGCGACGAGGAAGAAGGACGAAGAGGTAAGGCCCTGTTTACTTATTGGTAATCCCACTACCCTGAGTCCTTGTTTTATTCATACAGCTGCAAGACTACTCCTCAAACGATCAAGAAGAGAACACATCACTCCTGCCCTAAAGCACTACATTGGCTCCCAATAAAACATGTCATTACCTTCAAAACAATGTGCATAACGCACAGGGCAATCAGCGGACAAGGAGCAGAATTCCTACAAAAGAAAATAATCTACAAGCCAATGAGAATCCTCAGATCAAGCAACGATATCCGCCTGGAACTAAAACCATACCTCAAGAAAAAATTTGGAGGCACTTCCTTCTATCAATTAGCTGCAAAAACCTAGAACAACATCACAAAAGAAATAAGAAACACAATTAAATTACTAAAAACCTGGCTATTCAACACCACAGACTCAAACTGAAAACGGAAACCGAAAGAGAAAAGGATGATTAGACTAAACCAGACACGGACAGCTCCCAGAACCCAATGGGAAGCTCCCCCGGCACCCGGACGAGTCTCACCGGGTAGAGTGTAACACAGGTGACACCCACGGAGTCGGAATCAACAAACCCTACCTAATCCCACCCAACATACGCACTCGTCCCTTAGTTCCCACCAGGTACCACAGTGGTTAGAATTGTCAGGATGCGTAGGCAGGTGCAATGGCTGTATGAGTGGGAAGGGAAGATAGGTAGCGCTGCGAGGCAGGTGGGGGGGCTAGATGTAAAAGGGACCTTGAAGGCTGGATGGACTCAGATCATGACAGATCATGACAGATGCATAGGGGTGCTACCGAAATCCATCTGGGGAGAATACAGAAACCCACCGCCTCAAGTCGGGATAGAGATGCCAACTAATCAACTGCCCTAACAATTTTCCCCTCTGCATACATCTCTCAAACTCCAAACCAAACACAGCCACAAACCTACAGCACAGCAAACCGCACAAACCTCACTACATGGCAACAACAAAACAAAAACACACAGACTCGCACAACAATACACAATGACTACCGGACGCAAAACACCCCAGGCCCAGCCAACGGACCCACCGGGCTGAGGCGGCCAACAGCACATTACTGCTCTCTTGCACTTTTCCAGCTCCTTCCCACTAACCCCCCCTCCCTTCCCTTTTCAGAGCCGCCAGGGGACCACTTCGGTGGTGATAGTGCACGGTACAAATGTCCTTTAACGTTAACATTAACATTCGTCACAGTTCTACATGGATGTATATTGGGGGGTTTACAGTTTGGAATGCAGGCAGTTCAGGGGGGTTTCAGCTGGCAAAATATCCTGCCTCCGGAGGTAGGGAGGTGGCACGCTAGTTGGCCCTGAGAGTGGTGTCCTTTTCGTTGGACTGTTTCACTGGGTTTCCTGTCCCTGAGGCAGGAGGCCTAATAAGGTAAGGACTGTGACGAGGAAGAGAAGGACTAAGTGTAATGGGAATACCTGTAAGTAATCGGGTACCGACCATATGATGACGATGGATGCCAATTGCTTTTCAATTCGTTTTTTCCATGTTAATTCTAAATAACTACACAGGGTTTAACATCATCATGCATTTTCATGTTGGTGTTACACCAATGGGCTGCTGTGAAATCAACCTGATTTCTAAACCTCGTAAAAGCAAGCGGCCTCCATGTTGTTTAGTGGAAAAGAAAGTTGCCAAGATAATTTCATTTCTTTAAACACCTTTTTTTCACCACTATGTGTTGGCAAGTAAAATTGCACGGAGGGGACCTTTTGCATTGAAGTGCACATGTGAGCAGTCCACGCACACCGATTTTTGGTCTGTCCACACGTCTGCAGGCAGCATCAGTGCCTCACCCCCCCCTGTGAGTTTCAGGCACAGGGTCCATCCTTATGGCCTAAGTGGGCCCTCTGCTGTGAAAAGCAGGCACATAAGCGCAACGAGGGACTGGTGGCCTTGCATAGAAAGAGCTTTCACGCTCTTATTCCGGGAAAGAGGTCAATAAACCTTTTAAAACTCGCAAACCAAAACAGCTTATGAGCCTCAGTCCCAGGAGAATTGATACACATATTGTTTGTGCCTGTGTTCCCTTGCGTGCACCTACACCGTGCACTGATCCGTCTCTGGGGCCAGCAAGAAGAGGTGAGCTCTGTTAAGAGCGTGCCAAATCCACCAGGCACCGTCTCCCTTCCTACCACCCCCAACCCAGACCCCGCCCCCCCCCAGTACTATAGAAGCCAAGCAGCAGCCATTATACCTATAGGCCCCGCATGCTGTGCCTCTGATTGGCCAGCCGGACCAGATATCTGGCCCTAAACCACCTAATCTGGAGCCTTGTCAGGCACCATATGGTGTGCGTCCACAGTGAAGGGCTGCTAGGATAAGGGCAGCACCCGTTATGCTCCCTTCCCCCCCCTAAACCCCCTTTGCCAGTCTTCCCCTCACCCACCTTTGACCCGAGTCTACTGCTTACCCATCTCCACCAACATTACTTGGCAAACCTCTGGACACTAACTTACATCCTTTTGTGCTTACGGCTGATAAATTCTGACCTGGCTGCCTTACTGTATTCAGAATTGCGTTGGCTGCTTCTAACCTACATATTCAGTGTCCTGGTGACTAGTGGCTCATTTACTAAACAGTAAGTTCAGCATCCTATGCCCCCGCGAATCTATCCTCACATCCCCTCCCAGTAAACACCTATCCACTACATCATCATGCTCCTACCAATCCTTCTCACAAGGCCCCCACCTACCTCAATGCGCTACCCCACTGCTTCCCACCCCCTCGCATCTATCACCATCTTCCACCCTGGGCAGTTTCTAGCACCCCCTTAAGCTCCCCCCCCCCTCCTGCCCCGACTGACGCACGTCACTTCCAAACTACACCTATGTGTCGTGCGACAAAACCCCTCCTCAATATGAAGCTGGTTTCATTACATTGTAATGCAAGTGCTTTACAGAAAAGAATTCCAAAATGAATTCCAATCATGATTTTTTTCTGTCACCTGCTCTTAGGGACGGCCTTGCCTGAATGCAGTTTCAAACTGTCCATACTGGCACACTGCAGCGTGACCAGCCTACCCGGTTCTGAGGGCCCACTAGCCCTGTGTTGCAGGTGCTCTGTTCGTACCACCTCACTTGTATTTAGCAAGGGGCAATACTTGACGAACCATATGAATTATTTTCTGATGGACGGTTATCATTCCAAGATGGATAGTCTGGTACACTCTTATTCTACTCTTTCAAAATACCTCTGACAGTGGGAAAGGCGACAAATAGCACCAGTGTGGGTTCCTGTATGCTTTGCATTAAATCTCAGAGCCTTTCATGACTATAACAGTGATCATAGATATGTATATTGGACAAACAAGTCTGTGATAAAAGGATTGTATGTGTGAATCTCTAAATTCATAACAGATGCATGGATTGGTGCTCACATCACTGTTCACAACATTCACCCCAACATTAAAATGTTTGTAACCAAACATACTCATTTGGACAGCTTATGTTTTGGGATGCAAGTATATAATGACTGCAACATCGAACACTCAAATGGGGTACAAGGGCTCATTTGCTTCTTGTTTCTGAAGAATTTTAGATGAGGAAGGCTGGGTCTCAGTGTGAGCACGCCCAACCCCCAATACAGAAACATCATTTGGGAATTATATCTATAGACAGGATACTGTAGAAGAGAGACCCAATAAACAATGCACAGAAAGAGTACACAGGAAGGATTGTAACTCGTACAAACTTTAGTCTTACCAGTAATAAGCTGATGAAGCGTTTTAAACAAAAACAGCTTCTAATGCATGGTAAAGGATACACAATTCCTCAGCCACTACCTCCTCACTATTATGCAGCCTCAGGTTATTTCTGCAAAAACCAGCAGGCCCATGCTTTATTTATCAGAGCTGGCATTAGTATCTGTTTTTAGTGCTGGCCTGCAGCTAGTGAAAATCATGGTGTGGCAGTGTAGAAAGGGCATTTGAACAAGCGGATGTACAATTTGAGGCAACTTATTTGATTGCTTCATGCGTTCCAAGTGTGGGCACAGTATGGCATGCTTGTCGGACCCACATACACAAAATGTTCCGGTATGTATTCTATGTACTTTGGGCACAGACAAAAACAGGCATATGTGCTGTTACATACAGGCGTGCCACATAGAGGCCATTAACCAACAGGTTGGTGGGCTTGTACAGTGCAAAAAACATTGCTGCACACATCACTGCATTGATTTGCCATGGATTACTGTCTGCATCGTGACACACAATGAACTCTACTTACCTAATCAAGGTGCCAAGTGACATTGTGTTGCCATCTGGTGTGCGTGCTAGGAAGTGCAGTGGCTGGCTTGTTTAGAAAATTAAAAGTCCTTTGATGCTGAGCGCATGCATTTAGTCCATGTCCCAAAGCGGCCACTAGAATACTTGGGCAAGAAAATGAAAGTTAACCTTCCCAGGGATGCGCCACATGTAACTAAAAAGTAATATACAAAAAAAAAGATTTTGGTGTTGCAAATAAAGAGACATGAACATTCAGAAAATAGTTTCTATGTGGCATTTTAATTCTCTTTGAAGAATGCATTGGTTTGGTCAGCTAACAGATACTTGTGCTGGCCTGGTGAATTAAAATGCCCCATGCTCAGTTCTTAACAAAGTTAAGCACATACTGTGTAAAAACAATGGCTTCACTTGTGACGATTACAGAAAGAAGCAGGGAGACTCTGTACTCTGGACCAGAGGATTACTGTAGATCACAAATCTGAATTCGTGCCCAGAGAGCAAAATTATATTACACACAAGGGTGTATCAAATTTTATCCACCATGATACAAAAGATAAAAAAAACTCAGTTAATGACATATACATTTGCATTACATTATTATATCACATAACAAGTAAGCATGGGTATACATAAAAGTTGGTTAAAATTAGTCCACCACAACAAGCATTCATAGTGCAGCATTCAGACCATACACAACACTCAGTGACATTCAACCATACAATTGCTAAAAAAAAAATGATTAACAGTAGGAGGTGGGATGTACTTTCCTCACGTCCCATCTGATTATTTTAATATTTGAAGTTTTTACACAAGCAGCAATAGAAATAATTTTAAAAAATCTATCGCAAGGGTGGATCTAGGAAGGAGAATATTAAGTAGATCACATCTCTGGAAAACAGGCTCAACTGGTTTCGACGTAGAATGTACTTTGGACAACGTCTTCATCAGGAGAAAGGATGTCATAAAAAGCTGCAAGGCAAGAGCAATACTGCATAAGTATGCAGCAGTGCCCTATCCCAAACCTAACTCAAAAAACAAAAATGTCTACACCACGTGCTACCTGTTACAGACCATATGTTGAATAAAAATAAAATTTAAATAGGGGAGTAAAGAAAGAGTCAAAAACAACCCCAACTGCAGAGTTTTTTGAAACCAGAGCAAGAGAATCAAACCCATAGAGCCGTGCTGGAAGTGACAAGTGGGTTGCACCACAGGAAACCGCTATTGCAGAAAATGTTAGTGTCAAAAAAGAATAATAAACACAACTGTCGTGTTAACCAGAAGGCTGCACAAATGTGCAACAAAACGAAACTCATGTGTATGAGCATTTGCGGCCAGAATGGCAAAAAGGTGGAGTGGCTGCTGTCAAGGAGAGAGAACAACATAGGCGTAAGCTAGCCAAAAAATACTCCACTGGTTAAGAATGTCCTATATTATGTAAGGCTGGCTTGCTCACCTGGACATGGGGTCTCACTGCTGTAGGGGGCACCCTTCTGTAGTAGGTGTGTAAGAGTGTCCTACTTAATGGATTATACAGCAGGGCAAGGCGTAACAGCGTAAAGTGACCTGGTTCACTGTAAGACAGAAAGCAACCCAATCAACATAAGGCGCTTACTCCAAATCCTGTGGGTGAAAAAATTATGCTGTGGACCTGGAATAAGCTACACAAGGTCCCCCACCTCAAGGAGAAAGAGGCAACCACTTAGCTGGTAAAATACCAAATTTGCCACCATTCAGGTGGGAGGAAAGCCCAAGGCACACCAGATGGATGTGTGCTGGCCTGATGGACAGCCAGTCCATAATATGTAAAAATAATAAACATGCAGGCTAAATAAAGTTAAAAGCCAACTACGTTATAAAAACTTTTAATCACAAAGCAGACCGCGGCATAAAATGAAATGCCAGCTAGGACTGTTAGATGTGTAACGGAGGACAACAACTAATAACTACAAGACAATGACCACGCCACAGGACATCACTTATAAATTGCTCCACTTGAAAGACTGTCAACACAAAGAATGAGGGGCTCAGGGTGTGCGACTCCAAAGCATCTCAGGCTGCGTTTGCAATATGAATTCCCTTGTTTGCATATTGCCACGCATCGCAGTCATCCACAAGTGAGCAGAGTGCAGCCAGCCGCACATTGCAGAGGAGCACTCACTGGCACAGCAGGCTGCTTCATCTTTTGTGTGGCTAGATCAGCTATCTGGGCGGGCCCCTTACTGCACTCCCACACCGGAGCTGTTTAGCTCTGCTTCCCGGCCCCTCGCCAAGAAACAAGGCTGCTTCCTCCCTCCCATGAAATAATGAACTGGATGAAAGAATCGCAAAGAATTCCTTGACAGGCCGCTTTCATCGAACTGCGGCCTGTTAGGGACTGTGCATGCGTTTACGGCACACAGCGGGTTCCCCGCAGGAACAAGCAGTAGAGGGTGAGGTAAGGCAGGTATTTTGGGTGGCGGGGGAAGAGTGGGGGAGGTGTGTGTGCCACAATAGAAAAAAAGATTCCCCAAAATGCTGACATTGGACCCGGTGAAACCGGATTCGATAGACTCATGAAACTTTAACCTGGCGGCCCCTCTACCTTGCACACTAAAAACTCTTTTACCCTTCACTCAGCAATAAAACCTCTTTCATACTTATCATTTCGACTCCCTTCACCCCTTCTCCATGATGGCGACTACCAAAACCTGCATCTCCCGCCCACCAAGACACTGCTATTCCAGCCACCCTGCATACCCATTATGCAACTATTTTTCACTCCCATCGACTCCCTAAAAAAGGTGGTGCTGTTGCAGGGTTCGAAATTGAGATTAGATGAGCAGGAGCTAAAACCAGCTCCTGGTTGTCGGCATTGCCCTGTAGGCAGGAGCTACTGCAAGGGAACCAGGAGCTACCAGAGATGCTCCTTTAACTTTTTGTCCATTTGTATGAACCATTGTGTTTAAATGTATATTAGCTGTTCTAATTCTTTTTCTTATTAACGTTTTCAAATACTCAATGTTACATTTACATGTTTGGAAGGCACTAGTCGGCCCTAGGAGCCAACAGTAGCTCCTGGTAGCTGTTGGTTTCTTTTTTTTTTTTTAAACTCTTTTTATTAGTGGCCACAAAGATACACAGCACACTTACATCGTTTCCACAGTACAGGAGAATCACATAATTTACATATCATCGAGGTGCCAAGGGTTACATAGTTTCGTCATCATCCGGAATCATGTCACACAAGTACATTCTGAAGGGTCCCCATATATAACTTTAGGTCTGCTTGCCGCTGGGCGGGTGAGGACAAATTGCTCTTCAGCTTCGTTTACATATGTCAGTTCCCGAAGGAAATGTTTCATGCTAGGTGGGCCAGTACCTTTCCACTGTTGTAAAATGCATTTTTTGGCCACTGCGCATGAAACGTTTAACAGTCTCCTGACCTTTTCAGAGCACTTGCCTATGTCCCCAAACAGATATTTCTGCGGAGTTAGTGTAGGGGGAACTTGTGTGATTTCTTCTAGCATATCCACCACCTCGTTACAAAAACCCACCACTATCGGACACCCCCAGTACATGTGGAACGCGCCAGCCCGACTTGCTTTGCATTTGGGACACTCTCCGGATCCATCTGGCGCAAACTTGGCTATTTTGGCTGGAGTGTAATGTAGTCTGTTTACAATTTTAAACTGGATCAGGCGTAGGCCAGCGTTCATGGAAACCCTTTTGGTCAGCAAACAATATCTGTCCCAGGTTTTATCATCTATGGAAACCTGTAGATCCATCTCCCATTTAACTTTAACTAGGTTAGTCGAGGGGGAATGGGCTTGGACTGCAGCATATAATCTGGAGATCCCCAGACTGTCCCTGGAAGTCACCAGCTGTATACATGGATGAGTAGGGGGGTTCCTCAGGGAAGGGTGCCCAGTGTTTCTGAAAGGCTGATCTCATGCAATAGTATTGGAGTACCCTAAGTGGACCCCTGCCAAATGCCCCAGTGACTTCCTGTAGGGTCGTTAATGAGCATGTCCCCCAGTTTCATCTCCTCATTGGGATCCCAGGCCTCGCGCAAGCTGCTGTCATGCGTTGACGGTATGTCAGGGTAATTCCAGAGGAGAACCTCTGAGTTATAGGGGGACACAACTCCCAATCTTTTAAATATGGCCCTCCACGCACCAACCGTACAGCTCACCGGGTTAAACTCACATGTGTCTCTGTAGCGTGTATCAAAAATCACGGACTGTATATTCGTGGGGTGCGTGGTGAGTTCTTCTATCGCCGCATGGGGGAGCCCCATCGGTTTCATCATACCAGTATCTCGAGAATTGGGCTTGGGCAGTATAGTAGTATAGTTCAAAATCAGGTGCCGCTATGCCGCCTGAAGAGTATGGTTCAATCATTTTTTCCCATCCTATTCTTGGGGTTTTTCCATTCTAAAGAAAGGTCGTCACCATTGTTCTAAGTCTATTGAAGAAGGGTCGACCCGGCCATATGGGGATGTTAACGAAGAGATATAGGAGCTTGGGCAAGACTATCATTTTAAGAACCGCAATTCTTCCATGCAATGATATCGGAAGGCAGTCCCATAGCAGCAATTTGGTATTTAGGGCCCTTAGCGCGTTTTCGTGGTTATCTGTATATAGCGTATGTTTATCTCTCGAGACGAGTATCCCCAGGTATCTGATGCCTTGTTCAGACCATTTGAGTCCGCATAGAGAATTGGGGCATTTGGTTGCCGGTGTAAGTGGGAATATTTCTGACTTGGCCTTATTTATGGAGTATCCTGAGTGAGCAGTAAATTCCTGAATCTCCGCCATAATGGGTACAAGATTGTTTTCTGGCTCACGAACATACAAAAGCGTGTCATCTGCATATAGGGAGATTAGCTGGGTAGAGCCCTTCAGATTTATACCCCTATCTGAGTGTCTAAGCCTGACCGCAATCGCCATCGGCTCTATTGTTAATACGAACAATATGGGTGAGAATGGGCAACCCTGCCTGGCGCCCCTCTCCAATAGGACTAAATCAGAGATGGATCGATTGGTCAGCACTCGTGCCCCAGGTTCCGTGTATAGAAGTTTCACATATCTGATGAAGTTAGGGCCGAGACCAAACGCCTCCAGTACAGCTAGTAAATAACCCATGACACTGAATCAAAGGTTGAGGGCCATGGATCCAGCGGGGATAAACCCGTTTTGGTCGGGGTGAACAAGGTTCGGGACTGCTGGTAGTAGCCTATTGGCCAACACTTTTGCAAATATCTTGGCATCCGTGTTTATAAGAGAGAGAGGCCTATAGGACGAAATGTCCTGTGATGGGCGACGGGGTTTAGGGAGTACAGTTATTATGGCCTCTCTCATTGTTGGGGGCAGTGTTTGGCTCTGGAGGGCTTCCTCCCATACCTGTAACAGCACTGGCACTAGCTCCTCGCGGAACTACTTGTAGAATTGCACTCCTAATCCGTCTGATCCTGGAGCCTTATTGGATGCCAAGTCTTTAATCGCTTCAGCAATTTGCTCAGCCGTGACAGGCTGGTCCATTGCCAGCCTGGCCTCCTCCGGGAGTGTCGGCATCATCAGTGTCTCTAAGTATGCTTTAATTTCAGTGATTGTCTTGGTATCTCTGTCACTATATAATTGCTGGTAGAATTTAGCAAACTTCCTATTGATGTCCTGCTCCCCCAGAAGGACCTCCCCATGCGGCGTTTGTATGCTCGTGATCCGGTTAGGGTGTCTATCGTGTGTTAATAAATTGGACAGCGTCCTACCAGCCTTTTTGCCATCACCATATCTATGGGCGTGGACCGGAGCTGCCATATATTGAACTTCTCTAGCAGCCAACCTGCCAAATTCTTGGAGATGTGTCTGTATTTCAGCTAATGTTGCCTTTTCTTGTGTATGGGTATAAGCCTCCTCCACCCTCCCCAGTTTATGTTCAATTTGGGATAGTTCAGCTCGGGCCCCTTTTATGAGACCCACCGATTTCGATAGCAGGGTTCCCCTAGTACACACCTTAAAGGACTCCCAGACCGTGGAGTATCTGTCGACCGAACCTATGTTTCTGGTTAGGAACTCTGAAATTTCAATGTGTAGCCCTTCTACAACCCAAGCGTCGCCCAGTAAGCCTCTGGGCATTCTCCATCTCTTGACAGGTCTGGGGCAGTTATGGAACTCAACCTCAATCACTACCGGGGAATGGTCAGACAGTGTGCAGGGCAGTATTACGCATGACTGTATCGCAGTGATTACAGCAGGGGAGACAAACCAGTAATCAATTCTGGACTCAGAATCATGCACCGAAGAGTAGTATGTGTATCACCTTCTGCTTGGGTGTAGCACCCACCAGGCGTCCTCAAAGGAGAGTTGAGGTAGGATGTGATTCAGTGTAAGAACAGCTCTACTAGGTGACCTTGTGATCGTGGGATCGAGAGCAACATTGAAATACCCCCACCCCCACAATATAGTAGACACATCAATGGAAGCAATTAATTGGTATACATTGGTATAGAAGGCTGGGTCATCAATATCAGGACCATACGTGTTAACCAGTAGCATTTGTTGACCTGTGACCTTGACCCACACAAGAACATACCTACCGAGGGGGTCAGTTTTTTGACCTTCCAATTTGAATCCAAAACTTGGGTGTATAAGAGTAATGACCCCTCTGGACTGGGATGAGTAATTTGTGTAAAACCTTGACTTGCCCCAGCTGGGTAATATGCATTCATTATTACTATCCATAACATGTGTTTCTTGCAACATAACAATCTGGGCACCATGTCTAGCTATGTAATTCCCCACTTTCTTAGTTTTAAACCGATTATTCAGATCCCTAACATTCCACGAAAGTTTCTTCACCTTCAGTTCGTAGCCAATGTTTTACAGGGAAATGTACGGATGACATCACACACCTCAATAATGCACCTCTCGTAGAACATGGATCGTGCCAGAATCTTAGAGACCACTTGTTTAACCATTAACCAATAACCTGTTTCTCCCCTTCCCATCCCAGAACTGGGTACCATAAAATGAGACCCACTATCCGTTTCAAACCATAAGTCTGTGCAACAACAAGAACTTATTCCATACCCTCTAACCGGCCCCCCTCCCGCACCGTCACCGCCAATTTGACGATGTTCCCACTTCAACTTGTGGAGCATTCCAGGGGTGGTCATGTTCCTTCACATGACCTACAATCCCGGTTCCCACCGCCCCACCTGTTCATAAGTTATGAGGCCATCTGCAGCAGTAGTCCTTTACGGACCAAAAGACAAAGGCCACAGATAACTCAGACAAATCTGCACAGAACATCTATCTCCATCAGTTGGACGGGGTCTGTTGTTCTGCGCTGGTCTACCCCCCCTGGGAGGCAGGGGTATAGAGGACTCTATATAGGTCAAGGCTTCAGTCAGGTTTTCTTAACTGGTTTATACGATCGCCTACTCGCTTGAACAGAGGCGGAAAAGTCCGGATATATGTGCATGCGATTTCCTTCATACTGCAGTGTTCCAGCCTCTCTTGCCAAGTGAAGAATTGTGTCTCTATCCCTATAATTTAAGAGTCGTGCGATTATCGTACGTGGCGGTGCTCCTGGCTTAGGTGCCGGTGCTAGGGTGTGGTGCGCTCTCTCTACCAAGAAATGTTCTGAGTGTGCTTCGGGCCCAAACAAGGATCTGAGTAGCTCTTCCATTTGTTTCTCCATTTGTCCCTTCCCAAAGGACTCCACCACGTCGACCACTCGAATGTTATTTCTCCTCGATCTAGATTCAAGATCCTCGCACTTGCTTTGCAGTTTACTCATTGTGTCTTTGATATGGGTAATGTCTCGACTGTGATGGGCAATAGTATCCTCATTCACGCTTATTCTGTTCTCAGTCTCTATGACACGTGCGCTCTCTTTGTCTATCCTGGCCCTCATGGAGCCTATAGTGGCAACTATTTCATCCAGCTTCGTGTTTACCGCCAGGAACCCATTCTGCACTAATGTGGTCAGTTTATCCTCCCGGTCTGTCCCTTCAAGTACGCCAGTTGGATTGGCCTCTGGCTGTATCTCCACTGCCGCGATTTGATTTTGAGTGCTGGTGTATGTGTCCATCGGCCCTTTTTTCTTACTTCTGGGAGTTTTGGATGCTTTATTAGCTCTGTTTGGTTCCCCCATGTCAGCGCAGGATTGCGTGTCTATCCTAGTTGTATTCGGGAGGCGACATAGGGCTGTGGATTCCGATGATGGTCGTGGTCGGCACGAAGTGGCCGGGAATATGAATATGCCTGCAACCCCAACAACTGTTAGGTCTATAGGGCGGATGTGGCAGACCCCCCTCCTACAGGCCATGGTTACCCCAATTCGACTGAAATAATTAATCTGGGCCCCTCAGAAACTGATGCACAGACCACCATTTTTGGCACCCCTGGGCAAGAAAATATGGCACAGAACCACAATGCTCTTGCACCTGAAACAGCCATAATTCCAGGAAGTGCCAATTATTTCGGGGCTCGGTAAATCAGACACCAACCTACACAACATCAGGATATGGGAAAAGAAAGGGATATACACTTGGGGTGACTTATACTCTGATGGTATATTCAGAGAATTCGCAGAGCTGCAGGCGGAAGAAGACATTCACGCCGGACAATTTCTATGGTACCAAAAGATCTGTAGCATAGCCCGCACGAGATGGACTACCTGGCCAGAAGAGCCTGAGACTGACCCCGACCCCTTCTTGACACTGATGCATAACCTGAATGAAGGGGGGAAGGCGATATCTCAAATATATAGTCTCCTAAGGGACACCCCCAACCCCCTTAGTGCTGTACTAAGGACCTGCTGGGAAACGGACGTGGGACAAGAAATGTCTGATAATGAATAGCTCAGAGTACTGTCGTTCCCAAAAGAAGTCTCTAGAAACCAGAGATTCCATTTAATACAGATTAATGTATTATACCGCACCTACCTAACCCCAAGTAAAATAGCAAAGTTCAACAAAACTACTCAGGCACAATGCACTCGGTGTGGGGTGGATGGGGCAGACTTGATCCACATGCTATGGAACTGCACTAAAGCACAGACCCTCTGGTTGAAAGTAAAACAAACCTGCGAAGAAGCGGAAGTTATGAGGTACTAATGGACTCCAGCTGAATGCCTCCTAGGCAGTTAGCCCAGGCTGGCCAAACACAAATATGCTGTAAAACTAATGGACTTGCTGTGCATAACGGCCAAGCGGCCTATAGCCATGGCTTGGAAAAAGCCTGCAGGCCCGAACTATAAAGTATGGCGTAAAGAATTGGAAAGGTGGGCAAACGCAGAAACCAGAGCCTGGGAGGACAGCGTAACTAGATCCACAGAAGACTTGAGCATGGCACTAGAGGCATGGAAAGACACCATGTCTAAATTGTTCCGATCCTCCGACGACAGACCCCCTTGAACAGCACACCCGATTATCCTATCGATCCACACAAGAGTACAGAACATTAGGTAAGAGACCCCCGCAACCCCGAACTAAAACAGGAATGATTCCTCCCACTCCCCTGAGGACAGAACACCCGCCCTACCCGGAAACCTGCTAATCATCACCTGCCACTTGTAAGGAGACAGTTAATGTTAATTTGTTGTGTAAGCACTGTTATTTTAGTTTAAAGACAAGGCATAATTGCAGTAAATAAGTCAGATATCCTGAGCAAAGGACCTGACCAGTAATAATGTAAACTGTTTATGATTACAAATGGCAATAAACAAATTTTAAAATAAATAGGGCGGATGTGGCCCGGATGAATTGTGTCCTCTCACATATGCAGTGCCCAGATGTGCTTCTCGAGACCCCCAGCCTCTCCGCCGAACGCCAAAGTGTCGCGGGATTATATCAGTGAGCTGCAGCCGCCAAGGAGGAGGCCGTGCGGCAGCCGCTGGATGTTTCTCAAGCCGCCTACGGATGCAAATTTTAAGTGTAGATGTGTCCTTCGTAACAGCCAGCAGTATCGCTGCAGGCCAGTCAAGAGCGTGCGTGCACACCAAGGGGGGTCAGATCCCCACAGCACAGTCGCACCGTCCGTGATAATCAGTGTTCATTGTATCGTGGTCGCTTGAATATTAATGTCCGTTCAATCAATACAATACAGTTTAATTATGGTTTTCTCAGCCCTGAGACTTCGTGGGTGCCAGCATAGTACGCCCACCGGTGTACCCCAAGTGTATAAGTGCTCCAGTCGCTAGGCCGCGGCACAATATGGGTAGGTGACAAACCCGTGGCCGGTCAGTCACACCGCACACCTCTCCCCCGTATTTCACAGTCTCTTACTTGGTTTGAAGTGCATTTATGGACGCGTTGCCATCAGGCCCGATCGCCCAACGGATGAATAGTTTACCACAGGAGATCCGCTGCAACGGCGTCCGGGAGGGGGCAAGGGGTGGTGGGCGTCCACAGTGGTCACAGCTGGGAGGTCCCAATCGCACCCGGGCACTCAGTGGGGGAATCAGGCGCCTTCGTTCGGCAGCGTATCGAGGGCAGAAGTCGTATGTCAGAGCTAGGCGCGAATCACCGCCACAAGCTCCGCCCCCCCCGCGGCTCGCAGCTCACAGCATCCACGGCACTCGGATGAATCCACCCGGTACTATGTGTTGGACGGACCCAGCGCCGCGGGTCGTGAATTTTCACTCAGGTATATCTCGGCGATCCCAAGCCGCAGCAAGTTCGGATTTTCTCTGGCTGTGGTCGAACATGCAGGCAGTCGCTCACGCAGGGTTTCGGTCTTCCAGACGGCCCTAGAGCAGATAATTTAGCACAGGATATTATGGTGGGGCAGGAACTCCGAGACTAGGTGGTAATTTTCCTCCTGCGCCACAGCGCCCCCCTGGTAGCTGTTGGTTTCAAGCTAACCAGGCTCTACTATGCTAGAAGCAGGAGCTAAATAGCTCCCAGCTCCCCTCCATTTCAAACCCTGATGTTGGCTTAATCAGTACGTACCCACCATCAGCCCTCTTGTCCTTTAAGCACATCTCTCTACAGCTTCTCACTCATAACCCACTTATTATCTTATCTGTCACCCACACAGTCTCTTCTTTTCTGAACTTGACCTACTACTTGAGTCCTTCCCCACTGAGGTGGCCATGGTTGATTTCCACCTCCCAAACATTACCAAAGACCATAATATACAGTTTTATTCTACTCTCTCGCTGGGAAACATACATAACCTTCCAACTCATACAGGGAGAACTCACTGGATCTCATACTCCTATCCTCCACCCTCCTCTCATCTATTATCTCATATCACTCCCTTATTCACTTCACCATTCCTGTTCCTGCTCCACTCACATACCCCCTTCCTCGCCCATCACTAGAAGGAGGTCTGGTTCAGACTCCACAGCCCCATACTTGAACACTGTGAAGTCTACCCTTTAGGCCTTCTCTCCTCTGCTTATCTATTCCATTGAACTCGCATTTACTGAATTTAAATGCATATTAGCTTTGATCATTTTTATTCTGGGCCAAATACCCTGTTCTATGGAATTGCTTCCACTTAAGAGGGTCTACAACCACGATTTTGCTCACTGCACCCTTCACAGAGGAGAACAATTCCATTTGGATATGTCTTTGTCTCACCCCCAAATGCAGTCTAGCACCAAGATGCCAGGCAATTCTCCTCTGAACATGATTACTATCTGCAACCCCAGACACGTGTTTGGCCTTGTGTGTGATGAATGCCTCCTCAGTGAGGTGAAGGTGAGCCTGTCTAAAGCACAGTGAGACTTTTGCTTTAGTCTACTCTGTCATCTTCCCCTCTACATACTCTCTTCCCTTTAACAAAATTCTCAACAACACTACATGCACCCTCTACAACCCACCTAAATCC
Organism: Ambystoma mexicanum; assembly: GCF_040938575.1. Taxonomy (NCBI): domain Eukaryota; kingdom Metazoa; phylum Chordata; class Amphibia; order Caudata; family Ambystomatidae; genus Ambystoma; species Ambystoma mexicanum. The sequence goes on along the minus strand of NC_090932.1, from coordinate 1,505,668,654 downwards.
TCTTCTACCTCGGCACAACATCAGCATGCTGGATTGCTCATAATACACAATTGCTCTCTGTTCAAATTACTACTGCTAGTCTACAAATCTATCCACGGTCTTGCCCCCCCACTACCATGCTAACTTCATCTTCCTGTACTCTTCCTCTCTCCTCAACCTTTCAGTACCCCATTGGGATGCTGGAAATGCATTGGTGGGACAGGGCCTCCGTATCCTTGTCCTGTGTTTTTTATCGTGTGTTCTGTTATGTTTTCCATGCAGGAGTTCATGTGAGACTCCTGGCGGTGCAGCTCTCTCTTTTGGTTTGGTGTACAGACCCATGGGATACCCTTATGACACCCATGTGTGGGGGTACAACCCTGTGCCCCTAGTGTATGTTTTTGGGCACCTGTGTGTGGCCCACAGAGCAGGGTATGGGCTGGTGGCAGCTCTGTGCTGAATTGACAGGTGCCCTGAGCGTCCTCCATTTTGGGATGCCCATGCCCTGTCCTTGGAATCAGTAGATTCCTGATGGAGATGATGGCCTCCTGCCTTCCATCACCTGTTACCTCGGTTTTCCTGAAGTCCTGGGAAGCCCTGACTCTGTCCCTTTCCCCTGACTGGATGTTGGGTGGAAGTTCCATACATGGTAATATGGGGAAGTGCCGACCAGACTGGCTGGAGCCTTCCCAACGACCGCATGTTGTGGGTACTCCTATGGGTGGGACCTGGGTGAATGGAGTGTGTGACGAATACGCATTCTGTGTTGTGGATGTCTAGTATCTGGTGTTTGACACAATGACTCCACATTCTGTGTTGTGAGTGTCCGGATGGAGAAGAATGGCCTGAATGCAGTGCGCCCGATTGGCTGACTGACTGCCCATCTGAGTGATTGATTTCCCGATTGTGACCGAGCAGAATGAATGGGAGATCAACAGTATATCTGCGGGCCTCTCGTTGCTAGAAATCGTTCAGAAGCTGGAGTTGAAACTGACATTGAAGCTTAACCTTGAAGCCCTGCTCGAAGAGAAGTATTGCTGCTGCTCTACTTCGTCGATCTGAAAGCTGCTGTGTCTTCAAGAACTGATCCAGAGAGGACCTGGTTAGGTGCCCTCTTCCCAAGCTACGAGGGACCATTGTGCAAAGCTAACCTCCATCTGAAGCCCCCTGGAAGTCAGCCTATGAAAAACTGTCAGCCAGAGACGGGGACCGCCGACGAGAAAAGAAGAGAAGCACCAGACAGCCGTCCATCGTCGTCGACCAGGGTTCGCAGGTTTGCTATAGCTGCTGGAGCTCCGTCAAAGTTAGTTGCCCAGAAGCGGGGACTGTTTGATGCTGTGCCGTCGACAACTGGAGCCGCAACGCTCCTTCGCCTAAGACATTTGATTCCCAGACACGTTCGTCGGTACCGCCGACCACCTTATCCCGCCGGAGAAGGCCAGGCCGTCGACGCGCCAAGGAGCATCCGCCAGTGGGTTTCCCGCCACCCAAAGACCATAGAGACGCCAGATGACTCAACACCCTTGCTTGGCCACAGTTCTTCACAAACTCTTTGCGGTCCTGAACTATCGTCACTGAGGTGCCTCGCACGCCATTTCCTCACAGGATATCCACGACCGACCGTCGACGAGCACTGCCAGGACTAGAGCTGCCACCTCACCGCCGTTGTTCACCCTTTTCTTCATAGGATCTCGACAATCCGTGGCTCCTGCTTTAAAGGGAGCCGCTCAAGAAGGATCCGTTGACAACCCGTCATCGAACACTGCTATTCGAGGTACATTGGGGTGGTAGAAACATTGTAGAAGGAAATAAGACTTATTGAACAATGTATGGACTGGGCTTGTAGCATATCTTTATTTTACAGGTTACCCAGGTGGGGGTGGGGGGTCTCCACCCAGAACTGTGTCTAGTGGTAGGGGCCAGTATTCTGCCAATTGTTCTAACCAACTGCTTTCCTCCTGTATCTATTGTTGGTTACCTTTATTAATTGATGTGTGACATTTGACCAGAGTACAGTTGATGCACTTTAATGAAATCTGATAATAATTGTAGTATGACTTAGAACTGTATATATTTGCCATTTGTAGATTAACTGAACACAAAGTGAGTTATTGCGATTGTGTATATAACCTTGAACCTTAATTATATAAAGACTGTGTTTTTACTAATACAGTGTGCAGACATTGCTTGGTGGGTGCTTGGGGAAGTACACTGTACTTAAGAACCAGCCTGCATCACCTCCCGAGAAGCTAAGCATGATTGCTCGTCCATTGCTACCAAAAATAGAGAATCTTGGCTGGGGTCCTCTGTGCCTCTCCTCTACCATATGGAGAGCAAGAGTACAGACACCCCCCTCCAGTCTTTACACCCTTTTCCTTCCACCTTCTTCCTATTCACACTCTATTATTATTTTTTTTGCATTTTTCAAGCGCTCACAGAGCCTGCGGGCATTGAGGCGCTGTTACAGGAATTTTTTTTGTTTTTTTGTTGCGTAATTGTTTTTGTCTTAGTTGCGTATTTATAACGCGCTTAAATTCCCAGAGATCGAACCTGTGTTGCTTCCCGTCGGCTTGCTTCCAAGGCAAGCACGTTGCCGCTGAGCTATCCTCCCGGGATACTCTACTGGAATGCTCTCCCCGCCGATATATCAGAAGTTACTCATTGGGCGTTTCCAAGACCAAACATAAGCTCGACGTATTAGTCAAAAACAAGCAATACTTCCACCGCCTTATGAATGAGCGCAGCCTATACCCATTCATCTCAGCTAAATCACACACACATGCTGCAATTGTAAACAATGTCAATATACATACTGATCAGATGCTAGGACTTTGGTTCACACCAGGCATGTTATGTCTGTTCACTAGTTCATGTCCCTGGACTATGTATCATTCAAATCCCCTCACTCTTTTTATCTGTAATGCATCCTATGTATTTATAAGAAAAGAGGGGCACCTGGCTTTTCCCTGACCGTTCCAGGTACTAGAAGACATATATATACAATTGGTCAGGGCGATCCCAGACAGAACCACAGTAAAGAACACACTGACCATTCAGTAGTCTTTTTCAAACAGTCATTTATGTGTATTTATACAAAGTATATGAGTGTGAAATACCATAAAAACATATAGTGAATCTGACACATTCATAACAAAGAACAAAGTTACTGCATTGGTACATTTTTCAATCATCATGTTCACAGCACAATACATACCACAGGCTGTGAATAACCTAGATCACAATTCATGTCCTGATAAAGGCCGTCATATTCCAGCCACCCAATATGCAATAGGCCGAAACACTATTGTGTGGACTGTTTTTTGGCTTAGAATACCAAGGTGGCAGAAAACCCCTCATGTTTAATTCTTCACTGTTTCATTGTAACCCTGTCAAAATATATGGTTGTGTATATAACTAACCACTAGACGATAGAAAAATGTACCAATTGCAGTAACTGTTTGTTCTTTGTTATGAATGTGTAAGGTTCACGATCTGTTTTTATGGTATTTCACACTCATGTACTTTGTATAAATACACATAAATTACCGTTTGGAAAAGACTACTGAGCGGTCAGTGTGTTCTTTACTGTGGTTCTGTCCGGGATCGCCCTGACCAATTGTGTATATATATCATGCATTCTATGTATGCCATGCTTATTCAAAATGACATCCAATCTGTCCAATGAAAGTGCCCCTGTGCAGCCCTCTGCCCCGTGTGTGTGAAAGTGCCTCCCTTGCAATACCCTGCCCCCATACGTGTGAAAGTGCCCCCATGCAATCCTCTGTCCCCGTTGTGTGAAAGTGCTCCCATGCAGCCCCCGCCCCATGTGTGTGAGAAAGTGCCCCTGTGCACCCCTCTGCCCCCTGTGTGTGAGAAAGTGCCCCTGTGCAGCTCCCTGCCCCATGTGTGAAAATGCCCCCTTGCAATCCCCTGCCCACCATTGTGTGAAAGTGCCCCTGTGTAGCCCCCCGCCTCTCATGTGTGTTGAAAGTGCCCCCGTGCAGCCCCTTGTCCCCCATGTATGTGACAGTGCCCCACTTGCACCCCCCTGCCCGTTGTGTGCAAAAGTGCTCGCTTGCAGCCCACTGCCACCTTCTGTGTGAAAGTGCCCCCCCCTTGCCCCTCGGTTTTGTGAATGTGCCCCCATTGCAGCCCCCTGCTCCCCGTGTATGTGAAAGTTGCCCACCTACCCACCTTCACCTTAACAGGTCTCTCTGCCCCTTCCTAACTCCCCCTCCCCCCTGTGGTTGTCTTGGTTGCCCCGTATTCCCCTTATCCCCTTATCCTTCCCCTCCTCCTGTTCAAGTCTGGCAGTAGCCCAATTGCCGTCAGGCATAGTAATCTTAGCTAAATAATTATTTCTACACAAATAGGGGATTTGTGCCTTATTTGCCAGATTAGGGGATACAATTGTGTACTCAGAAAGATACTAGGTTTACTATTTGTAGCCTAAATTTCTAAATAACTTGAACATAATCATTAAGACACCAAAAGATAGTGTTTAGAAATATATCTGTGGTTGGAGTTCTTCTTTTGTTCCCTATTAGCCCAATTGCCATCAGGCATAGTAATCTTAGCTGGCCGTTTTACAGCCATTTTTCCCCTCCTTCCCTCCGCCCGCCCCCTCTCCCTCACCCCTCCTTGTCTTGCAGCCACTTTCCCTTCTCATAGCACTTACTCCCATCAGTTGTCCCATGAACTCTTAGCAGTTTGTCTGGCCCCCTCTTCCTCCTTGTCCTCCCCCCCCACCCCTAGACTACTCTGAATCGTCGCCCGACCTTGTTGGTTAGTCTCCTGTTTGTTCTCTCTCCACTCCCCCCCCTTCCTCTCTCCCTCCTACTGTAATTTCATGCACTACAACAATTGTCGTCAGGCATAGTAATGTTACTGCTGGTTTATCTCCTTCTTCCCCTCCCTTTCTCCCCCTGTTTTTGCACTTGCACTATCAGAAATGTTGTCAGGCTTATTATAATAGTTCTATTTTTCACATTCTAATTTGTTTCAAGGACTTGTTTGAATGTAACTGTATTTTCCCATGTTCCCTCCTTGAAGCGCTTTGAAACACATTGTGTATAGGCGCTATACAAATAAGCAATCAATTCAATAATTACAAAATACAAATGAGAGCAGAGAAACTTTATGAAGCTGCACTTACTCCTCAATTTGATATGTGGGAGAAGCTGCATAAATCTTAGTTGTGAGAGTCTGTAGGCTATGACTGGGTATAATTTGGAGCAAACCCCTTTTTGTATCTTTTGCAACAACTGTAAAACTTAGTGAACCACTGAGGCCAGAGCCAGATCACAGGCAGCAGACATTATTTTGAAATGGAAGCTAAAACCGGCAAGATATTGGGATACCTGAGTGGAACTATGTAAATGATTTTACCCAATTCCTGCGATTGGAATCTACTAGGCAAAATCATACCAGGGCTGTGTGGCAAAACAACGCAAAAATTGCTCCATGATCTGATTCACCATTTTGTTTGTCAATCGCACTGAGTAATGGCTGAAAAATGTAGAAGGAGCAATCGCCAGGACCTTCAACAATCCACCCCAAAATGTCTAAATGAACTCTTACCTGGGATCTGAAGCATCAATATATATATTTTTTAAAAGCAATTTGAGTAAAACAATCCCCTACTACCAATAAGGTAATGCCGCCACAAGTCCTAAGCAGCTCAACAATGAAATCCATCAAAATCATTTGCCACAGCTGTGTTGGGGGTCAGCAATGGTAACAATAAGCCAGTCTGTCATGAATTATTATTTTTAGGAAGGAAGTTTGGGCATTAACAAAAGCCAAAAAAGGCAATATGTTTATTATGTTAAAGGTTCTTATACTGGATCTGTTTTCTGCGATGTAAAAGTTTGCATGGTGTTGTCCCCTGCAACCCCCGCTCACTGCAGTGAGCGGGGTTCTTGCGGTGTTGCGGTGGACAACCCCCCCCCCCCCCCCAGCCCCAAGTCTGACCCCACTGAAACACCTAAACACACCACGAAAAGTTCAGACTTTTGGTAGTCTGAACTTTTCGTGGTGTTTGTTTTAGGTCTTTTGGTGTGGTCGGACTTTTAAAGTCGGTAAAATCGTACAATACCCTTATACTGTGCACTGTTGCCACCTGCATGGTCTTTTGGTGCTCTGGCAGATCTGTAATGCATGGAGGGTTGGGGGGGGGAGTGGTTGGTAGGATTGAGCGGGAAAAGCTCAAGAGAGCTGCGATGTGCTGTTGGCAACTTCAGTTTGGTTACACCGTTCACAGACCGTAGGTGTGATTTTCGTTTGTTGGCTGCCATCTGGTGTTGGGCAAGAGTATGTGCGATTTGTTTCATTGTTGTGGGTATGTGCGGTTTGTGGTGCTGCAGAGGTATGGTTGTGTTTAGTTCAAAGTTTGAGGGGTGTATGCGAAAGGGTGAGTTTTTAGTACGTTTTATTTACTTGCAGTACATTTCTTGCCCGCGCTGTTCTGACTAAATGCGATCCACCTTCCTTCCCCTGCCAATCATTCTAGAGTGTAGCAATTACCGCCCCCCTGAGATCCTCTAGGGGTAGTGTGTTCCCTGTGCCCAGGGGTCAGTCCGTGGGCTGCCGGTTCCTGCATCAAGCTCTATTTCTATTTGTTTTTAATAGGGTTAGATCTTTGTAATTTGTATTAAATTGTACTTTTCATTGTAAATGGTGAAAACCGAAATAAAGTATTACCTACCTAGTTCTTTGTGTGACGGGTTTCACACTCAGTGGTCTGATTAAATGGGACACATTCCCCTCCGATGTTTACACCTTTGGCCTGCTATCAGGATGGTTACAACAATCCACTACTATCAATACGGTAATGACCCCACAAGTCCTAAGCAGCTCAACAATGAAACTTTGCCACAGCTGTTTTGGGGTCAGCATGGTAACAATAAGGCGGTCTGTCATGAATTCATATTTTTAGAGTGAATACATGAAAGTGGTCTCCAATGTGGCCAGGTAGGGCTTTGAACCAGAACAGGTAACCATGAGAAGAATATCCTGGTAACCAACAATCCAAGAGTCAACAGGTGACAAATGATGTCTGATTTACATCAGCCAGATCAGAAGAGGCCTGGGGGGCAGGGGGGAAGTGGGGCTTAAAAGCACTGACAAATTGAGACATCACAATACTGTGAATACAAATTGCACAAGGAAGGGGACAGCGAAGGAAGGACTGCTTCCAAAAACGGTCAGAGCCCAATGCCATTAAGGGAAGTAGATGGGGCGTACACACACATTTACCAAGAACCCAACCGAGAACGAAGTGAAAGGGATCTAGAACACAGGCATCATCTATCAGGCCAGGCACAAATCGGGTATCCACCATCTCCTAAATCTCTCCATACCACTCTTGCTCTGTGTGTAAATCTTCACTTGCAGTGACCTCAAGTCTTTCCGAAGACCCTGCGGCTCACTAAAGACTCTAAGCCATCCAGCGACCTAACCCCTCTACTGGAATGGGCAATACTAATGAAATCTAGGCAGCGCACAGATCCTTCACTTTCTGCTGACGTGGGAACCTACGACTTCTCTCTTGCCCAAGCAAGGTTTTTTTTTTGTTTAATAATTTTTATTAAGATTATAACAGATTGAGAACGATATAATAATGCAGATGATAATAAAAACCGTAGTGAACATAATCTGGATGGAGACCGTAATACAGAGCAGTCAGCAGTACACAAAAAAACAAGGGAGTTTGCCGCAAACCAGCAGCAAAATATAAGTTACATTGTCTGCATGTCGAAACAATTGCTTGAATAAAGGACAGACAGGGGAGCAAACAAGGAGTTCAGCGAGACACACAGGGGAGAGGAACACTCACAAATGTAATACCTGAAAACATCAATTACCAGACAAATGATACAAGTTTCCCATTGTAAAGGAATAGTTGGTACAGTAATGGCAGTGTAAACGAGAAGGGCTGTAAAATAGCTCAAGCACCATGAGTGGACATGTTATAGTGGGCCAGATAGCGAATGAAGTGAGCCCATTTGTCATCATACCGGGGTGTAGCATCAAGGTAGGTGGCCATACAATGTTCAACACTCTCTACATGACCTATGTTATTCCACCATCCCTCAATGGAGGTATTTTGCAAGTGTTTCCAATTGTCTGTGATAAGCTTTAGGGCTAAAGCAATGAAGAGACCATAAAGCGTGGCAGAAGCCTTTGAAAGGTTGTCTTTGGCGGCAAGGCTACCCAGGAAAACATTCAAAAATGATAAAGGGATAGTAACCTTAAAGATTATTTTAAGAAATATACAAACTTCATGCCAGAACTTAAATACAAAAGGGACAATCATAAAACATATGGTTCATATGAAGCTGGGGCACCTCCACACGACCAACACTTGCTATCTGTACTAATCACAGATTTAGACAATTTCAGGGGGGTAATAAAGGCTCTATGTATAAAGAAGTACAGATTTTGTGTGATGTTGGTAGAGGTGGAGACGGCCCTGATTCTGGTATACGGTTGAGACCAGGTATGATCATCTAAGACAAGACCAAAGTCAGTCTCGCAATTCAATTGAACAGGCCATTTAGTGGTAGAATGCTCTACATTGATCAGTGCATTGCAAAATTTGGAGGCTCTCGTATTGCATCAGGGTTAAGAATGGTATTAGAAAAACGTTGAAGAGCGTCTAAACACGGATTAATCAAATTATTGTAAAAATTATAATCTGAACTAGGAATGTGGAACATACTTCTGAGCTATAGGAATGAGAGAAGGGAGCTACCATTGACGATCTGATGGATACATCTGATGCCATTAGCTAACCAGGACTTGGGATAAAGTGCTTTTCCATTGATAGCGATACATTTGTTGTGCCACAGGTACGGAGATATTTCTTGAGGTGGTGGGGGGGGAGAAAGAGTCTGAGAGCAGAGATAAAAGCCTTAATGGGATCCGAGACTGTCGCTGAGAAGAGGCTAAAAACGTAAATTGGGTCACAGATATCGCAAGGACACGTCCGTTATTTCTCCAGCACACACCAGGATGGAGGAACAAGGGCATCAGGAGGGGCAACCCAGCAACGGGACTGCTTGAGAAGAAAGGCTGTATGAAATCCAGGAACCTAACGCCCACCTGCCCTACCATATGGGGCTTTCAGTTTCCTAATGGCAATTATTTTACACTTCCCAGAGCCCCATAAGGAATAGAGGAGAATTGAGTTAATGGACTTGAAAAACATGGAAGGCAAAGGGACCGGAAGCAGTTGCAAATGACATAAAATAATAGGGCACAGCACTATTTTAATGGTATCGAGAAAGGAGGAGAGGAACGAGGAAAGGTAAAGAGGTGACCACAACGATGTTAGTTCTCCAAGTCTATTGACTAATAGTTATGAATTGAGCTTAACTGTTCATGCTCAGAGGAAGCAAAGCGGTGGTCTAGGTATTTGATTAAGTCATGACAACACTTAAACCCATATGAACCCAAATCATGTCTGACACAGAAGGAGTTAAGTGGTAATATCTCAGATGTATCCTTATTAAGCTTGTAACCGGAAATTTAGGCAAACTGATGCAATCTATCCAAAAAGATGCAGATGATGCAGTTTCAGATTCTTTATGATAAGAATTTCATTCGCATACGCAGCTATCTTAGTGCTGGATTTCCCACATGAAATCCCAGGGATGTTACTATCAGATCTAATGAGTTCTAAGAGGGGTTCTTAATATAAAATGTAAAGAATAGGGGACAAGGGACATCCCTTCTTTTTTCCTCTTCGCAAAGGGAAGAAGGATGGGGATTGGGCCATTTATCCAAATAGAAGATGTGGGACAAGAATAGAGAAGTTTAATAAGGGAGATGAAATTTTCATCATAGCCATGCCATCGGACAGATTGACACATGAAATCCCAGTTGACTGAAAGCTTTTTCAGCATCCCGCGCTAGAGCAGCATAACCATGTTTTCTTTTTTATCCTTTGAGACAGTATGCAGAGCATCTAGCAGTAGTCTCAGATTCGCAGAGATGTTGCTGCCCTTGGCGTAACCAACTTGATCAGGTTTAACCAGAGCGGGAAGGGATGATTCGATTCTATTAGCAAGAACCTTGGCAAAGATCTTGCTTTCAGCGTTAATAAGGGAGATAGGTCTATCATTTTTGGGGAGGTCGGGGTCTTTATCAGCTATGGGGAATAGAATGTTAACGCCTCAGAGAAGGAACCAGAAGAGCATTTTTGAGATGCAAAGTGTGAGTATAATGATTTGAGCCTAGGAGCAAGGAGCAGGTGAAATGATTGAAAACCTCAATAGAGTCCATCGGGACCTGTGGCCTTCCCTCTACCGACCCCTTGACAGCATGGTTGATTTCGTGAAGGGTAATCTCCCCCTCTAGATGGGTAAAGTCAATCCGGGGATATGAAAGTCTATTTATACCACTGAGAAAGGAGTCAATACTGGCAGAAGGGACCGATGTCTCAGGAGTATATAGATCACAGTAAAATTGCTTGAAGCAATTCAAAACATCATTGGGATTGGTAATGTTAATGCCAGAATTTGTGTGAGATGAAGGTTTTTTCCTTTTTGGTCTTGAGATAGGAGGCAAGCGATTTACCGGCTTTGTTAGTTGTCTGATAGATTTTGGTCTTATATTTTAATAGAGCGCCAGAGGCTAACTCTGTATGTTCCTTATTAATTTGAAAGTGCAAAGAAAGGACCAGATGGAGAATAGTGTTAGAGGGGGACCGATAAGAATTGTTTTTCAGAGTCGGAGTGCGGAAGGTGCAAATCATCAGGAATGTTTATTATGCAACTTTTTTTCCCTACTAGAATAAGCAATAATATGACCCCATAGCGCAGCTTTGAAAGCATCCCAGTTATTGACCACTGAGGTGTCACCATCTAAGTTTTCTGCAAAGTATTGTTGCTGGAAAGATTGAAAGGACTGGGTAAAATGTTGGTCCTGTAGAAGGCTGTTGTTGAATCTCCATCTAGAGGGGAGCTTTTGGATGTCATTGAGGTTAAAGGTAGTGCAAACTGGGGCATGGTCAGAGCTGATAATGTTAGAGATAGTAGAATCAATAATGGTGCCAGTGAGAGATTTCAAAGAAAAGATGTAATCGGGGGGCGAGTAAAACGAATACTCTTAACATCTCCACATAAAATAAGATTAGTGAAACTGAAGCTGAGAATGATTTGCTTAATGGAATCCCAAAAACCAGGGTCAGGAATGGTGGGACTGTAGATGTTCAATATGGAAACTAAGTCTGAAAATAATCAGAAGCTTGACCCCAAGCCCAGCACTCACTAGCATCAACATCCTGACCCAGGACTTTGAAAGACAATTTTTTGCTGATAATTATGGCAACACCACCCTTCTTACCCAGAGCAGGGCTGGCAATAACATCCTTGATCCAGAAGGATTTAAGTTTCATGGCTTCAGTAAGTGACAAATGAGTTTCCTGTATGCAAGCCACCGACGGTTTGAGTTTATTCAAAAGTGGGAGATGACTATTGGCCTCATTACCAGTCACCCGGTATGGAAATAACGGTGGCGTTAAACCCGCCGCCACCGTTGTTTCCATACCGGGTGATCTCGAGTCCTGCAGGCGGAGATGTCATTCTCGCCAGGTCTGACCTGGCAGGTTTAACACCACCTGCCTGCAGGCGGACGTGGAAACACTGGCACCATCACGAGATGGTGCCGGTGTTTCCATGGTCCCCATTCCCATTGAGTCCTATCAGACTCAATGGTAATGGGGATTTACTGAATTCTGCCTCCGGAATTCCCGGGTCACCGGGGTTGTAATGCCCCGGTAGTTCTGGCAATCACAGAGGCGGAATGGTAATACAAGTCTGACGGTAACCGAGCCGGAAAAACCAGCAGGGTACCGCCGGACTCGTAATGAGGCCCCATGTCTTTTAATTGGGTTATTACATCCCTTGATGTTCCAGGTTACACATTTAATAACCATTGCAATACATTACAAGGTATTGAGAGCAACATATGGACCAAAAGGCAGTAAGGTGTATGAACAAACCAGAAAAACATGCATAGTGAAAATAAATCCTGAATCAATAACATGCAAGCATGACCAGGGCGACATGTGAGCAGAGACAGAGCACAAAAGGAAGACACATGAGGATAAGGGAAGAGGAAAGGGAAGCGGACCACAGATAAAAATGCATTGAGAAAAAGGAGAATAAGGCCACAGATCCAGGCCGCAAGACACACCAACGCAAACAACCTCATATGGGATCATGTTGGGATGTGGGGAAGAAAAACGGAAAAAAAGCAATAGGAAGAGGTGACACATACAGGGCCGTCAAAAAAAACCGAGACAACCCACAGAAGGAGAAGGATGGCGAGGCTGCGCCCGACCCACAAGAGAAACAAGGCACAATTAAAGACAGCATTACATATGATGAATACAAATAGGCAGCTCAAAACAATAGTCAATCAGGATCCTCAATAAGTAGAGTTCAAAGGGAGCGCCGTGTCCATGACATCAGATTTTATGGAGCGAATAAAGACTTAAGTCAGCTGGGTCGTCATAAACAGTTGTGAGTGACTTTAAAGGAGCAAGGATGGTATAGCCCATACCTCACATTGAGCTGTTTCACAGCAGGGAGAAAAGACAGAAATTCCTTTCTACATTGGGCTGTAATCTTCGCCACATCTTGCGCGATATGGACTCTGCTTCCGTGCCAGCTGAGTGAATTCTTCTACTTGACCTCAGCGATTATGAGCTGAAGCTGTGTGAATTTGAGTAAATAGAATATGAGCGTACGAGGAGGGTGGTGAAAGGATGAAGGATTTCTTACATGGTCAATGCGATGAGCACACTGAATGTTCAGTGAGGTGTCCAGTGCAAGGTGAAGTAAGGCTGGGAGCATCTTTCGAAGAAACGTAATAGGGTCAGATCCTTCACTCCCCTCCGGCAGGCCAGAGACACGCAGATTATTGCATCTGCTTCCGTTTTCCAACTCTTCATTATGTCTCTGGAGATCTTTAACTGTTTTTTCCAGCAACACCACCCTAGGGAAAAAATATCCTCAATAAAGCCAACTCTTTTTTCCATCTGATCCATTCTATTTTCAAACCCCTTCCACCTATCATCCAGGTGCTGTCATTTCTGATTTGTAGTTTCAATGAAAGGTTTTAATGCTAATTCGAGTAAGATAGCCTCAATGGCAGGATCAGCTGGATCAGCAGGGGCGAGCAGTGGAGGCGAACCGCTTTTTGGTCTTTAAAGGTTGGTCGATGAAGGGGTTAACGATTTGGTGATAGTCAGAGCTTTCTGATTGCCCTTACCAGGGGCCATGAAGTTCAGCCACGTAAGAGGGCACCAGAGCACAGGATAATGTTAGTATTTGAAAAGGTGTCCATGAGCAGCAACAAAACACCCACAAATAGCCAAATTGAAGATGCAATAGTCTTTTTCTTTCAAATCGATCACTGACCAGATGTGATATTTCCTTGAAGAGGCTTGCGCACAAAGGCAGCTCAGGGCAGCTTGAGAATCTCTTAATTATCAGGCAGTACATCAAAAATATCCCCCGCCCAAAAATAAAAGCCTAAAGGAAGATAAATGAGGCAACTATGTGTCGAATAGTCAGCAGAAACTGGTGCAGATTTCTTGTACATATAAATGTACTGCAAATGCCCAGGGCAGCATTAATATAGAAAAAAAAATGCTTATAATAGGCAAATTAAAGCATTGTAATACCAGAGAGCAGCCAACAAATATATGTAATTGGCATATTTTGACATGCGGTGGTGCCACTAGCTGACTGAGAGGCACTACCAAGGCCAAAGTCGGCCCCTCGCGTAATGGCGGCTGAAAGTGGAAGCAACAATCGCTCTGCGCGCTCTACCGAGATGACTCACGACAGGCGAACAGCGAAGCAGCTGATAATGGAGCAGAAGTTTCACCCCACAAGCGTCAATCTGGAGGAGAGGAGCCGGAGCACAAAGAAGGCAGTGAGTGGGGAAAAAAGCTATTTGTTAGGTGTTGATGGGTCAGAGCGACGTGCTCAGGCAGTCATTCTCTTTGGCGCCAAACCACGACCCCCGCCCCAGCAAGGTTACCACAGCTGCCACTTGCTTTGTTGCATCACTGTAAGACTATTGTATTCCTGTATAATACAGGGCAGTCTGCAATATCAGTATACAAGCCTGGAAATAGTTTTATTAAAAGGCTAGTTGTGACATCACAACTGCTCTGTTATCCAGTATTACGCTTCAGAGAGGTCACAATATTTGCTTCTAGAGCCAGGAGAGATAATATGGCATGAATCCCCCGTTCCAGTGTTATCAAGCCCAAGTTATCAGCCTGAGCGAAGAAATGGCCGATAACTAGGGCTCTGGCCAGTTATCCCCCGTTCCAGCCACTGGAACAGGGGATTAAGGCCATTGCACCCCTGGCTACCAAAGTGGTAACCTGGGGTGCTAAAAATAATAATGAAATGAAACATAAAAAAAAATATATAAGGATTTTCCTTTGTACAATGGGATGCACGCTGCGTCCCGTTGTATGAAGAAAAATCCTTTTCCAAGATGGTCACCATGGAAAGGGAAGCAGGGCTCTGTACGGAGCCCCACTTCATGGCAGCCTGTGTGTACATGCGGTAGGGGGTACTTCTTCCCATACACAACGCTCGTCCAGGAGTGCTCATGACAATATCCATTCTGCTGCAAAGCAAACCATTTTGGAACGTTATGCTGCTCTGCTACAAACTGGCATCGCCAAACCATGAACATTACTGAGGCCCACCTCAAGTATGCCAAGTACCACACTATACATGATGGACAATGCAAGTATATCAGAAGCTGGGAACAGTCATGAGGTTACAGCCATACAACATGGCAAGCATAGTGCCAAGTGGCAACTATAATGCAAAATGCAAGGGATAGGACAGACCCTTCTACTGGCAATTGATACAGGAGCATCAGTCAATGTCATTAGCCATGCACAGTTTCACCAGCCCAATGTTGACACAATATCCTTCCCCATCTATGAAGTATTTCAAACCAGTGTCAACCACTGGCCATCCAAATGTCTTGCACCCTTCCCGTCACTTCAGTAGGAGCGGACAACCGCATCGGTTGTGCCGCTGTGGAAACGTTGGTGCACTTTGCTTTTTGACAAATAAGAAAACAAATATCAAAATATACTGAAGACACATGACATATGTCTAAATCTTCAAATGCTTTGGCCGCCATGCTGGGATGATGTTTTTTCTCCACACTAACGAAATTGTGGGACCAATTGCCCTGAGGTCCCAGCATTTTATGCCATGTCTCCTGCAAGAACAGGTAGAGAGAGCAATACATAGGCCGGATGACCAGGACATACTTGAAAATGTCCATGGCCCGTCCCAATGGGTGTCGCCAATTGTCATGACCCACAAACCACAGCAGCCAAATTCTGTATGTATCTGCGAATTTGAAAGGAAGTCACTGTGGCCCCAGCAGAAAAGGATGACTGGGGAACTCTCGGGACTAGTCACCCTCTCTCTGAGGCAAACCCTAGAGGAAATACATTGGGCATCCCCCAGTCCTCCAAGACCATATGCACCCCCTAGAGGTAGCCGCCAGAGAATCCAAAGCCGGGTTTCTAAACACACAGAGAACGAGATTCACGCTGCTTGGTCCATGCAAAGAGCAGGAGTCCTAGTGTGACGCACTCTCAAAGGAAAAAGTATGAAATGGATCGTGGAGACTGGAATCAGGTGCTTGACACACACCCTGACTGTTGGGGGTTGCTTGCGACCCCCAGCGCCTCATGTAAGCCCCAGACCCTGAAGGACTCACTCTCACATGTCCTCTCGGTTCGGGCTTCCCGGTCGCTCTGACGCGGTCGGGAAACGCCCCGTTTATTTATGTTGCACGCAGCAGCGTGCAACGTCACACCGCCGCGTGCGCTCCCTGTCATCGGGCAGCGCCACACTCCTCCTTTTTCCGGGAGAACAATAAACAATACTAACACTAGACACTGCAAACCAAACCAAAATGTATGCATAGCATTTCACAAGGCCCCATGTTCGAAACACCCCTTTATTAACATCCACCCGGGTCCCCTTACTTAACAGTTCTCATCATTAGGACAATCAGCCAGATGACCCAACACGTAGTCGCTGAGGTGAGCAGGTTTCCCTCGCCCAGCCCTCTGGGGGTACCTCCTGCTCACCTCCGGCACGGGTGATCTGTCCATAGGCATGCCCCGGGCCGGGGACTCAGGAAGACAAGGTGTTTCCCCTTCGTCCTCAGGGACCTCTCCTGGGTCTGGATCAGGAGGTGGATCAATTCTTGGATCCCGCAGCTTCTTGAAGAAGCTCACGTTGCGAGTTACCGCAGACCGGCTGTCCGATGCAGTCACCATGGATCCCCGGACTGCGACAACGTCCAGCGGTTCCGGCTCATACGGTAGGGAGAGCTTTCCATGGGGATGTCTATTTCAAATAAGGACCTCATCGCCTGGCTCCAGCCGCTGTGGGCGAAGCCCTCTCCGAACGTTCTCTTGCTCGATTCTTATTCGCCGGTCGACTTGTTGGTCATTCATCACCCCAGGTTCTTTCTCTCCTACCTCTGGCAGCAAACCTCAAGGGCACCGCTTAAAAAATGCCTCTGCCGGGGCCACTCCAGTGGATGCATGTGGCGTGGTGCGGAACACCCTCAGGGCTCTGTGGAGGGACTGCCCCTGCCCAATTCTAAAGGTCTTATTTAGAGTCTTCATCAGCCGTTCTGCTTCACCATTGGCCCGGGGCCAGAGAGGCATGATCTTCCTGTGCACCACCCCATAGCTCTCCATCAGCTCCGAGAAGCGTTCGCTCTGGAATGGCGCCCCGTTGTCCGAGCACAGCGTGCGTGGGAACCCATGGGCCGCAAACACCTTCTCCACGGCCACAACGACGTGCTCAAACGCCACAGACTCTACAAACTCCACCTCGGGATACCTTGAGTATTCGTCGACCAGAACCAGGAGGTGAGTGCCCATCGTGGTGGACCCAAAGTCCGCATGAACAATTTCCCAAGGGCGCGTCCCCCTAGGCATCGTCTCTATGGCAGGCTCACACTGCAGGGAGATGCCACCTGGCACCAAACACAGGCCGCCACAAAGTCATCCACCTTGCGCTCCAGCTCGGGGAACCACACCTTCCGCCGTAGGCATGCCTTGGTCTTGGCGGCGCCCTGGTGACCACAGTGTGCCAGGGTGATCACCTCGTCCACCTTCGATTGGGGCACCACAATCCGATCTCCGCAGAGTAGAAGGCCGGATGCTGAAAACGATAACTCCTCTCGGACCTTCCATAGCTGTTCAAGTCCGGTCCTGGCGTCCTGAGTGCACCCCGCCAGAGCCTTCAGCACCGACTTCCAGGAGCCCTGTTGCATAGAGTGCCTCAGGATTTTGAAGCACTCATCATCTGCTGCAGACTGCCTCCAGCTCCTGAAGAGGCATGGCATTCGGCGTGGCCGCCTCCACCACCACCCGGACGTGCTCCTCGGCCTCCTCTGCACAGATGTCATGGTCTTCCCCTCCGGACGCCCCTGGGTGTCTGGAGAGATAGTCTGCTGCGTTGTTCGCCCCCGGCCGGTATACCAGGGTGACTCCATATTCCAAAAGAGCGAGCATCCATCTCTCAATGCATGCCGGTGGCTTGGATGACGACCCCACTAGGATGGGAAGCAGTGGCTTGTGGTCTGTCGCCACCGTCACCGGGCGTCCAAGGACGTAGAGCCGGAAGTGCCGGCATCCCCAAAGTACTGCCAGCGCCTCGCGTTCGATCTGCGAGTACCGTTGCTCCGCCTCAGACAGGGCTTTGCTGGCATAGGCCACCGGGCGGACACCCCCGTCACAGTCAATCTGCGTTAGCACGGCACCCAGGCCGAATGGGCTGGCGTCGACGATGATTTCTGATGGTAACGCAGGATCGACAAATGACATGGTATCCTCAGCTGCCAAGGCACCCTTGATGTCATCAAAAGCCACCTGTTCAAGTGGGCTCCAGTTCCAGATGGCATCCTTCCTTGTCAGTGCCCTGAGCGGTTCCGACCTGGAGGCAAGATTTTTTATAAATCGTCCACAGTATGTAACCATGCCCAGGAAACTTTGCACCTCAGACACGGACTCCGGAGGCTGCGCCTTCTTTATGTCCTGCACCTTCCTGGGATCAGGAGACACCTCCCCCCTCCTTGAATACAAAGCCAAAGAATTCTATTGATGGTCGCAGAAATTCACACTTCTCTTTGTGGAGGGTGAGGCCCAAGGATTGTAGTCTTACGACCGTCTTCGCCAACCGCCTCAGATGGTCTACCTCCGTTCTTGCAAACACCAGGATGTCATCGCTTATATTCAAAACACCCTGTAGATCAGCCAGGGTGCCCCGAATAATGTTCTGAAACACCTCCGCTGCCGAGGACACACCAAAACTCAGTCTCTTATAGCGGCTTCACCCTCAGTGTGTAGTAAAGGTGGTAATATACCTCGACTCGAGGTGGAGGACAACCTGGTGATAGCCCGCCCGGAGGTCCAGTTTCGAAAAGAAGCAAGCACCCTGTACCTCCGCAATGATGTCATCAATCGTCGGGGTGAGGTGTCTCTCTTAATGGCTTTGTTCAGGAGCCTCGTGTCGACGCAGATTCTAACAGCATCATGTTGTTTAGGCTTCCGTGCCACCACTATCGGGGACACCCAGGGAGTCGGGCCCTCAACCTTTTCTATTATGTCAAGATTGACCAAATTGTCCAGCTCCTTGTCAACATGTTCACGGAGGTGAAACGGTACCCTTCGATGTTTCAGGGCAATGGGCTGCACCGATTCATCAATGTGCAGCCTCACTGGGTCACCGGCCATCTGCCCAATCCCCTTGAACAGTGCGGCATACTTCTCAGGCAAGTCATTAATGTCCTCTAAATAGACAGAGTATGCGAAGCTGGCAATGCCGAGGGCCTCTACTGCAGCCCAACTTAAAGTATTGGTGCTCACCGGTGTCACGTAGAATCATGCTGTGATTTGGGAGCCCTCGTGTTCTACCTTTGCCACAAACACACCGTCCAGAGGGATAGGGTCCACACCACCAAAGGCAAAGATGCAGGCCTTGGGTGCAGCCAACTTGGGGGGCTGGTCCATAGCATCATAGTGTCCACGGGCCATTACATTCACCGAACGCCCCCATATCCACGAGAACCGGGACTGGAGATCGATTCACCTCGACCACGCACCTTGGCTGTCTCCTGTTCTTACTTTTCAGGATCCCCACACTCGAGACAAAGAAGATGTTCTCTTCCTCCTCTTCTTCCGCTTCCTCCACCTGGGCATCCTCCTCAGTCTGGTCCACCTGAGCGACGTTGGATTGTCGACCCTGGCAAGTGAAACTGGACCGCCCTGGGCCCCTCGGCACCAACAACGGCATTGCCGCCTTGCATACCTTCGAGAAATGATCTGGTAGCCCACACCGTCCACAGGTCTTTCCAGCCGCAGGGCATTCTGCTGGGTGGGGCAGGTGATACCCACATTTTGGCAGATTTCTCCTGCCCTTCCGGCTCGATCCCGGGGACCGCCACCAGGTCTTCTGGTGCCCCTGCCACCTCGACACATCGCACATACCTCTTCATTCTTGATGGGGCGCGACCCAGCCTCCATTCTAGCTGCTCTCGCCTCCGACACCTCATGGCACCTACCCAGTTCAAGGATGCGCTGAAGCGTGATTCCGGGCTCCCTTACT
Organism: Ambystoma mexicanum; assembly: GCF_040938575.1. Taxonomy (NCBI): domain Eukaryota; kingdom Metazoa; phylum Chordata; class Amphibia; order Caudata; family Ambystomatidae; genus Ambystoma; species Ambystoma mexicanum. Next base: position 1,505,648,981 of record NC_090932.1, on the reverse strand, counting down.
ACCTGGCGCCTGAGCTTGCCTGATGAACACGCCTGGATAAGCATAGTCCTGATCATGTCCTCTGCATCACCCCAAGCACAGGCCAGCGAGAGACGCCTCAGGCGCCCATAGAAAGTGTCCAGAGTCTCATTGTCTTTCTGTTTGGCAGAGAGTATCACAAAACGCTCATAATCCGCATTGGCGAGAGGCAGAAAGTAAGCCTGCAGAGCGGCCTTCGCCTGATCATAGGATCCATCCCCCGGCGGAAGCGATTCAAAAGTCTCTTGGACAGAGGGACCTGCCGAGTATAGCATGGTTGCCAGCCTGGTGTCATCATCAACCACCTGGGCAGCCCGAAAGTACATGTCCAGGCGGTCCACCCACCTCCTCCATCTGGGCCCCAAACTGGAAGGCGGGCCCGATACATCAAACTCCGGGATGGGCTGCAGAGCCGCCTGTGCACGTACCTGAGCCATGGCGGGGGGAATTTGCTGAACAACAGGTACTGCCGCGGGCTGTGCTGGAAGTAGAGGACCCGGAAGACCTGCCTGACCAACTGGAGGCTGCTGTGCCGGCTGCACTGGAGGCAGCAAACCTTGAAGTGCTGCCGGCGCACGTGGAGGCTGCTGCACCGCCGCTCTGTCCTGGTCCTCAGTATCACTCATCAGTTCGAGCGCACAGGCACCCCCAGCGTGGAAGACAGGGGCCGCAACTCAAACACCAAGTCCAAATGACTCCAGCATGCACCATTGAAGAAACAGCTGCTGCAACACACCACTGTGATGATGGACGAGGATGAAGATTAGTGGGGCCACCAGTCTGATGATGAAGAGGATGAAAAGTAGCATCAGCGTCCAACTGCTCCAAAAATTAGGACAAGAAAGAAATGTGGGCTATGCAGGCCCAGCCAGTGTAGCCCTCCTCCTTGCTTGCACTCGACGTAGGAGACCCAGGAAAATGAAAAATCACAAAGTGGGCATATTCACGTGCAGGTATGACTGCCTGCTGACAGGATTCCCAAAAATTAGGCCTGGATTCACCTCCCTGCTCAAACCGGAGCTCAGAGAAGTTTCACGGCCTGATCTGCAAAATGGCCACCAGCCGCGTGGGTAACACATGGCCTGCTGGCCGGAGCGAAGTCTCAGGACGACCTCGCTGCATCAAGAAAAATTGCCGGATAATTCGCCGCCGGGCCCAGGCATCGTTTCCCCCACTCGTCGCCACTGTTGGGGGTTGCTTGCGACCCCCGGCGCCTCCCGTAAGCCCCAGACCCCGAAGGACTCACTCTCACACGTCCTCTCGGTCGGGCAGCGCCACACTGACTGCTATAAGCATACCTTCACTAGTAAATGCTGACAGAAGGGACAGTCAGTTCCCATTTACATGCCCAGCTCATGAGAGCCAGTTCTCAATTAATTTGGCAGGCAGGGCACAGGCTTAGGAAGCAGCCATGACACTCCTGCTCGATCCTAAAAAGGTGGGCGTAGGCAGCGCACAAACTAAACCATTAGAAAACCCTCTCACCTGCAATTAATTAGAGGGGGATTTTACCCACAAGGGGAAGAGATAGGTACGGGGCCATTCAGGGTCAAGCAAAGCCAGGAAGGACCATACCAGCCAATCAGAGCCCCTAGTGCCACAATCACCTCACAACCCAGCATACAGAACTCCACTAGTTTTGTGGTGGAGGGGACAGCGTTCCAGTATGGAGGGAGTCGAGAGTAAGAGGTGATGGAGCAGGAGTGAGAGGGTGGTAACAGTTGGATGGTTCAGATCGGGAGGGACACCCAAAGGCAAACATTGACGTTCATACAATTAATGCAATGTATGACGACATTGCACAGACCAATTGAAGACTGCTAGCGCTTTGAAAATATAAACTTCGTTTGGCACATGGGATGAGTAGATTTATGCTGAATACAATGTTATTTTAAAATAAAAGATTGTAAAATGTAAAGCTTTTTAAAGTACGAACCATATAATTCAGGTGAGTCACTCATGTTTGTATACATAATATCAGTTGCCGAAATCAGCAGAGCATTGTAAAAAGTCCAACAGGCCGATTCATGGAATTAATGTGCGCCGAAAAAAATCAAAGCGAAAGCGTGCGAATCGCAAGCGCGAAAATCACAGCGCAAGCGTGCGAAAGCCACGCACATTGATTCATGGAAATCGCGTGTAAATCCTGGGATGTGTGCTAAAATCGTGCGTGGCGCATGCGGGCGAACACGTCATCAAACGGCGTGCGCTATGCGCACAGCGAAAGCGCACCTAGCGCGGCGTACACAACAAAAGTGGGCGGAACACGGGGCGTAGCACGCGGAATGGGGAACAACACGTGAAAATGTGGGCGTTACGGGGGAAGTACAGGAGGTAAATGCGCGGAACGCCCACACGCACGCCTACAACACGTATTCATGAAATCTAAAAGGGGAAACGGGTGCGCCAAAAAAGACGCGCTAATCCAAAAACACGTACGCCAGCAGGAAGCAGGCGTACGAGGCCCCGCGCAGCTTAAAAGTGCACGCAAACAAACAAGCTCAGATGCTACGATGAATATACCATTCCTCGCAGCAGTGGTCGTGGGACACCGCAGGAGGAGGATAGCTAGGCCTAGAATTTTTACACCCAGGACCAGCCTTTTTGTGATGCCTGATGACCAAGTGTATTGGAGGTACAGGTTCCCACCACACATAATACTCGACCTGGTGAGTGAGTGGGAGGATGACCTCACATCACCCACCCTGTGCTCCCAAGCACTGAGCCCCTTGGAAAAGATGCTCAATGTACTGCACTTCTTGGCCACTGGTTCATTTCAGCGGACAAGTGCCATAGTGGGGGGAGGTGTCACAGGCCACGCAATCACACTGCCTACACCAGGTGTTGGGCATCCTGACTGCACGCTCTTCAGTCCGCAGGCACATATACATGCCCAGAACACCTGCAGAAAGGCAGGCTGCCGTCCAGGACTTTTACAGGGTGGCACACTTCCCCAAAGTGCTAGGTGCCATTGATTGCACCCATGTGGCTCTACGTCCTCCCAGGGCAACTGAGCACATCTATAGAAACTGCAAGCACTGGCATTCCATCAACGTGCAGGTAGTATGTGATGCCAAGGGAATCATCACCTCAGTATATGGCAACTATCCAGGGTCCACCCATGACAGTTTCATTTTCAGAATGTCACCCCTAAACCGGGACTTAGAAGCTGGGCGACATGGCAAACCATGGCTGCTTGGTGAGTATAAATGCCTCTGCACATGCATGCATGTCAGATACTGAGTAATGTCACAACCCCACTAATGATACCCATCATCACCTCCCCAGGAGACAGTGCCTACCCTCTGAGCACCCACATGATGACGACAATTCGGAACCCCACCACGCCACCCGAGGTAAGATACAACACAGCCCATATTGCAACCCGGGGCATAGTGGAGCGCACATTCGCAGTGCTCAAGTCACACTTTCGCTCCCTTGACCGCTCTGGTGGGCAGCTGCTATATGCACCCCCAGTAGTGTGCAGGATCATAGTGGCAGCATGTGTCCTGCACAACGTTGCAACCCGCCGGGGCCTGCCGGTGGACCTGGTGGTGCCCCCACATTCCCAACCACATGCATGGCCGCTGCACCTGGGAGGGGAAAGGGCACGTGGTGAGGCAGCCTGTATGCAGCTGGTTGCTAATTACTTCACCTAAAATCACACCCCTGTGGAGTGCACACAGCCCTGGCACATACCAGCTGACAATCAATGATGATGACATAAGGGACAGCCAACTGTCACAACCATACCAGCCTGAGATTAGTCACCTGGAAGTGTTACATTGTGTGCATCCCTACCTACTGAAAGACAACCAATGCTGTGTCACAAAAAGCCACACATTTATGCTGCATGAATGACTACCCCCTTGCAAAATACAGCATGAAAATAGTGCCATGTCACCAAACCCCTCCCCATCTCAGCTACCCAACACACCATGGCATGTCATGCAATGTGAAAGCAACCAAATGAATGCACAACACATGACACAAGTGTCACTAAGTGCACTGTCCCAAATGGAAACAGGCCACAGACAATATGCTCCCAGTAATCAATAACAAACAGCACACATGAACAAATACTTACCAGCAACACAATACAGCAACACAGGATGAAACAGTGGCAAAATATGATAGTACAAAATCAAAGTAGTGCAAGTCTTACAACCTGAATAAGCCAGCACATCGACCCCTTCCAACTGCAGAGTGTTGCTGTCAGGCAAATGTGTCAGTGTACTGCATACAACATGAACTGCATCTGCAAAGGAGACGGCCTTGTGAAGACATGAAAAAGGTACCGGTGAATAAGGAAGAAGACATGGTTGCACAAGCACATATCAATACACCATGCAGGGTTCAATACAACAACATTCCCCACTAGGGATGTCCACACAGTTTTGACTACAGACTGCCCACACAGCTCATGGGAGCCCAATGTCACTGTGTAAGTCACTGTCACTTGGTCACACCCTTTGCAAGCCCATGGAAAAGGGAAGCAGGAGGGGTGTGTGTGTGTCATGAACCCAAGCATCTAACCCAAAGACAGGACACGCCTGCATGTGCCCAGCTGAAATACACAGTGGATGCCCACGGGAGCCACACAAGGCAACACACTGTAATAAATAGATAAATAAAAAAAGCAATGTGTGGACCGGGGGGGGTGGGAAGGCCACCCAGGAGGTTTGAGGACAGGGTGCACACCAACACCCACCTGCGTGGATGTTGCGAAAAAAAAATACCTCCATGGGCTCATGGCCTGCACGGCTACGCCAATGTGGGAGATGCTGTCGCTCTCTTCACCCTCTGCTGCTACATCAGGAGGTGGCGGTGCTATGGGAGGCAGCCCACGCAAAGCCCTGGTATGGTCCTCCATGGCAGCACGCATGCGGGTGTGGAAGGTCTCATTCTGGAGGATGATAGTACAGAGATCCCCATGCAGCACCTCACAGGTTGCCTACATTTCTGCATGCTTGGCCTCGCGTGATGCCTGGATCTCCTCACGAGTTGCTGGCAGCTCAGCTGAGAGCGAACGTGTGAGCTGCTCCAGCTGCTGTTCTGACCTAAAATTTCAGGAAGCCTCAAGTTCACCCAGAGTCTCCCTGAGGAAATGGAGTTCTAACTGCAGGGCTTCCCGAAAGAGTCTCCAGTGCCGCCCTTCGGTCCCTGTTGGACGCCAACATGTCTTCCCTGTGTGATTGGCAAATGGAGTCTGTTGCCTGCTTTGTTGCTCCATCTGCCTTTCAGGGGGGGGAGAATGGAAGTGGCCACCCTCTCCATTGCCTGAGTCATCATTTCAACCGATGCTCCCTGTTGTGCTGCTATACTGTAAATGGCGTTTTCCCATACAGTATTGCCTGGTGGCGTACGGCCACCGTGTCGGCGGGAACCACACCTGTTTACCTGTTTGGGGCAAGGCGATCTGCACCTTTCTGTGCTGGCACTGCCTGAGGCTGCAGGACTGCATTCCGCCTCTGATCTGCTGGCCCAGGAACAGGATCAGATGTTTTGGAGTGTGACCCTGCATCCGTAACCGCCAAAGGCGGAGTTACCAACACTGACATCCCCATAGAGGGGCCTACCCCCAGTGCAGGTGGGTTGGACAGAACAGCATCCCTGCCAGAAACACTTACCTGCGACAGCACATAAGTCCCACTGTCCGATTCAGCACCTGAATCATAGAGGTCTGGGGAGGTGCACCCAGAGACACCCGTGGACAGTATGGTCTGCCGGTGGATAGGGTTTTCACCCACCACCACACCACGTCCTCCACTGGTGCCCGGTCGTGGCTGAGATTCCTCCTGGGTCTGCACCATCTCCTCCACCTCAACAGCATCAAGTGCGTCATCACCTGCAAAAACATGAAAGACAACAAATGGAAACAGGCATGAGCACCATAGCACACACATAGGCCTGACAAGGCAGAGATCCAGTACATGAATAACACATTTCCCACACGACTATAACCCTGGCATGCATGCACTGTCAATGATTTGGAAGGGGAGGCAAAAAGCAGACAATGAGGACTCCAAGATGGAAAATCAACACATGTGCTGCATGCTGGATAGCACTGGCATCACATATTAGCCTGTGAGTGGCATGGGCAATCCACATACATGACACATGCCAGCACACAGATGGCACATAGCATAGCCATGGTACATTTGACAAGTACAGCCATATGTCAGTGAATGAGTACTGTCACCCATCCATGTGAGATGGACATGATGAGATGAAAAATGCAAAATAGTGTGACAAAATACGCATGTGCCACACACTGCAACACATCCAGTGTGCAATAATACAGTGATGGCAGGCAGATGGATACATCAATGGTTGGTCACTTCAACATGACAAGAAACTACAATCATGTTCCAGATTCAAACAGGCCCCAAAAATTAATGTGAGCAGGTCCATACTCAATCAGCCTGAATGGTCAAATCATTCCCATAACAAGGTAATGAATGTGGGCCAATGTGGGTTGTAATCTATGACAGAAGCATGTCACATATGTGGCATTAGGGCAGAAAAATGTGTTGCAAAAATGGGAGGATTGAAACAATCAGGCTGAATGAACACTGAAAAATCAGAACAATGTTGTTGCAAGATGACAGTTCAAGGGCAACTGCAGTAATGTGGCGCTAATTGGCTACTGTGGTCAGAAGGGATACTGTCATACCCAAACCTGGTCGGTGAATGGTTTGGAGGAAGCACATGGGTGACCCATACCACTCAGGAGTACACACCCTCACCTGGCACTCAATCATTACACATCACCCAAGAAACATACACATGGATTACACACACTTGCATGGGCACTCACTGGACAATGCCTCATAATCTGGTAGGTCTCTCACACCTTGGATCTGTTCCTTTGTGACGAAGGTCCCAGCAACAGACTCATGTTCAGTGAGCTGGTCGTCCTCTGGTGGAGACCCACCGCCAGTCACCAGAGTAGAGGCATGTTTGGAAGCCAGCTTGTTCTTTGCTCTGCATTTAAGGTCATTTCACCGCTTGTAGCAATCATCAGCTGTGCGCCTCACAAATCCAAGGGCACTAATGTGGTCCTCGATGGTCTGCCCGTGGGCCCTACATTGAGCAGTCGTAGTCTTACAGCCTGCAGTCACCAACATTTCGCGGCTATGTGCCGACACATAGGCCACAAGTGCATCAAGTTCGGCGTCATTGAAGCTAGGCTTCCTTGGCGTGCCGGAGTGTTTAGCCGTGTCTGGGGTCTCAGCCTGTAGTGCAAGAGCACCCTTCTTCTTCTTCTTGTTGTAAGGTGGTGCGGATCCTGAGTGGCTTACACCACTCTGGTCAGTAGGGGCAGAAGCGCAGGTGGACTGGGTACTAGAAGCCTATAAAGGCACAATGATCATAGGTCTTGGTGCAGGCATTGGCTGCAGAGTGATGTCGGCAGGGCCAACGTCGGTGTGATGGACCTGGACCGACACTCTCCCGGCTGGGAGACTTGTAGCTGGGGTGGATTGAGCTGCAGCACGACCTTCGGCAGTAGGCTGACAGCACAGATTTAATTCTGCACACGGCGAAGAAGAAACTCAGCCCTTCCCGTTACAATACCGCATGACGAAGGATTCAGAATGAACCTCGCCACTTTTGGTTTTGCAATACAGAGGAACGCACGGATTCCCCCATAAACTTCCATACCCAGAGTTTCATCACTAATCTCTGGAGCGTGATCAGCACACTTCAAACCAAGGGGGTCGACATTGTATCCCCCCCTCCCGTCAAGCACAGCAACCAGTCCTGTATCCTGCTACGCCCAGCCAGGTGAGCCTGCACGACCAAGAGAGTGTCCACAAGGCGTCTGTGGGGTCACTCAATTGCCCTGAAGAAGGTGGCTTCCACGTCCCTCTAATTTGGTCACAAGATGGACGCCATGGCCGCCGAAATGTCATTTTTTCAAGCAAGGGGGACTTATGAACCAATTTATTGTGGTTAAGTGAGACAATACTGCATGCTGATTGTTTCTCTTTGATGTGGAACTCCCACCAATACACCCCCTGCGATGTTGGCACATAACAAGTTGGGATCATCTTGTCCCAATAGAACTTACCAGAATAGACATTCAAACATTGGGAATTAGATAGAACCCACTCAATTAGACAGTTCCAAAATTACTGGAACCACCTAGGAATTCTTTTCCACACTAATATTCCTAAGAATACAAGCTGTTGCTTAACATAGATATGTGTTATATGACTTGCATATTTTAAACACTTCCTTGCTTTTTTCTTGTTGTATGTTCAATTTTTGAATTTCTCTCTATAACACCATGTTTAAGTTGCATTATTGTGTTTTGGTTTTTTTGAAAACATGATTTGTTTTTGTTTGTAATCAATGAAGAAATGCTTTGTACATATTTGTAAGTATACGTTTTCAATACAAGCTAATTATTCTCACAGCCCCTCATGTGTATGCGGGTTTTCCTTCTGGACATTTTCTTTCGGGTTAATTTTTCTAAGATATATTCTATTAGTAAAACCAGCTAAGGTTCCTTGACATTACAAATTAGTCTTGCTTTATTCATAGACAAATAATCAAGATGAACCTTTCTGAGTAGCAGTACTACTTTCTTTGTAGCAGCTGCCCCTGCAGCCTCCCCACCCTGCCTACTTGGGGCAGCAGATGACATTCTGCCCCAGATCCACGTGGCCTGGTGACAGCAACTTTCACCGTCAAACGTGGATTAGACTTGCTGACCTGGGAGTTCAGGTGACAAAATGGTCCGGTCCAACAAGGGCTGAGCTGGGATGGTGTCAGCTACGTTTCCCACAACCATTGGGGGGGGCATAGGTTCCCCCATTGGTCCTCCACACACAGGGCTCTAGGGGCACCCTGCAAATCCTGGCCACGTCCCCTACCGCACCCACCACGCCCACCTTTTGGAGGTCGGCCGCCTTTGCCTCCCTTACTGCTTGGTCGCATCCCAACCATGGCACTGATGTTGTTGTGCGTATGGGAGTTGCAGTAAACAATTGTCCTGGGCAATTGGGGTGAAAGGGGCAGGGTACTAGATGGAATTCGTACCCTAGTCCTCTAGCAAGGCTGTATGTGACCCCTGGGGAAGATGACGGGTCACGCAACGCACAGGCACCCCAAAAACAAAAGTACACATGCACGCAACCCCTGGTAGACCAAGTGCGTGGAAAAATGAACCTGCACTACGCTGTGACACCCAGAAACACAAAAATAAGCGTACACGTGTTACACACAGCCTACAATGACTTATAAAAGGGGTACGCGACACACGGGGCAACCACAGTTGGAAAATATGTGTCCGACTCACCGTCTGCCTTGAAAAAGAACGTGAAAAAGACGCGCGTGTGCAACACCCCCGCCAAAAGAAGAAAAGAACGCAGTCTGAGGAAACAGGGAGTCTGAACTGGAAACGTTGTGAAGTAATCACGTGTGAACCGACAAGAAGTAAAAGAAACACCTGCTCGCTCTCCACAAAAAGCACATACAAGAAAATAGCGTGATACTCGTACCTTTGAAGCCAGCCCACACTTACGCGCTAAGGCCCTTTCCTCCAATAGCACAGTGACATGCAGTTTTCTCACGTGCTGATTCACAATGCACCCGTGTTGTGGGGAACGCCCGTGCGCATAATGTCACTTACGCGCTAAGGGCCTTTCCTCGGATTTCACGCTGACGTGCACTTTTATCACGTGCCAAATCACTCTGTATCAAGCTGGCCACGCGAAAACACACGGAAGACCACGCTCCTGTCCAAAAGGCCATTTTCCTGCCCCCAAGAGCCCCGAGCACGCTCGCACCAGCCCTCTGCTGCTGCCTGCCTGCTGCCCACGTGCCCTGCTATTTGGTGCCTGCACGTCAGCCATCTGCAGGGGTCCGGATGCTGTGTCCACCCCTGCTGGTACAGAAGACTCCCGACTGGGATACCATCACTCCACAGCCCAGCCCCAGGACCCAGTTGCCCACCCACGCCTGCCTCGGGGGTCGCCATGTCGGGGCAAACACCATCTGAGACCATTGGCGACCCTGAGCCAGAGAGGCAGAGGGCCACCAGCTTCAGTGAGAAGGAAGTTGGTGTCCTGGTGGAGCATGTCCTGGGGCATTATGATGCCCTCCTCGGAACATCACACGCCAACAAGGAAGGACGGGAGAGGATCTGGGAGGACGCAGTGGTTGCCATCAACGCGGAGGGGGTGGCAACCCACGACATCAAGCATGTCCGGTAGCGCTGGGAGGACTTCAGGTCCAGGACCCTCTGCAAGGCCTGGTGCCTCGCGAAGGCAGAGGATGCAGAGGGGTGCCGGGTCAGCATGAGCAACATCCAGATGAGGGTCCTTGAACACGTAGGCCCAGTGCTCCACGCCCAGATCCTTCAGAGGCCGACCCGTCTGGAGTTGAGCGGTAAGTGGCCAAGCATTGCTGTGTGAGACAGGGCATGTTGCAGTGTGCTGGTAGTCTGATACTTGCCTGTATGTGTGACATAGGCCATGTATGGATGTGTGTGTACAGGGACATCATGGTCATGCATGTGAGACCAGTAATCTGTGAACCACATGGATGGTGCATGTGTTCCATTGCAACATGGGGAGCTGTATGCGGAATGCACACATGAATGCATGCCAGTCTCTGTTCTTGGACATGGAGGGGGGGGGGTGAGGGATGGGTGCTGATCTCATGTGCATGCATGGTACAAATGTGTGTGTGTCTGAGAAGTGTGTGTGTGACTTTGAAACGCCATGGATGCACGACACATGTCCGTAATGATGTGTAGATTTACTCATGCAGTGCGGTCACCGTTGTATCCACTGTGTCTATCTACTGTGTCTGTGGTGTACAAGCCATGATGCATGACCCTCCGGTGATGTGTGTGCATGGGATCAGTGTGAGCCATGATGCATGTGAGTTTGAAGGCAACATTTTGGTTAAAAGAGGCCCTTGTACATGGATGCTGATGTTGATTGCAGGCGCCGTGCCTGTTTCTGCATGTGTGTTGCATGCATTCACCCATGTATTGTGGAGGGATAGGATGGAAGTGACATTTGACAGAGCCACTCATGTGTTATTGCTTCCTGTCTAGGGGAATATTGTACTCTACCCTGTTGCTTGTGTTCTATGTCTCCCTCTACGCTGTCTTCAAGTGAAGAAGAGGGCAGAGACAGCGCTGTGGAGCCAAGCGGCGGGGATGCCTCCACCGGCGGCGATGCAAGGCCCAGCCATCCTCCCAGGAATTGCCATCATCCGGGAGCGAGGGGGCTGTAGCGGAAGGGCCGGGTGGGCCCCCACAGGGGCTTGCAATGGCAGAAGACGGTGTGGAGACATGCAGGTTGGTGGTCTCCACAGAGGAGGAGCCCGCTACTGAGCCGCACATGGGGATTGGTGGGGGTAGTACCACTGGTGCAAGTGGTGCAGTCCAGGAGGCAACACAGGTCACTGTGGAGGGGCCTGTGCATGTCACTGTCCTTGACACTGACTACACCACCATGCACCAGCAGGGAGGCCCCGTCCCAGGCCCGTCCACAGGTAGGGGGGAGTGCCACGTCATCTGCCTCTCCACTACCTGCGGACGAGGGGTCTCATGACTGTATGGGCTCCATCCTGGTTGGTGTTGCGTTGCGCACGCGTGACATTTGTGATGACGTGCGTGCTTCCTGGGTGGAGCACGCACACCATCACGAACAGCAGCGTCGCAACGTGGCACTGTTGGGAGGGGCCCTGGTCGGCGAGTTCCTACATGTGTTGCGCACTCTGGCGGACCTCTCCTCCTCTGTGGAGACTATGCACCAGTCGTTCTTCCAGCCCAGATTCCACCAGGGCCACCTGTGGACCTGGCCTGACCAACAGAACCAGCTTGGTGGAGATCCCATCCATGCCACAGTCGGGAGTCGGTGGTCCAGCAGGGGTGGACACCACAACAACTGGAGACCAGCTGATGGAGGATGTGCAGGCATCATCGGACAGGGCACATGGACGACAGCAGCAGGCTCTAGGTGGGAGCAATGATGGCTCGGAGCCATCGACATCAGAGGGGCAGGCATCGGCCAGAGGGCAGGAGGACCCTGGAATGGGTGTGTCTTCCGTGTGGCTGCGGTTGGGCCGGCGTATAGATGCGGAGCGGCGGCGGGCAGAAGAGGCACGGCTCACAATGGTCAGGGCAGAGAACTCCATGCAGAGGGCACTGAGGCGGGCCGAGTGCCTCGAGGCTATTCGCAAGGAGTTGGAGTCCAACATGGCATTGTCCCTGTGAACCCTCGGGGCCGTGGAAGAGGACCGCCTCCAGGACATCGAGCAGGAGTTCGATGATGCCCTGGCCCGGGAAATTGGAAAGTGAGCCGTCGGACTAGCCCGCCACCATTGCATATAGTTTTAGGTTTCATTTTCGTTTTCCTTTATTTTGGGGTGTTTGGACTTTGCCCCACACATTTGTATATCGTTTTTTATTAGGTAGTTTTTTTTCCATAGGTTTCTGTTCTTTCATTGGGCTCATGGACCCTTGACAATTGATTGTACATAGTTGGATAATGGATTTATTTGAACTTTTTCTTTGGATTTCACCATGGATTAATGGATTTTATTTTTTACGTTTCCTTTGGATTTGCTTTAGTGGAGGGAGAGTTTGGACTATTTTTTTTTTGGATTTCTTTGGATTGGTTATACTTTTCATGTACTCATCTTTTGGACATGCTTTTCATTTCATGTTTGCAATTTTTTAATGCTTTCATTTCATTGCTTTATTTTTGTCCATAATACATTATATTTTACTTCCATGCGTGTAATTCGCTCTTTGAGTTCATGCATGTGAAAATGTGGGTTTACCCAATCAATGCCAACCAGTGTGTGTGACGGACATGTGTTGATGTACATAGTTGACTTTTGGTTTGTGTCTGGAGATAGGCATGTCAGTGTGGGGTGGATTGGGAAATCATTGCGTCTCAAGACTGGGGTGGTGTGCTGTGGTATTTTGTTGGAGATGTGGGCCATGATTGTGCATCTTTATGTCATGTAGGAGGGGGGGGGGGACATGAGTCAGGGCCCGAGGCTCACTTCTGGGTGGGTGCGGTGCTGGGGGGGACATGAGTCAGGGCCTGCTGGCAGGTGCCCGTCAATGCCGGGTGGGTGGGGGTGCTGGGGGACATGAGTCGGGACCTGAGGCTCACTGCTGGGTGGGTGGGTGGGGGTGCTGGGGGACATGAGTCAGGGCCTGAGGCTCACTGCTGGGTGGGTGGGGGTGCTGGGGGACATGAGTCAGGGCCTGAGGCTCACTGCTGGGTGGGTGGGGGTGCTGGGGAGACATGAGTCAGGGCCTGCTGGCAGGTGCCCATCAATGCTGGGAGGGTGGGGGTGCTGGGGGGACATGAGTTGGGGCCTGCTGGCAGGTGCCTGTCAATGCTGGGTGGGTGTGCTGGGGGACATGAGTCGGGGCCTGCTGGCAGGTGCCCGTCAATGCTGGGTGCTGGGGAACATGAGTCGGGACCTGAGGCTCACTGCTGGGTGGGTGGGGGTGCTGGGGGACATGAGTCAGGGCCTGAGGCTCACTGCTGGGTGGGTGGGGGTGCTGGGGGACATGAGTCAGGGCCTGAGGCTCACTGCTGGGTGGGTGGGGGTGCTGGGGAGACATGAGTCGGGGCCTGCTGGCAGGTGCCCATCAATGCTGGGAGGGTGGGGGTGCTGGGGGGACATGAGTCGGGGCCTGCTGGCAGGTGCCTGTCAATGCTGGGTGGGTGTGCTGGGGGACATGAGTCGGGGCCTGCTGGCAGGTGCCCGTCAATGCTGGGTGCTGGGGGACATGAGTCAGGGCCTGCTGGCAGCTGCCCGTCCATGTTGGGTGGGTATGCTGGGGGACATGAGTCAGGGCCTGAGGCTCACTGGTGGGTGGGTGGGGGTGCTGGGGGGACATGAATCAGGCTAGCTGGCAGGTGCCCGTCAATGCTGGGTGGGAGGGGGTGCTTGGGGACATGAGTCAGGGCCTGAGGCTCACTGCTGGGTGGGTGGGGGGTGCCGGGGGACATGAGTTGGGGCCTGCTGGCAGGTGCCCGTCATTGCTGGGTGGGTGGGGGTGCTGGGGGACATGAGTCGGGGCCTGCTGGCAGGTGCCCGTCAATGCTGCGTGAGTGGGGGTGCTGGGGGACATGAGTCGGGGCCTGCCGGCAGGTGCCCGTCAATGCTGGGTGGGTGGGGGTGCTGAGGGACATGAATCAGGGCCTGCTGGCAGCTGCCCCTCACTGCTGGGAGGTGGGGGCTCTGGGGGGACATGAGTTGGTGATCACTAGTGCAAGGTGACATGTGGGCTGGCTGGGGGGCATGCCCATGGTGGATGGGCTGCGTGCGGGACATGACCAGGGGTGCTGGGTAGTCCCTTGTGGTGTGGGCTGCCTGCAGGGACTGTGGAGGGGGTAGAGGGCACACCTGGGAGGGCCCACACTGCCAATTCACGTGTGGAACTCCCCACGTACCCCACTCTGACAGCGAAATCGCGTGTGAAACTCCCTGCGAACCCCCAAAATACACGTACCCCGCTCGCACAGGGCCATTCACGTGTGAAACTTCCCACGAACCCCAGTAATACACGTACCCCGCTCACAGAGGGCCAATCGCGTGTGAAACTTCCCACGCACCCCCGAAATACACGTACCCCGCTCGCACAGGGCCAATCACGTGTGAAACTTCCCGCAAACCCCCGAAATACACATACCCCGCTCGCACAGGGCCAATCGCGTGTGAAACTTCCCACGCACCCCCAAAATACACGTACCCCACTCGCACAGGGCCAATTGCGTGTGAAACTTCCCACGCACCCCAGTAATACACATACCCTGCTCGCACAGGGCCAATCACGTGTGAAACGCCACGCAAACCCCAGTAAATACACGTACCCCACTCACACAGGGCCAATCGCATGTGAAACTTCCCACGAACACCTGAAATACACATACACCGCTCGCACAGGGCCAATCGCGTGTGATTCTACCCGCGCAGCGGGGTACGTGTATTCGGAGGGGTGCGTGGGGAGTTTTACAGGCGTTTTCGTGGTTGGGCGCCTGTGTGGTGGTCCACTGGCCTGTGCGTCATGTACGGGATTTGTGCGCTTTACATGGCGCACGGGGAGGGGTTGGGGGCGTAACTGGCACTGCTGCAGGGTCGCTGCGCCACTCTGCGCCATGGCTGGTAATGGAGGTTAAAATCCATGAATACGCTGTGCATGGAAATGGATTTTGGCACACGCGGTTGGCGCAGACTGTCGCACGCGCACACTGCATCAGCCACGTGCGCCACTTGTGCGCTGAATTCTATGAATTACCCCCCAAATATCTCTAAGCCTGGCAGCAGGTGACAGGATTTCCCAATAGGTTTGCCCAATTACACACAGGCTCTTTCATCCTGGCTAACAATTCTTTTGGTCAAGAATGCTCATCATACAAACTGCCTCTTTGCTTGGCTAGCACAAAAAGTCCCCACCCCAACGTAGACAGGCCAGGGGAAATGGGCATTTCATGTTCCACTTACTTAACCAAGTGACAAACGCCACTTGCTAAAACCAATGAATGTTATTGAATTTCAAACCATGCTCTGCTTCCATTGTTAAATGGCCTCTTTTCCCTCTGGTGGATCTGGAGGGGATGCTGTGTTGGGTTAGTGGGGAAAGAGGGAAAATGCAAGATAGCTTTGCGGATGTGTTGGTATGTGCACTAGGTAGGTACCTGGTCTGTGTGCAAGTGTTTCTAGGTGATTTGTGCCAAGACCATCGTCATTTCTGTGCCCACTGGGGACCCCCTGTGTGCCCATAGTGTCGTTAGAGAGAGGATGCATTCGTTGAAACCGTGATTATATGTTGTTTGGAGAGATGCAGCGTTCTGATGTTTGATGTCTTTTGGGTTTGGTGTTCATGTGTGAATGGCTTTGTTGGTATGCATACTGTTTGTTGGAGCGTAGAATTTGAGTGTTAGCACATAGCGTTCAGTGGAAACCCAAACGTGCCTCTAGAGCACCCATCCACTGTGGCTGAACGGACATCTTCGGGTAGGGCGATTGTGAACAGACTTTCTAAGACACCCTAGAATGATGGGCTGGTATTCCTACTGTCATTCAGCATGCAGTACCTAATCCTACATCACTTTGAAAAAAGATGGGGGAAGACATATGGGAGCAAACAGCAGTGGGTGCTAAGCCAACAGTGGAGTGAACTCGATCCAGTAGAAAATCCCCTAGGGGCACCTCCACCTACCTGGACTGCTCAACTCCTATAAGCAGCAGTCTGAGTTGACAGGAATGTTCAGAAAGATCAACTATTTAGCACAGTATTCATGTTCTACATCTACAAGGTACTCTTCACACTTGGTCCCCACTTACCTCCATTTGTCCTTGGTGCCTTTGAAATCCATTCTAGGTTCACCAACTAGGATCTTCCTCCTTGACTGACCCAAGCAACTTCTCGTGGTGGGTGACCCTTTGAACTCATTACCTTGCTTGCCATGGAGGTGTAGTGGAAATGGAAACTTCGCACGGAAGAGGCTCACACATATCAGTTGGGGGAATAACACACTAAGGGGGATAGGGGGGGGTTACCGATGGTTAAATAATTTTAGGTGTTCGACTTGAGAATGTCCTAAACAATTGAAGTTTAAGTAGATCGCATTTAAACTATAAAGATATGTTACCTGCAAGTATGTAGGGTGCAACATTAGATTGAGGTACTGTAAGCAGGCCTCACAGCATGCCGCTTTGGTAGAAAGCAACTCTCACGTTTTAATTTGCTTAGGAGCCACAGGGGCTGAATGTACGAGAGGGAAGGAATGAACAACTTATGATACTTTTGAGGTCACAGAGCCAAGCTCACAGGAGCAGGGGAAAGGCAGTAAACATAACCTAATTTAATAATTCAGAATATTAGTTATGAAACCGGCCTCCTGACAGTTTCAAAGCGCCCATGACCGTTTCAAATTGCCCTCTAGCACAACTTAGCCTGGGAAGCAGTTTAATAAAGTTACTAACCGTAGTGACTACCTTACTCCTAGTCCATACTCCCCTTTCCTCCATACTTTTGGGGCATTCAAAAATGTGTCCTTCTCTTTTTACGCAGGGTACCGCACATGGTCGTAACCTCGCCCTCCTTAGCTTCGCCCAGCGCATCGCCCATCAGTCCTTTTCTATCGCCAGGTCTGAGACCTTTAAGTAATAACAGAGGAAACTTATTCGAGGGGACGTTGGGCGGGCGTATGGAGGAAAGGGGACTATGGACTAGGAGTAAGGTAGTCACTACGGTGAGTAACTTTATTATACTCTTACATCCCATCCCCTTTCCTCCATACTTATGGGAGATTCCCAAGCACTCCTCACAGGAATTACGGGTGGATGGAAACTCCTTATTGAAACAGGTTCCTAAGCACAGCTTGACCGAACCGAGCATCAGCCCTGGAGCTCAGGTACAGACAGTAATGCTTACAAAAAGCCAATGGGGAGGCCCACGTAGCCGCTTTTGTAATGGTCTCACAGGGAACATATTTTTGGAAGGCAACGCCAACCGCCTTGCCCCGCACAAGATGAGAATGAACTCTCTTTGGGGCCCGAAGACCCTGAATGGTATACACCTCAGAAATACAGGCAGCAATCCATCGGGAGATGGTTGCTTTCGAGGCCCGCTTTCCTTGCAGATTTCCGAAGGTCACAAAAAGCTGCAAAGAGTTCCTAAACTCAGATGTTCTGTCCAGGTAGAACTTAAGGGCTCTTCTAATGTCCAGGCAGTGCACAACCCTTTCGGCCTGAGGCCAGGTCTGGAAAGAAGACAGACAATGAAATTGACTGATTCAAATGAAAAATCAGAGACCACCTTCGGAAGAAAGGAGGGATTCGTCCGCAGGACAACCTTATGCTTATGAAAATTAAGGAATGATGCTCTACCGACAAGGCCTGAAGCTCACTTACACGCTTTGCCAAAGTCACAGCAATCAAAAAGGACACTTTCCACGAAAGGTTCTTAAAATCGACAGTAGCCATGGGCTCAAAAGGCTTATGACACAAGGCTGTAAGGACTACTTTCAGATCCCACCTTGGATGAAGGTTGCCAACAGGAGGGTAAAGATGTAATAGGCCCGCATAGTGTCTTTTAATGACTGGATTTGTCAGTGAAAAAGAGCACTAGTCAGTGGACAGGTAAGCGACAGCTGACAAATAAGTCCTGCAGGACAAGACATGAATGCCCGATTCTGCCAGATGTGAGACAAAAGACAGGACTATGTCGATAGTAGCCTCCCTCGGGTCCAGCTGCCTAGCTAAACACCAGTGGCAGAACCGTAGCCATTTACTCCTAAACTGAGATCTTGTCGAAGGATTCCTGGCCGCCTGAATAACGCGCATGTTATCCGTGGACAAATTGAAACGCTCTAGAGAGACATGAACTCAGGCACCAGGCCGCCAAGCTGAACGATTGCAGGGAGGGGTGCCACAACTGCTGATCGCTCTGGTGAAGCAGATTGGGAACCCGCAGAAGCTTGAGCGGCGGGCACACCGATAGATGCTGAAGCTCCAAAAACCAAAACCTGGCCGGCCACCAAGAGGCTATGAACAGGAGAGAGCAATTCACTGTATTCCTTAGCTTGCAAAGCGCCCGATGGATCAGAGGAAGAGGCGGAAAAGCATAGGCCCTCATGTTGTGCCATGGAATTCCGAGAGCATCTCTCAGAGAGGAGGCTCCGAGCCCGTTCCTGGAGGCATACAGGGGAAGCTTCCAGTTTGTCGATGTTGCAAAAAGGTCCACTTCTGGAGTGCCCCAACAGCGAAAAATATCCAAGAGGATCTCTGTGTTCAGTTCCCACTCGTAGCTGACCACTGCTCGTCGGCTGAAGGCATCTGCAGTGACATTCAGCTCGCCCAGGATGTGTACTGCTACCAGCCTAACACATGTGTGAGTGAGGCAGGGGTCTCCACAGACGGGTCAGGGGCCTTGACTTTAGCCTTGACACAAGGAACCTCGGCAGAGCCGGTACTGTGTGGCCTAGGATGTTTCTGAGACATACTATTAGCCAAATTAGCCTCTAGAAGAGGAACCTCGGCAGAGTCGGTAACAGAGGAATTGCGTTCAGCGACCTCACTCTGTGCCCCCTCAACAGAACCAGCATCACCGCATAGACGGTAATGTTGAGGAATCCACCTCACAGACAAGACCTTGACAGGTCTCTCAGTTCTGTCGGCCACCTTAGCCTCAGAAAGAGGGACCTCGGACAGAGTCTGGTAACAGCTCCCTCAAGAGGGAGCTCGAACCTTGGTTCGGTACAGAAAGCCTCAGGGCACGCCCCGGTGTCTGTATGGGAAGCTCCAGACAGGGAGACCTCGAAGCAAGCTCCGGTACCCCCCGCCTCAGTAGAACTGGGCTGTCGATTAGCACCCAGAGAAGGGGCCTCGGATTGTAATCTGGTGCTGGCAGGCCCCTTACTGAAGCCCTCAGAGAAAACTCTGGTACCTTTTTTAGGCCTGGAAGGCACCTCAGGGGGGACCCCGGTAATAGAGCTTATGAAGCCCCTCCCGGACCGGGAAGGAGTCCACCAGCCGGGGTGCCCTAAAAACTAAAGAACTTACCGGGCGTCGTCTTCTCATCAATGAAACTCTGAAAATGCGGAGGAGGAACGCACTGAAACACCTCCTCCCACCGCTCCAGATGACGTTGAAGTGCCCGGACTGAGAGGGAATCGCAGTAGAAACACGAGTCCCACCGATGTTCCAGACCCAAACACTCTAAACAAAGAGGATGGGGATCCGCCCTAGCGAAGGGTCGCTCGCAAGAACAAGAAGGAAATTCTAAATGAACCGGCATAGACGGACTACTAGGTGACCGCCAAACCGGAGAAGGAGAGGACGACACTGGAAGAAAAAGAATCTTCCGAAGATGCAAGTGGGTCCAGTCCCAACCACGTGGAGAAAAGGACTGATGGGCGATGCGCTCAGTGGAGCTAAGGAGGGCAGGGTTACGGCCACATGCAGCACCCCGCGTAAAAAGAGAAGGACGCATTTTTGGAAAATGTGATGCAATCTCTCTCCTTTCAGAGAACATTTTCCAAAAAGGAAGTTACATTGGTACCTGCGCTGGCTGTGAGAGAATAGCGCTGGGAGTTTCCGTGACTCGCGCTTCGACTCATTTCCTGGAGGGGGAGGAGCTTCGTGCCACACACGTGACTGCTCACGTGACACTGCCTGCCATCAAAATCAGGGCGAGTGCAGCAGAGCGGCGCAATCTCTCTCCTTTCAGAGAACATTTTCCAAAAAGGAAGTTACATTGGTACCTGCGCTGGCTGTGAGAGAATAGCGCTGGGAGTTTCCGTGACTCGCGCTTCGACTCTCATTTCCTGGAGGGGGAGGAGCTTCGTGCCGCACACGTGACTGCTCACGTGACACTGCCTGCCATCAAAATCAGGGCGAGTGCAGCAGAGCGGCGCAATCTCTCTCCTTTCAGAGAACATTTTCCAAAAAGGAAGTTACATTGGTACCTGCGCTGGCTGTGAGAGAATAGCGCTGGGAGTTTCCGTGACTCGCGCTTCGACTCTCATTTCCTGGAGGGGGAGGAGCTTCGTGCCGCACACGTGACTGCTCACGTGACACTGCCTGCCATCAAAATCAGGGCGAGTGTACCCTTGCGGCGTGAAGCCCTTCGGAGCAAAGTCCATCGGCTGTTGTGCGGCTGTTCGGCGGTGGAGGGGCGTGGTCACAGTTCTTTAGCTCTTTGGACACCTTCCCTGAAGTGCTGAGAGCTTAAGTTATTGTAATTGACATGATGATGACGAAGGATGGCCCTCAGACCCGCCAGAAATCCTTGATCTACAGAAGAAAAGCGATTTCAAGTCTTGCAAAGGAGGTAAGCGCAGCTCACCCGGTGGAGATAAAATCCCATGTAGATCTAATTGAGTATGCCATTGAGAGCGGATTGGAGGTGGTTACTTGCTTGGGCAAAGGTTCGGTGCCATAATTAGCCACACTGGCACAAACATCGCTGGCCCCTCTGAGAAAACCGACTGACTGTCTTAGGAGCACATGTACTCAAAAGCCAAGCTCCGATCTTAGCACTATGGAATCGCCACTGACTTTTTCTCCCTCAGTGTATGTTGATGCGTGCGATGTTGTGCAGACATCTCCATTTGAAATAACTGACTCAGACCTGATGGGAATCAATCTACCAATTGTTTTACCGCAGGAAGCGGTTCGGGTAAAAGCGTCACTGGGAAATTTCTTTCCCGCCGAAAAGCCTAGAAAGGCTGACGCACCCCCGCTTTTCTTGCCGTCTACTGAAGGAGAGAATACCTGCGTTGCCCATAGCCACACAAATGACAATCGTAAGGACTCAGATTGGAACACGAATTCTGGCGTGGGGGCTCCTTCAGAATCATTTCTAGTATCTGCACCAGTAACAAAGCAAAACTCTATTGATCTTTCGGGCTCGTTTGACTGCTCGTCTGAAAGCAGACTCTCTAGCTACATATGAACGTCTGAACACCAGTTTCTTGAAAAATCTGTCCATAAGAAAAAGCAGGTCTCTAATTCTGAAAAAAAGTCGTTCTGCGAGCGAAACACACAACTGCCCTGAAAGATCTGATACTTCGTTACTGTCCAGTTCAAACGACTCCTTCCATCAATCATTCCATGAAAACCCTGAGGTATCGGGTACTGACAATGTAGAAAAAAGAGCTGTAACGTGTATTCTACCCAGGGACGTCTTGAATAAGAAGATTACTACATCTTCTGGGACGTTAAAAACTGTCCCTGACACGATCAAAATTGACCAACCGTCTAAAAGCTCCTTATCTACTGCGGCTGGAATCCAAATACATAACAACGTATTAGCTGCAACATCAGTCGCATTACTTCCATTCATGAAGCTGTACGAATCCATACATGATGCCATTACCGATCAAATGACCTTGATAGCGGACATCAACGTAAAAGTGAAAAGTTTAGAAAGTTTCTCGAATGTCATAACCGCTAGATTGGACATTGAAGCGGAAAACTCCTTAAAATGGCAAACAAGATTAAGTGACTTAGCGCGCCAGTCACAAAGTGAGAATTTCGCATTAATGGACGCAGTAATTGAGGCCACAAAGTGGATGCGACACAATACCTCCTCCGCCAGGAACTCAGCCTGTGATCATCCTCATGCTCCATGCCGTCAAACCAACTTGATGAAGGATCAATCCTTGGAGGCCAGCCAGGCTTTACAGAAGGACCTGTCGACCTTGGGTGGTTCTGCATGCAGCATCAATGTGGAACGTTTACACTGTAAAATAAAAGGAACCCCTTGTAGGCAGGCAAAAAGTGTGGTGGTGTGCGCCAAAAACAACGGGGCACTACCTGATGAGGACAACATGCATACACCGCAACAAGCTCATACGACACTTTTGCCAATGGTGCTGCCCCGCCTGCCATGCTTGATGTGGTGATTCAGGACGAAAAAGGCACTGAAGCAAAAGACCAAAGGAACCTAACGGAAAAACTCTCCTTTGGGATTTTCAAACCACCCACAGTATTGACAAAGGTGAGCGAAAAGCAAACCCAGCAAAAAAAAGTCTTGCCGCACAAAAGGTTCGCGTACCCATACATCGCAGAAACAAGCAGACAAACGTGCCCGTACATCTTGTAGGAACAAATTTATCCGAAACTTATCAACTCCGCCAGCTCTGTCTCTATTTAAGCGGCCGGAGAAAGGATTGGAGAGGCAATCAAAACCCAAACCGGCTCTGGTGAATAAGTTACCATCTCAGCCAAATGCCAAAAGAGCTAGAGTCGCCTCCAGTAATGACATTGATTCAAGTGCTGATGCTTCCTTGGAGTTATGTGAGTATTCAACCTACTCGATAGATGATGATGACACCAACGAGAGTGTTGATACTGTTGTAGTACCAAAGCCAACTGCTGAAAAAACTGATAAAGATCTCAGGAAGCGGCCAATTGAGTCACTAATGACCTCATCCAGCCTTGCTGTGAAGGTCCCTAAGATACCCGCAAAAGCTCCTCTCATACCAATTGCCAACGATGAGAGCTCAGTGTGAAAGGTAATTAAAAGAGGGGTGGATGCCCTCCCTAATCCCCCGACGGGAAAATTAAATCCAAAAATGACAATTGCACAATTCGAAAAACTCGACAAAAGATCATACAGGTCTAACAAAAACCGACCTGACAGCATTCGAAAAAGCCTATGGAAAATCCAAATCAAAAATGCTTTGCCAGAACAGAAGGAGGTAAATCTAAACAGAAGGAACATCTTGAATCTGCTGCAGTGTATACCAACGCTGCGTGCTACAAGATCAGAAGACATCGCAGTTGTCGAATACATGTCTGAGGATTTCTCGGACTGGGTAAATTTACACCTACACTCAAGTGCCCTCAAGGTGGCCATACTGGATGCCGCGGACGACTTCCTGTTTTTCGGCTTCGAAATACTAAATGTCGATGCTGATGACGAGGTCAATCTACACCATTCATCAGTGGAACAAACGGAAAATGAAAAAAGAAGGAAAGCTCTGCGGGACCACATGAGCATTAAATATTCACCGTGCATAAAAACAACAAAACAACAAGATCATTAGCTAAGAGTGGATAGCAGCAAAGAGAATTACCAGCTGCTATTCTGGAATACTCGCGGCTTGAAACATTTGTTTGACGGAAAGTGGCAATTTCCGATGGATTTGTCAATCATATGCCTACAAGAAACATGGTTGCGAGAGTGCCCTGGTTGTGATGGGTACACTGTCCTTCTGAATCCTGCAGGAAAAAACCTTTTCGGCCGTCCATTCGCTGGCTTGGTTACAATGATTAAGAACAATAATGATTGGATGATGATATCTTCTGACAACCTGAATATGTTTGTACAAGCAACACAAATTCAGATTAAACGATCTCTTCCATTTAGGAATAAAGTGCTATTGATTGTCAATATATATTGGAATACTGCAATGATATCGCAAGAAAAATTCATTGGGGCTGTATTGGTGGAAATTGTCAAGTGTCTTCTAGCAGATGATGATCCGGAAATCATAATATGTGGTGACTTCAACTATGCCTGGTTAAATAGGCCAACATCTAAATTCAAAGAAGATGGCAGCATGTTCAATGGTAATCTGCAAGATCGAGGTGTCAGATGGAAAAAAGAAATAGCATTAAGAGAGTGCATAATGCTGAACGGAGCAACTCGTGGCGACATTCCGCCTGGCTTTACTTGGATAGGTGGCATGAGCAAAAAGACGCTCGATTATATCTGGGTGTCTAAAAATCTTCTAGCAACAATCTTGTCATTCGAAATAAAAAAGACTGATAAGAGTGACCATAGTGCAATGCTGCTAAGTTGGGAAAAAAACCACAAGATCTGTCCCAACCAAGTATCTTGAGAATATAACAACAAATAACAGAGCAAACAGGCTGCAAATGAGTGCACCTCAGTTGATAATGTTGACAAACAACCTGGAAAAAGCACCTTCAATAACCTCAAGGATAAATTACCCCTTGTTAATACACTACTTCAAAGGGAGGAATACAATCCATAAAGGTTCTGCAAGCGAAGCAAAACATCCTTTCAATGCAGCAATAAGCCAGGAAAAGAAAAAGCTACGGGACGATATAAGGCTCCTGAAAAAAGTTGATCCAAGAATTGCTACCATCAAAATATAATAATATATAATAAAATAGACGCCAGAAATATCGCAATTGGATAAAATCCGTTAATATCATGCGATTGCAGTCTCAAGCTGAACAGATGTTAAAATTGATTATTACAAAGGACAGTAGACACATTTGGGAGATAATTAATAATGGTTGCTTGAATAAATCTTATTCAATGGCGAATGGAGTGAATGGAGCCAGCTGGGTCGCTCACTTTTCCGCTGTCTTTGATGATCGCAAATGCATCGCTATACCCTCGCTATTAATATCCTCTACAAGGTGGAATGTAGCTGACTCTGCAGAAGACATTGAATGGGCAATCTCGAAACTAAAGGCATCCAGAGCTGCAGGCCCTGATGGTATTTCAAACGTGATGTTAAAATCTCACAAAACCCTATGGGCCAATATGATGAGTTCCTTGTTTGAACGAATCTCGCACGAAAAGGTTTTGCCGGAGTCTTGGTTAAGAGCAGTGGTGGTCCCAATATTTAAAAAGGGCAATCGGGACGATCCTAACAACTATCGCCCGATTGCCCTTTTGGACACAATCGGTAAGGTCTTTGGTGCCTTCCTGCAAAAGCGGTTAGCAAATTGGGCAACTGCGGCTGCCGTGTGCGATCCCAGGCAAACAGGGTTTAACAAAGGAGTAGGAGTTGAATTAAATCTGGTCCTCCTAAACTGTTTAAAACTTGATGCCCTGAAGAGAAAGAAAATGTTGTATCTTGCCTTTATAGATTTGAGCCAGGCATTTGACAGCATAAATCGCAACCTCCTTTGGAAAAAACTAAATGAATGGAATTGTCCAAACGATCTATTGGAGCCTTTGATTGCCCTCCACTCAAAGACGTCCTTTCGAGTAAGATTAAATCAGCAGGGTGACTTGTCAGACGAAATAGTCACAAAAAGAGGTGTGAAGCAAGGATGCCCGCTTGCTGCTCTACTCTTCAAACTTTTCATTTCAGACTTATCTTTGGCATTTAAGGATCAAAGGATTTTTCCGCCATTAGTAAATAGCCAACAAATAAGCTGGGTCATTTACGCTGATGACATCGTGCTTATAGACTCCACTCCAATTGGGCTCCAGAGACTACTGATTGCGTTTCAAAACTACTGCCTGCTAAACGACCTACTAATCAACTCCAACAAGTCGAAGATCATAGTGATTGGAGGCGGTTCGAAAGCACGCCTTCATAAATCTCGCTGGCAAATAATGGATAAACAACTGTAAATATCAAATAGCATAAGATATCTAGGCGTGCAATTTAACAATTCGATTCGTGAGTGGGATTGGACACAAGATCTGGTGGCCCGTATGCAAATGTTTCCACTGCAAGGGGCAAAATTGCACGCGGCATATGGCAAATTTTCCTTCAAACCAATCATAACCTTCTACCTACAAAAAGTGACGCCTGCGATAACCTTTGGAAGTGAATCAGGCTGGAACATACCCCAGGCCTTGTGGAATAAGCTAGAGGGAAACTTTTGGCGGAAAGTCCTAAGGCTTCCAAAACACTTGCCAATGACAGCGATACGATACAAATTATGCACTGAGTCACTCTACGGTACAGTCCTGTGGAAATCCATCTCCACCTTGAGAAAAATGATGCTGGTTCATGCCACAATACCATACGAAATTTTGCAGACAGTCTCAGAGCACCCGTCTGCTGGTTTGCTAAACAAGTGGAAGGACAAGCTGATTAGCATTTTACATAATGCCGACATTTCTCTTGAGACCGTAATCTTGAGACCGCAAGTGGCAAAACAAAAATTGCGACAACAAAATTGGATTGTAAATGAGGAGACAAGAAGCAAAATGGCTTCGTCCTTGGATCTTGGAAGTGCCTTGAACAAATTGGACGTTTTGCCAAAATTCCTGGACAGATTTCCTTCAAACTACCATAGGAACATGTTCCTTCGATTACGCCTCAATCTCTATAATACCAAAGAGATCCTCGTAATGCGGCGTGAGACATCTCCAGCGGAGGCTCAATGTCGTTTCTGTAATCATGCAACAGAATCATTACGGCACTTAATCACTGCTTGTGAGGCGATTGCTGAGCAGCGCAAGCTGCACTTAATCCATTTTGCTCCTTTATCCGGAAACATGGATGCATGGTGGAATTATTTGATTGGTGGCATAAATACTCAGTTCATTTGTGCCACCATAAACTTTCTGGACTCTTTAGATTTATCCAATCTGGAGGGCCTGGTCTGAGGGCTGAGCATCCCTTGGTTTCCGTGATTGGTTTCCGAGATTGAGATTGAGTATGTGTGGATACTAGAAGACAGTAACTGTAACTTAAAGTTGTCTTTCCTTTGAACAAACTAATGTTACATAAAAAAAAAAAAAAAAAAAAGTGCTCCGGTCCCGTCCCACAGGAGGGAATGTCCCATAAGTATGGAGGAAAGGGGATGGGATGTAGGAGTATGAGGTGTTCTTAAGATGCATCATTGGAATGGTAACTTGTCTTTGGTACAAGGCTCTGCCAGGGTCACAATTAGTAGCATCTTCATGAGAAGAAGGCAGATAAATAAAGATCCACTGGTCATCCCAAATGTTTCAATGCCTTGGCTTCTTGTGGTGGGAATTGGGGATTGGACTGTGATGTCACGGTGGGGGTGGTAACATTTTCAGGACCCAATCACTGCAGGCCAAAGTATGTACCAATATAGGGGAATGACCTATTTGCCCAATCACTTTCATTCAAGGGATGGATCAAATGTGTCAATGTGCTTTGATGCTAATTAGTTTAGAGGATTATAAAAGTTCTGGACTTAGTGTTTCTTTGACAGCGCCTTTTCATGAAGTTCTGTTCTGCATTCTGTTTCAATATTGCTGTCCCAACTGCGTCTGCTCCCCCCCCCCCCAACTAAAACTGTGTTACTTCTTGCCTGGTGGACACTCCTTTGTGGATTACTTTTGGACTTTTTATTGGTGAGTTCAAAGGTTACCCGCAGTACAGATGAACTGCCCTTTTCTTTCCGATGGTTCTGTACTGCATCCGATTTGTAGGTTCGTTGTTCTTATTCTTTGTGTCCCACTCCCTTTCATGTCCCCTCCACCCCCCCCGATCAATCTCCCACCCACCCCTTTTTCCTTCCTACACCCCCTATGGTGCTCACTGTCTCACTTATCTTTTCAAACTGATTGACTATCCTATCCCTCTAACGAAGTCTGGCAGGATGAAGCTCAAAAGGGACATCCTAGTCTCACACCCTGGCCTCTCTATCCTATAGGGATGCTTCCTCCAGACAGACCCTTACTGACACTGCGTCATTCCCTCGCAAGGCCTATGCACCCCCCATATGTTCTCTGTTCCATCTCCTTTTTCCTCTTCTCCCATTAATGGTGGCACCCGGGGGAGGCCCTCCTGGCCCACTTCCACTCCCCCAAGATCATCATTAATGTCTACTTAAATAGCACTGTCTTGGTCCAGGGCCCTCAGGCTAATCACCTGCCGCCCCCCCCTTTGATAGACACTTCCTGCGTCTTAATTTACTTTCCTGTCCAGCTAGCCCTTCTTACCCCTCTCTGGCTCCTCTGCCATGTCTTCGGTACCCCCTGCTGCTTCTCTGGCCTCCCTCCTCTGGCCATCTCTTCTCCCTCTCGGACTAACCTGCCTTCCTCCTCTGCCCATCCTTGGGCACTTCCAATACTTCAGCAAGGTGTACCTCTGGCCTGTACCCCTCTCCAGAAGTCCTTAAAATTTGGCAACCTGCTCCACATCGTTACTCTTAACTCTTGTTCAGCTGTCAAACATTCCTCTGACATTTGCAGTCTACTAGAAGAGCTTGTTTTGGATGTACTCTGTCTCACCAAAACCTGGCTCACGGCTAGCTGTCACGACTTCCGACACTCTCCTTCCCAATGGCTACAAGATCCTCTCTGAATCCAGCACAAACCATCCCGGTAGGGGGGGTAGCCTTGATTTTCTCCGGAGTGGATCCCTGCTGCTATCATTCCAATGCAGGACTACTCCTTTGAATGCCTGGTCTGCAGGCTCTCTCTCTCTCCTGGCCTCTCACTGTGGCCACTATCTACAGGCCTCCTGGCCAGGTTGAGTGGGCTGACCTCTCCTCCTCACTCCTTGCCTCTACCTCTCAACTTCTCCTCTGCCACTTGAACATCCACCTGGATGCTACCAGCCCTTCTTCAGGACCATTTCGCAACCTCTGCGATTCTCTCCATTCTTCCATCTGGCCTGACTCACTCTGCAGGGCACACCCTGGATGTTCTGATCTCCTCAGACCTACCCTTCTCTAACCCTCTCACCACTACTCTCTTAGAGTGATCACTTTCTCCTTTCTTACCACCTCTCTCTCTTCCCCCCAGGTCAAGTCGCTCCAGCACTGCTACCTACCTTCTCGGTCATCCGACCCTTGAAGCTTGTGTCAGTTAAGGCTTTCGCCGCTACTTTCTCTCCTCCTCCTGCACCTTTGGCTGACTCAACATGAGAAAGCCCTCTCTAACCTTCATCTCTATCTCCAACATTCTTCCATCTGGCCTGACTCACTCTGCAGGGCACATCCTGGATGTTCTGATCTCCTCAGACCTCCCCTTCTCTAGCCCTCTCACCACTCCTCTCTTAGAGTGATCACTTTCTCCTTTCTTCCCACCTCTCTCTTTTCCCCGCAGGTCAAGTCGACTCCAGCACTGCTACCTACCTTCTCGGTCATCCGACCCTTGAAGCTTGTGCCTTAAACACCAGGGTAGGGTGGCAGAGACAAAGTGGAGGGCATAGGGCACACCCCTTGACAAACTGGCCCGCCGCCTGCTCCACCTACAGCATAGACTCAATCCTTTCTAAGAATAGAGCCAACATCCAAGCCTGTGTCTCTGCGGCACCTTACAACTCGGCAAAACTTTTAAAAATCTGCTAGGAGCTGGGCAAACCTGCTGCAGTCTCTACCTCTCCTGTTTCCTACCATGCCCCCTGCATGGCCTTGCCCTGTCACTTCACTACTAAAACTCATGAGATCCTGTCCACCCCCCTCTTCTTCCTTCTCTACCACTCCTGGCCCGTCTGAGGCTGTCTCTCCTCCTCCTTTCTCCTAATTTCCCCAGGTCACCCCAGACATGTTTCTAGACAAGTCTGATCAATGAAAGTCTCGTCAAAACAGGTTCTCAAACACCCTTGCTCCAGCCTTAGCTGAGTTCTCCAATCACTCCTTTGCCACTGGAATTGTCCCCTCCCCCTTAAGCACTCTTGTGCACCCCTTTCTAAAGAAGCCCTTGGCCGATCCTTCCTCTGCAGCTATCTATCGGACTATCCCCAACACTCTTTTCCTGAGCAAACTCTTGGTAAAGCTGGCCATCTCCAAGCTTAACCTACATACTGAATTGGTTTGTTGCCTCCATGACCACAAGTCTGGCTTCAGAGCTGCCAGAAGCACGGAAACTGCTCTCCTGAACACCTGTGAAGACTTGCTCTCCAATCTTGACTCCAATCTCCCTTCGGTCCTCATTCTACTCGATCTGTCCTCTGCTTTTGACACAGTCAACCATGCCATCCTGCTCCATCATCTCTGTGACTACCTTGATATTACTGATCAGGCCCTGGCCTGGTTGACCTTCTTTCTCACAGACCGACCCTCTCCGGTCCAACTGGGGTCTTTTCTCTCTTCCATCTATCTCTCTCTACTTGTGCTGTTCACCAGGGGTCCAAGCTCTCTCCCTGGCTCTACAACCATTACCTGGCACCTCTTGCCCACCGCACCACTCCTTTCTGTGCCAATTTTATGAAGGTGCCACTCTGCTCTCTTTCAGGCTCCCCTCAGCCACCTCTGCTTCTTCTCTAATACCAGACTGTCAGGACGCAATTCAGCAAATTAACAAGGGGGGTCCTGGGAGTCCCTCTGCCAGACATCAGTCCTGGTAACTAGAGCCTTACCCAGCTTCTTTAGCTCACTATCTTTCACAGAGGAGAAATATCCCAAACATTTTTTTTTCTGAACAAGAGTACCAACAGCAACCCCAGACACGTGTTTCAATTCAGGAATGGTGTGCCGTCAATGATCTCTGCCTTAATGCCAGCCAGACTGAGATCCTCCTCATTGGGACACCTGCTCCCTCCTTTCCGCTCACTGGCTGCCCACTCAGGGCCCTTTTCCGGCTCTACCTCTAGGCTTTCTGGGGCCTGGGACCGCTCTACCTCCAACGTTCTCTTTCAAAACATCTTCCTTCTCGCACTAAACCGCTCATCCACCTCCAACTCTGAGGGTCAGGCTCTTCTCCAAGCAGAGAGTTGGGGGCACATCTATTTCCTCAGCTGGGGCCTCCCTCTGGAACAGCCTCTCTCAAACATGAGCAGAATCACCTCCGGTTCCAGAAGCAACTCAAGACCTTCCTTTTCGATTCCGCTTTCTCTTTTCCTCTCCCCTGCTGATTCACCTGACTGTTCTGCACACTGCTCACCTGGTCACCCTCTGAACTCGGGTGCAGGCTCCTGCATGTCCAGTTGCCCTTGCACTGCCTCCGGGCTCCCCAGCACTTAAGAGTCTGATCTGCAACCCTACAGTCCTTTTTCTTTGCACTTATAAGACACCCACTGGCTGCACTTGCGAGTTAACTGCACTTCCCCCTTCCCCTCCCCCTGGCACTGCTCTTCCCCGCACTTGCACGATCTGCCTCGTAAGATCGTTATTTTGTCCTCCCTTTGTTTCCCCCTCCTTGTCTTGTCGCACCTAGAAACACTTGTGTACAGGCGTGTTATAAATGCACCATCATATCACCCACATTCATACTTTTGACAACAAAATTGGACAAAAAAAAATCTGATTTCCTTGGACCTCTCTATTTAGGGAAAATAATCTCACAATACAGGCAATCTTGCATCTTCAATGACTTGTACTCCGCAAGTCACAAACATTGCAGTGTTAAGGACATACATGACCACCTGCTAGTACAATAATTCCTTCAGGCCAGGTGACGCCATGGAGCAATTTATCACCTTACACCAGCACTAAAATCTGTAACTGGGGGTTTCATTGTAAATTAAACATTGCTTTGTCAACGTTTAAGAATATTTTGTTGCATCTACAGGGGGGAGGGTAGCGATTTGAAGCCATCACTTGCAACTAGCTATCCTCTACATGTGAGTTACATTAAATATTTTAACGTGCAATAACTTTGTCTGGGAAGAAGACTCAGGCTTGCTTCTTTTATATCAGGACACTTTTTAAATTAAATACACACTTGATAAAGACCAGAACTGAACAGTGCTGGAAATTCTGACTGGGCAAAACCTTTAAACACGGGTTTTCTTTGGGTTTTTGTCTTTTAGGGAGTTGCCATACCACACACCTCTACAGCAGACTTGACACTATTCAGCAAACTCCATCGAACGACACGAAATATAGAGATAGAACTGACTTCTTACAAGTGGTGACCAAATCCAACAAAAAGTAAAGGCGATGGAGGAAAGAGGGAGGTTGCACTTTGGTGCCATCATCAATCCCTCCCTTGCAACTTAATTCCCTCAGTCTTATCACCTTGCCAAGACGTTAAGAGTATAACCTATACAGCAAAGCTACCAGCCCTCATAGTAGTGACCAGGATTCGGGCTCCACCACGAAACCACTATTGTAACGTCACTGGAAGCGGCCTCCGCTGCTTTCACGATTACCAACTCTGTTCATCCTCATGTCTGCAAGTAACATTGATCATAAGCAGGCAGATTCACCAACTCCCCTGAGCGTCTCTCAGAATCCTGCAAAAATAAGATGGTGGAAAAAAGAAGAGTGCCATGGGGGCTGGGAAAGCCTATACTCATCAAGCAAAACGCGCGATTGGCAGCCGTCCATCACCACCCGTCTGCCAAACGCAACTGCACCAGGGACAAGCACACAGACGCAACAGCTTGCTTCTAATGACCTCCAAACCATGAAACTGACAGATAAGCGAGGTGAGAGAAAAGGACAGGGGCTTGGGGGGGGGGGGGGAGGAGAGAGAAGAAGAGTAAGAGAGTGCTCTTGAAATACATACTTTTGTAATAAAGAATGGAATTAAAATAAACAACCTTCTTATAGAAAACATAACTTTTCCTAAAGGTTACAAACATACCAGACTTCTAGAATTTTACATTAATTTTGTGTTCCTTCAAATGTAGCAAATTGTATCCAATACTCATAACAGTACAGTTCTTGAAAAGATAACCTGATGTAGTACATTTTACTGGTAAAAGAAGGTGTTAGGTTTGTATTTCTCACTAATATTACCGAGCAAGATGCATTTCACCAGAATAGGAGCTGATGTTAGAGAGTAGGTGTGGGAAAGGACTTTGAAGGGAAGGGGGGAAGGGAGGTGAGGGGTAAATAAGATTATTTTGTGCAGATATGTTTTATGGTAGTAATTAACCCTGCAACAACATCTCGATTGCGAACAATCAAGTGATGGAAATTAAAGGCTGGAGCAATTGGGTTTCACACAAGAGAAAAGAATCTTCTCAGGTTTTAGTATTTATTTGTACCTGATCTGTGTTAATGTATCAGAACAGTGTAGTGCAAAATGATAACATCTGGATACAGAATAGAGCAGCGCATTTTATACTGAGAGATTGGTCATACATCTTATTCCTAGAGTGTGGCCTACCCATATGATACAGGCCTGCATTAAAAGTAAGATGTGCTCAACAGCCACACAAAAGTAGGACACAAGAAAAAATAATGACCATTCCCTTACTTCAAAGCCCCAATTGGTGGTTTGGCCCTAATCAATGTCCAGAGAAATTGAAAACACTATGCTTTGGGGAAGCCAAGTTTGAAATGTTTCATAAAGTTGCAGCAAGTCACAGGGGACTCCTTAGAAGCCGTATCCTGCAAAATGTATTAGTAGCATTTAGCAAATCACTCTATGCATGTACAAATGTTTTTTTACGTGAGATTTAAAACGTATGTTTGCTCGTTTCCATGTCTAACATTGCAAACCGGTTAGGTTTGAAAATGCACCAACATTCTCCAGGTTACATTTATTTATTGTCAACATCTTTGGCAAGCATTTCCTTAAACTGTCTCTTCTTTTCAAGGAGCTCATTTGCCTTTTTTCTCTTTTCTTGTTTTTTCTTTTCACCTTCTAGTTTTTCTTTGCACAGTTCACTGGTTTCCCCTTTGTAAAATATGTCCACCTTTTCTTGCAAGATTCTTCTAGCTATTTTTCGGTTTTGTTCAAGTGATCGCGTTTGGTGACACTAGAAAGCAAAATAATAATGTTTTAAGTATAAGGCATGGAAATTGTTGGCATCACATTATTTTACTACAAAACTTGTAAAATCATCTCGTATGTAAAGTTGAAGGCAATGCTCTTCTCAGAGCATGTTTCGATACAATGTTATTATTATAATTATACTAAAATAGGGTCGATCTCTGAGAATGCTTACCACTTATATAATTTTACATGATGTAAACTTTTATCGAGACCAAAGGAAATTAGGGAATAGTTTCTTACCTGTAACTCCATTTCTCCAGCATTGGTATCTTTCATGGATTCACATGCTTTGAATATTCCCCGTCGTCAGGCTGGGATTCCCAGCCTGACGACGGGGAATATTCAAAGCATGTGAATCCATGAAAGATCCAATGCTGGAGAATTGTTTTTCTAAAACATTAGTGTACGCTGGAAGATAAATTGGGATTTAAAAACTCAATTAGGCACAATTAAAGTTTAGAATACAGATGCCATCTACAATTGAGCCTCAAACGGCTACTGCAAGGTTTATCTGGAAACCTCCCGCTGAAAAGCAGAATAAAGATCTTTTAATTTATTTTTGAAAAGCAAACACTGTTCATGGCAGTTTCAAGGCACTTTTGGAGGGAGCAGTGGAGGGGTGTTCAAGCAGGGGTTTGTGTGTGTCGACGTATTGCACCAGTAACACGAATCAGGATGGGTTATGCCAAAGATTAGTAAAATCAACAGGATTCTGGCACCAGCCCTACAGATAAATGGCATACCATCCACCTTCACTTCTTACCTCCCACACCTACCAAACATAAAACCGCAGGTTAACAGCGGCCCCTTAGTGGCCACGGCAGTCACGAGCCAGTGTTGGAAAGCTGCTTCCCGGAGGTGGGGGGATTCATGGTTCTGTGGGTCCGTTAACCCCTATCTGGAATAACACCCAACTTCTCGCCGGGTAGGCACCTGCGAGAGTTCCAGCCCTGGATAGAAGGCGGGTTAGGTAAAACCAGTGATTTCCTAGAGGAGGGGACCCCCATCACTTTTGAGAGATGTAAAGAAAATTTGGGGTAGGGGAACGGGAAAGATTCCATTATGCCCAGATCAGGCACTGGATGTCTAGTAGGCTAATTTGAGAAAAATGCGCTAGAGGCTTGACGGCTCGACGGCTCTCGAGCTCGCTTTAACTACACCAACTAGCAGGGGTAGGATCTCCACGATTTACCGCCTCCTAGACAGATCAGACCCGGGAAAAAAAGAAAGATTCATGCTGGAGTGGGAAAAAGACCTAGGTCCTTAAATAGAGGTTGAAGAGTGGGGAAAAATATGGACGAGATTGCACAAAAGCTCTCAATGCGTCACAAATAGGGAAGGGGGATATAAGTTATGTTATTGATACTATATGACCCCAGTCCAAATTCAGAAGGCCAATCCAAGTGCTTCTAGTATTTGTTGGCGTGGCTGCCCGGCTCCCAGATCACTGTTCCACATGGTATGGGACTGTCCGAAGGCGGAAATGTATTGGAGAGAAATACTAAACACATTAAAGGAATGGTTCAAAAATAGATAGGCAATATTAAAAAAAATATACTCACTTTTTTTTTTTTAATTCCTATGTAAAATTTAAAGCTATTCAAGCTCAAAATTTGCAAAAGCAAGCACATGGGCGCATCCATTTTGTGAAATGGATGCCCGCCTGTGCTGGCTTTTGCGGCACTAATGAAGGAAAAGCCAGCCAACTGTAGTAAACAAAAGCTGCCACTGGGTGGCTTTTCCTTCATTGGTGCTGTACACGGAGGACGGGGACCGGAGACTACAGGCAGAAAAGCTGCAGCTGCATCTCGGTAAGTGCTATTTTTTTTAATAAAAATAAAACACTAGCTGCGTTTTTTTTTCTAAGTTTTCCAGGCTGGAGGAGCCTGGAAAACTTGGAAAGAAAAACCGCAGCGTTTTCAAACACAACCGCTTTGTGTTTCTGCCTAAATCTGCTTTCTCATTTGGGGCTCTCCAAATGGGAAAGAAGATTTAGGCAGAAAAACTGCAGCACTTAGCATTGCAGAAAACAACCGCATAGTGTTTCTGCCTAAATCCGCTTTCCCATTTGGGGCTCTAGGGCTCCCCGTGGGGAACCAGAGAGCCCCAAATGGGAAATCAGCTGTAGGCAGAAACACTGCGGCATGTAAACACAACCGCGTTTGTTTCTGCCTGCCTTGGCTTTCACTTTGGGTCTCCGGTGCTCTGGGGGAGCACCGGAGACCCAAAGTGAAAGCCAAGGCAGGCAGAAACACACGCGGTTGTGTTTGAAAACGCTGCGGTTTTTCTTTCCGTGTTTCTCAGGCTCGGAGGAGCCGGAGAAGCCTGAGAAACTTGGAAAGAAAAACCGCAGCGTTTTCAAACACAATAACGTTGTATTTATGTTTGCGGTCTCTTCAAAAGCGACCGCAAACATAAATACAACGTTTTTAAAGCTGCGGTTTTATTTCTAAGTTTTCCGGGCTCCTCCAGCCCGGAAAACTTAGAAAAAAAACTGCAGCTAGTGTTTATTTTTATTAAAAAAATAGCACTTACCGAGATGCAGCTGCAGTTTTTCTGCCTGTAGTCTCCGGTCCCCATCCTCCGCATACAGCACCAATGAAGGAAAAGCCACCCAGTGGTAGCTTTTGTTTACTACAGCTGGCTGGCTTTTCCTTCATTAGTGCCGCAAAAGCAAAAGCCAGCACAGGCGGGCATCCATTTCACAAAATGGATGCGCCCATGTGCTTGCTTTTGCAAATTTTGAGCTTGAATAGCTCAAAATTTTACATAGGAATTAAAAAAAAAAAAGTGCGAGTATATTTTTTTTAATATTGCCCATCTATTTTTGAAATAAAAATTTTAGGCGAACCATTCCTTTAAATATATCACTGGGCTCTCCTTACCCTGGGATCTGGGGATTGTCCTATTGGGGGAACCGGAAACGGCACATACCCAATGTCACGGCAGAGATCCAGTCTATGCACTCACCTGCTCCTAGCAGCGAAGATCGCAATGGCCAAACTATGGAAAGATGAAGGGGGCCATCGATAGCGTTGTGGTGGTTCAAATGTTGGGACATAGCAGTAGCTGAGAAAATTGCGGCTATCCGAGCAGACGCCCTGAACAGAACCCTGACCACTTGGGACCCGTTTTTTGATTTTGCGGCTACATTCCCAACCCTTACGAGGAGGCCCCCACTCACCAGATGACTACAGTGCAGCCCGCTCTACTGAACAATGGGCCACACCTAAGAAAAGCCGAAAGCAGGAAAACTAGCGCTAGATGGGGCCTGAATGGTTTTAAAATGGACAACCACAGAGTTATGATGCTGTTAGCTGTCCCTGGAATTGACAAACACCCTAGGAAACATGTCAACATGTTATGTCTCGCGCTCGTTGCTACATTGTGATTTGTGTATTGAATTGTAAAACTTAATAAAATGTTTTTGGGAAAAAAAAACAAATTGTTTTTTATTTTTGTATTTATTGTGACTTGGATTAAAACATTCATTACAACAGATCTCAAAAAGAAAACAAGATAAAATACATACTAAACATTCAATAAAATAATGTGATCAAAATTCCAATACAATTGAACAAACATGGCATTGATCACATTAGTTGCCAACTCCTTCAAAGGAGTTTTGCCACAGGAATGAAGGTCAGGGGTTTAATTTGAGCTTCCTGTCCAGTGATGCTTCTCAAGGTGTCCAACACACATGTTTCTTGAAGGATGTTCTAAATGGTATGTCTTCAGAGTATTTTTGTACTCTAGAGTATCAAGGTAAGCGCTGTGCCTCCACTGCCCATGCAGCTTATTTTTAGCATTATTTTACCCATGGCTGCCCGCAAGGTCCGCGATGTTCCGGCCCAACTTTCCCCTCCAATCCCGCCTCCCTTGCCCTCCCCCTGGCTCCCATTGGCTAACTGCACGTGTTGTGCTCGAGGGCCTACTCCCTCTGCAACCGCGCTGCCTGGACCATTTCCACCATGGCCCCAGATAAGCCATGTGCCTTCGCTGCCCATGCAGCTTATTTTTAGCATTATTTCACCAGTGGCAGCCCGCAAGGTCCGCGATGCTCCGGCCCAACTTTCCCCTCTATTCCCGCCTCCCTCGCCCTCCCCCTGGCTCCCATTGGCTAACTGCACGTGTTGTGCTCGAGGGCCTACTCCCTCTGCAACCGCGCTGCCTGGACCATTTCCACCATGGCCCCAGATAAGCCATGTGTCTCCGCTGCCCATGCAGCTTATTTTTAGCATTATTTCACCCATTGCAGCCCGCAAGGTCCACGATGCTCCTGCCCAACTTTCCACGCCAATCCCGCCTCCCTTGCCCTCCCCCCGGCTCCCATTGGCTAACTGCACGTGTTGTGCTCGAGGGCCTACTTCCTCTGCAACGGCGCTTCCTGTAGCATTTCCACCATGGCCCCAGGTAAGCGATGTGCATCCCCTCCCCATGCAGATTATTTTTAGCATCATTTCAACCATGGTAGCCCGCAAGGTCCGCGATGCTCCGGCCCAACTTTCCCCTCCAATCCCGCCTCCCTCCGGCTCCCATTGGTCCACCCATCTTTATTCTGTACTTGACCTGGGCAGCCCTCTGTCCCGTAGCCCATGCAGCTAAGGGCCAGAGGCAAAGGGCGGCTCCTGCATTGGCGGCTCCAACACGCGTCTTCGAGTGTCCGCAGGGGAAGCCAGCAGTCAACAGACACCAACAAAAACTGTAAGTGTGGCAGGGGTGGGGTGCAGAGCAATTACTCTACTCCAGAAAGCCCCCCCCCCCACTCTACCTCCCCTTTCCATAACGTAGACTGCCATAGACTAAACCATGCACACTTAGAGAGATCTGTGACCACCAGCCTAAATCTATTCATGGCTGGACTGTAAATGTTGTCTTGCCTTACACACTAACTTACATGCCAATGTTAACTAGTGCCACACCTAGAGAGAACTGTGAAGGCTGGCCTGTGTCACACCTAGAGAGGATTATGAATGTTAGCATGCGCCACACTTAAATGGAATGCTTACCCTAAGCCTGCGTCACATCTCTGATGGGATTGTGGATGTTAGCGTGTGCCATACTTCGATGGAATGCTTAACCATAGCCTGCGTCACATCTAAATAGGATTGCGAGTGTTAGCATGCACCAAGCTTAGATGGAATTCTTAACTTTAGCCTGAGTCACACCTAGATAGCAGTGTGAAGGTTAGCATGTGCCACACTTGGATGCTATCGTGATCACTAGTCTGCCTCACTTGTAGATAAGATATTAAAGATTAGCAAGTGCCACACTGAGATGGAATAGTGAATGATGGCACGCATCACACCTAGACATAATTGCAAGGAGAGCAATGCCAACTAACCAATCCACTAACAATTTCACCCCTCTGCATACACCTCTCAAACTCTAACCAAACACAACCACAAGCCTAAAACAAATCAATCTGCACAAACTTCACTACACTGCAACAAAACAAACCACACAGAATCGTACAACAGCACACGACGACTACCGACCTTAAAACATCCCAAGCCCAGCCAACGGACCCACTGGGCTGAGGCTGCCAACAACACATCACTGCTCTCTTGCACTTTTCCAGCTTACTCCCACTAACTCACTCCCCCTTCCTTTTCTAGAGCCGCCAGAGCACCACTCTGGTGGCGATAGTGCGCGGTACAAATATCCTTTAACATTAACATGCCTACATTCAACTTGCCTTCCTAAAGTATCTTCAACTTTTAGTGGACACGAGCACTTGCAGTTTTGCACACTGCAATTTGGTTTAGTATCAGACCCTGAGTGTTAACAACATTTCTGGCTCCAGGGGCTAGTCTCCTGTACATTTAAGGAATTTAGATGTTTCCATACCTGAAGAAAAGGCAGATTGTCATGCAGTCCTCCTTCAAGCAACTGAACGTAGATTGCATGGACTCCCAATTCCGCACCATCATTGGCAAGCGTTAGTTTCACAAGGGCATGAAAGTGAGCTGTGATCACATCCGCTCAAAATATTACCGAAATCTTGTATTACCCCAACTGGCTGGCCACATTTCTCCCCACCACACCCCCATCCAGTTTTATTTTTTTAATGGCTGCATACAACCCCTCCACCCACTCCCGTTTAGAAAAGTACATCAATTGTACATTACACTATGAGCTTTCCAAAATGTCTATTGTATACCTTGTTAAGGGCAGACAGACAGTAGCAGACACGACAACAGGGGATTAGCAGAAAAGACAACAGGGGACTGGATAGCGGGATAAAATAGGGAAGAAGGTGCAGGCGGTAGGGAGGAAAAGGGTACCACCGCTACTCCACAAAGCATGTCTTTCTCTGTGAACTTAAACATAAGTCAATGAAGCTTTCCCACATTTTATTGTACTTATCTAGGTTGCCTTGTTTCAGAGAAGACGTGCTTTCCAAAAGACAAGCACAAAAGGTCTAATTGGCTTTGTGATTACTTTTCCATTGCCTCAAAATGACGTTTGCGCATGCGACTCCTCTCAAAATCTGCTTCATATTATTACTTTTCCGAGTCCTAAGGAGACAGTGGAGGCTAAAGTCGGCAACCTAACGTCTACAATGAAGGTTTCATTATTTTTTAAAAAGAGATATATAAGAAAAATGTATTTTTAAAAAAAGTGTAAAGTTTGAAAAGCTCTTTTCTTCATTTTAAGCCATCTGTGTAACACCTTTCCTTCAGCCTTATATTCATATTCCTTTTAAGTTACACCCGAGGGTTGCCTAAACATTTTAAATTAAATAAAACATTCTCATGTTTTGGAATAGTATGCCACAGGTTTTTTTGCTCAAGGTTGCAACAATGCCCCTGAGGTGTCAACTGGTAGCGATTGAAGTCTGTTGGGAATGTTGTTGGAGATTTCTTCTATTATTAAAATGGATATGCATCTTTTTCATAGTTTGAATAGGGTGAAAACTGTTAGATGTAAACTATTGGCTAGGCGTAAAAGTCAGTCGCCCCCTTTATTATTATTAGGGTATTTATTGAGCAGGAATCTAGCTTTGGGAGGAAACTGAGCGCGTTACCATAATGGGGGGGGGGCAATGGAGGGGGGGTGGATGACAACACAGTGAGGGAAGCAGAGAAAAAAGGAGCGGTGAGTTAACAGGGGTGAGCGGACATTTAGCTGCATGGGGGGGGAGACAGTGTGGAGCAGATCACCAAGTCTCAGGTAGGGTGGGGAGTCCAGTGTGTAGAGCTAGGTGTTAAGGAGGAGCCACTGTAGAAGTGATGGGCCAAGTCTGATGTTGACTGGGAGGAGGTTCCAAAGTCTCTGGAGTGTAGACAGAAAAAGCTGGTCTTCTGGTGCTTTCCTTTTTGCACCGTCGTCATTCAAGTCTGAACATTTACTTACTTCTGGTGGATAGCAGGCCCCAGGAGATGTTGCATTTCTCAGTGAGGTAGCTTGGGGACTTCAGGATGACAGCCTTGTAGATGATGCAACAGGATTTGAAGATGATCCGGGCTTACAGTGGTAGCCATTGCAGTCCGATGAGGGTTGGGGTGATGTGGTCGAATTTGCAGAGTCCTTTAATGAGTCTTGCTGCATCATGCAGGAAACATTTCAGGGGTGCCAGCATAGTCGCCGGAAGGCCTTCCAGAAGGGCATTGCCACCATCCACGCGGGAGAGAACCAAGGCTTGGACAGCAGATCGGAAGTGGTTTTCTGGATGGAAGGGCTTGATTTTTCACAGGAGAGAAAGTTGGTACCAGGCCGTTTCTGTCTTCCTTGCTATGTGCTGTTTGAACGTGAGGTGTCGGTCGATGTTGAACCGATAGTCAGGATCTAGTGTTGGTTTCTTAAGAAGCGGGAGGATTTGTCCAGTCTTGTGGGTAAGGTACTTTGAGATAGTGAGCTATGGATGATAGTCAGTTAAGGGAGGAGTGTTTCAGCCGGAAGGGTTTTGAGTAAGGAGGCATGGAGGATGTCATACGCATATGATTTGGCCTTGAGAGATGCTAAGGTGGCAGTGAGGTATTCCATAGTTAGTGTCTTGAAAGTTGTCCAGGTAGTTGTGCAAGGTGGGATGTGTTATGTGCCGTCAGTTGTGGGGCTGGTGTCTATGTGTTGGCGGATCATGTTGATCTTCTTGATGAAGAACAAGTTTATGGCGGTGGATTTTTCGATGGAGTTTGCTACTGGTGGGTCGGGCAGAGGGTTGATGCAGTTCTTGATGACTTTGAAGAGGGATCCGCTTTCATAGTTGGCCTTTGCTCTGGTGTTATTATAGTATTTGACCTTGACAGTGTTGATCTGTCACCTGCGTGCACCAGAGTTACGTGATCAGGGCGAGGTCGGATGCTCTGCAGGATTTTCTCCAAATCTGTTCTTTTTTTCTGATAGTTCGTTTGTTGAGGTGGAGTTCTTCAGTGTACCAGTGTGCTGAAAGTTTAGACATGAGGGTGTGCCGTTTCACTGGGGCATGGTGGTTGATGTTGTTTGTGAGAAACTAGGGTATTTCTACTCGTATGCCCCTTGGCTCCTCTGTGCAGATGGCCAGGAAAAGGCCATTGCTCTTGGATCCTGACCCTGGGGCTAGAGAAGCAAGGGAGGATCACCTGGGTGGAGGGTCCTTGGGGAGTGGGGCACCCTTGGGCGAGACATGGTATCCCCCATTCCCTACTGACAACCACTTTAACACTCCCCTAACCTTTTCTACGCTATTGTAAGACAGTTCCCCTCAAATCTTCACATATAACATTTGCATCTTCTTCATCTCAGTACTGTCAAGAGTGATGAAGATTACCCCTTTTCACCACGCTAGTATTGAGACGAAGAAGATGCCTGTAAAGAACTACGAGGGTCAGGAATGTCCCTGTAATTCTGGTCAGGCAGGACTAATTAGAGTCTCAAACCTACAGCCTGTCAAGGGGCTGCAGGTGTATAAAGGGAGACCAGCCCAACAGGGAAGGGCACGTCAGGAGAAGCAGCAGGAGACCCGTGAAAGGAGGCAGACATGGTGGCCCAGGAGGAAGAATCAGGATGCTGGCAGAAGTTCCAGTGAACCTTTTGGACCAGTTGCAAGTGGGCTCTGTCCCCTCCACAAGCCTGGAAGCCTCCAGACCAAAGCAGGTGCAGTCGGGGCTGAGCAAGAGCCCGGAAAGCCAAATACGCCATCAGTGGCCAAAGACCAACATCAAAGACGCTGGTGTGAAGTAGGGAGCACACAGCAAATGAACGGAGTTCGCAACAGTGGGTTTTAGCGACCTCCGACTTCAGGAGGGGACAGGAAGTTGCGGGAAACCACTGCGTGAGAGAGGAGAAGACATGCAAGTGTCTGAGAGGCGCCCCTGCACAGAACATACCACAAGTAAGTAACGGTCCAGAAGAAAACCTAATAACCTGCCTATTAAATACCGAACTGAATGGAAATCCGATATTGGAAAAGCCAATGCATTTTGAATACCTTACTAAATGGAAACCTAGTATTGTGATAAAACCAGCACATGTTGAACATCAAATTAAATAATAATTTACCATTTAAAG
Organism: Ambystoma mexicanum; assembly: GCF_040938575.1. Lineage (NCBI taxonomy): Eukaryota > Metazoa > Chordata > Amphibia > Caudata > Ambystomatidae > Ambystoma > Ambystoma mexicanum. The sequence goes on along the minus strand of NC_090932.1, from coordinate 1,505,605,645 downwards.
CAAACAACTATACATTGAATACTGATCTTAATTAAGCCACATAAGAGAACCTTAAACTCTGAGCTGAAAAGTGAACTTTAAAACATATAATGGCACAATGAAACAATTGAAACCTGGAACTCTATAGATTAAAGGCTAAAGGAAGCCAAAAAGTGATCATTAATGAATACATGCAGTGTCACAAACCTACAATTGGGAAAGAGGCGTGTGATACATGGTGGCAGAGCTACAAGGTGATCAAGAAGAAGCCAGAGGAGTTGAAGAATATACTCTAAGCCAAGAGCTCAATAAAAGTAGTCAAGCGTCAGTGACTTGGTGCTAAGGAGATAAGTACCGAGTAACTTGTGGGTGAAAGCCGAGGAGCACAGGGTCCTGGTTGCGAGACCAGTGATCGGTGGACCGTGTGGTTTGGCAAGTGCACCTAGACCAGACGACCTCAAATGGTTAAAGCTAGAGACACCGTAACAAGTCAAATGGAAATGACTGCAGAAGAGCAGGAGAGGCATGCCAGAAAGAGGGACAGACTAACCTAAGACTTCTAGAAGACTAAAGCAAGTAGAATTCAAGACATTAAAACCTTGGAGAAGGGAACCCCAAGGATTGGCGTTGAAGGACATCACTTTGAACTATGTTGCAACTTGTCTTCGGAAAAGGAATCCTGAGACAAACTGGTTGTCTTGGGATTGGAGTCTCAAGACCCCTCTTGTTTTGAACTGCGTTACTTGAAACTTGGAGAAAGGGAAATCCCAAGGACTGGTGTTGAACTATATCACCTTGAACTGGAGAAAGGTAAACTTTGAGCCTTTTTTCATGGAACTTTCTTGTGAATGAGGAAGGGGAGCTGAACAGAAGTTGTGAGATGGAAAAGGCTCAGAACTTTGAAGTAAACACAGTTTCTTTTGACTTTGACATCCCTACACATTGGCTAATGGTAGGTGTGAGGAAAGGCTAGGTTTTGGACACAGATAGACTTAAGTTGAACTCTTTGACCCAGACTTTCCTTAGTTTCATTTAGGCCGGACAATCCCACCTTAGCACAGGGCAAGTTAGGCTTTCAATCATCCTGACATTTAAGTTCATGAATATCTTTTGTTTGAACATGACTTCTGCTGTCTGTGTCCTACTTCATGATGCCTTCACAGGGTGGTGTTGAGTTCTTAGAGAAACGGGTTGCAGTCCTGGTTCATCAGAGGTACATCAGCCCATGTGAGGTGGAGTTTGGTGAAGTCTTATTTGAGAGCTTCCACTGGGAAATTCTTGAAGGATCTGAAGGCTCGATTGCTTGGTTTCCAATGGCTTTGCTTGAGAGGTGTGATGTGACTAATCTCAAAGGGGATTGCCAGATGGTCCAACTAGTCGAGCGGAATAGGAGAGCTGTGATGAAGGGTGGGCAGTGTGGGGATGATCAGGTCAAGGATATTACCTTTCCTGTGAGTTGGTTCTTTCGTGTGCTGTGTGAGGTTCAGTGTGATGAGTAGGCAGCAGAGATCTTTCTTCATTGATTTGGTTGCTCGGTTGCCAGGGATGTTGAAGTCGCTGAGGAAGATGTTGGCATGCGTGAGAGACATGAAGGTGACTAAGTCCGCAAAGTCTTCAATGAAGGAGGTGTTGGGCTTGGGTGGTCTGTCGATGGGATGAAAAATGACTGTTGGAGAGTGGGAAGTGGCAGGATAGATTTTTGAAAGAGCAAATGGTGGCGACGTCCACTGATCTTGTTGTAGAATTCTGCAACCATTGGGGGTGAGGACATCTAGGAGGTGGATGTCATCCAGGTCTTAGTAACGAAGATGGCATCCAAGTCATGTGTGGGGAAGAGGTTGGCGATGTCAGCTGCATGGTTGATTGCCGAGTGGAATTTGGCAAGCATCAATTTTCGTTTAATGGTGGATGATGGAGTGGTGATGGGGTATATGGTGACATGGGTGCGATTGCTGCGATGCAGTGTCCATGATGTTGCTGGTGAGCGGTGTGGTTGGCGATGAGTGGTGATGGTAGGAATGGGCTGCTGGGAGTCAGTGAAACACATATTCAATGGAGCTTGCCTGATGTTAAGAGGGGTAGGGGTTCTGGTCCTGGGTACTCCTGGCCCGAACAGGTCCAAACAAGAATTGCCCTTTTCTTCGTCTGCCCTTCACGATGCCCTTGATCTAAGAGTTAAGAGCAGAAAGGCATGGCTAAGAAGGCGGGCGGGGCCTAGTCCACATGATCTAGACCCACTTGCACCTGCTCACCAACTGCAAAGAAAAAGAGGCTGGAGAATACCAGTTAGTTGACCAAACAGCACAACATTTCTTTCTTGTCAAGTGCAAATTATCATTTTATGGCCCGATTTAAGATAACTCAGCTCCTTTGTCACCAGCTCTTAAAAGCCCAGAGTATTTCCTTGGTGCCGAGGGTGTCCAAATGCTTGCTTATTTTTTGGGGGTTGGGCGTTTTTTATACGGGACAACTTTAGACTACAAGTTTTACCATCAAGTCCATTTAGAAATAGGTGATGAGGACAGGGCCAAATTTAATTCTAAATCTCTTTTTCAACTTTGAAGTCAAATAACACATTGTTTAGCCTCAATCTTTCCCCTCAAATACAGCTTTGACGAAAAAAAAAGGAATTTTACTACCTTGACATGTATATCAAGCTTCGAAATCTATTAATAAGTTGATTTTTTTTAAGGGGATGCCTTTTTTGTCATATCTCTGTTCAATCAAGGGGAAGGAGCCACCAGTGATCACTCTTCGTAGTTAAATTTGAGCAGCAACATTCACCACCTATGAGTTATTGTGGTAAATCTTTTTTAGCTCTCGCTGGTCCACCCATATATGGCTGCCTCTTGGGCACATCAAATGATGGGAATTTAGCAAGGAAATCTGTAATCGGGTTACATGGGCCTCTTTAAGCACTTGTTATGCATGTTCACATTCTTTAGGCCAGTTATGCTGAGGCATTTGGGGTCAGTGTATGGACTAAGAGGTTTACCAACATACTGAAATAACGAGAAATTCCTCAGCGAATATTGACTGTCAGTGTACGGACTCCTAGAATTTGTATATGGGTTGCTGCATGCTACACTCCCATTTCCTTAGAGTTAAGAAATGGAAGAAGCAGGAAATGGCAATGGGAGGATTGTGGACGAGTAATCTACATTACACAGAATATACGTGTGTTGGGGCCTTTATTTTGCGAATGTGAGGGTGAACAGGACAGGGTTACAGAGGAGTGGCGGTGTACCCCATTTTACTGACAAACAAGATTATGGCATTTTGAGCACTGGGTTTCAGTGGATAGGGGAGAAGCATAAACATGGGATTGGGGAAGGCAACAAGGATGGTGCCAATGTTTAATGTCAGATTACGGTAATGTTGAAAGTGTCCTCAATTAGTTCATTTCTATCAAATTGTTGATTTTTAAACAGTTACTAAAATGCACATTAGGTATGGTGGTTTTTCTAAAATGATTTGTGCTTATTTCAGAGTCCTGTATTTTTCGATTTCAGTTTTCAAATGTATTAACTATAATTGTATATGAAAGCAGAACGCCCTAGTGAGAGAAAACCAGCTTGGTACTCTGCATGTTTGTATGAGCGGTTTTAATTTCATATAACATTCTAATAACAGTCTTACTCAATTCTCTACAATATCAAGTATTGGGCCTTATTCTACTTGCGCATTGCCCTGCACCACTCCTATTTTGGGTCCAGACTATGCTTTCCACGCCAAGGTGATCGCTCTTTTGGCAAGCAGGAGCCCTAACGCTAGGACTTTGGACACAGCCTTACACCATCTACCCTTCCTGAGAGGCCCTAGCCCCAACAAACATTGTTGCACTGTGAGCCAAACTCTCACTGTGACCATCCCAAACAACTCTTCACTGACATTTCCCAAAACTCTTTCACTCGGTCACATCACTACCACATATGAAAATACAATCCCATCTCTCTCCTACACCTCCAGCATGTCAGCTCCACGCCTGGAACCATTTTGAAGGCCCTGACCGGTGTGATATAGGTCCACCGTACGATCTCATACTCTATCCATTAAAATCAGACATTTCTGGATACTTGCTTGACATGTTTGAGAACCCTGCCCCACCCCATCTGAAAATGGCCCCCCCAACCTCCATGATCATTTCCCATTTAAGTCTCAGTTCTCCCGCCTTCGCGTCTAGCTCAGCTCTATCTGCTGCAGATAGTTGAGACATTCTTCCACCCCTCCGTCAACTGCAGCAACGTGACATTCATCCCACGAATACGTGGTTTCTCTGGGAAACCCTCCCAGGCTCTCTCACACCAGCCTACAAGGTGGCAAATTACAAAGTTAAGGCGAACTGTTGGATGAGTAGTCCTAAAATCTGTGTAAGTGATGGCATTGCCCTCCTTATAAACATCTTCAATGAAACCTCTGTCCCAGTCGCCTAATGTTACTCACCCCTTCCTGCGGAGTTCATACCCCAATCTACTACAGCTCAGTGATATAGCTGGCATAAAGGGGAACCTCTGGCCCAAACCCTTGCTTGCTCTCGACCATGTACGAATAATGGCACAGACTTGAGTAAGGAGCCACCCCAGCAGCCTATCCCTTCCCCCAAGCAATTCCAATACCCGACATGGTGCCAATTCACTCATAATCCACTCAGTCATACAGTCCCTGTGTGGATGAACAAACCAATCCACCATATCATGCAGTACCAATGCTCAGTAGCAAGATCTAGATCGGGCCTCCCCCGCCCCCTTCCATAACAACCGTGTCAGCATCCCATGAAGAGCACAAAAGCATGCAGCCTTCGTAACCATGGGCATCACCTGGAACACACAATCTGACTAGCAAAATCATTTTCACCAACGCCACCCGCCCCATCAAAGAAATCGGGAACTTGATCCAGAATTCGGTTAGCCTCCTGAAGGTCACCATCATCCTCTCCACGTTCTGATGGTACATCCAGTCCCAGTCAGCGCTTCTCATTATACCCAACTCTCGGAGTCCCCCTCCAGGATCTCCATTCCGAACTATGCCAAATCACTGCTTGATTCCTGGGGAAGTGTGCGAATGGCCACCTTAGAATTATTGACAACAAAGCCCTGATAGCATCCCAAACTCACCTACCGTCACTATGGCATGTTCTAAATTTACCATAGGATCCTGCACATATAAACACACATCAGCATATGGGGATTTGCAACGCCTAGTGCTTATCCCACGCCCTTCCCAGGTACTCCCTCTGCTCTTCATCGGGCACTCCGAGGGCTGTATCACCAAGCCACTGCGCTGCCGGCCACACGTCAAACCCTCCCCTCTTATACAGAGGCATACAATTCCCGAAACGCAGCACATATTACTTCCTCATCAGTGACCAGCACCACCTACCGGTCCTGGACGCCCTTACAGACACTGTCCACCTTAACCAACAGAGCCAGAGGTTTAACAGCCTTATCCCCCTCAGAATGTTGCCTGGCAAAATACCAGGCATAAGTGTCCAACCGTTCCCTTGCCCCCGTGCAAGTCACATCGCGCCTCAGCCCCCGCCTCGATCAACACCTCGCCCCTTGCCAGTTCTTGTTCCAACACGGCTACCTTTGGGTCAACACCCTTTACTACCTTAGTGAGAGCTCTAAGAGCTCCCACGTTAGCATGGATGCAGACCCCCCCCCCCCCCCAATAAAGAACTTCATTGCCTCCAACCCAGTAGACCTATTACACCATTATGCCAAGTTATCCTCAGCGAAGTTCTAAAGGCGCAATACAATAGCATCCGATTATCAAATTGCTATTTGGGTATGAGTGGTCAAACATTCTTCCCAACCCAGTCCACTAACAGTGGTGCGTGATCCAACACAGTCCCATCTAAGAAGTTGTGAGACAGGCATGGGATCAAGAGAGACAAACTCAAATGGCTTTGTTTGAAAACCTTTATTTACCAAGGTTCCTGGGTTGGTGTAATGCCTGACTGGCCCCAAGTTGGGGTAATTCCCTTAACTGATGTTTCTAATGGCCGTCATTGTCTAATAGTCCAAAATAAAAGTTGTCTCTAACCCTATGCTTACCCTCACTCTGTACAAAAAGGTGATGGGAAGCCTTTTAAACATGAAAATAGTTGTTTTCAGGTGTTCTCACCAAGTGCTGCTTGGTCAATGTCACACAAATGAGTTTAAACAGAGCTGTTCGTAAGACATTCTCCACATAGCCCTTGTTATTCCAACTACATTTAATGTCAAGTGTTCCTTGGGGTTATCTTCCCCAAGCTTTAGCTTATTCAAGTTTCAAAAACATCATGGAAGAAATCTAATACAGTTCTTTTTGTAAGCTTCTCTGGGTTCCCTCCCCCCCCACGCTTCACTCCTTTCAACAGTACAACAAAAACCAACAAGTCTCCAACTTGGTTGGGCCGCTTAGGGTTCCCTTCCCCAAGCTCAGGCCCCTTTCAACATTTAAACACAAAGTCACTGTTATCAGGATGCTGTCTTTCAGGGTTCCTTTCCACAAGCGAAGGCCTCTTCCAGCTTTCAAACACAAAACATAATCAGAGATACTTCTCAAAGGGTGTTCTTCCCCAGGTTTAGGCCCTTCTAATTCAAAACACAAATTCAGCCTGTCAGGATGTACCTTTTCTTACCAACAACCTTTTCCAAATACCATCCCTTTCATGGGGTAGAATCTGAGGCTTTCGAAAACGCCAGGCTCTTTGCTTTTCCTCAGCGCGACCACTCTGATCCTTTGCCCCTCTCTGCGTTTTCATACTCCCATTTTTCTTGCTACCTTTTCTCACTTAGATGCTTCCTGCACCCCTTTACTTCGTTCCTTTCAGTGCATACTTACACTCTTTATTTTTGCTTTTATCGTGCCCCTGGCACTTGTCCTTCACTCTTCTTGTGCTACCTTACACCCTCCTTTCGGTTTTCCTCTTTATCATGCCCCCTGTTACTTTTTCTTGATTCTTATTGTGCCCCTCTTTTCCGTTGCGGGCCACTCGCACCCTTGCGAGTTTTTCACTTTTCTCGCTGATCGGTCTTTTGCTCGCTTTCCGCTCCAATCTGCTTTTCTTACTTTCAGCTTCACTTTTGATGTACTTTTTAGCCTATGCACTTTCTGCTTTATTGTAACTTCCCCTTTTGACTCCACCTCAGAGCTACCTGGTGAGGAGGTTGGAGTAATGGATTTTGTGGGACTCTTACTTCTTTCATCAAATTTGGTTTGAAACGTAAATACCCAGTCTTCTTTATAGTCCATCATCCCTAAAGCATTTCCTCAATTTATTTAATTTGCATACATTTTGGTATAGTTCTTTTGCTTAGTGGTTTATCAAGATGACATCACATTTCTTTTCGTTTTTTTTTAAACAGTTTTTATTGACTTTTACGATACAATCCATACAATACAACAGAGCCCCCCTTCAAGGGGCATAACACCCCCCCCCCCCACCACCTTCCGTGCCCCACATGTAAACCACAATAATGCATAAACGTGTTCGTGTCACAACCAGAGTTCCAACAAGATGAGCACCTATGGTGCATTATTACTATAGGGGCTATATCCCCGAGATTGACCCACACCAAAACAAAGAGTGTTCCGACTCAGTAGCAGAGTTCCTTCAAAGCATTATCAGAGCAGTCCCCGGGGCACCGTGGGATGATGAAACACTCTCACAGCGTAGTCCATCAGATATGTAGCTTCTAAAGGCCACCCAATAGTCCTTGGGTCTGCCACTGAGAGCGAGTGTCTGATTGTACTGTGTTTCTCGCCGTTCACACATTGACATAGAGTTCATCCAGTGGTATAAGGTGGGGATGCAGCCGCCCCCCCCCCCCCCAGGTGGGGGCCACCAAAGTCCTAGCGACCACAGAGGCCATACTCACCAAGCGTTTATCACTACTAGATTGCAATTCCACCAACGCCAGCAACCAAGTTTCAGGGGTAAATGGGATTGTGTCATCTATTACTTTCTCCATAACTTCTGCAATGGCCATCCAAAAGGTTTGAATAAGAGGACAGAGCCAGGCCACATGGAGGAAATCAGCTGGGGTCTGTTGACATCTCTTGCAGTTCGGGGCTCTAAGTGGGAACAATTTGCGCAAGGACAGAGGGGAGTAATACAGCTGGTATAGGAACTTGTAGTGGATCAAGCGAAATCTGTTGTTAACGGAGATCGATTTGGACTGAGCCAGTATAAAACCCCATTGAGTCTCTGAAAAGGAGCATGATAAACAGCCTTCCCTTTTAGTCCTATATTGGGGAGATGAGGGGGGCACCAACAAAGGGCCATACCATACAGGGATGAGACCACCCTTCTAGTGGATATCGGGTTTGTAACTTATTCCAAGATTGGAGAAACCGCTGGAGCCATGGGAAAATCAGGCCATCTTAATTTCAACACTTCATGAAGACGGAAGTACAGTAGCATAGTGATCGGGGACCAGTCGCCCCTGGACTTAAGTTCCTCCCAAGTTATACATTTACCATGCGGCGCAACATCCCCCAACGTTTGGATACGCAGGGTCTGGAAATGCTGAATAAAAATGTGCTCGAATGTGAGAGGGATCCCGCGGTCCCTGTATATGGCCATCATTGGGGAGTACCACGGTCCCAACCCCGCCCATTTAGCCAGCTGATCCCAGGCCTTCAACGTGATCTCCAGGGGCTGAACCTCCGCCCTCACATGGCGCTCCCGGACGGCCCAAAGGAAACCCCTTAGGTTGTTGGTCTGAGCGATTGCCCTCTTAAGTTGAGAATGCAGACAGCTATTCGTAGGGGACCACCACCAAGTCGAATATTGGATTTGAGCTATAAAGGTAATAAAGAAAAAAATTGGGGACCTCCAGCCCACCCTGAGCGTATGAACAGCATAACGTGCGGAGGGATATGCGAGGGCGTTTCCCTGCCCAGATCAATCTGGACATCAAAGCTCTTACGCGTTTCCAGAAGGATGTAGGGGGCCATACCGGTACGTTATTGAAGATGTATAATAATTTTGGCAGGATAATCATTTTAGATAAAGAGATGCAGGCCGCCTGAGAAAGGGGGAGTCGTATCCAGGTATCTACCCTATGTTGCAAGTGTTGCAGGGCCGTGATGTAGTTCTCCACGAAAAGGTTTGTAGGGAAGTGGACACTCTTATACCCAGGTAGTGAATTCCCTGTGGACACCAAGCAAAGGCTTCCCCAACATCCTGCGAGGAGACCCCCTGATGTAAGTGGAAGGACTTCAGATTTAGACCAATTGATTTGTAGGCCGGAAATGGCACCGAATGCAGATATTTCCTCCATCACAGGAGGTAAGTTAGTCCGAGGGTATTTTATGTATAACATTTTGTCCGCGTAGAGGGAGACAATAGATACATGTGAACGGATTAACACCCCACGGTGGGAATGAAACTCTCAGGATGCAGGCCACCGGCTCGATAGCCAGGGCGAACAGGAGGGGGCGTTGGGGGGGGGGAAGGGACACCCCTGCCTTGTACCCCAAGTGGGTTAAATAGGAGGGGATAGAATCCCGTTCGTGTACATCAGGGCACGCTGGGCTGAGTAAAGGAGCAGAGTTCAGTGGAGAAACATGGTACCCACGCCCGTGCGCAGGAGGACCTCGAACAGAAAAGGCCATTCAACAGAATCGAACGCCTTCTCCGCGTCCAAAGCCACCGCCACGATAGGGACATCCGGGTTCACATTATGTATTAAAGTAAATAACCTATGCAGATTGTTTTGTGTCGATCGGCCTGGAATAAAACCCACCTGATTCGGACAAGGGGCGATAGGATGAACATTTCCTAGAGTCTTTGTTGGGTTTGAGCAAAACTGTGATCAAAGCCGTCCGAGTGGACTTCGGGAGTACCCCGGAGGAGGCCGCCTCCTCGAACATGTTACATAAATGGGGGATAAGCAGATCAGGGAAAGCTTTATATAACTCCGTCGTGATCCCGTCCGTACCGGGGGCCTTACCATTTGGGAGCGACTGTATCACTCTACGAAATTCCTCTGCGGTGGGGGAATCGTTGAGAAGCCCCCCCCCCCCCAACCTCTGAGTCGAGCCAGCCCAGGGCTACCCTGTCAAGGTATTGGGTAATGTCATCATGCACGGTCAAGCTATGGGTGGTATACAGATTTTCATAAAACTGGCGAAATACCCCATTTATCCCCTCCACATCCCTGACAGCCTCCCCCCGGGGCATTCTACTTCTAGTATGGGTTCCAGGCGATTCTCCTGTTTTATGGCCCAGATGAGGGTCCTACTCGGGCGATCTCCCTCCCCATATCTCGCCGCCAGCAGCGGGTCACCCAGGAACCTCTCCTCACTGTCCATTAGAAAACTGATTCCTCGCCTTTTCGCCGACAAGTCTCGAAGGGGAGTTGGACTTTCCCAGAAGGAGCTCCATATTTTTAATGTCTTTCTCCATGCAGGCAATTGCCCCGCAAATGCTTTTCAAGCCCCCCCCCCCCTTCCTGAGACATACACCAACTCCGCAAATAGACCTTAAAAGCCTCCCATAGGACACCAGGGCTAGAGACTGAACCCACATTCAGCTGCAAAAATTCTGTAATGGCCCGGTGCAGATCTTCTCGAAACGCCCCATCTTCCAGAGCGCGAGCTCTGAACCTCCAACGGAGTTGCCTAGGGGGAGATGAGGGGCCCTTAAACCTCACCACCAGTACTGGGAAATGATCCGACAAAGTGCAAGGGAGAATCGCCGCTCTGTCCGGGGACAGGAAAATATAATCTATTCTAGAGGAACTCCCATGTACACTAGAATGGTATGTATATTCGAGCGTTTGGATGATGCCAACGCCAAATATCAACCGGGGAGTAGTTTGTAGAAATGGAATGCCATTTTTGAGCTGCCCGAGTAAGTGGCCTCGGGGCTGAAGTTGACCTGTCTAACGTGGCAGAGAGGGCTAGGTTAAAGTCTCCCACCAAAACCACTTCGTATACAGGAAATATCCGGGGGTGTTCCGAACATAATTGGAAAATAATCGGGAGAGTTGTAATTAGGGCCGTACACACTTATGAATAAAACGGACTAGGCCGCAATATCACCAGCCACCAGAATAAACTGACCTTCGCTATCCGAAACCTGTCTGTGCAGTTTAAATTCCAGAGTTCGCTGTATACAGATTGCCACCCCCCGGGAATGAGTCGAGTAGGAGGAGCCATACCTATGAACACCCCACCTAGCCGGGGCAGGGAGTTTGTGGTCCTTCCCTATGCGAGTTTCCTGGATGCATAGGACATTGACATGATGATTCCGTAGATAATTGGAGATGAGGCGCGTCTTTTTAGCATTGGTGAAACCCTGAATGTTCCATGCAAGTAGAACGATCTCAGACTTAACAGGAGTGTTGGGACCCTGTGGAGCGGTCACGTTAAGTGCAAGTTAGAAGGAAATGGAAAGACCTGTGACGCAAGGACAATATCCGGTAAAGGACTCCAAAGACGTTTTACTAAAACATGACGCGTAAAGAGCGTACAAGGCCCAGAAGGGAAAACCCACCCCAACCCCCTTGAACTGGGAGCATCAGTACTCGACCCCCCCCAACAATTGAAGAACTATGAAAACCCCTCCTCCTCCCCCCACCCACCCACGCACGCACGCCAGAAACCCCAACCTACCGGCCAGCAAAACCCACCCCCCACCCACCTAACAATCATACAACTTAAAATTCTTAGACGACCCTGAGTTTGGCGGGATACATCATAGAGTAGCGGATATCTTTCTTTGCTAAAATACTTTTCGCCACTAAGAAAGGCTTCCTCAGGTCCTGCACTTGCTGACTAAAGTCTGGGAAAAGTCTGATTGTAGCAGAACCCCAAAGGAGTGATTTTTTTTTTTCTCCCTAGCGGTACGGAGCAGGATATCCCGGTCTCGATAGTTAAATATCCGGGCGATGATGGCTCTCTCAGGTGCCCCGGGAGGGGGCCGCGCCCCCCAGGGAGCGGTGGGCCCACTCTACCATGAACATATTTGTGACAGGCGGGTCGTCAAGGACCTCACAAAGCAGTTTCTCCACAAATACCTCCATATTGTCGATGGGGGTGGATTCAGCAACCCCTGTGATCCTAATATTTCTTCTGGACCGACCCTCCAAATCATCGTTCCTAGCCACCCCTCTTTTCACTGCTTGCTGTAGGGACACCACCTCGCGCTGAAGCACCGCAATCTTGTCCTCCCCTTCCCGATCTGGTGCTCCGCCTCGGACATCCTTCCACATAATATTTTAATTTGTACTGCTGACACGTCTACTTTGCATGTTAGCGCATCAATGTTTGCGCCCAAATTGTCCGTACTGCCTTTCAGCACTAACAGGGTCTGGTTAAGAGCCATAACATCGAATTGCGATGGGCCAGTCTCGGACACCTGTTGCGAAGAATCTGACCTGGCATACTGGTCCATCTTTGCTTGCTTCTTCTGATTGCACATCCTGGGCACAGGACACAGACCCGAACCACACGCAGGCAAACCCTCAGGTTATGAGGTATAACACAGAGTGTCTGGGAGGAGTGCAAGGGTGCACAGCCGAGCGGAGGGCCCTAAAGTCCCCACCCGGGGACTACCCAACAGACAAGCTAGATAAGGCAGAGCAGTAGACCCCCCCGTTGGTCGGGTGGCCCACTATGAGCCCCCAGAGGAACAGTCCAGGATCTAGATGGTTCTTGCCGATAACTGGTTGGAAGGTGTTGGAGGTGGGTGGACTGTCCTTGCACGGTATCTTAATCTTAATCAGCCGATCCAGTCTGTGGTACCTCCGGGTCCAAGCAGGTCAACGGCACCCCAGCACCCTCCGGACAGATGGGGCCACTACCCCCCGCACCCTGCGGCACACCCCACCAGCCCCGCGCTGCAAGGACGAAGAGCACCGCAGGACACGGGCAACAGCAGCCCCAGCACAAGGCCCCCCCACACAGCACCCCCTCAGTTCAGGGCCACAAATCCATCAGCCATCAAAGGAAGGAAAGGGGGGGCATGAAGCCACAGGCAACACAATTAGGCTGTCCCAGTGTGGTGAGTTTGGTCCTCCGTCCTATCCGCCCCCACTTCAGAGCAGAAGCGCACCCCCAGCAGCCACCTGACTCACCGCTTAATAGGATGCCAGACCAGCGGGGTCGGGTGGAGGAGGATCCGGCGAGCTCCAAGGTGTGCAGAGCACCCGCGGCCAGATGGGACGAGGCTCCTCCTGTAAGGGTGATGGATTCCAGCGATGGCGGACCAGCCCGAGCAGCTCCCCGAAGGGGGGGCCGCCCCCTCCGGCACCAGCGACCGAGCAGCCGGTGCCCCCACCGCTCAGCAGACCTCCAGGGCCAACAGCAGGTCCTGCCGCACCGGCCCCCCAACAGCAGACAGCCCGGCCAGCAAGGGGCAGGCGAACGGGGGCCTCCACACCATCGCCGCCGAAGGTTTCATCCGCATCTCGAAGAAAGGAAGGCACGTAGAGGAGCAGCCGATGGGGGGGGGGGGGGGGGGCAGCCCGCCAAAAACAGCCACACGACCACAATGGAGATGGCCCTTAACTCATGATCCACGGGCTCGGGATGACAGCGAGTCCCGACTCCAGAGCTATTCAGATGCCTCGCTGAGCCGAATTTCCACCACAGCAAATGGTTGGACCGCAGGATTTTAACCATATTATTGAGCCTCTGCTGGAGCACTCTCAGGCTGCGGCCATCATGCAGCGCGTGCAACAGCACCCTCCCCCCCCAAGATGAAATCAAATTTCGAGGAAATACTTCAGGGATGATAGAGACTATAAAGAAGGCCAGGTATTTATGTTTCAAACCAAATTCGACCAAAGAAGAAGAGTCCCACAAAATCGATAACTCCAACCTCCTCACCAGGTAGCTCTGAGGTGGAGTCAGAAGTGGAAAACTACTAGCCAAACATCCCCCAATACTAGCAATAGTTTGAGTAATACAGGCCCTTTTTTTTAAAGAAATGAAATGCTACAAAAAGGGTACTCAACAACAACTAAAAACATGTAAGATAGGGGCGTGGCTTGAGGCACCAGCAATGCAGTCACCTCTTTGAGAGCTCTGTGGGACGCCCGAGAGTTTGCCACCATACGCCTGTGTTAGCAGAAAATAATTGGCACAGAGACTGCCAGCAGCTGGCGGAACCCCCTTGGACCAGTTGGCCAGATCAGTGGGGTAAATCTGAGGAAGATAGCCGCGGATTTCCGAAAACAGAGAAGCGCTGGAGAAGCTTGCCGAAATCAAGATGGCGGTGCCCAAGCGCATGAAGAGTGAGGGAGGAGGAGCTTCCCTCTCCACCACTGGAGCCCCTCAACTAGGCCATACCAGCTAATCTGAGGCAGCGTTGCTGAGCGGCGATTGCCCCAGCCGTCCAGAAGGAGACAGGAGGTGACGCAAGCGATAAGCGGTGTGCCGTGTCGAGGATTGCGAGCGGCTCCTCACACCACGCATCACAGACTGGAGCCAGCGTGGGCCCTGGGGAGAAGGAGGACTAGGAAGTTCCGACTACGCTGGGAGGGGGTCCGACCCCTCCCCCACACAGCCACACCTGTAGCAGCCGTGGGTGTGTGTATGAGGGAACCAACTTTCCGACAGCACTTGGCGGCCTTCTGCAACGGAAACGGTAGGGTGCACCCCAACCCCCACCTCCCTGGCACATGGGACGGAGAGGCCTCGGCGGCTGTTTCAGTGCGGCCCATCACACAGGACACATGGCGCACCATCCAGGGCCCGGGGGGAAAAGGAGGTTGATTTAGCCAGAGGCACCGACATGCAGCAGAGAGGTGACCGGGCGGGTGGAACATCACGAACATCCCTACACATGCAGAAAGTCCCAGCTGTGCCCCCCCGTCATAACACCAGTAGCTCATCTTGCAGCAGAAGCCGACAGAGGCCCTGGACTGAAAGAGGCCCCTGCCGTACTACCAACAAGACCGGATCCTTCTTGGCTGCCCAGTTATAGCGGCTGGGAGAGGGGGGTGGGGTGATCCCAACCCGCCCACAGAGACAACCCGATTCTGGAGCACAGCTGATCTCCAGCCAGAAAACAAAATGGGGTGGACCACCCCCCCTCCCATCCCTGGCAGCAAGTCTAGCGGGCTCACCCGGCAGATCCCCTGGGCCCTACGCAGCATGGCCACAGGAAGCAAGCACCCTCAACCCGGCCGCCCAGAGTTTGGGGAGCCAGAACAGCAATCCTAATAAGGGACACAGACTGAGAGCCACGCAAGCCCACCACACTTCCTAGGAAGCCCCAGAAGATCCAAAAGTGTGCCAAGCTATCGGCCCGGTGCCTCGAGCCGCCCTGCTTACCGCCCTGACCGGCCACAACTCACTCACCAGAATGGCTTCACAGAAATCCTCTAAATCAGCGGATATTGCCAGCATGCTGCAACAACAGGACAAATCCAAAAAAGCAGATTCTAGTCGAGCCCAAACTCCATCGCCCGAGAGATCTCTGGGCCAATGGGCCACAAGAGATGATATACAAGCCCTCTTAGCGGATATCAAGTCAGAGTTTCGCAATTGCATGACGGAGGTAGCTGCTAAAATAGATGGCCTGGACAAACTAATGGAGGAAGTGGAGCACAGGGTGGGCTAAATGGAGGACCAGCTCCTTCACCACTCGACGCAAAAGGTGGACTTGCAGCGCAGAATCCAGTGCCTTGAAGATGGCGAGGGCATGAAACGCAAGCAGGAGGATTTGGAAAATAGGGCCTGCAGGAACAGTATCCGGATAAGAGGGGTACCTACTGCAATATCAGACCAGGCCCTACCGCCTTATGTAAACAACCTCTTCCAAACGCTCCTCCCCAAGTGCGATAAATCGTTACTGCTGCTGGACTGCACACATAGGCTGCGAGCCCGTAGAGGCTCTCCAACAACGGGCAGATCTGAAGTAATTACAAGGGTCCACTTCTTTTCTACGAAACAAGAAATGATGTTGGTGAGTCGCACCCAGGTGGACCAGACATATCAAGGGGCCTCCCTTCAGATCTTCCAGGACCGGACAACCATGACAGTTCAGAGGCACAGAGCCCGTAGGCCACTGGCAACTTTCCTCCAGGATCAGAAAATCAAGTATCGGCGGCTAGGACAACTTTGTCTTTATGAAAAATTGTATGAGGGGGGTTTACAAGATAGAGCTTGTAATTAGCTCACCCTTCTAGCAGATGTTAAAGCCACTAATAAGACTGTTTTAAGGGTGAGAAATCTTAGCGAACAAGAGTGGAGTGGTTTGAAAGGAGTACCCATCAGGAAATTTAAGACTAAATTTAAGTCCCATGAAGGAACCTGGAAAGGTCTTGGAGGGTAGACATTAGTTAATCCCTTTAGAAATTGTATTTCTAAGGGTAATTTGAAATACGAAGGCTCCTCTGCAGTGCGCTTGAAGATCGATATCGCTGCGAGATAGCCCTTCATAGTGCCAACTTGAAGGCCTGAATTTGCCAAGTAGAGTAGAAGAACAAGTTACTTTCTTACCTGGTAACGTTCTTTCGATGGGATGGTTCGACGACGTATTCCATATCTATGACATGTAATCACCACAGCTGTGCTGCTTCGGAAACTTTTTCGGCGTCTGCGTCCTGCGTCAATGACGTCGATGCGCCGTCGTCGAGGACCTCCTCCGACGTCCGACGTCATCCGATGTGATAAGTAGGACGCACGACGCCCATAGCCTGTGTTGTAGTTTTTTCCCCCAGAACGTGTGACATAAGTCAACTGCCAGTCAGACACAAAGCCTTGCGGAACGTAAGCTGCAATCGCAAAAGAAATTCTGCAGCGGGGAAGGCCGGGCGGGAGCGATATGGAATACGTCGTCGGACCATCCCATCGAAAGAACGTTACCAGGTAAGAAAGTAACTTGTTCTTCGAGGGGATTGGGTCCTCCGACGTATTCCATATCTATGACAGACTCCCAAAGCAGTACCAAAGCAAGGAGGAGGGAAAGAATTTAGAATCAAAATGTAGAATAGCCAATCAAATAGCAGAGCAAAGGACCGCCTTGCCAAAGGCCAGATCCTGTGCTCGGATGGAATCAAGGGAATAGTGACGTACAAATGTATGTACTGAAGCCCAGGTGGCTGCATCACAGATGTTGCGAATAGGAACATCCCTCTGCAGGGCAGTAGACGCAGCCATACCCCTGGTAGAATGGGCCCGCAAGCCAGCCGGTGGGTCCTTACCCGCCAAACGGTAGCACTCCGAGATGGCCAAAATAATCCAGCGAGACAAAGTCTGTTTCGTCACAGCTTGCCCCAAACGCTTTCCAGCGTAACCAATAAAGAGTTGATCATCCACTCTGACCCGGGACATGCGTGAAACATAAAAGCTTAAAGCTCTCCTAGGATCAAGCCTATGGAGCCTCTCCTCTTCCTTACCAGGATGCGGAGGAGGATAGAATGCCGGAAGAACAACCTTCTGGGCCAAATGAAATTCCGTCACTACCTTCGGAAGAAAAGAAGGACGAACTCTAAGGACAACCCTGTCCTTGTGAAATACAGTGAAGGGAGGCTTAACTGAAAGTGCCTGTAACTCACTCACTCTGCGAGCGGAAGTAACCGCAACTAAAAACACAGTTTTCAGAGTTAACAGCCTCAAAGGGCAAGAATGTAAAGGCTCAAACGGAGCACCCATAAGAAACTTAAGAACCAGGTTTAAATCCCAACCGGGCACCAGGAAAGGTGACGGAGGGAACACATCAGTGAGCCCTTTCAGGAACTGTGAAATCAAAGGGATTTTAAAGTAAGAACACTCTTCAGACGAGCGCTTAAAGATGGACAGCGCCGCCAGGTAACCCTTAACGGTACCCACTTGCAAGCCCCTGTGGGCCAAAGAAAGTAAAAAGGACAGAACCATGGGGATGTCACATGCAAAAGGATCCACATTCTGAACTCTGCACCAGTCGCAGAACTTACGCCAACGGCAACGGTACAGAGACTTTGTTGCCGGCCTTCGGGCCGAAAGCAACACCTCCATCACGTCCTCAGGGAGGTCCCAATCCTTATACCTCAACCTTTCAGAAGCCAAGCGTGAAGGTTGAGGGATCTGACCTCTGGATGGAGAACCTGACCCCCCTCCCGTGAGAGCAGATCGTCTCGGTAGGGAAGACGACGTGGAGGGCAGATGGATAAGTCGAGAAGGTCCGGGTACCACGTCCTCCGAGCCCACGCCGGGGCAATGAGGATCATCCGGGAACCGAACTTCCGTAACCTCCGCAGCACTTGCGGGATGACGGGGACTGGAGGAAACGCGTACAGCAGCGGGAATGACCACTCCACCACGAACGCGTCTCCCAAGGCTCCTTCTGGAGGAAATTCCCGCGAGCAAAACCTTTCGCACTTCCGGTTGACACTGGAGGCGAAGAGATCCACTTGAGGGGTCCCCCAAAGGGCGAAGATCTCCAGGAGAATCTCCTGAGCCAACTCCCACTCGTGAGAGATCGCGCTCTGCCTGCTCAGAGCGTCCGCCGTCACGTTTTCGGCTCCGGCCAGATGAACTGCCGAGATCGAAACTTTATGCTGGATGGCCCAGAACTCGAGCTGCATCGCCTCTCTGCACAGAGGAAGTGACCCTGCCCCCCCCTTTTTGTTGAGGTAGTGCATGGCCACTGTGTTGTCCGTCAGGATCAGGACATTCTTTCCTCGCACAGTCGGCAGAAAAGCCTTCAGGGCTAGCCTGACGGCCCTCAGCTCCAACAGATTGATATGGAGTCTGGACTCTGACGGAGACCAACGACCGCCGACTGTCAGCCTGTTGGCATGAGCTCCCCATCCCGTGAGGGATGCATCCGTCACGATCGTCACCTCCGGCCAGGGAAGCCAAAATGGAGCCCCCTTCATCAAGTTGCCTTCGACGGCCCACCACAGAAGGTCCCGGGCGACCGAGGACGGCACCTGAATCGAGTCCGACATCCTGCCGGAGGACTGCGACCATTGCGTCTTGAGTGCCCACTGCAAAGATCTCATCCGCAGGCGAGCCTCTGGCACCAGAAGAATGCAGGATGCCATGAGGCCGAGCAACCTCAAGAACTCGAACGCTGGGAGCGTCTGGGCATGCTGAAACTTGTGCACCATCTGCTGAATGTGAAGAGCCCTCACCTGGGGAGGAAAACACTGCCCCAGGGAAGTGTCGAGCACTGCTCCGATGTACTGGAGCCGCTGTGTTGGCGTCAAATGGGACTTCTTTAAATTGAGGGAGAAGCCCAGCCTGTGAAGGGAGCGACAGGTGATCGATAGATGATCCAGGACTTGCTCGGGAGAGCTCTCCCTGATCAACCAATCGCCCAGGTAGGGGTAGACGTGAATCCCCCCTTGCCTGAGATGCGCTGCCACCACCACCATGAGCTTGGTGAAAACCCTCGGGGCGGAGGTCAATCCGAACGGCAGGACCCGAAACTGAAAGTGCGAGTCGCCAACCGCGAACCTCAGGTACTTCTTGTGCTTGGGATGGATCGGCACATGGAAGTAAGCATCCTTGAGGTCGAGTGACACCAACCAGTCCTGAAGCAGAAGGGCCTGGAGGACTTGAGAGAGAGTAACCATCTTGAACTTGTCCTTCCTGAGGAGTTTGTTCAAACCGCGCAAGTCCATGATGGGTCTCAATCCCCCGTCTTTCTTCGAAACCAAAAAATAAGGGGAATACCATCCCTTGTTCCTCTCCGCTACAGGGACCAGTTCTATGGCGCCTTTCTCCAGCAGGGCTTGAATTTCCTGCGCAAGGAGCGAATCCGGACTCTGCAAAGAGAGGTTCCCCGGTGGATTGTCGCGAGGCCTGTGCCGAAAAGGAAGACAGTAGCCGTGGGTTATGATCTCCAGAAACCACACATCTGAAGTAATGGCTTGCCACTCTACAAGATGCTGCGCCAGCCTTCCCCCAACCGGCGAACCATGGGACATGGCCTCACGACTGAGTGGGAGCGGCTGCGGCGTTACCTGAGGGCAAAGAGGCAACTGCCCAAGCGGCCTTGGCACACGGGTACCCTGTCGTCCACCTCTGGTACCCCTGCGTTGGCCTCTTTGACTGCCAGCTCCTCTCGCTTTACTGAAGGATGAGTAATAGCGAAAGGAACCACCCCTCCACTGCTGTCCCCTAGGACGAAAAGGTGGAGGTTGGCGAACCGCAGCGCCCAACGACTTCGCTGCAGCTTTTGAGGTCTGCAACCTCTCAAGGCTCTCGTCAGCCTTGCTGCCAAAAAGGTGTTCACCATCAAAGGGCATGTTGAGGAGCCGGGACTGCACATCAGGAGCAAACCCCGACTTCCGCAACCACGCAAACCTGCGTATCACGGTGCTCGCCGCCATGGACCTACTGACGCAATCAGCCAAGTCCAGACCCGACTTAACGGACTCACACATGGCATCCTTACCATCCTGGACCATAGCAAGGAAACCATCCCGTTCATCCCCTTCGGGAATATGTTCAGCCGCTAACGCAACACAGTTCCACAGAGTGTGCGTGAAACGTAACAAGGCACAAATGGAGTTGGCCGCCTGAAGCGCCATACCACCAGAAGAAAACACTTTCTTCGCCCAGCCATCAAAACGTTTGTCGTCCCTATCAGGAGGGATGGTAGGGTACGATGCCTGCTTTGCCTGGGCCGTGGCCGCCTGCACCACCAAACTTTCCGGAGTGGGGTGCCTGGTCAAGTAGCAGGGGTCGCTACTGGCTGGACGGTATTTACGCGACAAGGATCTGCCCACCGCCGGGAGACTCTCCGGAGCAGTCCAAGCCGCCGCCACCCTTCTCTGTAAAGCCATATGGAACGGCAGTACCGGGTCAGTTGGGGGACCAACATCAAGGATGTCCGTCAGATCATCCTGCACAAACTCCCCTGGGGGAGCAGACCATCCCAGATACTCAGACACCCTAGCCATAAGGTGCCGGTACGAGGAATCGGCATGGGAGCCAGGCTCAGGCCTACAAAATTCCACCTCCGGAGAGGTGTCCAGTCCACTGGCATCATGCAGTGACTGCCTCAAATCGTCAAACTGACTATGGCCCGAGACAATTTCATCTGGCACCTGACTAGGAACCAGGCCATCAGAATCCTCATCCGCCTCCGAAATATATTCCAGGTGGCGAAAAGGCACCCGAGAGTGCTTGCTCTTAACCAGAGCCTTCCTAGGGGGTACACCCGTGACACGGGGCACCTCCGACACGAAAGGCGTCGATGGCGTCGAGCGAATCGGCGCCGACGCCGAGAAAACCGGCAACGGTGCCGAGAGGATCGGCGTCGACGTCGAGGAAATCGGCGTCAACGTCAGATGCAGCGCCTCCAGTATCGGCGGCGTCGACACAGCCCTCGAAGCCGGAGCTCCGAGCGTGTCCCTCGACGACCTGATCGTCGACGGCTTCGACGACGTCCTCGAAGCCGGAGCCTCGAGAAAGCCTGTCGACGCCCTCGACGCCTCAGACGTCGAGGTCTTCCTCGAAGACTTCACAGGAGCACACGGTCTCGAACGCGTCGAGGACCGGGACCTGGAACGGGTACGGCGAGAACAAGCCTCCTTGTCTGAACGGGACCGCTCCCGTGACTCGTGCCGACCACTCTTGCGAGCGGCGTCTCTCGACCTCACACGGCCGACCCCACTCGGGGGCGCGGACGGCTGAGTACCCTGCGACTCAAGAATCGCCAACATTTTCTTCCCGAAGGAAGCCCATTCCTCCGGCGTCGCACGGCTGGTGGGGTAACCGACGTGCCGTGCAGAATCCTCGGAAGAGGACCTGGAAGGCGACCGGTGACGGCGCTTCCGAGAATGCCTCGAAGAGGCTGAGGAGTGGCGAGACCCACTCCTAGAAGAAGACCGACGAGACTTCCGACGATGACGCGGAGAGTCACCCCTCGAATCATCCGTCGAAAGCCCCGCCGACTTCGACTTCCGGGGCTTGGACACCCGACCTACCGACAACAACTTCTTACGTTCGCGTAAGGCTTTGGACGTGAGCGACTGGCAGTCGATACAGTCATCCGTGTCGTGGGCTTCCCCGAGGCACCAGAGGCAGGCGTCGTGCGAGTCAGTCACCGACATCTTGGACCCACACTCCCCGCACTTCTTAAAGCCCGGACGCGGGGTTGAAGACGAAGTGGAAGACATCGCCGAAGGAAATTCACAAACGAACAGGTTCGAAGAACCAGAAAGAACAGAACTCCAAAGAGTCGAGGCTTAGAACCGAGAAACACGAAGCAACACGTTCGCGGAAAAAACGGAACTGAGGCTATGGGCGTCGTGCGTCCTACTTATCACATCGGATGACGTCGGACGTCGGAGGAGGTCGTCGACGACGGCGCATCGACGTCATCGACGCAGGACGCAGACGCCGAAAAAGTTTCCGAAGCAGCACAGCTGTGGTGATTACATGTCATAGATATGGAATACGTCGGAGGACCCAATCCCCTCGAAAGGATAACACCGTTGGTGTACCACATGAAAAGGGGTCAATATTCTCTTCTCTACACCAGCTTCAAAATTTGCTCCAACGGCAGCGGTATAAAGACTTTGTTGCTGGCCTTCTGGCCGAAAGCAACACTTACTTCCATGATGTCATCAGGGAGGTCCCAATCCTTGTATCTCAACCTTTCAGAAGCCAGGCGTGAAGGTTGAGGGTTCTGATGTCTGGATGGAGAACCTGACCTCCCTTCTGTGAGAGAAGATTCTCCTTGAGTGGAAGACGAATTGGAGGTCAGATGGACATGTCCAGAAGGTCCGGGTAACACATTCTCCTGGCCCAGTCTGGGGCAATTAGGATCATGGTCCTCCGTAATCTTCTCAACCTCCTGATCATTTGAGGAATGACAGGGACTGGTGGAAACGCGTACAGGAGTGGAAACTCCCAGTCCATTACGAACGCATCCCCTAGAGCTCCTCTCGGCGGAAATTCCCTTGAACAAAACAGATCGCACTTTCTGTTGGTACTGGTGGCAAACAGATCCACTTGAGGGGTTCCCCAAAGGGCAAAGATCTCCTGAAGGACTTCCTGGGCTAGTTCCCACGTGGGAGACTGTGCCCTGCCTGCTCAGAGCATCCGCCGTCAAGTTCTTCTCTCCGGCTAGGTGAACTGCCGATAGAGAGATTCCTTCTTGAATTGCCCAAAACCAGAGCTGCATTGCCTCTCTGCACAGTGGCAGTGATCCTACGCCTCCTCTTTTGTTGAGGTAGTGCATGGCCACTGTGTTGTCTGTCATTATCAGGACATTTTTCCCCTGTACAGATGACAGAAAAGCTTTCAGCGCTAGTCTGATTGCTCTCAGCTCTAACAGGTTGATATGTAGTCTGGACTCTGATGGAGACCAACGACCGCTGATGGTCAAGTCGTTGGTAGGGGCTCCCCACCCCGTGAGTGAGGCATCTGTGACTACTGTTATCTCCGGCCATGGTTGCCAAAACAGTTCCCCCTTCAAGATGTTTTTCTGGCAGGCTCACCACTGAAGGTCTCGAGCCACCTTGTTCGGAACCTGAAGGAGGTCTGTCATTCTCCCTGAAAATTGCGACCACTGAGTTCTCAGTGCCCACTGAAGAGATCTCATTCTCAGGTGAGCCTCTGGCACAAGGAAGATGCAGGATGCCAGGAGGCCTAGCAACCTCAAAAAGTCGAAGGCTGGGAGACGTTGGGCATTTTGAAACTTGGTGACCATCTGCAGACTATCTTGAGCCCTCACCTCTGCTGGCGAGGCTTTTCCCAGGGAAGTGTCCAGGACCGCTCCAATGAACTGGAGTCTCTGTGATGGTATCATCTGTGACTTCTTTAAATTGAGGGAGAAGCCCATTTTGTGAAGGAAGTGGCAGACATAATCTAGCTGGATCTGAGCTTGTTCCGAAGATACAGCTCTGATCAGCCAATCGTCCAGGTAGGGGTAGACGTGGATCCCTTCCCTCCTTAGACTTGCAGCCACTACCAACATTAGCTTGGTGAAGACCCTCGGGGCAGAGGTCTGCCCAAATGGCCCGAAATTGATAATGAGAGCCGCCAATTGCGAACCTCAGGTATTTCCTGTGTTTGAGATGGATTGGCACATGGAAATAAGCATCCTGGAGGTCCTGGAGCTGGAGGGCCTGAAGGATCTGAGAGAGAGTTACCATTTTGAACTTGTCCTTCTTGAGGAACTTGTTCAATTGTCGTAAGTCCAAGATAGGTCTCAGTTCTCCGTCTTTCTTCGGTATGAGAAAGTAGGGGGGGTAGGGGGGGAGGAGTACCAGCCCTTGTTACTCTCTGCTACAGGTACTGGTTCTATGGCACCTTTCTCTAGCAGGTCTACAGTTTCCTGCAAGAGGAGCGGATCTGGAACTTTCAGAGAGCTGTTCCCCGGTGGATGACTCTGAGGGATGCGTAAAAAAGGCAGGCAGTAACCTTGGGCAACTGTCTCCAATGCCCAAGCATCTGACGTAATAGCCTGCCATTCCGTCAGATGTTGAGTTAAGCTGCCCCCTACTGGTGTTTTGTGAAGAGAGTCCTCAGAGCGGTTTGGAGGCGGCTGATGCAGATGCCGAGGGTAAAGAAGCACCTGCTGCGGCTTTTGTATTTTTACCCCGTCCACCTCGGGTGAATTTTTTCTGACCCCTTTGAACCGGCTGTCCTCTGCCTCTTCCGAATGCGGAATAGAAGCGAAAGGACTTAACTCTCCAAGAGGTTCCTGAGGGGCGATATGGTGTCTGACGGATTGCAGCTCCTAGGGATTTTGCTGCTGCCTTTGATGTTTGTAGTTTTTCTAAACTGTCATCCGCCTTCTTACCAAACAAAGAAGAGCCGTCAAAGGGCATATTCAAGAGTCTGCTTTGCACATCTGGAGCAAAACCAGACTTTCGCAATCAAGCAAATCTCCGGGTTGTTGTACTTGCCGCCATGGCCCTGCTGATGATGTCAGCAGAATCGATGCCAGTTTGAAGGGATTCGCACATAGCGTCTTTACCATCCTTGATGATGTTTAGGAACGCTTCCCTTTCTTCTCCCTCCGGGAGGCAGTCAGCCACTGATGAAGCACACTCCCAAAGTGTGTGGCTGAACCTTGCGAGCGTACAAGTAGCATTGATGGATTTCAACTCCATGCTACATGCAGAAAAGACTTTTTTGGCCATAGAGTCATATCTCTTATCATCCCTGTCCTGTGGAAAAGTAGGGTAAGCCGATTTACTTCCTGCTGAAGTAGCTGCCTGAACAACCAGACTCTCCGGAGTTGGGCGTTTGGATAAATATTCCGGGTCAGCAGAAGACACCCTATATTTAGCTGATCATTTTTTGTTAACCGCTGGGATTACCTCAGGTGTTTCCCAGTTTGCCAATATTCTCCTTTGTAATGCCGCATGAAATGGCACCACAGAATCCTCCTGTGGACCTTTGACCAAGATGTCTGTGAGGTCGTCTTGCTGAAAATCAGGTGAGGGTGTGGACCACCCCATAAACTCGATTATCCTTGCCATCAAGGTTCTATAAGGGGTTTCAGCATGTTCCCCTGGGTCTGGTGTGGCAAATTCCACTTCTGGGGAAGTGTCCAACCCACTTGCTTCCTGTGGGGATTCATGGAGGTCTTTCAACCTACCTTCCTCAGAGGTAAATTCCTCTGGTTCAGGAGTTGCAGATCCCTGCAACTCAAAAGGTCTTTCCTGATCCGAATCCTCCCCTTCTTCATAAATGGAAGATAAGACTCTGGAGTGATCAGGTCTTGAAAATGGTATAAATCCCATTTCCAGAGCAGAAAGAGCGAAATTCGTCATGATTGGTTGAGAAAACGTCGACGCCTCAGACGTTTAAGGCTTCGAAGCCATCGAAAAAGGCGTCGAGAAAGGTGGTAGAGGCCTCGATGAACTCGAGAGTATCAGGATTCTACTCGAGGTTGTCGACGACATTCTCGTGCTCAAGGCTCTGGGTATGGCCACTGGCTGTGAGGTGGCCGTGGGTTTATCCTTTCTCGGCGTCGAAGACGGCGTCGACTCGACTGACCTGTGCGTCGAAGAACCCTTCGATAACGGCTTATGCGTCGAAGGGATCTTCGACGACGGCATCGAAGACGCAACTTTGCCTTTACTCAAGGGTTCATGACGCTCTCGAGTGGCTTCGTTCGCCGGGTGCTGCGACTCGTGGCGTTTTAATTTTTTGGGTCTTTCACCCAGGGTATCACCCTCAGTCTTCGAGGGGGTCGAAGACGCTTAGCTTCTTTTTCCTGAATTTCTCCCACTCAGCCTGAGAGCTATGTTTTGTGGGGCAGGAGACCCTTTTTGAGGAAACGGAAGAAAACGAAGACGAGGAAGGGGATCTTAGACGTCTCTTTTTTGAATGCTTAGATCTCGAAGAGTGATGGGAACTGCTTCGAGACCTAGAACGAGAATGTCTTTTGTGATGGCGAGGAGACAAATGTCTCGACTCCGCCGAGGAAACTTTCGAAGAAGTTTTAACTGCCTTACCTCTCTCGAGCTTCCCCTTACACTCCTTCAAGGCTTTCGCCGTCATGGACATGCAGTCCTCGCACTCCGAACAATGGTGCTCGATTCCCAGGCACCATAAACAGATCCTGTGAGGATCCGTCAACGACATTTTCTTTCCACAGTCTCGAAATTTTTTGAAGCCGGACCGTGGAGTCGTCGGTTCAGGTGAGGAAGCCATCGAGTACGAGTCGGTATTCACGAGGAATAATGATATATTTGACTGAAGAACTGAACGACGATATTCCGAGGCCGCACGAAGCGCGGAAAAACGGAACTGAGCAACGGACGCTGCGCAAGTCTATTTATACACGTGATGACGTCAGCGCTGATACAGAGGCCGTCGAGGGACATCGGCTCGAGGGACGTCGACGTACAGCGCCCTCTAAGGGAATTTCTTTTCAGAGGCCCGCAAGCTGGGAGATGATCTATCAAAGATGAGGAATACGTCGGAGGACACAATCCCTTCGAATGTACTTTACTTAGTAACAGATTTAGTGAAGGAGGATACACCAGTGAGTGTTTATCTAATGCTTGTAACAAGACCAAGGGTTTAACAAGACAGACTATGGTGAAACCAACTGTGGGAACGAAAAGCACACCCTGAAAAAGTGAGCCTTATTACCAAGGACAACAATGTTTTATACAAAATGGTGAACACTGACACATTTTATGAATGGATACAGATCTGACAAAATACATAAAGTGACAAACCCACTTTTATTTATACCAGAGCGCCAACCATCAGGAATAAGTCCTTAGTTTCTCAGACCTGAAGACAAGTATGACTGTACTGGATGTTATTGGATGAGACCACGTACTTCTAGGTTCTTCAAATATGGAACCAGAGGCATGTTTAATTATGGTATTCTTACCATAACCAATTTGAATGTGAAAATGGTATAAAAATAACTATACAAGATCTGATCAATTGCTGATCTAAATATGTAGTATTCATACATGTGTGCAAGAAAATCTATGTAGGGAGCACTATACAGGAATTACGTATACGTAATCACATGGCCAATCTTAATAGTCAAGATATAAGATTGCCAGTGTACTGCTAATGGCAAACATCACACCAAATGGCTATCAAGAATAATTTATGTGCAAATTAATTGTAAACTTTGTAACCTATTCAATTGTAACTATTGTAATGAACGCTGAAAGTATACTTGTAACCCTGTGAAAATGCGCCCAGATACCCTTGGGTTTGCCGCGCAATACAAATCAATTGGTCTACAAAAAGATAAATGTAGCAGACAGGGTGGGGCCCGGAAACTTCTGCTGTTGAGGCAGCTAGAATACAAAATTATCTGCAAGCTACGTGTCCCACAACTGGTCTTAATTGTGAACATGAAATTAATGTTTTTCTGTAGAAAATAAGTATACATTTCAAGTTTGAATTGAATGTAGTGATATGAGTTATGTATGGTTATTACATCTAAGCATTGTGACTCTGTAAAAGTGTAGTTGCACACGCAGACCGCTGAATTAGTTAATAAAGTAAATACATTTATTCAAATCATGATAACTAAGAAACCGCATCAAGCAACCTTCATGTGACAACCAGTAGTTAATATGATGTGATAAAGCCAAATACATGTAATCAAATTATGACTAAGAACTGATATGCATTCATCTGCCTTCATGTGACAACCAGTAGGAAGTATACCGATCATTAAAATCTTGACATACTACTTAAACAAGCATTTACTATAGCCCAATAATGGAATCAATGACAACTGGCGTCTGGCAGGAATTGTCATATAATGAAAATATAACTGAAATGTGCAATTTACTACCAACTGTAGTCCAACATTGGACTTGGTGGCAACTAGTAGCGGTCTGAACCATAGATATATTAATTTTGTAATTCAGGTGTGCAGTTATTAGAACTGATGGCATAATTAATACTATTCAGGGCTGAACATTAACAGATTTTAATAATATGTTTATTATCCTATGCAATTTCTAAACGTAGAGTGGTTAATTCAAAGTGTCAGCATAATTTACAACAAACATTCAGTAGCAGAATACTACAGGACATCCAGGTAGTTTCCAATATTGGTAGACAGCACTACAAACTGTCAAGGTCAATACTGAACAAAGCACGTTATTTTTGTTTCGAAACACGGAAGAACATGGTGACTTCACACGTGATGTCATCGCGGCTGCGCTGGAAACGCATAAAATGGCAGCCATGAGAATTCAACTTGCGGCACGCCGCGGGTGAAGCCTGACGGGACACCTATCCAATATTGCCTGAGAGGAACTTACCTTAAATAGTAATTATTGGGACTATGTGCTAGTATTTAGAGATACCCAATATTGCAATTTTACATATATTTTTTAACAAGATATAGGGATACAGACTGATTATATTCTCCATTATCATTTACATATCTAGATGCTGTGAATTCTTAGGAAGGCAATTATACCCATTCAAGAAATTGGACTTCAGAATCTCAAAAGGATACTCAAGTGAATTATGGGGGTGAGCAATTTCATAATTTTAATATAGGTACATATTAATACTGTTTTAAAATTAAACAAGTACATCATTATGTAACATTGAAGCATATTGGCCATTTAGGGCACCTATAGAGTCTCCCCATAGTAGGATCTGGAACAGAATTACGAGTGAGTTACATTGAACCTATGGGCTCTATCAGCATGGTTACTAATATTTAGGGCTGCACACGATGACAGAGAGAGCATGTATGATGCATCTATAGTCACACAGGCGTGGATGAACAACTACTCTTAGGGAACTTTATGTTAATCTAAAGAAGTGGCTAATCTTGCTATCTTGTGGCTTTGCAAGTCTTAAAAAGGGACAACTTAACTAGTTGATTGCATGATGACCCAGTATTAAGAAACCAGTTAAGGGTTATATTTAGATCTTTACAACACGTACAAAAAAGCATGGTCGACATACTTTTCTTCTTTCCTTTTTTCTGCTTGGTTTCTTTCCTTCTGAAAAACCACACTATTGGTAACCAATTATATTTTTATTGTGCTCAAAATGATGTTCTCGTGTTGGATTTTGGAATTATGATTGATCGACTTTCTGGATTGTTGTTCGGTTTCATGTCAAAAACCAACTCTGTGGGCATTCATTTTCTCTTTGCAAATTGATTTTGTACTGTGATCGATATTATATGTCCTATTGGATAATAATAGCCTAACAAAGCACCGAAACAACCTGTATATAATTTTTTTGTGTGCTCAAAATACGATTGTTTTTATATTTAACTCTGGAACTGGTTGTTGATCCAAATCACCAACTTTTCAATCCTTCATTTTTCAATATCTATTGGACAATGGTAATTTATTGGTCTAATACCTAAATGTGATAAAACATATGGATTTTGTTTTGGTGTTGGCTTGACTATGGCCAATACCTCCAATGACTAGGTACGTTATTTTATGTCAAGCTCTCAAATGAATTATGCGCCGATAATTTGATTATGCATACATATGGTTTCATGTTATGTTTCAAATATGGATATACTAGGGCAATTGTAAGCCTTGAAAACGACCGGTGGTCGAAACACGTGTTGGCTGATTAACAGCATGCATCCAATAAATCACTCAATGTAAGACTTACTGTGACCATTTTATGCTCAAAATGTATTTTAAGACAAGTGCAAAAGCCTAGGAAACAACCAATTTATGCATCTCTTGATACCAGGCCTGTCTCACATATGGTGTCAGAAATAGGATGTAACTCAACTGAAATAACCATGAATTATGAGAAGTAAAGTCATTGGGCTTCCAACCATACCTTTTATAGTGAACAAACCAGTCAAGTGGAGTCAGATGCGAGTAGTTACTATTGAATGCCTGACCCTGCTCAACTATTGGTGGGACAACCAGAGTTATTTCTAGGGTAGGTTTCCCTTACTTTAACCATGTTATTCCTATGGGTAATCTTTACTGATCAGTTGCCGCCTCCTCGTCTCAGTATTTGTTGGAAATGGGGTGGGGGAGATGAGGTGAGATTGTAAACACCCCACAAAGACTGAGGAAGAGTAGGTTAGGGGGTTTTCAGTACTCGGGGGGGGGGGGGGGGATACCATATCTCGCCCTCGGGTATCCTCCTCCAATCCCCTGTGAGCTTCCACCCAGATGATCCTCCTTCGCTTGTCCACCCCCAGGGTCGACATCCAAACATGATGGCCCTTCCCTGGCCACCTGAATGGAAGATCCTGAGGGAGTGGGTGGGAGAATACCTTCAGGTTTCTCTCAAAGTCCACCGACGACACAAAGTCAACTCCCTCCTCTCCCACAAAGACCTAATCGATGCGCAAATAATACCCATGCACAGTAGAAAAATAGGAATAACTGCACTCGCCGTCGGATAGCACCCGCCACACATCCCGAAGACAGATCAGTAACGACACACAATAGGACCTTTGTCAGTGTATCCCGGGACTGTACTGTGGCACTTGCAACACACAATATACAATCCAGCACACAATTAAAATCTCCAAGCCTGAGAGTACAAGAAATACTGTGTCCCACGATGAGATCCTGGATCCCCGCAAAAAACTCCACCTGGCCTACATTGGGGGCATATGTACCCAGAAGAAATACAGGATATCCCAGTAACTCTCCCACCACCACATATCTCACTTCCTTATTCACCATGGACATCAGCACCCTCAGCCTTGGAGTTCCTAATCCATATAAGTAGCAGCCTAGAATAGGAGGAAAAGGCTGTGCCAATCACCTCCCCCTTCCACTGTGTTCAGCGCCTTCAGCCCATGCACATCAAGTTGAGTCTCTTGCAGTACCACCACATCGACTTTATGCCTAATGAGATATGATCGGATCTTGCCCCTCTTCACGATTTTAACCCCCTCACATTCCCACCAAGTACATTCGATGCAGCCATGGGTCTATCCCTGTTCCTTCAATGCCCGCCCGTCCACCCCCTATATAAAGTCCGGACCTCCACATGAGTGATGAATCAACCTAGAACCAACAACTCCCTGAATCTCTCCCAGTTGCCCCCCACCATCCTGCACGAGAACCCCCAGCAGAGGGTGCACCCCAACCTCCCCTCCCAATCTATTCCCCCTAGAACAACCTCAGTTGAGGCTCCACCGTGAACCCCCCCATCTGACCCTTGTGGTCCAATACAAGGGCAAAGGTAGAACACTAAGGGTGAGCTACTCCAGCCAGCCAAAGGGAAGTCCCCTTGCATAAAATCCCCCACATTCTGCCGTCCAAAACCATCAGCACCCATCAAGTTACCAGCCAGACCCACAGGGCCATTTCTGTAAATTATTAATCAACAACTAATGATCCGATATCCATCTCGGAAATCAACATCAACCCTCTGCAACCCCGAGTATTCCAATGTCCCTTTGCCGAGATGGGCCCTCCATGTCCTCGGCCCTGACCTCCAGCGCTCTTGTAGCCATCACAAATGCATTGATCTGTGATTTTAGTGCAGATACTGCGTCTTCCACATCTCCCACTCTCTTCTCCGCCTAAGTCACCTGCTTTCCCCATCTTCTTTAGCTCCATTCTAACCAGGGAGAGTTCCACAGAAACCGTCGGCACCTTACCCTCTAGAAACGTCCTAGAGTCCTGGATCGCCTCCAACAACTGGCCCATGCTTACCATTCCTTCTACCACCACCGGCTCCCTTCCTTCCTCTGCCGGATGGAATTTCTGTTTAGGCCGTCTGCCTTTGCCCCATGCATTGTTCCAGTTTCTGCTGTTGTCCCTTCACCATCATGCAATCTGACTTCCCTCTGGACAAGGCGCCTCGCGCATCCGGTGTACTCGTGGGTTTTTACACACCTGGATTGGCCCTACAACGTGCCACTGCCGATTCACACAGCCTCAGACTATCTTCTGCACCAACCCAGTAAGGGGCTTATGTTGCCAATTCCACTCGACAGACCGCAGCCCTGAAAATCATTGCAAGGGCACAGATCACAATGCAACATGTCACTGTGACCCAGGATCAGTCAGGATGTCGGGTTAACTTCCCTTGGCGCAGCAAAGCTCAAAGAGTCGCAGCCATCATGGTCAGGCTCTCTCAACTGAGCCATAATTTTAGACGAGGCAAGGATGAGGGGGAAATCTGGACTTTGTGACTACCCAGTCTCCAGGAGACAGACATCCGTAGAGAATTATATATATTAGATTGTCATTCAGTAATACACTTGTGGAAATATGCAGACTGAGTTTTGAATAGCAGAATATCTGATGTAGACGGCCCTACCAGATGCCATCCCAATCACTCAAAGGCACACTCCCTCGACTGATGAAACAAGTGTGGCAAAGCTCCATTCAGGAGATAAACTTGCCAAACTTGAGACACTAATCCCAAGAGATACTCAAAAGGAGAAGGTTTTACATCTGGAGCCAAACTAAGCTAGATTCAGATAAGATAATGTATAGTTCAACTGCTAAGAAATATAAACTAGCACTGATAAAAGCAAAGAAATACACCTATGAAACACATATTGAAGAAGCAAAACACGATTCAAAAAGGAAATATTCAAAATCCTCAAGGAATTAGAAAAGCCAGGGAGAATTCCCAGGAAGGACCTCCTTAAAGATATAATGTGGTGTACACCGATACAAGAAACCAAGATACATAAATAAGATAGAATTTAACAATATATTAGAGTCAAGAAAAGCAAAAGTGCTAGAGTGTACACAGGACAGTGGCCCTCTGAATCCTAATATGAAAGGTCACAGGGTAGGACATCCCCAATGGAATCTTCACACAAGGGGAAATGGTGCGAAATGTAACAAATTGTTAATGAAATCAGACCATATCAGACTTAAATTTAGAAACTATCCGGAGTCCTAATTTTTGGTCTGAATGACACTGGTGTAGTCCCAAATAGTGCTACAAAAAATAAAATGTATTAATGCTAAAAAACATGTTGATAAAAACCAAATCCACAAACCTACATACATGTGTACAGAATCGTTACAATACAATTTATAATGTGTCACATTAAAATAAGTTGCCACTAGTGAGTACCATTAACTAGTGGGATAAACCTCCCATCCACAACATTTGAAATATCAAGGGGGTGGTATTGTGGACAAAAAAATCAATTTAAACTCTAATAGGCCAAGTCTGCTAGATGAGACAATAGTGGACTGGTTGTCTTCTGAATGGAGCTCATTAAGGAGTTGTTGATGTAATCACCTCCCCTCTAGTTTCAACGTTCAGGCTGCAAGTCCCTTTATTTTCATCAGGACATTCAACCCATGATTACCAATTTAATTTGTTAATTAGAAGTATCTGTAGCGTAGAGTCTGTATAATAAATCACAGCTCATGTGTTCCCCTGAGCCTTTTGTCGGATAGGCTCAATCACAGAAACAAATGCATCCATCGCATACCGATTCATACTGTGCAAAATGCAGAAAGCACGCCCTATGTCTTTCTGTGCCTTTTCTGTGGCTGAAACATGCATGTAAAAAAGGCACGAACATGCGGTGTGTTCCTAAACGCAGCTGTTTTGCTGCACGCTGTCCTGCTGAATCCAGATACAGACTGTTAGGAAGGGGGCAGCCCCCGCCCACACCCTCTCAGGCACCTTAAAGTAAGGTGAGATGCATTCAAGGCACTGTGATGAGCAAAGGGGGTGGGGGGCTAGTGAGATGGACGCCTTCCCGTCCAGCAGGACCCCATGCAAATATATGTATAGTGTAACCACATGATGTGGCCTAAGGCACGGGCGGCATCGCTATTTTGAGTAGATAGAGCTCCCATGTGGACCGTTTGCACCCCCTGCCACGCTGTCTATTCATTGTTCTTGAAATTGTTACAAAGATGTGTTTTTTCACCCAAGGAGGAATGTGCCCTACAAGCCCGCAATCAGAGACTGGCGCCTCGTTTGCATGTTCTCTCACTTTAGCCAAAATATGACCTGGCCCATTCCCGAGTGACCACGAGTTATAGCCCATATAAAAGATCCCCGAATTCCATGACACCAGGTGCCCTTTGACCACCAACCCCAAGTCGTCCAGAAATGTTCAAAGAGAATGGACAGGGTGTATTGTTGAAGCGACAATCGTGTGATTTGTATTCCGAGGGCTTGGAGGGCAGTGACCTTTGAGTCGGATGGCGCAGAGGGAGTGAGTGAAATGTGTGGGTGAAGCTTTGAGTGCCCCAGAACCTCCTGTGTGTCCGTCTTAAAGCCTGCCAAGTACACAGTATGAGTGATAAACAAGCTGTATAGTAGGAGTATAATTAATTTGTTTTCGGACCTTAAACGTGAGAAGATGAGCCCCGCAGCACCCACGTGATGGAAGATGGACGGACTGGGACCAATAAACTTCCAGCCCATTTGGATAAAGGCAGTACCTGTATAGGGTCCATCCAATCAGGCGTACAGGTTTTTACTGTATGGTGTTGAGTCATTATGACGCTGTGTACCTTTAAAAGTTTCTGCATGTACCTCTTTTCGGCAGAACGTTCTTAGCAGCAGAGTTCTTTGCTGTTGCTCTCATCTGCATGTGAGATTAAACTTGTAATCCTTCCAAGATCGACTTGGGCCCTCCCCCTCCTTAGCGGTTTGTATTCCCTCTGGTGGGAGCGTTCAGAGACGTGCCTTCACGACTCCAGAAAAAAACAGGTAATACCCCCGTTTAATTTTAGAACCATCACTAAGGCTGAACTCGACAGCATATTAAGTAGGCCGAAGCCCACCAAATGCAATGGTGACATATATCCAGCCAGAGTGGTCAAAGCATGCTCCGAATCACTGCGGAGCCCATCAACTCAAATCGTCAGCACCTCATTGAAGGAAGGTCATGTACCATTAGACCTAAAGAGTGCATGGATATCGCCTCTACTAAAGAAAGCAGGATTAGACCCAGGAATTCCAGCTAATTATAGACCTATCACAAACTCAGCCTTCCTACTTAAGATCTTGGATAGGGTGGCCTATGAGCAAATGCTGGACCATCTGACCAAGCATAATGTTCTTAATAAATGGCAGTCAGGGTTTAGACCTGGTTTTGGAACAGAAACTGCCCTCTTGGACTTGAAATCCAACATAATGTAAAACATGAATAATGGTCAAACTATGCTTCCTATGGTGCCGGATCTGTCCGCTGCCGTGATTTGGTTGAGCATACAGTATTGTTACAGAGACTCAAGGAAGTGGCAAACTTCAGCAAGGATGCAATCGCCTGGATAGGAACGTTTCTGGAGAATAGATACATCAGGGTTTGCAGTGATGTTGCAGAAGCCAAGCCAGTTCCCTTGCCTCATGGTGTTACACAGGGAGCGTGCCTGTCTCCATTATATAAAACATTCAGTGCTCCCCTCTTTCAGATATTGGAGGACAAGAATATATGTTATTCTAATTATGCCGATGTCACGCAATGTATTATCCCTTTAACACGGAACTATATGGAAGATACACGTGTTATCAACGAGCTAGTCTAATTCAGGACTGGATGCTTGAAAGCGGGGGTGCATTAATAATGCCAAAACCGAGCTGACGGCCATCGGCACTATCCACAGGATACAGAAATTGGGTGACGAGTACTGCGAGTTTAGAATAGCAGAATGCAAAATTATAACCAAACAAAAGATCAAAACCCTCTGGGTATTCTTTTTACCAAACTTTGAATATGAAGGCACAAGTAAGCAGCTTGGGATCCACTTCATCCTACTATATCAGATTACCAGCACATATTCGCCCTTTCCTCTCCAGAAAGAGGTGAGACAGTGGCCAGAGCCATCATAGGGTCAAAAATAGATTGTTGCAGTAGTCCTTTGATAGGAACTGGCAAAGCAGAAATTGCCAGACTACAGGTGATTCAAAATAGTGCCATTAGAGCAATAGAAGGTTTAAAAAAGCATGAGCACATTTCCGAGGCTCGGAAAGGGCTGCATTGCTTACTTGTGGAGGCGAGAATACAATTTCGGATGCTCATAATAACCCACAAATGTCTTGAGGGGTCTAACCCACATCACGTTGCAGAGAGGTTAATAAGGAAACCTTCAGTGAAAAATCTTAGATCTGACAACACCGATTTGCTTGTGGTTCCAAGAGCCAAGCTATCACAAGTGAATACATGTGCTTTCTTTGTAGCAGCACCAAGACTGCGGAACTCAATTCCGTCAGATCCTGGAGCATGAACTCACTTAATGTATTACAAACAAAAAATAAATTGGAAATCTTCCTCTTTAGACAGTATGGAGACTGGCTCCAAAAATACCTCGCTGGTTAGTAAGGACCGTCCTTCTGTTATGATTGCATGTCTGTTATTTATTACAGCCTAAAGGTCTCACCTTTTTATTGCACCCGTATGCCACTGGACCCGTGATTGTGCGGTACAAATGTAAAGGAAAGTAATGATACCCACCAACTGTCTTGTGCATGCTTCCGGCATCAAGCTCCATTATCTTCAGAGTTGGGAATCAATTCCTTCCCTTTCAAGTAAGGTGCAGCACCCCTCAACGCAGAGTTGACTTTGTAGTTTCAACCTACGAACTTGAACTGCTAGAAGTTGAAAACTCTAGTGGTGGCTGGAGTCTAGCACCTGCAATCACAATGCTCTAAAGAGCATGGTTAATTCCAGACTTGGTTTTAAGAATGTATGGCAGTCTTTTTGGGGTTCTGCTACCAACTGAACTGGTATTTCATTTATCCAACTAATACCCCCTTTTGAACAATAAACGCAGCCAATGGGGAAGCGTGACATCTAGCAACGAAGTATAATCAAGCCATTCGCGTGTGACAAGCTAAAACTAAAAAAGTATGCACTTTGTTATGCGAGTTGCAATTTCTTTGACATTTAGAACATTAAAACGAGAAATATAAGGAATATAGAACCAACTGACAGGCTTACCTTCACTACAATCCCAGAGGGTGCATGCTTCAACACGACACAGTTGTTGGTTTTATTTGTGGCCTGGCCTCCAGGCCCGTGTCCTCGCACAAACTGCTCTTGTAAATCCTTCTCGTCCACCGGAAGCAGGTCATAAGAAGTCTTCTTTCCTGCTACTTGGAACGATGTTACAGTAGGTTTGGGGGATAGAAATGCTTGGGCTTGTGTAGGTAACCATGGCTTCCAAAACAGGATCTTTAATGTGGTCCAATTCAACAAACAAGATATATTCATGAAGAGTTGAAAGAAAAGGCTTTTTTGCAAATCTGGAAGAAAAATCAAATGTAAATCAAAATTTAAGAGGAACCCTTTTCACTGGACCATATCTTCTAACCCCCTTCACGTCTATCTGGTCATCTTCTAACCCCCTTCACTTTTAGTTCACTTCTATCTGGTCATGATGTCACTCCAACTGATGGCATGTTCATCTGGCAGAGGGAACTGGGCATGCTTCATTCACTGCACAACTGGTTTGCCATACCACAAACTTTGAAAACGTGTCTCCAGGAAGTAGGGGCAAGAGTACCAGACAGAACGTGTTGCGGGTATTGGGCACTCCAATGTGCACCCCAATTCAAATGTTTTATAATTGGTTTGATATCAGGCTTAAAACAAACCATACAAGCAACTAAGACTACATACCACAAGTCAAAACATTAATATTTCAGAACATCCCTATTTTACACATGCCTGAAACACTAAAAGATATACCTAATGTCCATTTTATCTGAAAGAGTATTATAGAAATAATCTAGCCAAAACATTTACATCACGTTTACCACCTTATGGATCAAAGCAGTTAGAACTGTAACCACTGACAAAAAACTCCCATTGTAAAAGAAATCAAACTTAACGGTCAACCCTACAACACATAAATATCAAACTGATCTCTTACTCCCAAAAACAAAAATAGGGAGTACAAATATTAGATACATGTATAAGAAACAACCGTAACATGGGAGCCTGCTCCCACCCCCACTTGCCACTCACACAGCACCAAGGCAATGTTCGAATGAGTGGTGCCAGCAGAGCCGTGCCATATAGAAGGAGCCCAGGCTTATTAATGCCTGCCATCAAAAGGAAAGCCAATGCAAAAAAGCATCTTTCATTTTTGCGTTAGGAACTCGGTGCAAAACAGTTTGGATACAAAAAAGTGTCTATTTTAACAGTTAAAATCACCTTAAAAAAGGCCTCCGCCCACTGGAAATAATTACATTTTTGACTCCCTACCTCAAAAAAACAGAAGTATAGACCTAACTTCAAACTCTTAATTGGAGGCCTGCTAACCATAAAGTGGTAAAATTTCATGCACAGAGGGCAGACAATCATCCCCTCTATGGGTGCTTTGAAATGGTACATGCAGTTCCCAAACCCTCACTATACAAGCTTCATAACAGGAACGCCATTTCACCAAAATGCCATGGGTAGCGCAAGTGACATCACACGACCCTTAACCTCAACGACATCGCATGAAGCTATATCATTTGGCCCTACCCCCAAGTGACATCAAGACAAGTGATGGCACATGATCTCACACCCCTTGACAAAGCAGGAAGTGGCATCACATCGCATGGTTCCTCAGTACACAAAATATGGTTACGATACTGCTGTAACATGATATATATATACATTTCGTACAAGTCTGGATGACCATATGTAGCGTTAATATCAGTGTTTATAGGCCCATGTCACCAAATTACTGTGAATGTACAAAGTTCAGACATCCAGTGCCTGCCAAGTGTCTGGCCACAAAATGGAAACAGCAACTGACCGAGACAAGTCCAATCCCATGACAATGAGAGGCTGTACCACTTCATGCTTTTACACTTGGACAATACATGCAGGGCTTTTTTCTCAATAGTGCACTTTGAGCCAATGCACAGCAACCCATTACAACCAGTGACCCAGAGCCCGATTATCCACCAACCATTTTCCCCACAGGCACCCCACCATTCACTACGAGTCGCTAAGGGCCGTCCATCAACAGCTGTGCCAGTGGTTATGAATGATTTGAAACAATCCAGCCACAGTTTGTTTTTGTTAGATGGGAGATAGAGGGGTAGGATGTGTTGCAGGTCAAAGTAATTACATTTACAAATGTTTAAAAAATCTGCAAACCGCAGCAGTAGCTCCATGACATCACCCCTAGAAAATCCCATTTTATTATTTTCTTTGCTCCTTTATATGTAGCTTAATGCAGATGGTTTACTTCAAAGGCAGAGGGCAACTTCATGTAAATTAATTATCTCACATTGCGTCTATTTACAGTGTGCCTGTGAAGCAGGTCTGGCAGATCTGGGTCAGGTCACAGTGCTCAGGCAGGATTGGTGGCAGAAGCCACTGGGGCACACCCTTCATTACAGGCCCACTGGATGTGCAAAGCAGACAAGAGAAACGCCGATGAGATTTGAGTCCATGCTGTGCAGTCATTGAGTACTGCAGGCTGCTCTTACCCATTCCCAGCTAGCTAGACCTAGCCCCATACCCTTCCTGTAGCTACAGTACTGGGTATGAGCTGCACAGACAGCCCTGCATCTGAACCCAATCATTCAGGCATTCTTCACCAATGAACTGCCAACTTGTTAGTGATGGCAGCTTCATGGTTGTTCATGCATTCCCGTTATTTCTCCAGCTACTGAGATCTAGATTCCAGATTTAAAAAAAGCTGTGGCACATTGAGCTGCATTTACAAGCACATTGTCATGTGCAATAGAGATATCTGCTCTTGGCACTGCTGTCCAGTGGCCCAGGGGTTGCAAGGACAGGTCTAGGGGTATCAGAGCGGGAGCCAGAGGTAGCAGCCGCTCCCCCTGTCAATCCCCAAATGACGTCTCAGCTTCATAATCTTATTTCTCGGGATTCCAATTACCAAATCAGCCCCCTTGCCACTACAGCAAATAAGCCGTGCTCATATGAAATACTAAGATTTCACTCATATACTCAACTCGGCACCATTGTTGGTACACTCTGCACAAAATGGAAGATAATGCAGGAGATTGGTGCAGACGTTAACCGTGCTGAGCCAGCCATTATGGCACCTGGCCAGGAGTGTTTGCAGCACCTGGTCCCAAGCTTCAGGCAGCATTTCTGAATGCAGAAGACATTAAATAAAAAGGAAACTTATATCTATGAATTTTAAATGTATACCTTGTGCTGAAAGTGTGCTGTATGGTGCTTAGCTTGAGGCATGAAGAGGACTAGAAGAGACATGTCCTAAAAATGAGGACTATGTGCATTTTACATTTTTGTAACGCTTTACATTTTAGCTAGACTAATGAGGAGTTGTGTCTTCGTGTGATTAATTACTCCGAGACTCACACAACTTTACTGGGTTCACAGCTTCTCTGAGATAGCAGGTAAGTACATCGGGAACACAGGTACATTTACATGCAAGTTAGGTTCATGGGTAGGAAGACATCCACCGGTTTCCTACACCTTCAAGCTCCAGGTCCCAAATGACACCCTGTGGAACTTCCAGGGACCTTGAGTCTTAACATTCCATACTAAGATCCTCAGTCAATGCATACACACACAGTTAAGGCAAACCAAACATAAAACACAACTAACTCGTTGTTTTTCTGATCTGTAACAAGATAAATTACAGCAGGCTGAAAAAATAAAAGTGCCTACTGAGACGTATGCAGGTTGCCTTACAAGTAACTAGACTTGAGACGTTGCATGTTCCATTTCAAGAGCAAGCTATGGAGCGAGCCACTGTCATAGCTCCCTATGACACTCGCACCTTGCAACACTTCCCAACCCACCCCGAACTTGCTCGGATATGGCATCTGCATCCCTACTCTCTTCCCACCGACAAAGGTGATAGTTATACAATTGTTTGTGGTTGTCTGGTTAGGCACTGGTGGTTTCAAGCACGAGATGTCTCTGGGTTGTCAAACTGTTCTTGGTTAGTAGCCTCCCAGTAACAACATGCGTTTTGATCTCAGTCTTTCCCCACAGTTTTTACGGGGTTTGGCTTCTCGATTGCAGTAGGCCCACCTTCTTGGTCATGGTTGCCTTCTTGTTTAATCTAACTAGATGCAGTGTTTCTTGATAAAGGACAGTGCGTTCAGGGGATTTAGGACTCTGAATCCCAGCAGGCCATGTTTTCACACAGTAATGAGTTCCTCTTTCCTTTCAAGGTGCATCTGCTTCACCTTTGAGCTCCGACCTCCAGACACTAAGCTGCAGCTTTAGTCTTTGGACTATGGTCTTGCTATCCTTGATTTCACACACTGTAGTATTGCATGCTCCTTCTTGCTTCAAGGCTTTGATCCCTCCTCTCACACTGGATCTAGGTGCAAGTCTGTGGGCTCTCGCTCTTGCCTCTCTTTTAGACTATTGCTATCTTCTCGCATGCCCTGCTTTCTCGCGGTCAGCATTCCTCAGGTCTTTTTCCTGCTCGCCCCCCAGACCGGCTGGTTTCATGTCAAACATCCAGCAGGAACTCTGGTCAGAGCCTCGCTCTTTGGAATTTACCAGGTTGTTCTGGCACCTGGACAGCATACTTCAGATGACAGTGCACCTAGTGCAGGCACTTGTGCAATGCCTAGCTTCTCCAGCAGCACAGAATAATGACCCAGTCCTTTTCTCCCCATCAGGTGTTTTGATTAGCCGTGGGTCGGGTAATGTGGTCCCGGCTGTATGCTCAGTTTGGTACTGGATTCTGGATCAGGGAGTTCACGTTATCACTGCCCTTAGGCCCAGGAGGCCATAGGGGTGCAGGCAGGCCCTTTTGGTATAGGAGCAAGGCTTGCTCATGGCACACCATTATCCGAGCTATTTCACCCCTCGCTATGCATGTCACAGGTCAGGAGAAGCAACCCAGAAGAGGCACCCTTAACACGTATTTAAGAGTTCACTTTTATTCTCTATTTGCAACTCCAGGTTGAACTAAATGCAATTATTTAACAGGCTGTAAAACCGATGTGTGGTGATATGAATTTGCTTACATCAAACTCCTATCCACCCTCCTCGATACTCTACCAGCACCCCCTTTTCCACAACTGCAACCACCATCCCTTTATCCATTCCCCACTGTCAGGCCCCACAAACGACTGTTATACCAGCTTTTCTCCTGGCAATCACCTGCCCGCCAACCCTACCCCCGCCCCACTCTACCTTCCTCTTCTTATGGCACCAACTTACACCCCACCTACCTCCCTCAACCCTCTGGGGTTGCTATCCCTCTGAATAGTCTACCATACCTAAAAGGTTAATTGCAAATGTAACCTGGAAACGCACTCGCTCATCCTGTGATGCTTTTAGTTATGCGTTTCTCTTTCATAATGCTATGCTGCCAAACGCAAATATATATATATATATATATCATTGGTGCTGTTTCTCGCTCTAGTTTCTTTTATGGTGCATGCTGCTCTGCTGAACAATGCAAAGTCTTCAGTGCATACCGTTAGGCAAAGCTTGTATGCAGTACCCTTACGGTGCACTACAACTACTCTGACTACAGGTATAGAAAACCAACCTTTGGTATAAGCTCGTACTTCTTCTGCCTTAACATACCCAGATTTAACTTAGCAAAATCTGGTGGTAGCAGCTTCCCGGTCAAGGCACCTCAAACTTGGAACTCACTTCCTCTGGCACTGAGAGAGGAACAAACCTACTTCAGTTTCAGACGTAATATTGTGAAATGGTTGCGAACTAATGACATCTTATTGCAGCAGCCCTCTTATCCTTTTCTGCTCATGTACTAGATATTCATTCTACTGCTTGTACCCACCCAGCAACTTGCACCAGACTATCTAACTGTGATAACATTCTGTTTGTATATGTATGCCCTGCATACTGTATGTATCATCCCTATGACCACTGTCTTTGTGAATACCTACCTTGGCACTCTGTACTATGTAACCTAATCCTAAAGCTTTCTTGTACCTCTTGCGCCCAGTTACCTCCGGTTCAGTGCGTCATATAAAAAAAATAAAACAAACAAACTACACAGTTTTGGTAGCGTGTTGAGCAGCCAGGCTCATCTCACGAGGGGTCAATGTGAGCTATAGGGGAGTGTCACAGAGATTCAGTGACAAGTATTCAAATAAAGGCTTACACACAAGCTTTCTTGAACAAACAATTATTAATTTATCAGTCAGTTAGAATAAGCCTTCAGTCATGGAAAAAGTAAAACATCCAAATGAAAAGCTGAGCTGGTATCTTGAGGGGGTTGCCCTTGAAAAGGTACATCACTTCAAATACTTGGGAGTCACCCTAGACTGCTCAAGTGTCAACACAACCTTGCAATGCACTCTTGTGGAAAAAGCAAAAAAACTCACCGCTCAAGCCCGTGCGTTAGACAAGAAATTTGGCTGCTTCTCCTTCATGCCGATGATGAGATTCTATCGTGCAAAAGTGGTTCCTTCTCTCACCTACGCCGCGGAGGCACTTCCTCATACACCTGCGCAACTTTGGCCTAAGTTAGAAGACTACTTTTGGCGAACTGTCTTGGGCTTGCCGAAATCAACATCTATGCTATTAATCAGCAGAGAGCTAGGCCTACTTTCCCTAGGAGGCACAACAGAGATAAAAAAACATGATGTTCTACAGGAAAACGCTGCTCCCGGAACATTCACATCTACTAGACATAATTCGCTCAGAAACACTGGGCATGCGTTGTAGCGTGTTAAAATCCTGGGAAACATTGTGTAAAATGAAACTGTTGGAAATTCGCTCATCGGAGGACGAGCTCATTCGAAACCCAAAAGAAAAGAAAAAAGAAAATGGGTGAACTTGATTGGATGAAGACTCTGGATGGCACAGCCAAGTCTAAATCAACTAGCCATCTTCCGCCTCACCTGAGTAAATTAAACATAGTTTGGAACTATCTGAGCAAATTTCCTAGCAAACCGGCTAGAAATTTGTTCTTGAGAGCTCGCCTAAACCTTTTGGAAACTCAGGAGATCTTGGCAGTTAGAGGGCAGAGCAACTCAGGCAAATGCTGTTTCTGCATAAACACAGATGAGGTCGAAACTATACGACATTTGTTACTCAACTGTCCAGGCACAAAGGCAATTGGTGAAAAGTACTTGCTACCACATTTATCGGCTTCTCACACCAGAGAGGCGGAGCTGTGGTGGGGCCGGCTAATGAGTGGCGAAAGGACTACCTGGACAATCGCCACAGCACAGACGCTCAATTTTGGCTCCCTAACTAATGTGATGTAAAATTGGATTTTCTTTCTTTCTGCATTTACGTTTTCTTTTTCTGCATTTATGTTTTCTTCTCCCTTTTGTAAAAATCATTAATTTGATTAAATCAAGTAAATAAATA
The DNA here is from genome assembly GCF_040938575.1 of Ambystoma mexicanum. NCBI lineage: Eukaryota > Metazoa > Chordata > Amphibia > Caudata > Ambystomatidae > Ambystoma > Ambystoma mexicanum. Next base: position 1,505,561,112 of record NC_090932.1, on the reverse strand, counting down.
AAAATAAATAAGCCTTCTTCAGAAGGGAACAATATAAAAGTAACACACAAATACACTTCAATAATGTACACTCTTCGTTTCTAAATCAGTAGAGAGCCTTTTGGGATGGCCCACAGACACAACCTACAACCTCAGGTGACTTCAATAGCTAGGGTGCTGGGGACATTAATATCTTACTGTTGGCATTTAGAATACTCTTAGAAGTTAGGAAAAGGTTATTAGAACAAGAGACCTCAAATATTCTTAAGCAGGCAAATACTTTTGGATCCCCTAAGAAGAGTCATTCAGTACAAGTGGCTAAACCAAAGTCAATGGGCAAAAGTCTCATAGGGTGAAGCCCTTGTGGTAGGTAAGTAGAAAAAGTATTTGCACAATGTTTTAGAAGTCTTTGAAGAAAAGAAGAATCAAATGTAGGGCCACAAGCTGATTAGACTTGTGAGTGATAGAAGATGCAAGCAACTATACAATGAGAGGTAAGTTCTCTCAGACTTTACATTTCCTTTTGATATTGAAGAAAAAGTGAAGCAGGTGACTTCTGTTCCTGAGCAGCTCTGCAGAGCTCTCCGTTCCTGGGCCTCTGTCGTGGGGACAAGAGGGAGGACTTCTGGGGATTCCTGCACTGCAATGGGACGGTCACCGCTCGCAACCAGCAATCTTTCCATCAAGTGGCACTTCGGTGTTTCAGCTCCTCGCGACTAGCGCAAATAGCAACACTGCAGTTCCTGGCTGTCGGCATGGACTTTCCTTGCTTCTGGGGTCCTCCACTCTGTTGAGGGGGCTCAGGCTCGGTCAGTCCTACTTCCTGGGAGTCCGGAGGATCTTCCTGGAGCTCTTGGCCAACTTAAAAGCAACGCACACAATCTGGTGTTCCTCTCCCTTGCTATACGGTTTCCAGCAGCAACTCTGGGGAAATTCAACCAGTTCCGAGAAGGATGTCCAGGTGGCTTACTTTGGAGTCGATTGGTCCCACCAACTCAAGGGGAGAAGTAGTCTTTGCAGGGGCTTCTCTGTCGATAGGAATTTGGAGTTTCAGCACAGCAGCAGAGCTTCACCGGGCAAACCAACGGTCCAGGAGTTGCAGCAGGCATCCTCTTCAAGTTCTTCTTCGGTTCCTTCGTCCAGTGGTCGACTCTGCCTTTCAAGCCAAAAGCCTTGCCTTCTATTCAGTTCTCTCCCATTCATTCCAGCCTAGTTGTCAGTTACCCAGCAGGACAGCTAGCCGGCCAATCACCAGAGTGCATTTGGGTCTCCTAGGAGACTAAGCACAGGGAGTTTCAGGCACTTTCTGCCTACCCCAGACACCCTGGAGCCAGAAGTGGGCTTCACTCGTGAATCCCGCCAAAGGCAAAGCGAACAATGGGACCAAACATGGTTTGGCGCGCAGAGTAAATCTCAAGAAGGACCTTGCCACAAAGAAATGGCAAAAAAAGAAGACCGGGGCCATTGTGACAAGAAATGGCACTCTTGGGTGCTTTACTGCAGCTGCGAATGCCACCCGTGGTAAATGCACACCACAGTAGTTAAAACGAAACCACTGCCACTAGCCATTCAGTGAGAAAAGGGTAACATCAAAATGTTATATGAGAAGTTAGACAAAGGGGATACTAGGTAACCCTTCCAGCAGTTTGTGCTGGGTCTAGAAAGGTACAAATGTAAGTAAAGACAATTTGTCCCAAAGAAGGTATTTAAACCCTTGGGGATATCTGAACGATTTCCCTGTGCCACTGTAATAAAAGGTGCTGTGCGACATAATATAAAAGATGATGCCTAGGGAGTTTGCCAAGCTCCATAACCAAAAGAAACACAAAGCTCAGAAAGCACAGTAAAATACATGAGATAGTGGGATAAAGGGTATCACTCTCTCCAGGTTAAAATAAATCAAGTCCTCAAAATCCAGCAAGGTTGCTGGGGGTCTCCAAGGTGGAGGGAATTGGCACATGTCTGAGAATATCACTATCACACACACACACGCACGCACGCACGCACGCTACAATTCGTCTGCAATGTAGCCAACTAGAATGAAGTGGTGTGCCCCGGAGGTGGGACCATCTTGGGAAACCACGAGCTGCAATAATGTCGACAGTCTTGATCTTATAACCGTACTCTTGCTCGACGTGCTTTCTTGAAGTACAAAAATCAATGGCAAAAATGTCCCTTTTTAAATTTGGACGTGAAGGGAAGAGGGCCCCTCGGTATTCCTACTACCTATTTCCCTACCCTGTACCTCAACATTTCGAGCCTCCATTTCTTTGTTAATAGCTAATGTCCTTTCAAGACAGGCGATACAGTTGGTCCGGCCTCCATATTCTACTTACACATGCGCCTATAGCACCACTTTTCAGTTGTATCCAGCACATCCCAACTAACCTCCCAGTGGGCTCGCCTTTTCTTCCTCTATTGCCCTTTTCATTTTTGCCAGCTGCTCCCCGATCACCTCCCGTTGTCTGCCTGTCCTGCAAAAGGCGACAAGCTGCAAAGCCCGACATGGGTAAAGACAACCACACATGTACCCATTTGACTTTTTTAAATCCAGGAGTCAAGTACAGCTTATTTGTAATTACGTCTTATAAAAAACATATAATGTTGCCACCATATGGTCGGACTTGTACCATCATTGGCAAACCTTTTTTCATTTACATTTGTATGGACACGTTTTCTTATTGTTGACACTTTGTGTAGGTTTCGTCACAGCACTGCTACCACTGAACACTCCAGACACCAGAATCAGTTCAACAATTTCATTTTTCTTATGGGGAAAGGCTGGATGAACTCCAATAGGGATATGAGGAAACAAAACAGGAAGGATACATAAAAGAACAGTGTCAGGATGGAAAACTAAACATCTGGTGCAAGGGTCTCATCTAAGAGGACCTAGTGTCCTTATTCATTGGCCAGTTCCTAGTCTAATCAACAAGACCCCAAGGCTAAGAGGGTCCACCCTGAAAATTTCTGTTCACTCAGTCACAGAGTGTTTAAAGCCCACCAGCGGGCTTCTTTCTTGGCGGTGCAATTGACTTCAGTAGATGTGTTGTCTCAGGAACCTGTAGTTGCAAGACCTCCAGTCCCTTGCCATGCAGACTCTCTCCTACCAGGGCAAGACCTCGTGCCCTTGGGACTCAGTGGAATGGACAGGATTTCTCGCTCATTCCTGTGTGCTTTTCTGGCTGAACTTATTCCTGGCCTCTAGCCAAGGGCCACCCTCCTAGACCAGAGCCCAATACAGGCTAGTCTACGGTTTCTCAAGCATGATAGTATCCGTCAGCTGCAGCCTCAGGGTATTGAGTCTCCTACTCGCCATCCGACTTCTCAGAAAGCTATCCTTTTCAGCGGAAATGGATCGACATGTTCATGGTCAACATGTGTTATTAGTCAACATGGTGTACTCGTCTACATTGTCCTTCTGTCCTGTCATGGTTGCTCTCTGGCTCGACATCTGTACTGCTTAACATGTTCAGACAGACACACAGACAGACACACATATCAGGCTAGCCTTCCTGACAGGTCACAGTATGGCTTCCTTGTGTGTTGCAGCACTAGGAAAGCAGGAGCAAGCAGCTTGGACATCAAACCCCTGCTCTTACTCATATTAGTCTTTCCCCAGATGAGGGCGATGGAACTTGGTGGGATGGATTTGTCAGAGATGTGTTTGTATGTGACCTCTGCCCCACCGCACCCCGTGTGTGGGTAAGTAGGTTATGATTAGAGTGGAGAGAGTGGTCACTAAGAAAAGACTGAAGTTCAGATTTCTGAGAAGTTGTTCGAGAGAGAAGGTTAAAGTCCCCTACAAGAATGAGCTGATGTTAAAGAGAATCAAGGAGTTGCACAACATAATCAAAGAATGGTCCAGTGGGACCAGGAGGGCCATAGATGGAGATGATTTGAACTGAGTGATGCAGATCAGTAGTATAGATGGTGAATTCCGTATCCGTCATGAAAAGCTCCACTGGTAATGGAGAAGGTAGAGGAAAAGAATAACAGTTGTTGGCTGCAAATTCAATGAGTGTAAAATGTTATGACAACGAGTGGAGTGCAGCGAATATGCCGCCTGGCTTGGTAACCCCTGATCCCCATAAATGGGTATCGCAAGAGGAGCATGATGTTCCTTAGTCAATTTCTTAAGAATAACAACTTTTAATCAGTGGCTGGAAGAAAGCTATCCAGTGCCCACCTCTCTTGGAACCTGAAATGGGCCTCCAATACAAGGAGATTATAAAGGGATCCTATGATGCCCTTTTTGTTCCAAGGATGCAGCCAAGTTCCCTTCAGAGGCAGGGACCTCCTGGCTCGTGATCAGAAATCTAAGTAATAGTATGTCAGAGGTATCCTTCGGTGCAAGTCCGGAATGAAATGTCACCTGCCTATGCCTTAGCACAGGAGTTACAGCACATGTAGTGTGAAGGTTTCCAGTTAGTGATGTAGCCATTAATATAGCCTTATAGATTGCGGGAGGGATCATTATCGCGGGATGATGACCTGCTACCAATTTATGGGCTGGGGCGAAGCTTAAGTTGGTTAAGGGTCATTGCTCCAAGCGATAACAGCTCCCATGGTATGCAAGGCTATTAGCACCTGCAAATTAATCAGGACCTGTAGACCTTACCTCTCTAAAACCAACTGCATCATGCTTGCCAATGCATTAGTCATGTCCAAACTGGACTATTGCAATGCCCTCTATGCAGGTGCCAACAAATCCATCATAAATAAAATGCAAATCCTTCAAAACAACGCTCTTAGAGCAGCCCTTGACATACCCCGCAAAGCACATATTTCAAACGTTAGGAAAGACCACCATTGGCTCAAAATTAGCGACAGAGTCCTGCTCAAGACACTATCGCTTACCCATAAAGGGCTCAACAACACTGCTCCCCCCTACATCTCAGCCAGACTGACTAGAAAATCATCCAGGCACCATACTAGGGCTACTAACCACTACCTGCTCGAAACCCCTAGATTCAGACGCTCCAAAGCGGGCAGAGCAAGCTTCCCTGTCAAAGCTGCCCAGGCCTGGAACGCACTGCCCATTGCACTGAGAGCCAACTTACCCTATTCCAATTTTAGATGCAAGGTAAAAAACTGGCTCTGGACAAACGACAACTAACTCTCGTGGCACCCAATGACCACGATACCGTTGTCTAAAATGATTCTGTTCTCATACCCACACCTGTACACTCCCTCAAAACTATAATATGCTAGTTTTTTTCTTCCACACGGCGTGTAATGATATGTTCTTACTGCACTGTTATGTTGTTTTTCGTCTATACTCTGTATGTAACCCAAGCTTAAGTAACCTTGTACCTGCTGCGCCCGGCTACCCCTGGGTTTTGTGCGCATTATCAAATAAACAATACAATACAATACAATACAATACATGGTAGTAATAGCAATACAGGTTTGGAGGTGTGCTGGTGAAGTAAAACATGTTGGTTCAATAGTGAGTAAAGCACACAAAATGGGTTATTAAATGAAATGCAGTTTTACTTAGTAATATTTTAATACCTAAATTGTCTTTAATAATAATAATAATAATAATAATAGGTAAGCATTTGAATTTCTAATTTGGTTTAAATTAACATTGTATCTAACAGAAACTCCTTCTGAAAATATTCAAAGTGACCCGTTTTCTTTAAAAACGGAAAAAGCACTATATCATGTTTTAGGTTTCACTTTGGTGTTTTAAGTTAGGTGGAATACCCTATTGAAAGAAATCTTGCTCGGAAATTGCATTGCGGTTTCTTTAATGCAGACACATGCTTTCCGTTGATTGCCTAGATGCTTTTAAAGTCGCTGTCAGGAATTATTGACACCATTCCAAACATTCCAATTGGTTGAGAGTAGGTCAATAACGATTTCCATGTGCCAATATGTAATGTGGTGTCATCACTGAACTTGCACAATAACAGAGGTTCACCACTCACTTACAGTGCTGCTTCCGTTTTCTTTGACACAAAGGCACCATCAATGTAATGTGAGCTAAAGATGTGCTCGCTATATCACGCTCACCCAACAATGACTTCACTGATCTTGGACATCACTCAGACCGTCTGTCCCATGTCAGGCTAGGTCAGGTGCACGATTCCCCGTCCAGTGCCTTTTATCCTGCCAGCAAGCCTTGGTCTGTGGGCCACTCGCGGGGTGGGGGTGGGGGATTGAGATGCTTGTGGGTGGCACACCTTAATAAATAACAAAGACTTCATTTTTTCACATTCATATTGCAAGTCAACATCCCTGGGGAATTGACCTTTTGTTCAGGAAACCACGAACACCTAAAGTCACGGTACGAGCGAAGGGACAAACGACCAGAATAAACCATAGTAACCAATACCTTAGCAACAATTGTGCATTTGCTGGTAACTCCCCAGACGGAAACGCCACACAAAAGACGACAAAGCAGCGAAATGGTGCCCTGCGCGCTAGAGAGTTTGAAGGATTACATTTCACTTCAACGGCATCTGGCATCCAGAGCAAAGTCTCAGATGACACAACGAGGAGCAAGAGGACAGAGCCAAGCCACATCCGAGTTTACGGATTATCGACCTCCAAACGTCATTGCTTGAGCTCTATGCTTCTATGCTTTAAAGGGAACGATGTGGTGTTGAGTCTAATCGACCAATGGCATCCAACATTCCACATTCGGCAAAGGATCTCTGGAAGCAGAAAGGGCTCCGAAATCTATTACTGAATTGCTAAAGCAAACACGGCTGGTAACGGGATTACAATTTAAGTTTCAGAAACTGGGTATACAGCATTCCTCTTACTTCATGTCAATTTACAAGTCCATTTAAGCTACATACGGTATTTTGGGATAGAAGTGAAGCACTGTAAAAAATATTTTTGATTGTATTGATGTGTGCGCAGCAGTGTGTCTTGTGAGGAGTGAGGACAGGACTCTGCTGGTTACACTCTGATTTTCTTTCCAGTCCGCCTTCGCTTACCAGAGATTCTACGTGCTACAAAAGCACCGCGCAGGCGCGGAGCGTGGTGCGGTGTGCGGAGCAGTGTGTCTTGTGTCTGGTGTCGGGAGTTGGGTTGGAGGTAAGATACTACCCGGTCCGCCTCCCTCAACCTCGCTGCCACTCACCCATCATAGATGGCTCCACTATCACCCACGGAGGACAACATCAGCCGACGTCTACGCAGTAGCAAAACAGGCCAAGACCTACATCCAGACTATCAAGACCTTACAAAAGTGCCCGATAGGGCCCGGAAATGCGAGAAAGGGCTTTCAACAGCAGCTACCCCCGCCAGTAGGGAAAGAGCCCTGCATAAAATTTCCTCGGGCGTGCTCCCCTCTCCCGCTCCCTCGGGATCCCGTCGGACGAAGAAAAGTGGGCGGGCAGGGGCGCCGGAAGACACTGTTTCATCCAAAAACTCCTCACCATCGGTGGCTAGTACGAACAGCCCATCTAGCCCGGTTGCAAGAAGGTCCTCTATGCCCGGTCCGATCACCGTCTCGACGAGTGATTCCTCGCCGGAGGCTGTCGGAGGACGGTCGCGGCTGGGATCTGATCGGCCGGGTTCAACGACTCCAAATCAGCCGCACAAAAGCCTTGACAAGAACAATCACCCCGATCATCACGACCCTTCGGCGGGCTCGTACGTTTCACCGCGCCAGCTAAACAGCCCAGACCAGAAGACCGAGAGAAATCTAAAGGACCCGTTGGCCAGCGTACCAGCAGCAGCCGAGACTGGGCAAACGGACACCCGTCCCATAGCTACTACAGTTCAGATCCAAGTACATCACACAGGCCTCTCAAGGGGGTCGCATCATTACAGGCCGAAACCTACCACCCGAAAAATTAGTCCGATTGACTCGTGGGACACGGAATCGGAGAACGAGGTCTTTGCGCCTAACACACAGCCGGAGGTGTCGGAGGTGTCAGAGGTGGATGCCGAACCAAAAGCGGCTAGCACCACGGACCCCGAGTCGGCCAAAGACCCCCAAGTTAACACCGAGACCTCAAGGTCAAAAGTGGCGAGTGAACCTCCAGTCCAGGATCGGGACTCAGTTATGAGAACTCGTACACCAAACCCGGCTGTAGGCCCGCCTCCAGTTGTGATCGAAGCACAGCTGAGTGACACTGAGCAGCGGGGACAAGCCCCTAAGAAATCACTTCAGGTCCCAAAGACTCTGTTCAATAATGGGAGTTCAAATCAGAACCAAACAATGGGGAAAACTAGGTCAAAGAAACAGAAAAAATTCACTGCAAAGTCCCAAGGGGAGCACAAAGGCAGTTTGAGTTCGACGAACCTGAAAACTCTCAAGGAATATTTTCTGAAGCAACATAAAAGAAAATTAGGCCAAGAACCTGAACTGTCAGACGCGGAAATCTTGGAGGCTATCCAAGATAACTCACCATCGAGCAAAGCCAGAAAAACCGACTCAACTCTCCAAGGGTCGAATACAGACGGCACCACCACGCGAAAAACTCGGCACCGCACCATTGCGGGGCTTAGATTCAATGAGACCAACACCATCAAAAGTCTTACATCAAGAAAAAAGCCAACAGGACTCGCCTGAAAAGGAAGCAGATCTTGCCAATAAGTTAGTCGAAGACCCCCCAAGTCCGTCAAAGACATCAAATGCAACTCTTCCAAACCTTTCGACCACCCCAAGCTTACCTAAGCCGACCCAAAAATTCCGCTTCAACCAGCAGACAGATAACTTCGCGTGGACCCGGCCACATATTCAAGGAAACCCAAATCAAATGTTAGAAAATCTGCCGCAGGCAATACATCCCAATACATTAACTTCAGGACGAAGGCTCTCGGAAAGATTCACGGTACTCCAGGGTTCCAAAGAATCAAATACCCTGCTTAAAAACAGATGCCCTACTATTGCATCAATCACGTCGGAAAGTGACTCTCCCTCGAAAAAGAAAAAAAGACCTTCTGTCGGTGATGTCGGCATTCTCAATCACCTTAAATCCCTTTGGAAAGCTGTATGAATCGATACATGAGGCCTTGAAAGACAATATGTCAATGATCAGCGAGCTAAAGGACAAGCTGATTTTTGTTGAAGGCTATCTAACAGCCACTGAAAGAAATTCAAACTACATATATGCAAAATTAGGGGACAAAAATTGACAATCTGACCACAGAACTGCAAAAGAGAGGTGGTCTTTCAAACAAAAGCATAGAACTCTTGACAAAAGCCACACAGACCACCCAGACTGGGAAGAACATAGAAGTAGCCCCTATCTTCGCAAAAATGCCCCCAAAGACCAAACTGCATTCGGTCACAGCAGTGCTACTGTCCCCGCCAAAGTCTTTACCCAGGGGGAAGGCGAAAGAAAAGAGAAAAAACTGCACTAAAGCGTCTGTGCTCCTATGTGCGGAGGAATCACCGCCAGAAACTTCGCCTACACGGAGCTCTATTAGGGGAACGGAGATGTCACTAAACCAAGGGGAAGCTGCTAAAAATTCAACGTCTATAAACTTGGAGCAGACGGATATGGCAGACACACCTAGAATAAGTGTGGACTCAAACTCATCCTCAGACCTGCAAAACATATCACAGTATTCAAATGCTAGGGAACTAGATTCACCATCTCCGACAAAGCGAGGTGACCTACCAAAACAGTCCCAAGAAATCCACCCACAAGATCTTGACCCTACCCAGGAAGGGGGGAAAAAAAAGCATGACAAGGTGTCTAGCGACTACACTGACCAACGATTACGCTCAAACTCCCCGTCTACTGCACTAGAAGCTTTAAGAAATCTAAAGAATACAAATGAAAATTTTAAACACGAGTCACGAAAAGATCAAGACCAAAAATACAACAGATCACATCACGCCGATAGACCGCGACTTCATTCTAGGAAGGAGCCGAGACGTTTCCAGGAGGCTGTCGCAAATAAAGACAGAAAACTCGAGGGGCACTACTCTTCAAACTGGAACAAATTTCGGCCAAGGACAGCTACCTGGTTCTAAATCGCAGAACAGTCTTAAATAGACTGGGAAAAATAGACAAGCTCCGTCACCTAAGATCGGACGACTTAATATTGGTCGAACCTTACCATCGTGAACATAGAGCGAAAGCTTACCTCCACGTAAGAAGTAAAGTAGTGATGGAGCTCACAACGGAAGTCCAAAAAGACCTTCACAAACTGGGCCTCAAACTACATCTCCTCCAGAAGCCACCAAAGGACAATCCTGACAGAACGAGAGACAAAAGGGAATGCTCAAACCAGGGCATGGAACGACGGAGAGAAAGATACGCACAGAAGACCCCGAGAAGTGAAAACCTGACATATGGCACCGAACGGCGATGGCGATATAACCGAACTACTCCACCCATTACCAGTCCAGGCAAAAACGATGTTACATTAAAAACCCAAGAAAATCAGGAGAAAAGAGATCAAAGAGAGTCTAGGACTGAAAATACAAGAGAGATTAGATCCAGAAAAGAACCGATTGCGCCATCTGCACCCAAACCATGGAGATGGATCACGGACACCTTCTCTCGAAACCAAAATCAATAGCAACAAACACAGGGACCGAATTCCACAAAGAAGCTCAATACCAGTCCCTCAAATCTTCGAACAAAGAGCACCCTACACATGGCATCCTGGAATAAGAGAGGGTACCGGCGCCTAACTACGCCAAGTGATGTAAACCTGAGCACTTTCGAGCTGATATGCTTACAAGAAACATGGTTGGTTCATAGGCCCTCCATGAACGGCTATGTAATAGAAGCCTCTGCAGCATCCAAGTCTATCCTAGGCCGCCCCTCTGGAGGCGTACTAACAGCAATCTGTCTAGGCTCTGGGATCACACCCAAGGGAAAAATAGCAGAGGCCTATGGAATGCTAACTACGCTGACTTCATGGTTCCACCAAGATCAAACCAGAGACGTTTGGATAAACTCGGAACTAGGCATAATAAATTTGTACTGGAACCCGGCTAACACTAGTACTACTGAGTTCTGTACCATGGTTGCCAACCAAATTGATGACCTGACGGTGGAGCGAAAAGTTCCAAATATCATAATCTGTGGCGACCTGAACCCCAAATGCGAAGGAAAAATGAAAGACGAACAAAGTCCCAAATCAACGATGGATGAAAGAGGACGGGCATGGTGCCTCCTAATGAAAATGAGAAAGTTCCATAACGTGTCATCTCTTCGAGACCAAGGGTCCCGAATTCCAACGTGGGAAAGATCGAGTTTGGCCGCCACTCTGGATTATATTTTTATCACAGAAGGGCTGATAACCTTATTTCAGCGACTTCACAGTTGTAAAAACAAAGAAGAAAGTGATCACAATCTTCTCAAAATGTCGTGGAACAGGACAGCTGTAACAAGATCTCTTTACCCAGCAGCCATTGAGTCAAACCTGCGACAAAACAGACTTCGCCTAACATCCGACAATGTAAGATCCTTGGCGTCCAATATTTCCATGAAATTTGCTCAAGCAAGGGATGAGAAATGCGACAAAAGACCAGAGTATGTCTCCCTCCTGGCCCCCCACAAAGTGAACTTTGCGGGGAAAAATCCCGGTCAGCCCACGCACACGCACTCATTCAATAAAGAAGTGGCGACAAAAAGGCAGAGAGTAAACAAACTAAAAAAAATGGCTCTAAAAACAGACTCCCCAGAAACCTGGACCGTATATCTATCAGAATGTAGGCTCTACAAATCGTGGCTAAAACAGGAGCGACTGCAAATGTACCAGAACGATGCCGAAGCAATGCTACACACTTGGGCTACAAGAAACACTCGTGACTTTTGGTCGCTATTAAAATCAATAAATGGACAAAGGGCAAATTCACTCTCTAGCTGCGTCCCTGAGCAAAAGTGGATCCAGCATTTCACGGAGCTATACCGCAGTCCCTCGACCTCATCTCTGTCGCAAGCAGCTCTCCCTGATTCTCCATGGATCCCCTTATCATCTACCGACGACATTAGGGAAGTGATCATGAATCTCAAATCTTCGAGGGCCCCGGGGCCAGACGAATACCGACCTGAAGAAACATCCACTGGCGTGGGCACGAGCTATTGGTGAAATATTCAATCAAGCCCAAAAAATCAAACAAATTCCCAAAACCTGGACAGAGGCAGTACTGGTGCCCATCTACAAAAAAGGCGACACAAGTACCCCGGCCAACTACAGACCCATAGTCTTACTTGATATCATAGGGAAGATTTATGCGTCGCTGCTACTACGCCGCTTTAAGGACTGGGCAAGCTCCTCCCCGGCAGCCGACATCTTCCAAACAGGCTTCCAGAAGGGAGCTGGGACGGCGATCAATCTGCTAATCTTGAACATTATCAAAGAAAAAGCAAAGAGAGGAGCACCGAAGGTCCACATGGCAATGGTGGACCTTTCCCAGGCCTTTGACTTAGTAGATCGGGGAAAACTGTGGAAAAAGCTATCTACCTGGAAATGTCCGGCTCCGATTCTTGCACCGATAATGGCACTTCACGCAACCACTTCGCTCAGAGTCCGCCTAAACCAGCAAGGAGTACTTTCGGATCAGATCTTCACAGAACGCGGTGTAAAACAGGGCTGCCCCCTGGCCTCAGCCCTGTTTATTGCCTTCATCTGGGACTTCCAAGACTCGGAAAAAACACTAAGATCTTTTCCCCCTCAAGTGGGCACATCGAAAGTCTCAAGACTCTGGTACGCAGATGACCTGATCTTGATGGACCAGACTGCGATTGGCCTCCAAAGACAACTAACAAATCTGTCCAAATACATGGAAGAAAACAACCTCCAAATTAACAAAAACAAAACGAAAATCTTGTCCTTCTCAAAAAACGCAAAAAAAGCCAAGATAAGTCCCAGATGGTTCCTTGAGGAAACAAAAATCGAAGTGGTCGATGAATTTAAATATCTGGGCGTGCAATTAGACAACTCTCTGAATGAAAACTCACTTCAAGCCTCACTATGGGCAAAAATGAGAAACCTAACAGCCCAATCTCGAGCAGTAGACAGAAAATTCGGCAAGTTCTCATGGACACCTGTACTACAATTCTACAAAACCAAGGTAGTCCCTGCAATAACATACGGCATGGCAGCCAATCTAAACCTACCTGAGGAATTCTGGTCGAGACTTGAAGGCTATCTTTGGAAATCGGTTTTGGGTCTTCCAGCTTCAGCCCCCATGCCAGCCATTTGTCACGACCTTGGCCTCCAATCACTAGCCTCGGTAGTACTCCAAAGTGCAATTCTACTCTACAGAAAAATACGGACTTCCGACACTCTCCCGATCTTTCGAATAGTAGAAGCTGAATTGAACAAAGGAACCTGCTTACCTCTAATGAATTGGGCAAAAAAAAATGGAGGAAAAACTAGATGAAGTCCTCTGCAGCAAAGACCTCATCTCAAACCCTGGACGAGTCAAGCTAAAACTTTCACAAGACTGGATACATACCAACGAAAAAATACTCCAGTATAAATCTCTAAAAGATCTGCCACCTACTCACAACCGGCCAAAGGTCCTGCTGAGATACTGTGAAAAATTCCCTGAGAAAAAGCTGAGAAAATTACTTATGCGGGCCCGCTTACACCTACTTCACACTAGAGAAATCCTGGCCACCAGAGCACTTACAGAAACATCAAACTGCCAGGTTTGTGGCCTAGCTGACCAAATAGAGTCAGTCCGACATCTCCTCACCTCCTGCGCAGGACTCGCGGCAGAAGGGCGGGCTCACCTGGCACCGCTCGTCACCTGCCCTACGACACTTGATGAAGAAACAATATGGTTTCGACTGATTGCGGGCGATTCTACAAGATGGTCTAGAGCGGCAGCCAAAGTTCTCGAAGTAGCCCTTGCGAAAGCAAGTGCTCTTGGCCCCGCTTCTTCCATTTCGTCAAAGCTGACGCCCGAACCTGAACGTTAAACCGGACCTGCGGACCTTTGAGTGGTGTCCTGAGTAGCCTCGATAAGATGAAATACAGTTCGCCATGGCACTTCGATTTTGTAAAAAACCCAAATTGGGTTAATAAACACAAAAAAAACAAAAAAAAAGATACATATATTAATTGTTATATAGCACAATTGTCCACAAAACACCGCTTGATTGGTCATTTTACAAATCCAACAATTAAATATATGTATAAGTATGGGATCGCCACATTTTGTTTAATGCTTCACGATACCGCCAAAACACAGGACATCCTGTCCTCCCCTCTTCTCTGAACCGACTCATGCACCATCATCTCCTGGGTCCCCTTCGGCCACCCCCCCCCCTTCTCTCGTCCCGCTTTCCTGTCACACCTGAGGAGGTTTCTAGACAAGTCCAGTCTATGAAAACCTCCTCCAAACAGGCGGACCCTTACCCCTTCAAAACCATCAAGGACAACATTGACTCTCTAGCTCTAGCCATGGCAGACCTTTGTCACTGGAGTCTTCCACACTTCTCTCAAGCACTCTTGTGCACCCTCTGCTCCAAATAGCCTCTGCCGACCCTTCTATTCCGGCTAACTACCGCCAGATCTCCATTACTCCTTTCCTGGGCAAACTCCTGGAGAAATTGGTTATCTCTCAGATTACACTCAATCTGTTGGCTGTCTCCATGACCATCAGTCTGGCTTTAGAGCGTCAAGAGACACAGAAACTGCTCTTCTGAACACCTGCGAAGACCTGCTCTCAAACATTGACTCCACTCTCCCTCTGTCCTCATTCTCCTTGACCTCTCCTCTGCTTTTGATACAGTAAATCACAACATCCTGATCTCCCGTCTCCGCGATACCCTGGGCATCATAGATCAGGCCCTGGCGTGGCTTGCGTCCGTTTTTTCTTTCGGACCGTCCTTCCCAGGTGGAACGTGGGTCGTTTCCCTCCGCTATCACTCGCTCTACTTGTGGTGTCCCCCAGGGATCTAACCTATCCCCCTGGTTTTGCAATGTCTACATGGCCCTGTCGACCCAAAGAATCTCTACCTTTACCTCCAACATTCAGTGCTATGCCGATGACACACAGCTTTCTTTCAGGCTTCCCTCGGCCTCTTCCCCTCCTCGCTCATTCCAAACTGTTTGCAATTCAGCCCTGGTGTGCTGCTAACAACCTCTGCCTTAATGCCAGCAAGACAGCTAGTCCTCATCGGGACCCCTGCTCCCACTTTCCCACTCTGGCCCGTCTTGCTTGGTCCTGCGCCCCCACCCATCAGTGAGGCCAAAAATCTGGAGGTCATCTTCGACTTTACTCTCTCCTTCTCTTCTCACATCTCAGACATGTCCAAAACGTCTGACTTGCAGCTGCACCTCCTCAGAGGTATTCTACCTTTCCTCACCTTCCCCAGACGCTCATTGCTTCCAGAGCCCTGTTCCTCTACAGACTAGACTACTGCAACAGTCTTTTTCTCAACCTTCCTAATTCTACTCTCTGACCTCTTCAACTGATCCAGAACCACAAGACCTATCCTTGACCTCAAGCCCAGCGACTGCATCTCTCTGGTGCTGAAATCTCTCCACTGGCTCCCAGTGGCTGCAAGGATCAAGTCAAGACCCTCTGCATAGCCCACAAAGATTTCTGGTGCTGGGGCCGGGGTCCTTACTATCTACAACACTCTCTTCCCAAATATTCTCCTTCTAGAGCCCTCCGCTCGGCCTCCTCCAACTCTCTGCGGGTGAGCAGTTTCTCCAAACGGAGATTTTGGGGGTAGACCCCCATCCTCTGCCGGTGCCTCCCTCTGGAACAGTCTCTCTACCACTCTCAGTCTTGAGCTGAACCTCCTCAAGTTACGGAAACTCAAGACCTTCCTCTTCTCTTTCTCTTTCTCCCTCCCCTGCTAACCTTCTATTTGCTTGCTTCCCTCCCTCCCTCCCTCCCTCCCTCCCTGTCGTCCCCAACCTGATGTTAGCTTACTGGTCGCCTGGTACACCTCCAGAACCTCACAGGTCCCAGGCTCCCCCGCCAGTCCTGCACTTGCCTCCGTGCCTCTGCACTCTGCCTGGCACTACTGCAATACGCTCCATGGTAGGGGCAACCATTCCACCACTTAACACTGGCCCCTGCTGGACTGGGCGCACTTGGCCCCCTCCCCCTTTCTGTTCTGCGCACTTACACAACATTGACTGTTCTAGGCCTAGCAAGTCTGTGTGTCCAGTCCTCCCTCTGTCTCCCTTCCCTAGCTTGGTCGTGCTTGAAATTCTCATGCACAGGCGCACTGGATGATCAACCACCAATCCATCTGAAATGTTTGCCAGACCAGTACTATAGTTTATTGGTCTGTATGTCCCCTCCACCCCCCTTTTTTCTACCCTCACTCTTTGTCAAGCACTTCACTAGTAGATATGCCTCTGGCCTAGTATGCTAGTATTTGCTGTTAGATCATTCAGAATCTTCAAGGCCTAAGAATGACTGTATTCCCTTGTTCCCTTCCTGCTTTGAAGCACTTCACTTAAGCAATAAACCCCGAGCCGTGGGGGCATTACTGAGTCAGATAATGCCCGGGCCCATAGTTACAGGCTCCGGTGGCATTACCTCGGTAATGCCCTCACAGCGAGGGGCTTAATGCCATTAGTACCCCGGCCCGCAAGGCCGGGGTACTCAAAGGATTGTTTTTCTGTTCCAAAACGCTCCGGTGATTACTCAGCAGGCTGTGCGGTGGGCTGCCTCCCCTTCACCGGTGTTTGAATTATTTATAGTGCGCACATAACAAACTTAATCGAATCCTGGCGCAGATGGAACATTAAGCTGAGTAGAGTAGAAAAATCCAGCCTATAGTTGTTAAAGCCAATCAAATTCACCAAAGGGAAAAGTGAAAACATCACCTATTTAAGTAAGTAGGTCTTTAAGCCTGCTCTAAAAATCAATAGAGAATTTGCCCTTCTTATATTAAGTGGAAGACTGTTCCACAGTCTTGGTCCGGCAACTGAAAAACTGCAATCTCCTCATAAGACATGAGGTGGCGGAGGGCTGTTTTTCCCTTCAAGCAGGTGTTTGGGTCCGAATAGGATGACCTCCGTTTTTTTGGGATGAAGTTGCAGCCAATTTTTAGGCGCTTGCCCACCAAGGCAAGTTCCACATCATCAAGCCGGATGTAAAACTGTGTGTCGTCGGCGTATGAGTGGAATCTAAGGTGGTATTTCTCAGAAATATCCATTAGTGAACGAAGGTAGATATTAAATATGAGAGGGGAAATTTGTGTTTGCATTTAGCACTGTAGCAGCAGCCACAAAAACGTTGTATGAAGCATGCAATTCTCAGGCTGTGTTGGCGAGGCGGCTGGCCCGGGTCACAGCTGTGTATGAAAGGCATGAAGGAACACCTTTGCAGACCCCATTCCAGAGCAGGGGTGCAGCAGTGACGGGCGTGTGGGATGTCACAGCCACGTTGCTCATCTGCCTTACAACTACGGGCTATGGGCTTGTGCATGGGTCCATAGGCATCAGATAAGTACTGTGTGAATCAATGGACATGAGTGAATTATAACAGGTGAAGGAAAGGCTGACTAGTGTTATTTGTTTTAATTTCAACAGATGAACAATGTCATTTCATGGACTGGTGCATATTAGAACGAACCCTGGCAAAATGTGTTATGCAGAATACATTGCAAATTCTTAGCATGTGTCCTGGTGTTATGCAGAATATGTGTAGCGTCAGGAGTATTAGAGTGTACCATGCCATTTAAATTGTACAAGGTAAAGGCATGTAGTGCTGAAAGGAGAAAATATTACTATAGGAGAAAATATCAGGTGAAGAGTTTTGTTTAATGTGGTATAATTGTACATCGGTGAGCAGGCCTTTAGGGCTGAAGTGTGACAGTTTCTTTCCCTGCAACCTCCATTCCTATACATTGTGCGTCCCTAATCCCCTTTCCGGTGTTCCTACTTCTCTGTGCCTATACACAACCTCTTCCTAACCCTGCCCCCCCCCCCCTGGTTTCCTCGAGTGGCCTGTGCATATATATTATACATCTTGTGCCAATCAAGGTGGGAAGGTTGTGTACATGTGGCTTCCGTGGTTGGGTCGAGTGTGTGGATTGCATTTACAACGCATACAGTGCTTTGCGTCCGTTGGTATCCTGACACTCCCAGAAACTGAAGTTATGGAGCTGCCTCAACAGCATTCTAGAAAGAGGAAGGTCCTTTGACCGATTCCGGATGGTTCAACAATCTGTGGCAGATGTCTAGGGCAAACGACCAGGGATTCTGGCACTTGGCCACATTGCTGAGATTTCAGTTGGTTCTCAGCAAGCTAGCCAACATACTAAGAAAAGCGCAATATGTACCTGTGGTTTTCATATTTTGACAGCCCTTTCTCTGAATCTAGAGGTTCATGGTTCCCAGAACACCTGGGACTTTACTTAGGGTCCCCGCAAGCAGCCCTCTCCAATATTTTTCAATTCTATGGCCCAACCTTAGGGGAGGAGGGAAAAAAAAAAGAGCAAAAGAAAGAGCAACAGGGGTAAGAGACTAAGAGAGAGAGAAAGAACAATTGGTGTTATCTAGGCACCCCAGGAAGTGAATTTCTCATGTGATCCCAATTTATAAAATAGGTATTTTTAAAATGGGAGACATTTGAAATATCACGTTTTTACTGTTACCACCATACTGATTATTAGCCCAGAGCGTGCAAGCAGACCGATTTTCCCATTTGTTCCCTATTACATTTACATAACCTCGCACTGAAGGAACGGGTACTGTGCGAAACCGGAGGGTATTCTCCCCAGTAAGACATTGTGAATCCCTTATTCGGGTGGCCAGGACACTGCCATCGCTGTTGGAACCAGTTCCGGGGGAGCATCACCTCGGTAGAGGAAACCAGGCTTATGCTAGGGGGAAATACCCAAGGTGAGACGCAGTATTCTACCGAGAAGGAAGAAAAGGGGGACGAACTCCCTGATGTTTTCTGTGGTTATTCCATTTCCACCTCCCTTCCACCCATGGAAGCTCCCTTAGTAAAGTCCATTCACCCCTACACCTCTGGTAAACCAATTAGGAGTCCAGACCCCGTGGCATCTAAAAATTGCAGCTCCCAGAACCCCCATTTCCCTGTTCCCTACCTATATACTCCCGGTCATTCTTTGCCCCTCTATTCAGTCTTTTCCATGCTTCCTATTTGCGCAGAAGAAACACTACCGTTTCCACAACTACCCTTGTGTCTTTTGTGAACCCTATCAATCCCATCCCTTTGATTGTCATTTTCCGAACACCCATCTGCTCAGATAAAATACTACTATTACCACAATCCCATATGTTCTGTCCTCCCTTCCGGTCATTCTAGTCCATTTCACAAACCCTACCCATTGGGATCTTCTCAGTCTCCAATCAACCCCCTTCTTACAATAGCACCGTTTCCCCATCCTATCCCGTAGGACATTTCGGCATGAATACAGTTTTACGAACTTGTAATAAAGCAGTGTACCTGACATGTCCCAACCCGAGGGTCAGACAAGGTCAGGCAATTGACTAATCACACGCACCCTACGACCCTTCCTTTTCCCCACAGGGATAAAAGGTGGAGCAGGCGAGTGCAGTACGAGCAAGGCGAGCACAGCAGACGGCACAAGGAAACTGCTAATTCAGCGCAGCAGTTCAAGAGAAGGAGAAAGGCGGCGGGAAGCTAGTGGGTGGCAAGGAGAGGAGTGACCTTGCCCTTTGCGTCCCAGGTCCGCGGAACCTTCGTGGAGGGGGAAATTTAAGACCGTGGACAATAGCCCCAGTATCATGCTACAGATAGTACGCAGGGCCAACCTATGCTGAAAAGGCGGAGCAGAGGAGGCTCCTGCGCCCGTGGTAAAGACCTTGACTCTGCAGAGAAGCGAAAAACCCTGCAGTTAAACACAACCAGTGAGTCGAGGGATGAACCAATAGGAACCAGGCTGTGTTGAGTGAGAATCGCAAAGTGGCAAGTTTTGAACTACATTCCACAAACAATGACCAGCAAAGGTGTTGGGAGACCAACTGAAGAGGGGAAACTGGCACCACGTGGGTGCCAACTCAAGAAGTGCTGGTTACTCCCCTCTAGAATAGAACTACAGAAGACTATAGGAAGGCTGCCAAGGGACGTGAATCCCGTAAACATTTAAGGCAGCCAAGGAACTCAAAGTGGTCATACGTGAGGTTCGAGCAAAAGCCCCGTACAATCGAAATACTTTGATCCGCAAGTTGGATAAAAGTAAAGGAAGTGAATCCTGCATTTTGAATGAAAGAAAGGGACGTGATTCCCATGAATATTTGAAACACTTCGAAAGTATTGAAGAGAAAGCCGTAGTGAACCCGGAGAAGGGAGGATAAGAACTGAGAAGGGTCCGAGCCCGGACGAGGGAGATCCAGGGGTGGAGCCAGCACCCAAAGTTAGGTGAGAGAAGAATAAGAGATACAAAGAAATACGGTTGAGAAAGGGTCAGCCCAGAAGAGGGGGACCCATCACCCTCTTTTGAACTTTGGAAACAAACTTTCATTTGTTAAAAGAACTTTTGCTTTTTTATTAGAAACACCACAGGCCCGAAGGCAAGAGACTTTGAGGAAAAGAGGCTTGGCCGTCGATGGTCCTGAGAACTGCCATTGGAACGGTTGTCTCGTGCTGCAAAGTACAGAGACTCTACTCTGCTTGAAGCTTCCATCTTATCCAGTGTCCAAAACGTGGGGAAGGGACACCCATGCTACCGCCTCTGGACAATCATTAAAGAACACTTTCTTTTCTTGAAAACTTATCCCACACCCTTGTATTTAGCGTAAGGAATAGGTTTTTCTTGGTATAGGCCCTTTTGCTTGACACAACACCACTAGAACTGCCTTATTTTCATTTGATGGTTGACGCTTGCTCCCATCTTAGGTTTAGATTAGGCATCTTTCCAACCTGCATACACTTTTCATTGCTCAATAAACACCCTTGAACCGTGATCATTTGTGTCTAACTTTTGTCACCAGGAGTTTCCTACAGTACATCGGCTGCCATCAGATCATACTTGATATGACACCACATAATTGAGCATGTAATGAACCTCTGAGTCTGCACCAAGATGTTATGTTATAGTGCATTTGTGTAGTGCCTTGTATATCATTGGAATTAGCTCAAAGTGCTGTGGGTTGAACGCCCTCGGGGAGCGTGATCTGTATCAGTTGAGAGTAGTGAAGCATATAGGGCTTGGGTGCACTTGGTATGTGTGTAGCAAGAGTTGTTTGCGTGGGTTGGCTGCATTCTACTGCTAAGTGTCGTGCGGGGGGTGTGAGAGATCAGTGCAATGTGTGCAGCATGGAGGGTGGTCTCCCAGTCAACCTTCTGGCTGCCGTGTGGCATATGCGAGCTCCTAGGCAGATTTCCAAGCGGGGTATAGATGCAGTCTACCAAGCTGTTGAGGTGTTCTATAATCGAATGGAGTTGTGTGCAGCTAGGCCCAATTGATCCAGATGTATAGCTGAGTTCTACTGTTTGTTGATGCAAAGTGGAGAGTGAGAATATTGGTAGGAATGCAGTTCTGCAGATGTCGGTGGGTGGCCGTTTTACTTGTGGTGTATTCGGAGCTCAGCGCGCCAGCCGTGTCTACCCTGCCAGTTCGTGGTAGTGGATTCCAGAGAGGTAGCCAGGTCGGTGGGGTAAGTAGTGTTGTCTCGGTCGGTCTGCCCTCTTCCATATGCTCTGTAGTCTGATTTAGAAGGGCCATTTTTCGGGTCTCTGGAGCAATTAGAAGCTGGGTGCTTCTTGGGTTATTGTATGGTTCTCCAGAGGGTTTAGCCAAGCATAGTTACTTCTGTCACTAGTGCACTGTTTTAATTTTCTTTTTTCCAGGTAGGCTGGGGTCGCATCTATTGATCATATATTACCGGCTATGCTTTGGGGGTTGCGCTAGGTGCGTGGGGCTTACAGCTGCATGGGCTGGAAGTCCTTGCTCCAAAGGCGGACTTCCTTGCCCAGACTGTTCCATGTCTTTCCGGAGAGAGGCAATTACTTAAATGGTCAGCTGTCTTCGCTGGCTCTCCTGTTGAGTTTCAGGTTAGTGCTGAATCTCATAGGACTTGGTCGTTGTGGGGATGGGTTAATGGCCTTGGCTGGACCTTTCACAGATCTGGGAAGAGCCATGTTATTACACTTTACAGAAGGCCATGTAGTCCTGGATGTGTCGAATGCAGGGAGGTAGCGATTTCCATAGAGTTGATGGCAAGGTCAAGTAGGCTGACCCTCCATGTCGGCCTGAATTGGAGGCTGGAATCATTAGGAGGGCCATGCTAGACCTTAGGGTGTGTGTTGGGCAGACACAGAGTCTTGTCTTGGAGGCATGTCGGGCCGGCTTTGTGCACTGCTCTGTGCGTGATGGATAGGATTTTGAAAGTGGCCCTTCGACCAATGGAGGGTGCGGAGAGCAGGTGAGATGTGGTCTCTTTGTGAGAGAGCAAGGAGGAGTTTAGCAGCTGCGTTTTGGACTCTTGGAGTTTGTTAAGTTGGTATGCTGGTGCACCTAGGTACAAGGAGTTTGCATAGTCTAGTCTGCACATGACAATTGACATAATAGAAGTCAATCTGTTGGGGAATGAAAGATAAGGGAAGATGCGTCCCAGCAGCCTGAGATGGTAGTGACAGGATTTGTATACATTATTGATCTGGTGGGACAGGGTTAGACCAGAGACCAATGTACAGTCAATGTTTTTGACTGTGTTCGAGGTGGTGGGCGTAGTGCCAAGGAAGGCCATGGGAGTGGCTGAGGGAGTATAGCAGTGTTGCCACATACCATTATCTCCGTTTTCCCTGGATTGAGAAAGAGGTGGTTTCTGGTCATCGATTGGTCTATATCACGGAGGCAAGCTGCTAGGTCGGTGGGGTTGGGAGGGGGGGGGGGGAACTCAGAGCTCGCCTTGGGGATTTTCAGGATAATTTGGGTGTCATCAGCATAATTGTAGAAGGTGAGGTTGTGCGAGTGGATGATCCCTGGCAGCGGGGACAGGTAGAGGTTGAAAAGGAGCGAGGAGAGGCAAGCGCCCCGAGTACTAGCAGGGCAGGATAGTGATTGGTCTCCTGTTCACAAGGAACAAGGCAATCCATTTTAGTGCCATACCTTGGATTCCACGGGAGTGGAGCTGGTCGAGGAGGATTGAGTGGGTGATGGTGTCAAAGGCAGCCAAGAGATCAAGGAGAACCACAGAAGCGCATCCTTCAGAGTCTGGCGTGAGTTTGAGGTCGTCCCAGATCGAGATCAGTGTGGTTTCCGTTCCATGGTGGGGCCGGAAGCCAGACTGAGCGGGGTCTAGTAGGTAGTCGTCAATGAGTTTCGCCAGGAATCTGGTGTTGAAGATGGACCTGTAATTAGATGGCTGGAAGGGGTAGAGGCCTGCCTTTTTTAAAAGTGGTTTGATGTACGCTATTTTCAAAGGGTCTGGGAAAGAGTCGGAGGTGAAGGAGTTATCGATTAGGGATCTAGCCTGTTCTCCTGCACAGGTGGATGAGAAGATTTCTTTGAGGAGGGAGGTGGGTCAAGGGGGGACCCCGAGAGTCTGCTGCTGGACAGTAATTTGAGGAATTCTTCATTTGAGAATGGCTTGAAGGAGTTGAAAGGCACTGCTGTTGGGGGTTTAGAGGGATATTGGGTGGCACGTATTTGGTGGCAGGTGGGTCTGGAGAGTTTGGCATTAATGGTGGCCATCCTGTCCAGCGCTGTTCTGTAGAAATGATGGGAGAGGGAGTTGCATAGCGCTTGTGTGGGCGTGGTAGGGGCAGTGGTGCAAGTGGGTTTCACGAATTCCGATATGATCCTGTGGAGCTCTTTACTACTGCTGCGGCAGTTTAGGATTCTTTTGTTATAGTAGTTTTTTTTGGCCTTTCAGATCTCAGATTTGTAGATACAGTGATGGCGGCCGAACTGGGATTTGCTAAGGTTTTTTTTTTTTTTTATGCTCGCCATTTGCGCTAGAGCTAGCAGTTATCGGTTTTGACAGATTTCAGGTGTGGCGTGAACCATTTGGGTGTTGTTCCTTTGCGGGAGCGGGCGCAATGGAGTGAGAGGGAGGACAGAGTCGTTGAGCCAAGAGTCAAATGATTCGATAGAGGTCTGTCTGTTGGTGGGTGCCAGGACAGGTAGTATCTTGACCATGTTCCAGCATTTGCGGTCGTGTGGCGAGACCAGGCAGACCCTGGGTGGTGGTGTTGGTGTGTGGATAGAGAAAGGTGGGGCATAGCAGTCTGTCCAGATGAGGGGTATGGGGCTGGACACAGAGATGAGGGCAGAGGGGCTGAAGATTGCATCAAGGGTGTGTCCTCTGTCGTGGGGGAGACCTGTGGGATACCCAGAGAGGTTGAGTGCGTCTAGGCTGTCGACCATGGGTTGGGTCATGGGGTTGCTGGGTATATCAAACCAGATATGGAAGTCCTCCAGTAGGGTGAGTGAAGGGTGGTTGACCAGGAGGTTAGCTAGTGAGTCGTAGAGATTGTTGGCAAAATGTTGGTCGTATCCTGGTGGCTTGTAGACGAGTAGTGTAAAAAATGAGGGTTCCTGGTAAGCCTTGGACGTCCAGTAGTTCTGAATATAAACAAAAATTATTCAAGGCTCTGTTTGGCCACACTCCCCTCTTTTCTACTATGTAGTAAGTACTCAAACAATCTGGATGGTTGTTTCATAAAAAATATATCGGTTTTATTTTTTTGGTACTAACCAATCCTATATGAATCTTTCTTTTACAAGGGACATATTTGTAAACAATTCATTTTTACACATTCATTTGGCCAAACAAAACATAGGCCTTCAACATAATACTTTATACAAGCAGGTTAAAATAACATTTTTCTAGACTTGGGTTACAGTATATCATATTAGAATTCATTTCCTTAGTTGTATATGGCCTAACCGGTTACTGCCGACGGAGACGCCATACGTGGCTGGATACAGTTCGGTGATGTTTTTGGCTCCATTTTTGGACTCTACCCAACCACATGGTTTTGCCCACCTGCTGAAAGCATGGAAATTGGCCACTACTTAAGAAGACACAATACACACATGTTGGTGTCATTGAAATATCATTGTATGAAGGCCGCATATCTGACACACTTCAGCTGGTGACGAGACAGCCGAAACAATCCGTGCTGACATTTCCATACAGCAACCACCAGCACTGCTCCATCAAGATAGGCCATATACAACTAAGGAAATTAATTATAATAGGATACTGTAACCCAACAGTGTCCGTTTTTAGTGAGAGATGGATATGCAGGGTTTGTGGAAGATGGCTATTTCGCCACCTCTGGTGGCTCTGTTGTGGGGGATGAGAGTGTAACTGGGAGGTAAAGCCTTGTGTGCCATTGGTTTAAAGCCGTCCTTCAACCATGTCTCAGTGATGAAGATTAGATTGGGTTTGTTGGTGGATAGTAGGTCAAAGATGCTGTGGCGGTTTCTGGCCACAGACCGGGCGTTGAATAATAGGAAGGTAACTTGGTGGCGGGAGGTGGTCCCAGTGGTGCTGGTGGCCGTAGGGACAAGATGGGCTTGGGTGGCTGGTGGGTGTCCCGAGCAGTCGTAGGCTGGGAAGAGGGAAAGGACAGACCGGTCAGAGTAGTCCGGGATGATGTTTGCCAGGGGGGTGCGGGGGCATGGGGTTGGGTAGGAGCAGGAAGAGGGAGTGTCCAGTGGAGGTAGATGAAAGGATGGAGGGGATGGCCAGTGAGTGGGTGGGTACTGCCCGATTGATGGATTGGCAGCAGGTCTGGGGGAAGTGGAGGCGTAGAGTTGAAGTGGGGGCAAAGTGGCGAATGCAATAACACCTATATTTGGGAGGTCTATAATGGGTGCACAGAAATGAATGCAACACCTAGAATTGAGATGTTTAATTTGGGGCACAGTAGCAAATGTAACACCTAAAATCGGCGTATAGTAGCAAATGCAACACATAAAAGGAGGGCACTGTAGTTAATGTAACAATACCTAGATTTGGGAGGTCTAAAATGGGGGCACAGAAGTAAATGCAGCAATACCTAGGACTGATACTTGGAAAACGGGATGGCCTGTAACTCATTAGCTCTAAATAACAAAAAAAACAGAGCTTATGATTGTTACTACCAAAAATACTCAGAGCAAACTTACACCAGAATACTCCGACTTTTTGATTGCAGATCATATTATAACCATCTAAAAAAAAGTGAAAGTTAATGGAATACCCCCTAAAATGGGAGTAATGAATTAACATCTAAAATGGGGGTACAGTAGTTAAAGCAACCACACCTAGATTTGAGACCCCCAAAATGGGGACACAGTATTAAATGCCACAACACCTAGATTTGAGACACAAATTGGAGGCACAGTAGTAAACACAACATCTAGATTTGAGACACCTAAAATGGGGGCACAGTAGTAAATGCACCACCACCTAGATTTGAGACACCTAAAATGGGGGCACAGTAGTAAATCCACCACATCAAATTTGAGACACCTACAATGGGGCACAGTAGTAAATGCAACACCACCTAGATTTGAGACACCTAAAATGGGGGCACAGTAGTAAATGCACCACCACCTAGATTTGAGACACCTAAAATGGGGGCACAGAATTAAATGCCACAACACCTAGATTTGAGACACAAATTGGGGGCACAGTAGTAAACACAACATCTAGATTTGAGACACCTAAAATGGGGGCACAGTAGTAAATGCACCACCACCTAGATTTGAGACACCTAAAATGGGGGCACAGTAGTAAATCCACCACCATCAAATTCGAGACACCTACAATGGGGCACAGTAGTAAATGCAACACCAC
Source organism: Ambystoma mexicanum (assembly GCF_040938575.1). Lineage (NCBI taxonomy): Eukaryota > Metazoa > Chordata > Amphibia > Caudata > Ambystomatidae > Ambystoma > Ambystoma mexicanum. The sequence goes on along the minus strand of NC_090932.1, from coordinate 1,505,534,484 downwards.
CTAGATTTGAGACACCTAAAATGGGGGCACAGTAGTAAATGCACCACCACCTAGATTTGAGACACCTAAAATGGGGGCACAGTAGTAAATCCACCACCATCAAATTTGAGACACCTACAATGGGGCACAGTAGTAAATGCAACACCACCTAGATTTTCAGACAGTAGAAAATGCCTAGATTTAAGAAGGGGTTGTAGACAGTGTAGTAGATAGGGTAATTTGATGGGTTGGTAATTTGATTGGTTGGCCAATTTAGATGGGGACAGTAAAAAGCAAACCTGGTTTCACGTGAGAAATGTGCTCCTGTGACTCGAACGTCTGCCACCTCATTTGGATGACCAGGTCTGGTTGAGATGCAATCATAGCACCAATTTCCTTTAATAGGCACAAACTGCCTGCCAAAATGAGTAATCCCTTCAAGCGCATTACCTCAAAGTGCCATCGCAAGAACCCCAAAAGCCTGGCTATCAACTTCACCAATAGACTTCAGATAAAAAAAAAAATGAAAATCCCAAAATGAAAATCAGAAAATAAGGCTTTTTCTAACAGCTCTGCCAGGATGTAGACGGATCTTCCCTTAAGACTTGCACCCCCACAAATCCTCTTCAGTAAAGTACTAAAAAGTTCCTTTTCTGATAACTCTTGGGCTAACAACTCCCTGCATCCACAATGGTTAATGGAAGAAGTGCCCCTTCTCCCTTTCCTCCCCCAGTAGAGAGAAAACACACTTCATACAGCACTCTGCAAAGAGTCAGATCCCCCTCGTTCCGGTTTCCGAGCTTATGTTAACAATCATCGATTAATAACCCTTACATCCTACTGTTCTAGTCTCATCTATTTATGCATGCATGTTGTACACTTCCAAGTAACATATAGTGCCTGGATGGCTCCCGAGGCTACACTTCTGCTCTGAAATAAATCAAAAAATAAAAATACATGAAAATGTATATTTGGATATATTAACACCCTAATATTGCTTTAAAAAAAATGAAAAAAAAAATAATGTTATTAGCATCCCAAACAGTAAACCATCCCTCCTCCCCCAACTTTGTCTCACCCAGCTGCCCCTGACCCCACCCTCCCAGAACAACCATAAACCCATGGACATCCTGTAAGCTCGGCTTCCTCCAACCCATGCAAATAACCCTGTCAAACCTGTCCCAGCAATCGCACTCTTTAAAATCTGTAAGGAACTGGCCAATCCTGCCGCAGTATCCACCTCACCTGTCCCTTCCCAGGCCCTCTGCACAGCTCTGGCTTCCCATTTCATCTCTAAAACTTAGGACACCAAGTATCCCGAAAGTCCTTACCCAGAAATGACATAACCAAGTCCCACTCTGCCTCAAATTTCTGGTGCTCGACCTGAATCGAATAAGTCACCCATTCTAGTGCCACAAAATCCAGATCTTGGCAATCCACTCATGTTCCGTCAGGGGAGCATTCTGTTTACTCTATACTGAGGATCATGTATGCTTTTCTTTGTGCTTTTGTCGCAAGTATTTCAAGGGCATCGCCCATTCCCAGCATAGCCTCCTCAAAGCCTGTATGAATCGGAGGTCCAAATATCCCCTTCATAGCATTGTTAATCATGTCCCAGAAAGGTTGCATGCCAGCACACTTCCACCAGATGTGCTCCCAAGTCCCAGTCTCCCCATATCCGCTCCAACATACATTGGATACTGCCGGGTAGCAAATATGCCATTTTTCGGGTGTTGGGTGCCATGGCACCATTACCTTGATTCACATCTTCTGGATATGAATTGCATTCGCAGGTTTGGGTATGTTCACCCATAGCTGCAACCACTGCGCCCCCTCTATCGAACGACCCAGGGCGATCTCCAGTTGTCTCATGTAGGACCATTCTGGGCGTAGCGGGCGGTCAAAAAATATTTTATACTGTGCTGCTATTAAGTGTTTGTCCCCAGAGTTCGATGTGACATGCTTTTCAAATAGCAGAAATTGCAGCAATGACAACGACTTTGTTCAGGAATGCAATCTTTTGAAGCACAGATTCTGTCAAAGAGGTTATAAGGAAAAGTGCATAGATGTGGCACAAGCAAAAGCTGTCGCGATGGATAGGAATGTAACTCTTCAACCCAAGAACTACAAACGAACAGAGGAACAGAATAGAGTAAGCTTCATCACAACGTTCTCCCATGACAATTTTGAAATTAGAAAAATAAAACAAAAATTGGCACTTGCTCAAAGTTGATGATCACCTCAAAGACATCATTGATGATCGACCCAATTTAATTTTCAAAAAAGCAAGATCCTTGAAAAGCATGCTTAGCCCAGCCCTACTCCCTAATCTGCCCACACCGAGACAAGAATTATGGTTACCTGGTTTACCCACAGGATTCAGGAAATGTGGATCATGCAGCATGTGCAAATTAGCGCACTCTAACACAGAGACCTTCACAGATTCGAGAGGAACAACCTTTTTAATCAAGGATACCATCAATTGCTGCAGCAAATATATTGTATATGCGATAATTTGTACATGTGCGCGCGTATACATTGGCAGCACCATACGTGAACTCAGATATAGAATACGTGAACATGTAAAGTCGACTCCATATTACCGCTTGCCCAACATTGGCAAACCAAGCATCAACAGGATGACAAAATGGATGTCAGGTTCATCGGACTCAGACAGGCTTCCCTGGGTGAGAGAGGTGGAGACCGGGAAACCCTCCTTCACCAGTGTGAAGCCCGCATCATATGCAAATTCAGAGCAACAGAGTTAGGTCTGAACCGAGACCACGAGATGGCGCATTTTCTTTAAAGTTCTTATTTTCTGTTTATCCTGTTTACAAACATACGATATTCAGCATAATAGTATGACAGGGAGTTTATGTTAACTAAGCACCCTGTCAACACTCCTTTCACACCTTACGCAGATATGTTGTACAAACCTGATATTTGTAGCTCATTAGGAAATAACGTATAATGAAATAGACTAATAACGGATAACACGTAGTATAGGTTCTGTGTACAGTTCTCTACCTGCTATCTGTATTTGGTACTAAAACAGTTTGGAAATCTATTGTAACCAATAAGCCCTTGAAAAACCACCTAAATATCACTTCACAGGTGTCTTTGTTAACATTTCCATTGGTCATGAGCCCAAAATATGGCGCTTGTTTATTCCTTGCCTGACTTCCTAGATGAGGCTCAATGGAAATAGCAGTAGGACTTTGGGTTGCCATGACAACCTATGTAAACTGTGTCAGTGCAGCATTCTGCACAATCCAGAAGGCAGCAGACTTCAGCGGACTAGGAGGTAGGCTTCAGCGTTTCACTATCTTTCTATCAGATATAATCATATCATGTCACAAGTGCCACCGCGCTTGGACGCAATATGACCCAGATTTTCTGCCGCCTCACGGCGCGTTCGCCAATGCTTTACTCTAACTTCCCTACTGTTAAATGATTTAATTAGTGCTCGGTAACTTCTAGATTTACATCCATGCATATTACGGTGATTTCAACCGGTGAGGTCGGACAAATTCGTTTCTCTGATAGACACACTCCAATATTTTTGGCGCATATTTTGGTTTGAGTAAATCACATTACATCAACACAAATTCTTTCTATCTATAAGCTATGGCTTTTTAAACCACACATACGGACTGTGTGTTATTTTTGATGCTATCTTTGATATGATTTTTCATAGGGGGATTTAACCCATGACTGTGTGTTACACCCAATTGAAACCTTCTGACTTGAGATTTAGGTAAGGCCGACAAGGGCAAAAATCTCCATAAGTATCAATCATTTAAGCAATTGTCCTTTTTGCACTTGATTATTTACTTGCTAATAACATTTTTGTGTTTTTTGTCATTTTTTTTGTTTATTTTTTCTCAATATGACTTACCCTTGACTCCCCTACCCTTCACCTCTCCCTTTTTCTCTGTGACTACACCACATCATGATTTGTGTTTTTTCACTATGGGTTTTGTGCAATTTGATTTATCATGACATATAATTGTAATGCATATCCGTCTAATTTTGCTTTCTCTATGCTAATTATCAGCTTTGCCACTAGCCCCGATTTGAAAAAGACACTGGTGTGTCGAAACACGTGTCATCTGTAAAGGGCATTTTTTGAATACAATAAATCAACCTACCTAAATACTCAGTGTGGCGCTCATTTGAGGTGTGGAGAATCCTTTTTAAACTTTTGCTCTAAGGGGTCGGGGTCATTAGTGTCCCCTTTCTTGCTCCACACAACCTGCGACACCCACTTGAATTGAAACAATAATCAGGCGCATGGTAACTTTATAAGTTGGTACCGAACAAAAAACCCCAGTGTTGTGGTACAGCGTGCTTTTCAAATGGAGCGAGTTCCCTAGCCACAGTAGACTTGATAACCTGGCCCATTAACCAAAGCCTCCGCTGCGAGTATCTAAATCGCTCTCCCCAACCCAAATAGTTTTTTTTTCACTGAGTAAAGGATTTAATAACCTGACCATCCATCATATTCCTCAACTATGGCACCCCACTGCCTCCCAGTGGGCGAAAGACCCCAGTCCTACTCCCGGCGTGGGGGGAGGTCGTCAGACCAACCCAATGGACCAATGAATTCCATACTTCTCCCGCTAGGGCAGTTATCCAACTCGGGTACATATTTCTTGGGCTCATCCGCTTTTTGGTACCAGAGCACTTCCTCCAGGGGCCTACCCACTACCGCCCTGTCCATTCGACACCATACCTTGCCTTGGTTTCCCGTGAATCATTCCAGGACCACCAACTTGGGCCGCAAAACAGTAGAGGTGGAAGTCGGGCATCCCCAATCCCCCCTTTAGCTTGGGTGCCATTAGTGTGGTCATAGCTACCTGTGTTTTTTTAATATTCCAAATGAATGACCCCACCTGCTTCTGCATGTTCTTGAATAATTTCTGCTGCATTGCTATTGGTAGGGCCTGGAAATAATAGAAGCGCTTAGGCAGGATCACAATTTTAACTCTACCCAGCCACAAAATGGACATGGTCCCCACTCAGTCAACAGCTGCTTCAACTTCCCTAACACAGGAGAGTAATTAGCTTGGGACAGCGAGTCCAGTGAACTAGTGATATGTACTCCAGGTACCTAATACTCTCATCCGCCCACCTATACAGGGTTGAGTTCTGTATACCCTGGATCATCACTGGTGGAACGGACAAGTTAAGCAGTTCTAACTTGTGGGTGTCAATTTTGAGCCCTGCTACAGAGCCAAACTCCTTAAGTGCCCTAGATCTCACCGGACGTGTATTGTCGGGGTCAGAAATCATGAGAAGCATATCATCCGTGCAGGCCATCACTTTATGCTCTTCACCTCAAAGGTTGATTCCCCCGATTTCTTGCGATGGTCTGATCCATGTTAAAAAACGTCTCCAAGTAGATAGCATTCAACGGCGGGGAGAGCGGGCACCCCTGGCTTCTTGTCCGGAGAGACCCTTATCCCCTGGGATAGGTGACTTAATTGCCAAGCGCAAAGTGGGCACCTGATAGTTGGCGCTAACCATTGTTGAGAATTTCAACCTGAACCCCATGACCTCCATTGTGTGGAAGAGGAAAGACTACTCTACGTGGTCAAATGCTTTTTCAGCATCCAAAGCAAGTATCATTGCCGGCGTCTTGGTTTGTGCGACTTTCTCTATTAAGAAGGCACACTTTGCGCATGTTGTCAAATGTTGGCCTAAGTCTAATGAACCCGTGTTGGTTGGAGTCGACTAGTTTAGGGAGCAGTTTTTCCAATTAAGATGCCAATACCTTTTATATATTTTTGCATCAAGAACAATAAGGGCAATGGGGCAGTATGACCCGCATAGTTTGCTATCTTTGTCAGGTTTTGGGAGCAGCACCACTTTTGCCTCTTCCATGATTGTGGCAATACACCCATCTTTCGTAAATGAGTTGAATAGAATACTGGCAAGCCGTCCAGCCCCAGGGCATCATGAATTGGCAGTGACATAATGGCTGCCCTCACTTCTTCGGGCGAGATGTCCTCTTCTAGTTCCTCCCGTTCTCGTCGAGTAATCTCCCTATCTTCCTCAGGGGGCAGGAAGAGAGATACCAGCTCAGAGTCTGTTCAGCCGGGGGGGTCCAATGAGTAAACGGCAGAGTAGAGTAGAACTGCATAAAGACCACTATTATGTAGCTGGTGGAGGAACTCTCTCCCCCCCCCCCCCACGCCCAGTCTTCATTCTGAGGATTGTCCGGGACTCCTCCTTTGTCACCTGCCTCACTTAGAACTGATCAGCCTTGACAATACCTTTGCTGTGAGTATAGTAGGGATCTCTCAGGTTTCCTAGTTTTCTAGTTTGGAGAACCTCTGATGGGCCCCTAATCGGTCTGTATTCCTTCCTAAACCCGTTTCCCGTATCCTTTTCCATCTTTGCCATTGCTTGCTGGTGTTTAGCTTCCAACTCTAATTGCAATTGATTTGTTCGTCCCTCTGTACTTTGACAATGAGCTCCCCCTCAGGGTCGCCTTAAATGCGCCCCAAACTATTTTCTTGGGCATCCTTGGTTTTGTTAATTTTAAGGAACTCCCCAATTTTACCCTGTAAATCATCCCAAAAAAAATCCCTCAGGCTCACCCATCCTACAGAATCCCCCCCACGTCACGGGAATTGTGCCCCTGTAACAACCCAGAGATAATTTGTGCTGGTTCAGTAAGACCCATAAGAAGATGTAAGCACCACCTTCGTGTCCACGCGGTACCTCGCACCAATCCCCCCCCCCCCGGTCCTTTCCGTCCAGGCAATGAACGCTCATAACCATACACATTGCACAGCCTTTTGCTCAACACAGGGGACCATTGTTGGGCTTAAAGGGAGTAACCCCACCAACCCTTCTCATGCTCAGCCAGCTTGTCTTGACCACTCTGGGCCCTTTTTTTGTGGCCCTTTGCTGGAATTCCCATAACTTCCTTTTGACAGGCTCCCTTGCAGGTCTCTGCTCCATACGCAGGGTCGCCTCCTCGTCTATCTTCAGGATTCTCAATCCTCCACACAGGCGGTGACACAGTGTTGCCTCCCTTCACAAGAAAATAACAGACCGAAGCGAATGGTCCACTTACATTTCACCTGAGCTCATATCAAGGCCCTCACCACCAGTTCCATCATTCTTCTTTTTCAGAAGTGTGGACTGTGCCAAATCCTGGAGTTGGATTTTAGAAGCATTCACCTTTAACGGGTCAGCCTTCTGGCAGCTACCAATAACTGCTCCTTCTGCCCATATTGTTGCAGCGCCAGCACCATGTCCCTTTTTCTGGCTCATGGCTCCCCCCTCTTGAGCCCCACTCAGTGGATGCGGTCCAAGTGTGCATCAGAGCATTCCTTAATTTCCAGAAGCACCGCAAATACTTGCTGTACCATCTCCCATAAGTCCTTGTCCGCTACTCCCTAGTTATTTTTTTTTATCCTTATATTAGACCGCCTTGAGCGGTTCTCTGGGTCTTCGCTCTGAATTTTCCGAGCTCTGCGTGACACTCGCTAGTTGGTCCACCAGTTCATCAATTTTCCTTTGCCATTTCATGTATGGCATTTTACGCTGCAGCAGTACGCTCCTCCATGCTGACCTGCTCTCCTTTCACTTCATGCAGGGGGACTTGGCTAGCTCTGCTTGGTTTATACTCTGTTGTGACTGAATTGTCTCTGTGATTTTATCACTGAAGTCCTGAAAGCACGGCCCGAGGACCTCTTCGGCGACAGCCTGCCCCCTGGCCGCAGTTGCTGGTCTCTCATGCTCCCATCTGTGCAAGGCTCCTGATAGCCTCCTGTGACAGCATCCCCATCTTTCCCCCAAAGTCTGTTGGTTGCTCTTCTGGGCTTTTTTGGTAGACCTGGAGGCGGATTGAATTTCTTTATTCTTTTCCTTTGACATTTCGAGTCGGGAGGGACCTCGTCCACGCCTCTCTTTTACTATGCACCTATGCTACTTTGTCTTCCACCACCAAACTCTGTTGCTCCTATCCTCTTTGGTGGCCTGCTCTGCTCTGGAAGCCTGCTCAGCATGGGGTCTGCATCCCTGCGTCCTGCAGGCAAGAACCTTGGATCGCAGGTCACCAGCTGCTTCCTCTCCCTCTGCGCCGCAGTGCGCTGGAGTTCCCCACCTGGGAGGCTTATTTTAGAATCTTTTATTTGTTTGGCCCCGGGGATGGTGAGAGCTAGGCAGTTGCGCTGCTCTCCCTCTGGTGGCCATCTTGGAAAGCTCGTCATCCTAGTATTTCGACAAGAAATACGCACAGCGATACATACAGTAATAGGGACATTTCCACAAGCGGGTGCCTTACTTTGGCATTGGTTGATCAATCGACAATTAACCAGGTGATGTTTCAAGGGCAGGACATGAACTTGGGTAAGTCAGACAGAGAACATAGAGGACTATCCAAAAGGAAGAGGTCAGAGGGGCGCTGTTGGACGCCAACTAAGATGGCTGCCCGAGCGTGTAGCTGCGCTGCATACAGAAATCCTTTCTTTATATCCTGCGGATTAAGAGAGCCTCAACAAGAAAGCTGCCCAGAATCCGGTTGCTGTTGCTTCAGAGACCTTTTGGAGCCGTGGACGACCTGAATCGGCCCACTGTCTGATAAAAAAACAAAAGTGCAACGGGCTGGGGCACCCCGGTGTGGTGCAAAAGCAAGACACGCTTCCCTTCACCCCACCCGCAACGCAATCCTGATCCTGCACCTTAGTAGAGCTGTTGCCACGGCGGGCAAAGGTAAGCGGGGCACCGCGGTGAAGGAGTGAATGTAGGAGACAGAACTCCAGGAAAGCAAAGCGAACAACAATGTGGTCACGGTCCGAAGACGAGTGCTCTGCCAGAGAACCGAGACGGGCTCCCCTGCCCAGCGACCACCGTGTAAGAGCGGTGTGGAACGCTCAGATCGAGGGAGGCCCTGCACCGCCGGCCAGCTGACGAAGGTACGTGGGGCCGAGACAGGTTCCTGTAACGTTTATGATCCGTACATTGAACCAAGGCTGTGGGCATATCCAGCCTCCAACACGTGGCAGCAGTATACGAAACTCTGACCGCCTATGGTCAATACGAGGGACAAACCCACAATAAGGCGGCCACTGGGGGATACCAAGGGTCACCTATTGGTCCAGTTCGTGTTACACCCGCTCTAGATCTCGCAGCTGAGATCATACAGGGGCTGGTGCTCGGAAACTCTGAGATCCTGACGGAACTGCCTGACACTGCCATCGGAGACCTGGAAGGCGGACTGAAACCCTAGCTGGGCATGCAGAGAAGCGGGGAACACAAACTGCTGCAGGCCCCTATGAGGCGCATACTCCCTGCCCCCTTGACCCTCCAAACCACCAACAATATCACCAGGTAAACAACGCAATTCATTGTATACACAGTAACATACAAGTGAACGGTCAGGACAGCTGGAAAAAAGTGGCCTATTGAAAGACCCCGGGTGGTTTAGATCTCTATGGAAAGTGGAGTTCTGCGATACTATATTAGAAGAGGCCAGGACGACCCGAGACTGCATCGGCAGACATATCAACAGCAATAGTGCGCAACGCCTCTTCAGTGCGGACAGGCAGACTTGGCCACCAGTCTTTGTCAAATCCAGTCACGTGTGAACACCCAGCGATAGAGGATAATAGGCCGGTACGCAATATTGCCTATTGCACTGGTCTACACACCTGAAAACCAAACTCATTTAGGCATGACCAGGGGCAATAAAAGCAACATAAAACGCCCCATGGATGCATTTACCAACCCCAATATGGAGGAAAGGAGAGATGGGTCCTCACAGGTGAATTCCCCCCATACCCAGGCTTCCACTGAAAACATGGCAGACCTGTATATGGTTGCGCTGCAGGCCAGATTTGCAGCTGTGAATAGCAAACTTGATGACACTGGCAATACCATAACCTCTATTAAGGCGGACCTGCAACACAAACACTCGGGTCTCGGAAGCAGAAACTAGGATAGGGGAAATAGAAGATACCGCAAGCAAGCACGGCAAAGACATAGAAGGCATCAAGAAGAGTTTAGGACTGATCCAAACGAAGTGCGACGATTTGGAATCGAGATTGTGCCGGAACATTAGAGTAGTTGGCCTGGCAGAGAAACCTCTTAATGTCCTAATGGAAGTCTTTTTGGAAGAAGTGATTCGCACCATTCTCCCTGACGCACAATTCTCCCAACAATTTCTGATTGAAAGGGACCACAAGTCCCTTGCTCCTCCTCCAAACCCGGGGGCAACCCCATGTACAGTAATCGCCCACCTCCTTAACTATCGCGATAGAGACTTGATGCTTCGTCTATCCAGAGAAAAAGGGACACCGTCATACGACTCAGCTAGAATCCACATATACCCAGATTTTTCCAGTGGAGTGCAAACAGCCTCTTGCACCTTTGACCAGATCGAGCACTCCGAGCAAGATCGATACCATATGCTATGCTGTTCCCTGTCAAGCTCTGCTTACAGCACGCCTGGAGGTCACACTTCTTTGAATCCCCTGAAGAAGCTATTGGTTACATAGAGTACAATATCCCGCCACCCCCAAACAACAAGGATCTACAGACCACATCGAACACCTGACTGAATACAGGTGCTTAAAGATGCTACACAAGCTCCGATCTGCTGGAAGACAACGTGGTGGCCCTCATGGCGGTCCGGTTGGTTTTGGATGGTAACGACCGAACAGAGCCACCCACTTTTTCAAATGTAGAAGTTTTTGGATGGGGATACACTGTACAGTTGGGGGGATAGTGAGGAAGGAAGACTCATTTGGCCCAAGCTGGGGCCCTACAAAAATCGCCACGGATTACTCCTCACAGGCTAGGGGAGTGCTTACAGCTGTGCACAAAGGACCTAATTTTCAGGTATCCGAGACCGTAATAGACAAAGAAAGCAGATATGTAATTCAATGGGGGATGCTGAACAGTAAGGAAGTAATTGTGGTCAACACATACGACCTCAATTTGGACACCCCAGAGTTCTACTTGAAGATCGTTGCATTGATATCACCCCTTGGTCAAGCCAGAATAATCTGGGGTGGCAACCTCAACACAATCCCTGATCCTGGTTCAGACCGGTCATCAGAAGGTCGCAGACACCACACCAAACCAGCACTAACGATACTTCAAGTCATGGCCACGCTGCCCCTAGCGGACATGTAGAGCGGGAATATACTTTCTACTCGAGTGTGCATGGCTCCAGCTCTCGTATTGACGATGCTCTTTAGACCTCATCCCGGATGTGACTGAGTGCAGGATATTCCCACTCATGATATCAGACCACTCTCCAGTCCTGCTGGACGTGTTGCCATCTGACGTGGAATACACCACTCAAAACTGGCGGATGCCTCCGGCTCTATTGAAAGATGACACGATAATAGAACCCCTCAGAACTGAAATAATAGACTTCTTTGACCGCAATGCAGGCTCGGTAGAATCAAACATAACAATATGGGAAACTTTAAAAGTGTTGCTAAGGGGTCAACTGATGGCGCAGACATGGAGCATTGAGGGAGATCAGAAGAGAGTTGGATCATTCTGAGCAGGTACTGAGAGACTTGGAAATTAAACAATCCCAATACATGGGGAAAGACCAATTGCAGAAAGTACAAGACCAACTGTCTAAATTTAGGTCACTGGCGGAATGGGAACTCTACCTCTTCTGTGACAACCAATAAGGGCCATAAGATATGGCATAGGAAAGAAGGCAAGCAGATCGGTGGCCACTCATCAAATCCGAGCAGGGGGGGATGAGGCAAATATCGAGCATAGTTGATCCTGATGGGGTTGTGCACACTAACGCGCATGCAATAAATGAGGTGTTCCGGAAGTTCTACACTGATCTATACGCCAATGCAGACATGGTGACCCCAGAAGATCTCAAGGAATATATGGATTCATTTCCGCTATCTACGCTGGAAGAGATAGACAAAGGGAATCTAGATCTCCCCCCAACCACTGAGAAGATAGCCTGTTCTATCTCAGATCTACAAACAGGCAAGACCCCCATATCCGATGGTATCCCAATTGACATGTACAAAGCATTTAAAGCAGAACTTGCTTCTAAGATTCTGGCAGTCTGGGAAGAAGCTCTCGAGAAAGGGGAACTACTGAGCACCATGAAAGAGGCTATACTAACGGTTATACTTTAAGCCGCATAAGCCCCCTCAAGAGCCCACGTCATACCGCCCTCTATAATTGATCAACACGGACACCAAGATATATGCCAAAGCAATTGCAAATCGCCAACTTCCACACATGAACAAATTAATCCATCCAGACCAATCATGATTTATCCCCACCATCTCCACTATGTTGAATCTCCATAGATACTTTGCCATCACCTCACAACTGGATCCGAATGCCAAAATAATAGCGGTCACTCTAGATGCTGATAAAGCATTTGACTCTGTATCCTGGAACTATATGTATGCTGTCTTGGACAAAATGGGGTTTGGCCCGGTGTTCACAAGCTATATACGATTATTATATAAAAATCTGAGTGAGATGATTAGAACTAACAAGACTTATCGCCAGGCTTCACACTGGGCAGAGGCACCAGGCAGGGCTGTCTGATCTCTCGTCTTATATTTGCACTCACCATAGAGGGCATGGCAGCAAAACTGAGACAAACATGCATGGAGGGGCATTTGCATCTGGGGTCCCCCCCCCAGTTCCTGTCACTATACACAGACGAAACAATGCTTTATATTAGAAACCCGGAGACACACTTACCGCCAGTGATGCAGGAGATAATTGTGTTTGCGAAATACTCCGGATACAAGATCAACCAAGCGAAATCTGAAATCATTCCCCTCACCCCAACCACATCACAATCTCAGGCCACCTCACACTTCCGATGGTCGCCCACATCCAAACGTTACTTAGGCATTGTATTGGCAATTGACAGGCAAACCCTATACACTAACAACTACGAACCATACCTGATGCTCCTAGAGCACAAGCTCAAGGTGTGGGACAAACTCCCGATATCCCTATACGGGCGGATATCGCTACTCAAAACGGTGGTAGTGCCGAAGTTGCTATATCTTTGTGCAACATTCCAATTTGGCCCTGCAGGCAATTTTTCCCAAAATTACAGAAACTAGCATCCAGCTTCGTGTGGGGATGGGGTGCGGTGAGGCTCCAGTGGCCATAAATGTGCAAGAGATACGAAACGGGTGGGATAGCGGCCTCAGACTTCTTACTATATTTTTACATGGGCCAAGCACACTTTGCAAAATACTGGTCTACCTCCACAGATCAGTATGCACATATACAAGCCAAAAAGTTTGCAGCTGCCCCTATAAAAATACAGGCAATGCCATTTGCTAAAGCCAGGAAAGACTTGGGAGAGGTCGACCCGACGGGTTCCACGGTACAGGCCTGGTCCAAACTGTTCAGTAGAGTGGGATGCGTGGATCCCTACGGGCCTCTTAACAACCCAATGGCACCATCCCGACCTCGAACCTACCCTGGACACGGCACTACAGGGTAATTGGGACCCTGGGAGGGAGATGCACCTGGGAGATTTATACCCAAACGGGAGGTTCGTGTCATTGACAGATGTTGAAGATGTTGGGGCAGGCCTTGCCACGACACTACAGTATCACCGAATTAGCGCAGCCTACTAAAAGAAATGTCCTACCTTTGCTGAGGCACCTCCTATACACCAGTTCCTAACCGAGGTCATGACTCAGCAGGGTTTCACGGGTAGCATCTCTAGTCTGTATAAAGCGGTCCAAATACATACCCCCATCTAAAAATACAATGAAAGCAAAGTGGGAACAGGACCTAGATATTTCAATAGATGAAAGCCAATGGGCTAAATACTGTCAGTACACTAAGATGAATCTCGATGAATGCTAACTTCAGACTGATCCAATTTAAAATGCTGAATCATCTGCACATCACCCCAAATAAAATATCCAAATTTGACCCCTCCACACAGGCGACCTGCCCCAAATGTCATGTCCCAGCTGCAAATTCAATACATATGTACTGGGAATGCCCACCGATCAGACATTTTTGGGAGGAGGTGGCCACAATGGTTAGCGACATAATCGAAGTTCATATACCGGCCACCCCATTGAAATACTTACTTGGGGACATAGGAAAAGTCAGTCAAGACACGTCGACTCTTCGCAATTGCAGGAGCAGTGGCCAAGAAGAATATACTCAGAGCCTGGAAATCAAAGTTAGCCACCTGCACAGCAGGCATGGCTAAAGGACCTAATATATGTACAGGAAACTGAAGAGAATTATGTCAGGTGAGTCACAGCCACGTGCAGACCAAAGGATATATGGGCCCCCTTGCGGAGATACCTTAAGGACACCCAAGAACCATCAGACGAGGACCCGCCCTGCTCCGAAGACTGTATTGTTGAACCTAGTGAATTGTGAAGGATAATGCTGATGCCAAATATATATGTGTACCTTGTATGTCTAGTTGAAGCTGCTTGTAGATGTAATGCACTTGTCAGCCATAAAAAGTTTTAAAAAAATATATATATATTTTTATAAAAAGGGGTCAGCAGTATATGGTGGGTTCTTTGAACAAATTTTAAAGTGGTAAATTTGTTTTTGGCAGTAAAATATGCATATAAAGAGAGGGTGGGAGATGGATGGCCAGGGCAGAGGTTGGAGGGTAACGGGGGAGCGGGGGGGGGTTGGGGGGGGGGGGGTGAATCTCTCAGTTAAAAGAAAAGAGCAAAACGGAATGATCCAATTTAGGTTGACCAATTTAACCACTCAAATTTGTGTTGATAAAAGAACATACAGGCATCGAAGTAAGGATTTGATTAGCGGGAGCTAAAACGCAGTTCCTGGGCATCAGACAAAACCCAGTAAGCAGGAAATAAACCTGGGGAACGAGAAGCTAGTACATAGCATGCCACAAATCTAACTTGCGTATGAGATATGAACTATAACTTTTGCCCATTATAAATGGACCACTATGCTTTAAATGCCTTCCAGGTGTGTCTTAATGCTCCTTTACCCATTCAGAAACACACAGTGAATGTCGCACATGCGGTTCCATGTGTTAATTCCGCCGCAAAAATATCGTGATGCAAAAATATTGTCATATTTTTGCAGCGAAATTCACACATGGACCCTGCGGGTGGACACCCCTGCATCATTTTTTAATGTGCAGGGGACACCCCGCAACCCCCGCTCCCACATAATATCCCCCCCAAAAATATCACCTATGGCGAACCAAATGGCCATATCTACAGCGATATTTTTGTTGGGGATATTATGTAGTCATACCGCACATGCTGGTTTAAAACTCACTAGTTGGCCTACAGTGGCAAAAGTAGCTCCTGGTAGCTGCAGGTGTCAAGCTGCACTGTTGTAGGCTAAAAGCAGTAGGTAAATAGTTCCCAGCACATAGTTCCTAGCATTTTATATCCCTGTGAATTGTACTTTCCATGCAGTCATTTTTGTTTTGCTAATGGGATCTTGCCAAACCTAATTACCAAGACACATTTTGGTTTAGTGCATAGTTCTGTAAACCAGCCAGATGTAATAAAAAAAAAATCCAGTGGAAGTCAAAAATGAGGCATTCAAACAATATGTGAAGTAATGTTTCCACCTTCTAAGGAAAGCAGAGGCAAAAATTAGTTGGCTGGGGGCGTGGCCAAGATGGCGGAGAGGTAGAACGCCTTATCCTTTCCTCCTCAGACTATCGATCAAGCCGTGAAGCAGGTGGCAACCTTAAGAGTCCAGAGAGTGCCTCCCGCCATTTTAGTATAAAGGGGGCCCGGGCGAGGACCTTGAGCAGCCCGGAGATCACTGGTATGCAATGCTGAGGCAGCAAAGAGGATACAGAAGTGCACCTGCCGTTCCAACATGGTGTCTCCCACAGAGTGTGGCAGCTTTACAGGGGAACAGAGGGGGCACCCGTGAGTCGCGCGTCCCCAGTGTGTGTGGCCTGGCAGAAAAGTCAGGATCCGGGGGCTGCACCTGCTGACTGCGTGGCCCCCAGTGTAAGCCACAGCCGGGAGCCAAGTGACTTTCCCCTGATGGGGAGTGGGCACAGTGCCCCAGTGTGCAGCCCAGCTCCTGCCGAAATTCAATGGTCTGCAGCATACGAGGCGGGGAGTCCGGGGGAACAAAGGCTGAGACCCTTCTTTTTTGGAGAACGCTGAAGAGGGGCAATGCTTGAGCAGCAGTGGGGGCGGGGGCTGAAGAGACGACTACTCTGGCTGCTGGGGATTGTGGACCCTCGATGTGGGTGGTGATGAGGCCTCTTAACACTGCCCAGGGGGGGAAAGATGAGCAAGGCATGGGGGAGAAAGTGACCGAGGTGAGCATATACTCAGCTGCCTCAGCACCACTAGCGAATTACCTCGTAAACGAAGTCCTGGGTGCAAGAAGAGAGGTCCCTACTGTAAGAGGAGGGGCAGACTAGAGGTGAGTCCCCCCGCCCCCACCCAGGAGCTGCACACAGTCTTCACAGGAGGCAGAATGTTAAAGGCCTCAAAAAAATCCAAAGGCTCCAGTATTCAAACCTTTTTGACAGTGCCCAGCAGGCAAGACCCTCCACAGTTCCTTGACCAGCTTCGAAGGGACATAAAGGACTTGTTACACTCTGAAATAACGGAGATGCTGGAGTCCACGACCAAGATCAGGAGGGAGGTTGTGGCCTTGGGAGACAGGGTGGACCACAATGAGCGCTCCATCACCACGCTCGAAACAGACATGGTCCAAAGAAGGTTGTGTCAGTCCTAGAGG
The DNA here is from genome assembly GCF_040938575.1 of Ambystoma mexicanum. Classification (NCBI taxonomy): domain Eukaryota; kingdom Metazoa; phylum Chordata; class Amphibia; order Caudata; family Ambystomatidae; genus Ambystoma; species Ambystoma mexicanum. The sequence goes on along the minus strand of NC_090932.1, from coordinate 1,505,517,777 downwards.
ACAATAATGAGAGCTTCAAAGCAAAGTGTGATGACCTGGAGAACAGGGCAAGGCAACCTTAGAGTGAAATTCCTGCAAGAGGGGGCCGAGGGGAACAACATTGAGGGCTTATGTCGCAGGTCATGGCGAGCAACCCCCTATCAAGATGGATAGGGTTTACAGAATGGGCCTGAAGAGAGACCACCTTCCCCCACCCAGAGATAGTGGTGAAATTCCACAACTACGAAGTCAAGGAAGTAATCTTGGGGGAGGCAAGGAAGGTAAATTGTATCCAGTTCTGGGACTCCAGTCCAAATATGCCAAGACATCTCCCGGCCCACCCTAGCAAAGAGAAGACTTCTTAAACCCACCACTGAGGAGCTGCGGTGTCAAGGACTCGGGTATAGATGAAAGTACCCGTTCGGTCTCCAGTGCACACAGTATTCACGGCTGATGAAGGCCCCCGGCTTCTGGGAATCACACTAGGTGAGGAGGGTGCGGCGCAACCTCCCGCAGCCATAGATGGGGCCTGAGGAGAGGGCTCCTGGCGTACGGGACCGGAACCGGCTTTTTCTGTTGGGAGCTGGCATTTCAGGTATGTCTGACAACATCGAGCTCACTGTTATAGCAGTCTGGAGGATGGTTGCTCGTAGTTGGGAATTCTACAATTTGCTATATTTCAAACTCTACTAATTAGATGGCCGGTTCCTGCAGTGATTTCTCGCCATGTATAGCAACCTAATGGCAGACCGGGTCATATGGTAGGGGGAGGACTATCTTCCAGAGTAGGTACTCTGCTGACGGGCACATTCATTGGGAGTATCTCAGGAGTTACCGAAGAGGCGGAGAGCCGATGGCAGCAGTTGTCATGGGGTATGTATTCCACAGGGTTGAAGCAGAATTATCTTTCAGATGTGGGTCATGCAGGGGTTCAAGGGGGTTTCAGGGGTCTGGAGCAGAGCGGGTATGATATTGCCAACGATAAACTGCAGGTGGTGGGGCACCTTGTAGAGCACTATGGTGATTAATTTAGGGACTGTAAATGCCCATGGCCTGAACACCTTAGGTGAATGTATATAGTTGTTTAGGCCGCTGAATAGACTCGAGCTGCACATAGTAGCGCTCCAGGAAACCCACCTATTACAAAAGTACCAGGGATGACTCGAGCAGAGATCATTCCCACACCAATATCACTCCTTGTCAGGCAGTAAGAGGGTGGGGGCGTCACTACTAATACACAGAGATGTGGGATTTAAGCACACAGCAACCAGCAAGGACACCGAGGGCAGGTATCTAATGGTGGAGGGGAAATTTCAGAACAAGATGTCCAATCACTGAGCTTGTTTGGGTAGATTTTTTTCAACCAAAATAATTCCATCTACCCAGGGAGCACAGTGTATTGGAAGATCCTACACAGGGTCCTATAGAGCAAGGCCCATGCACAAGGTAACAGGAGGATATCCTATGGACTACTGTGAAACTGAAGCCTTCTAGGGCCCCGTGCTCAGATGGCTGTAGACCATTTGTGCTGAAACAAGCCCTGATGTGGTCAGAGCTTTTAGAACCATGCTTGGATCACATATTCAGATCTCATAGGATGCCTCCCTTATGGTCCCGGTCTATTATCATCCCGATTTTCAAAAAAGGGGCCACTGATAAACCTAATTGTCGACCTATTGCTTTGATTGATGCCATTAGTACAGTTTTTACAATCCTCTTACTAAGGGACCTCAACCTTGCTTTGCGACATTCTGAAACTGTCTCGTTTTCAAGAAGGTTTCCGACAGAAAACGGGAAGACCTCTCAATGCGACTATTTTACCACACTTATTTCAGGGGGGGAGGGGAATTCAAACTACATGGCCTTCTTGTGATATTTTCTGCATCTTTAATCGTGTAGTGCGTTCCAGTTTATGGTCAAAGATGCTGAATTTTAACATCCCCCTTAAATTGCTTCAACTAATTTGCACTACTACACATTAGCTCTTATCTTAAGATTCGAATCACAAGGGAAGGAAGTACGACGAGGGCTATCCCTGTAGAATTGGGACAGGGATGTATTTTAGCCCTCACCCTCTTTAATATCTAAGTGAGCGATATTCATGATCTACGGAAGGGCAATAACATGATCCCAGTTAGGTTGGGTCATCTGAGGATATACTGGCTCGCTTCTGCAGATGAACCCATCTTCTTTGATAGGACTTCGTTGGGGTTACAGTCGTAGTTGAACCTGTTCCATCAATACGTCCTAAAAAAACAATTTACAGGAGAATGGGTCCAAATCAAAAGGTGGCGATATTTGCACAGACACACAAAAATAAAAAAAATATTTTTATATATATTATATATATTCTAAACCTAAAACGATGGGGTTGTCTATTGGTAATGAGAGAGTTGAACAGGTACCCGCAGTAAGGTACCTGGGATTCAACTTCATGAATTTGTCCTTCATTACAATGTGGAGAACCTCACAAAGCAAAGCTCATGCCATTTATTCCTCAGTCGAAACGCCCATTGTCTAACTTGTGCACATTTTTATTTTTACCACCCCTGAATTATCTTGCCAAAGTTAAGCTGGATTTGTTATTTGAGTTGGACCTGGCCACATCAGACTTGGGAGATTATTTGAATGTCATGCAGGGGTTAACTGTGGAAAAAGATTTTGGGATTGGCTGCCTCCTTACCGAACTCTATCATCCGCCATGTATTGGACTTGGTCTCACTGAAAGCTCGTTATTATTGGAGCCAATTGCTGAATTACACAAACATTTCGCAACCACCAGGCAACTCCCTTATGTTAGCCTACAGAGAATTATGAAGGACTCCTCTGTTCATTCATTAGACTTAGGATGCAGGACCTATTGATGTGCATCAAATCCACTGAAGAGAAATTAATCCATCGTCCAGTAAGGACCATATTTAAGCTCTTTTGTTACGATTGGACCTTGAATCGCTGCCTACCTATTCTATTCTTTGTACACCGAGCACGAAAACTCCCCCACAAAAGATTTCAACTTTCACCCTATCTAATTCGGTTTCCATGTAACAAACTGTGCAGTATACTTTTGATTTAAACTAACTCCCTACGAAGGACAGTACTACCCATTGGTCTAGTAGAAATCTACCAGATAATACGGTGTGTCGGTTCTGCAAGGCTACAGTCTTGTTGGAGACGGCATTGGGTCATTGACTGTCCCTCTCCATTTCTGCTTAGGCAAAAGACGCTTTGTAAAAAGTGGGGGATGTTTTGGTGAAGATTCTTCAAAGAATTTGTTCTGATCTAGGCTCATGTGGGGGGAGAATGTTTTGTTAGTTATTGCTCTGTCGTTTTTCTAAATGAAATCGATTACTTGGTAAGATTTAATTATCATTTTATTGCTTTTGTATTATAAGGACATGTTGCTAATGGAATTAATGTGTGTGTAAGGTTCATTTTTAAACCATATCGCAAGAACAAATTAATAAGAATAAATATGCTCAGGGTTCGCCACAAATTGTATGAGCAGGGCAACGTCCCGGGAACACTGTTAGCTCACTTTCTTAGGCAGCAGACAAGCAGGACGTTTATCCACTCCATATGTGACACCCAGGGGAAGGAGTGGGTGGATGAGGGTAAGAGGGAGCTGTTCCATACTTTGACCGCTCCGAGCCAGGGGCATATACAAACTTACTTAGAGAGGTGGAGCTGCCTCAATTGGTCAAAGGGGTGAGAGAATTTTTGGAAGCTCCAATAGATCTGCAAGAGGTTATTAAAGCTATTAAAACTTTGAAACCTAACAAGGTCCCGGGTCCTGACAGCCTCATGTCCTCGAGTCAATTACTGGCCAAATCCTTGGGCGATGTGTTTATTTCAGTGAGAAATGGTGGCCATCTCCCGGCCTCAATGACGGAGGCCCAGATTTGTTTGTTTGTTGTTTGTTTATTAATTTGATAATGCGCACCAAGCCCTTGGGCAGCTGGGCGCAGCAGTACAAGAATTCTCAAAGCTTAGTTACAGTGCCCGTCACAGTTTAGTACATACATGTAATTACAGTGTGCAGTACAATAAATGAAACGGTACAATCATTTGAATACAGTGTGAAAACAATGAGTAAGGTGGAGTAGGCATTTGCCAAGCGTGGAGCATGGAGAGGTATACGGGATAAAGGGTTAGGCTAGAATGGCGTAGGTTAGTGAGGGCCTATGGTTACAGCTATGAGCGAACAGGTGAGTCGGTCACAGTAGTGCTGACAAGTGCAATGGTTGTCAGAGGTGTAGAGGTTGTGGGTCGTTGGAGCGAAGCCATTTGAGAGCATTGATTCTGAATCTAGCATAAGGTAAGGGGCGTCCGAGGTCTATAACGAGTGTGTTCCATGCTTGAGCAGCTTTAACTGGGAAGCTCGTTCCTCCAGCCGTGGCGAGTTTAAATCTGGGGATTTCAAGCAAGAAAATATTTGTGGATCTCAGTGGTCGGGAGGTGGATTTGCTGGTGATTTTTTCCGAGGTAGGCAGGTGCTAGAGTGTTGAGACATTTAGAAGTGAGAGATATAGTTTTGAGGAGGATTCTGTCCTTTATTTTTAGCCAATGGGCCTCTTTCCTGAATTTAGAGATGTGCTCTCTATAAGGGATGTTCAAAGCTGCTCTTAGAGCGTTATTTTGCAATCTGTTGAAGTTTGTCAGTAACATAGTTGTTGGCTCCTGAATACAGGGCGTTACAATAATCTAGTCTAGACATAATAAGAGCATTAGCCAGGGTAATGCAGCTGGCAGTGGAGAGGAATAATCTGGCAGCTCGGATTAATTTACAGGTGTAGGCGGAAGCGGAGGAGAGAGAGTTAACTTGCTTTTTCAGGGTAAGAGAGGAGTCCAGGTAGAACCCTAGAGTTTGTACCTCTGGCATAACCTTAATGATATTGTTATCAATGTTGAAAGATGTGTAGTTTGGGGTTAGTTTTTTGGAGTCGGCTCGAGGAGATGAATCTCAGTTTTATCGTTGTTCAGGCAGAGGCCGCGAGTCGCCATCCATGCCTGAATGAGGAGGTATATTTTATTCACCAAGGCCAGGTCTTCTTCATAGTTGCCGAAAGGGGTATGAGGAACTGGGTGTCATCTGCATAATTAGTGTAGGTGACACCCAGTCTGTCCAACTTGTCAAATAGTGGCTTGGTGAATATGTTGTAATAGTGGGTGAAACGCAGGATCCCTGTGGGACTCCAAATGTTATTTGGATAGGATCGGCGCAGGTGGAGGTAGAGAAAACTCTCATAGTCAGGTTGGTTTAGAAGGTGTCCAGTCAATTGGTCGACAGCAAACTGGTCGACTGCAATTTGGTCGACACCATTTGGTCGAATGCCAAATGGTCGAATGTTTTTTTTTTTTATATATATGTGTTTTGTGGGTTTTTGTGTGGGGAAAAAAAAAAAAAAAAAGAAAAAAAAGGGGGTTGGGGGGCCCCCCCCCCAAAAAAAAACAAAAAAGGGGTAAAAAAAAACAAAAAAAAAAAATTCAACCATTTGGCATTCGACCAAATGGTGTCGACCAGTTGTCCTGTCGACCAAATGTTTTCGACCAATTGACTGGGAACCGGCTTAAAAGTATTGAACCCAAGCTATGGCTTCTCCTGTAAAGATGGCAGCGAGCCTTAGGTGACTGCATAAAACTGCATGGTCCACCAGGTCAAAGGCTGCGGACAGGTCCAGCAGAAGTAGCAGAGATGTTTTGCCACTATCCTTAACTGCTCAATTTTTGTCTTAAGGTCTAGCAAGGCTGTTTCGGTGCCATAGAGAGGGCGGAATCCTGATTGCCGAGAGCCTAGCAGATGATTCGTTTCTAGGTAGTCTTGAATTTGTAAATAGGCTACTCTGTCAATAATTTTGAGTAGGAAAGGTACTGTAGTGATAGGTCTATAGTTGGTGGGGATGGAGGGGTCAAGAGTTTGTTGAGGGGGGAGGACCCAGGATTCTTTCAGGTTGGTAGGTACTGTGTTTGATTTAAAGGAGGAGTTGATAAGGTTTGAGATAAAGGGGGCTAGGTCTCTGGCCGCGTCCTTTATTATTTGCGCTGGGCAACTGTCACCCTTGCAGTTGGAGGGTTTCAGGGAGAGAATGACCTTTTCAGTATCAATGATTGAGATCGTTTTGAAGCTAAATGGTGGAATAGTATTGTGCTCGGTGGGCGGTGGTAATAATTTGTCAAAAAGGGGCAGAGTATTTTTTTTAGTTATTTTGAGTTGGAGGGAAGAGATTTTATTCGACAATGCATTTTGTATGTTAGTACACCATATTTTGTCCTTTGGGACAGTGTCAGCAGGTTGTAAGGGGGATTCAATTTCACGGAGGATGGAGAAAAGTTCCTTCGTATTTGATTTGGCTTTTGTGATTCTGTCATCAAATAAGTTTTTTTTTTGTGTCGATCATTTCTTTGTTATAGTGTTTAGATAGTTGGGCTAGTTTAGCTTTGTTGTTGTCGGTCGGCGAGTTGCGCCAGATAGCTTGTAGCTTTCTTTTCTGCTTTCTTAAGTCATTAAGTTGGGGGGTGAACCAGGCATTCAAGTGTGCTACTTGTTTTCTTTTGCGCAGTTTGGTTGGGGCAATGGTGTCTAGTGCTATGGTCATAGCTTTGTTAAAGGTGTCCACTAGGGTGTCTGGATCGGTGTTATTCTCCCGGCCATTAATAGCGGGATAAGTTTTTCAGCAGTGATATCTTTTTTACTTCTAGTGGGTTGGGGGGGTATCATGCTGATAGTTTTGGGGGTAAGGAGATCAAGTGAGGCGGTAAGGAGATCAAGTGAGGCGGTAAGGAGATCAAGTGAGGCGGTAAAGTTGATTAAATAGTGGTCCATCCATGGTTGTGGGACAATGTCGGTAATGGCAATGTTACAATTAAGTTCAGATACCCAGTCGAGGGTTCTACCTTTGATATGGGTAGGTGAGAGGACTTTTTGGGTGAGCCCGTAGTCATTAAGTAAGGCTGTTATCGTAGGGTGACCTGAATACCTAAACCAGGAAAGGATCCCAAGCTTTGCTCATCCTAGAATATGCTCGTAGCATTATTAAACCTAGACTCCAAGATATTCGCGAAAATTCTCACCAATAGGTTGGATAGGTTCATGCACAGCCTTATTAGCCCAGACCTTTATTAGAGGTTGAGGTACGGCTGACAATATAAGGAGAATCATACACTTAATAGACGAAATCGGGGAGAAATCCAAGTCATATGCTTTTGTTGGCGCTCAACGCTGAAAAAGCATTTGACTGTGTTTTATGAGGATTTTTGAGGGAAGTTCTGCGGAAATGTAACTTTAGGCCCAAGATGATCCAAATGATCCTCTCCAACTACGAGACACCCCTCTGCAAGGATTCTGGTTAACGGGGCACTTACTGCGCAAGCTCAACAGGGATACTAGGCGGGGGTGTCCCTTCTCATCACTCCTATCTGCGCTCGTGATGTAACCATTGGCGGAAAGGGTACGAGCCAACGAGCACATTGTGGGAGTAAAGTTTGGGGCTACGGATCATAAGATTAACCTTTTCGCGGACATGATTTTAACTTTGTGGGATCCTCTGGACTCGCTACAACACGTGGCGAAGAAATCAATGGTTATGGTAGAGTCTCAGGGTTTCGAATAAACAATGCCAAGTCTGAGATCCTGGGTCTAAATAACCCCTGTCCCCTGTCTGAAGGAGCACCTCCAGCAGATGTTCCCCTTTATGTGGGCTTCTGAAAGCATCAAATACCTTGGGGGAAATAGAACTAGTAAAACTGGGGACCTACTTGGAGTCAATTATACGGCCCTTGTGAGGAATATCAGTAAGGATTTAGATCGCTGGGGAGGCTTGCGACTGTCATGGCTAGGGAAAAGGGCAGTAATCACAATGAACACCCCCCATGTTTTTTAATACATTTTTCAATCAATTCCTATCTATAATGCTAAAGGGACGATTGGGAACTGGGATGCTGTGTTGCTACAATTCCTCTGGGTTGGGGGCTCCCCTAGAGTTAATAAGACCACGTTGTATGCAGGTAGGGATTGGGAGGTGGGGACTCATTCCCCAAGCTTTGGGACTAGCATAGAGCCTCACAAATATGTCCATTGATTGACTGGGTGCAAAGAGACTCAGAAAGGCTCTGGGTTAGTATGGAAAAAGCCATGGCGGAGAGAGCTCTGTGGACGCAGCTGTCTCTGCCCCAGCGCGCTCGGGCACAGAGGCTCTATTTGAATTCTATTTCAAGGGCTTCTCTCGAGGCCTGTGATAGTGTTGGAAGGGAGAGAGAAACTACTTCCTTCCCCTCTCCATTCACCCCATTTCTTCATTATGAAGATTTTTTACCTGGTTTTTAGGGTGGGTAGACAAGAGGGTTGAGTAAGATGGGGGGGGGGGACTTATTTGCAAAGGGGAAAATCTGCACATTCGAAGACTGCAAAGAGGAGGGGGGCCTTGAGGAAACTTGCAGGCAAGGCACAGGGTCCTCCAACCAGTCAATGAGACACTCGCAACAAGAGAACTGACGCATTTGGAACAGGTGTTCCAGGAAGCTGCTGACACCAGAGGGCTTATCTCTAAACCCTACAAGGCAATTAAGTCACCTAAGAGGGTGGTGCGCCGCTCATACTGAAATGGCTGGGAGCGAGAACTGGAGTCTGATGTCCCCATGGAGGATTGGGAAACAATTTCACAGGGTTAGTGGGGGTTTTGTTGTCCCCGCGTCTAAAAGAAACTACATACAAAATATTGACAGTGGTATAAAACCCCAGCCCGCCTACACTGCCTCAACACGAACAATGATAGGTTATGTTGGAGGGGATGCTGTCTTGAGGGTACACGCTTGCATATTCTGTGGGGTGGCCAGTGATGCAAAGCTTTCGGCTGGAGGCGAAAGCCAGGCTAAAAAAGAGACGCTACTCAAACATTACAGACGACCCTGTGCTGTGTGTGCTGGGACTCAATGTGCTGCAGCAGGACTGTACCACAGTGGATCGGAGGCGGTTGACTTTTCTTCGGCTGGTGGCTGAACTTTCGATCCTCCATTTTTGGAGGAAGGCAGAGCCCCCAACGGTCAACGTGTGGCTGGATAAAGTCTGTAATATATTAGCAATGGAGAAGCTAACATAAAAGACTTGATACCTGGAGGCCTTTCTTGGCCTATACGCAAAGGGCGGTTGAACCTGGTTGACCTACCTTGACGGTGAAACCCACATGGGCTATGTTTTATGTGCTCCGTACTGAACTATTTGATATGCTCACTAGGACTTTCTCTCAGTATTCTCCTGAGGGGGTGGGATGCAGGAAAGGGAGGAGGGGTCACTTTCTCAAAAGTTATGTGCTTTATATGTTCTATATAGGTTGAGTCCAGAGCTTGTTATGATTAGTTGGCTGCCCATGAATCCCTTTTTTCTGTTACAGCATTGACCCAACGCTGATTCATCCTTAAAAGTAATGACAGGACGTGGTTTTGATAAATACAGATAGTCCCTGAAAAACACCTTTCATAGTGTGCACTACATGAAACTTCTGCGCCGTTCTGCACTCAATGTGCATCTATAGTAATGCGTTAAATTGAATATTATGTGGTCACAAAAGAGTTCTATCGAACCCCACAAAAGGCCACAGAACGACTAATCATGCTGGCGTTCTTGGGTGTTTTGGAGCAAACATAAAAACAGATGAAGGATTTTAAATCACTGATGCCCAATAGCTCAAAATAACAGAATTCAAAAAAGGACTTTAAGCTGGCATTGCAGTAAATAATGCAGCTGCAACTTGACCCAAAAAATGGACTACTAATAATTATTTAAAAACATCTTTGGGCTCGAAAAATGACTTTTTTCTTTCTTTTTTTTAATGATAGTATAATTTGCATACAAAGGTTTTACATTTATCCATTACATATCTTCTAAGATCACAGAAATATCTAAAGTCCTCTTTTAAAAAAATAAAGAAAAGAATAGAAAAATTCTGTACTGTGTCCATTCACCGAAAACCACTTGCAGTCGGTTTTTTAGCGTTATTCCTAACGGTTCATTCTTTCTATTGCTGTGTATTTCGCTGTATTGCATTCTTCCTATTATCTCCGATATTCTTAATCATTTCATTCCAAAATTGAATTGTCCCATAAATCAAGATTTTATCCATGCCTGTTATGATTTGTGTCCATCTTTCATTACGACCATGTTGTGTTCTTTCAATGGGTAGCATATTTGCCAATTGTTCTCTTAGTTCACTAAGTGCAGGGCATTCCATAAAGATATGATAGCAAGATTCGACTTGGTCTTTTTGTTGGCAGAATTGACAATAAGCCTCATTTTTCCTGGTTTCTGTTTTGTTTGGGCCAAGTATTCTCGAGTAGGCATCACATTAAGTCGGAGTCGACAAAAGGTATCTTTCATCTTTCTACATGGAAAAGTATTGTGGTAGTTCATTTAGCGCTCTTATTTCTGTGATCATTGTTATGTTCATTCGATATTGTGTCTTTTCATTGTTGGTCTTGATCCAATCATTATACTGGATTCGTTTTTATTTACCTCCAGTGGTCTATTTATCAATGTTTCAATACTTAACTCAGTATTTATTAGTATTTTCTGGCATGCTTCCTTCCAAAGATTCAGGGTAGATTTTTCCTTTTTTCCTCAGTATACCAATTGCTGGGATGTGTTCTTCACTGATAACCTTTCTATAGAGGTGCAAATGCTTCCAAGATATTATAGATTCAATCGATTGGACAGCCAATTCAAATCGTATCCTCGATATTGGATATTACACCAGAAAATCCCTTCAATCTTATTCCATGTAAGTCCTGGGATATTTAACATGGTTTCCAATCCATAACTTAATATTGCAATGACTCTGCCTATAGAAGTTTATAATCGGCTTCATTGACCACATTTTTTGTGGATTATTAGTCCTTGGCGGGAAAGTGATTGTGCTTTGTTTACATGGGGCTAACTACACTTTCCTGCTAAAGAGGAGGGGAGGAAGGATAGCTCTGGGGCAATGCATTTGTCTTGGAAGCAAGGCAAAATGATGCAAGTTCAGATCCTGATCCTGCGCTTAGAGACCCTTGCTGGAATTAAGAGGTTATAAATTAACAATAAAATATTTCATCACAGAAGCACATTAATTGCATTTAATGGCTTGGGGTCCCAGCAAGCAGTTGTTTGGCATTTGTAAGAAGGAAAAGCGTTTGGTTTTCTATATGAGGATGCGTTTTTTAGTCTTAAGATTGCATATGTGCGCGTGCATGAAAGGGCACTGTATATAGTTTGTTGTCTTAGAGGGCAAGGAATAGTTGGGCATGTGATCTGAACTTTACTTTCACTCCCTTTCTGACCACCACCCACAAGCAGGTATAATGGATCCAGGTAGAAGCAGTACTGTATATATTTTCAGTGGCACAGATTGTACCAATACCTCTCAACAGGACTGCTCTATATTCAGGCAAAGAAGTATAATTTATCAGCAGAGCGGCTATACGCATGTCATGGCACAATGCCAATTATTCTCAGCAGTGCGGATTGCAGGACTGTTATGTTTTGGTACAGTACCTGAATTTCTTTATAGAGCTGCTCTAAGGACAAAGCACCAACAAGTGTTAGCGTTTTATGCATAGAGGTAAAGTACTGAGCAAGAACAGTGTCTGACCTCTTCCCATCATCCTCCTGAGCTGGTGTGATGCACACTGGCGGGCAGTGTGAGAAGATGGCATTGCTTTCATGTACTTTAATCCCTCCTACTCAGTCTTCCTCTTTTCCAAACATCTGCTTCTCCCATGTCAGATTACTGAGCACCACTGACAACATTCTGGCACATTTCAAAGCCTCATTATAAATCTCCTGTCTCACATGTAGGATAGTCCAAACAGGCTGAGAGCTTTTGACAAGCAAGTTATGTCAAGCAAGCCTCACATGGAACTACCAGTGCCCTAACCCTAGGTGCCCTTCAGAACCAACAGCCTGTTGGGAAAGGTTGCTCAATAACCCTGCTGCAGAGATCATTGTATAACCAGTTAGTTCAAATCCTGTTGATAGGCCAGTTAATGTGTCTGCATCAGAGGTATGCGTTTAATATGCAGGTAACATTCATTTGTAAACAGAGACGACTTAGCTTTCAACTTAACAAAAGGACTACTAAATGTTCAGTACACCCACATTTCATCAGGAATGCTATACTTGTAATGACTCGGAACACACGAACACACCCCCCCCCCCCTTCATCAGTGCTGCTATACCTGTAATGGCTCAGAATTAGAGCATGTACTTTCCACAAGAGCTGCTATATTTGTAATGCTCAGAATACACACACACACATCTCACCTGATCTGCTATACCTGTAATGGCATTCAGTAAAGCATCTGTATTCAAGCAAGTGATGCATCTGGTGAGACAACCCTCCAACTCTGTAATTCCCAGCCTAATAGCCAAAAGAAGGTTTGCACACATCTAAAAGGGGCACCCAATAGTAAAGCTGCACTAGATTTGTAAATAGAAAAGGCATTTTCAGCTTTTTGAATATTTATTGGTGCTATATCAAAATAGAAACTGAAAAACAAGAGAGGAAGAGCAATTCCGAACCCACGAAATACAGGAGAACAAAGTTGGCCAGGGCCGAGAGAACAGAGAATGTACTAGCAATCCGAAACAGGAAGAGGGAGACCAATGAGCTACATGAGAGAGCAACAAATAAATTGAGAAGGGAAACACAGGTAAATAATGTGACACACGCAATAGGAGTAAGGGACAGAAGCAGAGAAGGACATTTAGAGACAGTAAAATTAGAAAACACGGATAAACAGGAGGTGGGGAGAGCTGGAAATAGAAAAGCAAGACTAGACAAAGGCAGGTCAATAACATAAGGAAATTTGAACCTTGGGATCCAACCCTTCTATGAATTACCCGATAATACATCACGTTAATCTTTTCGCTCAAATTCTTGCTGTATTAGCCCTGATTTGATAAAGGCTCAGCCGAGCCGAAACACGTGTAATCATGGACAGGGCGTTTTGATTAAGAATGATCACCACAATAAAGCATTCAAATTAAATGGCGCAGACTCATGGAGTACATCCCTCATTTTCCCAATAAGAGGCAGTGCAAGAAAGATATCAAACGGAGTAGCAACCACAACAGATAAAATGAAAACAGATATAGCCAGATTAGCGACATTAGAGAGTAAGAGGGTTATATCAACCGATACAGCAAGATATAGGAGGGAAACAGCAATAGTAGAATGCAGAGATGGGACAGGCACAGTGATAGAGCAACAGACGGCAAAACGTGGCATAGAAACACTGAAGGGTGAGAGGCAGAGCATCAGAAAGTCAGAGACAGGGGAAACTGAGTTGCAAAGGGAATGAAGAGATGGAGCAAAATCATGGAGTGGCTGTCAAGCAGGTAGTGTCAGGCAGCAACTGTAGGCCCAAGAGGAAGAGAGGTGATGCTGGTAGAGTGAAAGAGTAACTAGCTGGCATCGTTAGAAGTTCTTAACAGAGTTTTAGTGTCCAAGTATCATGAAGATGAAGCTGGCATCTACAAGTTCTTTGTCACTAATGTTTTCAAACCACGCTTTAACTTTATGCACAATTGGATAGTTGTCATACACTTTTTATACCCTCTTGTGGAGGAAACTGATTTTTACTCTTGAAATTGGATTTACTCTAATTCTAAAAATTGGGAGTCAAATACTCTCACACCAAAATCCTATCTGGAGAACGGAGGACAGCGACGCAAAAGAGTCTAGATGCATATCAAAGCCGCCTGCCACAGCTCGCTTTCATCTGTGTGTGGACTAATGAGGAGGAGGAAATGAGACTAATTGTGTGCCACTCTCTCAAGTTACGCAGACAGGTCCTCCGCTAGCATGGGATCACGCTACCCAGATCCTCAAGCTGGGATGCTCCCATGAGGTAGCCGAAGTCAGAGCATCCAAAACGGAGTATGTGTGGAAGTCCGTCAAGCTAGATGAGGTGTGCGCAGTGAAAAGACGCCAGACGAGAAACTCTAGAGGCAGAGGCACCTGGCGACAGAGGAAATAGCAGACTAGCTCCACCCCAGCTCCCTGTCCGCAATGCCGTTACGACCTCGCTCACATCAAGGACTGGCCCGCAAAAGGATACACATGCACCAGATGTGGCAATCAAATCATTTTGTACAAGTCTGCAGAGCACCGACGCCAACCGTAGTGTCACAAGGCAAAGAACCAAGAGTGCCAGTGCAAGACAAACCACAACAGATTGCAAGATAATGATGTGTTATTTATATAGCGCCTTAATCCAAAGCGCTTTACAGAGCACATGTTTACATACAATATCACCCAACCGAAATTGGTACTCATTTATCGACCTCGGAAGGATGAAAGGCTGAGTTGGCCTTCCCGGGATTCGAACCTTCGACCTGCAGATCATGCTCAGATCGCAGTAGTGAGCGCTCAACCCGCTGAGCTATCTTACCGGCAAGAGCAACATCTGCGGAAGAAGGGGGAGAGCAGCAAAGAGGTGAGGATAATGAAGAAATATTTTTTATCTCAGCAGTATTCAACATCAATGGAATGAGAAAACATCAGCCGAAATGTTCTGTAAACATACTGAACGCCACCATCCCTGTACTCTTGGACACTGGAGCATCTGTAAACGTGATGGCAGGAGCCCATTACCGAAAGCTACACAAGCCTCCACTACTTCAGTTTACAAATGTGCGGATATACACATTTGTGGCAACACCCTGTTTCCTCTAGGAGACTTTGTGACCCTGGTGCAGCACGAAGACATGACCATCAAAGCATGATTTCCTGTGTCCTTAGTGGGTGAGCAGAACCTGTTAGGATGTGCTGCTGCACAGGCCTGCAAGCTGGTTCAGTTTGCACATGGAGTCTTCGTGGAAACACTAGTTGAATGGTAAGGAGGTGTTTACAGGCATTGGGTGCATGATAGGTGAACCCGTACACCTTCACATAGATGAAACAGTCCAGTCCATAGCATCTAAAACACAGGAGAGTGCAAATCCATCTAGGAGAACAGGCTGAAAAGGAACTAAAGAACCTCATTGATAGGGACATTGTTGAAAGTTTTGAAGGGCCGACACCATGAGTATCCGCAATAGTTATTGCTGAGTAGCCAAATCAACTTAACAGTGTGAGTATCGGTGTAGACACGAGGCTCCCAAACAAAGACATCAAAAGAGAGCGCCATATAACGCAGACGATCGATGACATCGTAGCTGATCTGAAAGGCGCCAGTTCCTTTTCGAAACTGGATCTGAGAGTCGGATATCACCAGGTTGTGCTTCAGCAAGAATGTAGGTACATAACATTCACAACCCTTATTAGTATGTACCGTTACAAAAGACTTTTGGGATCTCGCTGGCAGCCGAAGTGTTCCATAACACTATCCGAGGGGCCCTAGCCGGACTAAAAAGGGACGAAATTCTTGTCTTCGCAAAGTCAGAAACGAACGCCTGGAATGCCTAGGGGAAGTACTGGAAAGAATACGATCACTGGGACTGACCCTCGATCGTGAAAAGTGTGAGTTCTTGAAGAAAAACATTTGAATTTTTTGGATTCATATTCCAAGAAGGGGGAACATCAGCTGCAAGGGACATAAGTGAAGCCAGAGCCCCAGAAACCATCTCAGAAGCAAGAAGCTTCTTGGGCATGGTCACTTACTGCAGCACATTAATCCGGGACTTGACGACTCTTTCAGAACCTCTGAGAAACATCACTAAACAGTCCATGTCCTGGCAATGGACGTGGCTACAGCAGAAGTCATTCGAGGACATCAAAGCTGCCCTGTCAGATTACTGCACATTGCCATTCTTCGACCCCGGCAAAAGCACAAAAAATAGTCATTGACGCTAGACCATTTGGGTTGGGGCCGTGCTTACCCAGGCAGACCAGGACAGCAACCTGAGGACAGTTGCATACGCGAGCCACGCTCTATCCCCAACTGAGCAGAGATACTCCCAGATTAGAGAGAGAAGCCGTGTCAGTGCTCTGGGGATGCCGCCATTTTCATACATATGTCCCAACTCTCACACTGAACTGGTTGGTGGGCTCCACGACCATCAATCTGGATATAAGAGCATACATCGATGGTTCTTAAATAAATTTCCAATGCAATTTACCCGAGTTTTTCTCAATTGAACACATGCGAAAACGACGGCTCGGGTACTGCCATCTTGTGCTATGCTTATCCGTTGATCTATCGCAGCGCCACTGATTTGGATCGCCAGCCCCCGACGCTGACATCACTAGACGTTCACGCCCTATTTCACAACACCAATGCACGTCTCATACTAACGTCCTCTGTGCGCAATCTATTGACACGTCTCCATGGAAATGGCAAGACGCCCCGTTCCTCGACAAGTATAAACAAACCCTTTCTGATCACACATCATTGGAGTTTCTTTTTCCTTCGTGTCAGTGTACTTCATTTCGAGCCTCCCTGACTTCTTTCTGCTCTGTTCAGCTCTGTGGCAAGTACGACACACTGAGAACAGGTACTTACGGCCTAAAATCAATTAACCCCGTAGTCGCTTTTCATTGCTTATATTATGTAGAGGCCTTTTCCAAACTATATTTAAAAAATGTGTCCATGGGAATTTTTACAGTTTGAGACTACCAATCTTCCCTTTTTACGATGTGCTTTTGTGACATTGGCTGTTGCTTTGCTTGTCTTTAACATTCAAGGTTAACAGGAAACCTCTTTTATTGCGTTACACAAACAAAAAGGTGTTTGACTCTGTTGATTCTGTGCTTCTTCACTATTCAGGAACTATGGCAGCAATTCAGCCCTACATGTACGAGCCAGAATACTCAGAAGAGGAGATCCTTGAAAGAATAAATGGAGACGATGTGGAATCAGATGAAAGTCATGAGGGTCAATCGCCGGAGCCTGAACCCAGTCGCATGGAAGACGCTTCATCTTGTGTACCTGCTTTCATTGTTAGCTTTTGCCTACTCTGGTGGAGAACTGCTGTTGCAGAGAAAACTCTGGCTGCTTGGCCTACATTGCCGAAGAAGTCACACCACCACTATGCGTTACCAAGCTGCATGACTTCAGGGCAGCCTGCCTTACAAGATCTGTGCTGGGAATGACGATGGTCCTTATGCATGAACTTTGAGCTACAGTTCGCCCTCGTAATACAAGTAACAAGTAAGTTCACTGTATATATCTTATTAGTTTGACAATATAGGCAGGTAACATTGTTGTTCCCCTAAACCAATATACGCTCGACGGATCACTGACACGACAATAATTAAATAATTTACTCATTGTGAAATGAAGCCACAGTGTTCCACTGTAGATTTATCATCCAAACAATTAGGTTTTTTTTGGTTTGAAATATTTGCCAAACTTCTTTCTTTAATGTGCATTCACTTTATTTTACACCATTATCAATCGGCATAAGCATTTTTTTTTTTTAAACTCTTTTTATTACTGAAGGTCAACACAGATTAAACTCAATGCACCTGCATATGCCAGTACATACAATTCAACAGTTGTTAAAGACATAGCTCAGGTATCACAAAACAATTTACACAGACATTGCCTCATCAGAGGCCATTTCACATAAGTACATTCTAAACGGCATAAGCATTTTTTAATCGCTGTAATTAGCACATCACATTACAGGGTATTGTTTTTAAATGTAATTTTTATTAGTGCATGTTTTCTATGTGCTTTTGGTGCCATTTTCAATAAAGTCAATTTATTTTTATTATCAGAGGCATGAGATGTTTGTTTTACTCACTGATACGTTAATACTAATCATTTTTTATATTTAACAGATCATAAGGACAATCGAACAATGCCTTCTTGTATCGTTTTCAGTTGCAGTAATACCAGCAATGCTAAAAGTGATAGTACAGCCCATCATGTTTTTCCGAAGGATTTAAATGTAATAAGAACATGGCTCTCCAACTGCAGATTTCTAGTGTCGGAAATTGAAAGCAGTGCCAAGGATGTCTATGATGACGTGTGGGGCAATCGATTCCGAGTCTGCAGTGTGCACTTCTCTGAAGACCTGCTCCAGACTACTTTTAAAAACTACTGCCCAATGCAGTTCCAACTCAATTTCAGGACACACTGACGCAGGTGAGTAGTGGACGCTACATTTTTAAATGTATTTTACCATTTTCTAGGTTTGCATGTATAATAAGTCTTTGAAGTGAACAATCATATGGAAATAGTCAGTGGGCAGGTTCCATAAATAAAGTTTCTCATTTTTTGCAGAATAATTTCATTGCATATCTTCTTGACACAATCTTTGGTTTATACATTTGTAACTTTAGATTACTTTGTGAGATACTCAAATAGCTCTAAGCAATGGGAGCCTTTCTGGACATGCTCCCATTGCGTCTTTTTAAAATGATGTCATCTTTTTTGGTAAATTACCATGTCTGTCTTTACGTAGACCGCACAGATACAGACCGTTAGCATGGAGGAAACCACAGAAACGTCAAACATCCTAATGGCGAGACTTGCACGCAAACTGTTTTTTTTGTTTTTGATGTGGTATTAGTTATAATACCAATGTACATTTTCTAACAAACAATGTTCTGACTATTTGCATTAAGGGACCAAGATGTTACATCAACCAATATTCCGGAGTCCACAGCAACCTCACTCACCTTTAAAAGTACATTTTTTAAAATAATCCTTCACATGCGACTACACAAAATATGTATTTTGTGACCCTGAATGTATAGGTTTTCTGGCCCTGCATATCTACCTTAGAGAAAACAAAATAGAAACAACCACATTCCGCAAGAGCAGGGAAGTGAATTCTACGCTGTGTGCTAGCAGTTGCCACAAGACATCTACTATTATTAACATCCCTAAGGGAGAATTATATCGAGCACGCAGGAACTGCAGTATGGAAGAAGAATACGAAAAAGAGTGTGAGTTCCAGACAAAGATTTATAAGGAGGGATACTCGATTAAAATAATTAATGAGGCGAAAGACAAAATCAGAGGGACTGATAGGTCCAAAACGTTAGCATGTGTAATTTAAGGCTCGCAGTAACGGAACAGAACAGTCGTATTAGCATCACTACACAGTACATACAAGATTGGAAGATATTACATAAAATTATGAAAAAACATTGGCACATCTATAAAGATATTTCACCCTTTATTGATAGTGGACCACAATTTATATATACCCGAGCACCTACACTGAGGAATAAGTTATGTCCCTCCATTATGGACACATAACAAGCCAGTTCTGGGACAGATTGGTTAACAAACACTACAGGGTTTCACAAACATGGGAATTGTAATATGTGCAAGTTTGCCCACGCTGATTGCCATAACTTTGAATATAGATATGGAATCAAAATTCAAATCAAGGATTTCATAAACTGTACGATTAGACAACTTCGTACCCGTATTCGGGAACATTTGGCAAATCTTGGCAGCCAGGACCCCAGGCTACCCTTAGCGTTGCACTGACAAGAAAATCATCAAATGGAGAACAGGTTAGACATCAGATTCATTGGATTGATGAAAAATCAGTTGCAACAAACGGGGAGGTGGCCTTACTTTAAAATTGCGCATAATGGAGGCAAAATGCATTTGTCTCTTCAGATGTACAACTGAGGGGCTCAACAGAGATTCATGTATTCTTATAATAATAGTGCATCAGGAATGGTGACTTACATATGTGATTACTTCATATTAATATGACTTGATTGCACATGACATTGAGATGCACGTCTCATTATCATAAAAATAGTGCATCAGGAATGTTGATAGTTAAATATGTCTTGATTACAATAACATTGAGATAGCTGTGTGCCACGCCCTGTATTCTAATATTTACAGCAAATAGAGGGTGGGAGTTTTAAAAGAAATGAAAAATGTTGAGTCAATGCACACTACCATACAGGTTCAAGCTATGAAGAGGGTTTTTCCTTTATGTTAAGTGACAAATAATTGTACATTCACCCAAGTAGAATTGTGCAGTAACGAAGCACCTGCTAACCATGTATTCATCAATGGGAATTTTATATACAAGAACCAAATGTACTTGCTGATTAGGTTTTAACAAAGCAACTATATAAATATAGGCCAAATCTAGTATGTTAGTAAACTGATTGTGACCGCAAAAGTAGTTGATTCGACAGGTACTTGAGCATGACTTGCCACAGAAGAAGGACCACAATTCCCAGACTGCAGCGCACGGGCAAACGCAATATCTGGGAGTAGGAACTAGAAAGATCTACAGCCTCTCATGGCAATATTGCTATTATTTCTGTTTAAATTATTTGTCTAATGTGAACATACAGCCTTGAAAAAGATTGTGTAGAAAAACACGCTGGCTGGTCTTTTGCACAAGAAAATAAACTGGACTTAAACAGCCCACCTAAAGACTTCGGGACTCTAAACTTTACTAAAAAAATGTTTTTGTTAAGCACATTAGAGAACTGCATTGACCAAGCGCAAAGTGTGAGGGGTTTTTCTTTACGCATTACATCAACAACCTTGCTGTATTTATCGCGGAAACACATGCAACAATGAAAGTAAACCTTCAGAAAAATGTACTTTCCACTGAATAACAGACCTTTTCACCATATTAATTGTATGGGTTTTATTTCCGAGACTTTAGCTGCTTAGCGGAAAATGGAATAGGTGAAACAAAATAACATTACAAGGCATTATAGGGGACTCCATTTAATCAATATTTTTTCGAGAGTGAACTCGAACCAACTCCCTGCGACATCTCTTAAGGTTTTCATGTACAGTTTCCATACATGTATTTTAAAAAATACACATACACACTGTTCGACTCCACGTTATTATTAATTTAAAATTGTTAACTGGAGGATGAACATTTTTTCAGAGAATTTAACTTATATTGCAAGGTCAACAAGCATTAAAACCATTTTCTCAAGATGTACTTTGTGAGATCGAAAGCTTTTAACATGTATTCCTTTTTCTTTGAATTGATTATGTACAAGGACTGTTTGTTTGTGTAATGATGTGTATTGCCCGCCAAACCCAAGGGTATCTGGGTGCATTTGCACAGGGTTACAAGTATACTTTCAGGGTGAATTACAATAGTTACAATTGAATAGGTTACAAAATGTAAAAAAAATAAAATTAAAAAAAAAGGCCACCAGCCACCAGGGGGCGCAGGCAAGATGGCTGCCTGAACTTCAAGCTCCCCACACGGCCCCGGGAAACGAGCCATAAGATGTGCCTCAACAACCTACGAGCCCCGATTCCAGCATAATTTGAGAAGGGGAACTCTCGAGGAACGTGCAGGAGTTTACACGGTCTCCGGAGGTGCCTCCGTTCTCCCGCTAGCTGCTTGCAGACCACGGCCCTCCCCCTCCCCCTAGCGCGCTCGTGGATGCTCCACGACGAGAACCGTTTGCTGGCCAGCCGCGCAGTGGGCAGGGGGGGGAGGAGGGGGGAGCCGGGCCTTCTGCCTATGCCCGCGGAGCAACCGCTGCCCGACACAACATCGCGGGGCTTAGCGGGCCTCCTAAAGATCCTCACCGCTTGCCAGTAGCCCACCCCTCCACCTCAGGAGATAAGCGGCGCACGGCCACCCGCTGCAGAGGAACGGCGAACACAGCGGCATCCTGCCACACAGAGCACCGTCCCCCCCACCGACTCTGGTACCATCGACACGATCTGGCCCGGGCCGACGCGGGAGCACGCCTGGGCCCCACTGCTGCGACCTGGCCGCCCGCCCGCACTATACCGCCGCCATAAGGATAGTGGAGATCCGCCTCGGCGGCCTACACCCCTGCAGAGCACCACCGCCACTAATGCAGCGGGGCTCACCCTGCATAACTCCCCGGGGGCAGTGACACCGGGCGGAGGAGCCCTCGAAAACACAGGAGACAGGCTCAGGCCGTCGCGGGAGCGTGCCTAGGCCCCCCCACCTCTCGGCCTGCCCATCTGCCTGGACGGGTTCCACTCGAAGGGGTCTGGCCACCGGGCCTCTGTTACGCTCACCTGGCTCCCACAGAGGCATCGATCTGAACTGGACAGCTGCGGTCTCCACCAATGTGACGCGTAGGGCCGAGATGACAGACTGGACTGGCCCACCTTACTTCGTTTGCTTGGCCCGTAGGAATATTATTCTGCAAGTGGAGAAAGGGAATTAACCACCCGTGGAGTTGGGCGTAAATCCCCCCACCCCTGCTGTTCTCCCCACTGATCACCTTTGATGTCCCCTCTTATAGTCTCACCTGATGGTTTGAAAAGATGAGCTCTCCATCCTGCATTGAGCGCAGGGGTGCCTAGATAACCAGTTGCTTCACTGGCTCAAAGGAATTGGTGAGTTTCAGAACAATATTGTCTCCGAGATTCCCAGCAAGACGCCGTAAGTATGTAGTTCGTAAGAGTTCAAATGCCTGACTTTCACTCTTGTCCGATTCCTTGCAGGTTGCAGCTTGACCCTAGTGAAGAGTTCCTTGTGGCAACCAGTAATTTTCTGGTATGGATTTGTATTACCCAACACAGTTCGATAAAATAATGTCAATATGTAACCTGTTGCTTTTTCCCTTTTTCAGGCGCTGAGAGAAAGTATGAAGTCTCGGGGAATAAAACCTCCGGCGGTAAAATCAGGTAAGTATTGTGGTGAGGAGGGTTCCCCTTGTTAGTCCCTTTGTTTCACCTTGCTGTCCTTTTGTTTCCCCTTAGGGGCCGGGGTTCGGCGAAGATGCAGTGGAAGCTCTGTCGACCCATGAAGAGGAATAGTACCCCCGGTGGTAAAATCAGATAAGTCTATGGGAGGCAACTAATATTCCTCTGTGTATTCCCTTGGCTCACCTTGCTGTTCTTGTCTTCTCCTTAGGTGCCGGAGTGCGGCGGGAACATGCAGGAGGATGCGGTGGAATGTGAAGATGCTGCGAAGGCCGGTGAGTTCAGCGCGGCGCTGCAGCAGGCGAGGCGCATAAAATAACTTCTTTCTTCCAGCTCGAAGGCGCGATGGATCGGGAATTCAGGTAAGGATCAAAGGTATTGCTCTTGTTCTAACCTTTTCTCCTTCTTTCTCCCTTTTTCTAGGAGCTCCAAACTCGAGGCGGGCGTGGCAGAAGGCTGGATGCAGACTTGCAGGCACGGTGAGCGTTACGCTGCTGGATGCAGAATAACACGAAGCGTGTGCTGCTCTTCTGGCGTGGTTTAAATAGCCTCCAAAGTAGTCCCAGGTAAGTATTCCTCCCCAGCCCCACCCGAGTAAAAAAAAAAAAAAATAGTCCCTAGGTAAAGTAGTCCCTTCCAAGCCTCTTTTGGCTTGGAGCTCTTGCAGCATGGTCTGCATCAGGTAAGTTTGCAGCATGGTCTGCATCAGGTAAATTTTAATCTATGAGCTTGGCGCCTATGGCGCCAGGACTGACTCTCCATATGAGCCTGGCTCCATAGGCGCCAGGACTGCACCCAAATAGCCCCTAGCAGGAGTTGTTGGGCTTGCTTGGGATAACTTGATGCCTGCTTCCGGGGTTGCTGGACTTGGTCTGGGTCCCCGGGGGTAGACATCATGACAGCCTCGTGGTTCCAGCTCCGCATTACGCTGCAGAGCCATATTGGGCCCCCTGCCCACCAGCTACACTTTGCTCCGCACTGCAGGCGCTGCCCCACAAGCCCACCATGTGGTAGCCGCCCCAGGTGTAAAACAGCATCACCTCCTACCCAGGGGGCTCCCTCAAAATCTGCATACCCTCCGGTGATTACTACTCCAGCACAGGGGGCCCGCCACATCGAAGGGACACAAGGAAGTGAATCAGGCCAGACCCACCCCCGGGTGTTGGAACCCCTAGTTCCAAACCTCCAGCCGCCTGCTAAGGCCCACCCGGACCCTCCGGGAGGAACACCATAGTGGACCAGCAAACCCCAGCGACCTAAGGCCGGACCGAGGGAGGCTGTGCTCCTGGCGTAATTTAAGTGGTGCACCACAGAACAGAGCTCAGACGCTGACATACAGCTCCACCATCTGAAAGATAACCACAAGGATTCGAGTTAAAACGGTGTGGCTGACGGTTCGGGCCCCCGGGATCCTCCCAGAAGACCCCGAGAGGTCCTGGCACCCCAAGGTGAACGACACCCCATGAGCTGGAGAGAAACTCTTGCGAAATACCAGTTCACCCCAGGACACCACACGATGGAAACCGGCCCTACCACCGCACAGCCCCCGGATATGAAGGCCATGCAGTGTAACATTCAAATGATCCTTGAAGAGATCAGAGGCAGGAGGACAGACATGGGGGCCAAAGTGGCTGATCTCACGGCCAAGGTTTATACATTAGAGCACCGAATGGAGGGGGTCGAGAACAATCAGGTATCAACGGACCTCCTTGAAACGCAAATCGATACCAGACTCAAGGAACTGCAACGCCACAAGGAAGATCTCTGGCTTAAGGCTGACGATATGGAAAACCGGGAGAGGAGGAACAACTTGAGAATTTTCGGCCTTGAGGAGACAGAGGGAGAGACCCCGGTGGGACTGGAAAGCAAAATCCAAGACATCATCCGAATTGTCCTGGGGTCCGACTCAGGCGAAACTCTTCTCCTTGACAGGGTCCACCAGGC
The DNA here is from genome assembly GCF_040938575.1 of Ambystoma mexicanum. Taxonomy (NCBI): domain Eukaryota; kingdom Metazoa; phylum Chordata; class Amphibia; order Caudata; family Ambystomatidae; genus Ambystoma; species Ambystoma mexicanum. Next base: position 1,505,493,282 of record NC_090932.1, on the reverse strand, counting down.
TGGCGGCGGAGGCGGGGGCCCACACTCGGTCCTAGCAAGATTTCATTACTATAGAGACAAAGCTAGGGTGCTGGAGAGGGCGAGAACCTTGCGTGACATCCAGCACGGGAACTCCAGGGTGAAGATATATCAAGACCTCTCCGCCCTCACACTCCAGATGAGAAAGAAATGCGGCTCCATCACCAGATGGCTACAAGAAAAGGGGGCACGATATCGCTGGGGTCATCCATTCTACCTGGCGTTTGAGTGGCAGGGCCAGAGATGCCAGCTAGTCACGGAAACAGACATTCAAAGGGCCACAGATGACCTTACAGGCGACCACGCAGGATCATCTGGAGACCAGAGTGGAAACCACAGAGATCGCGGACATGTCCCTCGGGGCCCGGACCCCTCTCAAGGGAAGCTTAGTCAAAGATTCACGTAAATTCCGGAAGACCAGACACCCCTCAACGGATCGGGTGGACCCCACATGAGGACACACGTGGCACTCAAGGTCTAATCGCTGTGCCAAGGCCCGATTCAGGTCCTTCCACAGTCTTTGTAATCCCGAAGTCCTTGATGGGCAAAGTATGTTTATCCCCTGGTTTGGGGGGAGTTCTTTGTTCAAACGACCCAGGTCAGAGTTGAAATGTTGCCCATTTTGTGGCTGTTTTATGGTCCCATAGTGTGACACTTTGCGATTCTCCCTAGAGAACTGTTGGCAGCATGACACGCGTCGAGAGATGTCGATCATATGCCAAGGTTGGAGGGTAAATGAGGGAGAGGGCACCACCACCGGATCCCCACCACTAACACTGAAGGGCAGACACGTAGCGGAGAAAGGCACGACACAAGGTGTCATACTAAAAATTCTTTTTCCCGGGGCCGAGGTAGCGACCCTGGCGGTTCGTTGCTCGCTTCAACCCCCTCCTGGGGAGCAGGTGGCGAACGCCCCACATAACGGGTAAGGGGGAGTTGAGGGGGGAGGGCGGGACAGAGTTTTTGAAGGGGTTAAGGGGAAGGGGGAAATCCAGCTCAAGTCATGGACACTGGTCTTACAACGGGTTCTAGATAGCGGACATTCGAAGGAGTTTGCAGAGCACAAAATGCAAGACGACAATGATTGAAGGGAAGATAGGCACACTGAACGTCAAGGGCCTCAACTCCCAGAACAAAAGGTCCCTTAAGAGTAATATGTTCCGCAAACAACACACTACAGGCAAGGAAAAGAGTCGAAGATAAAGGGGAAAGAGATTGGTAGTAACTACTGGGCCTCCCACAGGAGCTCAAAAAAGGAGGGGGTGGGCATCCTCCTTGGCAAGACGTTTCGTCTCACGGCATAGAAATCAAAAGGGGCTTTGGAGACCGATTCCTAGGTATCAAGGGAACCTATGAGGGAGAACGCATCACCCTGGCCACTTTATACGCACCCAACTCGGGACAAATATGTTTCCTTACCCAGATCTTTAATCTCATGGACGAATGGGCAGAGGGGACCATGATATTGGGTGGGGATTTCAACCCGATATCGGATCCCCGCCTGGACTGGTGGTCTGCGAAGGGGGGGGGGGGGGCACCCAGGGTGGCTTCCAGGGATAACCTGGCCTTGCAAACCCTACTATTGCACTATTGGGTAGACATCTGGTGTAAAACATATCCAGGCCAAGGCGGATACACCTTTTTCTCACCTCCACACTGCATCTACACCAGAATCGATCTCTTGTTGCTTTCCGAGGAGGGGAATGGGGTGGTGGAACAACCGAAGGTAGAAGCCATAACATGGTCCGACCATGAACTACTCATAGCCAATGGGTCTCTACCGGTCTCTCCAAGACCTTCCCGATGGCGATGCAACGACACGCTCCTCAGGGACTCCGTATTTCGGGACTTCATGAGGAAAGAAATGTTGGCCTACTTTGAGATAAATGACAATGGGGAGACCGATATGTCCATGGTATGGGAGGCTGCAAAAGCCACCTTCAGGGGCCTCCTTATCGCAGAGGGTTCAAGTCGCAAACGGGAAAGGAGCCTAATTGAAAATAAGATCCGGGCGGAGTGGGGCGGGCTGCGAGCCAGGCTAGGCCTCCCAGGGGTGGACCGTGGGGCTCTGCTGGAGGAGATGCAAGGCAAAAGAAAGGAACTTCACATGGTCCTCATAGGGGAAGTCATTAAGAAAATGCGATACACCAAGCAAAGGTATTACGAACGGGGAGATAGGGTCAGGACCCTCCTGGCACAAAGAACCCGAGGCTGTAGAGTTGAGAGAGGAGTTGCTCATCTCAGGGATGGGGAAGGCAGGACCTACGGGGGCCGGGAGGAAATAGCAGAATGTTTTGCCGACTACTATTGTAAACTCTACTCTAGACAGGTGGGCGAATCATTAGATGACATTCGTGCCTACCTGGCAGAACACCCTATGCCCAAGCTGTCAGAAACTGAGCTAGAGGCCCTGGAGGGGGAGATATCGGAGGAGGAGGTGGAGAGCGTCATCAAGAGATTGAAGGCGGGAAAGGCACCAGGGGGAAACGGCTATACGGCAGACTTCTATAAGCAGACCCAATCTGTCCTGCTAAAGCCATTAGCCAAATTATTTAACCGAATCAGAAATCGAGACTAAATTCCACTGACGTTCCTACAGGCCCTCATCACTGTAATACCTAAACCCGGCAAGGACCAGATGGAATGCGGGTCCTATAGACCTATCTCGCTCCTAAACTTAGACGCCAAAATCTTTGCAAGAATCCTGGCCTCCAGATTGGAACGCTGCCTCCCTCGCCTGCGACCAAGCGGGATTCGTTCTAAATAGACAGGGCTCTGATAACATGAGGAAGGCTCTCCATGTGATCACCTCCAGGGTGGTTCGGGATGAGGGCCCTTGACGCGGAGAAAGCCTTCGACAGGGTCAGTTGGGCTTTCATGGGGGAGGTCTTCACGACTATGGGCATGGGCCCGAGGTGGCTTGGCTGGATGTCCGCGCTCTATTCCTCTCCTTCCGCCAGAGTAGTAGCGAACGGGACAGAGTCGAGAGTGTTCCCTCTCAAGAGCGGCACACGACAGGGATGCCCACTGTCCCCGTTAATTTATGCACTTGTAATGGAACCGTGGGCAATTTCGGTCCGCAATGACGAGGCCATCAGGGGGGTACAGATAGGAGATACACATTGCAAAATCTGCCTCTTCGCAGAGGATGCGCTGCTCTACATTACAAAGCCGTCCCAGACGGTCCCTATGATGTTACAGGGTCTCTCACGCTACGGGGAACTGTCGGGGTACAAGGTCAACCTTGAGAAGTCGGTGGCATTCATAGGGGGAAACTTACCCGACTCAGAGGCAGCTTATGTGAGTGGGCTCCTCTTTACTCTGCGGGAAGAGGGATTCTGGTATCTTGGGGTCCAGGTGACCCGTGACCCCGAGGACCTATACTCGGCCAACTCCCCCGCCCCCTTTGGTCAGCAATCAGAAAAGACACAGAGAGGTGGGCAGGGTCGGGTCTCTCCTGGGTGGCAGCCTTAATCTTATAAAAATGGTTGTCCTCCCCAAGTTCCTATTCCTCTTCCAAATGCTCCCGGTACTGATCCCCAAAACATTCTTCACGGAAACGAAGCGAGTCCTTCTCAACTTCAAAATATAGGATCTCTTATGAGGTACTGACCAGGCCAAAAAGGAAGATGGCGGGGTGGGATACCCCGACTTGGAAACATACCACAGAGCCTCCCAGCTGAGAATCTTGACCGACCACTTTACCCCAGGTACAGAAAAACAATGGGTGGCCATGGATAATAGAGTTCTTGCACCTGTCACAGTGGAGGAATGGCTCTGGGTCCCTAGGAAAAACATCCCCAGAAGTGTCCCGAACCACCCAGTCCTGAAAGTACTGTGGTCCTTGTGGAAGGAGGGAGGTTACTATCGTTGGCTCACAACCTGGCCTTCTCCACCGAGCTGCATTTGGGCCTCCCCTTTCTTAGATAAGATAGCAGAGCCAGCGGCATACCAAAAGTGGTTCGAAGCCGGCCTTAGCAGGACCGGCCACCTCTGGGTGGGGGGGCACGCTCCTACCCCTGAGAGATCTGGAGGAGGCCCTGGGAATAGGTACTCTGTCCCCCTTCCGTTATCTCCAACTCAAGGGAGTCCTCACTGAACCATCGTGGGGGGACACCCTCAAGAGGGACCTTACAGACTTCGAGAAACTCCTCCTCTCTACCAGGGGCTCCAAGGGGACAATATCTCGCCTCTACAAACTCTTCCTGTTTTCCCTCCCAAGAGACCCACCACCGGCACGCACGCAATGGGAGAGGGACCTGGGAGAGGAAATCGATGATGAAAGATGGGTGGAAACGTGTAGGCGGGTCAACAGATCCACGGCCTCACTCCAATATCGCCACCAAGCCCTTAAGGTTTTGCATCGATGACACTACCCCCACAGAGGATTGCAAGAATGAGGCCAGGATACGACCCACATTGCTGGAAGTGCAAGACAGTGAGGGGGGACTACATTCATATGTGGTGGGGATGCCCAGTGGTTCAAAAGTACTGGGAGAGGTGTTGACTTGGATTAAAGGGGTTGACAGGGTTGAACGATCTTCCAGCCCCTGGCTTCTCCTCTTTGGAATAGACTCTGGAGATGGCCAGGAAGACACCCAGGATCATATGCTACAAATCATGTTGGTAGCGCCCAGGTGCTGCTTGGCACTGAAATGGAAAAGCCCCGGAATGCCGGGGGAAAAAGCATGGGTCACCAAAGTGCGGCCCATTTATAACATGGAATTCCTTACACATCTACTTGACGAGGCTAAGTCAAATATTGAAGAAACATGGCTGCCCTTCTTTGATAAATACAGGCGCCCCACCTGATGTGCTACACCCAGGCCGGGGTCTCCTCTCCCGGGGGCGATAGGCCACTGCCTATTAACTCGATTGTGAACTTCCTAAAAACTGGCTCAGGACTTTGGCGTGCTAAGTGACACATTACGACAGTACCGCTATGCTCTCCGAGAACCCGTTAAGCAAGCAGCAAATGAGAACTTGAACTGGAGGAGGGAGGGGGTAGGGACAGGTTGGGGGACGGGTTATAATTGTTTTTTTGTTACTCCATCTCTAAATATGTATGAAATATGATTTAAAAAAAAAAAACATAGGGTATGTACATGGTTATACATAATAAAACATTGGGTATATACATGGTTGTACAAGGATAATGCAATGCAGGTACAGACGAGAATACCATAGCAGTCAGTGGCAATGTTTACTGTGCCAGAGAGTCTTGTAGCGGCAGATGAGCAGGCTTAGGCTATCCAAGTGTGTCAGAAGTCCTTAGCAATGAGCCAGTTTAGGTCCATCCTTAAGGAGGGAGGGAGGGCGTTCCAAAGCTGCGCCACCATAACAGGGAAGCTGCTCCTCCCCACTTTTTTTTAGTTTCAATCTATGAACGACCAAGCAGAATGAGTTGACTGTCCTAGTAGGACGTGAGGTAGATTTCTTGACAATTCTCTCCGATAGGTAAGGTGGGGCAGCTGTGGGTTAGGCAGACAGTTTTAAGCATAATTTTATCATGAATGGAGAGCCATTTGTTCCATCTCCTCAGCTCCAAAATATGCTCTCTCCTGGGTATGCCAAGTGCTGTTCTGACCGCGTGGTTTTGGAGAATTTGGATTTTATTGACAATGTATTTACTCACACCCAAATACAGTGCATTACAATAATCCAACTTGGAAAGGAGGAGGGCTCTTTCTAGTATAATACAGCTTTCTTTGGAAAGAAAGGGTTTGCAGGCCCTGATCAACATACAAGTAGGCTCTAGAGGAGGCCATGGCATTAACTTGTTTGCTTAACGCGAGAGCTGAATCAAGGTAAACGCCTAGGGTTTTTACCTCTTTCACCACTTTAATATTGTTCCCAACAATATTGAAGGATGTGTAATTTGTGCTACGTTTACTCAGGTTGGCTGCAGTTCCTACTGTCAGGAGCTTAGTTTTTATCGTCGTGCAGGCATAGGCCGTGGGAGGCCATCCATGCTTGAATGATTAGGCACATTTTGTTCACTAGGGCCATGTCCTTGTCGTAATTCCCGGTAAGGGGTATGAGAATCTGGGTGTCATCTGCATAATTAGTGTAGGTGACACCCACATGGTCCAGGTCATCGAACAATGGCTTCGTGAATATATTATACATTGTTGGTGAGACACAAGAACCTTGTGGCACACCACAGGTTATTGGAATGGGATCAGCAGCATCTGAAGGCGAGAAAACTCTCAGTCCTATTGTTCAAGAAGGATTTGATCTAGGCAATGGCTTCCTGTGAAAAATGAGCGGCTGAGGTGAGGTGATTACATAGTACTTTGTGATCCACCAAATCGAAGGCGTCAGATAGATCGAGGAGAAGTAGCAAGGCCATTTTCCCTTTATCTTTGAGTTTGTCGATCTGGGTCTTTAGATCAGGGCTGTTTCAGTGCCGTGTTGTGGCCTGAAGCCCGATTGGCGCACTCCCAAGAGGTTTTTAGTCTGAAGATACTTCTGTATCTGGATGTAGGCTACTTTGTCTAGTATCTTAGTTAGGAACGGTAAAGTAGTAATCGGCCTGTAATTAGTAGGAATAGTGGGGTGCAAGGATTGCTTTTTTAGTAGGGGTAACACCCAAGACTCTTTAAAATTCAAGGGACAGTACCAGATGAAAAAGATGCATTAATTAAGAGATAAAAGGAGCCAAGTCAGTAGCAGCGTCTTTAATTATCTGGGCTGGGCAGCTATCTCCCCGACACCTTGATGGTTTGAGGGAGACAATGATTTTTTCCCCCTCCTGTATAGAGACTTGAGAGAATCTAAAGAGTTGAGGAGGTTTAGTGGATAGCGCCAGCATAGTGGCATGTTTGGGTAGGTTCGCTTTTTAGTCCGCCATCTTATTCTGGAGAAGGGACATTTTATTTGTTAGGGCATTCTGGATGTTAGTGCACCAGAGTTTGTCCTTCAGGCAATCGTCTGTCGGAGGTATGGGAGCTTCCAATTCTCTTAAAATGGTAAAGAGTTCCTTGGTGCTTGAGCTGGCTTTGTGAATCCTATCGTTGTAGGTTTCCTGTTTAGTACGTATTGTTTATTTTTTGTAGTTGGCAGCAATATTGATCAGGTTTGTTTTATTTTCCTCAGTGGGTAGTTGTCTGCAAAGAACTTCCAGTTTCCTTTTTTCGGCTCTCATGGATTTTAGTTGAGGAGTGAACCAGGAGCTCAGGTGAGCTCTGGGTTTACTTTTCTGCATTTTAAGTGGGGCAATAGCGTCTAGCTCTTTAGTCATAGTGGCGTTATAGCCATCTATTAGGGTGTCTGGATCTGATAAATCAGGCAATGAGTTGAGGATGGGGATATTCTTTTTATTTCTGGTGAATAGTGGAGGTGCTATTAGATTGGCCTTGGTAGAAGGAGTGTTAGCTGAGAGGGTGAAGGACAGAAGGGAGTTATCTGTCCATGTTTGAGAAGTAATAGAGGTAATGATTACTTCACAATTGAGGTCGGTCACCCAATCTAAGGTTCTGCCTTTATCATGGGTGGCCTGGGTCACTCTTTGGATAAATCCAAGTTCGGTGAGGACATTAGACACAGCTGAAGCATGTTGGTCTTTAGGATCATTGAAACCAAGGGAGATCCCCGAGCAGTAATATTTGGGAAGATGCTTTAGTTGTTATCAGCTAGTATTATGGAGATGTCTTCTTCGAATGAGCCGATCGGTCCAAGTGGTCTGTAAATTAAATGGGCTGTTAGAGTGCAAGAGCTGTAAGATAGGTAATTTAACTGCAAGTAGTTCATAGGACTTGATAGCTGTTGACGGGGCTTTTCTCATGGCAAAGTTAGACTTTGCAATGGCAATACCTCCGTAGTCAGCTTCGTCTTCTCTTATGATGATGTAGTTGTCTGGAACGGCAAGTAAGAGGACAGGGCCTGCAGCTGCATGTTGCCATGACTCAGTTATTGTTAGGAAGTCAAGGTTATCGGTCGTGATCAAGTCTGCTATCTCAGTGGTATGCGCCACCAATGATCTAGCATTCATTAATGTGCCCTTGATGTTTGAGGTATTGGCGTTAGTCAGAGGGGCAGTAGGTTTGTCCTGACTTACTTTATTATGGGATCTTTGATTGGTAGCTATGGCATTATTTTTCTTTCCATCATTAATTTTAGTGTTGTGGTTATTCCTCATGTTAGAGTCTAGTTAATCTAGCACGAAGTCTATTGTTTCTGACTATAGTGGAACATGGTATATAAGTTTTGATAGGAGTGCAGTTAGTCTTTAGCTTGGTGGGTGGATGGTGGTTGGAGCCCATGTCATTGGTATATTGTGATTTGGTAAGTTTGGTGTCCATGTTCAGTGTCGGTAAGAATCTCGTAGGTTTAATAGTTGAAAGCTGACTGTCTAACTTAAGCCGTGGGAGGAATATAGGAGGTTTGATTCCCAGTACTGTACAAGTTTTGTTTGCCATAGTCGGGTACTGATGGTCAAAGTAGTTGGAGCCTACTACTGTAGTCTGTAGGCCTACAGACAATAAGACACACAGTAGTTTTATCAGCAGGTGGGCAGGAACATACATAGTGCTAGTAGATGGCCAGTACTAGGCAGTGTGGGGATTTGCAGACAAATGGCGGATGTCTGTGACAGGTATAACAGCAAGCAATTACAGGGTCCGTTAGTCAACATAGTAGTATGATCATAATCATTAGGCAACGTACATGGGACGAGCCGCCACGTTACAGCTGAAACACAGCACTTGATTATCCACCAAGTACTTAAGTAAGTGGCAGCACTTACTTGCTGGGGTCGGCAATCTTAAGTCATGCAATTGTGCTTATTCACATAAGTATAATATAGAGCGTAATGCAAGACAAATCTGTTACAACTATGGAAGCACACAAAATGAAAATATCAGCTATCATAATGCATAACATGGAACACTATTCGATGGTAAGCTCTGCGTGTCGAGTAGGAAGGTGTGGTCGACACGGTATCCCTACAAAATATCCCCACCAAAATTATCGCCATACATATGGCAGTTTGTCTCCCATAGGCGATATTTTTTAGGAGGATATTTTGTGGAAGCTGGGGCTGCGGGGGTGTCCCCCGCACATTTTAAAATAATGCAGTGGTGTACCCCGCAGAGTCCATGGGTCAACATCGCCACAAAAATATGGCGATATTTTTGGATCGCAATATGTTTGCGGGGATATTAACACATGGAACCGTCAACACCTGTTTGTACATACAGTAGAGAAGACCTGCTAAATTAGCGGTCTATGTGGAACCATAATACGCTGTGCACCCAGGCAAACAGCCAGGACAACACGCAACATTTCAAATCACGCCGGCTTGATTGTTGGATACTATACAGGTGGGGGGACTAGTGGCAGGTATCCAACCAGTCTATAACTTTACAGGGTTAGTATTAGCAACTTTGCAAACAGCATGGAGTCATAAAACAAAGCATCTAGTGTGGCACTATTGAACAAAGGGTCATGAGGCTGCGGTTAACAGAATGTAATGATTACGGCCAGAACAAGCAATTATGCCTTTAGTTCCAGAGTTAATAGGAAAGAATTGTCGCGTCTCGATGGGCAGTAACACGGGAGATGGTTTAAAATTACAAGAGCAAGCAATGCAAATCAGAACCATTTGAAAAACACGCGTACCAAATTCGGTATTCTGTGGGCAGTTCAGAAGTGTTTATTGGTTCTCAGCGACCGGATCATAAGGCAGATGTGCGGTGAACAGGGAGGGGGGGGTAGTCCAATCTTGCGAAAGGGGGATACACGGGAAGTGGTACTTCACAGGCAGAGTAGCATGCCTCACGGCTGATACGCACGGACAGGCACAAACAGATCCGTGCCTTATGTGTGGGGCCTTCGGTGGGGTGCCGGCTCGCGCCTTCCGGCAGGGTTGGACCCAAGAAGTAGGGCGGCTGGACCTACGAGCAGCAGGCTCCTTCAGAGATGGTTACCATGCAACCGGTAAACAAATTGAGCGGCAGCCATTTCAGATGGCTCCTCGTGCAAGGCTCAGATTTTTATCAAGAGTGGCTCTAAAGAGGCATGGGGGAGCAAAAAGCAGCTTTCTTCAAGGTCGGATCGGGGTGCCAGCATGGGGTACCTGCTTACCCTGATGTGATCAGCTAGATGGTGCTGTCGAGCTTCTCTTGAAGCCAATGGAGGAAACGGGCTGGGCTCCTGCCCACCCAACAGAACTAAGAGCTCCTGCAAGTGATGTAGGCACAGGCAGATCCGTGCCTTATGTGAAGTCTGTGCTGTGCTATTGAAGTGGCCAAAATTGAAGAGACAAGGACAAGCGGTATACGCAACATATCATTTATCATACATTTTTACAGTAAAGTAGTATTTAATATGTTTTAGTTGCTTCCGTAATGACATTGTTATATTTTGATATAGGGATATATGATTCTTTAGGTGGAAGAGCAAATGTAAAGGTTAATAACATTTTTAAAATGTTGTATTTCAGCTTGGTCTGGTAGTCGCCAAATTCAAATCAAGGAAAAGCCGCAAAACAAGGGTACATAAGGTTTTTAAACAATTTTCAAGTTGTAATTGATCTATTCCGTATGTGTGGCATAAATTAAGCCTGTTTATTTTCTCTTAAATTAGAGGCCTAGGATGAAGAGGAGCACAAAGAGTGAAAGCTATTCTAACCAATGATGTCGGTTGCCAAACAGACGGAAATTGGGAGCAGCTACATGTTGAGGCTGAGCACGGTTCATGCAAGACTCAGTATTGTGATACAGCAGCCCAGTGGCTGTGGAAGTAATTTGAATTTAATGTCAGTAGTGACTCATGGAAAGTATGCCTGGATCATTGTTACACCACACCACGGAAAACAGAAGAGACGGACAACTCAGCAAATGTATCTGAATTGCTTTCAGAACCGCCTACACAATCAACACCATATAAAGAAATTATTTCTAAGAAGCTGAAAATGTTACTTGTTTCCCCAATACATGTGAAAATATAGGAAGTATCACACACAAAAACAACAAGCGTCTTTGCCACTAATTGAAATAGTGCTCATGATGTGGCCTACACTCTTCCTAGTGTTGAGGATTTATCCACCTCAATGGAATCGCAATCCAGTGTACCTCTAGACGATTGGCTATTAAAAGAACCAAAATACATTGTATTCGACTGCTGCCTGATAGAGATCATGAAAATGGTTAAATGGGATCATATGTTGGTCTGAGAATTTGAGGGGAGCCAGTTTACTCGTTTATATAAAAGGCACCAACGTGAAGATCGAGGGTAGCTGTGTACACCACAACTCATTTTCATGGTCAGCTCAACCTATAGTTGTTAAAGTGTCTGCTGGAAATTTACTTTGTTCAATGCAGTGTTCATCTGCATTGTTGTTTTGCGGATCAACGTTCAGTACACTTTCTAGATTTTCTAACTTTGCGGGACTCCAGTTCCTTTCAAAAACCCAATACTACAAACTGCTATTAGCCAGGTATGGACACTTGAACACTTGTCAATCGACAATGCTCTAGCTGGGCTCTGGCTTGCCAGGGATGGACAGTGCGACAGTCCTGGTTTTTCTGCTAAATACTGCACTTAGCACTTACAAGACATGAAACCAAAAAGAATAGTGAGTTTACATCTTCTGTTGCCATGGAAAAATATTGTTACATCCAATCCATTCAATTTCTGCAATCGAGCGGCCTGCATAAATGCCTGATAGCCACTGACAGGCACATTTCAATTGCCAAGGCCATGCGACAGCAGTTCCCAGACATAAACATCAATATGATGTATGGCACATAGCAAAATCCATTTAAAAGGCCACAGAAAACATTTTAAATTGGTCACCGTCTGTAAGCAACCATTTTTGGTGGAGCACAAAAACTGTCAAGGACCTGTTGACATTCTACTTGAAAAATGGCGCTAAGTGATGCACCATTGTTCTAACGTACACTCTTGGCAAGAAAACAAACTTCCATAAATGTGCACATAGACCATTGAGCAAGGAGAAGTGTAAGAAACGGTGGTTGGTTCAAGGCTTCCCGCCTCACTTCAGAAGATTGTTTGCGACAAAATGTTTTCAAAAAGACATGAGGGGACTCTCCCAATTCTGCCACACTGTAGATTTAGAGGTGTTCCACAACATGTGCCTAAAGTACAGGCCTAAAATATTACATTTCAGCATAGACGGTATGGAGGACAGAACAAGACTGGCTGTACTTGCACACAACGAGAACATTGAAAGGGAACAAGCAAAAACTGCAGGAACGTTCGGTATGCCTCGTTACAACAAGGAGTATATCAAAAGAAGCAAACAGTGGGTGGCAAAGCCAATATACCAGCATATGGATGTTGAATTTGTGAAAGATCCGACATTGAATGTGCTGGCCATGCAAACGCATGGAATTGAACCAGATTTTGTTTCTAGGGGCCAGGCTGTGCCGCGTAACATTGCAAAAGAGGTTTGCCCTCCCAAACCTGAACTTGTAGAAATGTTGACTTCAAGATTTAAAATGATGTGTGGCTCTCTTTAAAATGTTTAACATAAGGCAGTTTCAAGCTTCCACACAGTGCCTGCAAGCAGCTTTCATTGTACAAAAAAAGAAACATTGTGACTTGAGATGTAATTGATCAAATAAAATGTGCTTTTTAATAACTTACTGTTCGAAGTAAATCATTTATTTTTCAACAATAAATACCACTATGATTATTTCAAGTGTGACACTCGAATGTCCTGTCTCAATGCCAGCAAGACTGAGATCTGTTCAATTAGAACTGCTGTTCGATCTTTCCTCAATTAAAGCTGGCCACCCTCCCTGGGCTCTCCTGCCTCCCTTCCACTCAAGTCAGAAACCTTGAAGTCATGTTCAACTCCACCCTCTCTCCTCACATCACAGACGTCTCTAAGACGTCCCACTACCAGATGCACATGTATTCTTCCTTTTCTCATTTTCCGTGAGAAGCTCGCTGTCTCCAGAGCCCTAGTTCTCTGTAGGCTGGACTATTTCAACAGCCTCTTTAAAATCTTCCTGCCTCTACTCTTCGCCCTCTGCAACCTTTCCAGAACAGGACTGCAAGACTTGTCCTTGGCCTCAAGCCAAGAGATTGTATCTCTACAGCCCTGATATATCTACAATTGCTCCAACTGGCTGTAAGGATCAAGTTCAAGAGCCTCTGCATTGTCCACAAGGCTTTCTGGGGCCGGGGACAATACAACCAGCTCCCTCTTCCTAAGCACTTTCCTTCTCGAGCCTGCCGCTCATCCACTTCCAACTCTGAGGGTCAGACGCTTCGCCAGGTAGACAGTGTGGGGTAGATCGCTCTCCACAATTGGTGCCTCCCTCTGGAACAGCCACCCTGCCCCTCTCAAACTTGAGCAGGACCACCTCAGGCTTTGGAAGCATCTGAAGACCTCCCTTTACGCTTCTGCTTTCTCTCTCTTCCCTGCTGATGTACTCGTTCTGCTGCACTAAGCAGTTACCTGGCCACCCTCTGAACCTTATGACCAGTGCCACTGAATGAGGGGGCACAGGCCCTTAAGCTTGGAAGCAGCTCACAGAGTACTGAGTGGGCAAAGAGGGAGGCAGGGGGGTGGGGAGAAGGTGACCATAAGGCACGCCACCCCCACCCCTCCCTGTTCGCTCCTGAAGCAGGACTCACAGGAAGGGCCCGACAGGGAGGGGACTCGGGACACAACAAAAGGTGCCATCAGTCAGGTTGCGCCTATACCGAAACCCCCAGTGTCTCGCCCACTCTTCAAAGGGGACAGAATACTGTAACAATAAGAGAGGGGAAAGGCAGGAAGCCATGCACATAGGTGCGAAGTGGCTGTCGGCACTGGCCAGCCATTTGGGGGAAAGGGGGCAGTAACAATATGCTGGCATGGCCCCTGGGCATATTTTCCCTATATAGGCAGAGATGCTGGAGCAGACTTGCAGAAAGAATACTTCGACCTAAGTATACCTGGACTCTGCATTCGCAGACCCAGCTTCTCATTTGCCCGGATACCAACCACCCCTGGAAAAGGTACATTTGGGCAAGCACAGGACAACGGTTGTATGAAAGTCGTGGAAAAGTAGAGCAGGAAAGGCAGCATGGGCCTGAAGGAAACTGCCATCAGGCACAGGAGTGCTCACCAGCCAATTTACAGGTCCCAAGCACACTGACCTGCGATCTCACGCTGGGGACACACTGTGAGCAAAGAAGGGTAACTTCCATTTCCTGGCCCAAGTGCCCAAAAGTACAGAAGAAAACACAGCACTCCTGTTGGGGAATACCCATAATACCAAGTTATGTTTTTAGTAGTATTGCTTCTCCCACTTATTCAATTCCTTCTGCCCTCATTCCTAAGGTCTATCCTCTTCTTGTACCCCATCGTGTCTCTTTTTTTTTTATAATATTCTACGTCTATTTTTCCTGCATCCTTTAAACATGCATCTATTATTCCGATCTTTAAAAAAACCTGCAGCTAATCCCTTGATTGTTTCTAATTTCCATCCTATTTCTCTTCTATCCTACTTTTCTAAACTCTTATAACGTCTTCTTTACTCCCAGATCTCATTTGTCACTGATCTGCTCTTCTTCCTCGATTTCAGTCTGGTTTTTGTCCCTTCCACTCTACAGAAACTGCCTTGATCTCTGTGTTAAATTCCCTTCTTCCAGCTTGTTACTCTAAACATTCCTCTTTTCTTATTCTTCTTGACATATCTGCTGCATTCAACACTGTGGATCACTCTTTGCCTGGCGTCACTTTCTTCATTTGATCTTAAGGGTTCTGTTCGATCTTGGTTTAATTCTTATTTGACTAACCGAACGTGTTCTTTCTCTTGGACAGGCAAGACCTGTATGTCTTTCTCGCTTGACAGCAGGGTACCTCAAGGGTCAGTCCTAGGCCCCTTTCTCTTTTTTTTATACACATCATAGCTTGCTGCTATCATCTCCTCCTTTGGCCTATCACATTTCTATGCGAACGAACTATTTCTATCCTTTCTCCCCAGATATTCACCATACTCTCACAGCTTGTCTCGTCGCTATTAAATCTTGGATGTCTTCTCGTTTTCTCACCCTTAATGCAGGAAAACAGAGGTCCAGTTCTTCCCTGCAAACACTAACTCCTCATCTTCCACCCCTGTTCATATCTTTCCCACCCTCTAAGCTCCAAATCTGAACCACAGCCTGTAATCTTGGTCGTCACTGGACTAAAATCTTTTTCTCTTTTATCAATCTCTCTTACCTCTCGCTCATTGTCATTTCCATCTTCACAATAGCCACAAAGCTTGTCCCCTTCTCACCTTCCAAGCATCTAAACTTCTAATTTACTCACTGATCTTTTCCGGACTCTTCTACTGTACGACTTCTCTGTTTGGTCTTCCAAGTTCCTGCCTTGCCCCTTTAAGATCAGTCTTTAACTCTTCCATCCGTCTACTGTGTCTTCTTCTCATTGGGATCCTAGTTCCTCTTCTTTCGCTACACTCAGCTGGCTGCCTTTCCACTCTCAAATCAAATTTCGCTTTCTTTGACTCATTTTGAAATCCCTCTACGGTCTCACCCCCAACTACTTCATTGTACTCTTATCCTTCTATATTCGTTCTCGTTCTTGCCGGTATTCCTCCCTCTTTAGACTTGTGGTTCCTCCTCCCCAGTGTGAACAGTCTCGTTTCCGATCTTTTGAGCTTCTTGCTCCTCTCAAACGGAACCAACTGGAACCTTCGCCCACTTTCTCTTTGTTCCATTACTGTCTACTTTCTTTTTTGTGACCTATTTCAACATCCCTGATTGATCGTTATCTGGATTTGACTGCCTACTCAATTTTATTGTACTGCGTCTAGTTTTAAATTTTCAGTACTTTGGCTTAAGGCGCTCTATAAAATACAAAATTATGTTTAATAAATAGCCACAGCCTTTTTATTGCCAACACAAACCAAGTTTATGCATATTGTGTTAAGTATTTACTGTATAGAATGCATTCCCCATAGGGCTAGCGGTTCCACATCTTATGTGGACTAGGCTCTCTCATGACCAGTAGCCCCATTCACTGCCTACGGCACACTAGGGACTGTATCTACAAGCCTACTCGCACTTACCTAGAGACAGCCACCGCTGCGGCATTTACTCAAGCTTGCATTTTACACTCTCCCCTTCCTTCCCCTTGGCACTTCTCTCGATCCCCCTTGCACAATCTGATAACAAGGCCTAGTAAGATCGTTTGTTCTGTTCCCCTTTGTCCTCCCCTTCCTTGTCTAGTGTAAAAACACCTGTGTACAGCATTTAAATAATGGTTGAAGAAATATGCCAATGTGCATTATGAACATGCGCCAGAGGCCTTCGCACATTTACATTTTACGGTGGAGGCCCATATGTGGATGGCAACTGCATCAATGCAGAAATCAATACGACTGCCTGAATAGATCTACAAAGAAGCTAGTAAGCCTCTGACATCTGCCTCCTTGAAAACTTTGATCTCAACGTCCTAGCTCTCAACGAGACGTGGTTCAATGCCATCTGCCACTGCTTTTGACTCCCTACCTCATACCCGCCCAGCACTATTTCTCCTTTGAAAGTCTTGTCTGTAAGATGGGTCTCTCCAACTCTCTCACCCTTGCCACTATATGAATACCCCTTAGCCCTATGTCAGTCTTCCTTTCTGAATGGGATGGCTTCACACCCTCTCCTGCGACTTCCGCCTCTAAACTTCTCCTTGTTGACTTCAACATACACCTAGAATGCACTGTTTGCACCTGTACACTCTTCCATGATCCATGTACCTCCGTCTCCCTCACTATTATCCCTTCAGGCCCCAGCCATTCTGCCGGACAAATTATGTAGTGGGAAAAGGCGCATTGATACCGTTAAAACTGAAGTACATATTATCATATGTAGTTTACTTGAAAAATGTCGTTTTTCAGTGCACTGATCGCCACTAATATTGCTAATTTTTGTGGCATGTGTTAGAAAAAATGATACAGGCACGCTGTGAACGCTAGATGAAGGGTCCCATTGTTAAGTGTCCTTAAATCTTAAATCCACTGCACTAAGAATTTGAAGGACCAAATGTGTCGAAAATCCACAAAGAAATTATAACAGTCCCTATATTGAAAGCTTAAGCCGGAAAGTCAAGTTTCTATTTCAGCAAACTGTCTTTCGAAGCGGTTGGTCCTCCATCACATCGAAAGAATGGAATCTCAAAACACAATGTAAGCAACATATTAAACAATATTTATCCAAGTGTGGATGGAAAGTGTGCTGTGTGCTACATGATGAACGTTGCGACGGATGAACGTTCAATTTAACGCAAAACATAGACACTGTGCACGTTAATTGCAACTTAAATGTATAGCCAACATAAGAATGTACCATGCATATTCTATTATAAAGCAAGTCCTGAAATATGTTTTTGCATTCTCGATTTTACATAGTTATCTGATCCTGATGTGTGTCTGTCATGGGTACAGCCTAGCAGCTGACGGCTTCTTAAACAATATTTGGAAAATAATCACTAACTATGAATATATTGTAACTATCCTCTGGGACGATGCCAGACAACAATCTGTCCTTTCGCGGTTGCAGTAACAAGGAGCAATATGGCAGTCTATAGGATATGGCAGTCTATAGGTTCGAGAAACATGTGGATGTGAAAGCGTTGCAATTATTTCAATTTTAAAGCACTCATTTCTCCTCTATAATGGAGCGCTATGTGTGTAGATTACTTGTTGGTCATGGAACATAACTTTCTGTGAAGAACAGGAAGACTTGGCTTAATCGATGTTTGGGTTCTGCATTATAAGATCACTGTTCAGTTGCACCAAAGATGAGAACGATGCGAAGTTCACTAGCTATGAACGATGTTCAAAGAAGTTCAACGTTTTCGTGGACTTTTACGATTTTCATTGTTCAAAATAAAATGTTTATATCAGTTTTGTAAAAAGAAACAAGTTTTGCGTTTTTTGTGGCGCTGTGTGTGTGCTTTTAAATTTCTGGTTCTTCATTAGATAATGTTATGACGTTGGTGATGACACGGTACGTTCGGCTACGCCGCCCACTAACGTCATTGGAATAGATGGAGCTCATCCTGAGCGTCTAGTGAAGTCAGCGTTGGGAGCGGGCAATCAGTTTCAGTGCTACGAGGGCACTTTAACTTAGGGCAATAGATCAATGGATAAGAACAGCACAAGATGGCGGTACCCGAGCCGACGTTTTCGCATGTGTTAAAGAGAGAAGTTGCATTGGAAACGTATTTAAGAACGATCGATGTATGCTTGGCAATACATGCCCAATCCATTAGGCCAATAACATTTCTGACCAAACTACCCGTTTAATATTTGTTATGTTTTTCATTGTTTCTCATCCCCTATACCCTCCCTGTTACCCTGTGGGCGCTTTGAAACAGTATTTACTTCCCGTATAAGAACATAACAAGCTAACGAATCAAATAAAAATAAGCAAAAACGCAGCCTGAATGCACAATCCAAATGTAGGAAAGTGCTCGTCAAGGCTGCATTTATTTCCTGTTTCATGGGGGGGGGGTGCATTGGCTCACCATGTACAGTTGAGGCAAAAAAAAAATAATAATAATAATTACTTTGTTTTGCACTGGAAGGCGCAGAAGCCCCGGAGGCAACCAAACCAGCGTAAGCCCGTGCAGCAGTGCAGAAAAACAAGAAAGCTTGCGGCTGTGGAAAAAATGGGATCGACATGGGGCTTAATTTCTAACTGGGTCACTTAATTGCTTTTCAAACAGTGAAAGCCGTGTTGTGCATAGAAGGGTGAAGAAAGATGGCTTACACACTGTACAGTTTTGTAGAAAGCCCGTGAAGACAGCAAAAAGCCACTGCCATTTGCAGGTGGAAAACATGCAAGTACGCTCACACAAACAATCAAGACTTGCTGGAAGCCGAATTTGGGGAAAAACATCTGCCCTGAAATTCCCTCGGCGTGCGCGGCACGGCCATAAATCACTTCTGTCGGGGTTGGGAGAGGGAGCCGGGGATAATACTTTAGCAGCCGGGAAGACACACCAAGATCCGCTGTTGCTGCAACCAAAAACACACCCACCGGCACATAAATGTAGCTGGCGCTTTGAAACACTTCCGAGACGCATAAGCGCCTTACAAATACACAATAAAAATAAACACCTGCAAGAGCACTGCATGTAGCACTCCTTCCTGCATGATATTCTCTTCCTATACACGTCCAACGTGTAAATATCACGATGACTTAACGGCAGAAAAACTTAAAATACGTCATGACGCCTTAAAGGTATTTCAGATAACGTCGGCAAATGTTTAAACACACAATGCTATCGGGTCTCATATGGACTTTAAATGTGTGTTTCAATTGATGAGAGCAACATAAGGCCTCCGGTCACGAAACGCTCCTTTTCAGTTCCCAGGCAGCATCAGGTGAGTGCATGCGATCCGGCTTTTGTAGAGCATTTTATATGCATTTCTTTTAGCATCCATTAACTTAGATGGTTCTCACTACTTTGTTATATTGGTAAGGGGAGCCCTTTTGCAACCTCTGGAAATGCACGTTTAGGTAAGAGGCTGCAGCTGAAGCTGTAATTCGTTGTATGTACTTATTGGAATGCTCGCAGACACAGTAACAACTGTGCAGCTACTACACAAACCCTGCTCTGGTGTAACTGACTATATATGTGTATGTAAATACCTGCGCCGGCTAATGGTTGCAGACGTGTACTGTCTCTAGTTCCAGTGTCTGCTCTGAAAGTAATGATTCCTTAGGGCTAATGGCAGTGGATCCGCTACTTTTTCTGGCTTTTAGTAACTGCAGGCACAGTGTCTGTTCTATGTCTAATGGCTGTAGACATACAACACCCTGATGAGTATCAGCAGACGCTACCTTCTCTAGGCTAATGGTGAAGCCCAACACATCCTCTGGCTGGAGTGAATAAGTGCAGGCAGAATACACAATGAGTCCACACAGAACACCAATAATTCAAGTTAGTCATTAACTATTTAAAAATACAATTACTAAACCTTTATGAACACAGTAAGCAATGCAAAAAAATATAACATGTATATTATTATTAAATATACATTCACCCTATGAAATATTTCATATCGATTACATACCAGTATTCAACAGGTGAGTAATCAGATGCAGGAAAAACAGAATAAGCACAAACCCAGTTCCCTCTGTTTTATGAAATCCAGCCCTGAGATGGATGGGGTCTTATGCCCTTAAGTCACAAGTCCCAAACTATGGTTTCTTCCGGGAGGGTATTTCAGAACTCATGCAGTGGGCTATGGTGGTGCTTAAAAAGTAAGTATTTACTTCGTCATGTAAGTAACGCATTCTACCTATTCCCAAAGTAAGTCCGAGAAAAGAATCATTAGCCCAGGTTTGACGACCAAAAGGCAGGACAGAGGAAATTTAGGGACAAGGCCTCTATACCCAATGGGAGACAGGGAGGGGGACAGAAACAAGTATGCTCTCTGAATCCCCACCCCGGACTCTGATTCTTCCAGGTGACATTGCCACTTCAGGACTTTTAGAATTCGCTGGGGACACAATTGTCTGTCCTTGCCTCGAGTGAGAGAAGCCCAGGGGTCACGGGTGCAGAGGTAACTTTTCGTGTTGGGAGCTGGTTGCAGTTCTCAGATGGTTCCAGGCAACTTCTTGACGATCCCAAATGAAGAAAAGATGCAGACTTCAGCGGTGCAGACCCTTCAGGACACCTCCTCGGGGTGCAGAGAGATTGTTCCAGCAGAGATCACCAGGATCAGACAGTGAAAGGCGATCTTCCAGCAGTGAACACAGAAGCACCCCTCTTGCAGTGAGATGGCTGAAAGAGTGAGGACAGGCGACTTACGGTAAAAGCTAAAGATCTTTCAAATCCCAAGGCCCTGCTCAGAAAGACAACTGCAGCGAGGTAGCCCAAAAGAGAGACTGTCAGTCCATCAGGTGTTCCGGGGACACTTTCGAAGGATTCCAAGGTATAGATCCTCAAGCAGGGGTTGAGACTAGTTCCCACCGGTCCAAGGGTCGGAGCACCAAATACGGTCTTCTGAGATCAGGAAGAGGAGCAGGGCTTCACCGGTCCAATCACTGTAGTCAATGCTGGTCAACTGCAGGAGTCATAGAGTTCACCATCGTCGCCTTCAGAACGGGCGTCACAAGCAGCAAAAGACTCTTCCTCTCAACTGCATATCGGTCATCAGGGGTCCAGGGAGGGTTACTCCCCTCACGGACAACCTCAGGAGTATCGGAATCCATCCCCGCACCCAGGTGAACCGTCCTGAAATCAACATGGAAGACCTATTCAGTTTGAATGGGTCATTGGAACCGCTTCAGTCTTCCCAGGCATCCTTTGAGGACAGATTCTTTTTTGGAGAGATTCTTAGCCCTAATGAATTCCCAGCATATGTCAGGGATCCTAAAAGGGCTTGTTAAAGGTTAAAGAGGTTATTCCTAAAATGTTGCCACAACAACCTCCTATGCTAACTCTGCCTCAGATGCAACAACCTCCTGTGTTGCCTCAGCCTCACATTACGCAGCACACTTCGCTATGTACGGCACTTCAGGAGCCGCAGCAGCAGGCTGCTCCAGTGGCTATTCATGCGCCTCCAATGCAGCCGATACAACTTCCTCCTTTGCCGCCACCTTCTCCACCTCCTCCTCCCTTGCCCTGATCACCTTTGGCAGCACTGATGCCTGACCCTGGGGCAGATGCTTCTCAAACTGTGACCGCAAACACTGTTCAAGATTCAGGACAGGGAGTAAGAGATGATGATGCAGATGATGATGAGGAGGAAATTCGGCTTCAGCCAAGTAATTTCATGACCGCTTAGAGGTTCTAGCACACTTTTTGGGTTGCCCCAGAAGGTACAGCAAAAACTTGGCTTCCTTTTTAGAGATTGCATCCCTAAGGGCGTCCAACAGATCTGGCATCTATTTACAAAAGGATGTAGTCATGTTGGCCAAAAAGGTGTGGCAGAAACCACACTCCAGCACACTAACCAATGAGCAACTAGAGACGTGCTTTAAACAGCTGGACAACGAGGCAGTGCTGCTGTCTAGCCACCTGCAACCGCACTCCTCGGTAGTGGCAGCAGCCCCACTATATTCAAAGCCATCCAGGTCTTCCAAACCATCTTTCTCTTTTTAAATTGTCTCTCCAAGGAGGACAAGCTTTTAGAAGCCTTTGGGAGGAAGGCTCAACTCTGGACTCCACCTCAGACAATCCAACGCGGACGCCATGTTGGCTGACGCAAATCAAAAATTGTGGCGACAGATAGGTGATTTTCTGCAAGACTTAAAATTTTGATAGGCACGCATCCTTTAAAGCAGGATTGGCAGAGGCAAAGGTAATTGCGCAAGACCTTCTAGAATCCATGGTGGCACACATTGACACAGCGAGCAGAGGGTTGTGTTTAGGCGTAAATATGCGCAGAACTGCATGGATGCACATCACATGGTATGCCTCGAATGTGCATGAAAGAATAATCGATCTACCATTCGAAGGATTCGAGGTATTCCATTAGTTTACCCAAACGGCAAAGCCGCTTGCAATTCTAACAAATCTAGCAGCTAAACCATACTCACCAGGTTAAAGCAGAAATGATCAAGAACCCAGATAATTTGGAGGCTTTAAGGGGTTTCAGGACCACAGAGCACATCAACTGGACAGATCCGTGAGTTTGCACAGAAGGAAGCAGCAGCGGTTTGTTACTAAGGGGTTTTCCTACTAGCCTTCGTCTGCCACGGAGCTCGAAAAGCAATGATATTCAGGTTCAGGTCCACAATTCCCTAGTTGGGGGCAGACTGACTCTTTTTGACAATCTGGCAGCAATTCTTCAGGAATCCATGTATTCTGTCTATAGTTTCGACAGGGTTCAGGCTTCCCCTCCCGCTTTACCCCCCATCATTCACCACCCCTCCTACAAGTTGGGCCTCCAGCACTATTTCGAGATATTGTGTAACTCTGGAAATATCAGGCAGTAGAGCCGGTTCCACCTTCAGACAAGGGCAATGGCTTTTACTCAGGAGTGAGGGACATCACCTGCATCCTTACCTAAACGATTGGCTAGTGAGGACCAATTCTCCAGAGGGGGCACAGTACACTTGTCTGAGGCTGGCCAAGGTTTTACACCAACTGGGGTTCTTGTTCAACCTGAAAAATCATAGCTCCTCCCTACACAGAACATTGTCATCCTGAGAATTCGATGGGACACAGTAAGGGAATGCTTATTCCCTACTGAGGAGAGACTATTGGACATTTGAAAAGCTGTGCTACGTTCTTTGAGCAGAGAGACAACGTCGGCTTGGTAGTTTCAACATTTACTGGGGCTCATGGCATCATGAGTCATCGGGGTCATCTCCGACTCAACACTGTCCTCTCCTCACATTTCTGACGTCTCTAAGAAGTCACACTACCAGCTGCACCTCCTCATGGTATTCTTCCTCTCCGCTCCTTCCCCCAGATGCTCACTGTATCTAGAGCCCTGGTTCTCTCTAGGCTGGACTATTGCAACCGCCTCTTTCTCAATCTGCCTTCCTCTACTCTCCGCCCTCTGCAACTCATCCAGAACATGACTGTGAGACTTCTCCTTCACCTCAAGCCCAGGGATTGTATCTCTCCAGGACTGAAATCTCTTCACTGTCTCCCTTTAATATAAGTACAATACAACGAATTACATCTTCAGCCTCTTAATTAAACGTGCATTTCCAGAGGTTGCAAAACGGCTCCTCTTACCAATATAGCAACGATCTAAGTTAATGGAGGCTGCAAGGATCAGGTTCAAGAACCTTTGCATTGACCACAACGCTTTTTGGAGCCGGGGCCCGCACTACATCCAATGCTATTTCCAAAATACCTTCCTTCTTGAGCCCTTTACTCAGCTACCTCCAACTTTCTAAGAGTTAGATGCTTCTTCAGGGTGAGAGTGGGGGGTAGATCCCTCTCTCCTCTGCAGGTTGCTCCCTCTGGAATGGCCTCCCGGCCCCTCTCAAACTTGAGTCGGAAGCAGCTCAAACTTTTCCTCTTCTCTGATTTCTCTCTCTCCCTCCCTGCTGACCTTCCTTTCTGCTGTACCAACTGGTTGCTTGGCTACCCTCAGAGTCGCACTGGTTACCAGGCTCTTTCTTGATCAGTCACCCTTGCACTACCTCTGGGCCTACCATGCACTTAGGGGCTGTAACTGTAACCCTACAGTCCCTTGTTCTCCTTGTGCTGCCCTGGCTGCACTTACTCAGAGCATTGCTGCACTGTTTTCCCCTTGCCCTTCTCGTTCTCGCACATGCACGATCTGAATGACACAGGGCCTCGTAAGATCGTTTGTCTTGTCTTCCCTCCCTTGTCTTTGTTGGCGCCTAGGAACAATTGTGTACGGGTGCGTTATAAATGACTTATTTCATAACATATTAACACGAATTGCCTTTTTATAAGTAAAGGCATATGGTAGTGCATCTCTTCACTACAGGAAAAAACATTAAAAACCTATTTGAGGTGGGTGTGATTATAATTTTTTAAATGGTATTTCACTTCATAATATGGTGTTATTTATCGGCTATGTATCATAAGGAAAGCTAAAAACGTTATATAGCTCATGGGGCAGGTGCACAGGCCGTACCCATTATTGTGGTGTTAGATGGAACAATAACATGTATTCTCATGCTTTGTATAGATTTTCTAAATGGATTATTCAACTTGACCAGTATGACACGGGAAACCAGTGTTTTGTTTGCTTCATTTACAGCAGAAATGCTGGGGAAAGTAATTTGGGCGGCACTGTTGTGCATGTTCTTCAAAGCTAAACAGGAGAATGTTACCCTCCATGAACCCAGGCAGATCCTGTGAAACGTCAGGCAGAACCTGACCTAGTTGGAGAACAAAGAAGTTGGTAGCATGGGTAACTGAAGATTCTGCTTCGCATTCATCCTGGCAATTCACTATATTATGGGCAACTATGTGTTATTCTCCGTTAGTGTGATTGTGTGCTTCTGAAGATGGAGCAAGCCTGGTAGCTTAAACATGATGGCATTGTAGAGCAAAAACACATTCTCCGCTCACTGCCCCTGTATGTTTTTTTTGGTCGTCTTCTTTTTTTTGTTTACAAAGTAACCCATGCTATCCCTTGCTGATTTTGCTGGCCATTTGTAAATTGGACTTCGTTATGAATTCAGTGAATATGTGACGCACTTGTTAATTAACTCTTATGTTGAGGGAATCCTGGGTGGGAATTGCAGGAAAGCTCGACTATAAAAGGCTGAAACTTGGATTGTTTTGTTCTGGAAAAAATACTGCATTAAATTGCTCAGACGTGTTATTATTGTGCATCGGTCCTTTCCTTTCAGATCTGTTGGCTTCTCAAGATGCTCTTTTCCTGGTCTTGAGCATATAATATGCATGTAGAAGAGGAAGCGCGTGGGGAGGAAAGGGCCCCACTTTCTTTTAATCATGAGGCTGGATTGGAAACGGAATATGGCGGCGTTTCGTTCTCATCAACAGAGGCTCACCTTGCAGACCAGCTGGTGATCAAAATGGAGGATGCAGGCTCCAGGAAAACGAGAGACACTCGCCAGCCTCCCATAGAATCGACTGATGCAGTTATCCTTAAAGAATGTACCTCACCCGCAGAAAGGTAGACATAAAGCCAAGGTTTCCTGTTTATTTGCTCACTTAGAAAAGCTTCGTCTTGAGGTGTTCAGATATTGGCTTATGCCCAGTGCCGCCTGTACGTAGGTAGCCAAGTCCAAACTGCCAGTACTGGCTATGTTTAAGAAAAGCCTTCTAAAAAACATTTTTGCAAGTGTTTTTCTTATCGCACTGAAACACGGTGGCACAGCAGTTCCGACTGTTTATACCCTCACCCTTTATTTATTGATCACATTCTTGCTCTGGTTTGCATCCCTCTTATCTATTTTCTTGAATACACGTTTTTGCGATCAATATAGGTTTCTGAAACTAAAATTTGAAATCATTGGGTGATTAACAAAGATCTCCAGTAAAGCAGTTTACATGAACGTTTGTTTTAGAAAAATACGGATGGCTGTTCTGGTCAGTTTCTGTTTGGGTCACATGTGTAAATTGCATTGTAGATGGTGTTCAATGACTGCCTTATGAGCGAGCGCAGGCAACACATTGAATTTAGCGAAACCTAGGACCTGATGCAAGACCTCCTATGTAAAGCATTTTAGAAACTACTCCGATTCCTGGTTTACCCTCACTCTACCACTTCTAATGTTCTCCTGCGCCTGTCGCATGCACTGTGAATTCATTCACTGTTTTTGCATCCAGCACTTCTGCCTAAGCGCTATACTTCTTGGTATGTTACAGTTCTGTTACCTTGGGAGTAAGCACTTCAAATGTTATGCTTAAACATTATATGCAACCTTATGTAATGCTTTTGTATCTTTTTGTGCCTTATAGCCCGGAATCCATGCGTGGAACGTGTGTACGTACCTGTGTCTCGGGAAATGCATCTTCACCAGTGTTTCCCAGTTCTGTTGAACTGCTGACCACTTTTATGCAGGATATGCACAAGAGTGGAATGTCCAAGACCGAAATATGGAAGAACTGTGAGGTATTTAATCCCAACCAATAATCAAGAAGTAGTGTGTTTCTCATGCTAATGAACATTATTTTGTTTACGTTGTGAACCACAGGTCTGAAATAAAACACTAACAATATTTTGGTAACCTGTTTCTGCACATGCATTAGTTGGTCTGCAGTACATACAAAGTCACGGTCTTGCTCCTCCTCAACGTCTTTTTTTTGCTTCCGTTACACTTTTTGTCACTTAAAGGAGAACGTATTTTAGGAATTTTATTGGGCCAATTTAGCATATATTGCTCAATCACATTTTGTTTTTCCAATGCATCTTACCTTCGATTTTCTGACATTTACACATACGAACCGAACTGCAGGGGTCAGAAACCGACATCTTGTGTTAATCTTATCTGTTGATCCATCGCTCTAAGTTTAAATGCTCTGGCGGCAATTAATCATAACCCAGCATCACATTGGAAGCATCACAGCATTTGCCTAGGCAACCATTGGCATAGCTTGTGTGAGAAACCTGAAAGTGTCTGACTTACTAGTCCTCGGGGATCTGTCTTCCAGGTGGCCAGGACACAGCCATTGGTATTGGATCCAGTTCATGGGGGTGGTCCAATGCGGGAGGATCACCTGGATGAGGGGTCCTCGGGGAGTGGAAGCGGGACACCGTGTGAGATGCAGTACCCCCTTTCCCCATCCAACCTTGTAGGATACTCTGAAGTTCTACCCCCCCACCCTTTCCAACACTAAACACTTTCCTACACCGAGACAGACAACTGATCAACACCCAGGCCGTTTACCTGACATGTCCAAACACAAGGGTCAGGCAGTTAACCATAACTATGCACACCTGACAGCCCCTTTTCCTTCCCCACAGGGATAAAAGGCGGAGCATGAAAGCACACTTCCAGCAAGGCCAAACACACGAGGAAGCAGCCATATTAAACTGGCAGTTCAAGAGGAGGGAAAAGGCAGAGCGATTTGAAAGGACGACCAGAAGGGAATTGCCCTTCACCCTTTCAACCCAGACCCGCAAAGCCTCTGTGAAAGCAAATGTAAGACCAGGAGTCGCAGCTGGCGAGTGGTGTATCGGAGGTCCGTGGTACAAGGAACGCCCATGCACTGATTGCCAGGGCGGGGAGAGACTGTTCTCATTGTGGTACCGCCCTTGACTTCAGCGACAAAAAGAAACACCAACAAGTTCATCCCAGCCGGTGAGTCGGAAGCCAGTGAGAGCGAACCGGACTGTGTTGAGCCCAAGGGTGCAGTGGCAACGTTGTATATACCGAAAGAAGACAATAGAAAGAGGTCTTTTGTGAGTGTAGTTGGAACCAGACATAGTGGTTGGGCGCCATGCGGGTGCTCATTCGATGGACTCTATATGGTATTCCATTGCTGAAAGAAAGAGAAAGCATTGAACTGATAACATTTCTTTGATAACGAAACTACAAAGACCAAGGGGCCTTCAGGGAGGCCGTGAGTAGTGACACATGGTGAACACCAAGTGAGTTGCGAAAACTTTGGCAAGTGTGAACCCGACAGAGGGATGCTAAGAGAAAGCTAGGGGAAGGGACCGCTGCTCTCTGATGAAATTGTGAACATTATAAATCAAGGCATGTGAGAACCGGACATAGGGATGCCAAAAGAAGGCTATGGAAAGGGAACCCCCACTTTCGAGAATGAGCAAATCATGAACTGTATAAAAATGGCTTGAACTGTATAAAAATGGCTATGTGAACCCGAGGGAGGGATGCCGAGAGAAAACCAAGGGAAGTGAATCCCACATGGTGTTGAAACTAAGTGAACTGTGATATATGTGGCAAACATGAACCCGGCTGAGGGATGCCTGCAAATCAAAGTGAATAGGGATGCACCCATGAACATTGTGTCGACAAGCATGAACCCGACGGAGGGATGTCCACAGTGAATGGTTGTCTAAAAATACATTGAAACTCTGGAATGTTACCAGGTGGTGCTATGGTGAATGAAAGGCCGTATTAAACCAGACTAAGGGAGGCTAACACTGAGAAAAGTATCGAAGCCAGGCTGAGGGAGATCCAGAGGTCAAGATTAATCGCCCAACGTGAAGATTCATTGAAAGGAACTTTGGCTTGTTATTTATAGTACTTGGAGAAGGATCGGAACCCGGCAGAGGGGGATCCTAGTGTGAAGAGAAACCATCCAATGTACTTTGTTTGTTTAAATACCTCAGGCCCTCTGAACCAAGAGATGTTTTGTTTGAAGGACACTTGGGCACACAAGGCCCTAATATTGATAGACTGCACTGTGAGCCCATGCTCACAAGACCCAGGAGTGTGCTGTGCTCAAAGGTCCTGCCTTGTCCCGTGCTAAAAACATGGGGTAGGGAGACACCCGGCTATAACATCCTTATCCTTTCAGAACACTTCTTTGTTAACACTATCCCACACTCTTTTGTAACAAAGCAGTAAGGATTGGCAATAGGCTTTTTTTTAGTATAAGCCCTTTTTATTTTGACTGGACTCTATTATTATTATTATTATTATTTGATGGTTGGAGCTTGCTCCCATCTTAGATTTCGATTAGGCGTTTATCCCACCCATTATACAGATTCATGAACACCCTTGAACTGTGATCACTTGTGTTTGTCTATTCTTGATACCATGCCTTCCTTACGCTTGACACTAGGATAACAAAACAGACTTGAAAAGGACCCTTTGGGTCAGAACTCATGTTGGCTGTCATTTATAATCTTTCCATTGGCTTTACAAAAGACTATTAAAATCATACAATTAGATTAAATGGAATAGTATCTCAGATCATTTGGAAATATACCAACATTTCTTTGACATAAATGGAATCGTACATTAATATCGATTGACTTGGCGCTCTGTCTCCCAGGATCTTTGTAGTACAAATTTGTAATTCACTGGGCATGGTCGCCGAATACCCTGTGTAAAGTACCTGAGTCACTAACAAGTTAATACTAGACAACTGGGCGCAGTTGGAGAGTGGTTGTTGTGCCCACACCCTATTTTTGCATAAACACTCATTAAATGTACACACACACAGGCCGATTCATGGAATAAATGTGCGCCGAAAATTCCGGCGCAGAGGGGCCTATACGTGCGCTGCGCCGAAAAATAGCGAAAAGCGCAGGGAAACCAGCGCACGTCGATTCATGGAAGTCCGTGCGTAAGAAAAGCATAGGACGTGCGCTGAAAAAGTGCGCGGCGCACGCCGGCGCACAGGTCAACCAACGGCGTGCGCCACGGCCACTGCGCTATCACTCCGAGCGCAGCGCACAGCTCTAAAGTAGGCGGAACACAGGGCGGGACACTCGGAATGGGGAATAAAATGGGGCACAACACTCGGAATGGGGAAGAATGTGGGCGGCACGGGGAAGTACAGGAGGCAAGTGCGCGGAACGCCCACACGCTCTCCGGCAACACGTATTCATGGATTCGAACAGGGCAAAACGGCGCTCGATCAAACCAGCGCACAGGCCCAAAAACGTACGCCACAAGTAAGCAGGCGGTAGCGTCCCGACGCACTCAACGAAAGTGCGCCAAAACCTGCGCCAACAAATACCACCCACATACAGCAATGGGCCATACCGTGACCCCAAAGGACTAATGATGTGCAAAGGTGTACGCCATTTACACGGACACCCACTGTTCAAAAATTCGCGCGTGTGTGTACAACGGGTTGCGCGAGAAGTCACTCGCGCGATTGCCCTGGGTACGTGTATCCCGGGGTGCGGGGAAGTCCCACATGCGATTGCCCTGGCCACGTCGATACCAGGGGTGCGTGTGAAGTTCCACACGCGAAAAGCCAGGGTACGTCATTTACAGGGGTGCGCGGGAAGTTTCACACGCGAAAAGCTAGGCTACGGGTATTCCAGGGGTGCGCGTGAAATCCTACACGCGAAAAACTAGGGTACGTCATTTACAGGGGTGCGCGGGAAGTCCCACACGCGATTACAGCAGGGCAGGGTACGTGTATTTCAGGGGTGCGCGGGAAGTTCCACACGCGAATAGCCTGGCCGCATGTATTTCAGGGGTGCGCGGGAAGTTCCACACGCGAATAGCCTGGGCGCGTGTATTTCAGGGGTGCGCGGGAATTTCCACACGCGAATAGGCTGGGCGCGTGCATTACAGGGGTGCGCGGGAAGTCCCACACGCGATTACAGCAGGGTACGTGTATTTCAGGGGTGCGCGGGAATTTCCACACGCGAATAGCCTGGGCGCGTGTATTTCAGGGGTGCGCGGGAATTATCACACGCGATTTGGCTTGGTACGTGTATTACAGGGGTGCGCGCGAAGTCCCACACGCGATTACAGCAGGGTACGTGTATTTCAGGGGTGCGCGGGAAGTTCCACACGCGAATAGCCTGGCCGCGTGTATTTCAGGGGTGCGCGGGAAGTTCCACACGCGAATAGCCTGGGCGCGTGTATTTCAGGGGTGCGCGGGAATTTCCACACGCGAATAGGCTGGGCGCGTGTATTTCAGGGGTGCGCGGGAATTTCCACACGCGAATAGGCTGGGCGCGTGTATTTCAGGGGTGCGCGGGAAGTTCCACACGCGAAAAGCCTGGGCGCGTGTATTTCAGGGGTGCGCGGGAATTTCCACACGCGAATAGGCTGGGCGCGTGTATTTCAGGGGTGCGCGGGAATTTCCACACGCGAATAGGCTGGGCGCGTGTATTTCAGGGGTGCGCGGGAATTTCCACACGCGAATAGGCTGGGCGCGTGTATTTCAGGGGTGCGCGGGAAGTTCCACACGCGAATAGCCTGGGCGCGTGTATTTCAGGGGTGCGCGGGAAGTTCCACACGCGAATAGCCTGGGCGCGTGTATTTCAGGGGTGCGCGGGAAGTTCCACACGCGAATAGGCTGGGCGCGTGTATTTCAGGGGTGCGCGGGAATTTCCACACGCGAATAGGCTGGGCGCATGTATTTCAGGGGTGCGCGGGAATTATCACACGCGATTTGGCTTGGTACGTGTATTACAGGGGTGCGTGCGAAGTTACACACGCGATTAGGCTGGGTGGGTCCTGTCACCCTCGACGGCCCCTGCAGGCAGCCCACAAAACAGGGGACTACCCTGCACACCTGCTTATGTCTCCCACCACCCCCACCCCCCCAGTCACCAGGGGTACCCTCCACCAGGCCCCCACTCATGTCTCCCACCACCCCCACCCCCCCAGTCACCAGGGGCACCCTCCACCAGGCCCCCAACCATGTCTCCCACCACCCACACCCCCCCAGTCACCAGGGGCACCCTCCACCAAGCCCCCAACCATGTCTCCCACCACCCCCACCCCCCACCATCCAGGGGCACCCTCCACCAGGCCCCCACTCATGTCTCCCACCACCCCCACCCCCCACCATCCAGGGGCACCCTCCACCAGGCCCCCACTCATGTCACCCACCACCCCCACCCCCCCAGTCACCAGGGGCACCCTCCACCAGGCCCCCACTCATGTCACCCACCACCCCCACCCCCCCAGTCACCAGGGGCACCCTCCACCAGGCCCCCACTCATGTCTCCCACCACCCCCACCCCCCAGCAGTGCAGGGGCAGCCTCCACCAGGCCCACACTCATGTCTCCCACCACCCCCACCCCCCACCATCCAGGGGCACCCTCCACCAGGCCCCCACTCATGTCACCCACCACCCCCACCCCCCCAGTCAACAGGGGCACCCTCCACCAGGCCCCCACTCATGTCTCCCACCACCCCCACCCCCCAGCAGTGCAGGGGCAGCCTCCACCAGGCCCCCACTCATGTCTCCCACCACCCCCACCCCCCAGCAGTGCAGGGGCAGCCTCCACCAGGCCCACACTCATGTCTCCCACCACCCCCACCCCCCACCATCCAGGGGCACCCTCCACCAGGCCCCCACTCATGTCACCCACCCCCCCAGTCACCAGGGGCACCCTCCACCAGGCCCCCACTCATGTCTCCCACCACCCCCACCCCCCAGCAGTGCAGGGGCAGCCTCCACCAGGCCCACACTCATGTCTCCCACCACCCCCACCCCCCACCATCCAGGGGCACCCTCCACCAGGCCCCCACTCATGTCTCCCACCACCCCCACCCCCCAGCACTGTGGGGAACCTGCCAGCAGGCCCCCACACATGTCCCCCTGGCCCCAGGTCCTGACGATACACAATCATGGCAGTAATGGCCAGCATACCCAGCACAAACACCCAGGCAAGGATTGCATCCACCCACATAGTGAATGCAATCACATGACACAACCCCAATGCCAAGTATGCAAAAGAACACATGTCCGTCACACACACATACACAATGGGTGCAAGTGAATGTCAAAACCCATATCATGACATGTAACAAACCAATGAGAAAATAACACAAGTGTAAGAAAATATAAAAAATGTATTAAATACCAAAAATAAGTGAAATTTTCAAACATACAACGATGTGGCTAAGTAAATAAATGGTCCATGTCCGAGAACAAAAGTGATAAACAAAAAAACAAAGGAAAAAAAAATTAAAATGAATTTGTCCAAAGCAATATCATGTAATAGGAAATTAATGAAAAACCATTACGTCATGGTGAAAACAATAAGAAATTAAAAAAATGTATCTCCCAAAAAAACAAACTATATACAGGAATGTTCCAGGGTCCATGAGCCCAACACCAAAAATGAAACCTACCACTAACTAATGAAAAATATATGTACAAAAAAGTGGCCATTGTCCGAGCGGTCCAAAATAATAAAAATAAATAAATGAAACCTAGCACTAACTAACTAAATAACTATATACAAAGGCAGCGGGCAAGTCCTGCGGCTCACTTGGTGATGTTGCTGGCCAGGGCATCATCGAACTCGATGTCGATGTCCTGGAGGCGGGACTCTGTCCTGGCCCCGAGGTCTCGCAGGGACAACCCCATGTCCACCTCAAACTCCCTGCGAGCTTCCTCGAGGCACTCAGCCCGCCTCAATGCCCGACGCATGGAGAACTCCGCCCTGACCATGGCGAGCCGCTCCTCTTCCGCCCGCTGCCGCTCCGCACCTATCCGCTGGCCAAACTCCTCCCACACGGAACACACCACCATCCCAGGGTTGCCCTGCCCTCCGGCCGATGCCTGCCCCTCGGATCTTGATGGCCCCGAGCCATGATGCCTCCCACGTCGAGCCCGCTGCTGCCTCCGACGCCACTGCCTCTGCCAGCACGACGGCATCCAGGCTGATGGAAACCACCGACGCCGTCGTGCACGTGCCCTGCCCGATGATGCCGTCACATCTTCCATCTGCTGGGGTCCACTTGCTGTGTTGTCCACCCCTGCTGGACCTCCGACTCCCAACTGTGGCAGGGATGGGATCTCCACCGAGCTGGCTGCATTGGTCGGGGCAGGTCCACAGGGGGCCCTGGTGGCATCTGGGCCGGAAGACGGCAAGGAGAACGACCGGTGGATAGCCTGCACAGAGGAGGAGAGGGCCGTCAGATTGGCCAACACATGCAGGAAACCCCCGAACATGGCCGATCCCAATTGGGCCACGTCGGCACGGTGCACTTCGTGATGACGTGCGTGCTCCTCCCGGGAAGCACGCACGTCATCACGAATCACAGCCGTGCGCATCGCGACCCCAATCAGGACCTTCTCCACGCGGCCAGGGGTTACCACGTCCGCAGGTGGAGGGGAGTCAGGTGACATGGACATCCCCTCTACCTGCGGACGGGCCTGGGACGGGGCATCCCTGCTGGTGCATGGTGGTGCACTCGCAGGGTCAGGGACAGTGACATGCACAGGCCCCTCCACGGTGACCTGTGCTGCCTCCTGCCCCTGGCCCTGGACTGCACCACTTGCACCAGCAGGGATGCTCCCACCAGGCCCCATGTGTGCACCAGTGTCGGCCTCCTCCTCCTCTGTGCAAACCACCAACCTGGATGGCTCCTCACCGTCTCCCGCCGTAGCAGGCCCCTGTGGGGGCTCACCCACCCCTTCCGCTGCAGCCGTGGGGGCATCCCCGCCGCCTTGCTCCACAGCGCCGTCTCCGCCCTCTTCTTCACTAGCCGCTGCGTAGAGGGAGACAAAGGACACAAGCATCAGGCTACTGTACAATGGTCCCCTAGACAGGAAGCAATAGCAGATGAGCACCACTGTCAAAGTACACTTCCATCATGTCCCTCCACAACACATGGGTCAGTCCAGGCAAAACACACACAGTAACAGGCATGGTGCATGCCATGGACATTTCCATGCATGTCCAATGGACTCTAGAAACATTCAATGATATGTAACTCACATGCATCATGGCTCATGCATATCACATGCACACACTTCACCTCAGTCACATCCATCTGGCCCCAAACACACCGAACACAGGCGAAACAAGGGTAAGTTGGGTGCGTCACTGAATCTGTGCATTGTCACACACATGTGTCATGCATCCATGGCATGCACAAGTCACAGACACGCAGGTCAGGCACACAGACATGGCTACCATATATGTACCTGGCATCAGCACCCATCCTTCACCCCCATCCATGTCCAGGTACAGAGACTGGCATGCTCTCATGTCCAAAATCTGCATAGGGCTCCCCATGCCGCATTTCAACACATGCAACAACCATGTGGGTCACACATCACTGGTCGCACATGCATTACCATGATGTCCCTGCACACATACATGGCCCATGGCACACATACAGGCAAGTATCATAGAACCAGCACACCGCAACATGCCCTGTCTCACACAGTAATGCTTGGACACATACCGCTCAACTCCAGACGGGCCTCCCTCTCAAGGACCTGGGCGTGGAGCGCTGGGCGTACGCGTTCCAGGACCCTCTTCTGGATGGAACTCATGCGGCCCCGGCCCCCCTCCACGAGGCGCTGGGCCTTCACAAGGGTCCTGGACCTCAAGTCCTCCCAGCGCTTCTTGATCTTCTGGACGTTGCGGGTTGCCACCCCCTCCGCGTTGATGGCAACCACACAGTCGGCCCAGATCCTCTCCCGTCCTTCCTTGCTGGCGCGGGACCATCCAAAGAGGGCATCATACTGCCCCAGGACATGCTCCACCAGGACACCAACTTCGGTGGCAGTGAAGCTGGTGCCCCTCTGCCCCTCTGGCCTGGGGTTGCCACTGATGCCAGATGTGGAAGTGCCCGACATGGCAACCCCAGAGGCAGGTGTGGGTGGGCAACTGGGTCCTGGGGCTGGGCTGTGGAGCGATGTAATCCCAGTTGGGAGTCTTCAGTTCCAGCAGGGGTGGACACAGCAACTGGACCCCTGCAGATGGCTGATGTGCAGGCACCAAATGGCAGGGCACGGTGGCAGCAGGCAGGCAGGCAGGCAGCAGCAGATAGCACGTGGGAGGCTGCTCGGGGCACTGGGGGGCAGTAACTCGGCCTTCTGGGCAGGAGCGTGGTGTTCCGTGTGTTTTCGGGTGGCCAGCTTGATACGGAGTGATTTGGCACGTGAAAATCCTGCACGTCAGCGTGAAATCCGAGGAAAGGCCCTTAGCGCGTAAGCGCGTCAGCACGCATAAGCGATTCTATTGGACCAGAGTCCCTCAGCGCGTAAGCGCGTCTGACGTGACCCGCACGGGCGTTCCCCACTCAGCACGTGATGACGGGACACACGTGGAAATACTGCACGTCAGAGTGTCATCGCGTGATTGGCCTATGTACGTGTATTTCATTGCGTGTAATTGGACAAAAGTGCGCGTACACGCGATTGGCCTATGTACGTGTATTTAATGGGTGCGCGGCCACTTACACACGCAAGTACGTCAGCGAACCTGTATCCCGTGGTGCGTGTGAATTTCCACACGCTATTGGACTGGGAACTGGATTCCAGGGGTGCGCGGGTCACACGCTGTATCCCGTGGTGCGTGTGAATTTCCACACGCTATTGGACTGGGAACTGGATTCCAGGGGTGCGCTGGTCACACGCTGTATCCCGTGGTGCGTGTGAATTTCCACACGCTATTGGACTGGGAACTGGATTCCAGGGGTGCGCGGGTCACACGCTCGCCTAGAACACGCGCAAAGCATAAAATTGCGGACTTTAACAATAACAAGCTCAGACGCCAGGATGAACATACCGTTCCTAGCAGCAGTGGCAGTGGGCTACCAAAGGAGGAGGAGGAGGATAGTCAGGGCCAGAATATTCACACCCAGAACCAGCCTTTTCGGGATGCCTGATGACCAGGTGTATGGGAGGTACAGGTTTCCACCACACATCATACTGGACCTGGTGACTGAGTGGGAGGATGACCTCACATCACCCACCCTGTGCTCCCAAGCACTCAGCCCCCTGGAGAAGGTCCTCAATGTACTGCACTTCTTAGCCACTGGATCATTTCAGCGGACAAGTGCCATAGTGGGTGGGGTGTCACAGGCCACCCAGTCACGCTGCCTACACCAGGTCTTGAACATCATGACTGCACGCCCATCAGTCCGCAGGCACATATACCTGCCCAGAACACCTGCAGAAAGGCATGCTGCCGCCCTGGATTTTTACGGAGTGGCACGATTCCCCAAAGTGCTAGGTGCCATCGACTGCACCCATGTGGCTCTACGTCCCCCCAGGGCATCAGAGCACATCTATAGGAACCGCAAGCACTGGCATTCCATCAACGTGCAGGTAGTATGTAATGCCAAGGGAATCATCACCTCAGTATATGCCAACTATCCCGGGTCCACCCACGACAGCTTCATTTACCGAATGTCCACCCTATGCCGGGACATAGATGCTGGGCGGCATGGCGATACATGGCTGCTTGGTGAGTATGTATGCCACTGCACATGCATGCATGTTGGATACTGAGCAAGGTCACAACCCCACCAATGATACCAATCACCACCTCCACAGGGGACAGTGCCTACCCTCTCAGCCCCCACATGATGACGCCAATTCGGAACCCCACCACGCCACCCCAGGTAAGATATAACACAGCCCACATTACAACCAGGGGCATAGTGGAGCGCACATTCGGAGTGCTAAAGTCACGCTTTCGCTCCCTTGACCGTTCTGGCGGGCAGCTGTTATACGCTCCCCCAGTAGTGTGCAGGATCATAGTGGCAGCATGTGTCCTGCACAACGTTGCAACACGCCGGGGCCTGGCCGTGGACATGGTGGTGGCCCCACATCCCCAACCACATGCACAGCCGCTGCGCATGGGAGGGGAAAGGGCACGGGGGGAGGCAGCCCCTGGTGGCGGGGGGTTGGGGGTGGTGGGAGGCATGGGTGGGGGCCTGGTGGAGGCTGCCCCTGGTGGCGGGAGGGTGGGGGTGGTGGGAGACATGGGTGGGGGCCTGGTGGAGAGTGCCCCTGGTGGCGGGGGGGTGGGGGTGGTGGTGGGAGACATGGGTGGGGGCCTGGTGGAGGGTGCCCCTGGTGGCGGGGGGGTGGGGGCGTGGTGGAGGCTGCCCCTGCACTGCTGGGGGTTGGGGGTGGTGGGAGGCATGGGTGGGGGCCTGGTGGAGGCTGCCCCTGCACTGCTGGGGGTTGGGGGTGGTGGGAGGCATGGGTGGGGGCCTGGTGGAGGCTGCCCCTGGTGGCGGGAGGGTGGGGGTGGTGGGAGACATGGGTGGGGGCCTGGTGGAGAGTGCCCCTGGTGGTGGGGGGGTGGGGGTGGTGGGAGACATGGGTGAGGGCCTGGTGGAGGGTGCCCCTGGTGGCGGGGGGGGGGTGGGGGTGGTGGGAGACATGGGTGGGGGCGTGGTGGAGGCTGCCCCTGCACTGCTGGGGGTTGGGGGTGGTGGG
Source organism: Ambystoma mexicanum (assembly GCF_040938575.1). Taxonomy (NCBI): domain Eukaryota; kingdom Metazoa; phylum Chordata; class Amphibia; order Caudata; family Ambystomatidae; genus Ambystoma; species Ambystoma mexicanum. The sequence continues at coordinate 1,505,455,069 of NC_090932.1, read as the reverse complement.
AGGCATGGGTGGGGGCCTGGTGGAGGCTGCCCCTGCACTGCTGGGGGTTGGGGGTGGTGGGAGGCATGGGTGGGGGCCTGGTGGAGGCTGCCCCTGGTGGCGGGAGGGTGGGGGTGGTGGGAGACATGGGTGGGGGCCTGGTGGAGAGTGCCCCTGGTGGCGGGGGGGTGGGGGTGGTGGGAGACATGGGTGGGGGCCTGGTGGAGGCTGCCCCTGCACTGCTGGGGGTTGGGGGTGGTGGGAGGCATGGGTGGGGGCCTGGTGGAGGCTGCCCCTGCACTGCTGGGGGTTGGGGGTGGTGGGAGGCATGGGTGGGGGCCTGGTGGAGGCTGCCCCTGGTGGCGGGGGGGTGGGGGTGGTGGGAGACATGGGTGGGGGCCTGGTGGAGGCTGCCCCTGGTGGCGGAGGGGTGGGGGTGGTTGTAGACATGGGTGGGGGCGTGGTGGAGGCTGCCCCTGCACTGCTGGGGGTTGGGGGTGGTGGGAGGCATGGGTGGGGGCCTGGTGGAGGCTGCCCCTGCACTGCTGGGGGTTGGGGGTGGTGGGAGGCATGGGTGGGGGCCTGGTGGAGGCTGCCCCTGCAGGTATTTTTTTATTTTTTCATGCGAACGGGTACGAGGGGCATCCCCCCGCTGACATGGTGATCAAGGGTGGAGGCTGCCCCTGCACTGCTGGGGGGTGGGGGTGCAGGGGGACATGAGCAGGTGTGCAGGGTAGTCCCCTGTTTTGTAGGCTGCCTGCAGGGGCCGTGGAGGGTGTACAGGGAACACCTGTGAGGACCCACCCAGCCTAATCGCGTGTGACTTCCCACGCACCCCTGTAATACACGTACCCAGCCAAATCGCGTGTGATGATTCCCACGCACCCCTGTAATACACGTACCCAGCCAAATCGCGTGTGATAATTCCTGCGCACCCCTGTAATACACGTACCCTGGCTAATCGCGTGTTAAACTTCCCGCATACCCCTGTAATACACGTACCCTGGCTAATCGCATGTTAAACTTCCCGCATACCCCTGTAATACACGTACCCTGGCTAATCGCGTGTTGAACTTCCCGCGTACCCCTGTAATACACGTACCCTGGCTAATCGCATGTTAAACTTACCGCATACCCCTGTAATACACGTACCCTGGCTAATCGCGTGTTATACTTCCCGCGTACCCCTGTAATACACGTACCCTGGCTAATCGCGTGTATAACTTCACGCGTACCCCTGATATGCACGTTACCCGCTTTGCGTTCCTTGTTTGGCAGCCCTGTAAACTGGTCCAGGGTTAGCGCAGCCCTTTGCGATGATTTAGCGATTTTGATGGCTTTTCCTTGCGCGAGGGCGTTCTTGGGGGCGTTACTGGCGCTGCTGCAGGGTCGCTGCGATACTCTGCGCCACGGCTGGTTTGGGAGCCTAAAATCCATGAATACGCTGTGCGCCGGATTCGGTTTTGGCGCACGCGGCTGGCGCAGACTATCGCACGCGCACGCTGTGCGCCAGCCGCGTGCGCTACTTGTGCGCTGAATTCTATGAATTACCCTGACAGTGTACAACAAAAAGAAGATAAGTTATATTGTGGGTATGTCCTTTATGTTTTTATTTTACTTTTATATTTTGCATTGAAACGAAGAACATTTTACTAAATAGAATGGAGACATTCAAACTTTTTACGTACATGACCTTCAAAAGAACAGATTTAATAGGATCTTGTGGAATTTGGGTTGTTTAGCCACGACGGAGCAAACCGTGACCAAACCGTAGCAGTTTTGGCCTAGAATATGGTTTCTGTCTTGGTAAAACGACCCAAAATCGTGTACATCACCCCGCCGTCCCCTTACTTACCCTGTGACGCCTGTTTCCATTCACTTCCGTGATCGAGAACCAGCACCGCACAGTCACTTTATTTTTTTATTTTTTCATGCGAACGGGTACGAGGGACATCCCCCCGCTGACATGGTGATCAAGGGTGCAGGTGACACCCCCGCTCCCCTTGTTCACCATAATGCCACCGAATGGGGCATTTGATCTAATTCTTCAGCCGTTCGAACTTATTCGGCCATAATTCGATCAAATGTGCCATTCAGATTTTTTATTCAGTCTTTTTGGGTGTTTCCATCTTGTGTACTCCAAGCCATCTAAATCCAGTTATAATAGACGGTCACATTACGTTTTTGGGGTAGGATTGATGTAACCTTGTTCGTTTTTTTTTGTTTTTTTTTAAATTTGCTATATTTCCAAACAATTGATGTTAGGTATATTTTATTCTGCAAGGTTTCTATCTTGAGTACATCAATAGCACATGAAAAAGTTCCATTGAATGCAATCAAAGTCTATATTCGGAGGTCCTCTTGCTTCTCTGGAATCTCATGGCATTCTGTAGTGTAAAAACGTTTTGGTCCACATCTGTAACTAAGCCATGCTCTGCAGTTGTATTTATTGATGAAATACGGGCATGTTCGTCCTGATGACAGGCACAGCAAATGGGCAAACGGGAGTGGCACGATCGTCCCAAAAGATTTAGATGACTGTTCCGTTTGCAACAGTGATGCTCCAGTATTGTGACACGAATCCATCCACTTGGAAATGATTTCCAAAGCAGGAACACCTCTTTATGATGTAATTATTTATTGTTAAAGAGATGGACTTCTGGTAGAACCCATTGTCATAGATGTAACATTAGTACCAACATTTAAATTAAACATAACTTTCTTTCTATTCTGCCGATACACAGGCATTTTGTAATTGCATCAACCCTTGTTTTTTGCTGCTTTTCATTAACTATATACGGCCTAAATTCATTGGCCACCATGCCTGTACAGGCGTTTCTCTGTGACAGCATAACTCCCAACTTTCCTGGCTACATGTGGGTGTCTCTGGCAAGTCCTGTGTTTTTCTCCGCACTGCACTCTGGCACTTGTAGTCCCGTCCGTCCAATGTGGAAACAGCTCCAGTTCAATCACTCAATTGGAAGCAAAAACCTGGAAGTGCTTGAAGACACCCGCATGGAAATGGTGCAATTTTGCAGCTAACGCTAGCGTTTCGATTTGTTCACGCTATAACGTTCGTCGGTTAAGTCTTTTATAACTTTGCCTAAATTTCGTGATGTGCTTAGCATCATTTCATGTCAAACGCGCAGTTACATAGTTGCAGTAATAATAAACGGAACACCCTACTTACATGCACGTTTGGAAGTCCATTGTGGAATTGTAAAGGGTAGTTGTCTCTATTGAGAGCAATTGAGAAATTAGACTTCTATTTCATTCTATTTGTTACTTTACATGCATAGTATCAATTTATTCTATGCTGTATAAGGAAATGTTATCAACAGAATAGTTTACTCCTTTAATTTTAGGGACACGGTACGCTATGACTTGTCTTTGAAGCCGGCATCTTTCAAGGTTTTTGTAGATTTCGTTTTGTGTTTGTGCCTTTTGAAAATCTGGTTTCTCGTTTTGAAAAGAAAATCAAAAGTTTATCTTATGTTGCCATTCCTTTTAAAATAGAAATATAAATATTACGAAAATTGTTTTGGGGCTGACTCTAAGTACTTTGATTTTTTAAAACTTTCCAAATATTTTTATTTGGCTGTGCCTGGTGATGGAAAATAAATATGATTTAAAAAAAAAACGCGTCCAAAATGCTCACGTGGTACAGTGGTCTGTGACTGTTACACAGCAAGGAAATTATCCCTGCTTTTCCCAGTGTACATTATTTTAATAAATAAACGTGTTGCAAACTGGCTTGTACCCGCAAGAAAGCATGTAGGCTTTCTAACCATGACAAATACAGTTGTTACTGGTTAATATTATTATCAAATTGTAAAAACTCATATCAAGTAGTCGAGGTAGATAAAGAAAAAATTGTTTATCCAATTTGATGGGGATGCATAGGTGTGGTGGTTGATAAGAAGGAAAGGTTAGTATGGAACAAGGGGATTTCTGGAGACGCAGGGCACAAAGTGCAGTTAGCAATGCACACTTGAGCTGCGCACTTGTGTCTGTAAAACTGTCAATTCTTGAGGGCTGGGGGTACAGAGTGACAAATTGATGCAATCAGACACAACACTTTGGACAGATAAAGGGTGGCGGAGAATGGTGATGTAGGAAGGCAGAGCTTGAAGCGGTGCAGAGATGGAGAGGGGCATAGGTAGAGACCTGGTTATAGAGAAAGAAAGCTGGTTATGTAAATGGAGAGAGAAAGATGGGGAGAGAGGGACATGGACAGAGATGGATGGAGAGAGTTGAGTATAGAGACTCAAGGGTGGGCATCTTCCAGGACCTGTCAGCCAGTAGGCTGTCGAGGCGTAAGAAATGGGGGGGGGGGGCTCACCAGGTGGTTGCAGGAGAAAGGAGTAAGGTATAGGTGGCGTTACCCATTTCCGCTGAGTTTCGAGTGTGAGGTGGAGCGATGCCACTTGGTTACGGAGGTGAAGGTTGCGCAAGCGACGGGTGACTTTGTGGGCCCGCGTGAAGGCGCCTTGTAGAAGGATGGAAGCCGTGGCGCTGATCCTGGACGGGAGCTCCAGGGCCTGAAGTCTGCTGCTAATAGGCGAACAATTCAGGGGGCCAGGACATTTCAGAAATTGATCACCCCATCATTGCAGAGGGATGGTACGTGAAGGGGGTCGGAGGGCTGAGTAGGCTGTTCACCTGGTTATTCCATGCAAGTTTTATAGTTAACTGACTTGTTTGCTGCCACCATGTTGGGGGGTCGGGGGGAGGGAGAGGTAGTAAAATGGAGTAGATGAAGGCAGTTGGTAGAAGGGTCAGGGTAGGGGCCGTAAGCCTGGTGGTTCGGCTTTTGTGTCCATGAAAGGCAGGGCTCGCGGTTGGGTGCCTCAGAGGGGCTGGGTAGTGGAAGTGGGTAGGAGAGGATGGGGGTTGACCATTGGCAGCAGTCAACATAGAGGAGGTCTCTGTGAAACCTTTTACAGGAGCGAGGGGGCAGATGGAGAAGGGTAACGAAGAGCCATGGCTGAGATTAGGTTGGCTACACTGAATGTGAAGGGGCTCAATGCACAGAATAAGAGGTCGCTTGCAGGCAATATGTTTCGTAAACGGCGATTGGCGATTCTTTCTGCAAGAGACTGACTATAAGCAGGGGGCGGAATCAGGGATGTATAATCGCCCCTACCGCATCGGTCATACACCACAATAGACCTGCTGCTGATCACGTGGGAGTGGTCAGGAGAGATGAAGCTCCCTAAGGTGGATAACCTGGACTGATCACGAGTTGGTGGTGGCGGAGTTGAGGCTGGTGGGATCGGGGTGGCGGCATTACTGCTGGCGGTGTAACGATACACTGATTAGAGACCGGGTAATACAGGATTTCTTGGGGAAGGAGGTAAGGGCGTATTTCGAGGTCAACGACAATGGGGGAAGTTCGCATGGCCACAGTGTGGGAAGCGGCTAAGTCTACATTTAGGGGACTGCTCATCGCGGAAGAGCTCGGAGGGGGGTGGCGGAGAAGGGCCTGGTGGAGGCCAGGCTGCATGAGGAGTTGAGGGCTGTGCGCGCCCAGCTGGAGAGGGATGGTGCGGACAGAGAGGGGTTTCTGGGGGAGATGAGGGACAAAAGGCAGCTCCACTCCTGTCTATAGGTGAGGTGGTAAAAAAAATTAGGTTTAAGTGGCAAAAGTACAATGAAAGGGGTGAGGGTAAAAGGGTGCAGAGCAGAGCGGAGGGCTGACAAGGTGTGAGGGGCCGATGGGGATATGGTGGATCTGGGGGACGACATCCCGGCCCAATTCGCTGCTTACTACCAGCAGCTCTATGCCAAACCAATGGAGGCAGTGACGGAGCAAATGCGTGCCTACCTTCATAATTTGTCGCTCCCTAAACTTACGAAGGAGCAGGGGGAGAAGCTAGAGGCAGAAATAGTGATGGGAGCGATCCAGAAGTTGAAGGCAGGAAAGGCCCCAAGGGACAACGAGTTCACCACAGATTTCTAGAAGCAGTATTTGCAACTGCTCACAGTGCCACTCTCCAAACTGTACAATTCTATTGTGGGGGTGGGCTCTTTGCCGCCAACGTTTCTTCAAGCTTTGATAGCGGTAATCCCTAAAGAAGAAAAGGACTGAGCGAACTCTGCCTCGTATAGGCAGTCTTACTGATAAATGTGGACGTGAAAGTGATTGCTAGGGTGCTCGCATCGCGTTTAGAGATCTGTCTTCCCTGGCTGATCCATGGAGACCAGACTGGCTTCATTATGCGTAGACGGGGCCGACAATATCCGGAAGACACTTCACAATATCAAATCACCGGGGGTGGATAGGGACGGGACCCTCCTATTGGCCTTAGACACAGAGAAGGCCTTTGATCAGGTGAGTTGGGCCTTCATGGTGGAAGTCCTCTCGAATGTAGGGATGGGCCCGAGATGGAGGGGCTGGGTTGCAGCCCTATACGCAAGCCTATCTGCCAGGGTTGTGGTGAATGGGAAATTGTCACAGGCTTCTGTGTTGCAACGGGATACGAGGCAGGGGTGCTGACTGTCCCCGTTGGTCAATGTCTCAGTTATGGAACCCTGGGCAGCAGGGGTCAAATAGGATAAGGGGGCCATGATAGGGGGAACAATTTTCAAAATGAGCCTCTTTGCAGATGACTGTTTGCTGTACATCACCAGGCCGATGCAATCGGTGCAGCGCCTTGAAAAATCGATGGCATATGTGGTGGGTGGGTCGATGGCGGCGGAAAAGGATTATATTAGAGGACTACCGTTTAGGGAGGAGCGGGACTCTTTCCGCTATCTGGGGATAGAGGTGTCCAGTAACTACAGGTACCTCTTTGCGAAGAATAACCTGCCGTTGTGGTGCAGGGTGCTTTGAGAAACCTGAAGGTGTCTCCCTAACTAGTCCCTGGGGATCTGTCATGCAGGGGGCCAGGACACGGCCATCGCTATTGGATCCAGTTCCTGGGGGTGGAACGGTGAGGGGAGGATCACCTGGATGGGGTGTCCTCGGGAAGTGGAAGTGGGACACAGATGGGTGAGACACAGTATCCCTCTTCTTCTAATACCTTTTCCCGATCCTGCTACGTAGGATACTCAGACACACTCCACCTATCCCCCCCCTTTTCCGACACCAACACGTGCACACGACGACAGACAGACTAACACCAGAGCCGTTTACCTGACATGTCCCAATACGAGGGTCCGGCAAACTCGGGCAATTGACCAGAATCACGCACACAAACGTACCTCCCCAAACTTACCTCTGCATCTATGCGCCCATTCTTTGAACCCCTACTTAAGACCTTTGAGAGCTTTGAATCGTCAACAGAATTGGTGTCGGCTTATAATGCTCTAGGAGGAGGCAGTCAATTCTCTGGCCCCTCTAAAGCAAAGTCGGGTTAAATCCCAGCCTTCTAAACGATGGTATGCGCCAAAAATTAAAACTTTGAGGTGCAAGAAAAATCTGGCACCTCTTCATTGGTGGACAAAGCTAAATATTCCAAATCAGCCAAATCCTACAAAGGTGATGTACAGCAAACAGTCATCTGCAAAGAGGCTCATTTTGAAAATTGTTCCCCCTATCATGGTCCCCTTATCCTATTTGACCCCTGCTGCCCAGGGTTCCATAACTGAGACATTGACCAACGGGGACAGTCAGCACCCCTGCCTCGTATCCCGTTGCAACACAGAAGCCTGTGACAATTTCCCATTCACCACAACCCTGGCAGATAGGCTTGCGTATAGGGCTGCAACCCAGCCCCTCCATCTCGGGCCCATCCCTACATTCGAGAGGACTTCCACCATCGCAATACAGGACGCCAAGAAACTATTCTATAAGCAAAGTATTAAGGATGCCTCTTAATGCTCTAAACAGCTATTTAGAGTACTTGGTGACCTTGAGAAGCCGTGCCCTGTGATCTCCCCAGTGACGAGACACCCTTTGGTGTACGATTATTCAGAACTCTCAGCGGCAGAAAACTGCTAAGATTAAGGAAGGACAGCGCTGCATGCCCTGCGTCACCCAGGGCCCATCCACCAGAGTCTGCATAGAACACGCACTCTCCTCTCAGCCAACCTTTGGATTGTGTGAAATCTTGGAAGCTGACATGTTTGATCTACTTGTGAAAATGAAACCTACAATCTGCAAGGGCAATATCTGCCCGGCCACCGTTGTCAAATTATGTGCAGAATGGCTGATGCCTTTGATAACCAAATTTGTCAATCTCTTTTTCAGGGAGAATATTTTACCAGGTTCGCTTAAATAGACTTGAATCTATCTCATCACTCTAAAAAAAAAAAAAAAAAAGAAAAGCCCTCTTTGCATCCCAACATCCCAGGCAACTACCATCTTTACCATCTTTACCAACTAACCCTTTCTTTTGAAGATCCTTCATCAAGTGGCTTATCAACAAGTTCAAAAATTCCTGGAGCTTAATAACATTCTTGACTCCAATCAATCTGGTTTCAGAAACAATCCTAGCACGGAAACCACTCTCCTTGAGCTAAACACCTCTATTCTGCATGTGGACAAAGTTAAAGCGTTGCTTTTGATGCTATTAGATCTTGCCATGGCATTTGATCTTGTTGATCACACCATCTTAACCACTAGGTTGCAAGACACTGCCAATTTCTATACTGAGGCGGCCAGTTGGGTGCTCTCTTTCCTATCCAAGCGGATGGCGAGAGTTTTCTCTGACGACTTTGTGGTAGAAGAATATTTTCTTGAGTGTGGGATGCCCCAGGGCTCTTGCCTATTCCCAACGCTTTTCAACATTTTTATTCTGCCTCTTTTCAATTGCCTGGATGCGGAAGGGGTTGGATATCCAAATTATGCGGATGGCACTCAGTGTCTCTTTCCTCTTTCCGGCAATCATGAGCTTGACTCGCAGGCCATTAATAACATGTATAATCGCATCCATCATTGGATGACTACTAATGGCCTGGTACTGAACACTGGGAAGACGCAAATTATGTTGGTAGACACAGCCTCCAAGCTACGTAAATCGGATACAGCGTATGCCTCTTTTCAAATCTCCGACTGCCTCTTAACAACACTCCCCAAAGTTAAAACACTGGGCCTCATACTGGACTCGGAGCTTACTATGAAAGCACACATTAGCTTTGTATCTCATGCTTCCTACTATGTCAAGCTACTCGTACAAGCAAGACAATTTTGTAATAAGGCAGACAGTGAAACACTGGCCCGTGCAAATATTGGATCACGTCTGGATTACTGTGACCCTCTTCTGCAGGGCATTGGAAAGAGATAAATCGGTTGCAGGTGGTCCAGAATAATGCAGTTAGGGCGGTGACTGGTTTGCGTAGAACTGAGCATGTGTCTGCAGCAGGAAGATCACTTTGGTTGCCAATACAGAAGCAAATCCAGTCAGAACTCTATGCATCACGCATGCCTGTTTGTATGGCAAAGTCCAGCCTATCTAACCCAAAGGATTAGATGGTTGCCAGCTAGGCGAGCACTGCGTACCAACAATACTGGCCTGGTGGAAACACTGGTAGCCAAACTCTCCCATGTCCAGAATGGCTGTTTCTCAGTGGTTGCACCTCAGGCTCTGGAATGCCCTCCCACCGGCTCTTAAGTGTGTTGGGCAATCTCGAGTTTCAGGCGCTGGCTAAAGACTCTGTTATTTGAATAATTTCAGTGTTTTGCTCCCCTCCTGGTTTCCCCGCCTTGGCTGACTTCATTGCTCTTATTATCTATCTGTTTTATGTGTTTGTCTTGTCTCCACACTTCTATGCCCTTGGGCGTTGTCCCAGAGCATTATAAATACACCTGACGGCCCCTTTCCTTCCCCACAGGGATAAAAGGTGAATCACACAACAAGCAAGACAGAATGCATGAAGAGACAGCTATCCCAGGGCGGCAGTTCAAGAGGAGGAGAAAGGCGGCGAGAAATGAAGGTGTAACAAGGAGAGAAGCGACCTTGCCCTTGCCGACCCAGACCCGCGAAGCCTCCGTGGATGGAATCATAAAACCGCGAACAATAGCCAACGCGTGTTACAGCAGATGTCAACGGTACACTGAGCATGCCTACGCTGATAAGTGGGACAGAAAGAGACACATGCTACCGTAGTACCGTCCTTGACTCCAGATTCAAAGAAAGCCAAGCAGTTCATCACAGCCAGTGAGTCGAGGGGAGAACCGATAAGAAACCGAACTGTGTTGAAAGTTGCAAAAGACAAGTTAAGCGAAGTTCAAAGATATGGATGCCCTTCTTCGAGAAGTGCGGCCGATGAATAGCAGGGGAGCCGAAGGATGAGATGTGGAGGCCGGACGGGGCGCGCTGGTTTGTGCTTGGAGGTCCCGGGTACTATTTGAGGTTAATGGCCCATTGGGGAACACTGATATCTACAGCTCTGAACCTCTTGAGCCTGCTGCATAAAGAAGAAACCACTATCCCAGACATGAACCATGACCTTTCTGGAGTTAACCGCTTGCTGCTCCAGAGGGCATTGTAGGGAGGGATTGGGGTCGGGTGAGGGCAAGGAGAGGGCTTTGGGGTTTGAGGAGGGGATTCGTGCGAAACTGTATTGTAATCACTGAAAGTGCTAATAAAGTTCAATTTGGAAAAAAAATATTATCCTTAAAGTGTGTGTATGTAAAATTATTTATAAAAAGAATTATTAAAAAATGTTTTTTTCTTAAGATTTGTACAGCAAGAAGAGTTTTTAAAGACCACACCACCTCACTTGGCTCTTGTTGCCTATGTTGCCTCAACTTCAGACTTGGGAGGTTGAACCACATTAGCCATGTTCTTCGGCATAGACTGTTTCCTGGGACCATATTCCTTTGACAGTCCATGTACTTGCATTGCCAGCACATTGTCGGATCTTTCACAAAATCAAACAGCATCTGCTCTAATGCTGGCTTAGCCACCCATTGTTTGTTTGTTTTTTTCTTCTTCTAGTAAATGCCATTGTGTAATGCAATATACCAAAAGCACCAGCAGTTCTCGCTTGTTGTCTACCATGGTTCTCATTGTGAGCAAGTACAGCCAGCCTTGCTCTGGCCTCCATGTCACCTATGCCGAAATGCAACCTTCCTTTTAGGCCTGTACTTTAGGCCATATTATCGAAAGTCTCCAAATCCCAGTGTGGCTAAATTCAGTGAAGCCCTTTAAGTCTTTGGTTAGCACTTTGTCGCACACTCTTTTGACGGGCTGTGCGAGCAGGTGAGCAGTGTGCCAACCACGTTTTCGTACGCTCCTGTTGGTCACTCAGAGGTCCATCATGTTCATGCACATACAAAATGCTCATTATCCTCCCATGAGTGTTTTGTTTGAATAATGAAGGAGCAGCGCATGCCATTTCTCAACCAGAATCTGAACCTCGCAGGTTTTTTTCAAACACCACCATAGATGGTTGCAGATGGACTGTGCCCATTTTAAAATTTCTTTGGACTGACCCCGCCCCCTTTTTTTATTTAAACCAGCACCAGTAACCTTTTTGGTTACTGATTCGGTGAGGTGCCATACATCAAATTGGTGCGTTATGTCCCGGAACTGCTCTTGCATGGCCTTTGCTATGCGCACATGCCTGTCCATGGTTATCTAATATATTAGCAATCCCCTTGATTGCAGAAGTTAAGTGGATTTAATGAAACCATACCTCTCCAAGATAACTGAGGAAGTGCATTATATTTATTTGTACTCCATGTTTTCATATAAATCAAAGTTGACCAAAACTTTAACCCGACCCCAGCAACATCCCCACAGATTCCTCCCTCCTTCCGCTGAATCCAGGTGTACCATTAAATAGAGTTTGCTATTCCCAGTCCCATGTCATGAGATCCCTAGAATCTGCAATCTGTGGGCATTGTGATTCCCTAAAGTCGTTTTGGAGAAAGTCCAGTACCAGGCCCCAGTCGTTTCTAAACCTTGCTTGTTCCCCCTGAACTGAGTTGGGTACCCATGCTAGTGCCACAACGTCCCACACTTTTGTAATCCAATCCTGTTCTCCTGGGGGATCTTTTTGTTTCCATCTTCACGCCACCACTAGTAGAGCTACTAAGTTCAATACTGTATAGGCCTTAGGCTGTTGTTTGACATTGCGTTAAGGTCCGGCGCGCACATCCTTAGGATGCATTCCTCCATCTTCCTTATGGCCTGTATACCAAAGATCTCTTTCCTCTGTATGTTCACTATGTGCCAGAATATGGTTGTTTTTGGGCAGTGCCACCAGATGTGAACCCAGTCCCCATCGCAGTCAAATCCTCTCCAGCATCCCCAGGGGATTGCAGATGAAAACCTGTATGATCTTGCTGGCGTGTAATGCCATTGTACCATGGCTTTGTACCACATTATCTCTTACTTGTAATGCCCTTGTCAGTTTGGGTATGTTTCTCCATTGCCTTTCCCATCCCTCTTGTGGTAGGATGTGTCCCACGGACTCTTCCCATTTCCTCATTTAGTACCGTTTGCTCTGTTACACCTTCTGAGAAGGTTTTGTATAATACAGAGTTCAAATTTTTTTCACCAGTAGTGGTTGTAATGTAATTTTCTAGCTGGGTAAGTGGTGTTCTTGCTGCCTTTTTTGTTTATCAGGTCCATTCTACAGTGTCTAAGCTGAAGGTATGTCAGCCTTTCACCTTCTCCAATTTCAAAGTCCCCTTTACATTGATCAAAGGTTTTTGCTGCCTCTCCCTGTATCATATGCCTCAACCTGCCATTTTCCACTGAGTAAGCGCCAAATTCCCTGCCTTGTGCAAACTGTAGGTTGTGAAAAATTGGTGTGAACAGGGAGGGGAACGTGGTTATCCCACTGCGCTTTAACATATTGTTCCAAGTTTCTTCAACTAACGCCGTAATTTCGCTCTGATGCATTCCCGGGTCTATCTGCCCTTTTCAGCCAGAGAACGTTTTCTAAGGATTTCCCTACCACTGCCCTGTCCTTGTGGCACAACCTCTTCCTCGATTTCCCCAATCGGCCACAATCTAATTTCCGTTGGTTGGACCGCTGGGTAATATGTATAGAAGTTTGTGGAAAGTGATACCTCTCTTGTGTTTCGGGCCATGTGTTTTCAGAGCTACCCCTGGCATTTTGCTCTTCCATAAAAAGGCAGAGGCCAACCTGTGAAGGGTTTTGAAGAAGGTTTGAGGCAGGGAGATTGGGAGGGCTTGAAAGAAATATAAGACTCTCAATGAAATCATAATTTTGATTTAACCCTACCCAGGTAGGAGATGGTTAACGAGCTCTATTTATTTAGTTCTTCCTTCATACCCTCCAAAAGTGGGTGGAAATTTGCCTCCTTCAGCTTGTCTAATGTGTCTGTTCTTTTTACTACTAGGTACGTTATGCCTCCCTTTTCCCCTGAGAAAGTAGCCTGCAACTGTGCTGAATGATTCTGTTTCTTGTAATACTGTTTGAAATGAGAGACTGGGCTCTGTGATTGCGAGAAGCATATTGTCTGCAAATGGCATTATTTTATGGTCTTCACCCCCAACGGGATTACCTTAATGTTATCGTTTAATCTAATCTGCGTCAGGAATGGCTCCAGGTAAATTGCAAAGAGCAATGGGGATAGTGGAAACCCAGTCTTTTATATCAATGGACTTGGAAAGCTTGCCATTAATTGATAGTTTAATCGATGGTGACTTATAGTTAGCTAGTCCATTTGAAGGAATTGCCCACCAAACCCTGTTTGCTCCGTTGACTGAATCAAGAAAGATCACCCTACCCTGTTGAATGCATCTTCAGTGTCAAGTGTCAGGAGGATGGCAGGGTGGCCCTTTATTGCTGCTTTCTCTACTAAGTGACACACCCTCCTTGAGTTATCAAAGGTTTGTCTATGCTTAATGAACCCTAATTGATCGGGGCGGATCTCTTCGAGCATACAACTTTGCATCGAGATAAAGCAACGCAATCGGAAGGTAGGACCGCAATTGGCTGGTAATCGGCTTCCCCTTCCCCAAGTTCAGAACAGTTCACAAAGCCTCTGTTTCCCTTCACCAAGAGTTCACATCTTCCAGCTTTCAAAAACAAAACCAGTTCAATTCTTTGATCATCCAGGCTTTTCACCAGTTCAAATAGATTGGTCTGTTTCTTCATTTCAAACTCATTTCAGCAACTGTTGCAAAACATAACCTTCTATTTACTTTCCGTGGTTCATTCCAAGAAGGGTGCACTCGGTTTAGGCGCAGTTGTCGGACCACATGGTCCACCCATTCCAGGTCATGCAACCGATACCCCTATACATTTTGTTACTCGTTCTGTGTTCTTCTGGCTTTTGCCAACACAGGTTTTCTCTTAACTTGTAGTTCCTTGCGCTCCTGTATCTTAGGCCAATACTTAGTTTCGCATTTCATATCCTTCTTGGTGATCTTTTGACTTTGCCACCACTTGTGTCTCGTGCAATTCATTCCTTGTTGTCTACCATTAGCACCACCTTGCTTTCACTTCATTCATAAGTGCTCACCACTTGCTTTTTTGTTCTTCGGTATTCAAATGTGGTCAGTATCTTTCAGTCCGTTCGGCATTCAATATTACTTGTTTCAACTTTCAAAAGTGCTCGTAATAGCTTGCAGCTTTTCTCGTATTCAAATACACTTGTTTTGACCTTCCAGTGTACTTATAACAGCTTTCAGTTTGTTCCACATTCAAGCATGCTTGTTTCCAGTCCCCGGAGCGCCCCGGTATGAGTGTTCCCTTCTTTTCACTCACTTTCACTCATTGGTTATATACGGCAACTCCTTTGGGTTTCTCCGTTCTGCTTTCCGGCTTGTATTCGCTCTGCTTCTCTCTTGCGGGAGCCACAGCGAGGAGCACTCGCCCTCCTGGAATCCTGCATCGAGTAGCTCTGCTCTTCCCCAGCGGCAGCTACTGAAAGCACCACTCGCTCTCTGAGGGACCTGCGTCAATCAGAAGGCTTCAGTGCCCCACAGCTCCTGCTGTGGGCAGTGGACAGGGAGGACAGCAGGATCCTAGACCATCTCACGAACAGCCTTAGCCCCAGCGTCTCTCACTCCTGTTCGGTACGGCCTCTCTCAAGCCCGTTCCTCTACAGCCCGCTCCCTTCTCTCCAGGCTGTCTCTCTGTGCTGGGCGGTCACCATTTGTATACACATGGAACTTGTTAAATGAGCGCAATTGTGAGTCATTGACTTTAATTGCATGATCATGGTGAAACCTATTAGCTGGACATGCCTGTTTTTTTCATCTCGACTCCTTCACAGCCCTCTTCTTCGTCTCAGTACCCGAGTGGTGTTTGGGGAGGTTTACATTGAAGGAAGAGTTCATAACTCTGTGTTGTCTGTTTCTCATTTTGGTATTGGCTGATATTTGTCTACCTTAACAAGAGGAGGCTGATGTGTGTTTGCATTAAGAATATGAGGTTGATATCTTTTTAGCTCACCCAAATGAGGATGTTTCCTCCTAGTTGGTCATTTCCTCGTCCCAGTATAAAATTGAAATTTCTAAAGCACATTTTGTAAGGAAGAAAAGGGCAAAGGCTGTCGGTAACCCACAAGGGCTTGTTGGGACAGAAGGTTCATTTTGAAAAGGGAATGGGGGATACCATGTCTCACCTAAGGACGTCCTTTCCCCACTCCCAAAGTTTCCTCCACCCAGGTGATCCTTCCTCGCATATCCACCCCCAGCGTAGTGATCCAAAAGCGATTGCCTTTCCCCCGGCCATCTGAGCATAGGATGCTGGGGGAAAAGAAGCGAGGACGTTCCTCACAATTGGTGAACTAGTGTGGAATTTTATAAGGGAAAAACGCTTCACCATGCCACAAACGAACCCACACATTTTGGGTGGCCTGATGGCCTGTCCAATAGTACAGCGAGTAGAGCGCTCACTTTGATATCTGTGCTGGCGCAGGTTCGAATCCCGACGGGGCACAATTCAGCCTTTCATCCTCCCGAGGTCGATAAATGAGTAACACACACTGTGGGTAATAATAAGCAGCGCTCAGATGCCTGAGGGTTCGTAGCGCTATTTAAATGCTAAACTATTATTATAATTATTATTTTCACTTTTATAAATATAGATTTTTGGCGCATTTGTAGAAATGCCTTTTCAGCTTTATATGTGTGTATTAAGTCTAACTGACCCTTGATGTTTCTGTACTACTTTCGTATTGTGCTACTTGTATCTTTCTCCATCCTGCTCATAATCCCTATCAATCTCTCTTCTAGGTCTCGCTCAATTTTTTGCAATTGTTTGTCTCTTGTGGCCTTCAATGCTATCAATTTGTCTCTCAGTACCTCTTGAAACGCATCCCAAACTAAGCTCTGTGATACATATGCTGTTGTATTATTTTCAAAATGCCCCCTAATCTTATCCCTTATTTCACCTGTCTGCAACTTCTCTTGAGGAGCTCTCAGGAATTCCCATTTTCAAAGCCCACATTGCACCTTTGGCAGGCAAATAGTTCGACTTATGGGTGCATGGTCCGCCATGGAGAGTAGCCCATACATCTTTAAAGCTGGGCGTGTGTCTTCGAGGGGGCAACCTGCCCATGACATATCCTTGCACTTCTGTCCTTCTGTGGCTTCCAAACAATGTTAAAATAGCCCATCGATTTTCTATCCCCATTGGTGAATATATCTAGGTTTGCAAGGACCACCCTAAAGAAACCACCCTGCCCAGTGTTGGGGGCGTAGACCATAGCTAATATGAGCTGGATAATCCCCGGTTGGACTTTAACAAAGAGAAATCATCCCCCTATGTCTTCTTGACTCCCTAGAATGTTTGTCTGGAATGTTTCAACATGCTATGCCCCCCTTCTTGTAGTGCTATTCTGTCTGTCTTTACCCTCTGGAGGAAGTGTTTTAATTTTTTCCTTTTCACCAGGGATTCCCCCCTTTTTATTATAGGTTATCAGATTGAATTTTGTACCCCTTTCCACAGCCCATGCTGGCCCTTTCTCCAACCAAGTCCTCGTCTAGTTTGTTTATCCATGACCTCCCATGATTTAACCATTTGTGCTCCTACTTTTTGCCAACTGGATCCATCCCCTAGATCCCACCCCTTCCCAGACTTGCCTCCATCCCCATAGTCCCCCACCCCCTCTCCTTCATAACTCCTCAATAACATAACTCCCCAGGGTGAATCAAAGCACTGAGTGTGTCCAAGGGCTGAATATCCTTGAAATTGACCCCTCACTAAACCAGAGATGAGCCGTGTGGGTACACTAAGAGCCTCTGTCAGATTCCAAGAGATTCCGTTAGCCATTTAAGGTCCATACCAGGGCCTTCTTTCTTGAAGTAACGCATCCCCTCATTATCTTTTTGTGTTGTTCCCACTTTTCGTGGGATCTGTCCATTGCTGTCTAAAAGTTTTCCGTTGTCCCTCTTGGCTTTAGCTGTGATCTCCTATGTTCCATGTCATAATACTAGTGGCTACTTCGGTGTAGCTCCTCGACTATTTTCCCTGGAGCGGTCCAACTCGCCTGCTTCAAGCCACTTTTCGTCCATTCCCAAGGTTTCCTTCTGGCCTGTCCACACGTAGGCCCAGTGCTTGGGGGAGTCTTGTTCATCTTCATATTTGCAGAATTTTTGCGTCTTCTTCACACGTTGTGATGCAGTGTTGTTTGCCCTCCCAAATGAAGATGAACCCAAATGGGAACGCCCATTTGTACTATATCTATTTCTGAGAGAGGGCTTTCACCACTGGGCCCATTTCCCTTCTTTTTTGAAGCGTCGACTGTGCCGATCTTGGTAAAATTGTATTTATGCCCTGTTGATCCATATGTGGCTCGCAGTGCATGCTTCACGCAGAATTTATTCTTTTTGGCTTAAGGAGGTGATTGTTGCCAGCACGTCTCTCAGGCAAGCTCCTGGCTCCCCTCTCCTGGGCCATACCCAATGAATTCGATCTTTTTGCACCATCTCTCTCAACTACTCACCAAGAATCTCCCCAAATATGTGTTGTGCTGTTTCTTTGAGATCTTAGATTCCTATGTCCTCCGCCTAGTTCTTAATTCAGATATTGGATCTTGTAAGGAAGGCATGGTATCAACAGTAAAACAGACACAAATGACCACAGTTCAAGGGTGTTTATTGAACTTCAAAAAAGTGTTTGAAAAATGCTTATCTAATCCTAAAGATGGGAGCAAAGTACGACCATCAAATAATAATGCAGTCCTAGTGGTGGTCATTTTCAAAACAAAAGGGCCTATACTAAAAACAAAATGATTGTCAATCATTACCTCTAAATACAAATAGTGTGGGAAACAATGTTATGTAAAAGAAAGAAGTCTTCAAGAAATGATACGTCAGGATATTCAGACCGTTGGCCTCCCTTTTGCCCATTTTCAGCAGAAGACAAGGAGGCACACTCGAGCTTAGCACAGTCTCTGGCTTCTCTAGCACAAGGCTGCAGTTCAAACATTCGCATCGGGGCCTTCCGCGGCCATGTCTCTTTGCCTTTCAAAGTCTCTTCTTTTAGAGGGCCTGATGCGACAAACAATACGTTTATTTTCCTCTTAGGATTTCACATGTACTCAATGTCTCAGGTTATTTACTATTCATCTCGGATCCCCCTCAGCCAGGCTCGGATCCGTTTTAAAACAATGTTCAATCAGTCTCCCTTCGCCAGGCTCGGACCAATTTAATTCACTCTGACCCAAACTTGCTTTAACCCAAAGCTTTCAATTGATCTCCTTCGTTCGGGCTCAGACCAGCTTGATATACTTTGTCATAAACTTTCTTGGCAGTATCAACATGGAAGACTTTCGATTGTGCACAGGATTTTGCATGACCCGTTGCAGGGCCACTTTGATTCACAATTCCCATCTTAGAAATGCTGTTTCCTCATATATTTTGCCTCGCTCAGAGTGTGCTCCGCCTTTTATACGTTTGGCGAAGTGTAGTGGGAGTCAGGTGTGCGTGATGGTCAGTAATTGCTTGACCATTGTATTGGGACATGTTGGGTATATGGCTCGGATGTTAGTCCGTTTTCTCTCATAGCGAGCTGTCCATGAGAAAGTGTTTGTGTTGTGAAAATGGGAGGGGGTTGAGTTCCTGAGTATCCTACCTGGTAGGATGGGGTAAAGGTGTTGGGAAGGGAATACTGCGTCTTGCCATCCGTTGTTCCACTCCCCGAAGACCGCTCATCCGGGTGATCCTCCCGCACTGGTCCACCCCCAGGAACTGGATCCAAAAGCAATGGCTGTATCCTGGCCACCTGGATGACAGATCCCTGGGGACTAGTGGCTGAGACAATTTCAGGTTTCTCACAATCTCCTCGAGCGTTTCTCCAGGGCTTCGCATTGGATTTTAAGGTTGTGAGATGTCCGCGAGATGTGTTCCAGAAGTTCTTCATTTTTTTTGTGCGTGTTCGACTACCTGCTGCAGAGCAATTTGATTTGTGTCTGTGCGTGCTTCTTCGCTACATCTCTTCATCTCTTGCAAGGATTGTTTCAGGTCCTTCTTTTTTTAGTGAGTGGAATTGCGCTTGGAATGTTGCTGTGATTTGTGCCTGGAACTCTGCAAAGCATTGTTTGAGGTCCTATTTGCTCATTGCCATAGTGGGAGGTTGTGGACCCCCTTATCCGTCTCCTCGACCCTCTGCAAAGCCTATGTGCTCTTCTAATCTGTTTTCTAGGCTTTAACACCTTTGTAGGCTCCCCTCCTGGGGTCTGCGCGGTGGTGGCTAGCACGACCTTGCGCCTGCCTTTGGCATTGGGCATTTTTGTACAAGTGCACTTGTAGTTGACGGTAGGAGGTAGTACCCTTCCCTCCACGCTCCGTACCCCCATGCTGGGCAGCACTGATGACTTACCCTGGGCCTCCCTCTTTGAGAAATCCATGTGGGAAGTTGGACCGCAACCATGTGTTGATGTTTTCCCTGGTTAATCTGGTCTTCCCAACTCCTCTAGCCTGAGTTGCCAAGTCCAGCTCTAGGAGGTACCCAAGGGCCGCCATCTGTTCAACCTTTATTTCCCAGCAGCTTCAAGGTGCTATATTTGGGATGATTTATGCCCTGTTGCTTGCACTGGCACTCACCCCCCACAACCGCTTCGCCTCCAATGCCCTTACTGGATGAGTTCCTCTGCTGCTCAACCCCCACTCTGACGAATGTGCAATCCTTGTTGAACTGCCTTGGAGGGCCCTGGCCGATGCTTTCCTGAAGTGCTCTTTTGTTCTATGAAATGTAGTCGCGTATCGTCGTTGTTAAGACAGTTTTTCTGAAGTCCAACTAAGGGCTTAGTAAAACCATTCAACTGAGACAGTACAAGACTCCATTCTTAGTATGAGGCTGTACCACCTGAGTTCATGGTAGCATAGACCGAGCAGCCAGGCTTATCTTAGGAGGGAGAGAGGGCTGTAGAATCGGTACAAAGAAAATGCATTATACATATGGTCCAAAGAAACACTAACACACTATGATTGTACAAATAAAGGGTTATTTTGTATGCAAGTAGAACAAGAGATTCTTGGGTAAGTAGGTCCTATCATATTATATATCGCCACAATTATAAAAACACACTATTCTTTAAATACATAGATCAAAGCACAGACCATATTTAGAACACCTAACAGTATTTCTAGAGGGGGTGAGGGGTAAGACCATAGATTACTTTCAGTAATGCAAGGGTAGTAGACCCTGTCAGTTTTGCAGTATCACTCAACAAGGAAATTACATGGTCCACCAACTTGCAAATATACTTTTCTGAATAGTGGGACACAGATTCAAGGAACAGTATATACCTCTACCACTTTTGTGATAACACAATTATACTAGGTGAGTGAGACCTTTTTTGTGTAATATACAATTACAGTTGCTTTTCAGCTCAGTGGAACACAGGCTAAGATGAGCAGGAACGCTTTACACTAATTATGTACGCACCAGGCAGACCAAGGTCAGCAACATATAAAGGAACACTTTTCTGGAATGACAGACAGCTGTTCCAGGCAGGTAAGACCTAATTTTATAATATTCTATTACAGTTGATTTTTATTATCATTGGAACACAGATTGAGATGAGCAATAACTTTCACTTGTTTTAGCATGGCACACAGCTAACGCAAAGTAAGTAAAATCCATATAAGTTTTAAAGGGGCTATCAGCAACTTAAAGGTAAGTATGACCTTTAGCAGACTTATTCTGGACAGGCTAACAGCAAGTCAGGGGAAGCAAGACCCAATTGGGGACACTCTACTCTTCCTGTTAGGATAAAAGTACGAGTGAAACCAACAGCATTACTTTTGGGGAAGAGGCACAACCAATTCACAGGTGAGTACATTAACCTTACATATACTGTTCAGAATAGTGCAACAAACATTCAAGGTAAGTAAGCACTTTTGTTAAGTTACGTAAGCACTTTTGTAACTGTTCACTCTCGGAGTTAGTTACCAACCAACTTCTTTTACACGTAAGTAACTTTTGAACACTTGTTGTTATTTTCAAAGCGGAACCCTTTTCTTATTCAGTCCTTCCCTTATTCTATTGCATGAGTTCACTCTGAGGCAGTAGAGGGAATCTAATGGTCTAGGTGCCAGCTGTAGGCAGGGTGAGATAGGGTTTAGTTGCAGGCAAAGTCGGGGTTCCGGAGGAAGACTGTTCAAGTAAGTATTTCCCTTTAAAGTTAGTTGAGGGTCCAGGGACTTCAGAGAAGACCCCCTGGGAGGATTTCGTAGGGGCCTGGGTGAAGTGGATTAGTGGCCTCCCAATCACAGAAAACACCCCAAAGCTGTACCGAAATCCCAAAGGCTTAAGGTAGGTAAAATACCCCAGCCAACACAGTACCTCATCACAGAAGAAGAGTTGCAGCAGGAAGACTTCAGGATCTGCATCCAAAAACCTGGTTGATGGATTCCTTTGTCAAGAATCCAGAAGACAGGACTTTGCAAGGACTTTTGCAGCAGGGAATCATAGGAGAAGTCTCCAGGCAAGAGCTTACTTGCGGCTGGATGCAGCTATGTGGATTTGGTGCCTTTTCAGGAGCACAGAAGAAGACAGAATATTGCGGGTTGGATTCCCGTCATTTGCAAGGTCCAGCACTCTGGTGAGGGGACTTTTCTGAGATCCAGCAGGATGCACATTAAGTTTCAGCGAGATTTGTTATTCGGAAGACCACGCACTGAACAATGGCTTGAGGTCCCAGGGTATTGGGATATTGCAGCCATGCAAGGTCGCAGCATGGCATGGGATGGCTCCAGAATGCAGATCTCGAGTAAAGTGGGTCTCACCAAGCTCTGAGTCGGAGTCCCCAGGTTGATTAGAAGGAAGGGCTACAGCAGGCTCTGGTTACACAGCAGGCTCTTTCCGGCCGCTGGAAATCTTCTCAGCTGCGGTTTCTTCATCTTCATCTTCCTCTTCAGTTTTGTTTCCAGTGGTCGACTACCTCTTCAGCTTTATGCAGGAACCCAGCCAAGCAAACAGCCATACAACATTCAAACAGGGGCTGAGGGGGTGGTGGATTTAAGTCCTTTCAGGACATCCAGCCTTCCAGTTTGAACTGGATCCTCACAGGCAGGCTGGAAGACAAAGGGCTGAAGAGTTTGATACTCCTCCCTCGCTTCCTGCCTTCACAGACACTCTTAAGCCTGGGTGGGGAGTTCGCAGGACTCCTGCCTAAGATAAAAATCACACAAAGGAATTTCCCACCCAACAGGTCCGCAGAAGGTACAAAAAAGGGCAAACGCTAAAATGGTGAAAAAAGATGACCAGGGCCATTTTGGTAAAATGAGCCCCGATGGGTGCCGTTACCGGAGCTGTGCAAACAGCCCACGGTAAAGGTGCACCGAATAAATAAAAAGGTTCACTGCCACTAGCCATTTAAAATGAGAAGGGGGATGCTCCGTATCTTCCCAGCACTCCACATAAGGTGGGGGGTGGTGGGTGGGAGGTGAGGGTTGCTGGTCTCACCTAATAAAATGTAATAGGTATCCAAAGATCCTTTATACCCTTGAACTGTATTTCTCACAAGGTTAGCCAGAGAAAGTTAAAAGGGGAGCCCCTAGGGCAACCCAGCAAAAATAGGCACTTATTGCCAACATTTTATCAAAGAGGATAACTTTTAAAAGACACTATGGAGAGTCTTAAAAATGACACCCATAAATAGAGTAAAAGACTGTGGGCCTCATTACGAGTCCGGCGGTAACTGCGGCGGTAAAACCGCATGGTTACCGCCGGACTCGTATTACCATTCCGCCTCCGTGATTCCCGGAATTACCGGGGCATTACAACCCCGGTTTTTCGGGATTCACGGAGGCGGAATGGTGTTAATCCCCATTCCCATTGAGTCCTATGGGACTCGATGGGAATGGGGATCATGGAAACACCGGCAGCATCTCATAATGCTGCCGGTGTTTCCTCGTCTGCCTGCAGGCGGGCGGTGTTAAACCCGCCAGGTCAGACCTGGCAGGAACATCACCTCCCGCCTGCTGGAGTCGGGATCAGGCGGTCCGGAAACAACAGTGGCGGCGGGTTTACCGCCACCGTTATTTCTGGACCGCCCGAGTTATAACGAGGCCCTGTGTGTGGAAAAAGGTTCCCACTCACTGAGGTATAAGGAAAAATAATCTACCAGTCCAGTAGAAATGTTAGGGGTTGACACAGGCCAGGAAGATTTATCATTGATATGAAAATGTTACCTAACAATCATCGGTCTCTTCTTGCTGTTGGATGGGGGTATGAGCCTAGATGAGACTCATTGCCCCTCCCGGGCACCCTGCCGGCCACCTGTGTCTGTTCCTCCAGACTGACCCTGCACCTCCTGGTGGGCGAGGTGCTCCATGTCCATGGCCACGTACGGAGCCTTTGGCCAAGTAGGCACGTCGCACCCAGCGTCAGATCCCCCAGGTACCTCACTGTCTCCTCTCTGTATGCTCACTGGGATCTTCGGCCCTACCGCTCTGGACGCCGCAGGCCATCGTTGCTGGGCAGCGCTGATGCCTCTGATCCCTGCAGATCACACTGCCCCATCTCTGCCAGTGATAGTCTGTGGGAAAATGTCCCTGAGGGTTTGAGGGGCGCCCAGTGTTGTGGGCAGACTGGGCTGGCTGGACTGCATAGCTTATTGAAGTTACTTAATTGTAGTAGGCCCCGGGAAGAAAGAGCTCGAACCTAAGTCTGCTCAGCTCTGGCCTCCATCTTCGACTCGAGTAAGTACATTCTGACACTTGTACCACGACAGAGCTTTCTACTCTTTGGGTGTCATGTCCTGCCAGTGTTAAACATAGTACCATAGATGTTTTTAGATGTTTTCCTGCTACAGCAGCAATGTCTATCGCTATCTGTTGGAGATTCCAGGCCAACAAATTGCTTATGACACGCTAATCCAACCAAAGGAAAAGGGAGGAGCAGGACTGCCTGACCCCTATGCTTATTACTGTGCTGCCCAATACCGCATCCTCGTCCCACACCTGAGAGAAGATGTGCATAAACTATGGGTGGCCATCGAGAACCACCCACTTATACCGGTATCTCTTGGTGAGTGGCGATAAGCCCCCAAAAAGCTGTTTCCCAATAGTGTATTAAAACACGTTGCAATGGGCCCGCTTAAGAAAATGTGGTAGAACAAAAAAAGAGATGAAAGGCCCCACAACCTGGCCCTCTTCGTAGAGCTGTATCTGGGTTCCACCCATTAAAGACAGAATCCAAGAACCAAATCGCTTTCAGGAATGGTATGAAGCGGGCCTAGAAAGAGTGGGGCAAATCCTGAAGCGAGACAGATGCATATCAATCCTAGACTTGGAAGCAGGGCTACAAATGGGACCCCTCTGTGTGTTAAGTACCTGCAACTAAAAGGGGTGCTCACGACACCATCATGGAAGGAGGTGCTCCAAAGAGACCTCACCAACTTTGAACGGATACTTAGTCATGCTCACTCGAGTAAAGGCCTCACCTCACGTCTATACGAAGCCCTGATAATGGAACGGAAAAATAACCTGGAGAACCTCAAAAAGAGATGGGAGAAAGACTTAGGCCCCCTAATGTCGAACCAGCTATGGTCAAAGATGTGTGGAACAGTGCGAAAAATGTCAATTTTAGCGCAATATAAGTTACACGGAATAAAGCTTCTGCACAGGTGGCACTACGACCCCCCAAAGACTCTCCAAAATGTTCCATCAGGCTAGCTCCTTGTGCTGGAGGGAATGTGGCAGTACCGCCGACTACTAGCACATGTGGTGGGCTTGTCCCAGAGTGCAAACGTATTGGAGTGAAGTGCTGGCTTGGATAAGGAACACAGAGGGGATAGCCAGGATCAAAGATCCTAGACTGGTACTGTTCGGACTTGAGGAACAAGAGGGGCACTGGGTAAGAGTCCCGCACATGATTCACTTCCTCCTGCTTGCTGCCAGGGTCTGTATCACGATAGGCTGGAAAGCCAAGACACTTCCAGCAGAGAAAGCATGGGCCTGAAAAGCCAGAGAACTGTACAAAATGGAGAACATTGCAGGGGCCATTCATGAAATATCCCCTAGCAGGGAAACCGAATGGGCTCCCTTCCTTGAGGCCTACAAATGACCATATCCAAAAACGACCCACGCCCCATGAACTCTTGCTAAACAACTCGCCCGAGACCCAAGGAGTAATACTCCTAACCTACCTTGTCTCCAGTGGGATGGCGGGAGGGAGGGAAGGGAGGGGTTGGTGATGCAGCTAAGTTAAAATTTTAATGTTAGACAAGCTGTTTTTTTCCCCGAGCTGATTACCTGAGCTTTGTTATGCAGATATATGCCTTGAAAACAATCAAAATCAATTTTGAAAAAGAAAAAAAAGCTCAAACCTTGCAAAAAAGTATATATGGCCCGCTCTGAATTTTTTCGGTAAGTTTGGTGAGGGTTCGTGCGGGGTGGGGGGCAAAGTTATAGGATCGGGTCCCAATTATTATTATTTTTTCCCCATAGACTGAGTGGGGAAAAACTGCACACGGCTACAGGCCGAACGGCTGGATGGATTTTGACCAAATTTGTGGCAGGAGCGGGGGCTTAGTTCAGAAAGTGTGCTTTTGAGTGTTTGGTGGAAATCCGACCAGTACTTTTTGTTGTAATGAACTGTAATGTACGTCTAAATAAATGTGTGATATCTGGCTCCGCTCCGCAGACTCATTTCTCTATTCGCTCCGCAGACAGAAGTCTCATTGGTTTGCAGTATGCCGTGAGGTCAGTGAACTTTGGACACGGCAGGTGGTTGGCTGGAGGGAAGCGTCCTGTGCGTCAAAGTGTTTAGGAAACGCTGCCATGGTGTATCAGAGGACAGTGCTGCACCGAAAGAGACTGACAAACATAATGTACGGCATGTGGTGGTGGGAAGAAGGGATGGAAAGGGTGGGGGAGAGGGAAGTGAAAAATATGATATGTTTGTTCAGGTCGAAGAGACAGTGGTGTGCGAGTGGTGTACTCGAGCACTGCAGCAATTTTGCAGCGCCAGAAGGGGTTGCAAAACATGATTTGCAGGATCGGGTGGGTGTAGGAGGGGACAAAAAAGTTTGGGGGAGGGAAAAGTGGAAGATATGTTACATTTGTTCAGGTGTAAGAAGACGGTGGAGTGCGAGAGATGTACACGAGCAATGCGGCAATTTGCGGGTAGCTCCTCAGGCAACAACCTTCTGTGGCGACTGCATGGACGCTCCATTGGGAACGCGGACTGCATTGCAGATGATGCAAAGAAATTGACAATGTGGTGTGCTGTTGCTTACGTTGACCTTGTGGGTTTTATTAGAGGGGAGGTTGGTGCGACCTATGGAGAAAAGAGGACTTGCGTTAGTCACTACGGTGAGTAAGTTATAATTACTCTTATGTCCCGTCCCCTTTCCTCCATACTGCATGGGCGATTACAACTGAATGTAGCCCCATGGTGGAGAGGAGACCCTCCTTAAGCAAATAGGTTCCTGAGAACCGCCTGTACGTAAGCCGCATCAGGTCTAGAGCCGGCATCCAAACAGTAATGCTTGCAGAAAGCCGAGGGAGTGGCCCAAGTGCCCGCCCTGCTTATGACTTGCCAAGGGACATAGCGTTGGAATGCAATGGCTGTTGCCTTGGCCCTGACTGCGTGGGCATGCATGTTGGGTGGGAGCGGCTTGTGCTGGCCCTCGTACGCTTCTTTGATGGCCCTCGTACGCTTCTTTGATGGCCAAGACCATCCACCGGGATATGGAGGCCTTGGAGACCTGATAGCCTGGTCTTGAGCCTCCAAATGTGACAAACAGGGCGTCCGATTTGCAGAAGCACCTGGTTCTGTCCAAGTAAAATTTCAGGGCACGCCTGACATCCAGGCAGTGTAGTACCCTCTGTGCTTCATCCTTGGGATCGGGAAAGAACGTAGGAAGGACTATTTCCTCGTTCAAGTAAAAAGCAGACAGAACCTTGGGCAGAAATGCCGGGTGTGTCACCAGGACCACTTTGTCCCTGTGAAATGTGGTAAATGGCTCTGAGGCGACCAACGCCTGTATTTCACTGACTCTGCGAGCCGAAGTGAGGCCGACTAGCAGGGCCGTCTTGATGGTGACCAGTCTGATGTCCGTGGATGCCATTGGCTCAAACGGTTTGTTCGCAAGTGCGCCCAAGACTATGTTGAGGTCCCACACAGGGTGTGGCCTCTTGATGGGCGGATAGATCCTTGTGAGCCCCATCAGATGTTTCTTGATGATAGGATTGGAGGAGGAGAAGATCCCCCTCCTCAGAGTTCCTGTAAACCCCAATGGCTGCGAGGTATGTACAGCAGGTGTCCACCTGCACCCCAGAGTGGGCGAGGTGCACCGTGAAGGAGAGCACAATGTCCAAAGAACATGCCAGGGGATCAATTTCCTTGGAGACTGCCCAGGGGCAGAATCTGGTCCATTTACCCTTATACTGGGCCCTGGTAGCCTTGCTCCTTGGGCCCTGTATGATTTCCAGATTAGCCTGTGAGAGGCTGAGGTGCCATGCTGTGAGGGCTAGTTTCTGTGGGGTGGGGTGGATGACCCTGTCCCCCGTTGAGCCAGAAGATGTGCTGGGCCTGTCGGGAGGTGAATTGGATGCACCTCCGAGAGGCTGAGCAGCTCTGAAAACCGCGGCCTGGCCGGCCACCATGGAGCTATTAGAATGATGTTGAGTTGGCGAGACTACTTGATCTTGCAAATCACTCTGAATCAGCAGAGTGGGCGGAAAGCCGTAAGCGCTCATGCTGTTCCACTGAAGCCGAAATGCGTCACCCAGGAAGCCGGGGCCTTGTCCCTGCAAGGAGGCGAACTAAGTGCACTTCTTGTTGTGCCAGGTGGCAAAGAGATCCACCTGGGGATGACCCCACCTGCTGAAGATTTCCTGAATTACAAAGGCGTTTAGCTGCCACTCGTAATTGTCCACTCCCAACCTGCTAAGCCTGTCTGCCTCCAAGTTGGCTTATGCAGTATGGAGGAAAGGGGACTAAAGACTAAAGAGTATGTTAGTCACTACGGTGAGTAACTTATGATTTATGATTCTTCCTATTTAGCAATTTTCTTTCTATTTTGCAATTTTTCATTTTCAATTGCAACTAGACTTTGCCCTGATTTGAGAAAGGCACCGTTAGCCCGAAACATGTGTCATCAGTAAGGGCACTATCGATGAGACAAATGAAATTTGAAATTCAAAATCAATTGGCACAGCTCTCCAGGAGTTCTTTCTCAATTTTGCTTTAATGTATGTGGCAGATTCTTTGGCCTTTCTCCGCCTACTCCAGTGAGACGCGACTAAAGTTATTTTCAGTAACGTTCACGACTGTACGTTGATATTCATCCAAGGGGTATTTAATGAGTCGTTGACTAGACCAG
The DNA here is from genome assembly GCF_040938575.1 of Ambystoma mexicanum. Taxonomy (NCBI): domain Eukaryota; kingdom Metazoa; phylum Chordata; class Amphibia; order Caudata; family Ambystomatidae; genus Ambystoma; species Ambystoma mexicanum. Next base: position 1,505,426,430 of record NC_090932.1, on the reverse strand, counting down.
CCTCTAGAAAAGCATATTCATGTTGGTTTGGGTCTCTCATGGAAATCATCACCCTCAGAGCCACTATCATTGCTTCCCATGATTACCATCTTCCAAAGTCATGAAATCCTTTAAGATATTTGCAGGCAAAGTAAACCCTCTGTTGCTCCATATATTGCCCTTGTATTTCAGTGATATTAATCACAAATTCTCCGATTTACCCACTGTCAGTATCCCAGATGCCGGGGTACAGGGATCTCAGTAAGTCGAGTAACAGTACAACCCGGACTAGTGCTAGCCCAGGTCTCCTGACATGAGGGCGATCTTTCTTTAGATTTGCCCCTTCGCTGATTAAAGAATCACAGGAACAAAAGGGAAAATCAAACGAAAGAGTGGGAGCACCCCACCACTGTAACCCAGGCTGAAAAGGAAAGAAGGTTAGATCCAAGTGTGATTTATACATAAAATACAGATTGACAAATGATAAACCAGCTTATGCAATGTGGATCACTCTTGGGTCAGCCCGGGAGCAGGTCCGCTAGCTCTCCAACCCGTTAAAACCTCACGAGAACAGGGGACCGGGAAAAATAACAAAAATATGTTTTAACCACTAGTGCCTTGAAACTGTGTGTGGTGGAGAAGGAACTGTAAATCAATGAGGCTTACCAGAATGCGGACAATCTCAGAACCAGGATGAGTTTTTACAATCCAGAAAAAACAAACAACACAGAATAGAGATGGTTAATATGGGAACGGCACAAGGGACGCACTAAAGTCGGGTAGGTGCACTGTTTCTTTCCTGCAGATCGTCCTGGTAGTGGACTGTTACGTTCTTATATGAGCACATTCATATCAACGTCTAGCGGGCAATGAAGCCAAAAACAGCTGCGGTGTGGAAAGCAGTATGAAGCATCATAACAGTTTCATAACCCTGGGATGGCAGTAGAGGGAATAAAGGAGGTTGGGCAAGTATTGATACAGCTGCGGTGTAACGCTCACCTGGTTCCCACGGAGGCGCGGCGTCGAAGGCGCAGAACTCTGAAGATGGACAGGAAGGGCCCCTCTATTCTGGCTTCCCTGGCTCGTTGGATACCCTCCTGTGCGTGAAAAGGGAGTATTACCAACTGTGGAACAATGCTCAAGCCTCCCACTCCCTTCCAACCCTCCACGATACCCCGTGAAGCCTCACCTTAGGGTTTGGAAGGATGAGCTCTCCATCCTGCTTCTGATGCAGGGGCGCGTTGAAACCCAGTTACTTCACTGGATTGAGGATTGATGGGAGTTCAGGTAAGCTTGACTGTTGAGGTAAGGCGCTGTAAAAGTTCTGTTCAAAAGTTCAAGCTTAATAATAATGTTCGTTGTCTAATTGCAGCAAGCGCTAATGCTTATGTCTTTTTCCCCTTAGGGGCCGGGGTTCGGAGTGCCGGAGATATGGCGCCGACCCGAAGTGAAACAGTTCTGGATGAGCGCTCAGGTAATGTCTTTGCATTCGCTCATTCAATGTCTTTGTCTTTTTTCCCCATAGGGGCCGGGGTCCGGAGATGCCAGGAAGCGGCAGGACCCGAAATGCAGTGGGAATAATCCAACAGGTAAGACTTAAAAGGAAACTGAGCTTTCCTTATTCCTTTTCTCCCTCTCACCTTTGTTCTTGTCTTTTTTCCTCTAGGCGCCGGGGCGTAGCTGAATCCGGAAGATCGCTGCTGAAGATGGAAGCGCCTTGCAAAGGTGAGTAAAATGCAGCGCTGCAGCGATCGAAACGAAATGCCTTTAAAATGATGTCTTCCTTTTCAGGGCCGTTGGAGAAATGACTCCGGGATGCAGATTTAGCAGGTAAGGGCTTTTCTTCTCCTATTCTCTTCCTTTCTCCCCTTGCAGGTGTTCCAGGGTGCTGGCAGGCGTGGCTGAAGTCAGGATGCAGGAGCTGACACGGTGAGCGTCCAGCTGCTAGGTGCAGAACAACGCGAAGCATGTGTGGCTGTTCGGGTGGGGTTTAAATAGCCTTGGAAGAAGTTCCTGGTATGTATCCTTCCCCGACCACACCCGGGTGGTGAAGTAGTCCTACAGGTTAAGTAGTCCCATTCAGGCCTCAAGAGGGCCTGGATGAAGCAGCAAGGTCTGCATCAGGTAAGTGTGCACCCAAGCACTTAAACACATATCCTCTTCTATGAGCCTGGCGCCTAAGGTGCCAGGACTGGGGTCCGCTATGAGCCTGGCGCCTAAGGCGCCAGGACTGAGTCCAAAGGGCCCCGACGAGACTTCCCTGGGGAAAATGATGTCTGCCTCTGGGGTTGCTGGGCCCGGCCTGGCTCCTTAGAGGTAGGCATCATGACAGTACCCCCCCCTCAAGGCCCCTCCCAAGGTCTTTTCCTCCGGGGGTTTTGGTTTGTGCGGGAATCTTCGATGGAATCTTTGAATTAATCGTGGTGCGTGAACATAGGTACTGGGTTCCCAAGATCTTTCCTGAGGTCCATATCCTTTCCAATCAACAAGATAGAAGAGTTTCGACTTAACTATCTTGGAATCTAAAATGTCTTTCACTTCGAATTCTAATTCTCCATCAATTTGGACAGGGCCTGGGGGCTCGGACAGTCTGGTTCCAGGTTGTACTGGTTTTAGAAGAGATGCTTGAAAAACGGGATGAATCCGCATGTTGGATGGTAAATCGAGTTTAAAGGCCGCTGGGTTGATAATAGCTTTGATGGGGTAAGGCCCAATGAATCTGGGATTAAAAGTTCGCTGACCCTTGAGGGGTAGATGTTTAGTTGCTAGCCATACCTGATCTCCTACTTGGTAAGGAGGAGTTTTACTTCGGTGCAAATCAGCGTTTTCTTTATACTTTTTCTTGGCTTGCTGTAAGTGGGTTGTAGCTTCTTTGAAGGCTTGGGTTATTGTGGAATGTAGGTGATTTACTGCAGGCATCTCCAGGGTCAAAGGTGGATCTAGGTCAGAGGTCCGAGGATGGTGACCATACAGGGTATAAAAAGGAGTCTGTCCGGTTCCAGAATGCACTGAATTGTTGTATGCATATTCTGCAATCCAAAGGATGTCCTTCCAATTCAACTCGGATTGGTGTAACATGCACCGCAGATATTGCTCGAGAGTCTGATTGGTTCTCTCGGTTTGTCCGTCGGTCTGGGGGTGGTGGCTGGTGGATAACCGCACGTCTATTTGTGCTAGTTGGCAACATTTCTTCCAAAAGTGGGAGATAAATTGACTTCCACGGTCTGAGACTAATATGGAAGGGAAACCATGTAACTGCACTATATTTTCCATAAATTCCTTGGCCAAGGTGGAAGCTGACGGCAATCCTTTTAAAGGGATAAAATGGGCCATTTTGGAGAATAGATCCACTATTACGAGAATCGTGTTGTAACCACCACAAGGAGGCAGGTCAGTTATAAAGTCCACTGACAAGGTGTGCCAAGGTGCTGGTGGAATGTCCAAAGGTTGAAGTAGGCCGGCTGGCCTTTTCTTTTGACTCTTATTTTGGGCACAGATTCCGCATGACAACACAAATGACTTTATGTCTTTTCTCCAAGAAGGCCACCAGAAGTGGCGTTTGATCTTTTCTTCTGTTTTCGCGATACCGGGGTGTCCTTCCATTAATGATTCATGATGACGGGTAATGACAAGTTCCTGCAATTCTTTACTTGGCAGAAATAACCGTTCTTGGAAGTAGGGTAAATCATCCTTAAAGGTGTAGTGAGGACCCTTTTGACTCCATTCCAGTAAGGCAGAAGAGTCAAAAAGCTGTTTTACTTGAGCTTGGATGTCCTCAATGGTTTGCAATGACGTCAAGCCCAGAATTCTTTGTTCCGGTATGATTGGCACAGGTTCTAAACTCGAATTGGGTTCTTCCATGCCTATCCGGGATAAGGCATCTGCCTTACCATTCTTGCAGCCAGGGCGATAGGTAATTACAAAATCAAATTCCGCAAAGAATAAAGCCCATCGGAGTTGTCGCGAAGATTGAGCTTTGGCCGTCTTTAAATACTGCAAATTTCTGTGGTCCGTAATTACGGTGATGGTGTGTCTTGCACCGAGAAGATAGTGACGCCAAGCCTTGAAAGCTGATTTAATAGCCAGTAGTTCTTTGTCGGTAATTGCGTAATTGAGTTCAGGTGGAGAGAATTTTCTGGACCAAAAGGCTACAGGGTGTAGTTGGTTAGTTTCTGGGTCTCTTTGCGACAGGACAGCTCCCATGGCCGAACTGGATGCATCGGTTTCCACGATGTAAGGGAGATCTGGGCGCGGGTGCTTCAATACAGGTGCAGAGGTGAATTTGGTTTTCAGGTCCTGAAAGGCTTGTTCAGCCTCAAGAGTCCATTCAAAGCGTTTGTTTTTCTTTAGGAGAGCTGTGATGGGTTGAACAGTTCGGGAAAATTCCGGGATGAACCTTCGATAGAAATTGGCAAAGCCAAGCATGCTTTGCACTCCCTTCACAGAGCTAGGAGATGGCCATTTGAGAATGGCGTCCACTTTCCGCGAGTCCATTCGGATTCCTTGAGGTGTCAGGATGAATCCGAGAAACTCCACTTCTGTGGTATGAAAAACACATTTTTCGAGCTTGGCAAATAATTTGTGCTGGCGCAATTTCTCAAGAACTGCCCTAACATGGTTTCTGTGATCAGATTCTGAGGAGGAATACACCAGGATGTCGTCAATATAAACGATGACACAAACATCGATAAGTTCCCGAAGAACATCATTCATGGAGTACTGAAAGGCGGCAGGTGCGTTGCACAAACCGAAGGGCATTACTTGATATTCGAAGAGCCCAAATTTGGTGCGGAATGCAGTCTTCCACTCGTCGCCCTCTTTTATACGTACCAGGTGGTAAGCTCCTCGGAGATCTAGCTTGGTGTACACACGAGCATCTTTTACTTGGTCGATAAGCTCAGGTATCAGGGGCAAAGGGTAACGATTCTTAATCGTTATCTGATTTAGGGCGCGGTAGTCAATACAGGCCCTAAGGTCTCCTTCCTTTTTAGGTACGAAGAACAAAGCGGAAGAGACTGGTGACTTTGATGGGCGAATGAAACCATTGGCCAGGTATTGATCCAAATACTGGCGCAAATGCAGGTTCTCAGGTTCAGTAAGAGCATAAATCCTACTACAAGGTAGTTGTGCATTGGGTACCAAGTCGATTTGGCAATCGTAAGATCGATGGGGAGGTAAGGTGTTAGCCTGCTCTTTCTGAAAAACGTCTTGGAATTCTTGGTATTCAGATGGTAGCTGTACAGGGGTGGAAGTTACAGAGGCTAGACCCATAGCTGGATTCCTTGGGTAACAGGTTGGTTCACAATCAGGAAAAGTTATCTTCTTTGCTCGCCAGTCTATCCTCGGATTATGTCTTTCTAACCAAGGGATTCCAAGAAGTACTTGAAATTGTGGGGCCTTGATCACATCAAACACGATTGCTTCCCGATGTCCGTCCTGACCCACCAGAGTGATTTCAACTGTGGAATGCGTTACAGGCCCTGAGGCTATTTCGGTTCCATCAACTGTAGTAATTACATCTTGGGTTACTTTCAGGCGGAGAGGAAGCTTAATCCTGGAAGCCAATTCACGGTCTATGTAATTTCCAATAGCTCCACTGTCTATGTATGCTTTTATAGCATGCAACTGCTGAGGCTGTTTTGGGTTCACAAGCACCATTGGCATGACAAAATGCGAGGTCAAAGAGTTTGTTTTCAAGCTCGGCAAGCGGACCCCTACGCTTGGCGGGCTAGGTCGTTTCCCGAACCAGGTGTCAATAACTCGTTATCAGTGGCTCCAACCACCTTCTTGGGTGGTTTAACTGGACAACTTTGAAGAAAGTGACCGGAAGTTCTGCAATACAGACAAAGTTGCTTTTGTCGCCTTCTCTCTCGTTCCTTCTGCGTTAATGGTCCTTTAACACTGCCAATTTGCATAGGTTCGGAAACGTCAGTACTCTTGGAGTTAACGTGGGTCTTGATAGGTACTCTGGTTTCATACTTGAGCCGATCTGCTTTTCTATTTTGAAGTCTGTGATCAAGTTGAACCACTAAGTCTATGTAGTCTGCGCAGGCCTGGGGTGGATCTACTATCTGAGCTATAACATCTTTAAGCTCTCCGCGCAGGCCTCGATGAAACAATGTGATCCTTTTATTTTCAGGCCATCCGGTTTCCACAACTAGTCTATAGAAGGTGGCGATATAGGACAAAAGATCCTGATTACCTTGTCGTAAGGATAGCAGTTCATTGTCAAGGGCCTGTCCCTGCGAGTGTCGAGCGAACAATCTTTCCATGCTGGCCTGGAAGCCCTGGAAATCCCGGAGAATGGGATCATCCTGATTTACCAATGGAATAGACCAATCGGCAGCACAGCCACTGAGGTAAGATAGTACAAAGGCTACTTTGGTCTGGTCGTTGGGGAAGGCCCCGGGCCTGCATAAAAAGTGTAAACGGCATTGGTTCATAAAAACGGCATATTTCTTGGGATCCCCCGCAAAACGTTCCGGCGGGGCCAAAGGCATGTGTCCAGGTAGATTGATTTGTACCGGGTTATTCGAACCCATTGTTGTAGAAATATCTCCGGAAACAGGTAAAGGAGTGTGCTCTGCCTGGCCCTGCAATAACCTTTTGGCCAGATCATCAGTTCTTTCCTTGGATAGGATTAGTTCCCTTCTGAGAGCATTAGTCTCCTGGCGGGCTGAGTACACTTCTGCCCGTAATTCCCCTAAAAGATGGGCCAGCTGATCTGTCTTGGAAGTCTCCATAGCGCCCAGGTGGGAAATTGTGGTAAGGCTTCGCGTTCTGTAACGCTCACCTGGTTCCCACGGAGGCGCGGCGTCGAAGGCGCAGAACTCTGAAGATGGACAGGAAGGGCCCCTCTATTCTGGCTTCCCTGGCTCGTTGGATACCCTCCTGTGCGTGAAAAGGGAGTATTACCAACTGTGGAACAATGCTCAAGCCTCCCACTCCCTTCCAACCCTCCACGATACCTCCTCCACGATTCCCCGTGAAGCCTCACCTTAGGGTTTGGAAGGATGAGCTCTCCATCCTGCTTCTGATGCAGGGGCGCGTTGAAACCCAGTTACTTCACTGGATTGAGGATTGATGGGAGTTCAGGTAAGCTTGACTGTTCAGGTAAGGCGCTGTAAAAGTTCTGTTCAAAAGTTCAAGCTTAATAATAATGTTCGTTGTCTAATTGCAGCAAGCGCTAATGCTTATGTCTTTTTCCCCTTAGGGGCCGGGGTTCGGAGTGCCGGAGATATGGCGCCGACCCGAAGTGAAACAGTTCTGGATGAGCGCTCAGGTAATGTCTTTGCATTCGCTCATTCAATGTCTTTGTCTTTTTTCCCCATAGGGGCCGGGGTCCGGAGATGCCAGGAAGCGGCAGGACCCGAAATGCAGTGGGAATAATCCAACAGGTAAGACTTAAAAGGAAACTGAGCTTTCCTTATTCCTTTTCTCCCTCTCACCTTTGTTCTTGTCTTTTTTCCTCTAGGCGCCGGGGCGTAGCTGAATCCGGAAGATCGCTGCTGAAGATGGAAGCGCCTTGCAAAGGTGAGTAAAATGCAGCGCTGCAGCGATCGAAACGAAATGCCTTTAAAATGATGTCTTCCTTTTCAGGGCCGTTGGAGAAATGACTCCGGGATGCAGATTTAGCAGGTAAGGGCTTTTCTTCTCCTATTCTCTTCCTTTCTCCCCTTGCAGGTGTTCCAGGGTGCTGGCAGGCGTGGCTGAAGTCAGGATGCAGGAGCTGACACGGTGAGCGTCCAGCTGCTAGGTGCAGAACAACGCGAAGCATGTGTGGCTGTTCGGTGGGGTTTAAATAGCCTTGGAAGAAGTTCCTGGTATGTATCCTTCCCCGACCACACCCGGGTGGTGAAGTAGTCCTACAGGTTAAGTAGTCCCATTCAGGCCTCAAGAGGGCCTGGATGAAGCAGCAAGGTCTGCATCAGGTAAGTGTGCACCCAAGCACTTAAACACATATCCTCTTCGATGAGCCTGGCGCCTAAGGTGCCAGGACTGGGGTCCGCTATGAGCCTGGCGCCTAAGGCGCCAGGACTGAGTCCAAAGGGCCCCGACTTGGGCCCGCTGAGACTTCCCTGGGGAAAATGATGTCTGCCTCTGGGGTTGCTGGGCCCGGCCTGGCTCCTTAGAGGTAGGCATCATGACATGCGGTGAGGGATGCAGTATGAAGAATCCCCACAGGTCTGAGGCCCAAACAGCACCCAACTGCGCTGAAAACAATTAAGGAAATTGCAAACGGGAGGTCCGCGAGTGGTACACAATCCAAATCGGAACTGAAACCAGGAGAGAGGCAGACAGAGTTAATACCACGTTTCTCATAGCAGCAGTCGTCCAAGAAGCAGAAAAGGACGTCCGTTGAGCAGACTAGGTTTGTTACCGTGTGGTTGGGAAAAGTACAGATTCGGCAGGCCAAGGAACGTCTGGGACAAGGCGTAGGATCGAAGTTTCAAACAGTGTCAGAATACACAGACGACTGGAAGTACTTGTGACCTTAATCAGCAGCAGCGTTCCACATAGACCGGAAGACTTTATACTGACATCAAAGGCGGAGACTCCAGCGGAACAATATGTGGATATCACGTGACCCATAGCGAACGCCTCATCCTCCTAGATCGCAATGTAATCGGATACGATTACGCAGCGAACGTCTCCATGGTAACCTCCATTGTTGATAAAATGGAGCAGCAGTGAAACGGGGCGAACAAAATGCCTGTTTCATTTTCATTTGAGGTGAGGATGCGCCCTCAGAGGATTCACATCCCACCAGGACCGTGACAGGACCCCACTGCCCCCACCCCCCACCCCCCACGGGCGCTGCCACACCCCTGGAGGCATGGAAACTGCACAGCAGTGCAGGAGCATGGATGTTGGACAATGGTTCCCAGGTCCTGTCTTCTGGACTGTAACCCTTCCAGTCCACTAGGTAGTAAGTAGATCCTGCTCTGTTCTCCATATCCAAGATCGCAGCCACCTCATACTCTTCAAAATCATCATTGACAACTTGAGGGGGGCGTGAAGGGAAACGAGTGGTAGGCAAGCATGGTTTTTGTTATGAAACATGGAATACAGGATGCACCCGTCAACCCACAGGTAGGTTAAATCGTACTGCCACAGGATTGATTAGGGCAGTTATGGTATATGGCCCTATATAGCGTAGAATGAGCGTCTTTTTGTCAGGAATCTTGAGATTGTGGGATGACAACCAGACACTCATCTCCACCTGGTAGTCCTGCGCCACAGACCGCCTAGCATCCGCAAAGTGTTTGGTCCGTACCTGGGCCCGGTTGAGCTGGTCTAGAATGCCTCCATGTACTGAAACCAGATCACGGATACAAGCCTGAGCAGCAGGATTGTCTGCCGGGATGGATGGATTCAACGGTAGGGATCTCGGATATTGGCCATACAAAGCATAGAACGGGGACACCCTGATAGAGCAATGGAGGGAGTTACTGTATGTGAACTCCGTGGTGTGCAATAGTGATAACCAGGTCTCCTGGTATTTGAGAGACAGGCAATGGAGGTACTGTTCCAGGGTTGCATTAAGCCTTTCAGTCTGTCTGTCCGTCCGAGGATGGTATGCACTGGAGTAACTCGTCGATGAGGAAGGTGGAACACAAGGCTTTCCAGAAGTGAGATGTAAATTGGGAACCCCGATCGGTGACAATGACGGACGGTAGACCGAACAACCAGAAAAATGCATGAGAAATATATCTGCCAGAGCAGGAGCTGAGGGGAGGCCCGTGCCAGGAATGAAAAGCGCCAATTTGGTAAAGTCAATCACAACCCAATCCATGGACATCATGTGCCAAGGTTTGCGGTATCAGCAGAGGCTGTAGCAACCCTACTGGTTTACTGTGCAGTGTTTTCCACTGGGCGCAAATCGAGCAGGATGATATATAGTCTGTGAGATCCCTGGACATCAAGGGCCACCAACACCATCTTTGCAACAGGTCAAGGGATTTGTGTCGACCAGGAGTGCGGCAATCAGGGAGTCGTGAGACCACTGTAAGGCCCAGAAACAAGTGTCATCAGTTGGTACATGTATATCATCAGTTGGTACATATATCTGTCCCAGGATGTATGGCAGTCCATTGCAGACGTCTAGGTTCAGATCCTGTATTTCAGCTGGATTACTGGAAACCCAATCCCGGATGGCTTCCCTCAGCGGAGGTTGCGGAGTACAACCACATACTACATGATTCGGTAGAACCAGCGGGATCTCCGTAGTGGAATGGGTAGGTTCAGCATGTATGCGAGAAAGAGCATCTGCTTTGGCATGCAGTTGTGCAGGCCGGTAAGTGATGACGAAGTCAAACTGGGAGAAAAACAAGTGCCAACGTGCCTGTCTGGCTGTTACACACTTCATGGTTTTAAATGCCAATAGGCTGCGATGATCGGTGAAGACAGTTACAGTATATCGTGCACCCAATAGATGTCTCCATTCCGAAAAGGCGTCTTTGACTGCCAACAATTCCCTTTCTGTAACAATGTAATTCCTTTTGTAAGGCATGAGTTTATGGGAATGATAAGCAAGAGGATGTACTTCACCGGTGTCCGGGCATTGCTGGGATAATATAGCACCCTCCTCAACACCAGAGTCGTCCGTTTTAGATCAAGAACGGGAGATCAGGGTTTGGATGCTGCAAAACCAGAGCCGTAGTGAAGGCTACTTTTAGGGCATCAAAAGCCGATTGAGCTTCAGCGTTCCAACAAAAGGGAACTTTGGAGCTAGTCAGGGCGGTCAATGGTGCAGCAAGAGACGAGTAGGAATGGATGAACCAGCGTTGGAAAACCTAAGGAAGGACTGTAGTGTCTTCAGTGAAGTGGGTGGTGGCCAGTCGAGAATGGCCTTAACCTTGGACTGATTCACGCTGACTGGAATTCCACCTCCAGTAGCGTTAAAGATGCACTTCTCAGCTTTGACATAGAGCTGATGTTCCCTCGGGCATTGAAGGATGGAACAGACGTGTGTGACATATTATTCAAAAGAGGACGAGTAAATCAGGATGTCGTCTAGGTAGATGATGACATATTGGTCTAGCCTATCACTGAAAATGTTCATAAAAAATTGAAACGTGGCAGGGGCTTTGCATTGTCCAAACGGCATCACCAGATATTCAAACAACCCATAACGGGTCTTGAATGCCATCTTCCATTCATCCCCCCCCCCCTTCATGTATTCTAACCAGATTGTAGGCCCCCCCGTTGGTCAAGTTTGGTGAACATGGTCGAAGAACTCAGCTGATCCAGGAGGACTGAGATCAGAGGCAAGGGATACTGGTTCTTTATTGTGATTACGTTCAGGCCCCTGTAATCAATGCATGGTAGGATCGAAGAACAAGGGCGAGGCTGCGAGGGACCTGGACGGATGAATGAAACCCGTAAGAAGGGCCTTATCAATGTACTCTTTAAGTAACGTGAGTGAATACACCCTACCCGTAGGGATCTCGGAGCCTGGAACCAGGTTGATTGGTCAGTCGTAGGGTGATGTGGTGGCAGTTGCTCCGCCACTACTTTGTCAAACGTCCATGAAGGCCTTGTAGACCGATTGAATCAGGAAAATGGGGCTGGATGTAACAGATCCAACCAATGGCGTAGACAGAAATAACGGTAGACATGAAGCTCTGCGGGTGACTTCATTTGACTGGAAATGGGGAGTATCACAAAAGGATGAAGGGAATAGCACCTCCTGGGAAGCCCAGTCGATAGCGGGGTTATGCAGCTGCAGCCAGGGCAGGCCCAAGATTTCCCTGAATTGTGGTGTTGTGATCAGATCGAAGACGATACGTTCCGTATGACCGTGGCTTGTACCGTCACCAATCCTGAAACCAGGGCTGTGCCGTGCCGTCAACCATGATTACTACTTTCGGTCTTGATTTAGAAACGATGGACACCCCAGAATCACAGGCAAACAAGAAAGCCATATAATTGCCTGTGGAACCTGAATCAAGAACTGCGTGTGTTTGCAACAAGGAACCGGGAGAACACCTCAGACACTGAGGGGCAAAAAGGGGAAGACCAGTCAGAAGCGTGTGAGTCCAACAAAAGCCTACCCGGCAAAGGGACTCCATCTATTGCCGGGCCCTGGAATTTCCCTGCTTGCGAGCGGGTTTTTTGGGGCAGCTGTCCAGGAGATGCTCCGATGAACCGCAGTACATATAGAGATTGAACTGCAGTACATACAGAGATTGTTCTTGCGTGGATGTTCACGTTTGGCGGAAGTCAGAGGACCACAAACCGCTCCGATTTGCATGGGTTCAGGACCAGACTGTGCCGTGGGGGGAAGTATCAGGGCGTGAGACCACTGGTTGGGTGGCCTGCCTCTCCCTCCCCACTCAGCACGTCTGGCATCTAGGCCCGTTGACGGAAATTAAGGAATTACAGGTCGGCGGCCTGGGTTTTGTATCTGGTGTCGAAAACCCGATTCAGGGCGGTAATCGGGGCATCGCAATCATAAAGTAGATAGCTGTTGGATTCCAGCAGGAGATTGGCACATGCCTCCCACCAGGACCGTGACACCCACCCACCCACTTGTCCTCGTTCCTGACCAACAGTTTGGGAAGCATCACGTTGAACCCAAAGTAAACTATAAGAAATCTATTTTCAACCTACTATGAATTACAGCTTACATATAGTCAGCACCCAGCCTCTCTGGTAAAGTGTTCCTCCTAGCCTTTGGAGCATATGTTTGCAAAGTGAGCTACCCAATGTTCCCAACAAAATAACTCAAAACCACCCACTACAAACTTTACTTTGATATGACAATTTTTATCAGTCTCCCCTCCTCCCTGCCCCCCATTTTTGGGGCCTGCTTACACTTGGCAGATTTTGACAAAACCGTAATCTTTTAATTTCAGGCATTGACTGTAAGCTATATGATCCCAGCAGGCGTTGTGAAGGAGTGACTGGTCAGAAAAGCTTGGCTGGGGGTTGCTGAGCTTGTTCCTGTATATCATAGGTTCTGTGTTATGTGGGGGGTTTGGGGGAAACACAAAGATGTATGATGGCAGGCCCTGAGCAAAATGTCCTAGTATGCTGTGGTGGGGCAGAAATCCTCAACAGGAAGGGATTGTATGTTTGAAGCTTTTTGGGGAACCAAAGAACTTGGATTCCCTTGAACGTGATTGTAACAGATTGCCATCTGTGAGGGTGTGAAATCCCTAGCTTTTTTTATTAATATCAAATGAGGCAGATATTTTTGTTTCTGAAACTGAAGCCTGCTGAACAGGACTCCCCCCGCCCCCTTCCTCCACCCCCTTCATCAGAGCACCATGCCAAAAGCATGGTACGTTCATGTGCCTTAGCTGCACCAGTCTCTTGACATCTTAAGCTTCTGCTCTTCAGTGGCACAGGGCAGGTATCAAGGTCACATGTGCCTTCCTGAAAGCTGCTTCCTGCAGCCAGGGGTAGCATTTTAACTTCTTCGCCTCTGATCCAAGTGATCAGAATTATCAGTCTTAATTAGTCTAGTTGCAATCTCTAAAATAATGAGCCATGCGGAGAGCACAAAATGATGAGGGTCACACCAATTTGATAATCGTGCAAGTGTTCACCCCTGAACCCAGGCCCAACTATGTCGAGGCAATGTGGATTTATGGCTAAACTGGCTGTCTCCAATAAAGATGTAGCAGAGCTAGCCTCACACTGGGGCCTGCACAACAGAGGGCATTTGATGTCTGAATGCATGGAAAACAGGCACTGTTAGAGCAGCTAGAGATTTTCTGTTCAAGCTCTTCATTCCTGTTGTGATGATTCACAGGGCCTCGTCCCTTCTCCCCAGAGGGGAGCCCTTCACAGTGAGGCGCTACAATCTCCCTTGCGGTGGCCCAAACAGGACCTCGCAGGGAGAGACTCACCTCACAAGGATAAGGACTCCCATTCAGTGATGGAACTCTGTAATCCCCTTGCCTTTGAGACGATGATATCCTTGATGTCCTCCAAGAACCATCCTGAAAGCACTACTGTTTGTTACTGCCATATTCCCTCCTTTCCTCATTTAAGACTTAATACCACAAAGACGCGGATTAACATACAGAGTAATACATCATCTCCCAAAAGTACTGAGAAGAGGAAGATTGAAGGAGCTATGAGAATTACTCCTTTCCCAAGTCTAGACAGTACTGAGAAGAGGTGGCCCCCAAGGAGGCATGAAGACTACTTCATTGATTTGAAGGACTATGGCAATCCGGTAGGGAGGATTCAGCTACAGGACATAAAAACCAAGAAGGGATTCAATGCAGCGAGAATCTGGCGTGAAGCCCGTCAGCCCCGGAAGATTTAAACCTGGAAACGAGGAAGTGAACTGACAAAGCAGACCCTCGGTCGTAAGGACACCTTGGAACGGTCAGCGAAGGACTCCGTAGTCAGACTGAGACCCAACTTACACAGAAGCTGGAGAGAGGCCTACAGTGGTGTGACCTCAGTGAGGTGGACCGTGCGGTCCTTCAACTACGCTGACATTGAAAGGCTAAGAAATCTGCAGAGCCAGCGTGGTGCAGAGAGAGAGAGAGACGCAAAGAGCATTTGACGAGAGTGAGCGAGACCAGCACCCTTGAAAGAACCAGTGACGTGCCCCCACCAGAAAGCCACTGGAGACCCAGTAGGGATTTGGGCAAGAGTGTAGAGTGCTTCAGGAGTAATCTCCCTTGTCACAGTAATTGCAAAAAAGAGTGAAGAATGTCTCGGGACTAATCTCCTTAGTAACAATAACTGCAAGAGAGACATCAAGGATAAAGATTGCTACGGGAGTAGTCTCCCTCACCAGCGGGTTTGTGTAATCTGTGGAAAAAGCCAAGGACATTATGGGAGTGATCTCCCTTGTTGCAATAGACAAGAAAAAGATAAGGGAAGTGCAAGAATATATACAACGCTGAGAAAGAATAATTATTGGCCATTTAACCAAGACCAAGACAGTCCCTGGCAGGAATTACAAGTGCTTATCAGAACTGTTGCAAGAGACTATCAGATATCCGCCCTTACGGTTGGACCAGGAGAAGGGAATCATTCTCCTTGCTTCATTTCTGTTGCTGAAGACCTTTTGATTAGTGGTAGGGTTAGCGTAGGATAGTTTTGGATGAGGACTGATTCTTTACTTTGACAACCACCCTGACGATGAGCACCCAGGTTAGAATTCAGTTAGGTAGGGCAGATTTTATAGGTATACGGATAGAAAGGTCCATTTCTCATTATTTGAATAAAACCTTGTGTTTGAAATGCCATTCTGTCTGACTCCTTTTTCTTACATACCACACTGTCCACTCCAATTTCCTGCCGGACAGGGCACTCTGGGTATGATATCGGAAGGCATGGGTCACTTGTTTCCCAGACATGTATTGGTCACCTTGGAGCAGGCTTGTCTTAAACCAATCCCCTGTGACATTGTGCCTTTTTATAAGGAAGAGTTCTCCCACACTTTCCTGTATTCATCTCTGGACTTCCACAAGGACAAGAGACTTCATCTGGACCACTGTTGGGATGTAGTTTATCCCAGAGCCCTCTGCCAGGAAGGTGAAGACATCCAGAGGAGAGCTCTGCCCCAAAACATCCCCTGGGAACAGTGGGGGTGAACTGCTGTTGATCAAAGCGTTAACTGCTGGCTGCACTGGAACTAGGACCCTGTCCCTGGAGGTGAAGGAAGCCCTGCAGGTGCTAGCCAAACACCTTGGACTAGGAGTGCAATGCAAGAAGAACTTAATTTGTCCTAGACTCCTGGAAGGGAACTCTCAGCACCTCGAAAGCCCAGGAGTTGCTAAAAATCATTTTAAATCTCTTTGAACCGCTTTGACTGATTTGACAGTATTCACAGCCTTTGAACTGAGACAGGACCAGAGGTGCTACTTTTGCCTCTCTTCTACTTTGAACCGCTTGCTGCACTGTGTGCTATTGACATGCCGGCTCGACCCATTACTGGAGAATATCTCAAGCAGTCCGTACTACAGGCTCGACCTTCGAGGGAGCAACTCGATCTGTGGGAAATCATCAAACTCTTTGTTGCAAACGCTGACTCAGCCATCATCTTGCTGCCGTTGCGACCACTACTCAAACGTACGGAAGACATCGAGTTTCTGACTCCACCCTTCTGGGGCCTGCACCATCAATCCAAATCCATGATGCATCGACCCAAGCAGTCTTATCCGCTTGACCACAGCTAAAGCACCAAGAAGCCAAGTGAGATGCTGTCTAGCCCCCTAAGAACAAGGTGATGTTACGAGGCTCTGTCCCGGTGGTCTGCTTTCTGGGGTCCTAATGTCTTGCAAGCCCCCTATTTTCAATTTTGTTTTCCAAGCATATTCTATTCAACATTGGCATTGCTGCAATTTCTTGCCTCAACTCCACCCCTCCACACCACCCTCCTTCTCTAGTACCCAGACTGCTGTACAATCTCCATCTTCTCTGTGTTTTTCTTTCAGGGGTCGGTTTTGCTTGTGTTTTTAGTTACACATGTTTTTATTGTTGAATGAAATGCCTATATTTGTATTTAACTGTGATTGGACATTCTTTTATTTTGTAGTCTCTGTGCTATTGCTCTTTGGGTAGTTGTTCTATGGTCTGCCCATTGCCCTCGTTGCCACGAAAGGAGGAGGTATGCCTGCCGTGCTGCGTCTGTTTTTACCTTTGATTGGGATCACTGGTATCTTAGTACTAGTGTGGGACTGGGTAGGCTGTTTAGCCAATTCTCTCTTTACCCTTGCAGAGCAGCAGCCATTTTGTCATAATAAGCAGTTATTGAAAAATAATGGAGAAAGCAAAATGCAGATCTTAAAGAAATTTAAAAATGGAAGTTAACTTAATGGTTCCATAATGAACGTATGTCCTTGCAACAATGATTCAGGACTGCACACACCGCCATGTCGGTTTAGACATTTTCCTTTCTTCACTGAGAAAATGCCGATGTTACACCTTTTTAATTTCAGACCCTAAAAAACAAAGCCTGAAGGGCCTTTTTTGGAAATCACTCACAGTTGAGGTCAGTAAACTATTCTATTTGTCCACAGACAGCTTTCCCAGGGGGCACAAGACTTCCCTTATTTAACATAAGGTGGTTCTTGGAAATATTTTTAAAGCGCAGTTTGACACCAGCTATCACGCTCTCCCAGTGGCTGACAACAATTCGATTGCTGCATTTTAGTGATCTTTGCCAGGTCAACAACTACACATCTTAGGTTAAAAACAACTAGAACAACTACAAGTCCTAATGCAAAGCCTGCTTCTACAAAACTGAAATTGCAGATGAATTATAAGGTAGAGCACTTTGTTCCCCGGGACACATTGTTAGATTTATTTAATAATTCATGGATGTTTTAAAGCACATGGAAAATGTTAACTTACAGGACCTGGGTAGGCTAATTTCATTTTGCAATGTAATTTGTTTCCTGTTTAGCTTGTCTTGTAACTGTTTTATGGTCTCTTTCGTGTTAGTTTCTGTAAAACAAGTTTTATTTTACAATGTTTTATAATAGGTTATGTAAACTTCGAGGTACATAAAGCTCCCAGGATAGGGATGTCCCAAATGTCACTGATACTGCTTTGGATAAACATCTGTTCCTGCCAGAATACAGTTTACTTATTGTTGATCTCTAGGATTTCTTTTAATATTTCTTGCAAAAGCTAAAGAACATGGATAACAAAAAATAGCCGTTAAAAGATTTTGAAAAATCTATATGAAAGAAAAACAAACCAGAAGCCTTGCGCTGTACTTTAATCGCGGGGGAAAAAGACTGAACATATATAAATAAAGGTCTATTGGGAACTCTTGGGAGGGATTTTCAGAACCAGCCTTGTGGTAGGATTCTGATAGGCTAACCTAGGTGTGAGGAAGGCATCATCACGAGTTGGGTGCTAACCCTGGCGGTAATACCGCTGGGGCTATTAGCCCTACCGCCAAACCCCCGTCGCTATTAGTGCCAGATCACGGGATTGGCGGAACGGTAAGTCCCCATTCCCCATTGGGCCCATTCAGGAATTTCCCATTCCCCATTGGGGCCAATGGGGAATGTTCGGCACTATTACCGCCGGCGGTAATGGCACCGGAAATCAGCAAAAACGCAGCGCATTTGCCCCAGCTCAGAGCTGGGGGTAAATCTGCCAAGCTCATGATTTGGCGGACCCTTGAATGCAGCGGTAATGGCGTTACTGCCGCATTTAAGGGTTACCGCCAAACTCGTGATGAGGCAGTTGGTATTGCCAAATTCTCTTCAGGTAGTGTAGGCTAGGCAGTGAAGCAGATCTGGGATATCTGGATGTGTAAGTTCAGGTTCAGACTGGGGAATAAAATTGTCTTGGGCACAAATGAAAAAGTGGCCCACAGTTGCAAACGGCAATTCATTCCTTTTGTGTCATTGTTTGAATAGTACCCAACAGGAGTTTTTTGATAAAATGTGGTGCAAATTGTGGATTTTAAAGAAAATGTATTCAGCAACACTGGTAAAAACTACTAGCCGCATGGTAAAGAAACCCATCAAACTGGCCCACCTTGACCCAAAAAAGTGGCCCACAATAAGCCTTGCATTTTTCGTTTGGCCATGGGCCTATTGCCCTATAGGCCAGTCCGAGCCTGTTTAAGTTTAGTAAACAACGGTTGGAACCAGCCAGATAGAGTTTCACACAGAGGCATAAAAATGTCTGGGGCTTACGAATCTGCTTGGATTCACATGCTTTGCATATTTTATTTGGATTTGTAAAGTGCACTAGCAGCCCAAGGGCATCGTGCCGCTGTTGCATGAAATTGTCTTAGTTACAGGGTTATTTTAGCTCATGGTTACAGAGAGCATGTATCCTCACAATGATACTTACATAGATGGTCACAGTTGCGTTTGTTATACAGTTACAATGAGGGTTACATCATAAGTAGAATGGGAAAGCAATCTACAAGGGACAGGGACCCAGGGATACTGATTTAAACAAACATCGTTTGTATTGCTTTCCTAAAGGCTGAATTTGACTCAATGCTTCTAATGCACGGGGGTAGTGTTCCAATGGGTCGCTGCCATGACTGGGAAACTGGAACCTCCTGCTCACATTCTCTGAGTCCTAGGAAAGGAGATCCTATTGGTATAAGCAATTGCTGTAGGTCGGGATGATATAGGCTTGACTATTCTTTGAGAAAGGTAAAAGTTATGGACGCATTTGTGCATCAAGGCGAGCATTTTAAAGACTATCCTCTCTTTAATGGGGAGCCAGTGTACCCGCTTCTTGGTTACGGAGATATGTTCCCTCTTTGCAATGCCAGTGGCAGCACTAAGGGCATTATTCTGGACAGTTTGGACTTTGGTAATGTTTTTTACGGACATCCCTACAAAGAGGGCCTTGCAATAATCCAACCAAGATCCAATTATTGCTCTCACAATAGTGAGACAGTTCTGTTCTGACAGAAAGGCTCTAGCTGCGTTAAGCAGTTGATAGTGGTATGCTGAGGTTGGTGCAATCGAATTGACCTGCCTGTTTATAGAGCGGTCGGGATTCAGGTAGACCTCCCCCCTCCCCCAAGGTCTTAACAGTTTGAGAAACAGGAATTGCAATGTTGTCAATTGTGAATGAGTTGTATTGTTTATCCAGTTTCCTAAGGGTGGCAGTTGAAGTTTTTTTTTTTTCACCGTTGAGGCATAACCAGTTTTCTGCCATCCAGGTTTAGATGGTGGAGTATATGGATTTAAGGGTTGCCATGTCGTCCTCATAGTTGCCAGTGAGGGGGATAAAGATCTGCATGTTATCAGCATAATTGGTGTATGTGATGCCCAACGCGTCCAGAATATGGAACAGTGGCCTTGTAAACAGGTCATAAAGGGTGGGTGAGATGCAAGAGCCCTGTGGGACTCCACATTTTCTGTCGCTTGTGTGGGCACAGGCTGAGTCAGCAAAGACTTTCATAACCCTTTCCTGGAGAAACGAGGTGATCCAAGCAATGGCCTTAGGGGAGAAGTTAGCAGCGGAAGAGAGATGGTGGCAAAGGGTGTCATGATCCACCAAGTCAAAAGCTGCGGACAAATCTAGGAGCAGAAGGAGAGCTGTTTGCCCATAACTCTGAAATCGTCCATTTGGTTTTTTAGGTCTAAGAGTGCCGTTTCAGTGCCGTGTCCCGGACGGAATCCTGACTGCTGGAGGCCAAGCAGGTTATTCGCCTTGAGGAATCTTTGGACTTGCAGGTAAGCTGCCTTGTCCAGAATTTTCAATAGGAATGGGACCATGGTAATGGGTCTATAATTCCCTGGGACCGTTGGGTCAAGAGCTGGTTTCTTGAGGAGAGGGTGTACCCATGCTTCCTTGAGACCAGTAGGGACATGGCCTGACTGGAAGGAGGCATTAATGAAGGCTGTAAGGAACTGCGCAAGGGTGCAGGCAATGTCTTTAATCATTTGAGCCAGGCAGGTGT
Organism: Ambystoma mexicanum; assembly: GCF_040938575.1. Classification (NCBI taxonomy): domain Eukaryota; kingdom Metazoa; phylum Chordata; class Amphibia; order Caudata; family Ambystomatidae; genus Ambystoma; species Ambystoma mexicanum. The sequence continues at coordinate 1,505,406,080 of NC_090932.1, read as the reverse complement.
CACCTTTGCAGTAGGAGGGTTCGATTTGAATTAAGGAGGACAATGACTTCTGGTTTGCTCATCTCCTTAAAAGCAAAGGGAGGGGAGTCACCCGCAGTACTACTTTGTAGTTTAGAGATTTGGTGACTGAATGCCTGTTGATGGGCAAGGATTTTATTTTACAGAGTGTTAAGTTTGTCAAGCATAGCAGCTTGGATATTATGACTCCAATCTTCATCTTTGTGAAGGGTCGGTTTGGCTGTTTTCAACTCCCTGAAGATAGCACAAATGTCTTTGGTCCCTGATTTGGCATTTGTTATCCTTGTGTTAAATGAGGAGGCTTTTGCTTTGATTATGGCAACTTTATATTCTTTCGATATGGTCTTGAATGCTAGCTTCGAGTAGTCATTCGGGTTGGTTTTCCAGTGGGAGAGCGCTGTCCTTTTCCTAGCACGTAGCTCAAGGAGTTCTTTTGGAGAACCAAGCATTGGCATGCTTGGTACGCTTAGCTTTCCTTAGAGTAAGTGGGGCGATGTCATCGACTGCTTGAATGATGACGGATTTGAAAGCATTGGCCAGAGTTTCTGGGTCACTAGAGAAGGGTGCCTGAAGGGCAGGTACTAGGACGTAAGGTGTGAGCTTATCCTGTGCCGTGTGGAGGAGAGTCTGTTGCTTGACAGAACTCTTCATAGTATTAAGTTCAAATTGAATGGAGTGATGATCTGACCAGGGCAAAGGAGAGATGTCCGTGACTCTAAGTGAGCAGTTATGATGTGCAACCCAGTCAAGGGTAGGACCTTTAATGTAGGTGGGCTCTTTGATTGCTTGAATGAACCCTAAGGTGGATAGGGCTTTATTGAGGGAGGCTGCTTGGGAGACGTTTGGGTCGTTAAGGCCTAGGTTGAGATCTCTCAGCAGAATGGATTGGGTAGTTTTCCTCAAGTTATTGGACAAGGAGTGAATCAAGGCATCTTGGAAGTCCAAGACTGGTCCTGTTGGTTAATCTACAATATGGAGGGCAATTGTACAGTTAGGGGAAAGGTTAACTTTAAGAGGAAGATGGTCACTATTATGGCCAAGTTCCCCTTCCACCCTTCTGATAGGGATGGTCTCTTTAGCAATAAGAGCTACTCGTCCTCCTTTCTGAAGAGAATGGTCTTGTCTGAATATAGTGTAGCCTGATGGGATGGCAGTGCCAGGGCTGGACCGGATGCTTTGGTGAGCCAGGTTTCACTGATTATCAGATGGTCAGTGTTGCAACTGGTGATAAGAGCATGGACGTCCAGTGCATGGGCAGGGAGAGAACGGGCATTGATAAGGGTGCAACTAAGAGGAGCATTTCGTGAGGCCCTGTGGGTGCATAGGCTGTTTAGAGAATTCCTTTAAACCCACAGATATTTACAGTAATATGCTTGCTTTTATACCAACTCATGGAGAAATTTATATTTGTCCTGTCCTGCAACACCTAGTTCTCTTGGAAGCACATGCACCAGGTGTGCAATAGCTGTATTCCAAGGGACCACCATGACTCATGGTGTCGAGTTTGTAAGCTCTTTAAACCAAGCCCACTTACGTAGCGTTGAGCAAAATATTGGGCAGCCTAATCAATGCAGGCAGAGAAAACGTTGGCCAAGTTTATCGTTTAAGTGGAAGAACTCTAGGCTGAAGAAGCGGGTATCGGTTTCAAGAGCATTCAAAGGAGCAGGACAAGGAGGAAACGTCAACATTTTCTTTGTTGCCAACCCACAGCTCTTAAGGGGGCATGGCAGGTCGAGCTGTGATGGCAACCCCTGGCATCCACAAGTCTGCTCTTGGTAAACCGAAACCCCAATCAAAATCAGACGGAACTCGACACAAACCTGCACCTGATCAATCGGTTTTAACGCTGAGGCCTAAGCAGATATTTGTAGGACATTTTAATGCCGAGCATTGCCATAACCGGTTGTCGAACAATCAATGCTTGCGTCGAAAACAAAACACAGGAACACAGTTCGAAAATGAGCGTAGACAAATCCATTTCCAAGGACATGTGAATCTATGAAGAACAGGAATCACGGGTAAGCAACGTATTGCTTATGTCCATGCAATCCCAATGGGTGAAAGAGGGCACAAAGTGTGGTATATAAGCTTGCACTCCTATCTGATTTTATTTCAAACAACCAACCCTAGGGCACTCAGAATCGCACAGGCACATATTTCTGTCGTTTTTCCGATTGTTGGAGCACTAAGGGTGGCAGGAGCAGTGTCGGCGGTAGCTGTTGGGGTTGTGTCTGGCTAGGTGGCATTTGCGATCTCCGCTTCAGGGACAGTTCCAGCAGATTTGCAGCAGGACCAGTGAGACACCCAGGGGCAGCAACCACGATGACATACGTAATGCGTATGGAACCCATAATACAGCTGGTGAAATAAAGTGGTGAAGAAACCCCTGCATTGGTCGGCAGGCCCAGCTTGGGGTTGCGGCAAAGAACAGACTTCAGGCAGGTCCCCTTCAGGATAGAGAGCACCTGATGCAGGCAGCTATGGTACTGGGCAACAAGGCAAGGACCTGGAGATTCCCAGGCTCTTGCATTGCAGCAGAGAGACCTGGCCTATGAATGGTGAGCCCACAGATTGGTTCCCGGGGTACTTCCAAAGTCTAGGGCATTAGTGCAGGATACAAGTGTAGAGGGTGAAATTAAGATCGCAAAAGCGGGAGCTAAAAGCGGCTCTTGGGAATCTAGCATTAGCCAGTGACCAGGAGATATCAGTTAGGAGTATTAAGCTAGTTCTGCAAATGTATCTTGCACATAAGAGGCAAATTAACATTTTGATTATTATCTATCACCCCTATGCTTTAAATGTTGCATAGATTAGCACTAATGTGTATTTATAAATTGTCCCAAATGCACAGAGTTAAATTTGCATAGATGTGTTTGTTTAGCATCTGTTGGCTTGGGAAGCTAAAAGTATCTCCTGGTAGTGGTTTGTATCAAGTTAACCAAGCTCTTGTAGACTTCAAGCAGGAGCTAAATAGCTCCTGGCTCCCACCAGTTTCGGACCCTGATTAGTCTAGTTGATTCCGCAAGCCCAAGGCAGCAAGGCATTGTTGAGTCCTCCTTGGTCACAGGAGAGACATCAGAGGTTAGCCTGTAGCTGACTTGGTCAACGATGCCCGCTTCAGCACCAGTCCTCCGGGTCTTCAATGCAGACTGTCTTTGAATACTTGACTCCAGTGGGTGACCACCAGAATGTCTCCAGAATCGCTTTTCTTATTCACAATCCAGGCTGAAGGGTTGCCCCAGCACACCAATGTACCATTCACACTGGTAAGGGCTGTCCAAACATGGACATCCACTTAGCCAATCTCTTCCCAGCAATGGACCAGTATAAAAAAGTACTCCAGTAACACCCCATTTAAGGTGGTATGTGATACAAAATGAAAACAAAGGAAACCAGAAATGGGAGAAGCAGTCTCCCTACACTGTCAGTCACAGAGATTGACAGTGTCCCAAAATGAGTTTAGCAGGTAAGGGAATCTGGAACTACTTCAAAGCCAGACAGTGTTCCAAAACATGGGTAAATCTGCTGGGTATCCTGGTCCCAGTGAAATCAGTGGTAGGTAAGCCGCACAAAGAAAAGCATTTCCTGACTGGAACATACAGCCAAACATACAAGTTTTTCCTGTCTGTGTTTATGGTGAAGTAAATCTTTGCACAAGAAGTTTCCTCTGTCAACTGCTGGTGTACTTCTATTGTGTGTTTTTCATTAATAGAATCATTTTGTGGCATAGCTGTAGTTTGTTTTGGAGGAGTTCTCAAAGAGCTTATTTTCTATAATTACTGGGGGGTTTTTTCTCCAGGGATTAGAAGTCGCCAACATCTGACTCTAAATCTATGTGTTTTAGGTGTTTTACTATTGACCGCAGTGTAATCATTCTGGATTTCAAAGGTTCCCTTTTTGGAATAATCTGCAAAGATGGCCTTAAAACGACTATTGTTTAATAAATATGCCTATATGTTGATAATGGTTTGATGTGGTCTGTGCCCTGTGGTTTTTCAAATCTTCTACAAGATTGCTTTTCCCCCCAAGGTTCTCAATAAATTGTAGTCTCTCAAATTGCATGATCCTTTTGATGTATCTTGTTTTGGGCAAAGGTGGGTTTTTGATTATATCGTCTGACTTTGGATCGACATTCAAAAGAATGTTTACTGTCTCTCTAAAAACGCCAATGTGCTCTTCTCCAGCTCACACCCATTTTTTTAGCACAGTCTAACGCTGCATATTGTCTTTTAACAGGCCAGGTGGGTAAAGATATTCAACCTTGTAGAGAAACAGTGTCAAGAACAGATCGCAGCACAGCAAGAGCAGTTTCACCAACAAATTCAAGTAAGAAACGTTAATGCTGTATTGGTATTTCAAGCCATTTTGTTTGCCTTTTATTCATCATATGGTTTCCTTCAGGTTTTCTTCACTTGGCAGATGTAAGGTCAACGTAGTGTGTGTATATTTGCATTCATACAATTGGTTAATTTCTCAGAGAAAGTCAACATCTATGTATGATGACCAAATACCATGAAAGTACACCTCCCACCCATGTACAATAGATTAAAAACACCCCTGAAGTACTGTGAAAAATTCCCAGAAAAAACTGAGAAAACTCTTCATGAGAGCGTGTTTAAACGTACTACATACCAGGGAAGTCTTGGCCGTCAGACATATGGCATCCTCAAATGTCTGTCGACTCTGTGCAAACCCCGAAAAACCAGAAACCGTAAAAAAAAAAAAAGAAACCATACGGCACCTACTCATGATATGTCCTCAAATGAGTAAGGAGAGAGAGATGTACTTGTCACCACTTACCCCATATCCATCTGCCATAGACAAAGAAACCTGTTGGTGCCGCTTAATGGCGGGGGAATGCGCAAGATGGTCTATGGCATCTGCTAAACTCCTGGATCTGGCCCTTAATAAGACCACAGACCTATCGACTCCAATGGACTCTGCATAATCTGCAATCTGTAGCCTTCCAACAAAACACGGTCACTTTGGATCAGCACATCAATACTTGGCTTGACTTCTGCTACCGAAGATTGCAGACGCTGCCTTTTCTTCCCTATAAGTGGTGACTTAAGTACAAAAATACAAACTGTGATTCATCAAGGAGACTTGTAAAAATCTAAAATGATTAAACACAAGAATTTTAAAAAAAAAGAAAGTAGTTTGGTGCCTCCTGCTATAGGTTTATATGAAAAGAAGGTAAGAGATCCCTCCACCCCCATGGCCACCTAACCTGACCACAGTACTTCCTCCCCCCGGCACCACAAACCACGTGGTCCTCAGGGACTTCTCCCTGGTTCCGGCCCCATACTACGAGCCATGGCTCCTCCCACCACTCCACAGCTCAGCTCAGACGCCACACAGACCGCCTGGTCTGCTTATCATGCACAGCACACCTCACCCGCTCAGGCACCTAGATCCAGGCACGCCTGCCCCCCCCTAGCCCGTCCAACCGGACCTTCCGCCACCACCACAAGCCACACCGTGCTGCTACCCCTTACTAGTACCAGCTGCCCACCTCCCTCACCGGCCTTCTTCCTCACCAACAGCTGCCCTGCAGACTTACCTCAGCTCTTCACCGCCAGCCGCATCCAACAAGAAACTATGTGCTGCCGGCCCTGCTCTAACACTTCACAGCTGTCGCAGCACCAGCCACCATCCCACTCACGCCACTGGCCTTCCAACTGTGATATACTCTCCTACACCAATGCGCCAACCACCCTCCTCCCATCTCACTAATTACTTTAAGACCAGGCTAACCAGCCAATCCTGGAACCCCGACTTGGGCAACCAGCCACAGGCACCACACAGCAATCCTGCTGCCATCGGACTACTGGTAAGCCCCTATCCAAGTGGCTCTTACAAAACCTCATCTTATCTTACCCTTCAACCAAACAACAGGCACTAACTTTTCCTCATTTTCTCACCTCTTTTTATTCCTTGGTACCCTGTCCTCTAAATGGAACCACATGTGGGGTTTTCTGCATTGTGTTTGAACAATATGTCTGCCACCCGGGAACATTGTCATGAATGCATTCTGTAATGTCACTCCTCAATCACCACAACCCACCCCACTTCACTGCTCCAACAATGTCTGACCGTATGCACTATATATGTTACCCGTGCTTATTTCAAACCAATATTTTTCTTAACAATTGTTGGACATGTACAAAACTGTAATTCCTTGCTACAATAACCTTGTGTAGCCCTTACTATGTCACCACGCTAGACCACCGTTCTCACACTCGACTCACCCCACTCACCACAATCACAGCCTTGATAAAGACCCAGGTTGAAACACGTGTCGGCTGTTTTTTGTAACACCTAATTGGCACAAGAAGAAATATAGATATTATCTTTGCTGTTTTCACCAATAAAATCAAACTCACATGACCAAATTACTGGACAATTACTACATGATCCTTTTCACATTGGACCAAGACGGCCCCCACTGCTAAACAAAGGGTTGTCTCCCACCAGGTTATATGAAAAGAATATTTGCAGCTGTACCCTTTCATGCTGTAGAGCACATCAACAGCTGATAAACTGAATCTTTGCCAACTCGCTGTGTCTGATATTTTAGCTCCTTTTACTGCAGCATTTTAATGGGGGGGTGGGTGGCATACCACAAAACCACTGATCTACGACACACCCTACCCCATCCCTGTTCTAACCTCTACTCACCCGCAATCTACTGCAGGAAAATGTCACGCATCCAATTGCAGTGAAATGGTGTTTACTGGTAAATGTGACATGTAAAAATGCATAAATTAACTTTGTTACAAGTGACTGCACACCAGTACCTCACTACAAGTCAGATTGAATGTTGAGGGTCTGCTTTCTATGCCGATACAGGTTACTAGAGGGCTGAGGCAAGGCTGCATCCTTGCCTCTGCTCTCTTCAACTTTTTTCTTCATGATTTGCCTGAGATTTTTGAGAATGTGAACACGGATGTTCCAAGATTGGGACAAAAGTGCCCACGTTATTATATGCCGGCGATTTAATTTTGATTTTAAAAAAACGAGATTGGTTTACAAAACTCCTTGAATGCTCTATCAACATACATAAACATCAACCAGCTTACAGTTAACATTAAAAAAAAAAAGATCATGATTTGCAATGCTCCCAAGAAGAAATTGAATAGACAAAAGTGGAAATTACAAGACTCAGAGTTAGAAGTGGTAGTACAATGCACTTATTTGGGCATGCGAATTGACAATCGACAACGCAATGGGGCACATTTGGAAATCCTGGACTCACGACTTACAACTGCCATTTCTCAAACTAAATTGATACTACATAAATACGGTAAACTTTCATTACGTTCAGCTGTGGTATATTACAATCAGAAAACTACTATGATACTCTTTATATGGCCTGGAAACATGGCTTAACCTAGAAAATAACACCTTGCAAAAATTGGAAGGGATATATTGGGGTTACCAGTCAAATGGTCGACACCATTTGGTCGAATGCCAAATGGTCGAATTTTTTTTTTTACCCATTTTTTGTTTTTTTTTGGGGGGGTCCCCCCCCCCACCCCCTTTTTTTCTTTTTTCTTTTTTCTTTTTTTTCCCCACACGAAAACCCACAAAACACATATATATAAAAAAAAAAAAAAAAATTCGACCATTTGGCATTCGACCAAATGGTGTCGACCAAATTGCAGTCGACCAAATTGCAGTCGACCAGTTGACTGGACACCATATATTGGAGATCAATTTTAAATCTACCTCCATGTTTACCGCTTGCGTTTATACACTGTGAGATTGGCTTACTTTCCTTGACGATCAAATACTATGGCGCCAATGTGCGTTACTTAGAAAATGTATTTTGGCGAATGCTCCGAACACTGTGCTCTCGTCCCTCTCTTGTTACATTCTAAAATCCAATCATGGTTTTGCTGTTAAATGGAGAAGTGCAGTTTTCAACATAATGGCTGCTGCAGATCTTCCATTGCATATCTTACTAGAGAATCCAGAAAGAGCCAAGAAAAAACTATACTTTTATGATTGGATAAAAACACGGGACCAGTGTTGTTTACACAAAGACTTCAGAGAGAACCCATAAGAAAAAGATTTGGGATATGTGAACCATACTTGATTCGCCATCCTTCAGAAGTGTTTCGCTCAGCCTACCTACGCTTCAGATACGATCTTTGGCTGACCAGAGTGGTAATGGTTAAATGCAAATTGCTTAGTGGTTCACTTGAATTTTGTTGTTTTTGTAAAAATGTAAAGCAGAGAGAAACCTTACGACACATTATTTTAGATTGTCCTGATGTATCAGAAAAAAGAGAATTGTATTTAACCAAATACTACATGCGCTTCAAAACTATTGATGATGATGGAAGATGTAATTTACTTTTTTTCAACCAATCATATGTCAATCTGTATTGCAATCAAGAATTTTCTAGGAGCGGTATTTGAAGTCTAATTAATTCTGCTAACATCGAACTCAAACACAACAATATATCGCACTGTGAATGATGAATGTTATGAGCTACAGATTGGCTTCATTAGCTGCATTAACCAAATTGGTTAAATTGTTTTATGAAATTGTATGTTTATTTTAACACCAGGAAAAGGAGTGCTTTTTCGTCCTTTTTTTTCCTGACTGTATCAACTTTTTATATTTTAACTTTGTGTAAATTTGCAATGCAAAAGGTTCCTTATTGTAAAGTTGATTTATCAGCTATAACAATATTAATAATAATAAAAAAAACTTTAAGTGGCAGTTAAACTGTAAACAAAATTCTGTTGGCATTGTCAGTCACATGGATCTGGGTACGACATCCCTAGCGCCACAAAACCATCTATAAGGCTGTAAACTATATCCCAAGGGCAAATTGCGCAGAGCATTTTGAAAAATCCCAAATAATTAAGACCTTCAATTACAGAAGGAAAACCAGAACTGGAATTTGTAGAGCTTGTCTCATGCCCAGGGCACCTGCACCTGGAAGGTGGAGGAATGATTTATAATCTGCTGGGGAAAACAAATAATGAAGGTTCTACCGGCGCTTGATGCAGCGCTGAGGACCCTTTAAACAAGAAGGAGTGCTTGTAGTAGCACTCGGCACCAAATAAAAAAAAAAGAGAAACCTGGTTGATCTTGTTGATGCAGCCTGTGCTTTCCCTTCCCACTCCTGCCTGTGCTTCTTATATCTGCGGTACCTCATTGCCAGGAGGGGCACCAGGTAATGCATTCACTGCCGCAGTGTGGACTCAGTGTGGCACTCCCCGTGAAGAGGAGGTGAGCGCCCAACGTTCACTGCAGTCTCCCGGGCTGTGTGTATCACACATGTGCACATTTCCAAATAGGAAGGGGAGCGCTGTGCGATTGTTGTGGTCCACCCTGCCCCTCTGCATTAGGGCGGCCACAAAGACCCCCAGGCTGTTGTTGGCAGAAGCGGCCTGGGTGGAGAAAACAACTGGGGGCCCTTTTGCTGCAGTTAACATTGGGCTGCTATGCAGTGTTGGGGACGTTTTTCTTTTTGCATCTTTCCCTCCATTTGCTTTGTTTTTGTTCCTTTTTGCAGGGAAGTAAAGACTTCAGCTTGCCTTCCCCCGGCCCTTTGCTCATTGTTCTGGTGAAACTGATCAGTCATTTACACTATTAGTACTGGGGAACTTTGTTTCCCTTTTTGGATTCTTTTCCTTTTTAACATTGAACACAGCACTGTGAGGTACCTGAGGGCAGCCTCCCATTTGCCTTCCTTGGGTCTTCCTCTCAGGTGGCCAGGCAAGGGCCATCGCTCTTGGATCTTGACCCCTGGGGGTGGATATGCGAGGGAGGGTCACCTGAGTGGAGGATCCTTGGGGAGTAGAGGAAAGGTGCCTTTAGGTGAGGCATGGTATCCTCCTTTCCCTGAGCATAATACATCTTACCCTGCCTCTATCTTTGTAGGTTATTACCAGTCTTTCCCATTCTGCCCCATTGTCACTCGCTCACACACACACACTGTAAGGAACTCAAGGTGGCAACAATAAAGACCAACACAAGTGATCACAGTTCAAGGGTGTTTATTAAACTGTAAATGCGGGGTGGATAAACGCCTAAGCGAAACGTAAATCTAAGATGGGAGCAAGTGTCGACCATCAAATGAAGAAAAATAAGGCATTCTTTGTGGCGTTGTGTCAAAATAAATAAGGCCTATACTAAAGAAAAACCTATTGCCAATCCTTACTCTAAATACAAAAAGAAGTGTGTGATAATGTTCTCAATAAAGAACTAAGTGTTCACAAAGGACAAGTAAGGATGTGATTGTCAGGGGTCTTCCTTCCCCCAAGTTTTGAGCACGGGCCAAGATGGATCTCCTTAGCACAGCACACACTCGAGTTTTCTCAGCACGAGCCAACAGTTCTGCATCAGCTATTAGGTCCTTCGACGGTTAAGTCTCTTTTCAGTCAAAGTCTCTTGCCTCTGAGGCACTTATATTTTGTGTGACTGCTTCACCCCAGGGACCCCCTCTTCTGGGCGCAGACCTTTCACCAGTCGTATTCAACAAAACAACGAAACAGTTCCTTTTTCCAATGAACTTTGGGTGACGACTTTTCACCACTGGATCTCCCTAGGCCAGTGGTCTTCAAACTTTTTTGGCCAGGGCCCCCCTGAGCAAAATTTGGGCAGGTCGGGACCCCCCAGAAATGCCAAATGGACAGTATATATTGCGCGCCGTCACCTGCTCCCATCAAAGTCGCTGGGCTCCCTCATCCCACTCCTACCCAGTCGCTGGTCTCTCCCCACCCCATCACACACCCAGGGCTCTCCCCACTCTGCTCCCATCACTATCCCATGGTTCCCGCCCATTGTGCTCCCACCATAGTCCCTCGGTTCCCCCATCCCGTTCCCAACACAGTCTGAGGGCCAGTGGCGGCTGGTGAATCTTTTTTAAGTGGAGGGGCATTAAGGGGAGGTTCGGGGGGGTTTCCCCCTGTGAATTTTTTTTTAAATAATAGGTTAAAATGTTGCATTGTAGAGCATACTTTTAACAAAAAATGGGTAAATAGCCAAACAGTTTGCAATTGTTGCTGGGAGTCCAGGGGGCAGGCATTGATATTTTATTTCTATCGCGCTCGTACACAAGTGTTTCAGAGCGTGACAAGGCAAGGGAGGGGAACAGAGGAGAATAAAACAGCGATCTTACTAGGCCCAGTGACATTGAGAACGCGCAAGTGTGAGGGGAAAAGTGCATGGAAGGGGGGAGAAGTGGAAAGTGCGAAGCAGAGGAGAAACAGATAAATAACAATAAATAAATAATAAAGGCAACAAACAGTGGTAGTGCAGCCAGCAATTTGCAAGTGCTACGTTTAAGGCAGCAGACAGGGTAGGTCTGATAAGTGCAGGAAGAAAGATGGTTCTCCTCAAGTTTTAGAGTGGCAGGGCGCTGTTCCAGAGGGAGGCCCCAGCCGAAGACGGAGATCTACCCCCAGCTCGTTTCTTTGATAAACGACTGACCCTGAGGGAGTTGGAGGTAGAGGAGTGAAGAGCTCGAGAGGGGAGGTATTTGCGGAGGAATAGCTGAAGGTATTTTGGACCGAGGCCCCAGAAAGCCTTGTGGACAAGGCAGAGGGTTTTGAATGATAGATGTCCGGTAAAAAGATACCATCCCTGTCACAATGAACATAAACGTACCTTCTGCATTGGCCTGTGTGTGGGTGCTGCTCCAGCTGCTCTGTCCGTATGTGCGAGGAGGCGCAGGAGCTCCCCCTCGGACATACAGACATGCAGTGCCCCAGCCAGCATTTCCAATGAGCTATGCAATGCTGGCGAAGCAAAACGCCCCAGCACTTGCATGGCTCAGTGAGCATGTGCGGCTGGGGAACTAAACTGAACTGTCAAAGGGAAACAGTGTTTCCCTTTGACAGTTCAGCCAGCCCAGGAGCACTCCATTAGCTGGATAAAGCAGCTGAGGGAGTGCTCACTGTTTCACTGGGCTGGCTCCTTAGCTCCTCCATAATGGGTGAGGGGCCACTATGCAGTTAGTAATGTTGACCATTGTTGCTGAATATATCACAATTTACTTACATTTTAACACAAAGCACCCCTTTGGGTACTATTGAAACAGTGGGCTTCATAACTACTCTGGCGGTAGCTGTGCCGGTAAAACCGGCACGGCTGCCACTGGAGTTGCATCCGGGTCTGGCACCCGCGAATGGGCAATTACTAGGTCATGCCGAGTTAGGCGGACATGATAATTGCCCTTTCGAAGGTGCCGGTAGATCCCCATTCCCATTTGAGCCCCATATGGCTCAAATGGGAAGGGGGAGCTCGGATGCACCGGCACCGTTAATAACGGTGCCGGTGCATCCGACGAGCTGAGGTCAGACCTGGCGGGGGCTGTCAAGCACCCACGAGCACAACTCTTACTATGGCGGAACGGTAGCAACGGTGCCGGTACCTTACCAGCACCGTTGTTACTGGTCCGCCATAGTAGTAATGAGGCCCAGTCTGTGACTAAAGGAATGAATATCCATTTACAACTGTGGGCCACTTTTTCATTGTTGCCTGAGACAGTTTCATGCTTCGGCCCGCCCATGTGGGCCACCCCTGCCCATTTCTTCCAATCTAAAAAAAAAAAAAAGAAAAAAAATCTTTTTTCATGCTGAGCTCTCAGGGCCCCCCTGGGATGCACCCGCGGACCCCTAGGGGGTCGCGACCCACAGTTTGAATACCACTGCCCTAGGCCAAGCTCGGACCCAACTGATAAGGGGGGACAATTCTCTCCCCCTAGCGTTCCAGTATTTCTTGCTTTCACAAATCTTAAATGTTCTTTTAAACAGTTCTTTGGGCTTTGCCCCTGGTTGTTGGCTTCCCTCTGCCGGGTTCACTCACGCCAACTTTTATCAACAGTTCACTGTTTTTCAGGACTTCAGACTTCATCCCCTCTTGTTAGTATTCCTCCACTGGATCCACTTTTGCCAACCTTCACGACACAGTGTAAATGCTAGTTTCACCACGCAGGACTCCTCTCCCTTTCCTTCATCAATATCTGTCAGTCAAAGACTTCAAGAGTCTTAATGTCTTTTCAAACAAGTCTTTGTGCACATCCCGCCGTTGGTTTCATTCTTGTCATCACACTGTTCATAAGACTTCATCATGTGGGATTCGCTCCCTTAGCTTTCACAATCATCTGTCGGTCAAAGACTTTTGACGGTACAGAGGATTTTACAAAACCCCTGTATGACCACTTTGTACTCTCTTCGCCTCTTCCCAAGGCCTTCTAGTTATAGTAGTCTCTACCTTCCGCTAATCGGCCAGAGTTTTCTGCGTGAGCACCCACGTGGTGCCGGATGCCTCTGTTGCAGGCTTTCCCCTACTTTCTTTATGCATTCAAAGTTCTCAAATGAGCTGTTTGCTACTTTTTGTTCAACACAGCATGGTCTCTTATCGACTCTCCCCTCGAGTCACCAGCTGTGATGAACCGCTTCGCTTTCGTCTCCTTTGAGTCAAGGTTGGTACCACAGAGACCAGCGTCTCTCCCTGTCTTGGCCATCAGCGGAAGAGGGTCTTGTCTACTATCGACCTCTGCTGCAACACACGCTGGCCTTTTGTTTGCAGTCTTATGCTTACATCTGCAGAGGTTTCACGGGCCTTGATCAGGGCAGGGTTACTTCTCCCCTTGTCACTCTATCGGTATTCGCCCTCATTCGTCTCCTCTTGAATGGCCCTGCTGTGTTGGCTCTCTCATCGTACGGTCTGCCTTGCTCGTCGTGGGCTCTCGTGCTCCACCTTTTATCCCTGTGGGGAAGGTGACTTTGCCTGACCCTTGTATTGGGACATGTCGGGTAAACGGCTCGGGTATTAGTCCGTTGTCTTTTGTGTTTGGGTCGGAAAAGTGGGGGTGGGGCAGTGTTTCGGCATATCCTATGTGATAGGATGGGGAAATGTATTGTAAGAAGCGGGATACCGCATCTCCCCCGTCGGTGTCCCACTCCCACAGCACCCCCCCATCCACGTGATCCTCCCGCACTGGTCCACCCCCAGGAACTGGAGGAAATAGCGATGGTCGTGTCCTGCCCACTTGGATGACAGATCCATGGGGCCTAACTAGGGAGTCACCAACCGGTTTCTCACAATGCACGCACACCAGCTGTCCCATATTCATATCCCTTTAAGATGGGGATGAGGGAGAAAACTAGGAATAATGCACACTACCATCTGTGCACATCACTTTCATAGTGGGAAGGGGTAGAGGACTGTGGGACACTACTATAATGGTCAGGCATGTCCCATTGACAAAAGTAATAATGGTCAGGCAAAGCACTTGCACCTGCAGCCAAGTAAGGGGCTAAAGGTGCATATAAAGAGAGATGCAGCCGAGGGATATCCAGATGGTAGAGATCCAGCTGGGAGAGCTCCACCTGGGAAGGAGGACACTGCAACCCGATGTGGAGCAGGCAGGAGCGGGAGCCGGTGAAAAGTATGTCGACTGCTGCAGGAAAGCAAGAAAGACGATGAGGGCAGAACGTGCCACAAGAGGATTCAAGAGCACTGCAGAGCTCTGTGCTGCGTGCCTCCCTACTGGAGCTGGGGGACACAGAATTCTCCAATACGCTGCTGACCGCCACATGAAGGTTTGGAAGAGGCAACCGCTGATCACCAGAGCTCCCGGAGAGGGAGAGGGCGGAGCGAGTGAGAGCCGGAGAGGAAGGCAAAAGCATCCGGAGGAGTGGCTGTACACCAGTGAGTGACAGAGAGGGGCTTGGTGTGGGCAAAGGAAGATGCAGATTGAGTGAAAAGGAAGATGCAGATGGAGTGGAAGCATATAATGAATATACTTAATGAATGATTACCGAAATAAGTACTGCAAGAGTGAAAAGAAAGTGATGTATATTGACGAATGAAGTGGAAACCAGTTAAAAGCCTTTATGAACAATGTGAATGTGCAAGCCAAGTGAAGGCCAATGATGAGAGCCTGTGAAGCAAGTGGAAGGCAATTGATAATCACTATGGGATGGTGTTAAAGCAGGGTGATGACGAGAAGAAATACCACGAAGTGAAATGTGTGAAAGTCACGTGTTGGCAGAGTCAAGCCTGTCAAAGTGAAACAGAAGTGCATATTAACTAATGACAGAGGCAGAAAGGAAACCTGTGTGGGCAAGGAAGTCCAATGAGAGTCATTGAACATTGCAAAGTGCCAAGGGATATCGGTTGCGTGACCTGTGATGGGTGAACCATGTGGTCCGACAACTGCACTTAGACCGAGTTACCCCTACTTGGAGTGAACTAAGAAAAGTCAAGCGGCTGAAGCTGTTATGCCTAACAAATGTTCAAGTGACCTAAAAGAAAGGCGAGTTAAGAGAATTGTTGAAAAACCTGAAAGAGTACAAAGTGGATTTGCTAAGAAAGTTGAATTACCCATGTGTTGGAACTGTGCTGAACTTGGGGAAGGGAATCTTGAGGTCTATTTGGGGAACAGTTTTGAACTTGGGGAAAGCTGAAAGCAAGCCAGGAGCTGGAAGAAGCTAAACTTTATTTTGAACACTGCTTCTTTGATTGCTGATATCCCTATACATTGTAAGTCTGAGGGCAAGTATAGGCTTGGGACACAGACTTTTGAGTTGAACTATGACGCAGACTATCTTTAGTTTCCCACCTTAGCATAGGGCACGTTAGGCCCTACACCATCCTAACATTCAAGAAATAAACCTTTGATTTTTAGAAAATTGAATCTGTTGTCTGTATCTTACTACTTGATGTCTTCACACACCTTACAGTGCAGTGCACTGGAAATACATTTGTATCGCCCCGGCTATTTACACATGAGGTTTTTGGTTACTTCTATATGTGACTAAAGACAATGGGTGGCAGCAGTAGTTACATTTTTTTACAGTATTTGCATTATTTTTGATGTGCAGATTCGGTTTAGCACATATGGCTACTGAACATGGCTAGCGCCCAAAAATGGCAGTGGTGCAAGATTTCCACTTGTCCATAGATTAGATATGTGTCCATTAGCCAGGCATCACATTTAGATAGATCTGTGAATATTAGCCATGCGTTACATTTTGACGTGATTGTGAAGATTAGTCATGCGACACATTTAGCTAGAATTCGGAAGATTAGCCATCTAAAAGAACTTTGAGAGTTTCCAATGTTCTAACCACCCCGCTCCTACTCCCCTCCAGCACACCTCCCAAGTATTATACACAGCCTATTGGCTAGCCAAACTACACACAAACACATACACTCAACATAAGTAACACTTACGTACAACAGAATACACCAGGCACTGGATTGTACCCTTAAGAATACAACAAGCCAGTGCCCACAATCATTCCATCTGCAATCCAACACTCACAGATGCTAGTTTCTTCTGGTTCTGGACCTATCCTATAATTATACCCTCATTAGCCCACCATGTCCACTTTCTTGCAGAGCAATGTGAGCGCCTTGAGACTGCCTCTGTGGTGGTTGTGGGACACATGAGAAACCAGTAGTTGTCCCTGATTGAGCAACTATTGGCTGTTTAAATGGTGCAGATCATTATCATTGGTGGGCTTGAACTTGCTTCCTGCTCAGATTTTGTATAAGAAGAGGACCTCTGCAGATCATTGTTGGAGCCAAGAACCCCTCAAAGAAGAGCAGCCTGCTGAATGTCCAAAGACTCCTGAAGTGGCCCAGCATCCCTTCCAGTAGCCAGCCCATTGAAGCCTTGCTCCTCTGCCTGATCTCCGAAGACTCTGAGCGGTGTGTCAGCCCATGTACTAGAGGGACCAACTAGCTGCGAAGTTACAGCGCTTCAGATCCTTGGGAAGTGTCCCAGGACCCCCCAGTGGACTGACCTGCCGCAGGAGCCCACGAGGGAGCTGAAGCATAGTCGTGTCGCTAGCTGGTGATACAAGTCACCTTCTCCCTGAATTTCAGCGTACCAGCATAAAGCACTACTGTTCTGGAGCAGCATCTGTGACAGTGACTGGAAGGATGCCATTTGTCACCTGTGTGTGGAGACAGTCACTGGAACTCGCCTTCCTCCAACCTGTGAAGTGTCCCGAAGAGGCCTGCATCAGTGTTTCTTGCATTTCTTCATGGACAGAGGTTGCATCTTACAGCTGCAACCGAATGGAATAATCCTCAAATCCACAATTCTGGGCACTTTTCACTGGAACCAATGGCGGAAAGCCGAGCCCCCAGCAACCCTTTCTCTCGCCTGACTATCGACAGCTGGGAAAATCGGTGTGGGGGAGGTAAATAAACAATGTGTCATAGGATAACCTTGGGTGAAAGTCTTTGTCTCCTAATTCCTTTCTAAGTCGACGCTTCTCCCATTTTTGTCACCCTGAAGACCGGCATACCCATTCCTCTGGGCGACAACAATGGGAGAAGTGTCGGGGATTCAGGACTCCTGGATGATCCCTGCCTGCAGAAGATCGTCCAGTTGGTGGCTTACATCATCCACGTCTCCTCCTGGGGCCATACACCACAATCCCACCCTGACTATCCTCTAGTAGCTCACACAGAGCCTGTCTTCTAGGCTCATAAAGGTGCTAGATTGCCTAAGGGAGCCAGGTCTAAAGGTTAATGTGGACAAGTGCCAGTGTTGCTGGATGAGCATTGAATGCATTCGACACATGCGGGGGGCGGGGGTTCATTACAAGTTCCTTGGCCCAGAAGAAATACAGATAAAATTGCTGGTTATACCGGCACCAGCATTTCTTTACCGGACTGGGGAAGCACAAGTTTGCTGGTGGGGGCCACGGATGCCTAAAGTCTCCTCCTAGCTGGCAAGGGGAGGACAGATGCTTCCTAATCCCAACCCTGGGGGTGGTGTACTGTGCGGGATTATCACCTGAGTTGAGACAGAGCTCATGGTAGGGAGGAGATTCCGTGGGATGAAACGCAGTATTCTTCCTCTGAAGGGGATATTGTTGCCATTGTGTCAGAGGCTATGGCTTATTGTAATTTTAAGATTGCTCAACCTCCGATAAAATCTAAAGTGGTAACACCTAAGGTTGTAACATCCAAACCGAATATATTAAAAGAAAGGGAGTCATAGATGGGCAGTCTGAGTGAGACCCTCCCTTGGACTAGCTGTCTGTTTGCTGATTCTTTTCTTGAAGTCCGAGATACACGACAAAATCCCTTGCCTGCCGCAGAGAGGAAGTCTGAGTCAGCTGTCAGCTTGGTTCCTCTTTCTCCTGTGCCCAGCCCGCCTCTCTCGGCTGGTCTCATTGTACAACTCTGAAGGTAGTGAGATCAGTTTTACTTTTGCACCTTTAGATAATTTACCTAAATTTCCACTCTGACTCCTAAAGCTATTTCTGACTTGACCTTCAAATTGGTTTCCACCTGCATGGTGCATCATCTCCATATTTTGATCAGCAGTGGTCTGTAGACTCCCCCGCCTCTAATTGACATTGGGCTGTGGGGTCGGTGACTGCGAGCATGCGCCTTTGAGCCGACCCCTGGTGTGTGAGCGGTGACTGTAGGCTTTTGAAGCCTTCGAACTGTCTCTGATTGCTAGGTTGGTGACTGCGGCAGTTCTAGGCTTTGAGCCAACCCAGCTTGTTAGGTCAGTGACTGCGGGCATCTAAGCCTCTAAAGTGTGTCAGTCTGCTATACTGGGATCTGTATACAATTGAGCACTTGAACTGCTTCCTTCCACTTGTGCTCTCACCTGGGTATAGACTTACCCATGTCATATGCCTATACTCTTAAATCAGCGATGCCTTTCAAAAAAGCTCTTGGATCTACTTCATTTCGATTGAGCCAGGCCTCCGTGCAAAATCCTACGGGCGACTCTGAGTCTCTGCTGACCTGGGGGAAAAAAGACACTTTACCAGACATCTGATCTCTCTGGGGAAAACCTGCTGAAAAAAAGAAACCACTAGCCACCCATAACGTGGTTGGTACACCTTCACCTTGTGCTGAACCATGCCCTAGGAAATCGGGAAGTACTTCTAATAAATCTGGATGATATCCCAGATTCTGCCCTTTTAGAGAATGCAATACAAATGAAAAACTGTCTTACTCTCGTCGAATGGCAGACTGCATTTTATGGACTAAGACCTTGAAGCAGTCACTGCTACCTCCACAGAGCTTATGCCTAGGACAGGACAGAGGCCCACCGGCAGAGAAACTGCTCCTAGCTACCTCGGTTTCTCAAACTTTGGAAACTGCACAAATATTAACCACCCCCTGTACAGCTGTACAGGGTCCGAGCCCCTTAGTCGCGACTGATGTTGCACACCCTCTTTTTGTACTCCAAAATGACCCTTTTGTGATTCAAGATTTGCAAATGTTAACTACTGAACAATTAAACCTCTCAGCTTCCCCAGCCTTGTACTCTGAATCCTTGAATTCATCATTGCTCTGTTTGTATTTGTATTTGGTTTATTTATATAGCGCACCCAGCCCATATCTTACACAGGTTACAGAAAAACATCACAATTTAGCATTGCATGAGATACATGTTACAGATAATAGCAGATCATAAAAGGCATAAAAACATAAAGGACATATAAAAGCAGTGGGCTGGGATGGTGTACACACACCCATTCATTATTGTGACAATTAGCTATAGTTGTTCATATAAGAAGTCTAGTGAATGCAGACATAGCTGTGGTGTGACAGATGTATATATTTTATGTTCTAGTTTTTGGCTAGGTCTCTATCTTTTGCAAATCCAACTCCAAGACGATCCTTTGGTCTAACGACCCAGGGACCTTCCTTACTTGAAATTTCACTGACGGATATTAACAATAGCATTGTGGTTCTGACCAAAATATTTGAAACAATGGAGCTAAAAATAGAAACTCAGAAGCTCCATCTGAATACACGAATGGATACAATTACGGGAATAGAAGATACCATAAACCAAATAATTATTAAATATAATAATAACCCAAGCTTGTCTCATGAGATTGGTAATCTAGAGGAAACCATTTTGTTAATTCCTCCTAAAATCCCAATACCAGGCGGCACTAACCCAAAACATTATTGCTGAGAAAGATATTGAGCAATTACCCTTGCATATGGTAATTCCTCTTGATGCAGAGGCTCCTCTTGATTAAGCTGACGCCATCAATACCTTGGAATTTATGGGCCAGCAGAGTCGGGTAATCGAAGAGCCACTTTTACAGATCTTTATGAATAAAAGAAAGAGCGCAAGAAAGCAAAACTAGAGCAGAAAGGGAAGAACTCTAAGAACCAACCTTCTTCTATAAAATCAATACAACTTGGCTCAAATAAATTGTTGGGTTCACTTACAGCTGCCACTCAAAATCAGTGCTCCATAAAACTAGGTAAGAAGAAAAATAAATCTAGGACTTTAACTGATAATAAACACGATACAGAGGTTATAGATTTAAGTGAGCCTGGGTCAAATGCAGACCATCGTGCATTGAATGGTCACCCAGTGATAATTTCCTCTACTGAATCTATGAGCCCATCAATTGATGGGATTTGTGTAACCTATCTACCAAATCGATCTTAACTCATTCAGAATCTTAGGCCCTCTTTGGGAAGTGAGAATAATATTCCTTTTATCATCCAGGTACCTCAAGTTAAAGAGCCAAAATTAAGTCATGACCTTCCCCCTTGTAGAAGCGACTTTACTACAATTGAACAAAAACATTTTTTGTAACTCTAAAGAATCAAGAGAAGTAGACAGTAAGCTTTGCTTATAGCCCTAACAAAGTTCAAGTCGCTCCAAAGAAGTGTAACCAGGAATTATAAGTTATTTTCACAAATAGATGCTCATGATTGTCAAAAAGAAAACAGAAGGTATTTAAATTCTTCTGTCAAAAAATTGGAATCCACTATTGGTAACAAAAACCATCAGTCGGATGACTACTGTTCCTTATACTTTCAGATGCAAGATGGATCCTGACGAAACCCCTACCCTAATAGAACTAATGTTCTAAGACTCATGACATCAACCCCGGGGCTCGAATCAATCCGATGAAGAGACATTGCATTAGTACAATTCATTGAGTATAACTTCTTCGATAAAGTTAAATTTGTCATTCCCTCCAAATTGATTAGAGAAACGATATGGGCAGCAAAGCATCATTTCCTAAGGTGGGGAATTAAGCTAGAAAAGGTAAGGGAATCTATTGGCTCTCCACATTTAAACCCTGATGCAGACTCCCCGTGCCCTTCGCCCAGCGCCCCGGATTATCTGCCTTTATGAATCTCCTGTCAATGTGCCCATGGTAGCCTAGACAGGGAAGTGGCCATTATACATCCTCTACCTCCAAGTGATCTTCCTGGCTGGTCCTTGGTGCATGGAGCCCGGACAAAACAAAAATAAATCCGATCCCAGGAAATAATGGCAACTGCCATTTAAAAGGGAAATTCACACTAGCCTCATGGAATACTGCAGGCTTCATGTGCCTGCAATTGGAAAGGAACTCTAAGATGGCAGAGGCAGACATTAATTTTACTACAAGAAACATGGATGTGTGAACCTCCAACGTGGGAAAATGCCAGAAAGGGAGACCTTTGTCTGGTTTGCTGACTGCCAGCAAACTTGACGTAGGGTTAGACTTAGTCATGGGCAGTTCCTAATCCCTTTATTCATTTTACCAGATTATATGGTTCTCAAGTGGGGGACTTGCCAAGAGAGCAGTTAGCCCTACCTAATCTATACTTAATCTATACTGGAACCCGATAGTCATTACCGAAACTAGTTTATAAATGCAGTCGAGAATATGTTGGATCTCTGTCAAGCGGATGATCGTATTGCGACAATTATTATCGAAGGGGACTTAAATATTGACTGTATAGTGGACAAAAACAAATGACTATCCTCGAGAGCGAAGAGATAGATGCAGTTAATGTACACTAGAAACTTCATAATGCCAAATGGAGTGTTTAAGGGGGACCAGCCCCCCCCCATCCCAACCAACCTGGAGTCGCTCCAAGCATATAGCCGTAATTGACTACATATTCAGGAGACGCCTTTCTTGAAATATTTGCTTTTGAAGTGATCCCTCAACATACTAGTGACCATGCCATCTTAACATTGGAATGGGAGCAATCATTCCCTACCCATAGCAAGACATTTACAACCACAAAATTGTGATTTGAAACTTGGAGGAATAGATTGAAATGGCCAGAGCCCAGATTGGGGAAATTAAGGGACGTTGGTGTTACATAACGCTGTGTATTCCTTGTGTGCATTGAAATATCCTGTTTGACCTTCAGACATGCGATTTGAAGCAGTAACTTTTGTTCCTGCATGCGTGGTGGATGTCTTGGGAACTACATTTCCCAGACTTCCTCTAGCAGAAATTCCTAACGCAGCCGTGAACGCGCCTGGTGCTAATTGGCTGGTTAGTGCCGGTCTGTGTAAAGGAGGCGGAAGGGAGACTAGAAGGCTTTCATCCGGCGCTGTCTATCTTCAGCGTTACGCAACTAGATAGTATTTCTAGCAGCAGTGACCTGATTAGGCGCATCCAGCTCAACCGTAAACTCAGACTTCACCCGGAAGTACGAGACTCTACATTAGTTCATCTGCCTAACACACAAACCTCTTACTTGGGCAGGTTAACAGCAGAAACTATTCAGACTATAACTAACAGGAATGACCCTGCTATGAGTGTGATAGAGGAGAATAGCATTATCATACTACGGAGTCCTGTAAAATGAAATCAATATCCTCAAGCTTGTATGTCACTGAAAACAGTGCTGTTGAATACTCGCTTCTTAGCAAGACATGCTGCAGAGATTGTGGATTATATCTTGTCTGCAGATATTGACATTATGCTCATTACTGAGGCATGGCTTTGTGACACTAACCAACATGTTTTGCAACTTGCTACTCCAGTGAGGTACAAAGCATTAAACATAGATCGCCATGGACAGAAGGAAGGTGGAGTTGCTATTATTTTTAAAGACTCATTGATGTTCTTTACTTCAAGTACTCCAATACTAAATTCATGTGAGTGTTTGTTAGTGAAACTTCACTTGAACTCCACCACCACCCTCAGCCTACTTATCCTTTATCGGCCCCCTATCGCCCTGCCAGGTTTCATGAGCAGCTATTGGCTTGCTTGCGTTCCTTTCTTTATAATCCTAACATCATGTATAGTGGCTGGAGATTTTAATCTATGGACAAATAAGACTACTGACCCAGAGGCTTGTTCCATGCTGAATCGTATGGCGAATCTAGGCTTTAAACAACTAGTTAATGTAGCCACTCATCAAGAGGACGTTAGACTGGATTCTGACCAGAAACCTGCTGACTACCCCTATAAGAGGTTAAGACCTGCTGCTGGTCCGATCATCATCTTATCCATTTTGCACTTCCTACTCCAGATATTGAGACAAAAAGTGTCAATACGCTCCAAATCCTCTATGGGTAGATGTACCAGCAAGGTTACCCAGGAGGCTTTTACACACATATTCTTGCCACTAGTGACAACAATTGATGAATCCAGCACACTTGAGTCTTTCACATCCCAATTGCGTAGTATACTAAATCATATGTATGAAAAGCTAGCGCCACGTAAAGCTAGTTATGGAAGGAAAGCTATTCATCCAAGTGCAAGCAAATGGATTTCCACAGAAGTGTTAGCAGCCTAACATATTAAAAGAGCTGCCGAAAGAAGTTGGCGGAAATGCTCCAATAAAAACACTCTGGCACTCTATAAAGAGGCAGCCAAACACTATAAGAACGTTATCCTGGCAGCCAAAAAAGAAACTTTGTAGGAGCGTATAATTGATGCTAGATCTAGCACTAGAGAGCTCTTCCACATCTTAGTTGAGTTAAAAGGGAAAGCTCAAGAACTTCCATTCCAGGCACATGATGCATGGTGTCAAAAAATCCATGACGCCTTTATATACAAAGTCAGACAACCTGAATTGACTATAACATCGGATCCCACTGATCAGGCAACCGGTTCCTCACCTCCTGCTCAGAACCATGTTTCCTGTATGGATAAGATAGAAGAGGGCAGAGTCTTTTCCTTTAGGCAGGTTACGGTTTAGGACATACTATCTACGGTATATACATTAAAGCCTACCGGTTGTAAGGGAGATATATTTCTTGCAACTGTGTTCAAGAAGTTTTTCTGGAGCATAACTACTCCCATTACATCTATTTTAAACCAATCCTTTGCTGAGGGGGTTGTTTTGGTAGGCATTGAGGATGTCTGGATCACCCCTCTATCGAAAAAAGAGGGGTAGATCCACTGGACCCATTAAACTATCGGCCAATAGCCAATGTGCTATTCCTTATTAAGATAATAGACAAAATTGCTTGTTCTCAACTTAAGACATTTAGCGAAGAGGAAGGTATACTATCAAGCAGACAATCCGGTTTCCGGAAAAACCATTGTACTGAAACTGCACTCCTAGACATTAAATCTATGTTGTCTGAGATAGCAGATAAAGGTAAAGTGGCTAGGCTTCTGCTACTTGACTTGTCCGCCACCTTCGAACTTGTAAATCATGGGAGGTTGGAGGACAGGCTTGTGGCAGGAGGCAGATGCTCTAAGCCTGCTGTCGACTGGCTTGGTTCCTTTTTGGGTCATAGGAGGGCCTGGGTAACTCGGGGAGACTGTCGCGATCCGGAGAGGGCGGCGCCGATGCACTGGCAGCAAGACCTGGCGTTTACCCTGGCGCCTGGGTCATCAGTGTAAATGCCGTCAGAACACTACAAGACACAGTCGGCCTTGCGCTTAATTCATGCCCCAAACGCCTCCCGCAAGCGTCCCAAGCCTCGCTTTGAGACGTTTTCCTATTTAGGCCACGCCCCCCTTGAACTCACTGCTCCTAAACTGTCTTTTACGGTAGCAGCACTTGTTTATTGTCCTATTATTCCTCGATCAACTGGATTTCCTGGTACTTTTGACTTCGATTACGGATCACGATTTTGTGCCTCTACATTCCATATTATTGCTTCCTCGGTATCTGGACACGGACCGTTACTACTTTGCCTCGCACGCCACTTTTGATGTTTGTGCCTCTGGTCCCTCTCCATTTTCAGCTCTTTACCTAGGAATGGTGGTGACCACCGCTATTCTGTGCTTTCCAGCACTCGTAGAGTGACTTTTCCATATGCACTTTCCTGCTCTCGTATTACCGGCACTGCATAATCAGCTGGGACTTGCATCCTTTCCTCGCTCACGATTACCCTTGGACACCTGTTGCCCGCGCCTCACTTTTCAGAACGCTTTGCTGTTTCAGAGAGAGTTGCGGTTTTCTTCTCTTTTCAATACTACTTTGGACGCTACGCTGATAGGGAAGAAGAAAAATAAAGACACTCTGCTGGTTACCCCTTTTGGATTTGTATTGCATCTCCCTTAGCCGTTCCCTCGTTCCGTTCGGGTCAGGGTCCTCTCTGTGAGACATTGTCAGTGGTAAGGATGCTCTGCTGATTCTTCTGTGCCTACTGTGGAATTACCATCTGACCTTCACTTGTGTACTCGTTCCTCCCGGGTCATGAATTGTTATACATCAGAAAACATATCTGTATTTCTTCTGAAACTCCTACCAGACTCCCACTGGAACTCAGCTTGTGTTATAACACAAGTAGGTACACAACCCATCTGGGGACCTACACAGGTAAACTTGGGGAATTGCGGGGGTGGGAGAGTGGCACATGTGCCAGACAACAGTGTGTAACATTTCCCTTGTTTTTCTCCCTTTTAGCTGTGCTGTTTATCCCACCTTTTTGCCTGACAGGTTATACTACCCTGCAGGCAGTGCTCTCAGGAAGAAAGTCTATAATCTTCAGAGGCAATACGTGGGAATATTCACTCAGACCCTAGGCGGATCCTGTGGAGCACGACAGACACTTTAAGTCTGAGGAAGCCACCCTGGATTATGGAGTGCATCAAGGCTCCAGCGTGTCTCCTTTGTTGTATAGTATTTACTCAAAGCTATTCTTTGATCTTCTGGACCGTATGGGAGTCAGCGATGCTAATTTTGCCGATGACACTCTGTTGGTTTTGGAACTTAACGGCTCCTATGAGGTTAATGCAGAGCTGGTCTCGAAAGTCTTCTGTCATTAAGGCTTGGATATCTGTTAATTTCCTAGCCCTAAATGACAGGAAGACAGAGCTCTTGGTAGTAGGAAGTGCAGCCAAGATTAAGGCTCTTGGACCTCGTTACAGGGCTTTTCAAGTTAGGGTCCGGGGGGTTGTCTGTCAAAGTATCCAGTCAAGTCTTTGGGAGTCATCTTTGATTGCAACCTACATTTCGACATATATTACTGAACTAATATATGTTGCATATATTAGTTCAGTATGTACATACACCATACATCTGCTCTGGCAGATAAGACCCTACCTATCTGAAGGAAATCATGCCTAAATAGCAATGGCAACTGTGAATACAAGGCTGGATTACTGCAATTGACTTCTTGCTGGTACTAATGCCGCTAATATTAAGAAACTGCAAACCCTACAAAATGGAGCAGTTAGGGCTGTTTGTGGACTAGTGCGCAGGGATCATGTGACCAATGCACGGAGGAAGATGCATTGGCTCCCTGTGGCTCAAAGGATACGCTTTAAGGATTCCTGCCTAGTTTATAAGTGACTTTCCCACACTTCCCCCCGGTACTTACAAGACCGCTTGAAGAAAATGCCATTTAGACGTATCCTTCTATCAAACGATAAAGATCTGTTACATCAACCACGTTTCAGACTTGAATCATACAGGGATTGCAGTTATAATGCATGGGGGCCTAAGATGTGGAATGGTCTTCTAATGTACTCAGGAAATTGCCAACATATTTACAATTTAGACAAGCCATGAAAACCAGCCTATTTGATGGCGGTGGCACATAGATTGTACTTGTTACGATCATTTTACTGGAACTATGACTCTTCTGGCATTTTGGCTCACTAGTAATATTATGATGTTGTCCTTGTCTGTTCTATGTGTCTATGTCAGCGGTTTAAGGACGGAGGTCGATTTTAGCGCTTTTCAAAAATTAAAGAGATTAGAATAGACTACCTCATCAATAGCAATTAGTGAGAAAAGACAAACACTATTCAGATACTCTGAATCTCTTCGCCCAAACAACTCCTTATATACTCGCCCGACTTTTAAGCACAAACGTGCTTTTGACCCAGAAGTAAAATTTAAGAAAGATCCAAATGAGGAAAGAATGCAGAGTCCTACTGAAAAGTGCCAATACCTCTCAATGGGCTCTGCTAAAAAAGATAAAACGGAGGCATAAGAACTAGCTCAAAATGCATAAAATGTGTATGCAGCTGGATGGTGAGGCGATGTTATCGGCCATAAGCTTCGAATCAAGCGCCCAAATAAGGTCATATTTGAAATTTGCCTCTAATGACCTGCCTCTCCCACTGATGATGCATACTATCCAAGAGCAGGAACGGATGGCTCATTTTGGCAAGATATATGAATTGGCTCAGACCCAATTTCAATTCTTATACCAATCAATTGAAAATTTGCAGAGATTCTCATTTGATGTGGAGGATATTAGACATGAAATTAAGACTATCTTCTTCACGTGCGCCGGGCCCTGATGGATTATCTAACCTATTGCTTAAAACACACCCAGAACATTGGGCTTCTATCTTGTGGTGTATTTTTTAAAAAGTTCTTCATGAGGAGAAAATTCCCCAGACTCTGAAACATTCCATCTTCATTCCAATTTTTAAAAAGGGAAACCGCTCTAATCCCCTAAATTATTGCCCAATAGCCATGTTGGATGTCCCGGATGTTGCAAAGGTTTTCAAAATGGGTAATCGAAACATTGCAGTTTGATATCTGGCTATTGGGTTTTATAGCTGGGGTGGGTACAGCTCAAAATCTCCTCTATCATCTATAAAGAAGAGTTATTCAAACAGAGCAGCAGGTTTTTGTGCCATTTATCGACTTCGGGATGGCATTCGACTCATTCCAGAGAGAACTACTGTGGACTAAGCTGAATGAGGCAGGATGTCCAGATTACAGCCTGAATTTAATTAGTCGGTTATAGACAGAAACTTAGATATAAGTTTAACTAAATAAAGACGGCCTTCTAACTGCCCCAATCCTGACGTATTGGGGCCTTAAGCAGGGCTGCGTGTTGGCCCCCGCCCACTTCAATTATTTTATAAAGGACCTAGGATTAAGTCTCTCTAAGGTAATTTCCTTTCCACCAAAATTGGGGTTGGTGCCACGATCTTGGCTCCTTTATACGGATGACTTAGTCCTGCTAGACGAATCTCCCATAGGGCTTCAGCGGAAACTGCAGGCATTAGAACGATATGCAGCTGAAAATAGCTTGAATATTAACAAAAAGAAGTCTAAAATATTGGTCTTTACGCTTAAAGGATGCTTAAAAAAAACCTGCTTTCAGCTGGAGAATCTGTAATCACACCCTAGATATACTCGAAGAATATACTTATCTAGAACTAAACATAAATACTAATCTCTCAGAAAAACCTTATAAATCAACTGTGAAACAAAAGATGCAGACAATGACCGCACAAGCCTCTGTAAACTATAAAAAAAAGTATTGTGCTTTCTCAATCGTGCCAGTGATTACCTTTTTATAAAGTGACTCATGTAGTCCTTTTATGGAGCAGAGAGAAAATTAATGCTGAATAGACCTTACTGGGAGAGGCTAGAAGCCTTACACTGGAAGAGAATACTATCATTGCCTCAAGGCTGTCCTATCCATTAAAATCCACTTTGAACTCGGCCTTCCATCGTTAAGAGGAATGGTGGAATGGCGATTATTAGCACTATATAGAAAATGTTGTATTAATCTCCTCTCTAATTCTTCCCTATTCCCAGTTCTAGCGCAGCTTTTAATCCCACAAATTGATGCATCATCAAACTCTTGGGAGATCGAAAAAATCAGGAGTTGATGCAAAAGGCTGATATTAGACTTGAATTATTACTAGATGAACCCAACCATGCGGAAGAAAAAAAAACACTTCCTTAATTGGATAAGAACTTGGTAAGCATGTAATCCTTTAAAGCATTTAACTCTATAAGTTTCTTGCTTAAACCACTTAACCAATTCCTGCATACTTACAAAAATGTCCTAGTGAAAGATATAGAAATCTGTTTTTGAGAATCTGACAGTGGACCAAAGAGCACGTAGATTCTGTGAAGAATTAAATGAAATAGAAACCCTGAAACCTATTGTTCTGGTCTACCCTAACCTAATAACGGAGAGGAAACCATACCTTTAACGGTATTTTATTTTTTATGTTTGTTTATTGAATTTATATAGCGCTTTAAGCCAAAGCGCTTTACAATATAACAGGTACAAAGTGAGAGAAGCGTATTTACAAACATGAACAGGTCATTAGAACAATATGTAGAACTATTTACAAGGGGGGAGGGTAGAGGAGGAGGTAGGTGATGGGAGTTAAGGTGTAGTATTTTGAGGTAGGGAGGGAGGGGGGAAGGGAAGGGGGAGTGGTCTGGTGTCCTCATGAACCTTAAGTAGTATTTGTTACCAATTTAAGGTCAGGGGGAAGGGGAGAGGATGCGGGGAAGGGACGGGGTAGGGAAGGGAAGTCAGGGGGGGCACTAAATATTTTAAGCACTATATATCATTATCAGCTGATAGGACATGGGGGAAATGACCTTCAACGCCCAATCCCCTTCGCTAATTCTGGCGATAATCAACTACTTGTTATTCCTAAACATTTGCCCAAATTAGAAGGCGATGATATAGGATCTATGAAAGGGGGCAGTTTTATTGGGTATATATACAGTTTTCTGGGAAGGCATCACTTTTGGTTTTAAACCTGCACTTTGCACATGTTAATCTGAAATGTTTATCTCCAAAGAAGCGCACTGGATATGTACATTTTATATGGCTTGCTCTTAATGTTCTAATGATCTGATGTCCTGTTTTGGAGGATTCTTAACTTTTTGTTAAATGCTGCTAATAGTTGTATTCTGCACTTTTTTCTTCGACTCTGTTATTTCTCAATATTTTCTTGCGCTTCTTTTCTTCTTCCTTGTCTTTTTTCCTTTTATCTTTATTCCTTCTTTTCTTTCTTTCTTATTTTTGCCTTTCCAAATTATGTATTTATCTCAATGTTTTGAAATGTGTATTCAAAGACTGTAAATTAACAGCTAAACAATACATTCGAAAAAAATAAAAACAATTTAAAAGAAAAAATCCTTTTGGTCCCAATACCAAAGATACACTGCAGGGAATAGTGAAAGTGTTGCCTTCTCTACAACATCTTCTTCGAATAAAGTTCAAACATGGAGCCCGTTTGTTAAAATTATTAAGGGAATTAAATCTACCCTTAAAAATATACCATAAGTAGAAAAGCCTAACTTTGAGAAAGTGAACTACATGTCCCATAATCCCATAGGGACTGAGACAAAGAAGAGGGCTGAAGAGGCATGTAGAAGTGGAGGACAGGCAATTAGGCCTACAGCCTTTGCAAAGATCAGGCAATTGAGACTAAGGGCCTGCACCTGAAACCAATTGCCCCACCTGAGAGGCATAAAAGGCTGCAGCTGGAGAGAGAAGCAGGAAGGAGCTGACAGACTGGCAGTATAGCAGAAGCAGAAGAGCACGAAGCTGTCAGTTTATGAGGAAGTGTGATTACTTAAGGGACGCTCGGACGTGGAGAAAGCGGATTTCACCTGCAAGTTCTGAGAGGGTCTTGTGTTCACAAACCCAGCCTTGCTGTGGCTGAACTGAGAGAGACAGGCTGAGAGTGAATATTTTCTCGGGTGCGCCTATTGGCTGTAATTGCAGAGCCATGACCGTGCTGAAGCCCAAGGCCCTGTAGCAAGAAGCAAGTCGAGGGACAGAGGAGTGCAGGAGACTGCCAGTTGGCGTGGCCGGACCTCAGACACCCATGCTGGAGGAGGGTGAGGGTCCCAAGTGTGCCTAGAGCTGTAGTAGAGGTCGAGGAAGGTGAAGCAGCCTGCAAGTGTAGTGTTCCTGGAGCCGGTGAGTGAAGCTTGGCGTTCAAGTTCACTCCGAAAACCTTGCCGGGAACTGTTGCCAGCTCTAAACTGATTTGTGTGCAAATAGAAGTGATTATAAACTGTTTGTCGTTTGGAAGAGTCTTGGTGACTGTTGGGGAGATTTCTCTTATTTCTTTTTATTTTTTGCATCAATCATAGTCACAGTTTACCTGAGCATTACAACCCCAGCTTACATTTCCCACCATATACCCTCTTCTCACGTATTGCTATTGATTTCTGGACTTCCCATTGTTTGGGTCAGGTTCCCCTGTGATGTTTGGGACTGAGCAACCAGATAGTGATTATACAGCCCCCATATGTCTCTAGGCCTAGCCTGGAAGTATAGTGATCTGCCATATTCCATCTCCATGTGATTACAATATAGGGGGTCTGCACGCCACTGGCCTAGACTCAGAGATTGAGGCCCTCCCCACACCATCGCCACCCGTCTTTTCGCCACCTAGGATATGTATTGCAGGCTCTTAAACAGGCCCATCTGACTATAAAGGCAAGTAAATGTCAAATTGGTAAGAGTAAAGCAAAGTGGTCTACCTGGGGCATGACGTAGGAGGGAAGGAGGTGGTCAGATTAGGCCCTTGGCTAGTAAAGTACAAGCTGTACAGGATTGGGCCACCCCCACTACTCAAACCCAGGTGAGAGCCTTTCTATGTCTCTGGGTACTAAAGGAGTTTCATTGAAAATTATAGGAGCATAATTGTCATCTCCTCTCACACATTTCCTAAGAAGGTCGGATGGAATGACGAGTGTACCAAGGCATTTGTAGGGCTGAAAAAGGCCTTCTGAAAGCTCAAGTCTTAAGAGCTCCTGATTATACCCAATCCTTTATTGTACAGTCAGATGCCTCAAATACAGGGATAGGGGCAGTCTTAACTCAACTGGATGTGCAAGGCAGAGAACACCCTATTTGCTTCATCAGTAAAAAACTGAAGGACCGTGAAACAAGGTGGGCAACTTTAGAGCATGAGTGTTTTGCCATTGTGTGGTCTTTGTAGACGTTTAGGCCATACTTGTATGGTTCTACTTCCCTTATTCAAACTGACCACCAACCCTTCAGATGGTTAATGCAAATGAAGGGGGCGGAATCCAAAATTACTTAAATGGTCTATCCGCCTCCAAGGGTTTGATTTTACCATTGAGCATAAGTCAGGATGCAATCGCCAAAATGCTGGTGGTCTCTCCAGGAAGTATGAACGACTGCAACAAGAGATTCATCCAGGAGTGGATTAAATCCTCCTGTCCCTTAGTCTGGGGGGGATGAGTGTTAGTGAGAATGTTAATTTCTGTGCCAATTCCCTTTAACCTTAGAGACCCCAAGCTCTTTTGCTGGACTCTGGGCTTTTTAATCTTTACTCCCGAGTGAGTGGGACTTTTTCCCCACTCCCTCATGTGTTTTACTGACTAGGATTTTGTGTTTCTTACTGTTTAATGGAGTCTGGTAAACTCCATAGGCATCTGCTTTTTGAAGTGACACACAACACCTTTTGTGCAGTGCAACTGAGAAGTCCTTTGGACTTCTCTTAATGTTTCAGCACATTTTCTTGGGTGAACTACTGTTCCCACGAATCGTAAGATGACTCTTGTTTTACCTTTTCTTTTGTGTGTCCAGCACACACCACCCTAGGTGGAGTGCTGTTGGGTTACATAGTAACTCCTTAACCCACTTCTCATGTTACATTCTGTTACGCTAACTAACTTAAATGGCTGGTGGCAGTGGTTTCTCTTTTACTACCCTTGTGTCATGTATCTACAGGCTGATTCCCCAGCTGCAGTATGCAGTGCCATTTATTGTCAGTTAGTTCCTTCTGGGCTTTTACTCTGTTGTTTGAATCAGGTTTGAGTCCTTTGTGCATTGTGCCTTTTGGCGGGCTTCAGCCCTGAAACCCACCCACCCAGGCTTCAGTGTGTCTGAAAAGGCAGGAAGTGAGGGAGGTTTCTGAAAATTCCCTGGCCTTTGTCTGTAGGTGTAAGTCTGTAGGTGTGCCTGAGTGAAACCAGTTCTGATTGTCCTGCTGGCTGTCCGGGCGGACAGCCACCCAGCTGGGTGGTTGACAGCCCTAGGCTGTGAATGAATGGGAACTTGCTTAAAAGGCAAGGTTTTTGGGATTAGAGGCAGTCTTGGCTCCTCTTCTGATCTGCTGGAATGGCTGCAGGCCTCCTTCTTATTCTAAATTCAGGTGAGTGATCAGACAACCCTCCAATGGAAGGATCTGTACCACTCCTGCACACCAGCAGTGGTCCAATCTGGGGCCACTGTGGGGCTGACTCATTCATGCACACTAGACACACTGGCACTAGTGTGTGAATTGGGACCATAATCCTACAAAGGCCACAAGCCACACCCTCCTCCAGTATTTAAAATGTGTAGCTTATGAATGCATCAGCATTAAGTCACATAAATAGCTGCGTTTGGGACGCCATCATTTCTTATATGTGAACATCAACAATTATTCATTCATGCGATATACATTTTTTTAAATTACAACTCATCTAATAGAAAAAAATGCATGACTTATACAAATAGTATTTTAAAGTGGAAAAGTGCAACTTGTGGTTAAAGTGCCCAACTTGTGCAAATGCGCAAAAAATAGTACAGTTTCTAAAGGATTTTCTGTTCGCACATGATATCGGGAGAGTTGTAGTCAGCCCTACAGATAAGGAGTGTATTGTCCACTTTTACTTCCTAAAAATAGGCAAATACTCGCCAGAAAAATGGGAAACAGACACATATGACCTTGTGCTCCATGGATAAGTTTGGACCAGCAGTGCAACGTAGTACCACAGGAAGAAATTGCTTTTACTACGGCCTAATCAGAAGACTTGGATATGTATCTGTTAATGTGTATGAATAACTAGGAGCAAAGAAATATTTATTACAAAAACATTTCCATTTCCCAGTTAAAACATATTTTTACTCCCTTATAAAATGCTCCCATTGGGAATTGGACTTACATTTTTACTCCCTAAAAAATCATTTAACTTCCAACTTAAAAAACAGGGAGTAAAATACTCTCACTTCAAAATCTTATCTGGAACACTGGTTGTAATGATCTCAAAGTTCAGAATGTATTACTAGATTACTAAAGTGGGGTGCTTATGAACCCACTGTGTTCTGGTCACTTAACAAACACTGTTTCTAACTTCACAAACTCTCACTCTCTCCGTCACTTGAGAAAACGTTCAATAGCAGGTATTGTTTTCTAATATCCCACAGTTTTTCTACCACAGGATGTAGTTTTAAAACAATGTTGACGCATAGCGTTTCTGCATTTTCCTATGAGATTCACCCATCCGTTGCAATCCCTTATTAGTTATTTTCTCAGCCTTCATCAGCACAGAATATGGTTGTTTATTAATTGAGGTCCAATCTCTTCACTAACCCGTTCGTGTTGTATTAATTCTATAAGAGCAATATAAAAGAGTACCCTTTTAGTGTGGCTTAGTCTGCCAGCATTTCATCTTCATAAGCTTGCCACTAACCTTATTTTGTAGTGATTCAGGGGAGCACAGTATATTTCTTAGGTCTGCATCAATGTAGCACAGAGTGATCTGTAACAATCATATTTTACCTTTGTTAATCTCACCACATTAGTGTAAATATGATATTAATTTTCAATCCTCTACTGATCTTGCATTCTTCTGTTTACTCACAAATGGAGCGTCCTCCCCCTCATGGGTTGCAGGTTGTCTAAGTCCCCTATAGACCCAAACAGGTACCAAAGTAAATGGCCACCACACTGGTTACTTCACCAGAACTCCATTGTCACTTAGTTGTTATTATTATTATTATTACACGGAAGCAGTAAATGATGATGGCTATGACATGCTAAAATACAATCCCTTTTAAAAATAGCCCATGGTTGTTTGAAATTAGATGTGCCTGCTTGCACTCACTAGGTTGTCATAGATACATTTTTGAGATGAGGCGAACCATTGAGTGAGCCTGCTAATTGGCACCGTTCTGTTACTGGTGTTGAAAACTGATTGATCATGTAATGCTCACTGCGCTGTCTGCCAAAACGCACTTAAGCATGTCCCAGACTCTTAGACCCCACAAGGTCAATGTAGTCCAAACCGAAGCGAGAAAACCACCTCACCCGTGGTTCTCCCGCTTTCCGCTCTCGGGTGACTTCGCCAGGCTCCTCTTGGTGGTGTGCTAACCAGACCACTGTCAAATGGCCTACTAAATAATTTACTATGCGCCCGTTCTGTTTTGTTTGCTCTTATGTGTCCAAAGCGGTTGCCATCTTAGGGTCCGTTATTTTTCTGGCTCCTACTCTGGTCATATAGTGAAAGCCTTACTCAAGTTTAGCATTAGATCTATTGCTACATTTTCACAATTCTTATTGCTAATGTTTCCAATAAATGTTGAACTGAACCTCATCTGCTTGATTGTTACGTAAAAAAAACAGACAGACCCACAAGCAAATTACTGTGAGTTTCTCACCTATATTAATGCTTCACGGACCTTCCGTATTCCACAATGGGAGAACCATTGAGCAGCACTGATTCATGTTATTTGACGCAGTGAATTCCAGTCATAGGGTGTTCATGACTCGTGCCATATTGGAAGATGATATATCCCATGTATTCTTTGGATATACTCAAAACAGATGCCCCATGTATGGGGTATTGCGCCCCTTCTGTGTGATTCTTTGTTTATTAATGCCTTGCAGCTACTGGGTGTTGCTATCCCTGCGCACATACCGTTTCTATTCTCCAATTCTTAAATGGGTGTGGGGTGAGTGTACTATCTTGCGCTTCATGTGTGATGGTGTAGTTAATCTCCTGGGATCTTACACAAGTTCTTTCGAAAGAACTTTCAAAAGAACAAACCCCATTCGATACTTGTGTTGAGACCTGTCCTCACACTGTCCAGCTTCTGTATCCGTTTTTGCTTTAGTTTTCATAGTGCCAGATCTGTCTCCTTGTGGAGTCGGTTTAACTGTCTGTATCACAAACCAAAACGGATCTGTATGATTGTGTTTCTCTATGCAGAAGTTGTCTACCGTAGGTTTTCCGGTACTTTGTTTCTGAGGCAAGATATCTATCTCAGCAAATACCTTGCCTCACTTCTCTCTGTCTTACCAATATACAATAGACAGCATAGGTATTTTATTCCATACTCCGCCCAAGATGTCTTGCAGTTTGTGAATTCTTTCAATTCCCAATTTATATGTATTTAGTTTAAAACTTTTCATTTTCTTGGTCAGTCCACAAACTGAGCATTGTAAACCATGGGGGCCACCCCCCACGTACTTGTTAGTCACACTTTGGGGTGGTTTGTAGTCATAGGTGTGGACCAGCATCTGTCTTAGATTTTTGGTCTTCTTAAAGGCAAATTGTGGCTTATTAGGATGCAAGTCAGGCAACTGAATAGTCGACCAATTTTTAAGCACAACTTTTTTAATGGCGCCACTTATGGGACTATACGTCGTAACACATGTGATCCTTTGTTACATTGGTTTATTATGTTTTGTCAAACATGTGTCACAGTGGGTGTTTTTGGCATCTTTTATTACTTTCCGCGGATAGTCTCTTTGTTTGAGACGAATCTCAAGGTTGCATGAATGGAAGTAATACTGTTCTATGGAGGAGCAATTTCTCCTGATGCGCTGAAATTGACCATATGGTAGATTCTTTTTAAGGTTAGCTGGATGGTAGCTACTGAAATGTAGGAGGGTGTTTTTGTCAGTCGGTTTGCGATAGTGTTGTCGATTCTGCCATGTGCACTTTTACTTATAGTCTGGTCCAGAAAGGCCACAGATACCATGTCGTATATCCTTGTACATTTAATGAGAGGGGGTCACGGTTGTTTAGCCACATTTTGAATGAGTAGAACTCGCCGATGGTGCCTGTCCATATGAGAAAGACATCATCGATACACTGATGCCAATTCTTCATATGTCTTGCAAAGGGATTCTGGTGACCATGCACATGTTTTGATTCAAAGTTGTCCATATAAAGATATGCGATGTCAGGCGCAAATGTTGTGCTCATACTCGTCCCTTTTATCTGTTGGTGTATCCTGTCCTCAAAAAGGAAGACATTTTCAGTAAGTGCCAGGTGTATTCACTTGAGGATAAAATCTGTAGGCACTCTACCCTCGGGGTTAGGTCTTGTATTTAGATAGTCTCATCACCTCGATGCTTGCATTCTGGGGTATGCTTGAATAAAGTGCCTCTATGTCTAGGCTCACAAACATCCTGTTGTCCTATATTGACATCAGCAAGGATATTGATTATTTCAGTCGTGTCCCTTTATGTAGGATTTCATTTTGGCTATGAATGGCCTTAGGAAGAAATCGGTGTACTTTGACAGGGGTTCAAGAATGGAATCTATCGCAGACACAATCGATCTGTCTGGTGGGTGGGCGTTGTCTTTGTGTACCTTAGGGCGGATAATAGAATGCTGTGGTAGTCCGATGTATTTTGTTGAGAAATCTTTTTTCCTCTTCTATCCAACCCTCTCTTGTTGCGTGTTGGGTAAGGCTAAGGATTTCCTCCTGAAGTCTAGTTGTTGGATCAGTGACTAAAAGCCAGTAGTGTTCTTGACTATACAGCAGTCTCAAAACCTCGCTTTGTAGTCTACTCTGCCCCATAGGACAATCCCTTGGTCTGCTGGTTTTATTAGAAAATCGGGGTGGTTGTCCAATGTTCTGATGGCTTCTCTTTCTAGTTGGATCATATTATCTCTGGTATGGTTCTTACTCTCCAATCTTTTTTTAGCCTCACTCACCACCTTGTTCTTGAAAGTTAGTATCTCAGGACAAATAGATGATAGCGGGGGCATGAAAATGGACGGTGGCTTGAGTCCTGTTACTGTCCCCTCTTTCTCCAACCCTGCTTTTGCACGACCCTATCTCTGAAGAAATAAGTACTCTTAAATAAATCCCTTTGGTGTAAGTCTAAGGTGATAGAAATTATCCCCATTGCACTGCATTGGACGATGCTGTGTGAAATATGAAAAAGTTACCCAAACGGATATGCCAAAAAAGACAAAAAGGAGACAAAGTTTCCCAGTACTGACAGTCTGAAGGACTAGTCAGTTTCCCCATAACAAATGAGCAAAAGGCCAGTGAAGTGAAGTTAAATGCTTCACTTCTCTGCAAAAAGTCAGGGCAAGGTGTAAAACAAAAGCAAAAGTTTGTGGGTGCATAGAATATGGAGAGAAAGTTGCCTAAAAGAGAACTTTCCTAAACCCCTCCGTCTCATGCTTGGTTTCCCCCTTCCCTCTCGTGCTCGGTTTCCCCCTTCCCTCTCGTGCTCGGCTTCCCCCCCCTTATCAAGCATTGGATCTTTCATGATTCACATGCTTAGAATATTCCCTGTCGACAGACTGGGAACCCTCGGTACACGTATAAAGCCGTTTCCCATAGGAAAACTTCTGACACTTTTGTGTCCTATCTACGTCGTTTTCGGGGCCGCCTACGCATGCCCCACTAGGACGTAGCAGTATAAATGCCCCGCCCCCGTGACTCCCTTCAGATTTCAACCGTCTCCAAAGTAGTGGGATCACCTTGTGTAGTATACTATTTTGTCAAGGTTGTGCTGTTGGAGTTTTGTCCTGATGTCTGGGAAAGCGCTGTTCGGCCCGTGCGCTACATGCGGTTTGAAGAAAGTGTATGAGGGGGGACAGGCATATGGATTGCATATATTGTCTACACCCTCCTCATTCGGCAGAATAGTGCGACATATGTAAGGGCTTCTCCCAAAAAACTCTTAAAGATCGAAGTCGGCGGCTAGTGGCATGGTTAAACGATGGAGCGGGGGCATACCCACCTTCGGAGGTAGGCTCCACGCGCAGCGTCAAAATCTTCAGGGGCCCTGCGCCGCTCGACATCGTCGGAACCCCCAGTGAAGAAATCACGACCGACGGAGAAAGAGTCATCAAGAAGCCATTCTAAGGAGTCCTCGTCGAAGAAAGCCTCGTCATCCTCATCTTCGACGAAGAAAGACAGGGAGGCCTGGCGACCAGAAGTATTTGACCCGGTTTTGCCGGAGACCCTGCTGCAGCAAGAGGCGGCCTTGTCGGTGTCCTCGGGAGATGAGGATGTGAGAGTAGCTGGCCCTGCAGACCTCGGGTTACGAGGAATTAGCAAGCCTCTCTCCGGGGGAGCCAGCATTCCGGGGTTTACCCCTCTTCTTAATCCGCAGTCACTCTCATCGCTGGAAGTTTTATCCACGTTACAGACCTTGTTGAAGTCATTGGACGAGAGGCTACCTCAGGCAACTCTGGCCATGTCGACCATCGACGAACCGGGCCCGTCTCGTCGGCCA
The DNA here is from genome assembly GCF_040938575.1 of Ambystoma mexicanum. Lineage (NCBI taxonomy): Eukaryota > Metazoa > Chordata > Amphibia > Caudata > Ambystomatidae > Ambystoma > Ambystoma mexicanum. Next base: position 1,505,366,903 of record NC_090932.1, on the reverse strand, counting down.
ACTCCGTCAATCCCCACGACAGTGCCAGCGGGTGAAGACCTCTCAGCTGCATGCCACGAGGAGGGAGAACTGCTAGATTCGGACTCGGACAGGAGGACCCTATCGGATGTCTCACTATCCCCCTCCAGGGATCCAACCTGGGAGTCGGAGGCGGAGTTAGAAACCCCAAGAAGCCCGGCTCAGCCGTCCCCCCCGGACGACATTGGGCCATTTCACGCCATGATGGCCAAAGAGTGTACAGAATTCGGGTTGGCCCAGGAAGAGGAGAGAAAGGACCGTTTTCTTTTCGACCACATGGGAAAGAGAAGGTCGGTGTTCTCGGTACCCATCCTGGATCATGTGTGGCAGGAGGGGTTACAGAACATGCGTTACCCTTTCTCGGAACCGGCAATAAAAGGTCACCTAGAGAAGAAATTTAAGTCCCCAGAAGCTACCCCCAAGTGTCTGTCCTCCTAACCAGCCCCTGACTCGGTGGTGTCAGCGGCGGCGGCGAGAAAGGCGAGGCCCCAGCACAAGTGCACAACCCCCCCCCCCCCGGAAAATGAGGCCAGAAGACAGGATGCCTTTGGCAAAAAAGTGCTGTCAGTAGGAGCAACTACAGTGAAAGCGGCCAACTCTCTGGCTATAGTAGCCAGATATGACAGAGAGATGTGGCACCGGCTGGCACCTATGCTCGAGCATCTTCCAGAAGAACATAGGAAGGTGGCGATGTTACTCGTCCGGGAAGGTGAAGAGGCCTCCAATCATGCTATAAACATTGCGGTGGACCTCGCAGAATCGGGGTTTAAACAGGTGAACAACGGGGTGGTTCTACGAAGGCAGGCATGGCTTAAATGCACCAACTTTAGACCAGAGGTGCAATACAAGGTGATGGATATGCCCTTTGAGGGAGACCTTCTGTTCGGCGGGAAGGTGGACGAGGCCCTGAAGGGCCTGAAGGAGGACTCTTACACAGCACGTTCCTTGGGTGCCTTCCAGAGTGGTCGAAGTTTCAGGTCTTTCCGTCCCTTTAGGGGAGCATCGGGAAACTCCAGATTCTCGGCATCGAGAGACAGATCCTTCAGTAGGCCGGTGTACCCCTCCCAGGGATACAGACGGCTTCTCAAGCGGCAAAACGACGCCGGGACTACCAGACCTCCAGGAAGAGAACAGGTTACTCGTAGTCAACGAGAGATAAGCAGACCAAGGACCAGCAATGACGGGCGTCGGAACGTTCTGGGAGGCAGAGTATCGTACTGCATCGACGAATGGGAGCAAATAACAACGGATCAGTGGGTGTTGGACACAGTAATGTACGGACATTCCCTGCAATTCAAAAGCAACCCTCCGCACATTCCACCGGCGTTTGTAGCTCAACCCCATCTGAGCGTGTTGCAGCAGGAAGTAGCACTTATGCTACAAAAAGGAGCTATAGAATTGGTTCCGTCATCGCAGAAGGGTCAAGGGGTTTATTCCCGATACTTTGTGGTGAAAAAACCAAACGGAAAATGGCGTCCCATTCTAGACCTGCGCGATCTCAACAAGACGTTGAAAAGCCTGAAATTCAAGATGCTCACACTCCAGGAAGTGATTCGACCAGTTCAAGAAGGGGATTTTCTGGCATCTCTGGACCTGCAGGACGCGTACTTCCACATACCAATGCGTCAGCGACACCGAAAGTTACTAAGGTTTGTGGTAGGACAGACTCCCTACCAGTTCACAGTACTTCCCTTTGGGCTGAAATCCTCTCCCAGAACATTCACAAAATGTTTGGCCCCAGTGGCAGCCTGGCTGAGAAGGCAAGGTCATCATGTGTACCCGTATCTCGACGACTGGTTGGCGAGGGGGTCCTCCCCTATGTCGACTCACACAAGTTTGCAGGCCACCATGCAACTTTTACAACGGCTGGGGTTTGCGGTAAACTTCGAGAAATCTTCGTTGACGCCGTCGAGAAGCTTGGTGTTCCTGGGCGCGCAATTCGAGACCCAGTCCGGGTTAGTGAAGCCATCCCTCGACAGAATCACCAAACTCAATCGATTGGCAAGTCGGCTGAGAATAAATACCAGACTATCAGTGAGAAAATATGTGTCGATTCTGGGCGCTATGGAGTCCAGCATTCCTCTAGTGGGCAACTGCCGCCTGTTCATGAGGCCGGTTCAAGAGTTCCTGGCGGACCGTCAACGACGTTGAGCTCCTGCTAGCTCTTCAGGGGTGGCAGAGCTTTCAGAATCTATCCAGAGGGATACCCCTACAGGAGCCGGAGTTTCGGCTAACAATAGTGACGGACGCATCCCTGACGGGCTGGGGAGCACACATGGGCACTCTACAAACGCAAGGTCGATGGTCCCGGAGGGAGTCACTCCTGCACATCAACGTTCTGGAACTGAGAGCAGTGCGCTGGGCCTTGAAGTCTTTCTTGCCGCACATCAGAGGGTCAATAGTGAGAATATTGACAGACAACGCGACGGCAATGTTTTACTAAAGGAAGCAAAGGGGCACGCAGTCCAGAACCCTTTCCATCGAGGCTCAGAAGGTGTGGCATTGGGCTCTGAAACACGATATATCCATCGTAGCTCATCATCTCTCTGGAGTAAGGAACGAGCAAGCGGACTCACTCAGCAGAAAAATGGACCAAATACACGAATGGGAGATGGACAGCGTTCAGTTGTCGAAGGTCTTCGAGAAATGGGGGCAGCCTCCGCTGGATCTCTTCGCAACGAATGGGAACAAGAAGTGCGAGCTGTACACCAGCAGGTGGCCACAGGAAGGTTCTCTGTGGGAAGCGTTCTCCTTCCCGTAGACGGACAAGTTCCTCTACGCCTTCCCCCCCGTTTCCTCTTATACGGAGAACTCTGCAATGGATACGCAGGTACAGGTGCCGGGTCATCCTAGTGGCACCGTGTTGGCCGAGGCAGCCGTGGTTTTCCGACCTGCTTCACCTGTCAATAGAACAACCGATAACGTTTCCGAAGGTTCCGAATCTCCTGTCGGGGGACGAAGGGACAGTGTGGCATCACAATCCAGACAGTCTCGATCTCACAGCTTGGCTCCTGACTTTTCGGAATTTGGTGCCTTGAGCATTTCGTCGGATTGTCGGAGAATCCTGCAGGCAGCACAGGCCCCTTCCACCAACAAGTCGTACACATGTAAGTGGAGAAGGTTCTGTATGTGGTGTCAAGGGCAGCCGGGAGTGCAACCTCCTAAGGGTAACTCCGGAGCAACTTCTACCGTATCTGCTACACCTGGCAAAGAGCGGGTTATATTTTTCATCAATAAAAGTACACCTGGAGGCCATCTCTAGGTTCACGAGGAAGAGGCAGTCGTCTCCCTTATTTAGTGACAGGCTGGTGAAACACTTCATGAGGGGTCTGTTCCGAACATTCCCGCCGATTAAACTCTTTCCACCAACGTGGAGTCTTAATGTGGTGCTAGCAGGGTTAATGAAAGCCCCTTTGAACCAATGGCCACATCGTCTATGAAGTTCTTATCATGGAAGTTGGCTTTTTTAATAGCTATAACATCAGCTAGGCGGCTCTCAGAATTGCAAGCATTGGTCGTAGACCCGCCATACCTAAGGTTCTTTAAAGACAAAGTGGTTCTGTCAACTAATCTTCGTTTCATCCCAAAGGTTCCTACTGCTTATCATAAACACTGGTCCATTGTTCTGCCTACCTTTTTCGCGACCCCCTCATCGGCTGCGGAAAAAGCCCTCCATACCTTGGACGTGAAGAGAGCTCTAAAATGTTATCTTCATCGGACTCGACAACTTAGATCTACGCAGCAACTCTTCATTGCATATGGTCTGTCGACGAGAGGAAAAGCAATTTCAAAGCAGGGACTTTGAAGATCCAATGCTGGAGAAGGGAAAAGTTTCTTACCTGTAACTCCATTTCTCCAGCATTGGTATCTTTCATGGATTCACATGCGCCTGCCGGCCTCCCCGGAATGCAATTCATTTGTGTAACTAGGTCTTCACTCCATTCTGCTTTGGAGGGGTTGAAATCTGAAGGGAGCCACGGGGGCGGGCCATTTATACCGCTACGTCCTAGTGGGGCATGCGTAGGCGGCCCCGAAAACGACGTAGATAGGACACAAAAGTGTCGGAAGTTTTCCTATGGGAAACGGCTTTATAAGTGTACCGAGGGTTCCCAGTCTGTCGACGGGGAATATTCTAAGCATGTGAATCCATGAAAGATACCAATGCTGGAGAAATGGAGTTACAGGTAAGAAACTATTCCCTTCCCTCTCATGCTCTGTTCCCCCCTTCCCTCTCGTGCTCTGTTCCCCTTCCCTCTTGTGCGCTCTTACTCTTTCTCTGGCTCTCTCTTCCCCGCCCTTGTGCTCTCTTCCCTATGTTCTCTTCCTTGCCCTCTCGCGAAGGCCACATATAGCCATGCCTAGCAGTCATTTTCCAAAGCTCAGAGCGTTCAGCTGTGTCCATTTAACTCACCTTAACTGATGTCATTAGTGTATGAGCTTGTATAGCTTTGGAATTTACATGGTGCATCTTCCTGATGGGTGGGCTGGCTGCAGCCCAGCATTTTGTATATCTGAGAAATCTGGAGCCATTCACCAGTCAACTTCTTGATCTCCAGCCAAAGCACTGAGAGGAACTTGAAGGATGCTGGAATGTCACTGAAACAGCCATTGTCCTAGCCAATTCCCAGAAGGCAAAGTTCTGCCCTTCTTTTCTTTTCATAATCCGAAATTACATAACTATTTGTATACCCACAACCACAGTTCCCTATTGATGTTGTCCTATTTTAGTCTATGGGAGGTCTTTTTTGTATTGTCTTGCATCTCTCCTAAATAAGTGAAACTGCTTTGTTAAACACGACTTTTAGGCAATTGCTCAGGGACTAAGGCTGGATTGTTCATGTTGATGTTGGTATAGCTTAGATTTTATAATGCCTGTAAAACTTAACCATTATTTTCCTCTTTGCTTTCCACAGAAACAGTGTTATCCTGTTGTGATAACAATTGCACCTCTATTCACTATTTAAAGTGTGGGTGTGTCCACTTAAGATACCTTATTGTTTTTGTATGTCTGTGCATGTATATAAGTGCTAGATAGAAATTTATTTTTGTGCTATATTCTTCCCATTTGACAAAATGATTCAACGTGTGGGTTTGATCTCTTTCATGTGCGCTCTTGACCACTCTCACGTTTGTATATGCAATTGATTCAAAGGAATTGGTGGCAGGGGGAAGCACTTTTCAAACAAACCTCCAACAAGGTTTGCGAAATATGAACAAAAAATTAAGGATTGGGGAAAGTCACTCGCGCTCAAACACCAACAGTTGTGGACTTGAACAATTGCTTTGAAAGTATATCACTGTAACAAATCAGAGTATACAGTTCTCAAATTGACTTTTCAAGGATGAACAGCCGACACGTGTTTCGACCACCTGATCATTATCAAGGCCCAATAATCAACCAAGAAGTTCTTACTCTTGTAAGGTTTACAATTCTTATGAACCACAAAATCATTTGCGGCCGATTGCCACGGAGTAGTATTTGTCAGCCACAAGTACAAATGCTATCATCTGAGTTCTGGTTCTCCTACTGTAAACCAATTGGTATATCCAATAACGAGATGAAGATATTGCATTAGCACTCCATATGATATCAAAAGTCTCAAACACTCGATGATATGCAAGTCCAATAGATCGATAGAATGGAGTAGAGCCTTAAATGCTCTAGAAACTATAGAAGGGATAAATCCTATGGATTTTTGACTTGACTTTTGATATCGTATGAACTGCTATTGCACTATCTTCATCAATTTATTGGATACACCAAGTGGTTTACACTAGTGCACAATCAAAATAACATTTGTGCTTGTGACTGACAACTACTACTTGGTTGCAATCGGCCGCAAATGATTTCATGGTTCATAAGAATTCTAAACTTTACAAGAGTAAAACATTCTTGGCTGATTAATGAGCCTTGATAACAACCAGGTGGTCACCCACAGAGCTTACCTGACCCCCGGCAGAATAGCCAGGTTTGGTGGCTCGGCTATACAGAAATGCCCCAGGTGCGGGGAGGAGGAGGCTGGGCTGTTGCATATGTTCTGGGCTTGCCCAGAGGTGAAGAGATTCTGGGAAGAACTGAAGACGAGAATGGCCAGCCGGGGGGTGGTGCTTGATGTGGGGTCTGCTTGGGCATGTATGCTTGGGAGCTTCCCTAGGCCACGTAATCTAAAACATATTAGCAAGATGAAAGATCTGGCCTATATCTTGGCCAAGCGCAGAATTGTAATGTGCTGGAAAGCGGCCCACCGGCCTAAAGTGGAGATGTGGTGGGCAGACCACCTGAAATGGGCTGAAGCAGAAACTGCGGACTGGTATGAAGCGGTCACTAGAGGGGGGGAAGAAGAGGTAGGCCGCCTGATAGCCTGGAGACAACTGGTGACCTCGATGGCAAACCCCCACCAGGTCAATCACGAAACGGAAGACTCTGATGAGTTGACGATAATTGAGACACCTGAAGATGCTCAGGTGGATGACACGGAAACGACGGCTCGAGTTTTTGGGGAGGACGGAAGAGGGCATCAAATAATGTAATGTCTTAACATGGATCACGAACGTCCTAAATGGTTGTAATGTTTGGAGTGTTGTTTGTTTAAAAAAATAAAAATTGTTAAAAAAAAAAAAAAATACCAGGTGGTTGAAACACGTGTCGGCTGTTCATCCTTGAAAATAAAATGTTATGACTGTATACTCTGATTTGTTACAGTGATATACTTTCAATCAAAACAATTGTTCAAGTCCACAACTGTTATTGTTGGAGCGCGAGTGACTTTCCCCAATCCTTAATTCTTTGTTTATATTTCTTCCCACTTGGGTTCCCACTCACTCAGGAGAACTCTTTTCCCCCACTCACTCAGTCTTTTACTTTACCTCTGTGGACCTTTTTCAATCTTTTTGGAGTAATGTTTTCCTCTGCCTTTTAAGGTTTCTGTGCAGTGTTGCTGGGAGCTTTTTGAGCTGCCCTTTGTATTTGCAGGGTGCTCTGTGAGCTTCCCTTTGTATTTGCCTTGTGAGAACTACTGTTTCCAAGGATAGGGAGATACTTTCTATCCTATTTTGTGGAATCAGCACACCACACCTTATGTGGAGTGCAGAGGGAACACAATGCAACCCTTTTTCCACTTCTCCTGTAACTTTCTACTTAGTGACAGTGGCTAGTGGCAGTGGATGTTTTCTACCTATTTTTAGTGAAACATACACGCAGGCTGTTGACGCAGCTGCAGTGAGGGACATGTGTCCTCCAGTATGTCTGCTTGAATCCAGTTCTGACGGGGAGGCTGGCTGTAGCCTTGGGACAGCCATCCACTCAAAGTTTGAATGTGGCATGACTGCTGATTGGCTGGGTTCCTGCATAATGGCGAGGGTCCTGGAGCAGAAAGAGTCAGTCGACCCATGGAACGAAGAATCAAAGGAAGAAGGATGTCTGCAGCGATCTCCAGGGACCGCCAGTGACTGCTGAGTGACCGCTGCTGCTCCAACCTCCTTTTCTGATCGAAAGGGAAGATCCAAACCAGATGACTTCCTCCCCTGGACTGGCAGGACCACGTTTAGGCCCAAATGACAGAAAAAAAACATGTCTGAATGCGTGATTTGGCCGATTTTCAGCCGTTCGAAAATTCCGGACAGCTGTAAAATTCGACCAGATCACACATTCGGTGCTGGGGCTGCAGGGGTGTCCCCCACACTTTTGCTCACTATACTGTGAGCGGGGGCTGTGGGGGTTCCACGCGACCCCTGCTCACTATACTGTGATTGGGGGGTGCAGCAGTTTCCCCCGCAGCAGTCCTGCAGTCCTCCAAAAGAAAAAGGCTGCAGGGGTGCTCCCTGCAACACCCTACTCACTATACCATACAGTATAGTGAGTCAGTATAGTGAGTGGGGGTTGCGGGGGACACTCCCGCAGCTGACCCGACGGAAAGGACCCTGCAGCGCCGTTACCCGATCACGAGAGCGAGACAGAATGCAAGGTAAGTAGTGGGTTGGGGTGTGTTGGTGTGTGGGTAGGGGTTTGGGTAAGTCGGTAATGATCAGGGGAGAAAAGACCAAAGATTATTTTGAAAAAATTATCTTCGGTCTTTTCTCCCTCGAACATTTCCGCTTCGGGCACTCAACCCCAAACCAGTTGCGAGACCATCTGGATTTTGAGCTGTCCCTTGAAGAGCTGCAACTGTCCTGGGCTGCATTTCCCCAATACCCTGGGGCCTGGACCAATTTGCTGTGCATCGTCTCCTGAAGCACAGTTTTGTGTGGAACCTTGTGGGCATTCTTCTGGGCCTACAGTGCCTCTTTCCCGCTCTGAGACATTTCCCCGTCCAAGTTGGGGACTGAGAAATGGCGGGAAGTCTGCCGGGTGACAACCGTCGCTGAACCGAAGCCTGGGTACAGTCCCAACGAGCCAATATAGTGATGATCGTCTGGTGGGCATCCCATCGCAAGACGTTGACCGTCTGCTCCTGCCAAAAGTTCCTTTTTCAGCCTCTAGGCCAAGAAACCTAACAGGAGTTGCTGTCTCCTCACCTGGGGACCCACACATGACATCTTCTTTTTTCATGAAAAGGTACTGTCCCACTTCTAGGTACTCACCTGTGTGCTTTCTGTGTTGAATCGGACTCCTCTGATCAGTTTTCTGAGACACATTGGGGTGGACAACCCAACTGTGTTCTCCCAGGCCTAAGGTCCTTTGGTTTACCATCCTCCAGGGGTATGCCTGACCTTTCATTTTTAATATTTTTTTTTATAATATCTTTATTAGAGTTTTCATCAAACTACATATTCATCACACAGGTTCCAGTAATATAACAAACAAACTATTACAATCAATAACATCCTATAATATAATATCTAAACAACAACATCATTTAACTAAATCCCAAACTCACTTATACCCACATCATCAGCATGTTGTCATCCTATGTGAATAGTAGAAGAAAAGAAACATGATAATCCACACAGACATACAATACATCAATAAGAGGAAAGAGAAGAAAATAAAAAAGATAACAAATTTTCACTCCTAACCCTCCCTTCCTCCACCATACTAGTTTATCAGCCATATAAGGCATTAAAGGAGCCCCATAACGAGAGATGATCATCTTCCCTGTCCTTGTCTACTAACAAAATCTTTTCATATTTAGACAAAATCTGCAATGCCAATCTTCTAAATTAGGTTTCTTCCTGGTCTTCAAGACCTTGAGAATCTGCTTAATCGCTACCATTATAGCCTTATCAATCCATATATTATGTTTCCCAGTCTCCACACACTGCCCCTTATGTAGGAGCAATATCACGTTTGCGGCCAATCTCTGAACGATTATACCTAAATAAGCACAAAAGTGATGAGTGGAAGGCTCTGAATGAATCTGAACCACTGGCATTGCTCTGGGTCTGCTTTGTCCAGAATCTTGAGTAAAAACAGGATGTTGGTAATGGGCCTGTAATTGTTAGGTGAGGTGGGGTCAAGTGTGTGTGTTTTTTTTTTTTTTAATGAGAGGCCGAACCAATGCTTCCTTGAAGCATGAGGGGACTTTCCCTGTGGTGAAGGAGACGTTAACAAAGGCTGTTAGAAATGGTGCAAAGGTGTCTGCACAGTCCTTGATAATAGCAGCGTGGCAGGGGTCGCCCTTACAGTTGGAGGGCTTAATACCTTTCATGAGGTTAATCATGTCTTGCTCCTGGATGGCCTTGAATGAGAAGGTAGGGGAGGCATCTGATGGGAGGATGGGGCGGGAGTGGGAGAGCTGGGGAGTGCAAGTTTGGTGTTCATAATTTTAGTTTGAAGTGAGTTAAGCTTGTTGCGCATGGCTGTTTGGATGTCATCTCACCATGCCTTATCTTTGGTGAAGGTGTGGGTGTCGGGGTCCCAAGTTTTCTGAATATGGAGAACATTTCTCTGGTGTTGGATTTTGCATCCGAGATTCTAGTTTCAAATGATTTGGCTTTGGCTTGGATGATGGCTTTCTTATATTCTTTTGAGCGTGATTTGAAGTCTAGTTTGTCTTTATCATCGAGGGAGGTCTGCCAGTGTGTTAGTGCTGCGCGTTTGTCTGTACGGAGTTTGAGGAGGTCTTGGGTGAACCAAGCATTGGTGTGGCTGGTGGGCTTGGTTTTACGTGGTTTGAGTAGGGCGATGGAGTTGATTGCTGCAGTGATGGCGGTGTCATATTTCTGAGCGAGGGTTTCTGGGTCGTTAGAGAAGGGGGGGGTCTAAAGGCAGGTCACACTGTGCTTAATAGTGTGAAGCTTAACTTCACACTATTAAGCACAGGGATGTCTAGTATAGCACCCATTTGAACTGTACTCTCGTTTAGAAATGTACTCTTTCACCTGCTAGGTATAGGCTTCTCTCCAGCTATACAGGATTCTCACACCTAGCCGTGTTTAGAATTGTACTCTTTCACCTGTGTACCTGTATTTAGAATTGTACTCTCTCACCTGCTAGGCATAGGCAGGCATCTCTCCCACTATACAGGACTCTCACACTTAGCCGTGTCTGGAATTGTACTCTTTCACCTGTTAGACATAGGCCTCTCTCCCACTATACAGGACTCTCACACTTAGCCGTGTTTAGAATGGTACTCTTTCACCTGTGTACCTGTATTTAGAATTGTACTCTCTCACCTGCTGGGCATGGGCCTCTCTCCCACTGTACTTGACTCTCAGATCTGGCTGTGTTTAGAATTGTACTCCTTCACCTGTTAGGCGTAGGCCTCTCTCCCACTATACAGGACTCTTGTATATAGCTGTTTAGAATTGTACTCTTTCACCTGTGTTTAGAATTGGAATCTTTCACCTGTTCAGCTTGGGCCTCTCTCCCACTATACAGGACTCTCACATTTCGCTGTGCTTATAATTGTACTCTTTCACCTGTTTAATAGAATTGTAATTCATCACCTGTGTCTAGGATCTTACCATCAACTGGACGCGGCCCTTTCTCCCACCGTGCGAGGCTCGCTAATCTAGCTGTTAGCATTAAAACCATTAGCTCACTTGTACAACAACTAGCTACCCTCCCAACTCCACACACTGGGCTCACCGCAGTGAACCTCATCCAGGGAGACTCGTTTTAAGGTCAGCCAACATTAACCCAACGATACAATACTAACTAAATTCCCCTACCTTACTCAAAACACTGACTAAAGAAGTCGGCAATACCAGCTGCCGACCACCAACAGACATTACCTGAACCTATAGCGGACAATCGCCCTCACCGAGTACTACACCACAAGACCACCAGACCAAAGCAAAACAAATAAATAAAGACCACAACAGCCCTCGATCCAAAATGCCTAGCAAACGGCCAGTACCGAGTGGAAGAAAAAGGGCAGAAAGAACAAACACACCGGAACAACAAAGACGTGCAACTGCAGAAAAACTCCGAATCACAGGAACAACACTCGAACCAATGCTGAGAGAAGAGAAAAATCCCTCTACTTAACTCCATACCTCGCAAAAAACCAGTCACCAGAACGAACCAACCCAATGCGAGTCTCAGCAACAGCAGACAACCGAACACAACCGTGCAGAAGATCAGACAATGCCAGAAATAACAAAAACATAATTGACGCAATAACACCCTACATCACCAAATCAAGAGTAACTTCCACACGACACCCACAATTTTTGGAAGAAGAATCTGAGGAAAGCAAACCCAAGACTGAACATAGAAGAACTCTTTGAAGACACAAACACACCTATACCAACACCTCAAATAGAGATCAACCTTAAAAGAAACCCCAACACCGATCAGAAGACGACCCCAACAATAAAGACCAAACCAAACCACACCTCTAAACTCCACTGCAATCTATTAAATGCAAGATCCATTTCAAAACATTCAACAGAGATCTTTGACCTCCTCGATGACAACGGCATTGACATCCTATTCATCACAGAAACATGGCTGGACGACAACTATAAAATCACACTCCAAAGCCGCCTCCCAGCCAACTTCAGATGCCTTCAAATAAACGGGAAACATATAAAAAAGGAGGTCTCGCGATAGCATTCAAAGAACACCTAAAAATAAAAACGGACGACCCTCTCAACATCATCAACTGCGAAACCATGGTCATACACCTATCAGCGAACCCAAAAACCAAGATCACATTCATCCTGGTTTACAGACCACCGTCATATGAAGCAACCTTCGTCGATAACTTCATAGAAGCCATCACCAACATAGCCATCAAGCATGAACATCTAATTATACTGGGAGATTTCAACATCTGGTTTGAAGCAAGACACGCCAACTCCCAAATCTCACTGACCGGACAACTGACAACCATGAAACTACGACAGCTGGTCAAGGGAGCAACACACTCGGCAGGACACACCCTTGACGCAATCTTCGCCCAGGAAAAACTCATCACCCTGGCACCACTGATAAAAATACTGTGGAGCGACCATCTCATCATCCCTTTCATCATCAGACTACCAACTCCACTCTGCATCCAGGACCCCAAAACCCGCAACCACCACAAAAAGAAACTGGAAAACCGTAAAAACAAGCAACCTCTTTGAACAACTGGAGATGAACAAACACTCAATTACAGAACTAGAGCTGGATGTCCTAGATGGGAAAGCGGAGCTGCTACACAAGTGGATCGCTGATACAATCGAAAAGATCACCCTGGGAAAAACCATTCACCCCATCAAAAAAAGAACAATGGCAAAATGGTTCACACCGCTACTAAGCACCATGGAAAAAAAACAAGAAAATGGAGCTGGAATGGAGGAAAGAATACAGCCCAGAGGAAAAAAAAAAGTTCCAGAAACAAATCCGAGCATACAAGAAGGAAATACAAAAAGCAAAGAGAAGGCATTATGACGACAGAATCACCAATGCGACAAACTCACAAAAAGAAATGTTCAACATCATCAAAGAAATAAGAAACTCACCAGGCTGCAACAACACCCCAACCCCCTCTCAGAAACTTTGCAACGACCTGGTGACCACTTCAAGAACAAAATCAATGACATCCGACAAATCATACAAAACCGACCAATTAACCACAACCTCCAACAAACCGACCCTAACACAGAACCACAACACAAACTCCAAAGGTTTCCTGAAATATTGGCAGAGGCTTTAGTCTTGCTGGTAAAACAATGCAAGAAATCAGGTTCACCCTGGATCCGTGCCCACCTGACGTCTACAAATCAATCTGCGCACAACGAACACCATCAGATTACAGAAACCTGCTGAACCTCTCACTAGCAACAGGAACCGTACCAAAATCATTCAAATCAGCATATATCAAACCACTCTTAAAAAACACAAGTGGCGACGTAGAAGACCTCAAACTACAGGCCGATCTCAAACATTCCCTACACAGCAAAACTCCTGGAAACCTACGAACACGTGGAAAAAAAAATCACCTGCTGAACCCAGCACAAGTCGGCTTTAGACCTGCAAGAGGAACAGTAACAGCACTATTGTCCATCTGGGACGACCTAAAAACAAACGCTGACTCCGACACAACCTCAGCCCTGATTCTAATCGTTCTCCCCGTAGACTTTGACACAGTTAACCATGACACCCTAACCAAAAGACCAGTAGACATAGGCATAACAGACATAGCACTACTCTGAACTAAATCTTTCCTAGCAGACAGAACAGAAACCGTCTGGTTAAAACCCTTCAAATCCACACCAAAAGTCAATGACTGGAGTACCACAAGGGTCCTCACTATCACCACTGTACTTCAACATCTACCAAACTGCACTAATCAGAATCTTCAAAAAATACATTACATGCTACAACTACGCAGATGACACTCAAATCATCTACAAAATCGAAGACAATCAAGCCGATGATTCAACCCTGATCGAGTGTCTGAAAGAAGTCTTTAATTGGATGAATGCCAATAGCTTGAAAATCAACCCCGGAACAGAAATCATGATTATATCCAAAAATGAAGAGAACACCACCTATATTCCATGGCCAACAGAAATGGGGACCGCACCAACTCCAACTAAGGTAGTAAAAAATCTGGGAGTCTTGATGCACAACACCCTAACCTTAGAACCACAAATCAATGCAATAATTTAGAAATGCTTCTTCCGTCTTCACACGGCAAGAAGAATCTTACCTTTCCTCTCCTTCACCCACAAAACACTCTCAATCGCCGCCCTAATCATGTCAAGAATCGACTATGCAAACAGCCTCTATCTTAGAATAGCAGAATACCTCCTGAGGAAACTACAATGGATCCAAAATGCAGCAGCCAGACTCCTCCTCGAACTATCCAGAAGAGACCACATCACTCCAGCCCTAAAAACACTACATTGGCTCCCATTTAAACATCGCATCACCTTCAAAACAATGTGCATAACTCACAGGGCAATCAGCGGACAAGGAGCTGAATTCCTGCAAAGAAACTAACAATCGACAAGCCAACGAGACTCCTCAGATCAAGCACTGAAATCCGTCTGGAAGAAAAACCATACCTAGAGAAAAAACTTGGGGGCTCCTCATTCTCCCACTTAGCCGCAAAAACCTGGAACAACATCCGAAAGAAATAAGAAATATCACAGACCACTTACAATTCAGGAAATCAATAAAAACCTGGCTCTTCAACATCACAGATGCAAACTGAGAAACCAAAACCACCAAACGTGAAACACAATGGAAAGGATGACAAATATAGGACGACAATGACAACATCTAAAGCCAAATAAAGAAACTCCTGCTACAAAAAGAGAGACAACATTAGGTCTAATAGGACACAAACTACACCCATAAGAACAGAATCCAGTGCCCCTAGCCAACTCCCAGCGAACAACCTTCACCCACTCAATAAATGCTACAATAGATCATACCGCTATAAAGTTGGGTGAAGATTAGCACTTGCCACACTAATTAAGCTATAGATATTGGCAGGGGCATGGACCAAAGAGAGTGGTGAACGCAGGCAGACACCGTCCCTAGGCATAAGTTCAAGTGTTAGCATTTCGACACACCGAAGGGGGTAGAAGCAGTAACTTGAATGAGCAACCAAATAACATGCTGAATGCCGAGCAGGCCTCAACACATGGAGGTAGTAAACCCGGGCCTACTGATGCCAACCTCCTACTAGATTAGGAATGCTTTCTGGGCTAGATTGCAAGGGACGGACTAAAGCCGTCCCGCCCCGCACACAAGCGGGGTGTTAAGCAGAAACTTGTGCAGTTCCCTTGGGGACCACTGCAAAAGATTTAGGACTACAGGTGGTTGGCAGTAAACACAATTGGTAGCAGTCTGTACCACCCAGATTTACCTGGTAGCTGTGGCTGAGCAGTCAGACCTCTCTCAAGAGGAGTTGGGCAGTATATAGTGTATACACAATAGGTACCGAGATACAGTAGCACAAGCAAACACTGACCAGAGCTTTGGTGTAAAAGTATATAATTATTTATTTAAAGACACACTTGTAAATTACACTAGCACAAAAAGAGGTAAGTAAATTCAACACACAGTCACTATCATATATATATATACAACCCTGATTACTTATTAGACAAGTCTTAGTGAGAAACACCACTTATTTTTAGACAGAGGTGAGCACTTAACATAAGATGGCACTCTAATAAGTTATTAAAAAGGGAGGGAAAAAGACAGAGTTATGAAAGCACACAAATTTCAATACTTTTCAAAGAGCCACAGTGAGGCAGATTAGGCAAAGTCTACTGGGGAGCAAGGAAGTTCAAACGCCAGACCCACTCTTATAGAGAGCAAGCAAAATGTGTCCAGGATCACACAGTGGGGTTAGAAAGTTCGCAAAAGATTGAGATCAAGTCAGGAAAAGTTAGTTAACAGGTCCCAGGCTAGACCAGGGTAGAAAGTCGAGGATTTACTGTCACCACGAACGATCTGTCGCAAGGGAAGCCAGGCGGGACACAGTACCTGAGAGTGGGAAGAACGCTCCAGCGGGGGCCGTTGTGCCTGGCAGCGGGTGCAAGTCGGTGTTTTGTCCAGAGGAAGAGGAGGTCTCGATGTGGAGGAAAGCTGAAGGTCGTTGCACTGCCAGGGAAGAAACCAGCCGCAGAGTTTCCCAGTTACAAGGTACCACCCTTTTCTTCGCGGTAGTGGTAATCCTTGGTATTCCGGTTGCCGGGGTGCTTGGCACGGGCAAGACGGCCACGAGATGGTCCAGGAAGGCGAAAAGACGGGCAAACTGGTTATCCCCACCAGTCAAAGGAAGAAGACTGTCCGGGCTGGAGATCTCCTCTGTCGTCGGGGAAAAGTGGTGAGACGGTTCAGCAGGGCTCCACCGGTGGTGTCGTCGTTGCAGGTCGGCTCGGCTTCTCCCTCCTCGGATTCTTTAGGTCCTGTGGCGACTTCTGAAGTTCCAGTCCCAAAGCCCTGCTTTTATGCAGAAAACCCCCATTCATTCAGCCTAGCTGTCAATCAAACATGCTAAGTGGTGAGCCGGGCGGCTCACCACTTGGGCCATTCACACAAGAGTGCGACTTGAGTTGCCGAGGCAACTCAGTCCAGCGTGCCTAAACCCCCTCCTACACCCCCTGTGGT
This sequence comes from Ambystoma mexicanum, assembly GCF_040938575.1. Lineage (NCBI taxonomy): Eukaryota > Metazoa > Chordata > Amphibia > Caudata > Ambystomatidae > Ambystoma > Ambystoma mexicanum. The sequence continues at coordinate 1,505,350,378 of NC_090932.1, read as the reverse complement.
ACCCAGACAGAGTGGCACCACTTTTGGAGGCTTCTGTGGAGAAGCCCGCCAAAAAGTGGAACAAAGGGCTCGACTTGGGTTGGAGTCACAGAAGTGAACACAAACGCCATTTTGGAACCAAGTTTCGGCAGAAATTACCAACCAGTGAATTTATATTCATTTAATAAACTGGCGGTATGTTCGAGGCTATATTAAAAAGTGGTAGCCTCGAACAATGGGAAAATCCCATAGGAATATATTTGCGGTCGAATATAAAAAGTAGTATCCACTGCCACCAGCCAAAACTCGGTCGGGGGGGGGACTGGACAGTGCCCCCTCGAACAACAGACCCCGGGGCAATCGAATTGCCCCGACCAGTACGTCCACAATAGGATGGTTTGTACTGGTTCTGTTCATAATTTGAGACTAGTAAAGCCAATGGTGACTTTACATGCCCTGGGAGACAGTAGTCAGTCCCAGGGTATGGAGTCTATGTTTGGGGGTTGCTACGACACCCCTGGGTTACGGCACGGAGGGTGCTGTGTAACCCACATACCAAAAACACATGAAGCCCTATGGGGTAAAGGAGCCCATAGAACACATACAAAGTGAAAGGAACACCTCAAATCATGTCTAAGAGTGGGAGGAAAAGAGTCTCACTCTTAGCAAGAGGAAAAAAAATAAACCCCAAAAATCCAGCAAAGCTGCTGGGGGACTCGCTAGGTTTGGGAAATTAGCCTTTACAGAGAATTCTCCCTAACACGGGGGCCACGTAGGCAGCCGGTTGCCCAACCTGGGCAAGGTATGCATATGAACGGATACCATACTGGAAAGGAACCATGGGTGTCATACAGCCCCCGAGCTGGACAATAACACAGAGACCCCTAACACCCCACCTGATTAGAAATACGGAATTTGCGCCTCACTTCAAGCCATGAATGCCGACTAACCAACCCACTAACAACTTCACCCTCTGCATACACCTCTCAAATTCTAACCAAACACAACAACAAACTTACAACACAGCAATCCACACAAACTTCACCACACTGCAACAACAAACAAAGCACTCATAGACCCGCACAGCAGAACACAACGCCCTCCGACAGTATAACACCCCAAGCCCAGCCAACAGAATTCCGGGTTGAGGCCGCCAACAGCACATCACTGCTCTCTTGCACTTCTCCAGCTCGTGCCCACTAACTCTCCCCACCCCTCCTTTCTTTCAGAACCGCCAGAGCGCCAGGGGACCACTCCGGTGGTGATAGTGCGTGATACAAATATCCTTTAACATTAACATTTCTACAAAGACCTCTGAAACATTGTGCAAGACCTTTACTTACCCACCCGAAGTGCTTCAACTCACCTAGACTTTTGCTCAATTAACATTGGCTGGCCTTGCACCCTGATAGGCTCTTCTTACCTCTGACTTTGTGCTTTACCTTTCCTCCAGGAAAGGGTTCATTTACTTTGCATTCAGAATATTTGTTTAGCCTTTGTTTTATTCCCAAACCCTTTTCTTTGACACCAACTCAGTATTGCTCTAAATGTACCAGTGATATATTAATGTCCACAGTGTCCTCGTTATTTGTCACCTCAGGGTGTAGGAACCATATGTGTGCCATACCAAATGGAAATGAATACGTGCTGATTTAGAAAAACTAAGAGTGTGTATTTTGAAGTGTATTTTTGTGTTGCTTTTATATTGCTCCCTTCTAAAGGAGGCTTATTCAACTGACTGTTACATAAATTAATAATTGTTTAATCAAGAAACCTTGAGTGTAAGAGTTTATTTGAATACTTGTCTCTGTGAATCTCTGTGCAAAAACCCTATTGCTCACATTGACGCCTCTTGAGATCAGCCTGGCTGCTCAGCCACACTACCAACCTGTGTAGTACAGATTTATACCAAAGGTTGGGTTCCTATTGCCAGGAGGTCAGGGTTGCTGTAGTCTCCCAAAGGGTACTGTACACAATCCTGCCTAACACATTTATTGGTAAAAAGCATTCAGGATTTATTTTACATTTTAGCGTTTATGTTCACTAACATTTGATTCGCGTTTTAATAGTCCATTTATTCAAGTGTTTTAATGGCTGGACTAGCCTTTTCATCTTTTTAAATTGGGGAGTTCTGAAACAGCCTCTTATATTTTGATTTTATATTTTCTCTTTCCTTTACACTGAATTGGATCCAGTGGGTGATTATCAAATATTAAACTCACGCTACTGAGAGGTCTGATTCTGAACATTCAATGTTTCTTCTTACTTTCCAGCTCATACAAGATGAAATAAAGCATTTAGTAACGCTGCAGAGCAGCAAATCCCCCTGTAGATCCTCTGCCGGGGATTCTTCAATCAAGCTTGCAAGCAATATGACTGTTTGGGGAATGCCTGCAGGACAGCATTCGGGATCCTTTGAAGGAAATAAAGCAATTGCCAATCAGTGTAGCAGCTCCTGTGAATCTGGAGTGGGTGAAAAAATGCAGGAGAGTTTTGATGACAGTATTTCAGCAACCAGTGGATACGGCACAATGTCCTTACCTCAGCCTAATCTAGAAAAAGTTCAGGTTGGCCATGGCTTGGCACCTGCTGTGAACACTTCTAAAGAGCATGGAAGTACTGGTTTCAGATTAACATTTGACAAATGTGAAAATATGCACGCTACAGGGAAAGATGGTTGGACCTTACAGCCTTCTCAGGCAAACAGTAATCCACTTGCTCAAGAAGCACAGGCAACCTCTGTTTCCTCTGAAGCAGATGAGGCCAATGAAGGTGAACCATCGAACCGGTAAGCGCAACAATTGTATATTGAAATGTATTGATTTATTTTTGTATTGAATGACAACTCCAGTTAAAAAGGAATCTTCATGGAATTGCAATCTGTTGCACTTTCTGGCATAGCGTACATTGTTTTGATGCTCGGATTCAAGTTGCTCAACTTTGATGCCTCCCTCAGGTGATGTCTCTCCTGTTTGACAGCATATTTTGTGGTGGAGGCTTTCCGTTATTACCTGCAGCATTGTTGTGATGGATGATCTTGTATTATGCACCTGTGCCATGCTGCTTTATAATTGCAAGCACCACTTTAAAACAATCCTTAAGTAGAAGGTTTTTCTTTTTAGAGGGGAGAATCTTCACCCTGTGTTGTCAAAAGAAATGCCAATGCAGATTGGATGATGAGACACTTTCCAGGCAAACATATTTGAGATTAGAGACCGACTTTAAACCCGACAGCCACATCTGGACAGGCCAATGAAGCTACAGGCCTTACGTTTTGCTGCATAATTCTTGTCCTTCTGTCATTGAGTTTGTGGGGATGATAGAAATACTTAGGCTTTGAATAAGATTGTGTTATGGTTGGCAAAATGTGTATTCTAAACCAACATCGTTTAAACAATTATAAAAAAAAAGTTATGAAATACAATTAGAAGTAATTTCCTTCTCTGTTACACCAAGCAAGCTCAGGGGTCCCTGTCCTTTCGCCCATCGATTCTGCAACACAGATCTTTGAGCCTTAACCCTTGTAGGCTAATTTCTCCTTAAGGTGTGTCTTGTACTTCAGAAATCTGTGTTTTTATACATGAACAACTTAATAGTTTAAGAAATGTTTACTTTGCTTGTGTTTTGAACAGCTTTTAACATGGGGGTTGCCTATAGGAAAAAAATAATAATTTGTGGCCCGAATCTCTTAAAATTGGTTGCTTCGATTTGCCTAATGTTTTGCAGGTACCTAGATGTTGGCTGGATTTGGGGCACTGAAACTAAAATTGAAAATAGACTTGGCCAATTTTGAAATATTAACAAAATTATATATGACACATCTGGAATTACAACCAAGGTTTTCACGGGAATAAATACAAAATAAGTTAAAAATACACACCAACCATACGCATATAGGCTATGACCACACCCAGCATACACACTCACCCGCAATGCTTACACATTACAAATATAGACACAATCAATGAAATGGATAATTCAAGTAACAATATGCAGCCAACATTATCATTGCATCACACAAGAAACGCACTCAACTGCACTGCGTACACTTTAAAAAAACAAAATGTATTGTGAAAAGTGTTAATAGTTTAATTTTAAACTTTTCACACATTAGTTACTAAACATTAAAAGGAAAAGAGGGAAGACAAACCAGCACAATAATGCAGAAGAAAATACATGAATATGCTCAAATAGTTTATTTATTTTGATATCCTAACAAATCTAACATCAGTCCCCTTCTGTATCTATAACACTGAGTTCTAAAATTAAAACAAATAGGTTAAATTAAAACAAGTAAGTGGCTAGGGACCCTTGGCCAAATCAGAACAGGTTTTCTGTCTTGCCAATTCTGTTTCTATGATAGTCCACAACTTCATCAATGCTATGACCAAGGCTACCTGAGTGCCTTAGATACAGCGTACCCAAAAAACATCTGTTAATGAAAGAGGAACAGTGCAAAAACTGCTCAAGATAAAGGTGTCTAATGTTATTAATTCGAGGGCATTCCAACAATAGGTGCCTAACAGTCTCTTGCACTTTGTTTTGATCACAAATTCAGCAGTGTCTCTTGTCAAGAGGAAGACCGATCCTAGGGTCAATAATGGCCATACATGGTGGTTGATTGAGATTATTTAGGGCACAGAAACCTTGGAAGATCAGGCTTGGGCTGACCATTATAATAGGTGTGACTTACAAGAACCTTTGTAGACTTTTTGTTCAGCGCCAATTTACGCACCAGTCCACAAATGAAATTAAACGTTTGTCAATTATTTCCAGCCACACCTAGTTACCACTGTCATTGGATGAACTTAACCCAAACAAAATGGTTAATAGATTTTTATGTAGATGGTGTCTTCCTTTAACATAGCCATTAAAAACAAATCCGGAATGCCCAAACCTAGTCCAATGATTGACCAATATAGGAACTGCATTAGAAAGTCTTAATATCTTTCTACTAAAGATGGCTTCAATCGAATCAAGGCTACTTCTAGTATGTCACCAAACCAGCACACATTCTGTACAGCATTGTGGGGACCAGACTGCTACGATACCACACTACTACAAACCACTTGGATGGTAGCTTTCAAACAAAAACCTCAAAACGTCTTGTCAAATTCCTGAGAGCACCCAATTTCATCAGGACTTTAGTAGCTGTATGCTCCCAAATGACTGTGTGTGTTGTGAAAGAGCGTGCACATATATACATAGGAACCGGTGCTTTCTAATTTGGTATTATTAAAAGGCCAATCTAAAGAAGGGCAGGTTTTCTTCTTGACAAAATACATTATTTTGGTTTTCGACAGGTTGGTGGTTAGGTTGTGCTGTGAAGAAAATATCTGCTAATGATCTTTTGATCCCTAATGGATTATGGTCTAAAAGGACAATGTCCTCCGCATAACCCAACCACCTAACGTGTGTGCTTATAATCCTGGGGGAAATGATAAGTCTTTCTGGGAGATCAGCGATGTACAGATTGAACAGGAGTGGTGCTAATAAGCACCCCTGCTTCAGATCCTGGTTAGTTCTTATCTTTCTAGTAACAGGCTCCAGATTGTCCAGATGGTCTTCTTCGCTTGCTTCTCAGACAATTCACTGGTGGAATTGGCATTTATGATCTCAACCAAGGTGGCAGTGGGGCTGGCCTCATTCATTTAATTAGAAGCAGATGGGATAGTACTGACATTGTAAGGGTCCAACAGGATGGATACATCTTGCACACCTTGAGCTGCGTTGCTCTTGGAGTGGATAACTGTACTAGGCGTACCCAATACTGTTAGTAAACTCTCCTCCAGTGGGACGACCTCGGGTGGCGCTATAAAATTCTGATTCAAAAGACCCCTCACCCGGCATGTGCGTAGTGTCAATGAGGAGACACTTGATGTTGCGCAACAGGGTGTGTTGGTCTTTTTGCACATGTTAATATTGTTACATATGTTAATCCAGCTTTGAAGTGCTGTCAATCGCGGATTAAAAGCATTTAGATTTATGAAGCAGTCCGAAGGAGGCTGCACCAAGTAGCTGCCTCAGATCCTGTGTTAAAAAGCTTTGGAGACTCACTAATATTCGAAACATCAAGGTTACTACCTTCCATTGTACCACATTAGATTGCATCATAGTGGTATGGGCTGTCCCTACATTTGCATCTTTCTGCAAACTATAACACAAATTAAGGAGGAAATTGTTGTCAATTTATGGCAGTAAAGAGGAATTCAAAAGTCCCTCATCCCTGTTACCACAGTACACTTGCTTGTAGCAGTCCCTTTTGCAAAGTATCCTTGAGTTTTGGACTAAGCACGTTCAGGGATGTAGCCAAAGTATTGCGTTCAACTAAAGCTTCTGCAGTATTCCCACTGTTCGATCAGGATTTACTATGTAAATTATAGGCAGCATTTGATCGACTTCGATAAAGCTTATGCTTGGAAAGTCACAGTAGGGTAGCTGGTTAGCACGCACACCAAGCCCCAAAATGACTGCAGTACATTTTGAGGTGCACTTTGCGCGTGTGCTCCGCGCACATTCCCAAATCAAATACAAGCGTAGGTCAGCTGATCGTCAAGCGAGTCCAAGAAAGTATCATAGCCCAAAGCAGTATCTTGAAACACACAGAGCAAAGAGTGCTGCCGACTGCAGTACACTTAGTGTTGCACTTTGCGTGTGTTCCCAGATTAAATTCCAAGTGCATTTCAGCTGATCGCCAGGCCAATCTGGGAAAGGAATGTGGCCCAAAGCAGTATCTTGAAATACTGCGTACACATTTCAAACTTACTCTAGCAAGGAAATGCATAATTCAAGCAACAATATGCAGCCACCATTATCCTGACCACAAACAACATATGCACTTACCGCCACTGCGTACACATTATGAGCATACAATCGAGCACGGAAATGCATAATTCAACAACAGTATGCAACCAACATTATTATGACCACACAACAATCGCACTCCCCTCCACTATGTACACATCTGGAACATACACTGAAGGAAGAAAATACATGATTTATCAACACAAAAACAATAACCATGCTGTATATACTATCAATAGTAAATCAGCCCCTTGCTGCAATATATTATAGAGCCCTTCAATAACATTGGCTAAAAATAAACTATTCCCCTAATTGATTAAATGTACTCCATCAACACTAAAACTAACTTTATTTTGACTTTTGATGTGGCAGTGAATTATACAATATAGGCAATGTTCAACTGCAAATGTATATATATTTCTATTTACATTATTATGGACATGATTTTTTTTTCGATGATTCGCATTTCCACCTGCCGAAGTACGATGTGTTGCCAAGCGTAAAAATAAAATGTTTGTTACAGGAAACTGTCCCGATGGCCGTACCAAGTTATTTTTCATTTCAAAACCTAATTGCGTTCCTCTTTGGAATCCCAAATTGTTCCCTCGAGCTTGAATTAAAAAGAACATCTGGAATTGTCACTATCATGATACACAACACGTTTCTCCATTATGTCTTTCCATTTTCCACCGCGATAGCTGTGCCATTCCACATTCAAATTTGCAAATGCTGAAACGGTTAGCAGTGCTGAATGTAATGCTCCAGCCAAAAAAACAGGAGTCTTCAATTATTAACGCCCTTTTTCCCTCAATGCAAAAAAAATAATAAAACGCTTTTTTATCACCATTCACACGTGGAAAAATACATAGACAAAGCGCATGTGTAATTACAATTAAGTAAAGCAAGCAAAATGTAAACTACCAATAGAATACATATACAAGCACATCCGTAATGGAAAATAGGTGTATGCAAATATACACACCCATGCAAAAAGGAAAATGCTAATTCACCATATGTGAACACATGCCTAATGTACAATGCTAATGTTATATCTGGGATCGAAATAAAGATTTGATTACCAGGAGCTAAAAGCAGCTTCTGGCTATCTGTCAACCAGTAAGCAAGAGCGACCTCTGGGGAACCAGGAGCTATTATATAGCATGATGCAAATGTAACTCTATATGCGATGCAAACTACTACATTTTGGGCATCATAGATGACCCTTTATGCTTTAAATGCCTTCTGGATGTGTCCTAATGCTCGTTCCCAAACACACAGATATTGTCACATAGATATGTCTGTATGACATCAGTTGGTCTAGGAGTTGAATGCAGTTCCTGATAGCTGTGGTGTCAAGCCAACCGGCCTCTTGTAGACCAAAACCAGGAGCTAAATAGCTGGCAGCGATTCCAAACCCTGTTTATGAAAACAATTTGCTCATGTATACTGTAATAACTCTGCATCTATACTTTTACTCGCAAGACTGGAATGACGTTTCTACACTACAAATACGCATGTATGCATAATGTTAAAAACACTTGCATTGCGCAAGTATAACATTATTTTCTTACAAAACTTAACTTAATATATATCACAATATTATAAAGTACACATAAAACATATACACCACTTTTCATTCTACACTGACCTAGAGTTTCATTAAAAAAAAAAAAAAGTTTAACTTCTTAGCCACATAGATTTTTACATTCACAAACGGCACATGCAAATAATTGCTAACTGCGCATGCGTAACGTACACTAACCAATCACCATACAGAAACACCCTGCATCACTTAAATTACAACAAACGCACGTGGCATTTTTGCTTTACACCAAGCTCAATCGTAGACCTTTTTCAACCACGCCTATTAACAAGATTACACACTTCAATTGAAGAAAGCTACCAGTGCGGGTGTACCTTTTTCATACTGCCAGGTTAGCAAAGCAATTTTTATAACTTTGCCATTCACCAGTAAATTGAACTATTGTTTAAATAAATGTGAACATCATAAACAATAAAATCTAACATTTTAGTTGCTTATTTAATAATGCAATAGAACAGTAAATACAACTTTAAACAGCTGACTATTTTTTCCAAGAATTCATACGCTTCAAATGCTGCATCGCTTCAATAAATGTGCAAGCTACATCTTTAGTTAGGTTTGTAAACCTACCCACAAATACGAATGTAGTCGTTTGCATACTATTCATAATACTAAATACAAAGTTAATATGAATGTATGCAGTGGCATCAAATGTCCTAACAATTATAACGCACTGGTGTACAGAAAAACAGTACGACATTTCATATTTAACACGTGTCCTTGCAATTATAATGTACAAGTGTTTATGATAACCAGCAAAAATAGCATAATACACAATGTACAGCTTCCAAACTATACACTTAACAACATAAGCGTATTCACAGATACATAATGTTTCTTGAAATAATATACCTTAAATAATTACCTATGTAGGCTTAATGTAAAGTTGGTAGCATTGCATGCATGTGATACTTTACACCTTCAGCAGGTGTATAAACCAAACAGTACTTATAACATCCAGGTGCATAGGCCAAATAGTATGTGTATAACATTATCAGCGTACATAAACTTGTATAATGTCTACTTTCCTTTCAACTCTTGTTAAATTCATATGAGTAACACCTTCAACATGTGTATAGGTTAAACAGTATTTATAACATCAACATACACATTTAAAAAAAACATACCCACATTAAACATAATATGCAGCTTGTAAAACTGTATGCTTAAACTACTAAGCATGCTCATTTTATGTATTGTATTCATTGTACATTTGTTACGTGCTTATACAACAAGTAAATTGTGTTTCAAAGCACCCACAGGGCAACAGGGAGGGAACATGAGGTTGAAACAAATGAATACACTCGAGGATAAAGACGAACCTACTAGGCCTTGTGAGCATTCAGAACCTGCAAGTGCAGAGAAGAAGAGAGGGTAGAGGGGGGTGTGGGGTAAGTGCTGGAGTGCCTGTGCTCGTGAATGAGCAGCAGGTGTAAGTGACCAATGTAGGAAGTGCTAGGGACGTTATGCTGCAATAAATCGGTAAGTTCATGCCTACAGTGGCATAGGCTAATGGGTGCCACTGCCAAGGCAAGGGCTGTGGGTGGGCAGAGGCTGAAAGCGATTGGGTGTGGGAGGCCAGGGTCCCGAGGACACATAAGGCCCTGGTCACAAATCTTGGCAACTGAAGGATTAGCAGGTGAGGGGAGAAGGGAAGGAGGAGGTGAAAAGGTAAGTCTTGAGCTTCTGGAATTTGAGAAGATCCGGCTCAAGAGGAAGGGGAAGACTGTTCCATAAGAGGGATCCAGCTGAGGAAAGGGATTTAGAGAAACGCTTGACGGAGAGTTGCTACCAGATGAACATAGATGTCTAGAGGGAGAGTATTTAGCAAGAGCCAAGTTGCAGATGGCGTGGTCCCCGGCCCCAGACAGCCTTATGGATGATGCAGAGGGATTTGAATTTGATCCTTGCAGAAACTGGGAGCCAATGAAAGGGCAGGAGCGATGCAGTCCCTGGGCTTGAGGCCAAGGATAAGTCTTTCTGCCCTATTCTGGATTAGCTGGAGGGGTTGTAGGGAGGAAGAGACAAGGTTCAAGAGGAGGCTATTGCAGTAGACAAGCCCAGAAAGAACCAGAACTCTGGCAACATTGAGCTTCCGGGGTAAAGTGAGGAACGTGAGAATTCCTTTGAGAAAGAATTGAAAGTGGGACTTCTTGGCAATGTCCTGAATGGAAAGGGTTGAGGGAGTAAGGAGAGGGAGGGGCCGAAGATGACTTCAAGGTTTCTGGCTTGAGAAGGGCAGAGCCCATAGAGGATGGCCAGAGCGTGGGGAAGAAAGATGCAGCAGGGGTCCCAATAGGAAGGATCTCAATCTGCTGGCATTGAGGCAGAGACTGTGTGAAGTGCACCAAGACTGGATGGAAGATAGGCAGTCCGGGATAATGGAAGAACTAGAAGGGTCAGCGGGTAGTTTGAAGAAGAGTTGTGTGTATTCTGTGTAGCACTGGAATTTGGAGGAGACAGTGGAAATGAGGAGTGCCAGTTGACCAAGATAAGTGTTGAAGAGCCAGGGGAAGAGGTTTTAGCCCTGCTGGACAGCACAGGTGGAGAAAGATAGGGGAGGAGAAGGTGGCCAGAATAACTTGGACGGACGGTCACTTAGGAAGGAAGCCATCCAGACCAGACCCCGCTCCGAGATACCCAGGGTATCATGGAGGCTTTTTACGAGGATGGTGTGGTTGACGGTGTGAAAGGTACAGGAGCTATCAAGTAGAATGAGGACAGCTGGAGAGTTGCAGTCCAGCGATCTGAGCAGTTCTTTACGGTTGTTCAGAAGAACAGTTTCTGTGCCTCTGGATGCTCGGAATCCAGATTGATGGTCGTGGAGACCACCAACAAGTGCAATATGTGAAGTAAGATGTGGGAAGGTCAGGTTTTCCAGGAGTTTCCAGAGAAAGGGGGTGATAGAAATAGGGCTGTATTTGGCTAGGCAGGTGGGATCTGCTGAAGGTTTTTTTCAAGAGGGATCGCACAAGGGAATGCTGAGGAAGGAGGGGAAAGATCAGTAGCAAAAGAGTGGTTGCAGAAGTCAGCATGAGCAGGGGCAAGAGAGACGATGTTGTCCTTAATGGTTCTAAAGGAGCAACATAAAACCTATTTGGAGGAGACCTTCATGAAGTGGACCACTCTGGTGACCTCATCAGGTGTGAAAGAAAAGGAGGAGAGGGAAGAGGGAGGAGGGAGGAGGGAGGGAGGGAGGGAGGGTGGGTGACCATAGGAGGCAAGGGAGTGGAGGGGGCGGGGGTAAGGGGAGGAGGACACAAGGGAGCTCAGGATGTCCTGAGTCTTAGTGGTAAAATGTGTGGCCAATGCGTTGCAGAGAGCTTGGTAGGGGGTTGGGTAGTTCCCTGCAGATTTTGAAGAGTTCAGCTGTGTGGTTGGATGCACCAGAGACCCGCGCCTGGATGTAGGCCCTTTTCTTGGTGCGGATGGAAAGTCTGTAATGTCTTTGGAGCAGGCGATAGGGCAGTTTGTCAGAGTGCGCCTGAGGTCTGCCACTTCCATATCGCATCTCTGCTTTTGCACTTTGGGGTTGCAAGTTCCAAGGCGTACCAGGTGTTTGCCTAGAGGCAGATTTCAGGCAGATTATCGTGACTGGGGCAAGAATATCCAGCGTGTTTTAGATGGCCACATGGAGGTTGCTGAGGGCAGAGTCCGAAGTAGAGTCTGGGGTGGGGAGAGTTGGGGCTGGGGGGTGAAGGTGGATGCGAAGGCAGCAACTGACACTCGTTTCATCGGACAGATGTTCGTGAACAAGGTTGGCAGGGCTGGAGGAGGTACAGTCAGAGGACCAAAGGGACCCAGGTTAGAGGAGAGAGTGGTCTGACCAGGAGAGAGGGGTGATCAATGAGGAGGAGAGTGAAAGATCAGAGTGGATGAGGGTGTCAAGTGTGTACCCGCCCCAGTGGGTTGGACCAGAAGGGAGAATGTAGAGGGAGAGCGAGATGCAGAGGTCATGGAAGAGAGTGGATGCAGGGATAGAGGAGTCAAGATGGATGTCGAAATCGTGAGAGGAGCAGAAATCGGCCCATTCAGAGAGGAATAGGGTGGTATAGCCAGGAGGCCTGTAGATGGTGGCAATGGTCAGAGAGGAGGAGGGAGAGGTGACCATCTTGCAAACCAGGCTCTGCAAGGAAGAGTAAGGCTGGGTGGGTACGAGGGAGGAAGGGACCCACTCGGGGAAATTTAAGGCAACCCCACCGCCAGTACAGTTAGAACAAGGTTTAGAAAGGATCTTGTTGCCATTGGGGAGAAAGACGTCAAAAGCAGTGACTCAGCTGGCATTGAACCATATCTCGCGATCTTAATAGGCCAGGTGTGATTATGATCGCGCTAGTGCATGGGAAGGGGGAAAGGGAAAAGTGCATGGGGGAGGGGGGAGAAGTGCAGTACATGGGGAAAGTAGAATAATAAGATAGTAAACGGCCAGTTGGTGGCAAGTGCAAGGTGAGAGCAGACATAAGTGCTGGTAGGGGGACTGTAGGGATACAGAATAACAGTCCCCAGGTGTGGGGTTTGCCAGGGAGGCAGTACAGGTGTGCAGTTGGTGGGGCCTGGGCTCGAGATCAGAAAGGATGGCCAGGTAACCAGTGCTGTTTCAGCCAGGAATTTAACAGGGGAGAGGGGGGAGAGAAGGCAGAAGCAAAGAGGAAGGTTTTGAGGTGCTTCCAAAACCGGAGATGGTTCTCCTCAAGTTTCAGAGAGGCGGGAAGGCTGTTCCAGAGGGAGGCCTCTGCCGAAGAGAGAGATCTACCACCAACTCGTTGCTTGGAGAAGCGACTGACCCTGAGGGAGTTGGAGAAGGATGAGTGAAGAGCTTGAGAAGGAAGATATTTTGGAAGAGAGAGTTGAAGGTATTGCGTCCCCAGGCCCCATAAGGCCTTGTGGACAATGCAGAGGGTTTTGAACTTAATCCACGCAGCCACTGGAAGCCAGTACGGAGATTTCAGTCCTGTCGAGATACGATCCATAGGCTTGAGGCCAAGGACAACTTTTGCAGTCCTGTTTTGGATAAGTTGAAGAGAGCGGCGCATAGAGGCAGGTAGATTTAGATAGAGGCTGTTACAATAGTCCAGCTTAGAGAGAACCAGGGCTCTGGAGACGGTGAGCTTCTGAGGGAAGGAGAGGAAAGGAAGAATACCTCTGAGGCGGTGTAGCTGGTAGTGTGACTTCTTAGAGACGTCAGAGATGTGAGGAGAGAAGGAGCGTATGGAGTCGGAGATGACCCCGAGGTTTTTAGCCTTGCAGGTGGGGGCAGGAAGAGGGCCAAGAGAGGCCAGCCAGAGAGCTGCAGGGAAGGAGGGAGTGGGTGTGCCAATGAGTAAAATCTCAGTCTTACTGGCATTAAAGCAGAGGTTATTGGCGGCACACCACTCCTGGATAGCAGACAGACAGTTAGAGATGAGGGAAGGCAGGGAGGAGGCCGAGGGTAGCCTGAAAATGAGCTGGTTATCATCCGCATTGCACTGAAAATTGGGGCAGAGGGCGGTGATGCGATGGGCAAGGAGTGCCAGGAATTGGTTGAACAGCCAGGGAGAGAGGTTAGATCCCTGTGGGACACCACAGCTAGAGAAAAAGATATCGGAGAGGAAGGACCCAAGTTGGACTTGGGAGGGTCGGTCAGAGAGAAAGGAGGTCAGCCACACCAGAGCCTGACCAGTGATACCCAGGTTCTCAGGGAGACGGTTGAGCAGGATGGCATGGTTAACCGTATCAAAGGCAGAAGAGAGATCAAGCAAGATGAGGACACACAGGGTGTTGGAGTCAAGTTTGGAGAACAGGTCTTCACGGATGTTCAGGAGAGGAGTTTCCGTGCTTCTGGCAGCTCTGAAGCAAGATTGATGGTCATGAAGACAACTAACAGATTCAGTGTTGAGATTGAGCTGGGAGATGGCCATTTTCTCCAGGAGCATGCCCAGGAAGGGAGTGATGGAGATTGGGTGATAGTTGGCCGGGCAGGAGGGGTCGGCAGAGGGTTTCTTAAGAAGAGGGTCACAAGGGAGTGCTTCAGGGGGGATGGGAAGACTCCAGTGGCAAAGGAGTGATTGCAGAAATCAGCCACGGCAGGAGCCAGGGAGTTGATGTGGTCCTTGATAGTTATGGAGGAACAGGGGTGAACCTGTTTCGACGAGACTTTCATAGATCGGACTTGTCTAGAAACCTCATCAGCAGAGAAAAGGGGAAAGGCAGAGAAGGAGGGAGGGGGGGGGGGTGGCTGCAGAAGGGCCAGAGTAAGAGCAGGGAATGGAGGGCGGGAGGCAATAGGAGGAGAGTGAGTACAGGATGTCCTGGGTTTTTGAGATTAAATGAGAAGCCAGTGCCGTGCAGAGGGCCTGGGAAGGTACAGGAGAGGGAGAGACTGCGGCAGGATTGGCTAGTTCTTTGCAGTTCTCAGCCGAGTTGTTTGATGCCGCAGAGATGCAGTCTTGGATATGAGCTCTCTTCTTGGTGAGGACGGAGAGCCGGTATTGCCTTTTGAAGCAGGCGGCAGGCCAGTTTGTCCGAGGATGAACATCAAGCACGCCATTTCCTCTCGGCCACCCTGCACATGCGTTTAAGGGTGACGAGGTCTGAGTCATACCAGGAGTTACACTTGGCTTTGGGCTTCAGGCGGATTCTCATGACAGAGGCAAGGACATCAAGAGTATCAGATATAGAGGAGTGGAGGATGGCGAGGGCTGTGTCAGGATGAAAGTCAGCTGTTGTGCAGTCTCTCAAAAGTAAATGCGAATGAGTGTATCCTGTGCATGTTGTCCATCTTGTGCCCCCCTGTGAGGGAGTGCAGCAATCCCATCCCCATCCCCATCATCATCATCAAGTCCATCATCATCCTCTGTGTCTGGGGGCAGCAGAATATTCCTACGCATGCACAGATTGTGCAGCATGGCACACACGAGCACTATTTTACCCGTCTTCACTGGGTTGTACAGCAGTGATCCGCCAGATCTGCTCAAGCAGCGGAACCTGGCCTTCAGTAGGCCAAATGTCCTCTCGATCATGCCACGTGTGCGGACGTGTGCCCTGTTGTACGCCTCCTCATGCCTGTTCCTTGGCCTCCGTACGGGCGTCATCAGCCATGGCGTAAGTGGATATCCTTCATCACCTAGATGGGATGTAAATGGAGGGGACATGTCAGTGTTTGTGGCATACATGTCTTCATCAGATGCATTGCAATCATGTGTCATTAGTCAATCATCCATATGGGCCTGGCACTGGTCTGACCAGTGGGTGATTACCATTCTTGGTTCATTGTTGTCGACATTGGCTTTTGCACTTTCCCAACAACTTGCTCTGCATATGGAGTTGCCCTTGTACCTAGTAATGGGTGGCGAGTATGGCATTGTGCAGTGATGTACACACACGGAGGAGTCACTCAATAGACTGTGATGAAGTGGTAGATGCAGTATGTCTCATGTGTACACATCATGTGCATTTGGGGGGGCAGTGATGCATAGTGTGGGTGGCTTTATCAAGTGGCTCAAGTTGTATGAGGTTGTATTAGTCTTGGTTCTGCATCTCCTTGGCCAGGGTGTGTATTGGCACACTGGCCACCTGTCCTGTGTAGCTTTGTGACTTGTGGTGACTGTCCATTACATTGAACAGGGGGTGATGCATTTGCAGTTGTAGAAGGCCACTCGCACACGTCATTGACCTGGGTACCCCCCCCTTCCACATGGCCCGTGCATTGGCAGTTGAACTCACCCATTAGCCATGTGCTTTGTCCAGCATAGCGTTCCATGTACCTTGGCAATGTCAAATTCCGCAGGACCATTGAGTCATGTGTTGAAACGTGTGCAGTAATGTGTTATCACTTGTCCAGCATCACATACCATCTGTACATTCAGTGAGTGGTACAGTTTCCTATTGCGGTACACCATCTCCATTGCACGTGGTAGTGTGAGCTCTATGTGGGTGCAGTCTACTGCACCAATGCAATTTGGCATGGCGGCAATGGCATGGAAGGCCAACTTGGTGGCAATGACCTGGGCAAGGGTACGGGGTAGGGCGATGTGTTCCGACGCATGGTGCAGCAGGGCATCCAGTACCTGGCCCAGTATTCTTGAAAAACAGGGTTGTGAGAGCCCGTGCAGCTCACCAACAGTGTGCTGATATGCTCCAGTGCCAAGAAAATGCAGTACCGACACCACCTTCAGAAGGGTGGGGATTGTGGTCGAAATGCCAATGCGGCTGCTGATGTCCTCAATCATGGTGGTGATGTACATGATTGTGGGACGGTCCCACCGGTATAATGTGTGGATCTGTCCTGAAGTCAGGTTCCAGGGTGAGGTCCTGATGCGGGGTATTGTATGCTGCCTGCAGGGTCGTGCCGCCTGCATAATTGGGTTTGGCATGGGTGCAGGGTTTGCTAACTGCCGCCTGCGCCTCCTCTGCACCATTACTGCCACCATGTGCAGTGCTACCTGTAGGTTCAATAGTCCCAGTTCCAATGCTGCTACTGCAGCTGCCTGCATAGTTGTGTTTGGAGTTCGCCTGGGTGTGGGTGTGGCCCTTTTGTAGGCTCCCAGTGGCCTGCTGGGTCCAGCTGAGCCCATTTGGTGCACCTGTGGACTGATTCAGCTCAGCAGGCACTGTTTAACGTCATGTCCCCAGTGGCACCGATACCGCCACCATGTCCACGGAATTTCCGCCTTTTTTATGGCGGAGTTTCCATGTCCGTACTATTTGTAATGCGCACAGTGTTACGTATTGCCGGTAACGGGGGTGTGTGTGTGTGTGTGTCGACGCAGTTTTCGGCTGCGTTGACTCTGCAGTGGCGGTTTCTGGTTTTGGTATTTCCGGGTTCGATATGGCTATACCGGCAACGTTAAGTCCGGACCCAGTCTTTAATAAATACATTGTCCTTTTGTTATTCAATTTCAGCATGAACTGCAAGCATGGAAAGAAAGCTATAAAAGAAAAAACGGAGAACACCCCAAACATTCCTCCAAAAAGGAACAAAAGTGGAATTCAAAAGCAAAAGCAAACTTCTCGCTAGCCAACAGGAAGTTGAAAAAAACCTTTGCACCAACGACATTCCAACTGTCCCTACTATTGGTAATGTCACAAAAGAAGCAGTTGAAGATTTATGTTTAAAACAAAAAGTTAGTACATTAACAACAACATTTGTTTAAAGCCTTTCCTTCTGTATCCACAAGTCCTTTACAACATTTAAAACCAACAACTGTAAATGGTGATATGCTTTCCAGTACTCCTACTGTTACCACTAAGGCTGCCTGTACCACACCCCATCAGTTGCATTCATTTTTTTTTCCATTTATTTTGTATTGGCTCTCAAATGAAGTGTTACAAAAATAAACATCAACATTTACCAACTACTTTAAAAACATTTCTAACTAATAACATTCCATCTGTTAAAACAATGCTATTTTAAGGAAATATCTTTTTTTAACCCCATTGCTGCACATTTCCAAGAAAGCTGATAGCCATGCAACATTTGGTTCCATAAAAGCTCAGTAGACATTGTTCTAAAATCAGAAATCAAGTGATCAAAACATAACAAACTCTCCTCTCCTAAAGCAGTACATTCAGCAACAATATGAAAAAGAGATTTAATTAACCTGGGGTGTATTGTTGCCTCAGAATTGTCCTTCTAGCGTCAAGAATATCATTTTAAAAGATATAAAGGAATAGTGTTTAGTGGTTTTTAAATTGACGTAACTACGAAAAATGTTAATATCCTCTACAGGCAGATATTGTCTCTTTCCAGTCCTCGTTCTGAAGTTTTGTCTTGACCTTATTCGCAATAAGAATTTCAGCTCCAACCTCCTACGAGTATAGAAAGGTCACAATAGGAAATCCATGTATTAAGAATTGTGTTAGTTTTACTCGTCAATAGTTCTCTGAAGACGTAACACAAGGATTTCTCAACTACTAGTAAGATTTTCCTATATAATATCAACGTTTTCCATTTTATAGTGACCTCTAGCAACAGTACTCTTAATTGATATCTCATTATTGGGGCTGCAACACCGTTTGGTAAATCTAAAACCCTCCTCCAATTAAGCTTTCTACTTCAACTCTGTAGGATAAGTCTATAAATATCTCAGCACCATAATCTAATGTAGGAAGAAACTTTACCTTGTAAAAATTGATCAGTCGAACAGCAGAAAATCACCCATATTTGTTATTCATAATCATATCCTGTGTTTCTACCTTAGAACTTGGTTTGTACAAACAACTATTGAAATAGAAGTACAACCTACATTGCCTATTCCCACTTTTAGTACTACTTCAAAAATAGAAAGTGCTGTTACACCAAATAAAACAAAAGATACTTCACCTAATACACTACTATTCCGACAGTTCAAAGTCCACATATTTCCAAATATAATGCAAATACATTTCCTATTACTATTAGTACTATTTAAAAAAGTAAAAACTGTCATTAGAGAAGCTGCAAAAAAGAAGTATTACCTGCCACTACTAGTACCATTCCAGCGATGCAAAGTACTTTTATTCAGCCAAAAAAGAAAATGACAGCGGGGCATTTTGACTACAAGGCATAAATTAGTATTCAAAAATTGCTTAGCAGAATTTGCTGATTAAACTTTTTGTTGATTAGCAAACAGACTTATTTGATTAGCAATTTTGTACTCCTATTTTAAATGTCACCAGAGGTTAGTTGTACCCAAAGACATAACATTAGCAAGAATACAGCATTTCTAAGTACCTCTGAAGTAATAAATTAGTGCAGTGAGTCTTTGTAAAATGTAAAGGTTCACTGCATAAATGGACCAAAATAATAGATCTGATCAAAAAAGCTCTGACATTTATTTTGAGCAGTTCAAGGCTATGTGCAGCTGCTTCATGCAGCAATCGGTGGTGCATAGTGCAGTGTCCATCAAATTGTCAACAAGACATCAATAAAGACGCAATTATGTGTGTGCCATTTTTATTTTATTATCAAGTTTCATTTAGCTAGTGTGTGGCATAAAACAGTCACAAGCAACAGCTCAAGATGAAGACAGCAGATACAAGGAGTTTGTGACAAACTGGGGGCAACAAATTGGGAACATTAGTTATCTTATTCTGCAGAACCAAATTCCCAGATGCCAGTCACTTGGTCTGCCCAGGTCAGTGAGGCCCTGATGCCGCAACTACCAGTTACTAGTGCCGTAAAGTCTCATCTGTGAGACAAATGGGCCCAGCAAGTTAACATGTAGTCTAGCTTATTGCAAGACAGCAAAAAGTGAGATGATTTAAAAGGATCAAAATAAATGATCCAAGGAGGCAGTGCCATCCCAGACACCTAAAAGCCAACAGAAAAATCATCAGGGTGGCCAAGAGGTGGGAAATCTCTTATCTAAACCTATCGCACACAGGCACCACATTGTGTGACTCCACGGCATTGTGGGAAGTACTGAGTTGCAAGTAGGCAGCAACGTGTGCAATGTAATGCCCATCAGGCCACCAGCATTGCCTAAGGATAAATAATGCACATTTCTGTTCTTGCCAGCACACTGGTATGGCTGGGTTGGGTCAAATGATTTGCCTAGGATCACACGGTTTGGTTAAGCAGGGAAGCCCGAATTTGCCAGCAATTTAAACAATTTAACACATACCTGCCAAGCTCTAGTACACGCATTTGTTTTGTGTTTCAAGAACCAAAATATGGTTGTTTATTTGCAAAGAACACAAATCATTCGAAGCAACCACCTTTGGGGGAGTATTTGAACCACCCTGAATATAAGACTACAAGTGACAGCCTCCCACAAGTAACACAACCTGCTTGAAAAAGGCCTTTTAAATATTGTTCCATTCTCATAAAGCGCTGCCCATGTCACCAAACACAAAAGATGTTTTTTTTAGTATAAAAAGATGGGCTTTGCTTTTCTTACTCTCGGGTAACTCTTCCTTTGACAAAGTCAGTGGGAAGGTCCACTCTTGCCTGTCATCTTCCTCTACAGACACATTCCAATGTCTACAAAACAGACAAAGAGCAACTGATTACCTACAGCAATGTGCTTAAGTGGCTGGAAATATTTGTCCCACCAGAACGGGTAGGAGAAATATTACTGCCAGCCACTTGCTAACAACGAGCCCTGCAACCACGGACCGGGTCTGGGCCTTTCAACCTTTTCAGTTGATAAGGGCCATGAGCCTCAGGGATGTCCCCAGCAACTTCCCCATGTTGCCAGTTTGCAGTGTTCTATAATAGCGCAGCAATATATTTATCTGTATATACTTTTGTTCTGGGGCTTAATGCCTTACAAGCTGCATTTCCGGTTGTCACTTCCCTTGGGGTATACAGAAGTGTTCTCACCTTGTTGCCTTTTCGCACAAGTTCCTCCCCAAAAGGCACTTGCTGACATAGGATTTATAGCTTTTCAGTGGGTATTTTTGGTTCAGCTTCCTGCTGACTGGCTATTTAGTGATAATCGGCGGCTGTTAACCCCAGATTATTTTTGTCATTTCATTGGGTAAAATTGATGACATCTCTTGTGAGGTCATCATATGCTATTTCATATTTTTTAAATTGGTCCAAGAATGTTGGGATGTCAGTCTTTTATCAGATTATTTAGATGGATAGCAGTGTGTTTCAAAACTGCAGTTATCTTTCATACAAAGACGCTCCAAAATGGATCAGAGTGCACTGGAACCCTGGCTGTCAGTCTCTTGATTAACGTGCTTGTGGCACCTTAATCACGAGACTGAAGGAATATTTAAAGGCCTTCTGCAGCACCATGAGGTTATTAGTGCAGGGCATGGGTGCTTAGAAAGTGGCAATTATTTCCACCCACTTTGTAAGCACCCAGGCCTTCACGAATAACATATCCTGCTTCAGAGCACATTTTAAATATTCTTTTAGCCTTGTGATTAAAGTGCTTGTGGCACCTTAATCACGAGACTGAACGAAAATGTAAAAGGCCTTCTGTAGAAGGCTGTGTTATTAGTGCAGGGCCTGGGTGCTTAGAAAGTGACAGTAAATATTTCTCCCGCCCATTCGGGCTGGGGAAATATTTTTTCCAGCCACTTTCTAAGTACCCAGGTCAGCAGTAATAACATAGTCTGCCTGCAGGGGGCATTTGAAAGACGATCTGCCAGCATGCCATATTACTGTGGGGCTAGGTACCAGCAAGTGGCTGGAATTAATATTTCTTTCACCCAAATGGGCAGGAGAAATATTTCTTCCTAGCCACAGCCACTTGCTAACACCCAGCCCCGTAGACAAGGGGCTTGCAGAAGGCCTCCATCCCACCCACTCTCTCCTAAGCACCCCAGCATGAATCCTTACTTCAGATCTGAGGTACTCCTGCTGTAGTCTCTTCTCCACATGACATTGATATAATGTATTTAGCCCAGCCAGGGAGCTTCTGCCTGCTGCCTGCACACTGTCAGTGCCCCGAGTGAACAACTTAAATAAAACAAAACAGTTATCTGTACCTTTAAGCTCTGCGCTCCGTGCCATCAATCATATTGGTTGCTGCGACATGATTACTAAATTAAAAGGAAAACCAGCGGTATGGTATTGAAAAATTGGAATGCGATACTGCTTTGTAAAGATGAGGCAGGAAGGCAGAGCGGTTTGAACTGAAATAGCCTTTTTATTCAGGATTAAGGGGAAAAACAAATCGGGGACTTCAATGTAGTCTTCTGATCCCTCTTCTGTAAGGGTGAACCAGCTGGTTCCTTAGGTCAGTCCTCGTAGGCCCAGAGCGTCTCCGGTGTGGCTCTCTTCTTCTGTTCTGTGTTCCTGGAAAAGATCGGACGAAACACACGCAGTGCATCATCAGTTTCTCCTTTAAATAGGGGCTGGAGGGGTTTTAGCCAATCAGCAAGGGTTTGTTTGAAAAGTCTATAAATATATTCACAAGCTCCGCCCCCTTTCTCTCTGAATGAAGGTCGCCATGATGTCCTTTCCGCCAAGACGGGTGAAATGCAAGTGGTTACCATCTCCGGTCCCCCTGGAGTTTCAACCCAACTCAGGATACTGCTGGAAGGGAAGGAAGGAGAGTGTTCTAATTTCAGGCGTGAATGGGGAGCGGGTACTGAAAAGTCTGTTTCACATGATACACCCCGCTCGGCGTCGGCTGCTGTTCGCCTGCTTCAGCCCTCCTCGGTATGACCGTTGATGAACGGACGCCAGAGATGCCGTTCTCTTTCCCATGCTTTTTGGTTTTCCCATGCCTATGTTCCCCTTCGCCCTTTCGCAGCTCCCCCCCTCGCCCCAGTGCTTTAAATCCGGAAGAGTGTTCGCAGTTCCTCGGTTTAGCACCCTGCTGTCCGTCCTGGGACACGGCCATGAGCCACTTTCCTTGCGGTTCTCCTGTTTTGTCTCTGTTACGGCAGGGGTCTCTGTCCGTTTTGCGGCTGGGTCCTCTGTCTGTGTTTCCTCCGGTGGCCGTCCTGCGTTCATCACCTCCTCCAGTTCACATGCTTATTTTATGCCTTGGACTAATTCTATTTCAAAAACTAGAACTTCTCATATACCTAAAAATACAACTATTGATGTGCCAATGATAACTGCTGGGCTATTCTTGCCTTTGCAAATAGGACAAGCATATTCCTCCTCTTAAGAGGTTAATTTCTACATCATAAAGTTCAACAACTGAAGAAATATCACAACAAAACGCCCCTAGTACGGACAGTACTAAAAGCATTTCAAGCAATGTTACTAGCAAAACAAAGAAAACATTAAGAAAAATGACTACCTCCTGGAACAGTACCATTTGGTAAATTTAGATCTTGTATTTCGGATTACTTTGAAAGCTCTCCTCTCACCTGAAACTTCTTGCCCCTCAAGCAAAGCCTACCCCAGCACTGCCACCTTCCTTCTCGGTCATTCAACGCTTGAAGCGAGGGGCAGTCGACACCTTTGCCTCTACTTTCTCTACTATTCCTACTCCTGCGGCTGACTTGCACTCTGACACAGCCCTCTATAACCTGCATCTTTCTATTTCCAAAACTCTGGACATCCTTGCCCCTCTTGTAGGAATCCATCTGAAGCCTACCTCCAAGTGCAACTCCTGGTATAACTCTGACCTTGCCGCCCTGAAACGCAAGTGCAGGGTGGCTGTGAGGAAGTGGAGGGCTTTGGGTGCATCATCTGACAAACTGGCCTGCCGCCTGCTCCAAAGGCAATACAGACTCTGTCCTCTCCAAGAAGAGGGTCCATATCCAAGCCTGCGCTTCTGCGGTCTCCAACAACATGCCCAAACTCTTTGAAATCTGCAAGGAGCTGGCCAATCCTACTGCAGTCTCCACCTCTCCTTTCCCTCCCAGGCCCTCTGCACGGCACTGGCCTCTCATTTCAACAGTAAAACTCAAGACATCCTGTCCTTGCTTTTCTCTCCCTCTCCTCTTCCTTTCTCCTCCTTCGTTCTGACTATACCTGGTGATGTCTCTAGATACGTCCGATCTATGACAGTGTTGTCCAAAGGTGCTCCCCTTTCTCGTCCTCCTCGATCCCTTGTGCACCCCCTCTTTAAAAAGCCTTCTGCAGGCCCTACATGTCTGGCAAATTATCACCAGATCTCTGCCCCTCCTTTCCTGGGCAAACTCCTGGAAAAGCTGGCCATCTCTGAGCTTACCCTCCACACTGAATCTGTTGGCTGTCTCCATGACCATCAGTCTGGCTTCAGAGCAGCCAGAGGCAATGAAAATGCTCTCCTGTAAACCATTGAAGATCTGCTCTCTAACCCTGACTCCAGCTGTCCCACTGTCCTCATCCTCCTGGACCTTTCCTCTGCTTTCGACAGAGTCAATCACGACTCCCTGATCAATAGTCTCTGTGTTAAACTGTGCATCACGGATCAGGCCCTGGCATGGCTGACCTCCTTCCTCCTGGACCAGCTCTCCCATGTCCAACTTGGGTCCTTTCTCTCCACCACCTCTCTCTCCACATGTGGTTTTACCCAAGGGCTTTAGTCTCTCACCCTGGCTCTTTAATATCTATCTGGCCCCTATGGCCCACCTGATCTACACCTTCTCTTCTAACGTTCAGTTTTATGCAGATGACACTCCGCTCTCTTACAGGCTTTCCTCAGCCATCTCTCCTCCCTCGCTCATTCCTGACTGTCTATTCGTGATTCAGGATTGGTTCGTCTCCAATGATCTTTGCCTTAATGCCAGTAAGACAGATATCCTTTGCATTGGGACCCCTGATCCCGCTTTCCCTCTCTCTGGCCGCCCTCCTTGGGCCCTCTACCCTCCCCTTCCTGTGAGGCAAAACACTTTGGTGACCTCTTCAATTCCACCCTCTCCTTCTCTCCTTGCATTACAGACTTTGCCAAAAATGGCCCACTTCAGCTGTACCTCCTCAGAGGTATTTTACCTTTCCTCACCTTCCCCCAGAAGCTCACTGTCTCTAGAGCCCTGGTTCTCTCCAGATGTACTTCTGCAACAGCCTCTTTCTCAATCTGCCTACCTCTACTCTTCACCCCCTGCAGCTAAACCAGAACAGGACTGCAAGACTTATCCTTGGCCTCAAGCCCAGAGACCGTATCTCTCCAGCCCTGAAATCTCTCCACTGGCTCCCGGTAGCTGCAAGGATAAAGTTAATGACCCTCTGCATCATCCATAAGGCTTTCTGGGGCCGGGCCCACACTACATCCAACTCTTCTGAAATACCTTCCTTCTAGAGCCCTTTGCTCAGATACCTCCAACTCTCTGAGGGTCAGACACTTCTCCAGGCAGAGAGTGAGGGGGGATGATCTCTTCCTCCGCAGGTGCCTCTCTCTGGAGCGGCTTACCTACCCCTCTCAGACTTGAGCTGGACCACCTGAAGTTCCAGAAGCAGCTCAAGACCCTCCTTTTCCCATCTGTCTTCTCTCTCTCACTCCCTTGCTAACTTACCTGTCTGCTGCACCAACTGGTTTCTTGGTTTCCTCAGTCTCACTGGGTACCAGGCGCCTCCACGACCAGTCTGCCTTGCACTGCCTCCTGGTCTACTGTGCACTTAGGGGCTGCGCTTCCATGGTTGCACTTCTCCGTTTCCTTCCCCTTGCACTTCTATTGTCGCACTTTCACAATCCGAATGACACAAGGCCTAGGACAGCTGTTCTCTTTTTCTCCCTGTGTTTCCCCCCTTGTCTTGTGCTGTGTATAACCACTTGTGTACATGCACGTTATAAAGGCCATAATCATATCATCTATCTCCTGAACCAGATGATATACGAACTGTTACTAAAGTAATTTGCACTATAATTTGCACTATAATTTTCACTATCCATTAAAAAGGGTAACCCTTAAAAATTTAGGAAATTCAGCAGTATTAGCACATATGCAAAATAAACATGAGCAAACATCTTAAAAATGTTTATGAAAATAAAACCAAAAATGTATAGAAACTATAATTGTAGAAAAAGGATAAGAACCCGTACCTTCTAAAGTTCCCAAAAAATATCAAGTTGGAGATTCTGTGTCACTTCCAAATTTACCAAGTATTAATCCAGAGTATGCTTATTCTTTTTTTAGGTTGCTTAAAATGTGGACAATGATTGCGGTAGGAGAAACAAATGCTGCTACTCTTCTGAAAAAATTATCAATTAAGACATACAATGTTTCTTACAATATATAATTGATATAAAAAATTAAATGTTCTTTGTATTTTGTTGCATTTTCATAAATGTTGCCTGTTGCCTTTTAACAATGTATTACAATAAAATATTGGTATGTTTGCAAAGTAAAATAAAATTATATATATTTTAAAGTAATTATAAATCCCTCCATAAAAATCTTAGATGTATGCTTTTTACCTAGTATATATTAATACATAATTTGAATTATTACACATAAGTAGAATAATGTTCATTTATGAAATTAAAATGTATGTGATTTGTATATAATTGTATACATTAATTACAAATTCAAATACACTTCATACCAATTCAACAAAATAAATGCATACAACACATAGTATAACTTTAATTTTGCTTCATACTGTAGAATAACATACTAACACTGACAATTTGTATTTAGTAATGAAAAATATTTCAAAATACCAACATCAATAAAACAAAGTTCAAAATATATATTATTATAATATCAATAACATGTACCTTTACTTTTACATACTTCCTCAATTGCTGCCGACTTTCTTAATGACACTCTGAAAAAATTGAACAAGTATATACACATATTCATATTATAACTTAAAGATTGGTATTTTTCAAAAAGCTATTCTACTTAAACAACAATTTGGTATTTTTAAGTTGATGTTTTCAAAGGTTCTTATTCACATTGGAGGTAAGGGATGGCTTTAATGGCTGATGTGTAGGCTGTCACAAAAATAATTACATTTCCACAAATGTGAATAATAAAAATGTTGCACAACTACATAAAACACAATTACAACGAACATTCATATATTTCAGTAACAATAATGACACAATACAACATACAGTACACAGTACTCATTAACATAAAACACACTAAGCAACAACACAAATATTACAGTATAAAAACACTATTTGTTAAATTTTATTTTGACAAATATCAATATATACTCAACTTATACAATTTACAAACTTAGTAACATTTACATTACAGTCCTACTTTACATAAACGCAAATACAAACATGTAAATAGGAACAAAATACGCCCAAATATGATCCATGTTGAAAACAAAAATCAATAAAAAGGATTTTAAATTTTTATCAAACAAATATTTATATAACAAATTACATCACTCTCACTGTAAAACTGAAGATGGGTGAGTAAAGGTTACCATGATATTTGATTTAAAATATAATATTTGTTTAATGTATTGATAATATATTTTGTTGGTTCCCTTTTAACATTGTTATTTCGAATGTTTGTAGAGTTTACGTTTTTGTTGGTTTAACCTTAACTCTTCTGTAACTTATATATATAAAACAAGCAACGTGTTTGTTTCGAAATGCATCGTTGGGATGCCACCATACCATGGCTTGCTTTTTGGGATTGTACATTTTTTAATTGAAATATAATGAAGATATAGCGTTT
Organism: Ambystoma mexicanum; assembly: GCF_040938575.1. NCBI lineage: Eukaryota > Metazoa > Chordata > Amphibia > Caudata > Ambystomatidae > Ambystoma > Ambystoma mexicanum. Next base: position 1,505,323,047 of record NC_090932.1, on the reverse strand, counting down.
TAAAATCTCTATCTAGACTCACCTGAATATTTTTGGACTCCACCTCCTCGGGAGTGCGACTCGATTGTCCGTATAGTTACTGGTTACAAGAATATATATGCGCACACGCACCGGTTGATTGTACACAGACATGCATACATCTGTTCCAATATCGGCGGGAAGGGAATCTAGCAATATTTTAGCTCTGCAATCCCCAAAAGAATTGCGACCATACACCAGGACGACATGTGGGAAATCACTTGGCACAGCAGACCTACTAATGTTGCTGGGAGAGGAGAAGCTTTCCACTGAGTCCACAAGTGACAACAGGTGGGGTGCCACACCTACCCTACACCAGACCTGTGCCTCTACTAGAAAATGGGATCTGGACCCCTTTGGCACACATACATATTCATCCAAAATTAGTGGGTACCAAACCAAAATCACTTTCCTGCCCCATACACAGGAATAGAACTCATTTGATGTGTATTAGGACTTCACCATTAATGAGCTAACAAAAATGGAATGGAAGAGAAATGGGGATCCAGGAAACCTTACCAATGATTTACAGACTGCTTTTGACTCAAGACAGACAAAATCACCATCATTATGAAATCTGCCAATAAGGAGAGTAATATGGTTATCGTCCAGAAGTAGATATACAGCCAGGAGGCTATGAAACAATTATGTGATGAGAAATGTTACCTGAAATTCTGAAGATCCAATGTATGCTATCAAGCAATTGGATAAGCTGCAGGAGGCAGACCTACATTTCTCTCGAACTGCCATCCTGTCATACCAGCCATTTACTTTATGCTGAAAGTGCACACATCCCTTGTTGCCTTCACCGCCTCCCCCTAGAAACTGCTACCAAATTTCGTGGCGTTTCCTCTCTTCATCACTATCTTGGAGATGCAACTTATTTAATAAAGCCTATGGATATCCCGTGGCATTATTAAACCTTCCTACAATGGACATGATCTCACTCCTACACTAGCATTGATCATGTGATGACCATGAAACATTGCAAACATTTCCTCAAGTACTTGGAGAATTCACAGAGGCTCATTGAGATGATGCCTTTTGCCAAAATTATTGTCAAATCTCACAAAGGAATAGTGGGTCAAGGAGGCCTCTCATTGTCAATGGAAAACCAATAACTTGTGGATAACGTTATCATTAAGCACACGGTTATTGATGACTTGATAATTTCAATTCGGAGCCAAAACAAGTGTAATTTGAAATTCACAGAGAGACGTTGCTTCACCAATGTAAATTACGTGGGTGTGAAAATACACATTATGTGAGAGGTCATAAATGTGAGACAGACCCAAGGGTTAATGTTTGCCAATTATTAAAACAAAAAGGGTGATATAAGTGCCTATCTTTCCCTATCCTAACGACAATATTCCTACATAGCAAACTAAAGAAAGATGACCTAGTGTCCAACAAGTCTGACGGTCACACTAACACATACAACAAAAGTGTACCAGGAATATTTGGCTGGCTTCAGTTCAACAAACCGCACACAATTTCAAACGTATAGTTTTTAGAAAGAAAGTACTCCTTGTGACCAGGGTTGGGGTCCCTTCCCCTTCCCCTTGAACAATTCAGGAATACTCTTGGAAAAGTTATGATTCAACAAAGTTCTATTAATTTCAACACAAAATGTCTTTTCTATCCACTGCGCCCTTCCACTTAGTAAAGTCTCTTTCACAAAGAATTGTTTTGCTGAAACCCAAAGCAATTGTTTTCTTCCACACAATGTCTTTCTCGGGATGCAAAAAGCAAATATAAGTATATCACAATTATTCTTCCAATGGAATACTTTTGTCAGGATAGCACAGAAACTGCCTTTGCTTTGATGCATATTTGTCAAAACTATAAAGTTACCAATGTCTTTCTACAACACCTTTTTAGCACAACCGCATCTCTTCAAATCAACTGTTTCTTTCTTGGTCTACTCGCCTGCCAGGAAGAAAAACTACTACAGTTGATCTTTTCTGTAAGTGGCAATAGGGGTTACGGATTTCCCCAAATTGGTGTCTCAGGAAAGGAGAATTGCACCCCTGTTGCCCTTTTATATCTTTGTTATAGTCTCTGCGCTAGTGGCAACGTGGGTTACAGGTTTACCCAAGTTGATGTTTCAAAAACTGAGAAATGCGCCCTTTTTGCACTCTTACTACTTCTGGACAGCCTCTTGGCGGTTGGCAATGTGGGTTACAGGTTTTCCGCAATTGACGGTTTATAAATGGAGAATTGCACCCCTTTTACCTTCTTATTCTATTTGCTCGGTATTCAAAATAGTCTTCAATTTGTAAACGATCCACTTGGAGCACTCCGGGTTACCTTCTAATGCAGGCCAACGCTTTGGCTCTATTTGGCGTCTGTGTTCCTCCCTGCTGCGGTGGACCCTCAGCAGATCGGTCATTCGTTTGACAGCTCTTCCGTACCTGGCACCGTCTGCACTGCCTCTTTCTTGAGCCCTGCTTGATCTCTGCATCCTCCAGGGAACTCGTGTCTGGTTGGGAGCAAGTCTTCCATACAGCTGGGCGTCTCTCCTTGATGATGATCCCGACTCTGCTTTCTGCTGTGTGTACTCTGAAAAGCCACACGCCTTCTCTTCTCGGCTTCCACTGGCATTTGCACTCCTGCTGCAGTTCCAACCACTAAGGGCTTCCGCTTTTGCTGCTCCTTCCACACTGCTGTAGTCCATTTTCAAGTTTAAATGTCCAACTGTGGTGCCTTGCCCTCAAACAACTAGACTGCATATTCCCTTCTATGGCACTTTTGATCCTAATTGACTCTTGGCCATTCTTCCCTGTCCCAGTACCACAGGAATTTTAGATCTTGAAGTCCATAATGGGTTTGAGTCTTTTATGTCTCTTAATTTCAATTTGATTGTTGAACTGGATGTTATCAGTGTTAGGAGATGTTATATGAGTGATTGGTGACTTAACATGAGGGCTAGGATTTCTATTTAAGACAAAGTCATGGCCATTAGACAATGTCACATCTGATTAAGGAACTCCCAAGGTATACAATTTATTCTGTCAAAGTACCCTTTCACAGAAGATTCCTTGGACTTCCTCATGAGAGGGACCTGCGCAATGACAACATGCCATCGCATATTTGAGAATGACCGGGCACTCATCCTCACAAGAAGATGAATAACGTGTTTTTCCCAAAGGAGTCATCACTTCCCCCTGACAGCCAACTCCTCCCATGTGATCTTCCCTCCTGATAGCACCCCCAAGGTTCTAATCAGGTAGCGTCTTCCTTCCCCTGGCCATGGGAGGAGATCTTGGTCCGGGGTTCAGTGATGACTCTGCAGGATTCATCACAATTAGCAGTGAAAAAATATACAGTATACTGAAGCGAAGCAACCGACAATAAAAGCTTGAAACCCGGTATCCTCTATGGAATTTTCTGAGGCCGGTCATAAAAAACACTTTAAGAGTAATGTCAAACTGATGGTCAGGGGATTCGTTGTGAACAGAGGCTACTTCAAAGACATTGTAGAAGCTGACTACAACAGGCCCAGAAGATGGAGCAAAAGCAACTACTTAAATTGGCAACAGCCAAAAACATTGTTTTTGAGGAACTGAAGACCGCATTGATATAAACATTGATCAGGAGTACAAAAATATCCCTAACAATCACTATAACATCAGGTGTACATGAGGAACGTTTTGTTGATAGCTTTGCAATGACAGCAGAAATCTCCCGACCCCTTGCTCCAAACCATCCTGGTATCGAGCTTTATTAAGATAAAAACAAACACATAACGCCAATTAGCTGACTTAAATCACAACCCAAACTGAATTTGACAGATGTAAAAAGTCTGAAGCTTGCCAATTTGGGGAATAATGTACAAGGGTCACCCCACTAAGCTTTAGATCAGCATACAGAAGTCACATGAATTGATTCCAGTGTGGTGTACACCATTGTATGCCCATGTAAGAAACATTATGTTGACAGCCTCACCTGCAACCTGAGGATACGTACACTTCAGCATAGGAGAACATTAAAAAAATCATGACTTTACATATCCTTTTGATTCATGGTACACGGATAAGTGTTATTTCTTTTGATTTTTGTTTCCATTGACAAAATCCCACCTCACTGCCTAGGAGGAGAGGATTCAAAATACAGTTTGCAGCAGCTTGATAGCAGGTCTGTTATAGACCTGGGAATGAAGTAGCCTTATGGACACAACCTAGATAAAGAACTTTACATCTTCGTAGTGGAATGTCATCCATGCGTTCGACTAACTGCCATAAACAACTGACACTACCCTAACCACTAGATCTGAAACACCTTTTGTAGACCATGTTTTAATTCAACCTAATCCTTTACTTATCCTGGACGCCCTTGAACAATTGAATCGGCCTTGCCCTAAACCCGATGAGGTACTGCACAGGTTAATGCTTCCACCATGTGAATCAATATATAAATGTTTGCTCAAACATCTTGCATATAAAATAGCCTTTGTAGTGGCCTTCACTTTTATCGGAAGGGTAAGCAAGAGATACAGGTACTCTCAGTAGATGAGACGTTTGAACAGTGTGAATAAACAGTTGTTTTCAGAACACATGCAAGGTTTTCAGCTAACTTCAACTCAAAGTTCCATGTCAGTCATTGGAACTACCATCTTTCATCCTAAGGCACAACCTACCTCTCACAAGATCGGTAGTGTATTACTTAGACGGAACAAAGTAATCTTGCAGGACTCGCTAATTCTTTTTTTTTTTAAATAGTTTTTATTGGTTTTTATAACAAACAAACATAAACTCTCACTCGCGACATTTCCGGTTACAGGTGTCATCATACGATACATGTTTCTCCTTTGTGTCTTCCCCTCTCACATCCCCTAAAACTCAAGCTCTTCCACCCCCTGCCTCTGGCTCTTATTTCCCAGTATTAATTCTGTTCCTCATTCTCGGGCGCGTCATCGTCACTGGGGTCACCTTGGGTGGGCCCATACAACGAGGCTATCATTTGCCTCCATTCTATCAGTGGTCCCACTTATTCACCTTCCACTCTATTGGCCGCCTCATACCATGCCACTGTCTCGGCTTCTGCCCGTTTTCGGAGGTCCTTGCACCATACTTCTAGTCTGGGTCTGTGGGCGGCCTTCCATCACATAGCAATTCTCCTTTTTGGCCAGGATGTATGCCAGGTTCTTGAGTTTACATACGTTTCTCTGGTTACGCGGCCTGGTGAATCCCCCCAGAATGCATGCCCATATGGATTCCACGTCTAGTTTAATCCCTTTTTCAGATAGTTTACACTTAATTTCCCCCCAGAATTCCCCCACCTCCGGGCATGCCCAGAACATGTGGAACATCCCGGATCCCACCATTACACACTTGGGGCATTTTGGTGTTTGTGTTTCCGAATTTTGAAATCATTTGGGGGGTCATGTATGCTCTGTGGGTGACGTTTAGTTGTATTTGTTGCAGCCTCGCGTTTCTAGAAACTTTCTTACTGTATCTTTGGGCTCTCACCCATTGCCCATCCTGCATAGTCTCTCCCGCTTCCTCCTCCCAGTCCCGCCTTAATTCGAGCAGCTCTTTTCCCACTCTTGACATTAATTTGTATATCTGGGATATTTCATGCCCTCCCTCCGACATGTCGTACATCATTTCAATGGCTGTATCCAGTTGTTCTGCTAGCGCTATTTTCGACCACGTTTCTTTCTGTCATCATACAATACATGTTTCTCCTTTGTGTCTTCCCCACTCACATCCCCTAAAACTCAAGCTCTCCCCCCCCCTGTCTCTGGCTCTCATTTCCCAGTATTAATTCTGTTCCTCATTCTCGGGCGCGTCATCATCACTGGGGTCACCTTGGGTGGGCCCATACAATGAGGCCATCATTTGCCTCCATTCTATCAGTGGTCCCAATATGTAATATGTTGTCCCACATGTACCCCGGTTTCGTCCATTATCGTTTGGAAATCCAGGGCCTCACCCTCTTGCCAGATATCCCCCAGGGTAGCTAGGCCCACTGGCTCCCAATATTTCCGGATCCCTTTCCTCAGTTGGACATCTGCGCCGCATAGCGCCACGAGCAGCGCCTGCGGAGAGCACGGGGCCGGGCCTCCCATGGTTCGGCACGCTTTGTGCCAAATCTCCCAGCCCAGTGTCAGCAATCTCGGTCTCCCCTGCATCTCTGACTTGGGTAGCCAGATTAGTTTGCGTAGGAAGTATGGAGCACTCTCATCCTTCAACAGCCTGAATTCTGCTGTCTCGTCATCCACTAACCACCTGGCTACATATTGTAATTGCGCCCTCAAGTGGTATATCTCAAAGTTCGGTAGGTTTATCCCCCCCCTCTGTTGTACGCATTCTGTAGTTTCCAGAGGGCCACTCTATTTCTAGTATTGTGCCATAGGAAGCCTCTACACAGGCTGTGTAGTCTGGTGAAGAAGCACCTGGGCACCATGTGTGGGATGTCTGTGAAGAAATGTAGTAGCCTAGGTAACATAACCATTTTAAGCAAGGCTTCCCTCCCCGCCATGGCCAGGGGGAGCTTTGCCCAGAACTCCATGCTATGCTTGATACCCTCCACTGCTTTCTCTGTATTATTCTTATGCTCGTCTGCTACTGTATGGTAAATATTGATCCACAGGTATCTAAACGTTCTGGTCTGCCATGCTATGTTCAGGGTAAGTAGGTTTTTCTGTGGTATGCCTTTGTATCTACCCAAGGGGAACATGCTCGATTTATTGCGGTTAACCGCTATCTCGGAGAGAGCCACGTAGCTTTCCATCACTTCTAGGATGTATTGCAGGTTCTCTTCTGGGTATCGCAGGTACAAGAGCATGTCGTCTGCATACAGTGATATCAGGTGCGGCCCCCCCTTTGGTGCACACTCCTATCTCACCATATTGCTGCCTCAAATAAATTGCCAGCGGCTCTAATGCTAGGATATACAGCATCGGAGACCATGGACAGCCCTGTCTCGTGCCCCTGCTTAGTTGCCATTTATCTGAGATTATCGCTCTGGTTTTTACTTTGGCTGTGGGGGAGCTATACAACATTTTCACCCACCGCAGGTACCCAGGCCCCAGCCTGTATTCTTTTAAGGCTGCCATCAGCCATGGCCACCTGACTGAGTCAAAGGCTTTGACTGCATCTAGCGAGACTACTGCTATTTCGTTTCGGTCACCCTCCGTCTGCTCTATAATGTGGTGAAGTTTCCTGTGATTATCGTATATACTTCTGCCTGGCCCATACCCAGTTTGGTCTGGGTGTATTAGTTTATTTATCACCAGCTTAAGTCTATTTGCTAATACTGACGTGAGGATTTTACTGTCTTGGTTTAGCATAGATAGTGGTCTGTATGACCCGCAGTCTGTGCTAGGCTTGTCTGGTTTAAGGAGCGGGATGATTATCGCTTCTCTCAGAGATTCTGGCAGTCTCCCTATCTCGTATGCCTCATTCAGCGCTGCCAGTAGCGGGGGAAGGATCTCTTGCCTGTACGCCTTATAAAACTCACTGGGGAGCCCATCCGTGCCTGGGGCTTTGTACTTGGGTAAATGCCTCACAACTGCTTCTAGCACCTCCAGTGTGACTGGGGCTTCTAGGTTCCCTCTGTCTTCTGCGCCTAATTTGGGCAGGCCTATGTCCTCTAGGATCTCTTTCTCGGTGTTCTCCCCTGTATCTACATAAAGGTGTTTATAAAATCCAAGGAATCTCTCGTTCACCATCTCCTGGGTGTTCCAGACTTGTCCTGCCTCCCCCGCTATCTCTCTGATTGCTAGTCTTGGTGCCTCATTTTTATATAGCCACGCAAGCAGCCTCCCTGGTTTGTCCCCTCCAGCGTGTTGTCTTTCGATATATTTCAGGTATTCAGGTTGCTTAGCCTCTCCCAAAGCTCCCTGCCGGCTAGTTGTAACTGGATCGCCTGTTCTGCCTCCTCCTGAGTGGTGTACTCTGTATTCATTATTGCTTCCAGTCTTTTCTCTGTCTCTTGCAGCTCTCGCTCTATGCCCCCCTGGAGCCCTTTAGATTTGGATATGGCTGCCCCCCTTATTACTACCTTAAAGGCCTCCCACAGAGTTACCTCTGATTCCACGCTTCCTGTATTGTTCTCGAAATAACTAATTATCTCTTCCCGTAGGTCCTCTCGAAATGTCGTGTGCCTCGGCCCTAAGCCTCCACGTTGGGATTCTGGCCCTGGGGGGCTGGTGTCGCCACTCCAGGACCAAGGGGGAGTGGTCTGATGGTATTGTAGCTTTATATTCTGAACCCACCACTTCCCCTGCTATTTTGGGGGTGGTGAACACGTAATCCAACCTCGTGTATGCTGCAAGTGTGAGTAGTGTCTTTCTGTCAGATGTTGCCGTCTCCAAATCTCCTCTAGCCCAAAGTCTCTTAACAAAGCTCGTAGTGCTCTTGCTGCGGGGGTGGGTTTATCTAGTTTTGTATCGGATCTCTCCAGTTTAGGGTCTAGCATACAGTTGAAGTCCCCTGCCCATATGATCGCTCCTCCTGTGAAGGGGCTTATTTTGCTATATAATGTTTTATAGTAGGTCACTGTGTCCTGGTTGGGGGGGCATATGTGTTTATAATGCTTAGTTTCCTGTTCTCCAAAAGCCCCCGGAGCGCTACCATCCTCCCATCTAGTTCCACTGTAGTCTGTAGTATCTGGAAAGGTACCTGTGGCACCACCCAAATAATCACCCCCCCTAGCATATGCTGAATAAGTTGCTCCTACAGTAGGCCCCCTCTACTTTTTCTTGATTACCTCCTGTTTCTCTTTGGTGAGGAGAGTTTCCTGCAACAGAGCTATATCTACTTTTTGCCTTCTCAAGTACATCACCTTATTCCTCTTCAGATAAGTGTTAAGTCCCCTGACGTTCCAGGTTATTATTCTAAGGTCACCCATTGTCTTTTAGATCCTCATCCCTGTTACTCCTCCATATCCTTTAGCCCGAGAATTCTTCGCATGGATCATGCTCAGAGGCGCACGGGTGCATGCTCGTTCCCTAACTATCACTGCAAACCCCCAACTCCCTCCCCTGCCCCCTCCCATACCAACCCCAACTGTTGCCCAGCTCCATCCCTGGATCTCGGGCGATCCCGCATTTGGTCCCGTCCAGCTAGGCGGTACTGGGTGCCCAGCAGGAGGTTACCGCTCTGCTGGTAACTCAACTAACCTATCTAGGGGGGTGAGATCGGGTACTCTGTATCTCCCTGTTATGTGCCACAGTTTACCTGCCTTCCTGTGGAATTACACAGCTATAGTCAAGTCCCATTTTCACATCTTATACAGCACCTCACGCTCCGAAGTCTCTGCGTCACTTCCCCATATCGCCTTCCTTCTGGCTCTCCTTCCCTTCCGGGCAATTTTGTGCCTCCAGCCAATCCGATGCCTCCTCTGGGGTGTCGAAGAATAGTGTCCTGTTCTTGTGGAATACCTTCAGCCTCGCTGAATACATTAGCATGTATCTATAGGCCGCTTCCCGAAGTCTTCTCTTTATTGTTCCAAAGTTGAGCCGCCGTCATTGCACCTGGAGTGTGTAGTCAGGGTATGCTGTAATTGAGGCGGATGACCTTTGGATCGTGCCTCCCTTGCGAAAGTATTCCAGGATCCTTTCTCTGTCACGGTAGTTGAATATTTTGGCTATGATGGGTCTCGGTGGTGGGGGGTGGCTCCCGGGGGGGGGGGCTCCTTGCCAGGGCTCTATGTGCTCTTTCCACTGCAAATCCCTGGGTGGGTGTTCCCCCTTCTATTTCTTGCAATAACATGGATTCGATGTACTCTGTGGGGTTCGATCCCTCTTCTCCCTCCGGGAGCCCCACGATGCGTATATTGTTTCTGCGTGCCCTTCCTTCGGCCTCTTCGGCCCTGCTCTCCAGGTTGCCCACCTGCTGGCGTAGCGTGTGGATCTCGGAGGCGTGCGAAGCGCAGGCTGCTGTGTTGGCCTCCACTTCTTTTTCTAGTTCTCCTGTGCGGTCCGTGATTGCCCTTACATCTTGTCTTAGGAGGTTTAGATCTATTTGTACTGCATCGATTTTAGATTCCAGCGCCACTTGCAATGTGGTCATGGCAGCTTCCAGTTTTGTTTCCCACACTGCTTTCAGGTCTGCAATGGCTTCCAGGATTTGTTGATCTCCTCGTGCTGGGGTTACCTCCAGCTGGGCGCTTCTATCCTTGCTTCTTGCACCTTCTGTTGGTTGCAGAGTTTTAGTGAAGTCCTCCATCGTGGATTGCTTCCCTTTTGTTTTATTCAGCTTGGTTACCATGTTTTAGACTGTTTCAGATGATCGGGCCCCCAGCTCCGGATGGTGCTGTTTTTTGTTGCTATCAGGCCCGTGTGTGGGCTTCTTGCTGTCTCCTTCAGGTGTTCCAGAGCCGGTGTCTGTGTCCCAGACTGTTGTCTCCTCTGGGCTAGTTCGCTGTGGTGCTGCCCAGTTTGATTCGTCCTCTTCCACTCCTCCCCCGGGGCAGCCTCCTCTTGCACTGCGCTTTCTGCGCCACTCCCTTTGCTTATCTACTGTCCTGTGCAGCAATGCTCCAGTGGGGATGTCTCGGGGCAGTGCTGTTAGTGCTGCGTTGTGTCTTGGCGAGGTCCCCACCTTGCCTGCCTCCGGGAGTTCGGTGGTGCCTCCCTGGGCTGACCGCAATTGTTCTGCAGCTCCCGGTATCTTGGCTGGATTTATCTCTGTGCCTTATATTGGCTGCCTGTGTGGTCCTTTGCAGCGCATTTGGCACCCCTAATTCCTGGGCCCAGTATGTTGCAGTGCGACCAGGCTACTACTTGCCCGCTGCTTGTATTCGTTCCGAGATGTGCCCTGTAGGTAGGTTAAGGGTTCCAGGACATTCAGTGCGTAACATTTGTGTGGTCACCCATGCAGCGCCTCCACATCTGTTTCTGGGCAAACCTTCCGGAGTGGGCAGAGCTTCCCCCCACCCTAGCCCAGCCTGTCATCCGCAGCTCACCTCTTGTTCACTGCCTTATTTTTCTTCCTTGGGGCTGCCAGCTCAGTCGCATACTCGCCTTTGCAGCCATCACGCCCCATTTCCAGGCTTTCACTCGCACCTGGGCTCCCAACTGTTCTGGCCGGGTGCTGGGGCCTTCCTTTGTGTAGTCTCTGCCCTCCCCAGAAGCACCACCGGCTTATTTCCGTGGTGTGCTCAATCCCCCCTTGCTCCTTCTGCGTCCTGGCGCACTGCTTGTTGCAGCACAGCCGGTCGTGGTATGTTGGTAGGCCCCCCCGCAGGCACGGCGTCACAGGTGCCCAGTGTTCTGCTCCGTGTGTCGCTGAGCGTGCACCGCGGGTCGGCCCCTGAGGGCGCACGGCCGCCCAGTCCAGAATGGGCCCGCCCGGCCCACCCTCACTCCCGGCGACTCTGAAGCGCCCCCTCCCGCACCCGACACCAGCTCACGCCCTCCCACTATGGGGTCGCTGTTCCGGCACCGTGCGTCCCCCTGGTCCATGGCACCCGATATGCATCCTTGCCTGGTTCCGCCTCTCTGGCCCGGATGTCACTCCGCCACTACATGCCGCTATTTCTCTTTTTCGGCGTGTCTCTGGTGCCGAGTCTGCACGTTCGCCCTGTGAGGGTCCAGCCCAATGGTGTTGGGGCTCCCCTCAGTCAGTGTGTTGACTTCCGATTCTACGGCGCCTGCCGCCTCTCCGTGCCTGGATACTCTCCGTGCTTTTGAAGGACCGTTGGCATCCTCGGTCAGGATACTTCCCCAGTCCTGCACTGCTAGTTCTGTTTCAGTGTCCCCGGGAGCCAAGTCCGCCGAACCCTTTTGCAGGGCTTCTATCCAATGTTGTAGTGGATCACTGCGTCCCGTTTCTTTGTTGTACGGCCCGGCGGCCATGACTCACTAATTCTTTATTTCTTTTGCACCCGGTCAGAAAGGTAATTTGGTCACAAAATCCAGAATTGCCAGATGGATTGTACACTATATACAGGATTGTCACACACTAACACACCTAACTAGACTACAGCGGGAACACGCAACACTTGAAACAGGGGCCACTTCGCTTTCCTAGTCATGTTCCAATAGAACCGATATACAAATCAGCTGCATGGAGCTCTGTACACATGTTTATTCAAAATTACTGTACGGATACTTGAACAAAAGCAGACTCATGTGGTACAGGCAGCACAACGCAATATGTTTGGTACCTTACCATCAAAGCTCCCAAGTCCAGAATAATACTACTTGCTAATCTATGCACAGTATATGAATCTAAAAAGGTCTTCAAGCCCCAGGAGACAAATGCTACTTACCCAGTAATAGTCTTTCTAGTGATGATCTACCACCAGATGGTGTAAAATACACGGCAAGTAATTCTGAACTGATAACAAGAACCAAAAAGGCTAATACTGGATAAGTAACATTTGTAATATATAATTTCTGAGGCTTGTGGAATCTGCTTAGATCGCATGCTGTGCATAGGCCGACATCTAGTGGAAGCTGCGGAGTATTACTTTGTTTTTCGAAACTCGAAAATGGGCGTCGACACATGGCGTGCCAGTAATACTATCCCTAGTGTGACGTCCACTGTACCCATGATCCCTCACGCGTCCAGGACCCTCAGATTGTTTTTTTCCGCCATACTGGTCGGAAGCATCCCGCGGAGTTTCCTGGCATTAGCCATAATTTTGCTAAATATCGATATATTTCACAATTTTCTCCACCCCAATGTCCAGTCACCGACCTTCGACACTTGATGCTGTCGGAGAAGAAAAAGAACCGTCGAGAGCTGCACAACGGAATTGGGCCTCGGAAGGCCTCTGGCCTCGGCCCGGGCCTTGGAAGGCCTCTGGCCTCAGCCCTGCAAGTAGGGAGAGTGGGGGGTGGTACATACACTACACTCTAAATATATGTAGGCTTTTTCTTATATATTCCTACACACAATAGCCCGACGCCACAGGGTGCGTATGGAGGGTACCCCTTTCCAATTCTGCCCCAAGTGCAACCACAAGTACCCTTGGGTTGACAGATACGCCACATGTAACCTCTGCTTACCGAGGGACCACCCCGAGGCCAACTGCAGAGGGGTAGTCGGTTTAAACCGCAAACCTTAAGGACCGTTCGACCAAACGTTGGGCCCACCACGCCAGGCCAGGCATGGCCCATTGGGCCCACCACGCCAGGCAACAAGAGGCCATGGCAGTGGAGGGCGCCTTCAGCGATGGCAGCAACGCTGTGCTTTCGGACGGCGAGGGCAACGTGGCGTCCATAGACAGCCAAGCGCAAGTCCCCGACCTCAGAAGGTTGTCCGGTAGGGCAGCTATGGGGAAATCCCCCGGCAACACGAGCGCTACCCACACCACTTCCACCAAACACGCAAAGTCCCACCGAGACTCGACGCGCACGTCGAGTTCTCGGAAAGAGGCACACAGAGAACGGTCCACCGAATCGGTGTCCTCTGGGCGTTCTCGATCTAGATCGCCACATGACTCCAGGCAGCCATCCACTGTTGCCAAAAGTGCCTAGCTCCCTAAGGTAACGGAGGTTCGATCGTCGTATGACGAAGCCGACCTCTATCCCCAGGCCACACTCCAGGGGTCACCGCGTGACGGCTGTTCCCGAGTCCCGACCTCCACACTCTAGATATAGGGACACTACCCCGAACCTCGACGCCAGACGTCGAAAAGCTCCAAAGGAGCGAAAACACCAGGGAAACCCTCTTCCACCCACAGGGAGGGGGAAAAACAACAAAATAAGCATTCTATACCTTCTTCTACACCACAGAAACAGTCAGACAGGTCACAGTCTTCTACTCCACAAAAACAGACAGAAAAGTCTCAGTCTTCTGTCGTTTTAACCAAGACCCCTGCACAAAGCCATAGGTCCAGTCGGGATAAAACGGGGAAACTCTCCCAGGAAAGAGTAATTCCCAGCTCTAAGGAATGGTGGAATGGTCTAGTGACAACATTGACAGAGCTATGTCTAGGATGTCATCCTTGGCAGACTTCTATGCCAAGAATCCTGAGCACTTCCTCTCATATACCCCTGACGAGGCTACACCCTCAGGCTCTAGGGACCCGATACCCCCAAGTAAGAAGTCCTGGGTTGAAGCACCAACACGATCTTCGGACCCCTTCTGTATACAGCCCTACTCTCAATATAATGAGGATCCACCCTTTATTGAGAATCCAGATTTGGGCACATTTTGAGACCAAACTGGGACGGGCTACTATGGGGATGACGAGGACCAAGGGGAGGACGAGTATGACCCAGAAACCTACAGGTTAGATTCCCCAGTAGACAAAGAACCCCCGGTTACCGACTCCCCTGTCGACAACCAACCTCTCCTGAATGAAGTTTTGTCCAGAGCGGCAGAGCACTTCCACATTGACGCCCAGGGAGCACAGGAAGAGAGGGACTTTGCCGATGAATTAGTGGGAGAAAGGAGACCTGTTGCCCAGGCCATCCCTATCCTCAAATCTATACAAAGAAGAATAGACCCTTCCCTTGTAAATCCTAACCTCACCAGGGCGGTAAACCCCAGGATCGAAAAACTATTCAGGGCAGCCCAATCAGACCCACTGTACATAAGGGGGCATCTGAAACCGGACTCTCTAGTAGTTACGAACACCCGAAAGAGGGCGTCTGAAGCTCCTCCCGACAAAGAGAGCAAGAAGATTTATGGTTTGGGTAGGAAAGTAGCCTCCACTTCTGCCTACCAGGCAAAGGATTGCCAACTCCACCACCCTACTGGCGACTTACAACTGCCACCAGTGGGAAGAAGTCGCGGCACCCATCGACTCCGACCCAGAACCCTTAAAAAGCCAGTTGGCACGGGTTGTGTCGGAGGGAAGAGCCGTGTCAGGTTGCATCTTAAAAGCAACCTTTGATGCCGCGGATAACGCTGGCAGATTGATAGCAGAGAGCACTGTTATCAAAAGACATGCTTGGTTATGGCAATAATAATCTGGGTTCAAACCCGTGAACCAAGCATCGTTAATAGACAAACCGGTGGAGCCGGATCTATTGTTTGGCAAGGCGGTAGAGGATGCGCTAAAAAATGCCAAGGAGGAGTACGAGACTCTCAAATCCCTGGGCCAATTAACCAACAAACCCCCGAATCGGAGAGGGAATGGCAATTTTCGTCGCCCACGCGGCCAAAATTCCCAGAGAGGCTCCAACTATTCCCAAGGGCAGGGTACACCATGGAACAACAACAACCAGCAGTCTACCCAGGGTTATGGCAGGGGTAACAAAAGAGGACGTGGTAAGGGTAGACGCAGCGGCACACCTCCCCCAAAACAGTGACGTTCGTTCAGGGTCCCTTCTCACACATCCCCAGTAGAGGGACGCATTTCCAACTTCACCCAAGTTTGGGAAGCGAACACATCAGACAGATGGGTGCTGTCCACAGTGTCCACAGGATACTGGATAGAACTGTTAGAGCATCCCCGAAACCACCCCCTCGACAGAAAGTACACTCATTAGCCCACCAGAAGATCCTCCTCGAAGAGATCGCCAATCTTCTAGCAAAGGACGCGATAGAACTCGTCCCGGGACATCAGGTAAACAAGGGTATTTATTCAACTTACTTCCTTGTGCCAAAAAAAGATTTGACAATTCGCCCAGTATTGGACAAGTATGTCAAGCCCCAAACATTTCGCATGACTACTCTCCAAGAGGTAATCTCCTTCCTAAAAAAAAGGGGGATTACATGGCAACATTGGACATGAAAGATGCCTATTTTCATATTTCTATGTTCCCAGCGCACAGAAGATACTTGCGCTTCAAGGTGGACAGTCAGCACTACCAGTTCAAGGTACTGCCCTTCGGGATAGCCTCGGCTCCAAGGGTATTCACCAAGGTACTGGCGGTGGCGGCGGCACACCTACGCAGGGAGGCAATCCCAGTGTACCCTTATCTGGACGACTGGCTCATCACGGGGGAGACCCCAGTAATTTGCAGAACAAACATTCAAAGAACGATCGACCTCCTCTTCGAATTAGGTTTCTCCATAAACGACAAAAAGTCAAGTCTGGTGCCAAGCACCTCCAAACAGTTCCTAGGAGCTGTCCTAAACACTCAAGAGGGGTTGGCCTTTCCATCAGAGGAAAGAATTCGGAATATACTGCTGTAAATTCCGCAATATCAGGCCGGTCGCCAAATAACGGTACGCAAAGCAATGCGTTTGCTGGGCATGATGGCGTCATGTATTTACCTGGTCCCCCATGCACGCCTGCGCATGCGTCCCATGCAAGAATGGTTGGCGAAACAGTGGTCTCAGGCAAGTGGTCAGTGGGACGATCTAGTGGTCATTTCGCCAACACTTGTACAAAGCCTTCACTGGTGGACAAGAGAAAATCTGTCCAAGGGAAAACCCTTTTACGATCCCGAGATACAGGCGGTAGTCACTACGGATGCATGCTTGTCAGGGTGGGGGGGCACACCATCTCCACCACACAACTCAGGGTCTCTGGTCTCACTCAGTGGCCAAGAATCATATCAACCTGCTAGAGCTTCTGGCAGTATTCAGAGCGTTTCAAGCGTTCAAGCTCTACCTGTTGAACCTGTCAGTGCAGATCCGGACGGACCGCACTACAGCCTTGTTTTACCTGAACATGAAAGGAGGGACTTGTTTGCCAAATCTGTCCAAGCTTGCCCAGAAAATGTGGATCTGGGCACTCAGACGGAACATCTTCCTGTCATCTCAACCCGTTCCAGGGGATCTCAATTCTCTGGCGGACGCTTTGAGCAGAGATCCCCTCCCAGAGGAACACGAATGGTGTCTACACAGTGAAATCGTAGAAGATGTCTTCTCTCAGTGGGGTTTCCCCACTATAGGCCTATTCGTCACAAGCGATAACAGACAGTGCCCAGGATTCGCATCCAGGTTCCCCCAACCAGACTCCCAGGGGAACGCCCTGTGGATGAACTGGTCAGGGATGTTTGCCTACGCTTTTCCACCAACACTCCTCATCAGTAAGGTGATAATAATCAACCCAGTTGATTGCACTCCTTCCACAATTGTCACATATATGCTCCACCTACTGGACGCAGGGTTGGTTTTTAACTCACTAAAGGTACACCTGGCAGCTCTGTCAGCATACACCACCTCCCATAACAAGGTGTCGTGGTGGAACGTACCAGTGGTTAAAGCCTTCATGGAAGGAGTAAAGAGACTTCACCCTCCAATTTCAAACCCACCACCAGAATGGGACCTTAATGTGGTGCTATCTAAACTCATGGGCCCCCATTCGAGCCCATGCATAAAAACAGTCTCAAACACCTGACTTATAAGACGGCCTTCTTAGTAGCAATTACATCTATAAGAAGGGTCACTGAAATTCAGGCTCTGTCCGTGCAGGATCCTGTCTTTACGGTTCATAATGATAAACTGGTTTTACGAACACACCCTAGGTTCTCACCTAAGTTTATTTCTAAATTCCATGTGAACCAGTCCATCGAGCTTCCGGCTTTCTTCCAAGACCCACAAAGCTCGGCTGAGGTGAAACTACACACCCTAGACGTGCGTATAGTGGTCCTATACTATGTAAACAAAACCAGACTGCTAAGAAAAACAGACCAAATATTTGTCTCCGTAGCTACAGGCAAAGAGGGAGAGATAGCGCCTCTAAAGGTGCCATCTCTAAGTGGATTGTTAACTGTATCCAGCTGTGTTACTCCCTTTCTGAAAAAACGTTGCCGTTCACGCCAAGGGCCCACTCTACAAGAGGCATTGGGGCCACTCTAGCTTTCATTGCAAATGTACCCCTTGACACCATTGGCAAGGCAGCTACTTGGAGCTCTATTCACACTTTTACTCAGCACTACTGCATTGACACCCATTCCAAGACAGATACTCAAGTGGGACAAGCGGTTCTAAGACATTTATTTGCGCATGTCTCCTTCTAACACTGCTCGCTAATCTATGCCCAGCATGTGATCTAAGCAGATTCCACAAGCCTCAGAAGGGATACATTACTCACCTTAATCATATTTCTGATGCTTGTATCTGCTTAGATTCACATGCGACCCACCCTTCCTCCCCTCTGAGAGATGGTGCATGGATGCTTGTAGTCTTATCTATCTATCTGCTTGGATTATCTGTACCCACACTACTCCTCATGCTACCTCATGTCAGAAAAAATACAATCTGAGGGTCCTGGACGCGTGAGGGATCATGGGTACAGTGGACGTCACTTATACTAGGGATAGTATTACTGGCACGCCCTGTGTCGACGCCCATTTTCGAGTTTCGAAAAACAAACTGTAATACTCTGTAGCTTCCGCTAGATGTCGGCCTATGCACAGCATGTGAATCTAAGAAGCAGATACATTACTCACCGTAATCGTATTTCTGATGCTTGTATCATATATATATATATAATATCGTCGTATAGTAAATGTTACGTTAGACTTTGCGGAGGAAAAATGCAAGAAATTATTTTCTCTAACTTTTGCTCCTGTCCATGGAAATCCCAATACTCATGCCACATTTGGGGACGATTTAGCAACATTTTCATGCCAAAAAGGATTGCTGAACAAATTTGTTCACTGCATGGGTATATGATATCTCGGAATTGTCCATTTTGATTTTAGAGCTTGTTTGCACACACATGCACTCCAATCCTATGAGGTAATATTTTAAAGGCTTCATGGGGGAAGTGCTCTCGCCAGTTAAGTCTCAGCCCTAAACTGCTACAGTGCCCTCTGGTGATCCACAAGCCACTGTCCATCAATCGTTGGGAGCAGCCTTTGTAGTTCCTTGACCATACCCTATGGCGCCTTTAGGACTGGCCACTCCTGTGCCACCACATTGTGTTTTTTTTTTTTTAAATATTTTTTATTTTCAAAATAAAACAATACAAACCAAACTTGCAGCATTATACAAAACGACCGTAAACATCAGTTAATCCCATGTTACTGCACTTCAAACCCCCCTTCAAGAGCTTATAAACCTTACAGTTCTGTGTACACTTGGTGTGGCTGGGCGTCGCCTCCTTCCGAAGCAGCAGGGTCCACTTCCGTGCCAAACAGTCCCGTAATTAACATCCTCCAAGCCGCTAAGTTGCCCACATCTTCTTCCCCGCAATTGCTACACGCTTCCTGCCATACCACTGTTTCAGCCTCCGCCCACTTCTGCAGGTCCCGCCACCATATCTCTGTTCTTGGCCCATGGCATTGCTTCCAACTCATGGCTATCCTTCTCTTAGCAAGTACATACGCTAGGTCTCTCAGTTTCCCGAGATGTTTGGTGTTCCGTGGTCTGGGGAACCTTCCCAGGAGGCAGGCACAGGCCGTGTCAATGCGTAGCAGGACCCCCTTATCCGCCAATTTCTGTGCCACTTCCCCCAAAAGCCTTCAATCACTGGGCAGGACCAGAACATATGTGTCATGTCTGCGTCTTCTTCATCGCATTTCGGGCATGCTTGTCTACCTGCGTTCGCAAACTTGGCTATTTTCTTCGGGGTCATATATGCTCTATGCGTAATGTATAGCTGTATTTGCTGCAATCTAGCATTCCTGGACACTTTGTTATGGTATCCCATGGCCCGTTCCCACATCCCATCAGTCAGCTGCGCCCCCACTTCCGCTTCCCAGTCCAGCCTCAAATCCATCAAGTCCTTCCCCACCCGGGTCATCACCACCTCATATAATCTAGAGATCTCATGTCCGCCCTCTGATATATCATATATCGTTCCTATCAGTGCGTCCGGATCTTCCGCCAGCACCGTCTCCGGCCAAGTCTTACGGATGATCTGTATCAACCGTAGGTACGTAACATATTGGCCCCCATGCATCCCTGTTTCTTCTCCCAGGTCTTCGAATTCCCTAATGGCCCCATCCTGCCATATGTCTCCCAATGTGGCCAGCCCAACCGATTCCCAGCATGTCCTGATTATTTTCCTAAGCTGGCTGTCCCCCATAGTTAAGGCGACCAGTGGCACCTGTGGGGAACACGGGCACGGGCTCTCTATCAATTGGCACGCTCTGCGCCAAATTCTCCACCCCAGCAGCAACATACTTGGGAGTCCATTCAAGTCTGACCTAGGGACCCAGACGATCTCTTTTAGGTAGAACGGGGCGCAGTCCCGCCCAACCAGCCTAGACTCAGGAGTTTCCTCATCAGAGAGCCATTTAGTCACGTATTTCAACTGGCTGGCCACATAATAGGCCTCAAAGTTCGGCAGCTTGATGCCTCCCCTATCGTGGAAATTTTGCAGTTTCCACAGGGCCACCCTGTTGCGGATGCCGTGCCACAGGAAGTCCCTGCATACACTGTCAAGTTTGACAAAGAACTTCCTGGGTATCAGGTATGGTATGTTACTGAAAAAGTGCAAAAGCCTAGGCCGGACCACCATTTTGAGCATCGCCCCCCGGCCCATCATTGCCAGCGGCAGCTTCTCCCAAAACTGCATAGTCTCGCGGATTTTCTTCACAGCCACCTCAGTATTGTGCAAGTGTTCTTCCTTCACAGTATGATATACATCAATTCCGAGGTAGCGGAAAGACTCAGTTGCCCAGGGCACGGGAAACACCGGCAATCGTTCCAGAGGGACTCCTGCGAAGCTCCCCAGTGGAAACATGCTCGATTTACCGGGATTAACCGCTATGCCGGACAGTTCCGCATACTTTTCCATGACCTCTAAAATGTACTGGAGGTTTTCCTCCGGATACTTCAGGTACAATAACAGATCATCAGCATATAGGGATATCAAATGGTTCTCTCCTCCCACCTCGATGCCAACCAAGTCATATTGTTGTCTGAGGTACACCGCTAGGGGCTCCAGGGCCAATATGTACAACATCGGAGACCAGGGGGATCCCTGTCTGGTGCCTCTACTGAGTCGCCACCTCTTGGATATCACTGATCCCGTGCGCACCCTGGCCAGTGGTTCGCTGTACAGCAGTTTCGCCCACCCCACGTAGCCAGGCCCAAACCCGTACCCCTCCAAGGCCGCCAGCAACCACGGCCACCTCACTGAATCAAATGCCTTAACTGCATCTAGGGACACTACCACCATCTCTTCATCACTTCTGTTCCCCTCTTCAATCACCCGGTGGAGTCGCCTGTGATTATGAGTTATATTTCTATTGGGGACATAGCCTGTCTGATCCGGGTGTATCAGTTTACTGATGACCCTTCGTAGCCTATTGGCCAGGACCGCCGTCAGGATCTTGCTGTCCTGGTTCAGCATCGACAGCGGCCTATACGATCCACAGCATTGTCTCGGTTTGTTAGGCTTGGGGAGCGGCACTATCAGCGCTTCTCTGAGCGTTTCCGGTAACCGACCCTTCTCGAAAGATACGTTGAACATCTCTAGCATCGGAGGGAGTATCTCTGCCCTATACACTTTATAAAACTCACTCGGGAGTCCGTCTGTGCCCGGGGTCTTGCAGGTGGGCAATCGTTTCACTACATCCTCCAGTTCCTCCAGTGTAATAGGTGTGTCCAGCTCCTCCCTCTCTTCATCACTAATCCTGGGTAGTTCTATGTCTTCCAATGTGTTTCTGATCTCTGCCTGATTTCCTCCCCCTTTGTCCTCATACAGTGCTCTATAATAATCAAAGAAGGCTTCATTAACTCCTTCTTGGGTGTCTACCTCCTCCCCGTCCTCTCTAACTATCATCCTGATCGGGGGCCTGGGGGTTTCTCTCTTATATAGCCATGCCAGTAGGCGGCCAGTTTTGTCTCCACCCGCATGCTGCCTCTCAACATATTTTCTGTAGTTAAGGTTACAGAGCCTCTCCCAAAGCTCCGAACACCGCTGCTGCAGCTCGAGTACTAAATCTGCGTCCCCTCCTGCCCTGCTGCATTCGCGCTCCAGTTGTCTCTCCGCCTTCTCTAGCTCTGTATGAACCCCACCCTGCAGGCCCCTTGACTTGGAAATGGCGTCCCCTCGCAACACAACCTTGAATGCCTCCCAAAGTGTACCAGCCGAATCTACACTGCCCGTGTTCACCCCAAAGTACCGCTTAATCGCTTCCCTGATGTCCTCCCTGAAGACCGAGTCCCTAAGCGCCTCTGCACGGAGGCGCCATGTAGGTATCCGCGCACGAGGGCGGCCATACTGCCAGGTCAACACCAAGGGCGAGTGGTCCGACAGGACCCTCGCTCTATATTCAATTTGAGTGGTCGCCATCACCACCTCTGACGTGGCAAAGAAGTAATCCAATCTCGTGTGTAGGTGCTGTGGGGCAGAGTAGTGAGAATACTGCGAGGCATTAGGGTGTTTCAGTCTCCAAACATCCGCCAGCCCAAAGTCGCCCAGCAATGTCTGTAATACTCTGGCCGCCGGGGTGGGCCGATCAATCTTACCGTCGGACCTGTCCGCCCTGGGGTCGAGAACACAGTTAAAGTCCCCTCCCCAAATAATCGCTCCTCCCACACACGTGCCCAGACGAGTGCATAGGGTTCTGAAGTATGCAGCAGCATTCTGGTTGGGAGCATATGTGTTCATAATGCAAACCTCTCTGTTCTCTACCAGGGCTCTGAGCATGACCAGCCTGCCCTCCGTGTCCACCACCTCCCGTGTAACTCTGAGCAGAACGTGCGGTGCTACCCAAATTAGCACTCCCCTGGCATAGGCAGAGTACGGGGAGCCCACCACCGTGCCACTCCACTTTTTCCCCACCAGTTCCAACTTGTTTCGGGTCAGGTGTGTTTCTTGCAGCAGTGCGATGTCAATCCTCTGTCTTTTGAGGCACAACATGACTTTGTTCCTTTTTAAATAACTATTAAGTCCCCTGACATTCCAGGTGACAATCTTAAGGTCTCCCATGACAAGTACGTATCTTCCTGCCTCCCATGCAGCGATCCCCAACTGCCCACGTGACACAGATGGCGTCTCGGTCCAGTAGCTCCTCATATAAGCTCAAACTCCCTTTAACTATACACACAACAAAACCCCTGCTTCCCTCCCCCCCCCCTGTACCTTCCCCAACATCACACACCCCAACTGCTGCCCAGCTCCAGCCTCAGAGCTCAGGCACCCCCACATCTAGCTCCGCAAGCACCGGTCGGTGCACGGAGCCCAGTAGGGTGAGGTCACCCTAGTGGCCACCCAACTAAAACTATTGTGGGGTAAAGAGTATCGCCCTGTAAGGCTCCCGGTCAAATAAACATTAATCACAGTGTCCTTGACAAATAGTGCAATCATCTGACCTTCTTTACCGAAGGTGTCACACCGACTATATTCAAGTCCCACGAACCACGCCATCTTGCGACGCCATTTTACGCCTCTCGTATCTCTTCCGAGCCCTTTCTGGGCTGAACTTCTGATTCCTGGGGGCATCCTTGCGCATCGAGCCATCCCATGGCATCCTCCGGGGTCTCAAAAAACAAAGTTTTATGTGCATGAATGACCTTCAATTTTGCAGGATAAAGTAACATGTATTTGTGGCCCGCTTCTCTCAGCCTCCGCTTTACAGACCCAAAATTCATGCGACTACGCTGTACAGTCAAGGTATAATCTGGGTAAGCCGTGATGTTTGCCGCTCCTCTCGTGATCGTCCCTCCTTTACGGAAGAATTCCAGTATCCTCTCCCGGTCGCGGTAGTTGAGGATTTTGGCGATCATAGGCCTAGGCGGGTTCCCCGGAGGCGGCCTCCTCGTTAGGGCTCTATGTGCCCTTTCTACTGCAAATCCTTGGGATAGGGCCCCTCCAGGTATCTCCTGTAAGAACATGGATTCGATGAAATCTGTAGGGTCACGGCCCTCCATCCCCTCCGGTAGGCCCACGATGCGGATGTTGTTGCGACGGGCTCGTCCCTCTGCCTCTTCCGCTCTGCTCTCCAGGTTGCCCACCCTTTGTGTCAGGGCGTGCAAATCTGCCTTATGAGTGGCACAATCTGCAGTATTCGGGCCAACTTCTTTTTCGAGGGACTCCGTGCGCTCCGCCAGGGCCCTGACATCCTGTCGTAGCAAATTAACGTCCTCTTGGACCTCTCCAACCTTGCGGTTCACTGCCGTTTTTAGTTCAGTGACGGCCAGTTCCAGCTTTGATTCCCAGGCCGCCCTCAGATCCGCAATCGCCGCCAGGATTTCTTGGTTGGTGCACGAAGACGTTGCGCTACTCGCAGCCAGCGCATCCTTACTTTTGGTAGTGTCCTGGCTCGGGGACGTCCTAGTGAAGTCGTCTAAGGTGGGCTGTTTCACCTTCGGTCGCACTGGCCTGCTCGTCATGACTCAGGGAATCAACAGGCTGCTCAAGTAGCAAGTGTGCGTACAGTGCACCTTCACAGCTGGGCCACCGTGCAGCTCGCTTCTATTCCTGTCCCGGGCCCTGGTCGGCCATTTTGAGTCGCCCTTTGTTCCCGGCGTCTTTTAAATAATCGTCACCGATCTCCGTCGCCGTTAATCCTGTGCCTTCCAGAGGTTCACAGTGCGTGGCCAACACCTTCACACACCAGCATGTCGGTGGTCAGTGGTCCGTCGTACCGCACATATTTGCCCGGATCGTTGTAGGATCTCGGGAGCTCCTCCAGAACGCGTCCTCCTACATGGCTCTCGTAGCCACGCCCCCAGTGCCACCACATTGTTTACCCTTAAACTTCCCACCAATGTCTCTTCAATTCCTCTGTCAAAGGATCCTCCTCCCCTGGTTTAACCACTGCCACCGGGATAGCCAGGGGATGACCAGGGAGACAGGGATGTTTCCACGGATGATAAAGAGAAGGTGCCTCGGTCTGTTAAGACCTTTCATGACTGTATTCCACGCATCGTGCAATACCTGGATATTCCAATACCAGAAGTGCCTCAGATAGGGTCCTCTCAATTATGCCGTCTAAAGTATTTAAAAAAATCTGATATATGCTTTGAGCCATATGTGGCTGGTGAGGTGGTCAAACTGCAGGCAAACAAGCGTTGGTTCCACCTGTGGCCAAAAAAGGTGGACATTAACTACTGCTCTCTCCCGGGAGAGAAAGTAGTATGCCAACTCGCAGCACTCTTCTACAATTGTGATAGTTTATGCTATTTGGGAATGCTCAAGCTTTCTCACATCCTCCTCTTACGCTCAAAGTCCCTAGTTAAGGACAATCGATTTCTGGATGCTACTGGCAAAACATTTTTCTAAAATTGCATTCCTCAGTCTGTGTCAAGCGAACGCAGAAGCAATTATGGTGGCAGCAAACTTCAAACTGTGGATCGAGTTGGGCGATTTTGAATCCTTGCTATTGGCAGAATATCAGGCGAGTTTCTGTTCAGCAGGTTGGTCAGCGAATGATGGAGGCATTGTACCATTACTTTCACACTGCATCTCGGGGTATGGCTGTAGGAGCAGCTCTTCATCAGCAGGCTTTCTTAAGGGCTACTTGGTTTCAGGTAGATGTCCAAGAGAAGATCCTGGATCTTCCCCTTAACAGGGTCAAGCGCTTCACTCTGGAAGCTGATGTGGATGTCACAAGTCTAGGCGGAGAGTACAGGGCAGAGGCTAACGCTCATTGTATGCAAGTAGATTAAGGGAGATTCCGGAGACAATGCTAGAATATAACAGATTAAAGGTACATACCAAGCTGTTAGTTGAAACTGGTATTCACAGGAACTGCAGGAACAGACTGTAAACAAAGAGACAGAGAAAAGGCAAAGACAATCAAGTACGCTGGGCAACCTGGATTGATCGGAAATAAGGGTATACTGGAATATGATAAGGGGTCTCCAAGGAATAAGGAAAGCCCTTGTGATGGGTACCAGCAGATTACTCTTAACAGTCATACAGCAACGTCATGACTTAGGCGTGCCAAGGAAACTGTTGTACTCAGTGCAAGGGTAAAACTGAAAGACCATATACTGAGGCAGGTACGACTTCAACAGACTAGGTGAAGGCAACAGAAGTCTTCCCTTATCTGATCTGAACAGAGACCAACCCAGGGTCACACTGTTAAACGGATCCAAGTGGAGACACCACAGTGGACCAAGATGTATACAAGTAGAAAGCAGTGTTGAAAGAAATAACCAGGTACAGGACAGGATAGGATATCAGAAGTTGGAACAGGCAGGAAGCAAGGCAAGGAGCCCAGAGGAACAGGGCAGAAGGCAGAGGAGTGTGGCAAGGCTGCCAGGCAGGGAAGCCCAGAGGAGAAGGGCAGAAGACAGCCGAGTGCAGCAAAGCTGCCAGGCAGGGAAGCCTAGAGGGGAAGGGCAGAAGGCCGTGGAGTGTGGCAAAGCTGTCAGACGGGAGCCCAGAGGAACAGGGCAGAAGGTACAGGTGGGAGCCAAAGGAGCATGGCGTAAGGCGGCGGAGTGTGGCAGAGCCGCCAGGTGGGAGCCCAGAGGAGCAGGGCGGAAGGCGCCGCCAGGTGGGAGCCCAGAGGAGCAGGACAGAAACCAGCAGAGTGCGGCAGAGCCATCAGGTGGGAGCCCAGAGGAGCAGGGCAGAAGGCAGCAGAGTGTGGCAGAGCCGCCAGGTGGGAGCCCAGAGGAGCAGGGCGTAAGGCAGCGAAGTGCGGCAGAGCCTTCAGGTGGGAGCCCAGAGGAGCAGGGCGGAAGGCAGCAGAGTGTGGTAGAGCCACCAGGTGGGAGCCCAGAGGAGCAGGGCAGAAGGCTGCAGCAGACTGGAGAGGGAGCTGCAAGCATCAACAGCAACAGGAATCAAAAGGCCAAAAGCGGATTTCCAGGAAAGGTCAAAAACTGGTAACAGGAGCACCAGCATGAACTCCCAGAGAAAGCAGTTTACTGACCACTGCTTCTGTTCAAAGTGAGCTGATAAAGTACCTCCCAGCCAGCAGGCCAGCAGGGTGGAGCTGATTGCAGACTCTGGCAGCTGTGTTCAATTAAGCCCAGCCCTGGCTTCAGTAGCCTGCAGCAGTAGCAGCAGTGGATTCTAATCAGGTGCTCTCCAGCTCTCTGCAGCCTAGCCTGCAGTAGCTTGGAACAGGTGAATGCAATCAGGCCCTCTGCAGCTCTTAGTAGCTTGCTGCAAACAAATGTATTTAGTATGCCTCCTCCAGCCCTCTGCCTTTTGGACAGCATACATGTCCCAGCACACAGCATCTGCTGGTTTAACCCAAAAGCCGGAATGGAACATGCAATTAGATTAGTCCAAAACTAGATTAGTCGGTAAAACAAGGAAAAAAAGGCAGAGACGCGTGTAGCGGTGCTGGGTGGCAGGTGAGTAGGGTTGTGACAGTGGAGCTAAATAAAAATAAAACAAACGCTCAGACTACAAAATCCTTAACCGCTCTTATAAAAGGACCAACTGAGTTGGGAGCTACAGGTCAGCAGAGGTAGCCCGTTCCATCCATTTACAAATGTGGAATTGGAGGTTTTCATGACTGAAGAAACCCGGCTGAAAGGTCCCCCAGTGCCTCCATCTGTCTCTCAGAGGAGTTTGCTCTCAGCCCCACCCACCCCACGACCCTAAAACATCGATATGACCACAGCACCTGTAGGGGCAAGGACTGCCACCACTTAACCCACCGGAAATCAATAACCACTGTTGCCTGGGTTCTTTTGGTGTTGGGCAAGGGTTATCATCTTCCTCTTCTTCCTCAGTCTTCTCTGCCGCCCTCTCAGCATGCTTCACACCTCATGCAGCAAGAGATTCAAAAGCTCTTAAAAATGGGAGAAATGGAACATGTTCCTCCTGTTAGGGGTTTGGCCTTCTAGTCAAGGCTCTTTGATCTCCCATAAATTAACAAGTGTGGCCTTCAGATGTTTCTCAAACTCTCTTCTTTCAACTTTTTCTTAACTCAAGTTTAGTTCAAGATGATAACCCCAACAATGATACACATTTCTTTACAGCCGGGCTGGCTGCTGGGGATCTCCAGGATGCATAGGTACATGTTCCGATTTGGCTGCCTCATCAGCGCTTTCTCGGTTTCTCCATTAGCAGCAACCATTACCAATTCAAGGTTTTGCCTTTTCGGCTCAGCTTGTCCCCCAGAGTCTCTACAAAGCTGATTGCCATTTTAGCAGCATACATACGTCTCAAGGGGCTTTACCTGTATCCATATTTAGATGTCTGGCTGGTCAGGTAGAGATCACCGTACCCAAGCAATATGTTGGCTTCTGCTAGACCTTACATTCTCGTTGGGGCGTTTTGTGAACAGCCATTAATTGACACTAGCACCAACAGAAGATCTGTAATTTATAGGTTTTCAATGGAACAGGTGTTTCCAATACGGAAACGAGTGGCAGATGTTTAAGCCACAGTGCACCTACACGATGGCTTGATGGTTCGAACAACCTCTCTGGTTAATGACAACATTTGTGTTGCCGTTTCCCATGGCAAGGTTGCATTTGCACCACATTCAGTTCCACTTGGCGGTTCAATTGGACCAAATGCAAGAGCCTCAAGACAAACCAATTTGCATCCCATTTTGGATCGAGGATAATCTCTAATGGTGGATGAAAGAGCAGACTCTCCTGCTGGATGCTACCTTTCAGGACCCTCCATGTGAGCTGACAATGGTGACATGCCTCCCTCTTGGGATAGGGTGCCACTCTGCGAGGTTTGTAAATCTGACATTTGGAGTTGGCCGGAAGCAGAGAAGCATATACATTTCCTGGAACTGGAGGTGGTATTCATGGGTCTTCAAGCATTCTTGCATTTTCTAAAGTACTCCCCACTCACGATCCTCACAGGCAACATTGTGACCATGTTTTATCTGAACAAGCATGTTGGGACGAAGACACTGAAGCTGTGTGCTTTAGCAATGCAGATTTGGGGGTGGGACCTACAGAACATCCTTTTAAAAGGTGCCCATCTGGCAGGGATGGACAAAGAGGAAGCAGATGCTTTATAGGCTAATCCTGGAACCCCCTAAATCCTCCTTGTATGAGGAAGTGGCCATATCTATGCAGAAAGTTGACAATCTATTCTTGAACAAATAAAGATCAAAGTGTGATGAAATAATAATCCAGTCAGACAGTACAATTGAAACACTGATACAAAATCCTCTGAAAATAAAAGCATGTACTGGATAAGGACCATAGAAAGGATGAGATCTGTAAAAAAAAAAAAAAAAAAAAAAAACTCCTCATCCCTTTCATTAATGGACAAACTTTGGTCCATGTTACCATCCTACTTAAAGAAATCAACAGATCCAGGTATCAGAATGGAATTTCTAAGACTCAGACTCAATCTTTTACCCACTCGTGAAATTCTCTGTATTAGAGATAAAGGCGAATATACCACAGTTATGAAATAAATGTCATGAAATGACGACTCAGTCAATCGAGCATCTTTTCTCAAATTGCACAGCGATGTGAAATCAGCGAGTGCATAGATACCAAAGATTTGTACATGATGTTCAATTATTGGATACTAAGATCATTTGGGGAAGACTTGTGTCAGGAAATGAAACCTTCCTTACAGCGGAAGTGGTTAATCTTCTGAAAGAGATAAATCTGACAGGTATTCTATTGCGGTAAAAGGAAAAAAAGGAGGCTATTCCATATGTTCTGATCCGGCCTTTTATGCCTTTTTGCATTTTTCCTTTCAATAGGTGGTATTTTATTTATTTTTTATTTGTTTATTTTTGATGACGGGAATTGCTTTGTGTTAGGGAGAATTCTCTGTTTAGGCTGAATTTCCCTCCCTAGTGAGTCCCCCAGCAGCTTTGCTGGATTTCTGGGGTTTAATTTTTTCTCCTGCCAAGAGTGAGACTCTTTTACCCTCACTCCTGGACATGTTGAACTGTGTTATCTTGGACAAACCTTGTGTTGAATGGGCTATGGGGTCTTTTACTCCCTAGGGCCTCATGTATTTTTGTGATGTGGGTTACACAGCACCCTCTGTGCCGTGACCCAGGGGTGTCCTAGGGACTCCCCAACATAGACTCCATACCCTGGGACTGACTACTGTCTCCCAGGGCATGTAAAGTCACCAAAGACTTTGCTAGTCTTGAATCCTGAACAGAACCAGTACAAACCATCATATTGTGGACGTACTGGCTGGGGCAATTCGATTGCCCCAGGGTCTGTTAGTCGAGGGGGCACGTCTCCGTCCCCCCTGATCGAGTTTTGGCTGGTGGCAGTGGAAACTACTTTTTATATTCGACCGCGAATATTTCCCTATGGGATTTCCCATTGTTTTAGGCTAACACATTTAATTATTTATTTACGGTAGCCTTAAACACACCGCCGGTTTATATATTTATTTTTATAACTCCGGTTGGGACTTTTTGCCAAAACTTGATTCTAAAATGGCGTTGGTGTTCGCCTCTGTAACTCTGACCCAAAGTGGAGCCCTTTGTTCCACTTTTGGCGGGCTTCTCCACAGAAGCCCTCCAAAGTGGTGCCACTCTGTCTGGGGTACTTAGGAGGGGTGGAGGGGGATTTAGGCACCCTGGACTGAGTTACCTTGGTAACTCAAGTCGCACTCCGTCCTGATTGGCCCAAGTGGTGAGCCGCCCGGCTCACCACTTAGCATGTTTGAGTGACAGCTAGGCTGGGTGAATGGGGGTTTGCTGCATAAAAGCAGGGCTTTGGGGACTGGGACTGCAGAAGTCGCCACAGGACCAAGAATCCGACGAGGGAAGAGCTGAGCCGACCTGCTTCGACGACACCACCCGGTGGAGCCCTGCTGAACCGTCTCACCACTTTTTCCCGACGACCGAGGAGAACTCTTAACGGAGTGGCTCCTTCCCTTGACTGGTGGGGACAACCAGTTTTCGCCTTCTTTCCGTTCTTTGAGGTATCTCGTGGTCGCCTTGCCTGTGCCAAGCACCCCGGCAACCGGAATACCACACTTTACCCCCATACCGCGAAAGTCGGTACCAACCCTTTAACCGGAGGACTCCGCGGCTGGTTTCTTCCCGGGCAGTGCAACGACCCTCTTCTTCTGCTCTTCAGCGAGAACTTCTTCTCCCCTGACCGACGTCGAGCCCTGCTGCCACTGCCTGGAACAACTGCCACCGCTGGAGGATCCTTTCCGCTTAAGGTACTGTGTTCCGCCTGGCTTCCCTTGCTACCGACTGTACGGGGTAGATTTAGTCCCCGGCTTTCGAACCTGGGAGTGCCTGGGACACTTTGGCTAAACTTTCTGAGCCACTCTAAACTCTTTTTGACTCTTTGCAAGACTTTGAATCTCTAACTAACAGTGTGATCTTGGGCACATTTTCGCTCCGGCTACTCTAAGAGTGGGCCCTGCCTAGTGACTTTTGCTCACCTGTGACTTTATTCTTCTTTAAGCCTATTGCAAGTGTTCTGGACCTTAGAGTGGTGTGTCTAACCTATTTCTGCTTTTTCTCTCCCTTTCTTGGAAACTACTAGAGTGTCATCTAACGTTAAGCACTCACCTCTGTTTTAATTAAGTGGTGTTTACCTAGAGTTGTCTAGATAGGAGAAAGGATTGAATCTACTTTCATTATAACTGTGTTGAAGTGCTTTTACTATATTTTTGCTAGAGTGTTTTTAACTTATGTGTATTTTAAATAAATAACTATATACTTTTGAAACCAAGCTCTGGTTAGTGTTTGCTTGTGCTATTGTGTTTTGGTACATATTGTGTATACTTTGCATACTGCCTAACTCTTCTTGAGGGAAGTCTGACTGCTCAGCCACAGCTACCAGGTAAATCTGGGTGGTACAGACTGCTACCAAAGGGGTTTACTGCTCTACCTGTAGTCTTAAATCTTTTGCAGTGTTCCCCAAGGGAACTGCACAGGTTTCTGCCTAACACTGGTGTACAGCGGTGGGATTTGTATTGAGTATACATTTTATTGTGCTTTAGATACCTTAGTGCAACTAACCACAAAGCTTAGCACTGAAAAAGTAAAACCTCTAACATGTCAGTTATAGAAAGCTATAGTCAAGAGTCCCTTGCAGCCAAAACTGCTGATTGTTTAAGAGTGCTCTGTAAACATAAGGATCTCCTGACTAAGGGCAAGAAAATGGAGCTGATTGAAAGATTGTTAGCTAACCAAAGTCTGGGTGATGGTTCAGAGGAACCTACCACTCCAGCAACTGTAGATGACAGTGTTGAAATTAACATGGAGCAAAATGTTGATGATTCTGAGGAAGAGTCAGAAGAGGAGGGTGAGGCTGTTGTAACTGTCCCCCCTAGGCCTCTGCCTGCTCTACCTGCTGTGCCTACTGGACCTTTACCAGGTCCCACATTTAGTCCTCAGTACTTTGAACTGGAGAAAATGAAGCTAGAATTGGAGTATAAGAAACTTAATGCTCAAACTGACAAAGAACTAAGGCTAAGGGAAATGGAGCTCAAGTATGACTTAGAAATGAAGAAATTATCTGTTGAGAATGTTTCTCTCTCTGGCTCCTCTAGAAGTTCCAGTCCTAAAAGACCCCGGATGCCTAAAGAATTGGTTGGTATGTATGAGCCTAAGTTGGATGTGTTGGATTGGTTGTCTCTGTTTGAATATAATCATGGGCTCCAGAACATCACAGGAAATGACTTACTCACCTGGTTGTTCTCTAGGCTTCCCCCTGTTGCAACTGATGTGGTAATGGAGATGGGGGAGGAGGATAGGAAGGACTATGAATGTGTGAAACTAGCTTTGATAGCTAGGTTTGGGAAGACCCCTTCCCAGTATCTTAAGAGGTTTAGGAACCTCAAAAAGCATGATGGTACCCCTTGGGCTACCTGGGTGAGTGAATGTTTGAAAAACTTAGAGGGATGGATTAAGGGTTACAAGGTGAACACTTATGAAGGTATGAAGAATTTGTTTATGTTGGAGACTATTTATGATGCCTGCTCTCCTGAGCTCAGACAACACTTGGCTGATTCCAGGGAATTGGATTCCCGGAAACTAGCTAAGGCTGCTGACTTGTGGGTTGCCAACAGGGCCACTCACAAGGATTCTGGGGTAACTCAGAAGAAGGATGGGGAAAAACAGTCTAAGAAGGACTCCAAAGAGAATTCTAATACTACAAATTCCAAAGAGGGCCCCAAACCACAAAATAACCAGGGTAAGCCACATGGGAAACCAAGTCAGGCTACTGTACCTTCTGGCCACAAGCCAGAAGGAGGTCAGAACAAGCCACCCTTCCAGAGAGCATTTGGACAATGCTATGTCTGTCAGGGTACTGACCATATCAAAGGAGATCCCAAGTGCAAGGGTAAACCTGCAGGGATCAGCACAGTCTCCTTAGCCTTCACTCCTGAGGATGAAGTACAGATGGCTAGTGCCCACTTTGAACTCTTTGCTGAAGAACCCTTGGGTCTTCAAGCAACTGTAAACTTAGAGCCTATGGGTCTGGTTAGTCCCCAGAATAGGGTTGTGTATAACTCCCTACCTGTTAACTCTAAGGTGTATTATGTGGACAGTGTTCTTGTCAATGGCCAGGATACTCCTGCCAGGAGAGACACTGGGGCCAGCAGAACAGTAGTGGATGAAAGCTTCTTTCAACCTGAGGATGTGGCCAAAGCACCCAAAGGTCCCGCTAAAATGTCTGGAGGCCCTGCCCAAATGGTTCCTATTCTACCAGCCCTCCTTCAGTGTAACAACATGACAGTGAGGATCCCTGTCAGTGTTCAGACTGAGGTACCTGGGAAGGTCCTGTTGGGGAATGACCTCAGAACTCTAGGAGTAGTGTCACATACCCCCAGGCCTCCCAGTATGGAGAAGCAGAACTTAACCAAATTGGCTAGACAGGCTACCTTGAAGGACCCTTCTAAGCCTGTGGGACCCTCTACTGAGAACCCCACTACAAGCCCTGGTGTTAGTAAGTTGACCTCTAACCCAGGCACATTTCAGGATAGTATGCTAGGAACATGGGAGCCCCAACCAAGCTCCATCATTGTTCCCCTAGTCTCAGAGTCTCTGACTCCCCCTGCTTCTGAGGAAGAGGTGGATAGACCAACTAGGCCCCTATCTGGACCTGAGAGAACTGGTAATTCTCAGTGCTGGTGGAAAACCAGAAAAGGAAAGTCTAAGGCCAAAAACCTTCAGACTGTTGGACCTTCTACTGAAGACCCCAACTCAAATCCTAATATTAGGGGGGAAACTCCTAAAATAGGTAAGGGTAGATCTAAGAGGAAGGGGAAGCAGGTACATTGCCTAACCCCAACCCCTCCAACCAAGAGGCCTAAGACCCAACCTGCTCCCACAAGAGAGGTGGTGAGGAACCTTGGAGGCCCCTCTAGATCTAAGGGAATCCTTTATAAGGACCCCTTGAAAAAGCCTAACATAGGTTCAGAAGTTGTACCAACTTCTGAGGGACTGGTCAACCAGATCCCCTATAACAAAAAGACTGATGTTCCTCAAAGGGTCTGTAGGTCCGTTAGCTTACAAAAGAAAACCTTTGAGTTCTCCATTGAACATAGGTCAAGGTGTCACCATCAAAATGCTGATGGACTCTCTAGGATGTATATCATCGACTAGAGGTATGAGGTTCATCCAGGAGTGGATTAAATCCTCCTGTCCCTTAGTCTGGGGGGGGCGAGTGTTAGGGAGAATTCTCTGTTTAGGCTGAATTTCCCTCCCTAGTGAGTCCCCCAGCAGCTTTGCTGGATTTCTGGGGTTTAATTTTTTCTCCTGCCAAGAGTGAGACTCTTTTACCCTCACTCCTGGACATGTTGAACTGTGTTATCTTGGACAAACCTTGTGTTGAATGGGCTATGGGGTCTTTTACTCCCTAGGGCCTCATGTATTTTTGTGATGTGGGTTACACAGCACCCTCTGTGCCGTGACCCAGGGGTGTCCTAGGGACTCCCCAACATAGACTCCATACCCTGGGACTGACTACTGTCTCCCAGGGCATGTAAAGTCACCAAAGACT
This sequence comes from Ambystoma mexicanum, assembly GCF_040938575.1. NCBI lineage: Eukaryota > Metazoa > Chordata > Amphibia > Caudata > Ambystomatidae > Ambystoma > Ambystoma mexicanum. The sequence continues at coordinate 1,505,288,431 of NC_090932.1, read as the reverse complement.
TTGCTAGTCTTGAATCCTGAACAGAACCAGTACAAACCATCATATTGTGGACGTACTGGCTGGGGCAATTCGATTGCCCCAGGGTCTGTTAGTCGAGGGGGCACGTCTCCGTCCCCCCTGATCGAGTTTTGGCTGGTGGCAGTGGAAACTACTTTTTATATTCGACCGCGAATATTTCCCTATGGGATTTCCCATTGTTTTAGGCTAACACATTTAATTATTTATTTACGGTAGCCTTAAACACACCGCCGGTTTATATATTTATTTTTATAACTCCGGTTGGGACTTTTTGCCAAAACTTGATTCTAAAATGGCGTTGGTGTTCGCCTCTGTAACTCTGACCCAAAGTGGAGCCCTTTGTTCCACTTTTGGCGGGCTTCTCCACAGAAGCCCTCCAAAGTGGTGCCACTCTGTCTGGGGTACTTAGGAGGGGTGGAGGGGGATTTAGGCACCCTGGACTGAGTTACCTTGGTAACTCAAGTCGCACTCCGTCCTGATTGGCCCAAGTGGTGAGCCGCCCGGCTCACCACTTAGCATGTTTGAGTGACAGCTAGGCTGGGTGAATGGGGGTTTGCTGCATAAAAGCAGGGCTTTGGGGACTGGGACTGCAGAAGTCGCCACAGGACCAAGAATCCGACGAGGGAAGAGCTGAGCCGACCTGCTTCGACGACACCACCCGGTGGAGCCCTGCTGAACCGTCTCACCACTTTTTCCCGACGACCGAGGAGAACTCTTAACGGAGTGGCTCCTTCCCTTGACTGGTGGGGACAACCAGTTTTCGCCTTCTTTCCGTTCTTTGAGGTATCTCGTGGTCGCCTTGCCTGTGCCAAGCACCCCGGCAACCGGAATACCACACTTTACCCCCATACCGCGAAAGTCGGTACCAACCCTTTAACCGGAGGACTCCGCGGCTGGTTTCTTCCCGGGCAGTGCAACGACCCTCTTCTTCTGCTCTTCAGCGAGAACTTCTTCTCCCCTGACCGACGTCGAGCCCTGCTGCCACTGCCTGGAACAACTGCCACCGCTGGAGGATCCTTTCCGCTTAAGGTACTGTGTTCCGCCTGGCTTCCCTTGCTACCGACTGTACGGGGTAGATTTAGTCCCCGGCTTTCGAACCTGGGAGTGCCTGGGACACTTTGGCTAAACTTTCTGAGCCACTCTAAACTCTTTTTGACTCTTTGCAAGACTTTGAATCTCTAACTAACAGTGTGATCTTGGGCACATTTTCGCTCCGGCTACTCTAAGAGTGGGCCCTGCCTAGTGACTTTTGCTCACCTGTGACTTTATTCTTCTTTAAGCCTATTGCAAGTGTTCTGGACCTTAGAGTGGTGTGTCTAACCTATTTCTGCTTTTTCTCTCCCTTTCTTGGAAACTACTAGAGTGTCATCTAACGTTAAGCACTCACCTCTGTTTTAATTAAGTGGTGTTTACCTAGAGTTGTCTAGATAGGAGAAAGGATTGAATCTACTTTCATTATAACTGTGTTGAAGTGCTTTTACTATATTTTTGCTAGAGTGTTTTTAACTTATGTGTATTTTAAATAAATAACTATATACTTTTGAAACCAAGCTCTGGTTAGTGTTTGCTTGTGCTATTGTGTTTTGGTACATATTGTGTATACTTTGCATACTGCCTAACTCTTCTTGAGGGAAGTCTGACTGCTCAGCCACAGCTACCAGGTAAATCTGGGTGGTACAGACTGCTACCAAAGGGGTTTACTGCTCTACCTGTAGTCTTAAATCTTTTGCAGTGTTCCCCAAGGGAACTGCACAGGTTTCTGCCTAACACTTTGTACCTAAGATTTTAGAGATTATGAATTTGGAGCTTTTGTTTTTCTCTGTCCTAAATTTTTATGCTAGTATTTGATTATTTTAGGTTGTACCAAATCATGTTTGTCTTAATGAGGTTTATTTCGAAGTTTTTTAAATGCAATGTGTGAAAAGGCAATATTTTTCTCTTTGGCTAAAACACAATAAAACATTTCTTTTTTTAAAGGAAGCGGATGCCGTAAGCAGGGTGGGGCAAACCAACTACGAATGGGAATACCACTCAGAGGTTCTGGGAGTGACCTTTGCCGAGATTAACACCCCTCAGGTAGATCTCTTTGCTATGGAAGCAAACCGCAAGAATTTGCTTGTAAAGCGAGGCAACTAAGCTCATTAGGGATGTCGTATCATTTTCTTGGGACAACATGTTGGCTTATGCCTTTCTCTCTCCCTCTGGTACCCATGGATTGAACTGCCAGAGTCTACTAATAGCACTGCCATGGCCGAGAAGGCACTGGTTCTCAGACCACCTACATATGGCATCTGGGCTACCGCTACTTCTCCTGTCCCTTCCGGATCCGGTTCAGCAACAAGGTGAGGAAAGTGTCACTTTCCTTGGCTGTTTAGTGCATGAACAAGTGACATAGGGCCATCTTGGGTTATCAGGAGATAACTTGCGGAGCCTGGCAGCATCCAGGAAAGTGTCCACTGTTCCTAATGTAGAGTAAGATGACTGAGATTCAGTCATTGAATGCTTGACAAGTCCATGCACTTCTTACAAGCATCTGTTACTCCTATGTCCCATCGCCTTTCCTCCATACGGCTGGAATGGAAGGGAATGGAGCTCATTTTTGCACAGCATAATAAAAGAAAATGTTCCTTCAAATAATGTTGTGTTGTGTGGGTGTGGTTGACCCGGCCCTGTGCACACCTGTCAGTTCTTTTCTCTGGTTTGACAGGACTGTATCTTCTGCGCAGCTCGCAGTGAATATTCTGCCACACAGATTTTTGTTTCCTGCGGTTTCTCTCTCAGCACTGCCACCCGTCAACATCTGTCGGTCTGTTTATGACAGGCATAACTGGTTTCCCGTCTGTTGCTCTTGTGGTAAGTACTACGTTACAGCAGATATCCACAGGCTCTGTTTAAGTGACTAGACCTTGTACAAAGGTAGGTCGACTGTGTGTTGGGCCCCGCCTTTTTCACCCCACGCATTTAGTCTATGGTTAGGCTGTTGATGTAAGGTTTTCCATAGGTCTCCACCAGTGCACAGTTTGTAAACTTGAAGAAGACCATAATCCAGATAAGATCTCTAGCACCCCGTGCTAGTGGAAGGGGCGCAAGTCCTGCTGTAGTTAGTCACTGCTCTACCTAAGCTCGCCTCAAGGCCTTCCAGAGTTCCACTGGTCCATTGAGACCTGATACCGTTGTTCGCTCCGAGGTCTCACAGGTTTTGACCAGCATTTTTGCCAAGGATACCTTGGGATCTGGGACCGGGTTTGACAGACCCAAGGTGACGCCTCCAAGTCAGAAGTCTACTGGGCCCACTCCTAGGGCTTCAAGAACACTACCATGACGAGGGCCCAAAATGGGCGACGAGCAGGCCCCCCTGTTCCTCACCCAAAGTGCGAAATACAGCCCACAAATTTGTCTGCCACCAAAGGTTTTTAGATGGGACAGGTATCAGCCCAGAAAATACAGAAGGCCACCATAAGGACCTAAGGAACAAAGTCACAGCCCCCACAAAATGGCAGCCAGACATCCAGAGAAACGGAGGGAGCATTCAGTGTCGGTATTGTGTGCTGCAGAGACTATATCTGAGGTGTCCTCTCCCGAGTCTCCAGACACTCTGGGACCCCGGACCCCCAAATTCCTTTTTCACCAACGGTGAACAAGGAGGCTTTTGTGAGGGTAGTTTGGTCTCCACTCTCCACACGGTCCACTTCCTATGCTGTACCCTCTTAATCACTGAGGTTCGCAGCATCGCCTCCTCAGAGGCTTCCTACGTGGTACCCGGCGCCTACATAGTCATTGACTTCCCCTTCTCCTTCATGGACTCCAACAATAGCAGCTACCTCAGGAGATGGAACCTCGCAAAAAGCCTAACACCTAATGCATTCGGAACCCATGGTGGGATACTTTAAATGTCTCACAAGGGAAGCAATTCCACAGTTTGTACTGTGACGAATCAAGGGTATTCATCCCTTCACCCCATTTGAGGCTATGGAGGTGAGCCCGCTCCGTAAGACTCTCCCTAGGGGTCTGGGCAAGTGGGACCTCACTGGGAGGGACTGTCCCCCCCCCCCCATGGGGGCAAGGCCTCCCGTTCCCATGAGGAACTCCGTAGACCAAGCACCATATCAGCATATATGGGACTGTCTGCTATGAAGAATGTGTCCGCAGTGAGGGGTCAGAAATGCGAGGCGGACTACTTGATATAGGTTTTTCAAAAGTAGCCATTTTAATAAACTATATGGGTGTGACAAACCAGGATTTCCGTGCTTGTACAACTAAGACTAAAGGAAAACACTTGAACATCAAACGGTATCTGCCCCTTACACTTGTACATACCACAAAATCATACAGGTATTATGTGGCTGTTCAAACTCAACAAAATAACAATTCTACTCAAACACAATCTTTATAACCAAATATTCTTGTGACCAGGGTCGGATCCCCTTCCCCAGGATTAATGTAGGATTTTCCAATTAGTAAAGTTATTTTCAATTTTTAAGCTTTGCTTCAAGGGTAACACCAAGTTCTTTCAATAACCAAGTTCTGGTTTCAAATCAAAATTCCTTCCCTCCTTGAGGGTTTCACTTGGCACTTGGATTGTCTTATCTTTAAACCAGATTCATCACCCTTCAGAATAAAGTTGTCCACAAGCTCTTGTTTGTCAAACGCAAAAGTCTTTGTCTTCACACTTTCAGTGAAGATTTCAATAGAACTTCTCTTTGGAAAAGACAACAACTTGACATTTCTTCTTTATAAACAACAATGTTTTCATCAGGATGGTTTTACCACAGTTCATCAAACACATTAGTGGCATTGC